>NC_087552.1:23821742-25035492 GCF_036250125.1 Pseudopipra pipra | reverse complement strand
TATTGTATCTTCCTTATCTTTATCCTTCTACAGCATGACTGCATTTTAGAGGAGGATGTATGCAGTGTATATTGGATTGGGCCCAGTGCCTGGGTTGCTGATCCACTGGGGTGAATCGATGGGCAAGGCTGCAGCATAAGTCTTTCAGGGGTGACATGTGGAAGGCTGTGTGTATGAAAGACCAGTGCTGTATTGCTGCTAGAGCACCATCTCCTTTAATATTGAAGCTGAGAAACAATGATCTGAGCCAGCTCTACCTGCTCAGATCCTGGATCTGTGTAGCCCCAAATCCTGTCACTGAGGGTGGCTATCATGAGATGTGAAGGGAAGGATAACAAATAGGAAAGGAGTACATTAATGAGTCCTCCACCATAGCCTTCCGCAGCCTGCGGCTTAGAGACGTCCTGAATCAGATGTTGTGTCTTTGGTGTTTCATAGTTTTCAGTGGCTTCTAATTCCATGGATTTGTCTTGTCCACTGGGATATCTCCAGCCTCCTGTGGCAATAAGCTGAACAGTGTAACTACAGATCTATCTGCATTTTATCACAGTAGTGCTTAGAGACTTCATGGTGCCTATGTCTTTGTGTTTGCCATCCAGTTTCAGACAAAAATCAACAAACAGGTGCAACTCTGGAGAATGAGAGGGAAAATAAAGAGTGTAATGGAAGAGTTTGTTTGACAGCTGAAACTTCCATGTCAGTATCAATCTGATTTCATTTTCCAAATATTCTGCCTAAGGCCTCTTTCTCAAACTGTGAATCATTTCTTTCAGTTTTTGTAGAAGCACGTGATATTTATGAGGTTGGCTTCTCACTGCCCTCTGCCAATCTATCTGAGTCCACAACTCCTCCTTCATCAGGAGAGGTGACACAAGGCAGGACCACAGGTAAAAGGGGTCACATTACACTTGTAGTTCACAGCACTTTAACTGCACCAAATACTGTCTTCCGGTTCCCTTCGTCTCCCATTTTTCTGTGTTCACTCACTTATCAAAGTAGACAAATTCACAATGAATTTTCAACCTATTATTAAAAAGTTATTGCCATAGAACCTTTCCAATTGGATCAATCAACACCTTCGTGCAAGATGTTGAATAACTGTATAGTGAGAAGCTGATGGTTCAAGTCTCTCTTGAGACCTTTCATCCCCTAGCACACCACACTAGATTTTGTGTATCATCCTTCCCTAAACGCCTAAGCCAGAATAAATAAAAGACAATATTCACTGATAATGTGCAGCAATTTTGCTCTTGTTGATATATTTTGCATAACTATATCTCTTTCAATGGTGGCCTCAAGTTCTGCCAGGGGAGGTTTAGACTGGAAATTATGGAAATTTCTTCACAGAAAGTATGGCAAAGCATTGGAAGAGCAACCAGGCTGTCCAGGGCAGTGGTGGAGTCACCATTCTTGGAACTGTTAAAAAAATATGTGGATGAGGCATTTGAGGACACAGTTTAAAGTGAACATGGTGGTGTTGCTGGGCTGATGGTTGGACTTGATGATCTTAAAGATCTTTTCCAACCTTAACAATTCTATGATTCTGTGACAGCCTTCAAGGGATTCAGGTAATCTATCTAGACTGGTTGAGCACCTCCACTCCACCGTGTATTTTCTTAATCAGCAAACAATTCACTGTGAAATAATTTCTTCATTCTATTAAAAATATCATCTGTTTTAACAAAGTACTAAACACAAGTATTTGATTTCCATTTCCCTTATGGGTAGCAAAGTTCAATTTTGGTAAGTGATGGTTTGGGGGCAAGTTTGGGTTTTTTGTTCTTAAAATTTGTTTCTGTCAGTTATAAGGTTGCTTTGAGACCAATAAAGGTGTCTTCCCACTTGCAGCTAACCTGAACATTCTTCTTGGTTTTCTGTTTGGATTGCAACTGGATATTTAGTGGAATATCAAACTACTGAGTCTGGACTCCAGAATATTTTGTACACCTCTCTGTGCAGTCTCAAGGCACACTGTAGCTCTGTATCTAAACCTGTGCACTACCTTTTTATTCTTGAAGAGACAATGTATTGTGTGACCACTTCCTCTCCAGTATATAATTGTTATCTCTTCATCACTGAATTGTTGGTTGGCATTGATGATTACAGGACTTATGATGCAAATATCTTAAGACACATTTGCAACCATGGAGTGGCAACAACTCGGTTTTGTGTCAGAAGTCTTGCAGGCTCCTGCCCTTCTGGAAGTGCAATGGCAAAGAAATGTAGAGCATCCCTGCCTGCTTCAAACCCTCATCAGACAGACACTGATATTGTATGGGAACATCAACCCTGGCAATAGTTTGTGGCGGTTCACTGTTTCAGGGATAATGTGTATAGCACCAGGAAATGCAGACAGGGAGTGTGTCTGTGTGCTGCAGCCACAGGGTCTGCAGTAAGGCAGACTCACCCCTCCTGGCCTGACCACTGCTGCTGGCAGGTACCACTCAAGTAGTCTGACTTCTGCAGCCAGCACTGCCTCACTCGTTCCACACTCTGATCCAAAGTCTATTGGCATAAATGGGATGTTATCCAGGGAGCTATGTTGAATCTGGAGCCTCCTCTTAGACATGCTGTTTTCCTATGGTGCAAAGTATCGACCTTCCATGTAAGTCTGACTGCAGAACAATCAGCTGAGAGTGGAACTGCTAACAAAGTATTGATATTTATTACCACTACTGAATATTATCTTCTCCATGTTATTTCTCAATAATTATTTCTCATGATATATTTCTCAATTAGTTTCTGCTACACCTTCTTTTTTGAACAATCTTGTCAATTTGTCACTTTTATGCCCTATTAAGTCTTCTATTTCCGCATATTGAACAAGGAAAGTAAAAACTTGCGGAAGGAAAAATAAATAAAATTAAAATTAGAAAAAAGAGAGATGTCTTGAAAATCTCATTCTTTTGTTGGTATAAAACTGTACAGTATTTGAACTTGTTCACTTTAGCTTTTCAAAACAAGATTTTTATCTAACAAAAACACTTCACCTATCAAAAATATATGTTGTTAAAATGTTTCTTTTTCTTTTCTAACAGAAACTTGTGCTTTTCTTTTCTCTACCTGAAATTTAATATCATCAGAACTTCGGAAGCTCTAACTTAGCAACACTTTAAAAAGATTGTAAAATAATTTTGTTCAAAATTGAACACTTGGGAAGCGAACATCATTCCGGCACATTATTGATGAACAGTTTTCCACAGATACCAAGTTCTACTTATCTCCAAAAAGCTGCACTAAATAAAGAGCCTTTTTCTTTACGGTGAAGAAAAGCTGTTCAAAAACTGTTTATGAGTCTTTTCCATTTTCTTCAGGAGAGCAACAATTTAATTTGGCTACTAATTATTTAAGTGCCTAATCAGATAATTTTTTAGAATCCTAATTTGTATTACAATTTGCAACCCCAGGCTATAGATCATATAAAACTTTTTAATACATATTCACCTCTCCTAGAATGTAATACATCACTTTCTTGCCTCTCGTGTGTGTGTGTGAGGCATTAAATTGTCTCCTGCAGGTGAGCAGAAAGGCAGAAGACAGTTTCCTGGAGGCGTTTGGGTTTTCCCACCCTTGTATGTATTTCCATGGGGCTCTGTCCACTCTGGGAATGCCATTCCCTGTTCATCTCCATGTACAAATCTCTGAAAAAAAAAAAAGAATTCCACTGCCGTTCCTGGGATGCATGTTTGGAAATAGGACATCTGTAAACACATTGTCATCTTGAGGCTTATTTTTCTGCCTGGAACTGCTGGTAATGGTTCTGCTCCTCTGGGGAAGGAGGAGTAAGAACTGTGTGTAATCCCTGACAGAAGTTCATAAAGGTTCATTTTCCCGCTGTGGAGGAACCAAGCTGATGTCAGCATTGTTGGCAAAAATTAATTTTATAGTTGTATCTTCTTATTTTTATAATTTCATGTTCTAATCCTGGTTATAAATTAATTAAAGTTTTTTTTGTTTTCAAACCTCTTGAGCACTCTCTTGGAAATACTTTGTAGTAGTAGGGGAAATAAGCTATAAAACAGAAAGAGTGATAAAAACCTATTGCATGGACAGTTTTTGCTGATTAAGTAAATCTGACAAGGAGACTAGTGGTCAGTGATGTGTTCGTGCTAGACTCATTGGTCCTTTTATCTTTACATGTTTAACTAATACAAATATATTTTCTGTTTCTTAGGAGAGCACTCATCTCAAGGGAAGAATAAAACTCGGCAGCTCTTCGCATCTCAGCAATAAATTTGTAAGTTTGTAGCCCTAGTCTTACATCCACTAACGTTAGTGTTTGTTAGTCTCTCTAATACTTTTCAGTCTCAGTATGTGCCATGTAACTAAACAAAAAGGTTAAAAATAAAAAAAATAAAATGAGTAATGACTTTAGTTGGTAACAGCCTCAAGGAAAAACAGCTTAAACAAAGCTCGACTTGAGCATACCATCATGACCAGAGAGCCAGGCCAGTGGAGGGGGAAGCTGCCACCTCACCTCTTTATAGGCAGAGCATGTGACTTAAACTGTTCAGCATTTCCTAGGTGTACTTCCCTGGGTGAATTTTCTTTCTGTTTGTGTGAGAAGTAAGAGATTTTTAAAGGTAGTTACCTGTAAAAAAAAAAAAAAAAGTAATTTGGTATCCAGAATTTTTTTGCTCCTTTTTTTTTTTCCATGAAAAATCTGTATCTTTTTCACTTCATGCAAATGCCAGTACTTTTATTGAGGTTGTTTATTATGGCTTGAAATCCTTGGTGGTTAACATGCATGGCAGGTGTTGGATGGTATTTTTATGTGTGAGAGGGCGAAGACCATCAGAGCACCCCTGAAATCCACTGTTTGTGATGTGGGTGCTGCATTTTCCTTCATGCACGAAGCTTTCTCAGGCACCACAGAATCCACTTCCCATGGAGTTTCTTCCATCACTTGTGGTGAAATGGGGTCTTTTGCTGAGGGTGAGAGAAGGAAGCAGGTGTGGGAAGGGCCCTTTAGCCCGGGTAGGGCAGGGAGGTTGAGGAGAAGGATGGCCTGAGGACCTGAGTGTCACAGCATATGTGGGATGGACCAGAGAGAGGCAGCTATGTTGGGCTCAGACAAAGCACAGTCTGCCACCATCACTTTAGAATGAAGCCCCTCCAGAATGGATCCCATCACCCTCCACTGAGAAATATCTGGTTGACCAGAAATGTGAAGAACGTCTTTCATTTTTTTGACCTATTCTTATGCCCCCCGGATGAAGAAACTGAGCTTTCCCAATGCTAGCAGTAAGGACAAATTAACCTCCTTTTTTCTTCAATTAGAGCAAGAAAATGAAATTTTGCCTACATTACTGAAAACCCACAGGTGGTTCTGTTTGTGTGGGGGCAGGACAGTGGCCTGGACAGTGGATTTAATCCTGATTGCCTACCCAAATCAGATTTATTCCATGCCTTCCATTTTAGCTTACTCTTATGTTTCTAAATATGTTACCTGGAATAATAATGTATAGATACTGTTGTCATTTCAGATGTGAAACAGCCTGTTTTATCACAATGTGCAGGAATGTACCACCAAAATTGCAGTTCCATGGGAAATGTGGACCAGCTGAAGCTTTTTACCAGACAGGACACTTGTGTTAATGACCAGCTCTTGATTTCTCAAGTGTCTTCTGTCCCTTCTGGAATATGTAATTTTTTTGAAGGCTTAATAACTGGTATATCATATGTATTTATTATTTTCACATATAGTAAAAGCAGGGAAACAAGGTTGACGAGAATGTAAAAATCAGGTGGTTTACATAGTACTTACTAAAAATGTTTTCTGCACATACAGGGAGGAATATGTCGGCATACTTTGTTGAACTTATAGTACCTAGGGTTCTTTCAATTGTATGTAGCAAAATACAAACAGGGCCTGACCCTTGAAACAGTACTGGGCAAATAGCCACTATGAAAATTAATTCAGTGATTTCCATGAGACTCCTCACTGTAGCACATGCTTTGCTTGTCATAAATGTTTACAGGGTGGGATGCCTGGGTGGAATGCTGAAGTGTGTGCTTTTTTCTGTTAAGGGGGGAATATACCTTGCACTGAGGCTCTTTGAAGTTCTGTAAATTACTGAATATGATCCTTGTAATGTAACAGGCAACATAGTTTATTTTCACCTGTTCCTTGGCTAATTGCATTATGTGTGCTACAAATATGACTTCTATATAGCCTGGGGCACGCTGTGGGAATCAGCAAGACAAGCAATTTTACAGATGAACCTTCTTCCCTGTGTTCTGAGTAATGCGTGGGATTCCTGTAGGTTACTGAATAACTCTGGAAGTTTAAGGAGTGTTTCAAGTGCTCATTAAAGACACTCTTAACTTGTACAGAGCTGGCAATTCCAAAATATCAAGTAGTGCTTATACCTGCATGTATCCTACTTTTCTAGAACTATAAATGTTTGAAAATTATATTACTGTGAGCATCTCCTCAGTTTGAATCCCTCGATTCTTGTTAGTGTCCCAAGAACTTCCGTTGCTTTATTGGGGAATGGAAAGAAGACAGCTGGTGGCCTAAGGGCAGGACCAAGATTCAGAATGATGATCTACATTTTGATATCTATTGATACAATGCTTTTGAGAAACTTCTCTCTCCAATTCCCTTTGCTGAAATTTTAAAACTTACCTACCAGTATGGTAAGAGATTGAGCAGAATTATTAATTCATGTTTATATACAAATCTCAAAATGGTACATTTCCCTGTGCTTGACCATTGCTCTTACACTTTGGTGGGTCTAATAATTCTCTTTCTTAGCGGCACCATGAGAAATATCTGATGAACCTCTGTAAAAGATGGGGAACAAACAAGTGTCCTCCATGCTGCAGCTGAACTTATGTGGTTCATTCAGGTATTCCTGAATCACTTGGGTTCCTCAGAAGCAGAGAAGTCTTGGATACCTACTTTGGAAAGGTCAGGCCATCTAAAATATGCTAGTTGGCATCTGCAGCTATTCAGATTCCTGATTGATGAAGTTTTCCTCAATAAGAGCAATCATTGTGGATTGATTTTCATGTTGATTAAAAAAAAATATTTTGTAACATGTTGCATCATAGTAAAAGGACAGTAGAAAAAAGCAGAGAAAGATTGTGAAATATACATTTGTGTGTGTGTGCAAAATTTGTTCAGAAACTACCACAGTGTGTCAAGAAAAAAAATTAACTGCCTATTAAAAGTTATTATCTTTATTAAGTGGCTATTCTTTTTGTCTTTGCAGAAATGCAATCCATTACCCATACCTAGTGCAACTGTTGTCCATCACTCTGCACTCCTAAAGCGCAGAGTGAGTTGAACTCTTTACAATGAGCCTAGAGAGCAGACATTAGATAATCTGGGCATAATGGTGGCAGGGACACCACGAAACCTTGCAGGAGGCATGCTGGGAGTGGCAAGTAGAAACATCCTCGTTACAGTCAGTGATGGGGAGAGAGCGAGGCTCTCTGCAAATCTTGGTACTGGAAAAGTGAAAATCACCAAAACTGTGGAAGGTGTTCAGACTTTTCATGATAAGGGGCATGGCAGAGTACCAAGTTCTCATCAGAAGGCTGGGAAACGTCTCTCAAAGGAACTGGCTTGTGTGAGTGTGTATGAAGTAAAAGAGGAGAGTTTGGTGGAGGGTAGAAATGAAGCAAACCTGAGATCCTCTTAACCCCTGAAATGACAAAACTTGTCATAAAGGGAAACATATGACCTTCCATTCTTGTTAAGAATCAGGAGGAAGGGGAAGCAGCAGCACCATCAGGATACTTCCCTTTCCAAAACCCCCAAAGGTTTTTGTGGTTTTGGAATGACTCCAAACCATTGAAGAGGAGTGAACCATTTAACTTCACACCTGTGCACAGTAGAGAGAGGCATAAAGCACATCAGTCTCACTGGCTCGGAACAGGGAGGCTATCCCAGAGCATCTCTGGGACTCTTCAGCTGCCAGCAGCCCTCTGCTGACCCCAGGATCTGGCTTTCCTGCTGTTCCCTGTGGTGACAATACTGCCATTCACAGCCTTCCCTTCAAGTTTTTGGGCAAGAGGTCAGTACAGGGTGCTGGCTATTGAATTGCTTTTGGATTTCTGCAGCACCAGAGCACTCCTAGGAACTTGCTCAGCGGAGCATCCCTGGCTTCAGTGCTACACCCTGGTTGTGCTGGGCCCCTCCAGCACACTGCCTACAGCAAAGCACACTCCTCAGGAAGCTTTAAACTTACATCTCAGGACCTCTCTGGCACCATTAATTATGGCTCCTCAATTTATTCAAATTAGGACTCTATATCTAATAAAATAAAAGAACTTAAAGATTACTTTATTGATTTCCAATTGAGGCAGCTTTTCCGTTTATGGTCAAGGGCAATCTACAAAACACAGGCTTTAATTAACCCTGGTGAATACAGCTGATGTGAAATGTCGATACCCTCAAAATATTCAGCACAGACAGTTGAAGGGTCTTCTCTGCTCCCTCATATCCACCCTGCACATTCCCCTGGATGAAGAGCCACAGCAGAGGCACTTCCCTACTGGGCTACCCTGCAACAGGGACAGAAACCTCTGCTACCACAAGCATCTATTGCTGCCAGTGTTGGCTATGCCTGCTGACATGCCTGTCTGTTTGCCTTCATCTAGAGGATTGGACTAGACCTTTGAAGGTCCCTTCCAACCCAAGTCACTCTTGTTCTCCCATGGCTTTGCAGGTACGCAGGACAAAGACTCACAAGTAACCTTTCATTCTCTGGCTGTCACATTGTGGCTGCTGCATTATGCTGGGCCTGTTCTCTGCAACAGCCTCCTGTAACTTAAGGCTTTGCTGCATAGAGTTTAGTCAGTTACTTGAGGTCAAAGCTACTGAGGTGCCTAAGCAGGGCAGCCCCATCACAAGCTCTGATGCACTTCCGCATTCTCACGGGTGGCAGAATTCATTTTTTTCGTCAGCAGCACATGATCCAGACTTTTTATCCTCTCCTTTTTGTCCCCACAGGAAGACCTTACAGAGGAGAAAAAAAAAACCCCAAATACACTTTCTGCACAACTCGTGCAAACTTGGGGGGCTGTGTCACACCCATCCCACTCCCTTGGTTTCTGCCTTTGTTCCACCACTGCTGTTGTTCCCTGTGCTGGGGGACAGACTTCAAATGGCCCTATCCTTCAAAACCTGCCCCAGGGATTTGAACCTGCAGCATCTTTTGGGGAAAAGAAAGAATCAGCAATCAGGACCTCTGGCTGGCCAAAGGTGCAACAGAAACTTGCCTGTGGGAAAGTGTGTCTCACTGCCTCACATGGCAGGGCTTCTGTAGCAGAGATGCCAGCTTTTGGGGCCTATCCTGGTTTTAGCTAGGGTAGAGTTAATTTCTTCTCAGTAGCTGTTACAGTGCTGTGTTTTGAATTCGAAATGAGAATGCCGTTGAGAACACACTTGGTTTTTGCTAAGTCTTGCTTATCCTAACTCAAGGGCAGTTTTCTTCCCCTTGTCTCATGCTCTGCCAGCGGGAGGGAGCATAGCTGGGACAGGCCACCTGAACTGACCAAAGGGATATTCCACACCATAGAACATCATGCCTGGTATATAAACCAGGAGCAGTTACCCAGAAGGGGGACTGAGCTGTGTTTGGAGAGTCTGGCATCGGTCAGCGGACGATGAGCAATGGTATTGTGCAGTACTTGTTTGGTTTTTTTAAATATCCTTTTTATTATTTACCATTATTATTATTATATTTTCAATTATTAAACTGTTCTTATCTCAACATAAAAGTTTTACTTCAATTCTCCTCCCCATTCCACCAGGGGTGTGGGGGAGAGGGAGGAGAGGGGAGGGATTGAGCAAGCGGCTGCATGGTGCTTAATTTCCACTGACAGGGCCACATCACAGCACACAAGGGAACAGCACTAAATAGCACAACTACGGAACTCACTCCCACAAAAAAACCCCTAAAAAAACTACTAAATAAAACTGGTAGGGAAGAAAGAGCTATGTGGGCAAAGAGCATTTTGCTAGTTTTCATCTCTGCTTTCCACTGTGCATTTATTTTCTCTAGATTTGTGGCTTTCTGATAGAAAGGCAACTCTGTTGTTGTGTTCTTTTTTATTATTAACAACTTTCACCTTTCTCATTACATCAGTAGGACACTTCCTCGGTCAGGCTCTAATGAACATGGCTCATTTGTCTGTCTCCCTCCCTCTCCACTCTGCTTTTTGTCTGCTTGCTCTTTGGGTAGTAATTTGGTGTGTTGAGCTCTCACCACCTCCGCTGCCCCTGGGGCTGGAGTTCTGACGATGCTAAACAGTTAAAATGCAATGCAATTACAGGCAGTGCAGAATAGCAGAGAATAAGCCAGCAAAAATTCAGCCGGGCATAACGCTGCAGAGACGGTGTGCCTGTCAGTCTCCAACTCCAGGAGATAATTTGGGCTTTTTAAGAAGCAATAATTGAGCCTCTTGCATATGCCACAGTTATGAACTAGTCAAAAGCCTGTTTGCTCTGCAGCCGAGAGCACCAGATGGATTGAATAGTCCCTGCAGTTCTTCAGGGGTGCCAGCTTTACACTTCAAGAATTTCAAGCTCCTGTAGTTGTAAGTTATTCCTTTGACAGCTTTTATGCATAAGAGTGCCTTGTCTGAATTTAGCTGGCAAAGTGAGGGAGGAAGGATGAGGAAGAGTTTGTCAAATGAAGCCCAGAGCTGAATTTGGTTGCTCACATCATCCCAAGAAAAGCCCACATGAGAGAGAATACCATGTCTTACCCTCAGGCCTCAGATTATGGCAAGTGCAGGATGCGGCCACAGGTGCCCCATGCCATCCAGTTTGATCACACTCAGACTCTTTCAGTCCTATTTTCATTAATTCCACATGCATATTTCTGAAGAAGACTCAGTGCTGTGAAGCTCAGCAAAGAGCTGCTACTAGAAACAAAGTAAGTGGAGGGAGACTTTTCCCCTGGGATTTAGCAGCTGACCTCAGTAGAGGACACCCAATGCAAAGGGCAGAGAGGAGGTGATTGCAGGTACCTGCAGCTGCTTTGCTGACCATCAGGGATGATTGGCCTTGCAAGTCAAATCCCAAGGGTGAGCTACAGAAATCTTTAAAAGATTACCAAAAGAAGCCCCCAAAAGATTATATTCTTGACTAATGATAATTTGTACTAGTCTCACTGAGGATTGCATTTCACTTCTTATGTCAAAATGTGTCTTTGCTTGACTCAAGCAAAGGTTATGGCTTCAGATATTTTTCCCAAAATCTTCACAGGGAAGTGCAGGTAGATAGTCTATTAGAGAAATATATATTAAGACTGTTCAGAGTAAGTAAATACATTTTTGAACCCCTCTGATGGTAGGCAGTAGTGAGTGGCTTGTTCTGCAGAACAAAAACCCAGGCATGTTTCTTATTGCTGGGGCTACTTTGCTTTGGCTGATTTGGAAGTGTAGGTTCCGCTTAGCCCTGCAGTTACAGAAAAGACCACCTTTCAACACCTTTTAGTCCCAAAAATATGGACAGGTACATGCTGTCAGCACTTGCTGGCCATGTCCCGTGTATCTCCCTGTGACTAATGGGGATATTTCTGCCATCCAGCACTCTGGGTCCACATCAGCACCCTGGATCTAGGAACTACTGCTGGCTCCTCGTTCCCTCTGTAGACAATTTGCTTTTGCAGTAGGAAAGGTAAATGGTGATGATGGTGATGATGATGATGATAGTGATGGTAATGGCCATGGTGGCAGTGCACTCCCCGGCGGTTGCTTTAGGTCTTTGCTTCACTGCTTTTGCTCACTGCTCTCTTCTGTTCTGCAGGACAAATGCTGGACACAGCAGTTCACAGTGCTACATTCTTGCGATTGCCCTGAAGCTTACAGGCCTTTCAGAAGAGGAAGAGCTTCACATAAGCTGACAGTGCTGCTGTCATCAGCTGACAGTGGAACATTATAACCATTGTAACCATATATAAACATAGCAAGGAGCAGCTTGGACCATAAACGAGCTCTCTAAATACCTACCAGTTACTCTCAAAGAAAATAGTTTTCTTTGGATGTGTGCGCAACCTGCTGCTCTTTCAATCTACAGAGCACAGAAATTACAACATTTGCAGCAAAACATCCACCTGAGTGCATGCTGAAAAATAGAAGGCCTCTCATCCCAAGCACTACCTGTTTCTTTTCTCCCATACAACACACACTGGTCACAAGAACTACCAAGTTTATGCCTTTAGCACCTTTCCACCAAAGTCAATGACTACACTGTGGTGAAAAGAATGAGCGCTTCTGACTGGTCAAACCAAGAGTGTTATTTCCACCTACTGAAAGATGTCTCTATCCACCAGCAAAGTCCGGCATAGATGAGCAGACACACTTGACTATCTTTAAGTTAATCAATACTTTATTTATAATTAAATTCAGGAAAAATGGAACTATACACAAGAATAACTATATACATGAAGGAAAAGGTCTTTACATGGCCTATCCCTCAAGATCCATCTGAGTCTGTCCTGAGAAATAGAAGTGCTCATATATAAATGGAATGATACTGTTCATGAGTGAGTTCTGTCCTGCAGATTGGACACGTGTTGGCAGTCTCAAGGGCAACAGGGAGGCACTGACTGCAGAAGACATGGCCACACTGGGTTGACAAAAACAGTCGTTCACTTTGCAGAATCTGAAGGAAAGAAAACCACAGCATGTATTGGGAGGAAAGAATTCCAACTTGCTGCTCTGTTGGCAGCAGAGAAAGGAGGCTTGGAATATCTGGAATCAGTCCATTACTGCTAGAATGATGAGGGACCCAGAGAGCTGCCAGTGCCATCTTGGCAGGGGTTTCTCTCTCTGTGTACAGCACCAAGAAGTGACTTATGGAGCTTCACAGCAAGGTTTGTGCTTCAAGGCAGCTCCCCGTAGCAGCTCACATAAGACAACTGAGTTGCACAGCTCCCCCTCTGCCCCCTCCTCTCTCCAACAAAGCAGAAAGGATGACAATATGTGAATCCTTACCTCTGAGTAAAAATCCATGCAAATCGGACACCTAATGGTACCCTCTGGCCATGCCCTAGAGAGAACAGAACCACAAAAAACATGCAGCCATTAATATCACTGCGCATCGAGGGTTACCGATATATAAAATGTCATATAATCATCTGACTGCACTGACTGGCCATTGTCCATTTGATTTGAAGAACCCTGCAAATCTTTAGCTCTGTTTGCTGCATGTAATGAGGAGTTTGGATCTCCCTGGTCTAAAGGAAACAGCATCTTGGTTTTCATGAGGAGAAAGATGCAGTCAGTCACCCTGCTCTAGGATTTGAAGTAACAGGAACCTCTAGCGCTGGGCAGTCAGTGTATGGCAGCATTAATTTCCAACAGGTCATCAATAACAGCTTTGTAACTAAAGCATAGAGCTGTCCTCTGGGAACTATTAATTGCAGAAGGAAACAGGGCCTGATGCTACAGAGTAACACTGCAGAGGGCCTTGACAAGTCCAGCCCCAGGAAGGACCCTTTGGTCAATGTTAAATGCGGCAGCACCAAGCTCTTTCAGCCTGGGCTAAACAAAGCCGGAAAGTGCACTCAGCAGAGAAGCTTGAGACTCAAGGAACAAAATATTCCTTTTTTTATATTAACCAAGTGGTGGGATTTGTTCACTGACATACTTAAGCAACCAACACTTAAAGATCTACAAATCCAATGGCAAAATGCACTATGGTTTAGAAGAGTAGAAGCCCTTTAGGTGGTGTATTTAAGGCCTGACACCCAAAAGTACCATACTCAAGTTCTCTCCTACATTGCCTTTTATCAATCCAAAAGGTTCAAATATTAAAACCTGCATGGAATTTGCCCAGCTGCTGCTTCCGATCCCATGATGCCAAGCCTCATCAACACCAATTTCCATATCTGACATCACTACTAGAGCTTGGCAGGAAAAGCAAACGCTATACTTTTTGAACTATGGCCTGTCATTAATCCCCTTTTCTTGCCATACACCCATACTTGTCTTTAAGGTTCTATGCAAAGTTGTTCATCTGCCTTTGGCTGCCTTTTTCTCCTGAAGTGCAAATGGTATCATTTGATCATCATGCAACACAGGAGAAAGAGGGAAATAAGTAGAGTAAGTGAAGGCTTCAAAGATAAGCCAGGCCATAGCAGTATAACTTCATCCTGCCTCTATTATAAAAAAAAAAAAAAAAAAAAAAGAAAAAAAGAAAAAGGCAAAAAATTCAGTCACATACACATCATTATCTATCGCTTCATCTTCATCATTGCTACCCAGTACAGAGCTGTCTGACTGTCGCTGGCTTCTTAGTGTAACGTTTCTCCTTTGCTCTTCATATTCTGTAATTTAATTTTGATAAGTTAGATCTATTATTCTCTCTCTCCCTGAAACTATGCTTGAAATGTATTATTATAAATAGTCTGTAATGGTTCCTATTCAGCTGGGTTAAAAGCAGTCTTAAACAAATTAGTTTCCTAAATATTAAGGCTGAACCCTTCCAGACATTGTGACTCTTCTGCTACAGACTGACACAAAACATTTGCTCTGTTCACTCTACAGACGGCTAAAAATATGACCTGAGAGACTCTCAGTGTCTTAAGTTCCATAGAGTTGCACTACCTGTAAATAAATTTGCCCTATAAAGGGAAGCTCCTTCCCCAATTTTTACTAACAGAGTCTGCTGCGATCCTGTGGTGAGGAAGGGCAACAATTGCTGTCTGATGGGGGAGAGAGAGGTCTGCAGTCAAGTTTCGAAGGAGCACAGCAACTTAGCACATACACAACAAAAAAGCCTGGAAAAACAGAGTGCTTTGTTCAGAAAGTTTCATAAGGGACAGAAGAGGTGCTTAAATCTAAAACTGTTCATTCTAGAGGTGCTGTGCTTCCTCATTGCTGTATGATGCTAAACCGTTGCACTCTTTTCGTCTGCATTAAACCAGACCTCACCACTCAAAGGAAGTTTCTATCCAATGTGTCTTGTTAAGGACAATCCTTGGAAATTATAAAAAGACTTGAAGCAGTGTTTCCTTAGAAATTGTAATCATTTCCCTCCTGAGTTAAGGTAACTTGAAAATGGAGTTATATTGCCCAGTTTCAAGGGAAACCAATTTTTAATGGCCTGGTCTGTAAAATCCAGAGAGTTAAGAACTGCTGTTTGATTTTTAACTCTCAGAAACTGCAGGTAACAATGATCTCTGCTACTCCAGTGTCCATGTAACAATAATCAAGTACTAACCAATTACAAGTACAGAAAGTTTCACCAAATTAAAATTTCTTCCTGCATAAGTATTCAGCTACAACTTTTATTGCAAGGACTTTCCACTGTGTCTGAGAGTGGCTTCCAGACAAAGATTGGATGCTTTCTCTAAGCCACTGGCCAGAGGCTTTAGCACTGTCCTTTGCCTTTTGCTAACAGTTTCAATCCCTGCTGCTAGAGTTTCTTGGAAAAGACAAACAAAAAATAATGATTAAATTTAAGACAATTCCATTATCAACTGTAAAACATTAACTCACCTTCAAGAAGCTTCATCAATACATATGCGAAGGGAGAGAAAAGAAAATACAATTAGATGTTGTTGTGAACTCCTGATGTTGCATGCAAACAGCAGTTCAGCAATGCAGTTACAGTGAGGAATAAATGGTTATTGCCCTCTTATCTTGGGTAAGAATGTTCAAAACAGGAGTCAATCAGCTGCTGTGCCGAAAACAAATAAATAAGTGGGTCCTGTAGGTTCTCCTTCCACTGCTGCAGTGGGGTAGAAATAAAGGCAATATAGGAAGAACCTGAACACCCCCCTCCCTGCTCCCCTGCTTCAGTTCCCTAGCTGGATTTAGGCTGGAGGTGTTTGTTTCCCTCTTTCTTGCCCAAATAGGCAAATTCAGCTGTGATAGCCACAAACACTTTGTGTAAGATAACAGCTGCTGAAGAAAGGAAACCACAACAGGGACTGGGAGGAAAGAATTCCTGTTGGCTGCTCTGTTGGCATCAAGCAAACAAGATCTGCAGTCTGGAGTATCTGCAATCTGTCAGTCACTGCTAGAACTATAAGGAATCCACTGCCATCGTGGAAAGGGTTTCTCCCT
The DNA here is from genome assembly GCF_036250125.1 of Pseudopipra pipra. Classification (NCBI taxonomy): domain Eukaryota; kingdom Metazoa; phylum Chordata; class Aves; order Passeriformes; family Pipridae; genus Pseudopipra; species Pseudopipra pipra. The sequence continues at coordinate 25,019,454 of NC_087552.1, read as the reverse complement.
CTATGTACACCATAGCATCCCACATAAGACAAGAGTTGCACAGCTCTCCCTCTCCCCCTCCCACAAAGCAGAAAGGATGACATGTGGATCCTTACCTCTGAGTCCTCATCCACCCAAAACAGAGAACTTGCAGGGCCTGCTGGCCATATGCTAGAGAGAACAGAATCAGAAAGAACAGGCAGACATTAATTTCACCAGGGTTAATTAATTGCATCCCGGGTTACTGATAAATAAAATCTCAGAAAATTAAACATCTGCTGTTCTGATTTAGCAACATCCCAGCCCAACAAAACAATCATTCAAAGAATTTTTATGTACTGTAGTGTAGCTCAAGTCATTCTGTAAGAAACATTCGATAAGGATGTCATGAATAGAGGAGAAAAAGTTTTCTGATGTATTTTGCTGGTTGGGTTTTTTTAATTAGTTCTCTTCCAGACAGGCCACTATATTTCAAGTCAGATTTTTCACACAGGATCAAGCAGACCTCAAAAGCTGGGGACAAACAGGTTTCTACTGTAGAGCAGAAATTGGACTTTAGAGAGAGACTTTCTCACATACTCATCGTAATCTCCTTGTTCCTCTTCATTGTCACTCATCAGTAGCACTGCTGAATTATCTGCTGCTCTGAAAAAACGTGGGTATTGCTGGCTCTGCTGCCACTGCTGCAATGGGGTAGAAATGGAGGCAGCTTAGGAACCACCTGAACACTCTCCTACCTGCTCCCGTTTAAATTCCCTGATTGGTTTTGTGCTGGAGATCTTTCTTTCCCTCTTTTTCCCCTAAACGGGCAAATTCAGCTGTGGTAGCCATAAATACTTTGTGTTAAATGAACAGGTGCTGAAGAAAGGAAATCACAACAGGAACTGGGAGGAAAGAATTCTACTTTGCTGTTCTGTTGGCACGAGGCAGACAGGACTTGGAGTATCTGCAATCTGTCAGTCACTGCTAGAACTGTAAGGAACACAGATTTTCCAGTGCCCCAGGGGAAAGGGTTTCTCTCTCTATGCACACCTTCAAGAAGTGACGTGGGAAGACATGGTAGTATGAGCTCTGAAGCAAGGTCTGTGCTTCCAGCCAGCTCCCCATAGCATCCCATAAAAGACAACTGAGTTGCACAGCTCCCCCTCTGCCCCTTTCCCCTTCCCACAAAGCAGAAAGGATGACAACATGTGGATCCTTACCTGTGAGTCCTCATCCACCCAAAGCAGAGAACTAAATAGACTTGCTGGCCATGTGCTAGAGAGAATAGAACCAGAAGAAACATGCAGACATTAATTTCACCGTCCATGAAGGGTTAGAGATACATAAATGGTCAGAAATTAAAACAACCCCAACTGCAATTTAGTAACATCCCTGCCCAGCAACACACTAATTCCCAGAGCTTTTATGTACTGCAAGTATTTCAGCATATTGCAAGCCATTCTGTAAGAAACAATGATGTCATGAACAGGGAAGAAATGTTTCTGCAGGATTTTCTTTAATTACATCTCTTCCAGACATGCCATTATATTCCAGCTTGAAGGTTTTGCACAGAATCAAACAGAATCCAAAAGCTTGAGAATAACCTGTTTGTACTGTATATCAGAAATTAGACTTTAGACAGTCACTTTATCTGTCACATACCCATTATTGTCTCTTAGTTCCTCTTCGTCATCACTCATCAGTAGCACTGCTGAATTATCTGCTGCTCTGAAAAAACGTGGGTATTGCTGGCTCTGCTCCTGCAATAGGGTAGAAATGGAGGCTTAGGAACTTCCTAAGTTACTAAATGGAGGAGAATCTTAGGAACTACCAGAACACCCTTTGCTCTGTTCCCCTGTTTCAGTTCTCTAATTGGATTTAGGCTGAAAGTATTTCTTTCCTACTTTCTCCCCCAAATAGGCAAATTCAGTTGTGATAGCCACAAACACTTTGTGTAAGATGAACAGCTGCTGAAGAAAGGAAACAACAACAGGGACTGGGAGGAAAGAATTCCTGTTGGCTGCTCTGTTGGCACCAGGCAAACAAGATCTGCAATTTGGAGTATCTGCAATCTGTCAGTCACTGCTAGAACTATGAGGAATACACAGATCTGACACTGCCATCATGGAAAGGGTTTCTCCCTCTATGTACACCACCAAGAAATTACTTGGAGGGTCATGCAAGTTGGACCATCACAGCAAGGTCTGTGCTTCCAGCCAGCATCATAGCATCCCACATAAGAGTTGCACAGCTCCCCCTCTGCCCCATTCCCCCTCCCACAAAGCAGAAAGGATGACAACATGTGGATCCTTACCTCTGAGTCCTCATCCACCCAAAACAGAGAACTTGCAGGGCCTGCTGGCCATATGCTAGAGAGAACAGAATCAGAAAGAACAGGCAGACATTAATTTTACCATGCATCCGGGGTTACTGATAAATAAAATCTCAGAAAATTAAACATCTGCTGTTCTGATTTAGCAACATCCCAGCCCAGCAAAACAATCATTCAAAGAATTTTTATGTACTGTAGTGTAGCTCAAGTCATTCTGTAAGAAACATTCGATAAGGATGTCATGAATAGAGGAGAAAAAGTTTTCTGATGTATTTTGCTGGTTGGGTTTTTTTTAATTAGTTCTCTTCCAGACAGGCCACTATATTTCAAGTCAGATTTTTTCACACAGGATCAAGTAGACCTCAAAAGCTTGGGAAAAACAGGTTTCTACTGTAGAGCAGAAATTGGACTTTAGAGAGAGACTTTCTCACATACTCATCGTAATCTCCTTGTTCCTCTTCATTGTCACTCATCAGTAGCACTGCTGAATTATCTGCTGCTCTGAAAAAACGTGGGTATTGCTGGCTCTGCTGCCACTGCTGCAATGGGGTAGAAATGGAGGTAGCTTAGGAACCACCTGAACTCTCTCCTACCTGCTCCCGTTTAAGTTCCCTGATTGGTTTTGTGCTGGAGATCTTTCTTTCCCTCTTTTTCCCCTAAACGGGCAAATTCAGCTGTGGTAGCCATAAATACTTTGTGTTAAATGAACAGCTGCTGAAGAAAGGAAACTCCAAACCCAAACCTGCTTTTGGTGTAGCTGGAGCTAAGTCATGCAGATTCTGTCATAAAGTTTGAGGCCTTTTCTTTGCAAAGGCTCAGGAATAGCCCTATCAGGAGATACCTTCGTGCTATGCCTGCTGCATGTTCTTTGTGTGGCAGCAGTGGTATCCCAAAACTGAGGAAATAAACTACACTGTGAGCTGGATCAAAGACTATTCTTTCAAATGGCAAGAAAATTGAAAAGAAAAAGAAGTGACTTTTTTAAAGACTTCATGGAGTAATAAACAGGACTAGTTCGTACCCCAGTCAGCTGCATGTGCACTTGGCACCTCAGTGACAGGAGTACCTTAAACTGATGTTGCAGCTAAACGCTTCTTATTTGGGAAGTCAGAGACCTCTTGTCCTCTCCTTTGCTTTTTCTTTAAATCACTGGAGCAACAAGCTCTTTTAGATTACTCTTCAACTCAAGTCGAAGAGATGCTCAGAGAGATACCCAGTTAGATGCCAGAAGACAGGTCCAGGAGCACAATAAAAAACTAATTTCAGTGCAAGATGGAGAGAAGTGTGCCATTCACTGCTTACCACAACTGAATTATCATCAGTTAGGTCACTGACTTCAGGCTCAGAAGATCTATCTGTGAGATCTATGACTTCTTCAACAGCTGAAAAACGGAACGTTAAAATCAAGATCAGAGACTGCAGCAGAATGAAATGAGTTGCCACTGTGGAACAGGCTGAGGTTGGATTCAACTTTTCCCTGGGTCTTTTCTCTTCAGGAATGTGTCCAACATTTCATTCAAAGCTTTGCCCTCAAGAGTCCACAGAGAGCATCATCAGCTCTGTTTCCTGCAAGGGGCAGTGCAAGAGAAACATCAGCTGACCTCCTCACACAGTTCTGTTGGATGACCCTAATTTTACATGCTATACATGTTCCCTTCAGGGATGGGGCACAGCTAATGACACTTTTTCTTATCTTCTTCCAACTTGGGAGATCCCAGATTCAGTTTGCCACCCTCTGTAGTGGCAGCTGCAGTACCTCAGAGTAGACATTCAGACTTTGAGCAGCACTTGAGGACCTTTGCTACACAGCTCATCTCCCACTAGTGGTGAATATATTACAGCTCAGTCACAAACCAAAACAGTTGTCAGAAGGCTTGTTGTTCAGAGATGTCATACTAAGCGCTTCCTAAAATCCAAATTTCCCTTCTTTCCCAGTAAAGAGCCTAGAAATGGGCAAAAGCTCACATTCAACTGGACCCCAACCCTTCAGAAACAGTTTTTGTTCTCACAAAGCTCAGAAAAAAGCGTACCACTTTCTCTGGGGTCTACTGGCTCTGCTTCTGAGGCTCCACCTGTGTTAGAAGCCACCAGCATTCTTCGTTTCCGAGCTTGTCTGGAATCAACTGGTTCCCCACAGTGCTTCGGCTGCCTCTGAGAGAGAACAAAGCCTTAGCATTTTCCGTGGGAGTAATATTAACATGGCCCTCATTTCTGCAACAACAGTGAAAGCACATGAGGATACAGAAAACACTCCCACAAGGGCTGGAATATGCATCAAAATGGTGCTGTGGGCCATTCCAACCAGAGCACGTGACATCAAGGAAAGGACATTCCCCTGATCTCTTACCAGTTGCCTCAAAAAGAAAAAGCCTGTCCTGATGGCTTGCAAATGAGGAGAGTAGTTCACAATTATATCAGACTGTTGCTCACACTGTAAGCATTTCTGAACTATTACAAGCACCCAGAGAGATTCAAAATCTTCTATATCCCAGAACATGAAGTTACATGAAGTTTTAATAGGCTTCTGTTCCCATGCATTTGCTACAAACTCTTGAAATCCCTTCTAGAACACCCTGGAAAACATGTTTCAAGAATCAGATTTGCATTGAGCAGTGAAATACTTACTGTGCTCATGGCGTTTCGTGATCTAAAACCACTGGAAAAGCAAGCAGACACTGAAAAAAGAATGTCAGGGAAGCTACAGCAATCAATCCCTTGGGTTCCTTTAGGTAGCACACTGCTACAAAGCTCTGATTTCTCAGAGTCAGAGAATGATGTTCTTCCAAACCTACCAGAAAAGCAGAGAGATTATCTTTCTAGAATGCCTGTTCTTTGAGACACTCCCCTGCTCCAAGATTCCCATTCCCAAGTCATCAGGTTCTGCCCAAAGCTAGAGGGGAAGTCCATGAGTTTGGTACTTGATCCCACCTGCAGCTGGACCTGAAGCCCAGAATAGTCCCTCAGCCTCAGAAATCTCTTCAAAAATCATCTGCTCTCACCTGTACACTCAGTCCAGAGTTTTTCTCACAATGTCAGCAAATTGCCTTCTGATCCCACCTGGGATGGAGAAGACAGATGCTCTGCATCTGATGCCCAGCAGAGAATCCACCAACTGACTTAACAGACTCCTGGTAACCAGAGTCCTCGAAGCAGGACTGTCCATGTCAACCGCTTGGTAACATTCCATGCCCAGGTAGCAGGAGTGCACTTTGCACCCTCATAGAGTTCCAGAATGCCTTGCCTTGGAAGGCACCTTGAAGATCACCCAGTTCCAACCCCCTGCCATGGGCAGGGATGCCACCGGCTGGATCAGGGTGCTCAGGGCCCTGTCCACCTTGGCCTGGAATGGAGCCTTCCAAGGATGGGACATCCACAGCTTCTCTGGGCAGCCTGTTCCAGTGTTTCACCACCCTCACAGTTCTTCCTAACATCCAATCCAAATCTCCCCTCTTCCAGTTGAAACCCATTCCCCTTTCTCCTATGACTCTCTGACTCCTTTAGACACTGGAAGGCTGCAGTGAGGCCTCCCCAGAGCCTGCTCCTCTCCAGGCTGGACAGCCCTGGCTCTCCCAGCCTGGCTGCAGAGGAGAGCTGCTCCAGCCCTCTGAGCATCTCTGTGGCCTCCTCCAGCCCCGCTCTAACAGGCACATCCTGCCTGGATGCAGCACTCCAGATGGGGCCTTCCGAGGGCAGATCAGGAGACATTCACCTCCCTCCACCTTCAGCCTGAGTAACACTGTAGCCTTCCCATGGCTAAAGAAACCCCACCAAATGCCCTGCAAAAAAAAAAGAAACTTAAACCCTTCCTTAGCCTTTGTCCTCCATGTTTATTCTTCTGATGCTGAAAACTCTTATGAGACTGTTTTAACTTTAACCCTAGTAAATAGCAATTAAAATTAAATCAAAAGATTTTTTTTCAAACTGCTGAAAATCTAACAATTTAGATCCTTATTTAAAGTCTTTGAAGCCTTGATGTTTTCAGGTGTTCAACTATTCCTCTGCCAGCATTTCACAACAGGGCTGGGAGGAGGTTTGCTCTGCTCCTGGGGACAGCGTCTTCCTCCCAAGACCCTGCTCTGCTTTGAAAAAAAGTCAAATTAAAATTCCGTTTGCCTTCTAGCCAGTCTGCCACTGGACCTGCATTCAGAGGGATCAGCTGAGGCAGCAGGCCTCTCTCAGCCCTGCTGGATACAGACATGCTCCTCAGCCTCTGGTCCCATGGGTGTTCTCAGGTGTGGGGAGGATGATGGAAAGTCATCCAATGCTGTGGATAGCATAAGGATATTTTTAGCTCATGCTCTACCTGAGGAGGATCATTTCTTACAAAAATTTCTCTGTTATTACAACTGTTGCTTTTAGGTAATTGGCAAAGTGCTGATTGTTTAAGGATGGGTGAGGATGACCTTCCATTTTTCTCCGTCCTGTGTCTGGGAAGTGACACATAGGCTTGTTTCTGTCACCGTATTTGCATCCTTCATTTCTCATATTCAGTGCCTGGAAACTGACACGAGGTACTTAATTATTCATCTATAAAATATACATTTGGAATTGCTCTAGCACCCTAGTATTTTTTTTATCAAGCATTAAATTTCCTTTATGATTGCTTTTATCTAAACCTCTGCCCTTTGGATCCAACATTTTTGGAAAGCAAAAATGTTTAAGTTGAGATGAAGCACAAGTGGATGTGACACATCCCACATGTTAAAACGAGGAGCCTGTCCACTCAAGCTCCAGGCACAGCTGAGGTTGGCTGAGTGGACTCGGCACCACCTGTGTTTCAGGGAAGGACTGGATGGCTTTTAGCAGGAATGTGTCTTCCGGGTAAGGGAAGAGGGAACACTGAGGAAAAGGAGGGGCACCTTTTAATAAGTCAAACATTTGAAGGCTATTGGGCTTGATCTCCCTCATCGCTGCTAGACAATCGCAGCAGGAGGCTGGTAGGCCTTTACTGTAAGGCCCAACATTTTTTAATTAAACCTGCTATTGAAAATATTCATCACTCAATGGTGGGACAGAGAGAAACTTTCATCCCTTCTCTGCACATCCTAGGGAAGCTGTAAAGGTCACATACCTGTTTTATCTCGTCCCATTCGGGCCAGCTTTGAAGCAAGGTGTAAGACCACTGAAACAACCCCTGCCTTTCCATTTTGGGAAGGAAGAAGTTTACATCTTTCAACTTTCAAAAATAAAAGGTTAATTATGGCAAACAGCCTAAACTAAGCCCACATTCAGCTGGCTTGGTGTATTAATCAGCTGGAGGTACAGCATCAGCATTTTCACATGATTGGCTACAGTTTGTCAGGAATGTTTAGAAGGAAAAGTCACCTCAGGAAGTGAGAAACCCACAGTTCTCTGGACAGGGGTTGTCAGCTCTGTACTCTCCCAGATCAGAGCTACCCTGGGTGTCAGAGCAAGGACCATAAAGTAATTTAAGAAGAGTGTCTGTAGTATAGGTTGTCATATACCAAAGTAACCTGCTGCATGGCAATCACAAGAAAATCTACAATGACATGAGAAAACCAACTTGTCACCCCAGTTGGGTCGGTGCTGCCTCTCTCTCTGACTGACTATCTTTAATAACCATAATGGTTTTGAGCTGTGGGTAGACAAACAACTGCACTCCACAAGGCAGCAGAACTCCAGTAACCAGACCAGTCCTTCAGCCCCATCACTATGGCCATGGTTGCCCACAGGGCTCCTACCAACAGGCAAGTTGGTTTCTCTACCATAGGGACCCACCCAAGTGAAAGAGGTTCTGTGTTGTCCTCATGAGCCACCAAGGATGTGTGACTGGTTATTGATGGGGGGTGCGAGACACCCAGCTCTCCACACGGCTCAGCACAGGAACAGGGTTGCACTCCCCAGAGCAACCCTGCAGACCAGTCCCTCTAAATCCACTATAGGGATGCAGGGAAATAGGCAAGAATTACCAAAAGAAGCTCCAGAAAGATGTTATTATTGACAAATAATAATTTGTACTAGTCTCACTGAGGATTGCATTTCACTTCATGTGTCAAAATGTGCCTTTGCTTGACTCTAGCAGTGGCTATGACTTCAGAATATGTTTCCCAAAATCTTCACAGGGGAGTGCAGGTCTATTAGAGAAATACCTATTAAGACTGTTCAAAGTAAGTAAATACGTTCTTTAACTCCTCTGATGGTAGGCATTAGTGGGTGGCTTGTTCTGCAGAACAAACATGTCTCTGATTTCCTTCTCTCAGTTTTTTCTAATTCTCCACAGATGTTTGAAATTCTCCCGTAGAGTCTACATGGGCTGGAAAGCTGAGCAAGATTTATACCTTGCTTTGAATCTGAGACAACATCTATGAGTGTGCTTGTAGGAAAATGTGCATATAAGGCTCTTCAGGCAGTAACTGAATGGATAATGTTTTTCCATATAGCTTCTGTTGCTTTTTCATACTCAAGACCTAACACTTGGAAAACTCATCTTTGTAAACTGCTTTCTGTGAAGATAGGTATCATATAGTGCTTTATATAATGTTAGGCAAAAATTACCTTTAAGGATTGGGTCACTATGGTAACCGTTCTTATCTCAGAATCAAATAGCCGCTATAGTTGTAATTAAACAATATATGATTTCTGTGAAGAATAATTCTGAATTATAATTCATTTTCTGTCACATGCTGGAGTTATTTTTATTGCCCCCAAAGGCATCAGGATTTGTTATAATTCAGCAATGCAAAACTTTATAGAGACTATAACCTACGTTGAATCTACTACCAGAAATTGCAGTCAATGACTTTTGACTTCAGTCTCTTAAATAGTTCAACATACTCCAGCAAAACATCAGTAACATTTTTTGTGGAAAGCAGAAGATAAACAAGGTCTTCTGAAACTTGCATTTTGTCACAGCTAGACATGTATCCTGAGCCCAGTGGTGCACAGAAAGGGGCCCAGGTTTGCTGCTGTATGCAGGTGGGTGGGCCACAAATTCAGATTTTCCTTTGGCTTAAGCAGAAGCTTTATTTAAAAACAAACAAAAAAAATAAACAAAAAAATAAACAAAACAAAACAAAAAAAAAAAAAAAAAGAAGAAGAAATGAAGAAATAAAAAAAAAAAAAGAAGAAGAACCTTCCTTGGGTACTTTTGCCTATCACTTCTGTTCCCAGGACCAAGGTCATTCATGGAAACTTTGGCAGACTGCTGAGATATTGTCAACATTTATAGGTAAATCACTGTGAAAAACTATAACATGAGTAACAGGAGTATAATGCTCCACATGGCCTCAATCAAGCCACTGGTAAAGCTGATTTTCAAATCAAGGGGAGCAAACCCACCCTTGTGATTAGGTGAGCTGCACTAGCTGGCTCTGATGGGAGTTGTCCACAGGAAGGATAGAAGCTCCCAGTGCTAATAGGAACCATTTCCAAAGGGGTAGCAGAAGGGTGGTCCCATTCCTTTCTCATTGTCCAGGATCTGCACCAGGTCAGGAGACTTTTAGTAGGATTTTTTGGCACTCACCCCAATAATTCTTTTGGGGGGGGGACTGGAGTTTGTTTGTTCTTTTTGGAGCAAATATTCACCTATGTTCTATGTAAATAGTAAGAGAACTGTTTGCCTAAATATTTCTCTTTTTATTCTCCCTTTCCAAGAGGGAGGCAGGACAAACATTTATTTTCCTAAAAAGCTGTAAATTTTTGAGGCACTTGTTTCTCCATAGTACAGTTGTGAATCCCTGTGGACTCTTGAGGGTTTTCTCCTGGAAGTGGATTTACTGCTCAGTGACTGCAGCTATTACATCACGACATATAGAAAGCCTTTTTGGTGACTAAAATGAGAAGTTTGTTCTTCCTGGTCTGGAGAAGCAGACTCTTGTACTCCAGATGAGCAGTAATGTTAGCTTACTGAGCCATGAACTAATAATTTTTATACTTTCAGAGCTGTTCTGGCCACCCATCCACCCCAGAGCTCTCAGCGGAGGAAGAGCTACAAATCATCAAGTTGCCTGAAGACTTTTGGGAAAGGACCCTGTAAAAACCCCAAACCACAGTCCTCTAGAAGAGCCCAAATACATCGTTGGAGCCTGAGCACTGCACCCAGGACATGGGCAGTCCTGCCTGCAGTGGCAGAGCTGCTGCCCTCATTTTGATTCTGTCACAGGGATGCTCTCAGCATCTCACCCTTCCCACCACACTGGCTAACACTGTGGGCTTTCCAGGTGAATCTGTTGCCACCTTGATAAGCTAAATACTTAATAATGGCTATTAATAAAGCCGAGTGGTGAATGACTTCGTTAAGCCTGGGCTAATAAATAGCTTAGTTAGCTGAAGCACAGCTCAACAAAGTGCAGTTCAGAGATGAGTCAGCTCTAGCATGCCGTGCTGAGGGCAAGGGAGGGTGCTGACAGTGGGAGGGCTCTGAGGACCCCTGCTGTGGTGCTTCCCAGGCATGGAGGGATACAGTGCTGGAGGGGAAGCATCAGAGAGATGTCCTTGGTGGGGGATAGCATCAGAGGAATGCCCTCGGAGAGTGGGGGGTTCCTGACCCTCCAGCTTGCCCTGGAACAGCTCAGGGACAGGACTAAGTGAAAGGCAGCTCCTGTAGCAGGGGAACTAAACATTCTGGCCTTGAGGCATGTCTGTGGCTTTGGCCTGGGCATCAATCCCTTAGCTCCACTGGGTAGCAGCAGTAATTTGGCCTTTCCTCTGTAGGCTTTTCCCAGAGCATCCCTTCTGGTTTCTTTATTCTTCTTTGGCAGCTCACACTAATGGCTTTGTCTCCAAAACCCAGGCTGGTGGATGCTTTTTTTTCTTCTCTCTTCAGTTTTTAAAGTATGCAGCAATTCCCCTTTTCTTTAGAGCTGCTGTGAAAGTGTCCCAGCTGAGCTGTGGCTCAAGCTATGGGAAAATATCCTACTCCCAGCATGCCATCCCATCTCCCAGTGCAAGCAGGGTTTGCATTCATGATGGTTTTAATGTCAAGCAGTGCCTTCAAGTGGGATATCACTTGCAGAGGCTGGATCTCCTGCACTGCCATGAATTGTTAGCCTCCTCTGCCACCCTTATCTTTCTAGTTTCATGAAGGCAGTTTCTTGCTGGCTTAGCCCTACCCTTAGATTCAAGAAATGAGCTTATCTGTGTTGAGACTCAGGTCTACATTTTTAGTTTTCAAAGCTGGGTGTTTGCAGTGTGAAATCCTGCTTACCACCAAGGATGTGCTTCATAGCCAGGAAGGACCACAACTCCTCCCTTAACAAGCTGCTCCATGGACAGTGGAGTTGAGATATGCTGTGATGAGCAGGACAAAATGGTGTGTTAGTGCTGCAGCCTCAAAACAGAAAAAAAGGAGGCCGAAGCTCTTTACCCTTCCAACTTACTGAGAGCCAACCTCCTCTTCCCCACTCTCCCAGCAGCACTTGGGATCAGAGACACAAGAGCCCATCAGAAGGAGTTTTGGGGGAGGAGGACTGCTCTGTAGCAGTGCAGCTTTGGCAGTCCTCATGCTGAACTCTGAGGAGCTCTTGGCAATCATAATTACTCAAGATAGTGGAGGCTATGCAATCAGAGCCATGCTAAGCTTGGAGGAGCCTACTTCAGTCTGAAGTGTGTTAGCATGCCCAGTACTGGAGAGCAGAAACCAGCATGACACACCCTCATGCTGTGAAGTGAGAAACAAATCCTGCTGTTCAAGCTGGCTACCAGGATGCAGAGGCCCTCCTTCTACTTCCTCAGCCTGAATTCATTTCCTCATCCCTTGCAGAGAGTAGGACATGATGGTCATTGCCCACGGGGTAACAGAAAGAAGGAAAGCAGAGACATTTGCTCACAAGACACAAATAGCACCTTGCCAAGGTAGGACCAGCCCATGATCTCTCTTCCAGCAAACAAAACACCAAGCAGACAAAAACTCTTCTGAAAGTCTAACATTCACTGCACTCATCCTCTACTCATCACTCTAAAGCTGAGATAATGTTTTTAAAGGACTTCCCTGTGCAGAAGCTCCTATTCTACCACTTGCTGATGGAGCACCTCAAGGGACTGCGCCTTCACGCTGCTTTTTCTTCTCGAAGCAGCATCCTGCCATGGTGTGACTCTTTGGAGACTTCCCCTGGACATGCCAGTGGGTTGGTTAAGGGGGTTGGAGGAGAAGAAAACCAGGCTGAAAGAGGTGACCAGGAGATCTATGTAATGAAGTGCAACATCAGTAAGGTCAGTGCCTCCTAGCAAAGGTCCTTCAACCAGATGTACTCATGGGTGAGAAAGGAGGGATGGATGTGTCAGTTCCTGATGCCTCCAATAGCTGTTGTGTGCAAACAGATTTCTCGCACTGAAAGTTGCACTTCTGAATGACCAGAACAACTATTTATGGTTCCCTTTGCAAGTTTAGTTTTCGGGTGGGACACGTTTTGGTACCCTCTCCTCTGTCTATGCTCAAAGCCTGTTTGCAGTTTCAGCCATCACTGTATCAGCTTTACAGAGAAATCCCGGATTTCTGGTGCCAGAAAGTCTAGGCCATGGGCAGCTGTGTGCTGTCTCTATGGCTGTGGTCATTAATGCACCTGTAACTTGCTCGTTTTCAAATGGAGGATTTGCACCAGAAATCCTGGATGGATCACTGGTCGGTCTCATTGCATTTCTTTAGCTGATAAAGTTCTCTCATCTGGGAAAGCCCATTCTCTGTGACCCTGTAATGTAAATGACACATTCAGGCCGGTTTATTTAGAGATCAGTCACGCATACAGGCCTCTTGCAGCATCTTTATTCAAATACACATAGTCAAAAGTCTTTTCCCACTTGCTTTTAGTGAGGGAAATAATCATTGTAATCACCTTAGTGATGCTTCTGCTGAGGCTTAAAAAATTTATGGACTCTTGCTGTCTTTACCTCTGCCCAAATCTACTTTCCCCTGCTCTCACCAACACAAGTATCCTCTGCCTCTGCGCTGAACAAATGCAACAGGAAATGGAACCCTGAAGGGTTTCTTCAGGAGTGTGTTTTGCTGCACCCAGAAAAAAACCAACAACAACAAAAAAAAACCAAAACCAAAACCAAAACCAAAAACCAAAACCAACAACAAAACAAACCTGTTGCCCTGGGGACTGCAAAGGGTGGTCAGAGCAAACCAGAAAATTGTGTGTCAGCTATTGCAAGGTCTGTTGCACCAGTGGCTGATGTTTAGCCCACCTGTTCTCCCGGAGCACAAGGCTGTATGCAGCTGGGAATTAGGAAATACAATAGTAGTTCCTGTAATATGGTGTAGGGTGTGTGTCTCACTCAAAGATTGCCACCCCTGATTCATGCTGTGCTCCCTTTATGTTGAAAATTGCCCTTTCTCTTATCTAGGAGGAGGAAACAGTGGATGTTTCGGTGAGCTTTGCTTTTGGTGAGCACAGTGTCGGTGCTGTTTTCAAGGTGTTTAAAGCCCATCACGGCTACTTGATTTTGTCTGGTTAAATGGGGCAGAGAGTCACTGCTCAGACCTCCTGCCTGTAAGGACTGGCCCCGCGCAGTTAGTGTTGGTGTTGGGGGGGAGGGCGGGAGGTTGCCTTGGTTGTTTTGACTCATCAAGTTAGAGAAAGCTTTGAGAGGAGTTTCTAGCAAGCAATAGGCCAAATGCTACAGTGGGTGATGGATTTAGCTCTGCTTATCTGCTGCCGCGTGCTCCTCCTATTTGGCCAGGTGACCTGGGTACTACAGCAGTGATGGTGAGGCAGACAGAGAAACATATAAAAAATGTTCATCCTCAGGAGCCAAGATGAATGAAGAAGAAATATCTGAAAAGAAATTATGCACAATCTCAGCTGCCCATTTATAAGGTGAGTGATAGGCTGATATTGCTGGGTGGTTGAGTACTTGCCATCTTCCAGGCAGGCCATTTCTATATTTGAATATGAGGACAGCAAAGGCAGGTGCTATCACTATATATGGGCAAGAAACCCAGGGATCTTCAGGATCTTTTTACTCATGTCTGAGCAACAACTTGTCACCACTCCAGCAAAGTTTGCAAGGAAACACGTCACAACAGCTTTGCATTTACTTATTCAACAGCAGTCTGTTCTTTGATTTGAATTTTATTAGCTATTAAATGGGACTTATGGACTATCAGACTGCACATCTGACAGGTTGTAATGGGTTTTGTTTACAAAACTTTTTCCCCTTGTACAGCCAGGTGTAAAGGCAGTCAGGAATGGACCAGCTGGGCTGACTCTGCTGGCATTGGAAATGCTGTGCTGGTCCTCAGTGGCAGTGGAGCCTGTCTTCTGCCCTCTGCACCTTCCCTAAACCAAGCACTCAACCTTTGGATCATGTGAATACATTTTAGTTGGCTTTTTCTGAATGTTGGAGCATCCACAAGAGGCTTTTCATTTGACAGATTTTCAGCCATTATATAGGGAAAAAAGTTATCCTAAATCATATCTTGCCAGTGGCTACAGGAAACTACTTACCAGTCTGGTTCCCACCTCATGTAAGAAGGAATATGTGTGTAACCGTGTTTTCCCACATCTCTGAAAAAGTGAGTTCTATTACAGTTGTTACTGCTGTTTTGTGAACAAGCTTTGGGCAAACAGCCTGGGAAAAACTGAGCATGCCAGAAACCCAAGGCTCTGACTCAATTGTTCATCCATATTTATAAAATAATTTAATAGAAAATAGTTTAAGAGTGGACTTAATCGCATTGCTGAATTGAGACTTTCGGGTAAAGTCCCTGCTGGATTCAGTTCATCTTGAGCAGATATTCATCAGAGTTTGGACAAAGCCACTGACATTTTGTTAAAAGCATTTCATAAAGATGCTGTTGGTGATAACTTGGACACAATCGCAGTGGCATTTTGGGAAACAGATGAGTCTCAACCAGTATTGTTCTGGATAAGTCTTACAGGAAAGGCAGGAAATTGGCTGATTTTGCTATTTTTAAGGCAGTCAGCCATGTTGATGTGAGTGGCCAACAGAGGAGAGCCAAGTGAAAGTCAGCCATGGTGGAGTCCATGATGGCCTGCTATTCATTTCAGTGGAAAGCTGGCGGTAAAAGGGACCTGGTCATCATTAAGCTCCAGCAGCATTTATTCTAATTCTATCAAGCTGACTCCTTAATTAAACAGTTGCTTTATGGAGAGCTGGAGAAGTATTGGATGTGCACTAGTGACAGGTGGAGGCTGTCATCTGAATTCACTTATTTTTTCTGAATGCTGAGAAAACATTTTCCACCTCTGAGAGGTTCTTCTCCCAAAATCTACCAACCGCTCCCTGAGCAGACAAGACAAAAGGTGTGTGTGGAGGGGTGGCCCGTTCTTTTTGCTGTAGCCATTTGCTGCTGTACTCCAGCTATAGAGGATAATTTTGATTTCACTTTCCAAACAGCACACAAGCATTTGTCTTTTCCTAAGGGACAATTTAATTCCTCTTGTGAACTCATTTTGGGTTATAATGTGACTGTAGTTCAATGCCTCTTATTAACCCAATATTGAAGGCAAGCATAGTAAAGATGGGGGAAAAGAACTACAGTATATTTTTTTCCTTGCTTAAGGTCTTGTTTCCCTCTCCCCATGCCCAGGGCTTTCTCTGGGTCTCAACCCAGCAGCCCCTCCATCTCACAGTTCTCTTCCTAAAGGATTGATATAAATCTCAGATATACAAGAAATATGGTTGGTTGTGTCTTCACATTGCTAAGATGCAGTGTTGGGTCTACATAACTTAAAGGCAAAGTTTTGGAAAGTCATCTCTATGGTTGGCAGTGAAAATACGATTGACCAGGCAGGACTAGGATTTCCCCTACAGATGGGGTTTTCAGGCAAAATGGTAAACTGGAAAACCTTGAAGCTGACCTCCTTAATGGCATACAGCAAGCACAGAGTTGCTGGCAGCAGAGGTGGTTTCCTGCACAGTTTGGATTTTTCAGATTCCTAGTACATGGTTTTGATCAGCTCATGCAGGGCACTGATGGGAACCTAAGGCTTCTCATGCACATCATCCCTCACCAGGAAAAAGCATCTGCAACCAGGTGAAACTTCAAACAATAAGTGTGTGCATCCACCTGCATATGTGTGATGGACATGCAGGCAGTGAATTCAGCAGTTTGCCCTGTCACCGTGGCTGATGTGATCACTGATGTGCATAATTGGTGCCTACCATTGATGTCTGGATGATGGACAGTGATTTTGGGGGAAGAAAAACCAGATTTTCAAGGTCTATGGCAAATCTAGCCAGTGCTGGAGCCATGAGGGTACCTGTGAAATTGGTGGGCTGGCAGCAACATGTGAATACACAGACAGCACTCAGAGCTATTCAGGATATCACATTTGGCTTCTGTCTTAAAATAAATTAAATATCTTTTCATCGTGACTGGCCCTTGGCCAAGGATGGCTCAGTCACAATGTTCCTCAGGACAACCTGTGTTCCTTGTACACAGCTTGTTTTGTTCAGCAAACTGTGGGCAGGGAAAGAAAAATTGTCCGAGCCTGGAAGAACTTGACTTGTTATTTCTAAGGCCTCTGAGCTAAAGCATCATCTGCCCTCAGCAAAGTTATCCAGGGCCAGCAGAGGAGATTTGTGGTTTTTCTAAATGGGATCTCCTCAGCCCTAGCTCCATGGCGCACATCACTGTGGACCAGAATACCTGATGTAATATGTGGCAGGTACTGCATGCAGCAAGATGAATAAAGTATTATCTCTTTGTTTGTTATTGACCCCTGCACAGTTGGCGCTTTTTTTTTTTTTTGGTTGGTTTGGAGAGACTTCTTTCCAGCCATTGCTGATGGCTGATCTGCAAGAGGGTGACTGGCTTCAAGCACCTCAAATACCACCAAGTCCTTCCCTGCTAGCTGCCACCTTGCTGCTTAAGACTAGCACTGCTGGCCCTCACCCCATACATAGCACTTTCTGACTTATCAGGGTTGTCTTGGGGGTTTATAAAGTACTGCAGACTCTGATCTTGAGCTGTTGGGACAGCTCAAATAAAGCAAAAGATCCTTGCAGCGAGGAGCCTGGTGCTGCTGGTGGGGAAATCCTTCTGCCCCAGGCCGGCCACAGTGCTGCTGCATTAGCAATGCCGTATTTCATTCTGCTTTGAGATGGCACTGGCAGTACTGGCTGCTGTAGCAAATTTGTGTCTGGGAATGACTTTATTGAGATGCTTAATCCTCAGCAGGTGCCACGCAACTGACACATGCTTATGTCTAGGAGGTAATAACGGTGCATTGATGTTTCACTGTGTTGTTAACCCTTGGTGCAATGAGATATTGCAAATATCATTCACCTTCTGTGCTGTTACTGATAATAACAGGTGCTCTTGCTTGGAGACATCCTACCAAAGCAATGATTGATACAGTGCAGGAAGCAGCTCACTTCTTATGGCTGTTGTGTGCTTTATATCACTCTTATTTTCCACGCTTGTTGTTTCACCTCTGTTCCAACTCCCTGGAGTCTCACACAACAGAACAGAGGGTCCAGCTGCAGGATGCAGCATGGTCTTGCTTTTATGGTCACGCCTTGCTGCTATATGGATCTCATAGGGTCTCTTATTTTCATAGCTGTTCCCACCTCTTTTCTTAGGTAGGCTTAAGAAAATTTATGAGGAATGTAGCTTTCTGTAAGGATTTACATTTTTATTCCATGAAATACATTGTTTCCTGAAAAGCAGGTTTGAGATATGTTTGGATCAATCTATGATGCACTTCCCATGTTGTAGATCACTTCTTAATACAGTGCATGTTGCATCTCCTTGGTTCTTCCCTGATCAGTGAAATCAGTGGAGTTTTGACTACATTTCAGTGGAGGACCGAGAGCAGATGCATTTGGGTAATGAGCTGTATGTGCATGGAATATTTTCCTGATTATGGTTTTGGATAATTGGGGACATTTTCACAAGAATTAGAAGCCAGTACAGGGACATTACCCTGTTTTACATAGTAAGTTCAAATTGACTGAAGTATGGAAAATTAACACTGATGAAAACAGCCAGAAATTTAGGGTTCTAGCTTTATTCTGATTGTGTCATTACAACATTCAGATCTTTTATGCTTAGAAAACTAGAGAAAACCTCAATGGCATGACACTCTCGAGAAGTCACTGCTCTATGACTGCAACTCATCACCTTTCTCAGCATCTAATTTTTGCCTTGCTCCCACATCTAGTAACTTGCTTGCATCCCACCTTTGTGGCCTGACAAAGCTTTCCCCTGGGTTCTTCTGCCTGAGTCATGCCAAGCTCTTCGACAGAGATAGACAGGTAAAGGGCTGTGGTGCCACACAGAGGCTGGGGCTGCAGTTCTGCCTCTCTACTGTATGGATCCTGCCAGGGATCCCTCCACCTCCTCCTATTCCCTCCTGTCTATCCCACCTTCTTGGCAGCCTTGAGGCTGGATCACCACTTCTGGGCAGGGATGTATGGGTATTTGGTTGGCAGCTAATGGCAAAATAAGCACTAGCATTGCCTATTTTTAAGGGGCTGCTGTCTGTACAAACTGCTGCACTGATCACCACTGCATTCCTTCCAAGCTGAGGCTATCTCCAATATTTTACAGCCACAGCTGTCCATTTTCCCCGGTGTTCCCTGGCCACAGCATGTGCCCAAAGTGAGCTTCAAACTGGAAAGCAGATGGCAATTATCTGCAGCACTAAGGAAGGCTCGAGTGAGAGAGTGTGGTACCTTTTCTTCTTAATGCCTCAAGTGTGAAAAAAAGGTAGTGAATCCTTGTTTACTGGGATGAGGCAAAGCTCACAGCTAGCGAGGGTGCCCTTATGTCCAGCTTGTGACCAAGGGAAGCAACCACTCAGGAATGGGTTTGAAAGGGTGGTGGTGCCTGGTTCAAAACATCCAGCTTGATTATGCTGTATTTTCAGTAAGTCCCAGTTAAGATGTGTAGCATGGAAAGGTGCTTATTCTGCCTGTACTTAAGTCTTTTCCCAAACAGGTTTTTGCTCAGGAGTATTGACATAGTATTTACCACTATTGGGTATTGACATACCCAATAGTGGTAAAGTTCACTGAGCTAGAGAACCACAGATGCTTTACTGCCTTTGGGAATACCCTAAGGATAATTGCATTTAGCATTATTATTCATCATACATTTTACTGTCCAGTGATAAACTCTGCTCCCTTAGGTGTAGGTCCATATCTTTCTTCTGGTGAGGCATGATTATAGCCTAATTCAATATAAAGACAATTTGACTCTTGGAGCTAGCAGACTCCATGTTGTGTGTGAGGCTGTATGTGAAGTCATCAACCATCCTGAGGAATAGCAGGTAACCTGCTGTTACAGAGGGTAGAAGAAAACTTCCCTCAGCTGAACAGCATAATGCAGCAGTGAGATCTCCTTGAGCTTGACAATGTGCTGGCCTGGAATATTCATTGGAGTGATAAGGAAAGAGGGGCACAAGTGCTGAGCTGGGCTGGGAAGAGCCTTGCTGCTCCCATCTGGACACAAGCACCAATGTTTGGTTTCTCCTTCTCCCCATACCTCCTTCGTGAGGAAGCTGACCTGTGCTCTCATCAAAGTGATAGTGAGGGACCCACAGAGTTTCGTAGGGTGGGAGAGTGTGATGGGGAGAAAGCTGGTCAGCGGGGGTGTCCTGTGCCCTTAAGACACCTGATGGATGCAACAAGTGCAAATGATCTGTCTAATCCCCCTGCTCCTCTCCCATGGGAAGAGCCTAGCTCCTTGCCAGCTGGAGGAGGTTAGGTGCAATGTGGCAGTGCCATGGCAGAGCTTCTCTCACACCTGCCCACAAACAGTAAATCTCCATTACCAGACACAGAATTAAATCCACAAATGAAAGATAATGTCTCCTGAGGAAAATAAACTGAAAGGGGGTCGGGGGATTGGCAAAACAAAAACAACCCTTCCCACTTCAATAGCACTTGCAATTAAGAACAAAATGGAGCAGAAAGCTCTGAAGCTTGACTTTGGGCAGAAAGAGAAGGCCCTCTCCGAGAGCCTCGGGTTTCTGTAGGCACAGTGCAGCAGCCTCTGTCTTCATTTTATGTCAGAGCATTAATTCTGTGATTTTGCCCCTGGTATCAACAGAGCTTGCCTGGTAGGTGGGTGGGGTATTGGGATTTATGTTGTAGACAAATTCGGGAACACTTCAGTCTTTTTTCTTTTTTCTTGTTTTCTCCCCCCCCTTACAAAGCTTTTGAAAGTCCACTGGGGACCCCTAACGTTCAGCTGCTGCTGAAGCACACACTTCAAAGCCAGAGCTGCACACTTCTTTAGCCACCTATGGGTTTGATCATTCTGGTGGGTTTTCATTGCAGGCAGTAATGCTCCCTTCCCCCTGTTAAAAGTCATCTTTCTGGAAAGTTCTGAGAGCTCCTCAAAATGTTTGGTAAAACAACATTTCTGTTGTCATAAAACATGCCAGCCATATTAAACAGGGTAGGCCCTGGAGATGCTTTGAGAGGCAGAAACCTTCGTGCCACCTGCATAGCAGGTAGGACCCTTTCCTGCCCTGAGCTGTGGCAGCAGAAAAGTGCTTAGAAGTCACGGTTATTGCAAAAGGCATTGGGAGGAATAACTCTGGGGATTTCTAAGGATGTCGGTGACAAATTGGCAGATGCTCAGCTCTCCATAAACCCCTACTGCCTAGTCCCTAAACCCACACATGTCCCCATGGCTGCCTCACTTCTCTCCATAGAAAATCTCCTCTGCCCACATTCTAAGGCCTGCACCAAGCTGGGCAGCCTCCATGACCAAAACCTACAGTCCCCTCATTGCCCTCAACCAGGGCAGATGGGAATTGCTGTTATCATAGCCTTTTGTCCTGGTTTCCTAGTGCCTCTTCTGATGGGACCAAGCAGGACAGACAAATACGTCCATTGCAGCCTGGTTTAGGGGTTTTTTATGTCGAATTCATGAGATCAGCTTTTCTCTCTCTTATGGCAGAAATCTGTTGTGTTTCACAGACCAGCATTAATATCATTATAACTTCCCCCCCAGTCAAAGGCAACAGAGTGGTCAGTTACTGGGAGTGGGTAGCCACACCAAATCCACCTGAAAGTCTGAGCAGAAAAATGTTAGAAATGCAGCTGGAGTAAGTTCCCTGCTCTCTTTCATGCCTCCAATCCCAAGTAAATCAGAAAAAATCATGCTTTCTGAGTGGCTTCTAACATAATGAAAGTCAATTAGAGTGATGCAAACGGAGCTGATAACTGCAGGTTTTCATCACTGACTCCATGCTAAATGTCTGTACTGTGTGGTTTGCAAGGAAGTAAGGGTGCATGGAGAGGAAAGGATGGGGTTTTTAAAAGCAGTTAAA
Source organism: Pseudopipra pipra (assembly GCF_036250125.1). Taxonomy (NCBI): domain Eukaryota; kingdom Metazoa; phylum Chordata; class Aves; order Passeriformes; family Pipridae; genus Pseudopipra; species Pseudopipra pipra. Next base: position 24,997,947 of record NC_087552.1, on the reverse strand, counting down.
TTGCCTCTAATTAGGAACACAACTGTAGTCAAAACATAATGTGAGGATAATAAATTGATATTTGCATAATGGAAATACTACCAAACTGTACTTCAAATAAGCTGAATTAGATTATAATTAGAGCTGTGTTTTGGGAAAGAAAATCCTTCTAATTGCCTGAGTACAGGCAGTGCCAAGGAGAAGAGGGCTGGCAGCTGCCAGGGAGGTCCTGTGCAGGACAAGCACTCCACAAACAGGGACTATTCCCTGCAGGGGGGATAGGGTGCCCACACCTACCAGCAGCCAGCACAGCCAGAGTGAGGCAGATCTGTGGAGAAAAAAGGAAAAAGCAGGAGGAATGTGAGGGTGCAGACTCAGCCATCGACTGCAAAACTCAAAACTGAAAGAAAATCCAGGGTGAAATTGTAGGGGCAGCAATTAGGGTGGAAAACACCCGTGTCTCAGGGGAGATGGTGTGAAGGTAAAAGTACAAGTGTTAAACCTGCAAATTGCAGGAAACCAGTGAACATCTTTCTCTGGTGAATTCTCAGCACTATACTGAGTTGCAATGGCCTCTTCTTCCTGCTGTTTGATAACTGGCTTTACTAAACCAACAGTAATTTTTTTTCTGCTGGAACATAGTGAGGTTGCTCGTGATTTATTGTCAAGCTCTTACTACTCTTTATTAAAAAACAGGCCACCTGGACAGCACTGGATGACAGGTCACTTGCCTGTTGTACAAGACTATGTATATCAGCAAGGAGGCTACAGCTGAGATAAAGGAAAAATGTTATATTCCAAAACAACTCTTTTTGAGATAATGAACACAGTAATTACAGCTTGTCACTGAAGTGAAGGCAGCATGAACCTTGAGGCTGACTTGTTGCCTGGTAGCTGCAGAATCTCATGGTCAGTGTTAATGCCCATTTTAGGGCTGGGCAGTGACACTATCCAGGTAGGAAAATTGATCAGCATACAAAAGCCTGCTCACTCATTTTAACTGGGGGACAGAAAACAGTGATTTCTTAAGTTCCATGTGTATTGGGTTTGCAAGGCCAGGTTTTGATAGTGAGGGGGCTATGGGGTTGGCTTCTTGAGAAACTGCTAGAAGCTTCCTCAAGAAGCCAGTTCCAGCTGGCTCCAGGACAGACCTGCTGCTGGTCAAGGCTGAGCCAAACAGAGATGGTCATAATGCCTCTGTGATGACATATTTAAGAAGGAAAAAAGTTATTGTGCAGATCTAATTGCGGCTAGAGAAGAAAGGAGTGAGAATATGTGATAGGAAAAACTACACAGAAGCAAGGTCAGTGGAGAAGGAGGGGGAGGAGATGCTCCAGACACTGGAGTGGAGATTCCGCTGCAGCCTCTGGTGCAGACCATGGTGAAGCAGCTGTGCCTCTGCAGCCCATGGAGGTCAACAGGGATGCAGAGATCCATCTGCAGCCTGTGGAGGAGACCCATGCTGGAGCAGGTGGATGCCTGAAAGAGACAGTGAACTCATGGAAAATCCATGCTGGAATAGGGTCCTGGCAGGCACCTGCAGGCCCATGGAGAGAGGAGCCTACACTAGAGTAGGTTTCCTGGTAGGATTTGTCCTCATGGGAGACTTGCACTGGAGCAGCCTGTGCCTGAAGGACTGCACCCTGCAAAAAGTGACTCATGTTGGAGCAGTCTGTGAAGAACTGCAGCCTGTGGGAAGGACTCATGTTGGAGAAGTTTGTGGAGAACTGTCTCCTATGGGATGGACCTCACACTGGAGCAGGAGAAGGACTCCTTTCCCTGAGGAGAAAGCAGCATCAGAAACAACCTGTGATGAACTGACCTCAGCACCCATCCCTGTCTACCTGCACTGCTGGGGGGTAGGTGTTTTTAAGATTTATTTTATTTCTCATTTTCCTCTGATTTTGCTAGTAATAAATTCAGTTAATATGCCCAAGTTCAGTCTGTTTTGCCTGTAATCAGTGCGTGATCTCTCCCACTCCTTATCTCAACTCATGAGGGTTTCGTTCTATTTTCTCTCTCCAGTCCAGTTGCAGAGGGGAGTAAGAGAGCAGCTTTGGTAGGTACCTGGCACCCAACCAGGGTCAACCCACACTGCAAAATACAATGACCCTGCCCACCAGGCTCTCAACATATTTGCTCCTCAAATACCCAGGTCAGTACACCTTAGCTCACCGAGGCAGTGCCTTATGTCATATCTGGGCCACTTACAGCATCATCCTGAACCCAGTGGCAATAAGAAAGGGGTGTGAATTTTGGCATCACCGGTTGGTGGAGGTGTACTATGGGAGATATGGCTCTCCCCAGCCATGCTTGAATGTCCCTCTGATATTGGCTGCTGTGGTTAGGGAGGATGAAGAAAACGAGGATGATTTCGGGGGTAGAGGAGTGGCAGAAGACACTATGGTTCTGAGTTTCAGTGGGGATTTTGAGACAGCTCTTCACATTATTTTCTCAGTGGATGCTGCATTATGGGGAAAAAACCTGCATTTTCCTGCTCACAGGCACAAAAAGGAGGGTAGCACAGGCCTGGAAAGGATGCCTAGTGCACTTAACTGGTGTGTCTCTCTCTATATGAGATGTATAGCATAGGTCTAGTTTCCAAAACAGGAGCTACAGCTCATGCGTGTTCATGAGAAAAAAAAAAAAAAGCAGGTCAGACATAATGCAGCACAAGTTTCATGCCAAGGGAAATACTCCCCTGTCTATAAAGGGTCCTGGCTTGGGGCACCAGTCCACAGCCACTACAGAGGCCACCGATATAAGCTCCTTTAATATTTGGAAAATGGTGTCTTGCTTTTCTGCTTGAGGAAGAGAGAAAATCTCCTGGTGCTCTGCTCTGCTGTGCAGTTTGTGGTACCAGATTTAATAAAGGGATGCGTGGGAGGGAGCACAGAAGGGAAAGAGAAAGGAGACAAGCAGGGGGAGCAGGCAGCTGCACTGCATCAGAGAGCATTGGTCTGCAGCACATGGTGCCAGGGCTGAGGGAGGCAGAAGGATAGCCAGGCCCCAGGTCTCCTCCCCTCTGTGCTCTCCTCTTGGGAGCAAGATGCAGAACTGGCCCTGAGGAGCCCAGATTGGGGACAGTCAGGTGAACAAGAGACAAAGTCTGGCTATCCCTTGCTTAATGTGTGGCCATCAGCCCCTGCCTCCCTCCACTACGCTGAGTGCTGGCACGTTGTGCCTGTGGGACGCACCCCAGTTGTTGCCAGCATCACTCTAGAAAAATATTGAGGCTGACACCCAAGATGGGACAGGAAAATAGGAGCCTGCCCAAAGTACTTCACATCTTTGCCTACAAGTCACAGCACAAATGCAGTTCTCAGAAACCAAAGCCTGGCCCCCCACCACGGGCTTGCTGTCCCATTTGCTCCCTCAGTGGCAACCCCTGGGTCTCAGGCCCACCAGCGAGGCCTCAAGCACCCAGGGGGAGCGCAGGACCTCACGTGTGCAACAAGTGAGCTGGATAATCACGGTAGCAAGAAGGGAAAGATTGCACACCAACAAAGGCAGCCCTGGGAAACAATTTTATTGCCAGCAAAATGCTGCGGGTCTTTGTTTAGTGAGTGCACTTCCCATGAAATGCAATTGCTCACTGTGGTTTTAAACCTGAAAATGAAGGCAGTTTCCATTAAACTGAATTACTTTTCCCCAAAACTGGCATGACAATGGTAATGCCAATAAGGAATGATAGCATTAAGTGAGAGCATCATTTATATTTTCTATTAAATCACTGTCATTTCTATTACAAATGGCATCGTGCATGCATGCCATGCTGATTTAAAGTGATAAAGGCTTAGTCATGATTAGTTATCACAATGCCTAAGCAGAGCATGAAATACAGGTAGCACAAATGTGCAGCAACCTCACATCAAGTCCAGGTGAACGCTGGGATCTAAACTGAACTTAGTATTAGCAGATAAGTTGGTACAAACATAGTGGTGTTTTTTCGAAAACATTCACATGCCCATCACCAGTGTAACCCTGAAGGCTATTTGTCTCCTCCACCCCACCTTTTCCACGCTCTTCAGAAGTGGCGAGCCAGGAAGCAAAAAGAGAAGGTGCAGCAACACATGACTGCCATAGATCTGACCATGGAGATCCAGTACAAAGCAAGTGCAATGTTCAGTGAATGACTCAAATGCCTAAAGACACTCAGCAAGGAGAAAGTGGGGTTGCTAAGTTGGCAAGGTTGGACGAGCACTGGTGTTGCAGCAGTCAATCAGGGAAGGTTTCTGCTCTTGAGGATGTTTTCCAAAAGTTGCTGAGCTTCCTGGAGCCCATGGGCTGCTGCCACACTGAGAAGTTTCTCCACTTCCCTGAAGGACATGAAACTTTCATCAAGAAAATTTAGGAGGATGTTTGATTCATTCATAACTAAATTTCAATTACCCAGGCTTTTATAAGTGGAACACAGCTACTGAAAATGTCTGCAAAGTTTACTCTTCACTATTCAGAAAATTATCTGATTTTCCTTCTGCTTTTCACTGTGGCCTGAGCACATGTGTTTTGGGTTTGGTGATTTTCTCATCTTAGTTGAAGTAGAGATGGATTTGGAGCTCTTGAAATCCCATTCAAAACATGAATCTGCCTCATCATGCGACATGCAGTGGAAATTGAAACAAAACGTGCTGGCCACAAGGTTTGCCCAAACAATGCTATTTTAGCTTCATGTAGTTCAAAACTGCTCTCTCCAACCTCAATTTCAATTTTCAGACTTGGAGTAAACGCAAAAAAATCAAAACTAAACAATACACAAAATCGATCAATCACTGTGTTGGGAACTCATCAGTTGTTTTAGCTTCACTTAGCCCCAGGACTAGTCGCCACAGCAAATGTACAAAGCACAAGGCAAGTTTTCTTTGGCTGTGGGCCTTGCTGGGAACACTGGTGTGAAGTGTGCACAGGCACATCAGAGAGAAAAATGTGTCCTGAGTGGTTTCAACCCAGCCCCCAGGCAGGCAACAGGAAACTTCTCATTGACTTCACTGGATGGGAATAAGAGCGAAAAGGGAGTTCCCCCCCAAAAAGAAAGACAGGTCTTTATAGCAGAAAATTCACATGTCACTTCAATAGCTCTTTCTATACCAGTATGGGTCTTGTCCCTTGCCTTGATTGGGAAGTCATGATGGAAACACATATGCATTCAGACCACAGGAATTTTGTGTACTGTGGCACTTAATTTTTAAAATCTCGTTGGACTAACTGGAGTTTTTGGTTTTCCTCTGCAGGTAGGGCTGCATTACTGACATTACAAGAAGAGGGCATTAGAAATGCCGGAGTAGCTTCATGCGTGGAGTACTTACAGCACCAGTTTCCCCCCCACCTCCCCAGGAGGAGCTGGGAATGCAGCTGTAATGGGAAGGAAGAGGATTAACTCAGGTTACCCTTCTTCAAGTGCCATGGTCATGTTTCTGAGTGCCCCCACCGCCAGGTTGAAGGAGGAGTGGGGATGGCCCTGTCCCGCAGCCTGCCTACAGGGGGGAAGAGACAAGCAAAGTCAATGGTAAGAGACATACAGAAGAAGAAAACCTGAGTTTGAACATTTCAAAATGAGGTAAGAGCTGTCCTGATTTTGGCTGAGGTACTAGTAGCTGGTACAGTGCTGTGCTTTGGATTCAGTATGAGAACAATGTAGATAACACATTGATGTTTTGATTGTTGCTGAGCAGAGCTTACCCTAAATCCATGATTTTTCAGTTTTCCATGTTCTGGTAGTGGGGAGGTGTACAAGCTGGGAGGGAGCATGACCAGGACAACTGACTCGAACTGGCCAAAAGGATATTCCACACCATAGTGTCATGCTCAATATGTAAACTGGGGGGGAGTTGGCCAGGAGCTGCCCATCACTTGTTGGGGACAGGCTGAGCATTGGTCAATGAGTGGTAAGCAACTGTATTGGGCATCACTTGTGTTTTTTGGGGTTTATTCCTCTCTTTTATTATTATTATTATTATTATTATTATTATTATTATTATTATTATTATTATTATTATTATTGTTATACTTTATTTCAATTATTAAACTGCTCTTTTCTCAACCCACACATTCTACCTTTTTCCAGTTCTCCTCCCCATCCCACAGGGCTGGGAGGGGAGTGGGGAAATCAGTGAGCGGTGGTGTGGTACTTAGTTGCTTAGATGAGGTTAAACCACGACAGAGCAAATAAGGAAGAAGGTATGTATAATTCACTGTTCTGAAATGTGACTCCTTCAAAATGTTCAGGCCCTGATTTGGAAAACATCTTTATTCAGAAAGGCACGAAGGCTTCAGCATTTCTCTAGGTAGGGATGTCCTTAATGATGCCTTCTTTGATTACAACTCCTGCTGTTACAGGCATAGTTATTTCAGCCCTTCCTGTAGCTTGATGCTGTTCTATGTCCTGAGCAGACACAGAGGAAACATCTAACGTGCCCCCCTCCTCTCCCCTCACTTTTTGGGTAGCACAGTAACTTCCTCCATCTCTCATTCTTTCCATTTCTCACCAAGACTGTTAGGATTTCAGGGGATGCAGCTCAGGTTCCTACTACAAGTGTGACCACTGTGGGTACCACAGCAAATGCACACACAGGCATGGCTGCCTCGCTTATGTGGCAGAAACCTCTTGGGAGGTGTGCTGAGAGCAGGAAATTAATACGTTGCTGTACCTTGATTTTCCATTGCCTCAGCAGTTCCTGGCTCACTCCCCTCCTGCGCCTGTGCATTTTCCCTGCTGCCCACCTGCAGCTCAAACTTCCCCAAAAGGCTATTCAGCAAAACCAGCATTCCCTGCACTCTTGCTGCTGAGACACTTTCTTTCTTTCACTGATTTAAAAAAATAGCAATAGTAGGTGGAGAAAGTGGAGCAAAGTGTATGACCCACAGTGAGAAGCTGGGAGCTCCAGATCTCCCTGCTGCCACCTGTGAACCTCCCTCCCGCTGCCACAGGACAGCTCAGTGCAGCTGTCCCCCAAAGCACTGCCAGCTCTTCTTCCTTCTCCCATGCCACAGTAGCCTTTTGCCAGAAGAAGCCAATTTCCGACAGCAAGAATTGTGCCTCACCTGAACCAGTGCATAGCCATGTCCTCATTTTTTTCCACTCCGGTTCCTGGGTGTGAGACAAGGTATCAAAGTCACAGATAGGTTACAGAATACAGCATCCAAAATCCAGCAGTGTGGTGGTACCACATACCACAGAGCCATGTTTGTAGTTCTGGCTTATAAGCATACCTACTCTGGCAGCAAGTTAGCCATGGATTGGAGAAACATTACCTTGTAAATACCTCTGTCCCAGGATGTGCTGGGCATTGGGGTACCCCAGGCGAGCATACAAATGAGCCACGTGGAAATGGAAATTCTCATAGCACAGTGGGATGTAGAGCAGGAGGAGGCCAGCGATGATTACAGCTGCCAACTGTAAAAGAGGAACAGTCATGATGCAAGGAAGAAAATAAACTGAGGACCAGCTACAGCAAATATTTCATCTGAGCTCTGAAGCCTCCCAAAGCTATTCCCCACAGATAAATGGGAGGAAAGTCTCACATAACCACAGAAAACCAAAGTCACCTTCGATAGAGAGCCAGTTCCAGAGTTTCCACTGAAGCTGGCAGAAAAAGCCCCACTGAATTCAGTGAGCAGTGCATCAGCTCCTGAGTTAATTTCCCTTTTAAGGTCTGCTACAGCAAAGGAAACTACAATAATTTTATTTTCTAGTGGTCCTATTCAAGAAAAAGGGAAAAAAAATCATAAGGTGCCATCAGGCTTTTACAAACATTCTATCAAAGAGGCTTGCCAGAAGTAGTCTCATTCCCCAGGCAGCTAGGTCCTTGGCCCACCACTGCCCACAGCATTGCATATGGATGTGAGCACTCACAAAATCACAGAATGGTTCAGGTTGGAAGGTACCACAGTGGGTCATCTGGTCTAACCTCCCCATTCAAGCAGGGTCATCCTAGAGCACATCAAACAGGATTGTGTCCAGACAGATCTTGAATATCTCCAGTGAGGGAGACTCCACAACCTCCCTGGGCAATCTGTTCCAGTGCTCAGTCACACGCACAGTAAAGTTCTTCCTCACATTCAGATGAAACTGCTTGTGCATCAGTTTCTGTCTGTTGCCTCTTGTCCTGTTGCTTGGCACCACTGAGAAGAGCCTGGATCCTTCCACTTGACACCCTCCCTTTAGATACTGATAGACACTGATGAAGTCCCCTATCAGTTGCCTCCTCTCAAGGCTGAACAGGCCTGGCTCCTTCAGCCTATCCTTATCCCTTAATCATCCTTGTTACCCTTTGCTGGACCTGCTCCAGGAGTTCCACATCTCCCTCCCTTTGTGAACATCCTTGGCTCATAAAGCCTTTCATTCTGTGTTACAGTAAGGACATGCCTACATCCACACGTGACAGGAGAATGACCTTTGGTCTGAAACTCTTCTTTCATCCAAGGTATAAATCAGCAAAAAGTCTGATGAACTGAACCAGCAGGGAAAAAGATGAGAGACTAGAATTAGGCTGTTTCCTTTTTGATGCCAAATTGGATTTTCTTTGTTCGGGGAGCTAGCTATTAGCTTCCAGTGAGAGGAGCTGGCACCTTAAGCATCCACATCTTGGCAGAGTCAGGGATGCCTGGCTAGGAACAAAAAAGCAGGCTTAGGAAAACGCTATAGGAGGCCCATGTGGAGCCTCCTGCCTGCACAGGTTACCAGGAGCCCATTGCCTCCCTGCAGGGGAATGCAGGATGTCTCGCCAATGGTGCCAGCCCTGCAGAAGGTAAAACCCTTTCCTACTACATGGGAAGATGGAGACCAGGTAGAGTCCTGAGTGGAAGACATGTCTTTGAGAACAACAAGGAGGCAAGTGCTGATCAGGTCCCTCAGTGCAACCCTGTGCTGAGATGCAACACTGATGGTATGGGATCCAGAGGAGACCACTAATACCTCAGCCTTCAGCCCTGTAGCTTTGGTGAAAGCAATGATGGATTCTTGGACCTGATGTTCATGGGGACATGCCAAAGCACCTGCAGACTCTCTGCATACCACTATTCCTCTCCTGTGGATGCAGAAGCAGAGAAGATATGAGAAGCCCATTTTAACAGCCAAGTCAGAAACAAGTATGAGGGCCTGTCCAGGGCCTGACCACGGCTCTTGCAGAACAAGCTCACTTTTTCATCTGGGGATAATTTCTTGCTACAAGTACTTGTGACTAATGGCTACAGCATGTGGGTTTGTCACCACACCATGTTCAGAATGAGCCAAAGGGACAAGAAGCAGCTGCAAAGGACAAGATGCAAGAGCTGTAATTGTCAGGGGCTCTTCTGGCCATTATGGATGGTTTGACACAACTGACAGAGAAAGATGCAAAAAGCAACTCTCTCTCTTTTTGGGGGGGGGGGGCACGGTATAGCACTTCAGGTATATGTAGACCATTGCAAAGCAAATGATACATTTAGATACTGATCTGCTTCTCAGTTGCCTGTAGGGCATAAGGACAGAGGTGATGTGGGTGTGGCACTTCCTTGATGTTTTGTGGGGGCTCCTGCACTCCCATGCACCATGATCAGCTGTGGTGACTGCTGGAGGCAGCATGTTGGTAAGAACTTGTTGGCTCCTAATTGGGACCCAGATCCTAGTTTGGGCCCATCACTAATTTGGATTAGTGAATGCTGAGGATTAAATGAGCCTAGTTAGCTAATAAAGCTAAGCAAATAAAATAGGTAAGCGATAATGACACGCAAATGCCCCAACATTTGATTTTCTGACTGATAAGCTTAGGGATGTAGGAAATTTTGATACACACACACCATCATACCCATTCAGCCTGTGTGATGCTGTGTGAACTATGCAGCACTGTGTATGTGCTGATGGGTATGTAAGTCCCTGAAAGCCAAGGCAAGTCCAAAAGGAAATGCAAAGAGTGGGAAATGTGGCATTTGAGAGGAGCTGCTTCTATTGCAAGTCTGGTATATCCAATACATGTAACAGCAATCTAGTAAACTAAAGGGAAAAGGATGTGGAGGGCAAGGTGCTGCAGGTCACAGGGGAAACCTCTGTGATCATGCACCACTGCCATTGGGGTACATCCTTGAGTGAATGCTCCCTGCAGGACACCACCTCTCCATGACAATGTCCATGATGATCAGCCATCCACTGCTGGCAGCTTCCATCTCACTATTGCAGAGACACTGTGCCTGGCTCCTTTGAGGCAGATAGCTCAGGAACCACTGGATGTCCACTTTTTGTCCCAAGCTGTTTTTTGAGGGGAGGCTTTCAACTTTTTGCAGTTGTGTAGGCACTGTCAGGTATGGCAAGCAAGACATTTCACAGGCAGTTCCTTTAGAAATGGCCCACTGAGCATCTCTAATCTGATTTTTTTTTTGGTGGTGGCTTGGGCTTTTTTTCTATTTTCTTTTCCTAAACCTTCCTAAAGGGTGAGAAAAACCAAGACCTATGCGTGACAAAAGGCAGGTGCACAAGGTGCTGGAGCACACTGATCCCAGCTCTGGAGGATGGCACCACCAACACTGGTTCCTTGGCTGCCCACCAACTTGAAAATGCACCTACAAGCACATAGCTAGTCCCACACAAGCAGAGACATGAGCAAAAATACTCCTTTGCCCTCTGCTGTGGCTGTGGCTACATCTGCTATTTTAAGTGTCTCCAAGACCAAAAGAGAGGGAAACTGAGTGACCTTTCTCAAAAAGCAGCTGCTGATGGAGGGGGGCACCTGAAGTGAGATCTCCTTAGAGAAGGGATGAATCAGTGAGGTCCAAGTCCCATGGGCTTCTTCCATGTTGGTTGTCTGTAGCCCTCACCCTCACAGTCAGCATGGGGGACTAAAGGCACAGTGTACCAACAGTCCCTGAAATGAGAGCTCCTCAGGGACCTCAGCCAGGCAATAAGTGCTAGTCTACCTCAAATGCAGGAAGGAACATGGGGAGCTTGTTGCATTGCCCCATGCAGGGGTGTGAAGCAGATCACTGGCCTGAAACCACCTTTGTAGTCTTGGGGGGAGCTCTCAGTTGCTCATCCCACCCTTTTCTTCTGTGGTGACTCATTAGAAACTACTTTGCATTTTTCAAACCTTGCATAGTTGGGGCTGCTCTAAAGCATGGGGGAAGCCCAGTAGTGTTGGTGGGGCTATGCCGGGGAAACAGGCAGTGAGGGACACAAATCAGGCTGGTTCCTACAGGGCAGCTTCAGCATCTTGCCTGTGCCATCACCCATGTGCCCAAGCCCACTGTACAGGATCGAAAATATGATCAAGAGGAACACCTAAAAACTCTGCCTATAACGACTGCACTTGAAGATGCCACCTTACTGTTTGCTAGCAAAAGCCTCCACTCCCCAGGCAGAGAAAGGCGTCCCAAGACTTGCATTTGAGAGGCTGCTGTGTGCAAGGAGCTCCTGTGGCTTTGACCCACTCTAGCACCAGTGGCTTTCAGGGGCAGGGTGTAACATAACACCCAGTGCCAGCATTCCCACCCTGAACCCATCCCCACACTTACCTCCCAGCTGCTCCATGTTGAGCTGTTGGGGTGAGGGTTCCCACCTCCAGGACAAGGATTTGCCCCACAGGGATCAGCACTGCCCCATCCCTTCTGTCGCAGCCGCACTGCAGGCTTCGTGTCCCCCATCTCTCCTTCCTGCAGGGAGTCAGAGCGCCTCATTTTAACCTGGTCTGCTCCCTCTCACCAGGCACCACCACCGCCCTGCCATAAGTCTTACCCATCACCATCCCTCGGTTTCACTCCTGATTTATGGCAGCAGTAGCCCAGCTGCTTCACTAAGATAAGAGGGATGGGTACACATCCCCTTGAAGAGTCATAGAAAAGGAAGATGCTTCTGACGAAAACCTTGCAAATCACCAGTGTTTAACTCTCCTTGTGCTGAATATTTCTGTTTCTTCAGACTGGTCCCAGGTGTTGCAAGCCCTCACCAGTAAATTGTTATATTTGACAAATTTGATTACATTTTTTTTTTCTGCTTTTTACATGTATGGATTTTGGACAAATGCAAGAACATGCAGGCCTAGCCCCAGGTGAGAAAATTAGAAAACGTGCAATGATATACAATTAGGAAATTATCAGAACGTACAAATCCCCACACAAAGTTTGACAGGATGGGATTTTTATTTTTTTAAGCTAGAAAAGAGCTTACTTGTTAAAGTCAGATATTTTATAGCTGCATAATTATGCCTCTATTCATTTGCAGTAACTGCACCTAGTAAATTTCAGATGGTAAATTTTGTTTTGCTTTCGCATCTAAAAAACACCTCTTTTTAATGCAAGATCCCTAATGCGTGTTACCTTCCTATTCTGAAGTCCTAGCAGAGGATTTTAACCAGATGCCTGGCAGACAAGGTCCATCTCATGTGAAATGCTGACCTTGTCTGGTTGTCTGACCATAAAAAATAAAATATTTTCCTTTCCAGTTTTACAGGAAGATAAGTGCCGTGCTTTGGTTTTAAAGAAAACCCCACCCCCAAAGAACAAGGATATCTCTTTGGTTGTGATGACTCAGCCTAAAAACCTTACTGAAGAGGAAACCCTTCATAGTTTCATATTTTATTTCTTGTGTTATGCTGCCACCATTGGGACAATTTCATTTGGTCAGTCACAGCCCCACTACAGTTGAAGAGATTCATCTTTATGTTCCTGATCAAAGTGTGAACCATTTTCACAGTATATCAAATTTAACTGGACAGTAATAGTCATAGCGCAAGATCAACTGTTTCCAAGTGCAAACCTCTGCATTAAGGAAACTCAGAAATTTCCAAAACAAGCCCAGAGCAGAAGGCCCTTCGCTGCAGCAAAGAAGAGACGAAAGAAGGTAATATCTACTTAACCTTTTTTTCTTTTCTCAGTTCCAATTACTAGAATTTAAAGATGAAGAAAAAAAACAAAAACAAAAACATAACACCCCTCTGGGAGTTATTCTTCCTAGGAATGATACACCCTTAGCTACAATTTCCAACTTTGGCAGAAGTGAACTCCAGAGTTAATCTTATTACTATTTTTAAAGGTGTATTGGTAACAGTTATATTTGTACTGACACCTCAGCTAGCTCTGGGAAATCAGTACTTTTCTCGGTGTAAAACAGACCCTGGGGCTTGCAGTTCTTTGTTGCAGATGACTAAAAATGAGAACATATTATTAATTATGCATTGTTCAGTGAGAGCCATGCTGTCTGTGTCACAAGCCAGGTGCAGTACAGGATCTCATTCCAGTTGTGAGCTTCAGTTACTTCTCTACAAAATCCAATCTTACACCATGAGGAAGAAATAAACCAGGTTGTCACACTAGAAACAAAAGATGGCTGTACTAGCTGTCTCCTACCAATAAAGAATTGGATCCCCTCTACTTGCAATGACTTTGGCAAGGAAAGGGCAAGTCTGCCATGAATTTTCTCTCTGCTCTTCCAAAGGGCAGGTGGCATTTCTTCTTTTTCCCTTTCATTTTCACAGAACAAGTTTTGAAGAACCATTTCCAGCTCCTGCAAAGGAACATTTTGATTGAAATTCTGGAACAAGGCACCTTCAGGAAAACACATTCTTTTTCACATTTTTCCAGGTTGCTTTCTTAGGAAAAGAATTTGGTATAACCAAATTGCTATGTCTGGTAAAAGCCTATTTAATTGCAATGTCCTCTGGGCATAGGTATCACGTGGCAAATTAGAGCCACTTGAGAGTTGCCTAACTTGAACACAGTTGGAGTAGGTCCTTGCATATGGCTTTGTAGCCAGCACAAAAGATCATGTAAATATAATTATTTTGAATGGAGCTCAAATATGGGTAAGGGTGAGGACCAAGGCACGTAGCAACAAGAGAATTTTGAGGGACAAGTTTCTGTGTAAGACAATGGAAGGATGAGGGTAAGGAGTTCTGGCTGCCACTGTCTCTGACAGACTGTCATTTCACTTTGCCTAACTAGCTGTAGCTTCCTTTCAGAGCTGGCTAAACAAGAACAAGATAAAAATCTATTCAGGCTAGTCATTATGACTATTAATAGCTGATACAAAGGAGTATAATGAACAGTGTAGATATAAGGGTAGTTCAAGTCTCTCTGAAATCAGTATGCAAGCGTTATCTGCAGAGCTATTACAGAGCCCTGTATTGAGTAAAGAGAATAGAAATTTGGCAGAAAATAAACCCTCCTGCTTTCCAGCTAGCCCTCAGGGAGGCTGGGTGCAACTAGGCCTAATTTTTTATTATAAGCAATTCAGCACTGTAAGTTTGGTTGCATTCAGTGAGATCCCAGATGCACCAATACAGTGGGTTACACTGTAAGTCTGGTCTCATTCATGATTAGATATTCACAAAGAGTGCAGTTTATCAATGCAACAGTCTGGTCAAGTTCAAAAGAACTTGCATGAACACAGTGCAGCAACAGATTTAGATTCTTTTAAATTGGTGGTGATTCACTAGACCTGCAAAATATAAATGTATACCATCATGTACAAGTGTTTCCAAGTATGCTCCAGAGGCACAGATCTTACCAAAGAGGCATCCATACTTTGGGGAAGGAGAGCAAGACTTGTCTGCAAGGTGGTTGTATTCTCATCTTCTGCCATGGAGGATTTCAAATGCCAAATTATACTCTTCTGGAGAAGTGGAGGTGAGAATGTAGTCAAATATTCTGTTAGCTGCCGCCATTAATGGGGGGGCAGACACTTTATATGTAAATGAGGAATATAAAAAGTTACAAATACAGTGATTATAAAGGCCGTGTGTAATGGTCAAGGGCAGAATAGAACTGTGACACCCTAGATCACTTCCTCTTCCATCTGAATTGCAGTGATCAGGATCATCTACAACCTATAGATAGATAGCTTATCATCCCATCAGCAGGCCACCATGCTCACAGTAATCCCTTCACCACATATCTCACAGTGTATCTCATTCTTTCAATGTGTGGAGCTGTTTAGAGATACCAGATTAATAAATGTATCTGTTAAACCGAACAGTTGAATCCATTCATCACTATGCACAACACAGCCGTGCAACAGGAGAGGATGTGAATTTCCTGAACCCAAATACAGCAGCCAACAGAGAGACCCAGCTCAGCAGAACCCTTTCATTTGCTAGAGATCCTGCAAAAGGGCAGCAGGGAAGCCCTCTGCAAGGGGGAATGGCTCCAGGGGCAAATACAAGTCATACTGTAATTGATCTCGCCACAAAAAACTACAGCCTAAATGAAAGTAAGCAGTGGCTACAGGCTGAAAAAACCCCTGACAAACTATATTACTCACTTAAGGGGAGTTAGGTCAAAGTTCAGCATACTAAAACCTCTGACTAAAACCTGTATACTAAAAAATGAGCTGACTCGGCTTAGCTGTCACCTAAAAAATAATTTCTCAAATGCTTTCTGACACCTGGCTTTTGAAGTTCCACAGATATTGTATCCCAGCAATGCCATGGCAAAGCTGAGCACCTAGGCATGTATCTCCTACTTAAACTTGTTCAGGATTCAGAAACTGTAAAGTTCTGAGGGATGTGATACAAAGAGCTTTCTGGGAATGCTTCATCAGTCTGCTAATGAAGATGATCTCCACCACTTCTGCAGAAACTAAAATCCTGAAAGAAATTAATTCAACATAGTCCAAATAATACCATGATCATAGTCCAGTACTTAGTGAGGGTGAGAATTGGTACCTGCTTTGTACAGTGTGTTCATATTTTGGAGGCAAGTAAAAATAATTGTTTTTCTCCAAGGAAATCATACTAAGTAGTAGAGTAGAAAAGAAAGCAGCACTACACCCCAGTTCTCCTAAGGCATATTGAACACCATTACACAAGGTACACACCAGGCGGACTGCATCTGTTCTCACCAGGTTCCCCATAATATATCCTTTTAGAGAGATTTTCCACTTTCTTAATGTTAATTAGGCCAATAAAAGCCTATTATTCTGCTTTGTCCCCCTTGAAGCATATCTTCCTTCTTCCCACTGGATAAGACACCTGGGGCTAGGCTTGGGGTACAAATATCATCAGGAAGATGGAGGTGGTAAGCACTCCCTTTGTTCATGTGGGATTGAGGTTATTTGTGCTCACAACTGGGTCTGAAGTTGCTTTGGAATTGTTCCCAGTGTTCCTAGTGTACCTAAACTAGTTTTCATTTATGTCTTTAAATAGCAGAGGGGGGAGTTCAAGTTGTGCTTGTTGAGTGAAAACTTCTGCAGGCTTCTGTAAAACCTTGAGGCTTGTTTTTAAACTTAAAAAAAAAATTCTAACCCCCTTCAAACCCTCTTATCTTCTTTCTTGCTGAAGGAGAATATAAACAAATGAAGCTTCAAATAGATAGAAGCACCAGACAGTTACATAAAAACAAACTGCCAGATCCCTGCATGTAGGCGTTATCTGCTCTCAATTCAGTCCTGCCTCTCTGTGCATGTGCTTGGAAGTAGGTCTCCCCATCCTGAGGTGGTAGCAGCTAGTACTAGATGCCCAAACTGAAACTCGGGTGTTGAAGGCACTGATGATGTGGCCTCAGGCTGTCTGGAGGTTCAGCTAAAGGGTCCTTTGTAACCAGGGGACCAAGTATTTGGGGTCAGACGTTTGAGCAGAAGAGGTACAAAGTTTTATATCTTTACTATTCCAGTGAACAGCTCGAAAGATCTTGAAGTGAAGCTCTACAGATCAGCACATATCTTCCTGTCTTAGTGCTCTGAGTATTTCAACTGTTGAAGACCTGAAGAAAGTGGAAAACTTATGGCAAGCAGAGTATCCTCATGAGAACGTTATGCCCTTAGCTCTACCTCCCATTAGAGGTCTGTCTGTAAGAGTATTCATCATGCTTGGGACCCTTTGATATCAAGGCAGAGGAAATACTTGTGTTAATGTGTGATTAGATTGGTAAAGTGTATGACAGATCCTGCCAGTCTTCCGCCTGAAGAGCTAATTGTCCAGGGAAAGGCCAGGGTTTCCCCCTGAGCTCACTGCATGCTCACAGATGAGTGGCATCTCTCTCAACAGAGACTTACAGTGTTCTGGAAGAGCACAAGGAATTGTTACTTTTTTGAAGCTGAAGGAATTGGATTAACCGAGAAAACCCTCAGCTGAGCTCCAAGGTTTAACTGATAATTTACTGAAAATGGCACCAAAAAAAAAAAAAAAAAAAGAAAAAAAGGGTTAAAGTTTCATTTCAGGAAAATACAGGCAGGGATTTGAAGCGCCAAAGCTGAGGAAACACTGCATTAATTAAACGTTACACTTGGAACAGAACTCATGATGAATTTCAGCCATAGTTTGTGAAACACCCAGTGAGACAAATGGGTCTGAGGCAGGATGGCCCTTTGTGATGGAGGTAGAAATGAAAACCAGTGCACGTGTGCGGAGCTGTCAGCCTTGCCGGCATTCCCCCACCCCTGGAATCGTGAGGAGGTGGTGTGACTTCATCTGTACTCGACGCCACTGGGCAGCCTCGTGTTCCCCGCTAACATCCCCTCATCCCAAACCCGGGACCTAACCTCCCTCAGGTTGCTCCTGAGGCGCTTTGCACACTAAACCAATTAACTCCCCCTGTGGGAGGGAGGCTTCGACGGCACTGCGGCGGCTCCGGAGCGCGACTTGGTGCAGGCGCGGGACCTGATGATAAAGAACCCCGGGTAACGGAGCGGGATGAGTCTGGCCAGCGCCCCTCCTGCCGGGGATCTCCCCGAGCCCCATCCCCAGCACAGACGGGGGCCGGCGGGATCAGACACCCCCCTCCACCCCTCCCCCGACCCGCGCCTGTCGCTTTAAACGGGGGCGGGGCCTCTGCCTTGCCCCGCGCCGCGGGCCGGCCCCGCCCCGCTCCGCCATTGGTTGTCGCTGGGGCAGAGCGGCCGTCCCGCGCGCGGCCATTGGCTGGCGGCTGGGCCGGGGTTCCCGGATGCGGGCGCGCTCGGCGGTTATAAAGGGCCGGGGGAAGGCGGGAGCGGCTGCAGTTTGAATCGCGGCGGGTCGGGGTAGGTTGGTGCTGTCGCCCGAGCTCATTGCGTGCGGGACGCTCTCTGCCTCGGTCTGCCACCCACCTTCGCGGCGCTGCGCTCCGGTTCGCCATGGTGAGGAGCCGCGGGGGCCGCTCGGGTGGGTGGCGGTGGCGCTGCCGCCGGGGGTTGTCGGGGCTGAGGCGCTGCCGCCGCTGTGGGTGGCGGGGGAGCGCGCGGGGGCCGGAGCGGCGGGTGAGGGCGCGGGCGGCGCGCGGCGGGAGCAGGGGGTGGGGGGGGCGGTCGCACGCGCACTGGCGCCGAAGGGGACAGGACGGGGAGCAGCGGCCGCGCATGCGCGCGGGGAGCGGCCTGTGCAGTGGCCGACGCGCACGCGCCCCGGCGCCGCGCGTGCCCCTCTGCGCGTGAGGGGGGGGGGAAGCGGGGCGCATGCGCGGAGGGCGGGGTTGGGGGGTGACATCAACTCCTGATCTTCTCTTGGCATTGCCAGGCTGGCGGGAAAGCTGGGAAGGACTCCGGGAAGACCAAGACCAAAGCAGTGTCCCGTTCCCAGCGGGCTGGATTGCAGGTGAACAGGGGCTGGGGCGTGGGTGAGGTGAAGTCAGGCAGGTCTTCCATCTGTTGGTTGATTGCACTTCGTGGAACCTTTGCACTCTGTGTCTGCCAGTTGTCCCAAGTGGTGTAAGGATCTTAAGCCAGACGTGGCTTTAGACCTTTTTGCATATCCGTGCAGGAGGCAAATTAATAACCATGTGGCTGTTGCTGCTGCTTGTGCTGCAAATTGTGAAGTTGCTGATGTGAGTGTGAAATGCGGTGTCCTTAACTGGTTTCTCAAGTGAAACACAGCTTGTGTGTCTGCCACTGGGACTTCGCAGCCCAGGATGTGGTTTTGTGCAGTGGCTTTCTGCTGTCACAGCCTTTTAATGCTTCTGGTTTTTTTTTCAGTTCCCTGTTGGCCGCATCCACAGGCACCTGAAGTCTAGGACAACCAGCCATGGACGTGTGGGAGCCACAGCTGCTGTGTATAGTGCTGCAATCCTGGAGTACTTGACAGCTGAGGTAAAACCTGCAGGGGGTGGTCAACTCCCAAATGCCATAATGACCAGAGCCTGGTGTATTTTGCCAGTTTGGACTGGGTTATGAGCTCTTCACTTGCTTTGAGCCAGTTTCAAGTGCGTACATTATCAGAAGACCATGAAATATGCATGCTCTGCATTTCACACAAATTTGGTGCTGTGACTTGCAGCAAAAATGCAAGTGTGAAGTAACTTATAAAATGGACCATTACAGCATGTCATATCTCCTGTAAATACTCTTCTTATTGGGAAAACTAAATGTAGAGCTCCAAAGGAGGAACCCTTTTGGAAGAGGCATTGTTTGCTATCTCAGTGTCACTAACGGTGACATAGTATTTGAAACAGCTGAGACTGTGCTGTTGGTCTCACTTGACTATGTAACTGTTCAAAAATGGTCTTGTCCCAGGTCCTTGAGCTGGCGGGAAATGCATCCAAAGACTTGAAGGTGAAACGTATCACTCCCCGTCACTTGCAGCTTGCCATTAGAGGAGATGAAGAGTTGGATTCTCTGATCAAGGCAACAATTGCTGGTGGTGGTATGTCAGTTGCTTGCTGTTTGTGGTTGGTTGGGTGGAGGAACTGTCTCAGACTACAGGTTGCTTAGTGCTGTCACTTTCATTTGAAGTACAAAGTTTAGGAAAACTTGAGAAATCATGTGGTCTTAATTGTTGCTCTTTCTTAGGTGTAATACCGCATATCCACAAGTCTCTCATTGGCAAGAAAGGACAACAGAAGACTGTCTAAAGGATACCAGGATTCCTTGTTATCTCAGGACTCGAAGTACTTAACTTGTCCAGTGTTGGTGATTCCAGTGGACTGTATCTGTGAAACACAATTTTGCCTTTTTTTAACTTTGAGAAGCTAAGGCTCCCTTGAGCTTTCTAACAAACCAAATTTCTGCATTGAAGTCTTAACTGTATTTAAGTGTTACCATGGCTTCAAAGAAGCTATTGTGTTTGTAGTGGGTTTTAATTGAGTTGACTGTTTCTAGATTGGTTTGAGTAAGTTAAGGAAATGTTTGGTTTTGTACAGACGTTTCATCCACTAGAGTGGAAATACTCAATAAATGTTATGTCAAGACTGATTTGTCTCTTCATAGGGGGAAAGGGGCAGGGAGGAGGAGGTGGTAAGAGAAGGTGAAGGGATGTTGAAAATCTGTGCTTCACTTGATTTTTTTTATTTTTTTTTTTTGTTAGCCTCTGGCCCCTCTACTGTTTCAGCTTGTAAAAGAAGCTCTGGGGAGAGCTGTGTGTGAGCAGGGGCTGTACTGCAGCAGCCCCTAACTCCTGCCATGCAGCAGCATCCTGAATAGTGGATTACAGGGGGTTCTGGTCACATCTTCAGCTGTTCTTCTCCAGCTCTCTGCAAGTTCATTTTTCACAGCAAAGCTCTGCTTATTGCTGTGGTCAGGGAAACCTTGTGATGAAGCAAAAGGGGATGGTTACTGTGTGTGGCTGGGGGCAGTGGCCTCCCAGAACTGCATCCAGCAGTGAAACACTTCAAATGGAGATGCTTTTGCTGTGACCAGGCTCTTCTGTTTCTATAAGCTCTTCCAGGCAATAATCTCTGCTGCAGCACTGTAGCTGGGAGGCGGTGACCTAGATCAGAGATGCTGGCTAGACCTGTATTAACTGCGTTCCTCCTGGCGCTGCGGTGCTTCCCTGGAGCAGCGCCCGAGCGCTTCCTTCGCGGCAACGCCGTCCTTGCCGGGATGTAATTGATGTCACTATAGGGAGCAGTTACGAGGTGCTAACAAGTACCCTCAGGCCCTGTAAGCACCGACAGCGCTCGGACTCCTCTCACATCGGTGCAGGAGCGTGCATGGTACTTTTCCATCGTGACGACTCCTTCCCGAGGCCGTGCGGGCGGGCAGCGTCGCTCCCGGCGGGGGCGCTCCCGTCCCCTTCCCGCCCCTCCCGTCCGGGACGATCCCGATGCTCCCGTCCCATCCCGTCCCCGCCCCTCCCGGCGGGTGAGCGGCGGAGCCGCGGGCGGGCGGGGCGGCGCATGCGCGGCGGGGCCCGGAAGCGGCCCGCGGTGGTGCCGGTGCGAGCGGCGCCGGGGCTGCGGCAGCGGCGGGATGAGCCCTGCGGAGCGAGGGAGCCCCGCGGAGTGAGGCAGCCCCGCCCGACGCCCCGCTTCGCTCGCGGGCCCTCCGCCCCGCCCGCCTCCGCTCTGGCTTCGGGCCCCTTCTCTCTGCGCTGCGGCGGGCGGAGGCGGCGGAAGGAAAAGCCCATGGAGGGGAACCGGGACGAGGCCGAGAAGTGCATCGGGATCGCGCGGGAGGCGCTGGAGGCCGGGAACCGCGACCGCGCCCTCCGCTTCCTCGGCAAGGCGCAGAAACTCTACCCGACCGAGACGGCCCGAGGTGAAGCCCGGCACCCTCCCCGCAACCCGGCGGTGTCGGGACGAGCCCGGAGTGACTGCGGGGCCCGCAGGAGGGCGGGCGGCGAGGGGGGGCCCCGCAGGCCGAGGCGAGCGCGACCTGGCCCCCAAAGCCAGCCCGTCTGGGCTCTGGCGGGGAAAGGAGGCCAAAGGATGTGCCCCGGAGCAACGCTCAGGGCAGGTGGATTCCCACCGCCAGTGCCTGCCTCCGGCGTCAGGCGGTGCGGAGGAGTGGGCTTGGTTCCCCCCGCGCCAGAGGGTATCCCCCAGGGCCAGCCCAGCGCCTTGCCTGCATTCCCCCTCCTCCCTTCAGCCGTCAGTATAAACGCAGCCATACAGACTAGGCTTAGCCCCGATTAACAGCAGGACATTTCAGGCCCCAGGCCGAGACAGGCTGGGTTGGCCTTTCTTCTGTCAATGTGAATTACCCCTCGATAACAGCTTGCAGTAAGAGCTGCAGCTCCGGAGTGGACCATGTCTTCATTCTCTAATTGCAGTTTGGGTTTTCTCGGTTCCCTTTTGGTTGTATGTAGCTACGTAAGAATTGCACATGGGTTTACCTTTCCTAGAGAAAATGGGATAGGTGGCTCCCCCTAGGACTTCATTGGCTCATCTGACAATTAATTCTGTACTAAAAACTGAAAAAAAAAATTAATATCTTTCTAGAAAAAGGTGTTTAGAAATAGTTTTTTTAAAGGAATGATAATGAGGTTTCAGTGTGTATTGGAACTGTCACCCGTCTTGAAGTCTTTCTGTTACACTGTGCCAGAAGTCAGCTGGAAACACCGTTGGACGTAGCAGTGACTTGTTGCGTTCCTCTGGTTCTCACTTATGTGGTCTGTGCTGTGGAATTAGTAGGAACAACTTCAGTTCTCTGTACTGACTTAAAGGCCTCAGCATTTGCCATTTCTGGAACACAACTTTGGGGCAAAATCCTGACTGGAAGTATTCTTTGCTGCATTTTATTCTGTAGGGAAGCCTTTTAAGTCAGGTGAGCAGATTCAGTGAACATTTTTGGGCCTCTTTTTTCTCCTGACTACTTTGTATATGCAAACAATAAGTGAAGGTCTCACTGGTGCTTTTTTTTTTTTAACAATGTTTAATTTTTCAAGTGTTTGTTTTTTCTCCTACAAGACAGCATAGATGTTGCCATACTCCCCTAAATGTCTGTGGCTTGAGAAGATGACATGCGCGAACATACTTTCAGCTTTTTGGAAGCTGTGTGGGTCAGGAGGCAGGAAGGCAGAGGGTTTCAATTCAGCTTTCACCAAGGAGAAAGCTTGTCTGCTTCACATAGCTCATTACCCTCTTGTATCTCCCAGATACTGGTTACAGTAGCTTTCAGGGAAAAAAATCTCTATCTGGTTTGTTTTGAGCGTTTGGGGTTTTTTTAAGTAGGACTGCCGCTGCATAACCACCATTAAAAAGTATTCAGTGCAAGAAATAGATGGCTAATTAGGCTATTGTCTGTAGGACACTTGTTTTATTCACTGTGGAAATTAGCAAAGTGAGTCACAAATGGAGTACAGACCTGGAGGAAAGAAGATAGTTTTGTGGTTATGATAGTGGACTGTAATCTGGGAAATTGTGTCCTGAAACTAAATGCTTCACAGAATTTGTCTGTGATGTTAAATAAGTCACTCCATTTCCTCTAGTGACTGGTTAGTTGTTTGTGTTTCATTTTTCAGGTATTTGGCTTAAAACAAGGGCCTGATTTGTGGAACTGGTGGGCAGTTAAAGCTTCATCTGAAGATAATGAGAATTGTAGATGCCCTAATACCAAAATATTCAGTGGTACCCTAGGCCTGATTTGAACTAGGTACTTAGAAATTAGGGAACTCTGTAAACTTGTAATATCTCTGTGCTTTAGTTTTCTATCCATGGAGGTTGTTAATTCTTTTACACTCATCTCATTTCCTCCCAAAACAGTACCAACTCATTGAATTTATTTTGGTTTTCAAGTTTTTGAGGCACTTAAATGGCTCTGCTAAAAGTGTAGTAAGCTGCAAGGACACAGAATCTCCTTTTTTCAGGACAGGAACTGGAAGGTGTGCAATACATTAGAACTGGCATTTTACAATGACTAAGAACAAATGAAATTATTCTCATTGACATCTAGATAAATTAAGTGGAGGGGCCACTTGAAGAAAAAAACCCTGTAATTCATAATTCAGGTAATTAAAAATATGCCAGAGCCCATACCAGAGAGAAAGAACAGTTACGGTTTTTGTGAGCCCACTTAGTTTGAACACAAACTCTTATTTTACAGTCAAAGTGTGTTGGGTTTATACAGTGATAGGACAATATGGTGCAGCCCCAGTTGTCTCTGTGCTCACTTACTTTCTCTTTGGGGTATGAATTAGAAGGTAGTTTGTACCAATTTCTCACTGAAGTAACAGATCCTTCATATGTTGTATCTTCAGTATCATTATGAGAACAATTGCCCACCATTTCACAAATGATGTTCTGTCAGTCATAAAACCAATGAGAATGGTAGTGCTGAATCTTTTACTAGTGGGAGCTTCCTCCTCCCGATGTTGTAGTGGATTATAAAAGGACAGAGAATAGGTTTTAACTATTGTCTCTAAAACAATACTATGTGTGATTTGCTTTTGGCAACATTTGCATTTAAAGGGCATTCAGCACTAGTTCAGTCATCAGTGAAGTTTAGTTTTGCTAAACAAAGCCTCTGCCTGAAATATGCTGACTGCAGCAGTGCTATTTTAAGGCTTTACTAGTCTGAAATGTAAGGTCAGTGCTTATTTACTGATACTTAGCTAATGACTTCACAGTAGCAGTTTTCATGTTGACGTCACTCTTTGTTAGAAAACTGTTTTACAGTTCAGCTGTTCAAAAAATTGTTTGATTTTGATTTTTGGTAATGATTCATCTTACAACTGAGCGGAAACTAATTGCTTGTCTGGAAAAGACTTGTAAGAGTGGATTTACAGATAATAAAGGTCAAGATGTCCTTTCCAAACATAGGTGCCATTCAGTTTGGAGTTGAAGACAAAACGACGTTAAGGGAAACTTTATTTTTTAGTGCTTCTTAAGATTTTCTTGCCCTATTTCTGATGCTGCCCTTAAAAACAAATTTTTCAGGAGCATGTCACCTTAGTTTTTAGGCTGTTGCAATAGGACAAATTCTGAATTAAACAATTCTTCCATTAGTGAAAGGGAGGGGGGGGTCATGTTCAATGCATAATGGAACCAAATGCAGTTCAAGGATCTTTCATTCAACAGCAGGTAATAGTACACACAAGAGAGGCTTCAGACACATTCAGAGATAAGATTCGTTGTCTTACCTGCTAACAAAATAAGTCTTTGGTTCTCTGTATGTCCTATTTTAAAATACCTAGATGCATAGTGAAAGCTTTCTTTAATACACTGTTAGTTCTACAGTTCTAACAGCTGGTTTTATCGCTGGCAGTTCATGGAAAAGTCAAAGTTGTTTCTGAATATCTGAACCGTATCTCTTCTGTGAAGAAAACAATGGCCCCGTACCCTTTGTACGGTTTTCTTTTTCAACATAAAACAATAGCGTTTGTTTATGCTGTCCTGCTATTTTAAGAAGTTCACACTTATGTATTTGAATTTTATATTTTTAACCACCCTGCATTGTCTTCTCAGCAATGCAGCTCCATTCGAGGTCTTAGAAGGTGAAATAGCAATGTTGAAAGTATACTGCAGCCAAACCAATTCATTAAGAGACTTAGAGCTACACTCACTGTGAAGAGACACTGGATGTTAAAAATGCAAACCATCGCCTTTGCCTGCGTTTCTGCCATTATTGCTCGCACTGATTCTGCACAAGCATTGGTGCAGGGATGGGAAATTTCTAGAGCAGTGCCAATATAAAAGCAGGAATTGCAAAACTTTGAGCATGAGTTTGAGAGGGGAAGTCAGGGTTACATGTTCAGTAGGATTCCGCACAATACCGTTACTAAATGTCATACTCACTGCATAGAAGACTTTTTTTTTTTTTCCCTGTTAGCACTTGTTTGGAGTGCATTAGGACTGAAAATGCTTCATTCTGAGCACACTGTCTGTTCAAAACTCTGTTCTTCATTAGTTCTTAACCTGCAGACCTGGTCACCTCATTGGAGTTGTTATTGCGTCATTTACCTCAGAACTTCAAATGCCACAACGGATTTTATTAGAACCAAGTATTGCAAATACCGAATATCTACTCCAGTTATAATCCACAATGCAACTATAGCTCTCCTGTTTTCAAGAATTTGATTTCATTTGTAGCGAAAACATGGCCTCAGTTAGAACTATACATCTAAATCGTAGTTGTTTCTTCATTTCTGCAGTAAAAAGCCCAGTCTGATCAATCGATGAGTCTTGCTGAGGCAGGCACGAGTGCAGGACCAGCACTGAAGTCAGCTGACTTTTTTGTTCAGGCTGAGTGTAGCTATTCAGGGCTTCAGTCTGCTGCGACGACTGGATAATAAGTGAATTTAAAAGTAAATATGGGGGAGTATTTAAGAAGCACATCTTAAGAAAGTGATGATTCTTCTTTTAAACAATGCACCACTTTCTTTTCTTTCCTGTGCTTCAGTGAGATAACAAGCTATGGTGTGTAGGATCCCAGTTTTCTGCTGCTCTAAGAGAGACATGCTAGGCAGAAGAGAATTTTTTTTTAATTTAGGAGAAAATTCTTCAGGAATCTTCCACTAGTTTCCAGAAAAAAGTGTTTTTAGCAGTAAAGCTGTAATATGCTTTCACAGTGAATGGGACATTTTTCCTTTGCAGTTTTTATTAGAGCATTTTTCTATGCAGATAGTAACTCTCATTTTTTATGAAACAAATGTGGCCTATGTAGTTTGCCATCTTGCTCTGAAGGGATCTCTTTTCAGGAAAGCTGGACTATTTAATAATCTTCGATCTATATTATGCTTTGTGTGCAGTCCCTTGTGTTAGAATGGTATTGTTTCTGATTCATAGGTAAGAGAGATTACCCCCAAAATACGGGCTTATATCCCGGAAGAAAAAGCAGACTTAGCGTATTTTTATTAAAACTGCTGAATTTGACATCTCTTGGAACGTGGAAGGAAAGAGGATTTCAAGATCTACCAAAAGCTTACTGGTTTTCAAGATTCATGGCTTGAGTTGGGTGTGGTTGGCTGGTCCTGAGTTATTTGTGGCATTTTAACAGTGGTTTGAATTTCAGCTAGTATTGCCTGGAAGGAGTGGAGCATCGGTTTGTGGCCAGTAATGGCTCAGGTTACAAGTAGGTACATACTATAGCAACTGAAATGTGCTGGAGATGAACTTGGCCTCTGTGTCGAATCACTGGCGGTTTCTTTAGTATTAGGTTAGTTCCTCTTCGATTTACAGTGGCTTAGTCAGGTATTCTGATGTTTTCACCCCAAGGCACAGGTTCAGTGCCTCTAAAAAACATCTAGGAATGAAGGACCTGGACAAATTATCTCCAGTATTATAGTACCTTGGCAGAGATGGAGGGGAGTCTGGTCAGTAACTGTGAAACACTTTTCCATAGTTTTGCCATGAAAAGGCATTGCTAGACTGGCTTCAGAAACATTTGTGGTGCAAAGTGATGATCAACAAGAAAGGAGGATGTAGCAGCTGGTCTTTAATAATGTGGTGCTCTCATGTAAGATACTTGAGAGCCCTGACTTCATCACTAATACCTGTAATGATACCATGATATACTGTTGTTTTTATAGTTTTGTTGGAAGCTATTATGAAGAATGGAAGTACTGCTGGGGGAGGCGCTTACTGCCGAAAACCAGCCAGTAGCAGTGATCAAAGTAAGCCCAATAGCACGAAGGAGAGCAATGCATCTGCTACAGGTGAAAGTGGAAAAGGCTACACCAAAGACCAAATGGAAGGAGTTTTAAGGTATGGCCTTGCTTAAATATGTCACTGCTTTTCATTTTGTGTATTATGTACTTAGCATCTAAAGAAGCCACAGAAAAAATAAGGTTAGTTAAAAGAGTTACTTCTACTGAATGGTAGTTGAAAGGAATAGGAGACTTTTGCTGTTTTTAAACACTGTATGAGATGCTGTCACTGTCTGCAAGAAAGATGATACTCCTTTCTTTAAACCGTCAGTGTTACTTTATGTAATGATTATACTTAAAATAGTTATGAAGTAGATCTTATGGTAATTAAAAGAAGTGATGAAAATTCTGTAGTACAACTTGCAGGACAGTGTTTCTAATAAATATTTTTATACTGAAGATACATGCTTGTTCCTGAAGTTTATTTTCAAGCTAATCTTCTTGTACAGGCTTGTCTTAGATGAGCATTAAAATGATTTTGTTCTAAAAGTAAAGGTGTCTGAGAAGCACTGAAGCACAGAGTCTGAGCTGCATCATAAACTCTGTGCTTGAGTGCAGTTTGATAGTATTAAGATGGGGTGGCATCACAAAAGGAGGATGTGCAAAAAGAAACAGAAGTCAATGAAAATGTCCTTTTGAGGCAAGGAACTGTTAAGTCATCACTATATACTTGCTGGCTGTAGGAGCAAGAAAAATACTGTTTGATATGTGCCCTGATTTCTGGTAAAGGAGTATGGATGTAGCCATTCTAAAATTGCACACCTCAAAACCCACCTGTATTTTCAGATAAGCCTAGCCCAAATGTTTTCAAGGGAGCTTGAAGGGAAATCAAGAGGTGCCCATCTCCTAGTTTGTGTAGATTGGATGAACTGTCGTGCAAAACAGAAATTTGTGAGGGATTTTTTGTGTGTGCATGTGTGAAATACATGTTGCTGTTGATATTATCTTGGGATCTTTTCCTGAAGCTCAATAATCTGTTCAGCTGTGCTAACAGTGAGGAGAAGGTAGCTTTTATTTGTTGATACAGAAGCTTTGCATTCAGACAGGTTGACAGCAGCATCTCTGACATGGTTATCCTCTTGGTGTTGTTATTTACTATAGCTTTTCATTTGCCATCATTCTCTGCTTAATTAATGTTATTGCCCTTCATAATGCA
Source organism: Pseudopipra pipra (assembly GCF_036250125.1). Taxonomy (NCBI): domain Eukaryota; kingdom Metazoa; phylum Chordata; class Aves; order Passeriformes; family Pipridae; genus Pseudopipra; species Pseudopipra pipra. The sequence goes on along the minus strand of NC_087552.1, from coordinate 24,969,639 downwards.
TCTGAAGTGAAACACAAATAAGGATGTACATCTTTAGCCACCTTGTACAACCTGTTAAAATGAGTGTAGAATGTGTGTGTACACACGTGTGGGAGACAAAATACCCAGAAGTCCTCTGTAAAATGAGGCTTAGATCAAATTAAGACATGTAACATACTTCTAGAAAGCTACTACAAGGAAGGCTCTGTTACTGCCAGTATTCACTCACCTGTGACGTGCCATTCTGAGCTGCAGTCTGCTTTGACATCAGGCTCTCTGCAAGATCTGCCTTTTTGTTTGTTTTACCAGAAGGTATGTTGCCTACTTTGTCTTGACTGAAATGATGAAGTAGAGCCAGTTTTTCTCTCTGGTAGGCTTTTGCGTAATTCAGTATTGCTTCCTTGAAGGGATTCCCTAGATGCCAGATAAACTTAATCCAGTTTGTTAAGATCAGAACCAGAGTTAGGGGTATTCACAGAAGTTGCACATTGAGGATAATCTTGCTGCAACATCGCCTCAAGAATATTGAATATTAAATACGGGTTTTTAAAACCTACCAATATGTTTACAAAATCAGAAATTATAATAGCTTACAAAACAACCCATGTTTGTTTGTATTTTACATAACACTTAAAATCATGCAGTTATATAGCAGTTTATAAACCTCTGGAGAGAGACTGAATTTTGGTTTAGATGTGCAACGATCAACAGAGCAAGTCTCCAGTTCACATTGCAAGTTTTGAAAAGTTTGTCGTGTTTTCATTTGGGGACATCAAAAAACCACTTAAAATATTTGTGGTTAGGAATTAAAAAGCATATGTGCCTTGCTAATGAGAACAGAGTTAAGTATGGCTAAATGGGCTAAAACTTAATGGAAAAATATAACACATTCAGTGGTGATAGCTGAGAGAAAGTTCATGTTTAAACCACAGTGAGAACAAGGTTCCTAGCTGGAAACATGACAGGCTGCATATGTTATTGCTTCAGTCAGGCCCCAGACTTTTCCAGTTAAATGAAATTTGCCCCTCAGGGGAGGGTATTCTTCAGAGAGTAGAGCTTGTCACCACCATATGTTTCTGCCATACCACAGTGGAATGGTTTTCAGACTTTTGAATTGGTTAAAGAAATACTGTGTGAAAAGAGGTAGCTTTAAATAGTGTTTCAAGACTGATTTTTGTCTTTTCTTCCTGTAAGGAAAGAAATTTTTGGATAGCAGGGTAGCAAAATCTTCAAACTTTAATAAATTCTGACTCTCACCATGAATTTGACTCTTGACAAAGTTGGTTTGCATTTGTATGATATGAAAGATGGTGATTATCCTCAAGTATTCTTCCCTCTAGGAGTTTTTGGTTCTTATAAGTAATTGAATGTAGGTGGAGAGAAAGCATTCCTGCTTTAACTACACATGCCATTTCCAACACTTTTGTTGTAAACTTCAGTGAGCAGTTGGATGGGGGGACTGATTGGGCTCTCTGGCTTGGATCACTGGTTAGAGTTCCTGGTGTTGTCCAGCTATCTTGAATTTGCTTGTGACAATTCACTGTGATTTAAGAAGCACAGTGAAGACATGCTGAGAGCAATATAACTCATTTAACTGTAATAATTTTCATCAGGGTTACTCTACTAATGTGAGTAGGTATAAGTACAGACAAGCACCTCTGTGTTGGTTTTATTTTTTCCACATACACAGGGGACACTGCTCACTAGCAAGCTACCATAACAGTTCTGTAGAGTGTTACATGAGCTTGCAAGTTGCTCAACAGGGAGAAGCGTAAGATGTAATATATTTCCACTGATTGCATAAGTGCTGGGAAATGCTTTGTTCCTTGTGGGAACCTTGCTCACTGTTTGTGTGATGGTTTGAAGCCTGAGATGTACCAAAGCACTTCGTTGCTTTTAAATTGAAATGCTTTGAAAATACCATCTGTAGTGCATGCATCTTTTTCTTAATGATTCTTATTTTGTCACTGAGAACTGGATGGAGTTGCCTTAACACCTTTAGGTGATCTGCATGTCGGAGATATTGACAAGAGACTGACAGAAATATCTTAGGACCCACAGCAGACTTAACATCTTGTTAGAGCAAGTGCCCTAGAAGTCTCTTGGCAATTAAAGCTACCCGAGCAATGTCAGCTTAAGACAAATGTGTGAGAATCGTGTGCACAACAAAAAAAAAAAGGGAGAATTTGCTTTTGGATTTTGTGGTCTTTGCTTTAAAGCAATTCCTTCACTCTTTCATGTAGCATTTTTTGCTGAGATAAAGAAATGAAACATTTTTGTAAAAAAAAAAGAAAATTTAAACTTTTCCTTCTAGTTCACTTAACTGAAGAAGTACTGATTGGGATTAGTTATTGGAGTTCTTAATTACTCTAAAAAAAATGCTGTTCATAATATCTGCCCACTTGTACCAAGTGTGCAGACCCTTTCTGTGGACTAGCATGAAATGAAAAAAAAAAGGATGATTTGCCTGCTATGTATTAATCTTTTCCATTTCTTTTTATGCTTCAAAGTGTGTATTATCTGTTGTCTACTACATGATTTAAAAAAATAGTTTCTGACACATGTTCTATGATATATACAGGCTCTCTTTAAATGACCTTAAAATTCATATGGTGTTTGATCTCTTTGGTCTCTTTTTAGTGAATAAGCCATAGCATATATTCCATATTACCTTTTTCACATCTGAAAGATAACTGCCATGATAAGTAGTATGCTAGAGTTGGGTTTCTGTCTTATGAAAACTGTGGTGGAATACTGCTTTTTCTGCCATTGCCAGTGCCTGCTTCTTGGAAGAAAACACAAGAATGAAATTTTGTATTTATATCTTTGAGATAGAACCAAAACAAATCAAAAGAGGCATGAGTTCTATAGAAACCTTGCAAGGCAAGATTAAGTGTCATCCAGTAGTGGTTAAGAATAGTCAGTAGTTTGATTTTGAATTCGCATAGTAAACCAAAAAATTGCCTCTACACATTTCATGAATCAGACTAGAAGGAGTGTAAGTTGTGTGACTGACTTTCCAAGCATTCTACTGAGGCTTCTGCAAATTCAGCAAAAAGAGATATATTGGTTCTTTTCTAACATGGGGTCAAGAAGATAATTCACTGAAAGTGGATTAATAAAAGCAATCAACATCTGCTGAAATGGAAAAAAAAAAAAAAACAAACCATCAGAGCAAAGAAATCAGGGCATGCCTTTAATTAGGCTGTAGAACTACTATGAACTGTTGAAATAACCGGTTGAATGGTTGCGAAATTAAGGTGAAAATCATATTCACAGAGCCTGTCATGGAAAAGTGGCACAGAAGATATGATGGACTCTGTCAGAAAGCTCCTGGCTTTAATTTACACTTTTTATGACTAAAAGCTTAAATCAAATCTAGAGGAAAGTATGCTGATGTAAACACAGCCTTGAGTATTTCATATAATTCACACAGTAGAAACAAACTGATCAGGTACATGCCAGAGCAAGGTACTAAGACAAGCACCCAGATATGGTATTGAATCTATTAGTACAACAGAGATCTGAAATTTCTGGTGCATTTGTTCCAGAAACTAGGGATATGCTGGTACCAGCTTGAGTTCCTCAACAATGCTGCAACCTTCTCTTCCCAATCTAGAGCATTTTTTGCAGACCACGCTTATGTCACCCAAACTGTGACTGGCACATTCCTAATTCAGCTGCAAGGGAATTTGCATCAGGCCCTCTGGCATCACTGGAAATTTGACCTGTATAGAAATTGGTCTGCATTTTACTGTGTTTTTCTGCTCAGCTCTAGGATTGGAAGTAAGTGTAGCTTCCTCTTGCTCAGTTCTTTGTCATACCATTCACATTGCTGCTCACTGCACTGCTCAGTTCAGTTTATCATTGGGAGAAATAATTGTGACTGCCCTCACAACTGTTGGAGATTGTGGTCAAAGTATTTGTCTTTAGAGCTGTCCCTGTGTATGTAGACAGAGGCTTTGGAATGCCCTTTGAAATACCTAGTGATGCTCAAAACTTTGTGATTGTGGATTACTGTGGGTATTTGATACAGAAATGCAAACGTCTCTAGTAGGTTTTGTTAATCTGATAAAAGCTGTCAATGCTGACCTAATCTGAATTGTAGATTTGAAAAGTGAACCAAGAAGCACAGCTGTAGGATCATGTCATTCTGTAGTCACAGGAGAACCAGTGGTAGTAACCCCAGAATTTCTGCAGGTGAGAACAGACTTTTCAGGACCTGAGGGGCTTCCTGTACTGCCAGCTATCAGAGCATGGAGAGGAGCCCAGTATCAAGCAGAATTGGTAGTTACTCCAGTTTCAAGCTGGCTGACGAGTTCTGCTGTAGGTGCTGGGATAGTGGAGCTTTGCAAGTCATGGCAAGTTACCTCTGTCACCAGACTGGGCATGTATGTAGGCCATTGCTTGCTCTCATGCTGTTTGAGAAATCTATTCTCTAAAAGTCAGGTATTATTTCAGGAACATCCAGTAATGCGCCCTCTTAAAACAGTCAGCAAATCTGTTAACCAGAAGGACAGTGCCAAGGTGTTGGCAGGGGACTAACAATTCAGCAAGGACAGAAATTAGCAAAATGACAGAAATAATTTTATAGTCATTTAGATACAAAAATGATCCAACCAGGAATGAAAAGCACAAGATAAGCACTACACAAAAAACAAAACCCCAAACAAAGTATGAGTAAAAACACCAGACTTCCAGTAAGCCATAAATAAATAACAACAACCACAACAAAAACCATTCAATGCAAAATGAGCAGGCAATGAACAAGTGATGTGTCCACGGGAATTTTAAAAAGAAACCTCCGTGTCAAACTTACATATTCAAGAAAATTAGCAGTAGGAACTACAGTGCCTTAAGGGGGGCAACAAGACAAACACAACAATTTGAAATGCAGCATTCAGGAAGTTAGTTGTTCATGCTGAGAGTGTTGCAGGATAGGTATTTCAGGTGCAGTTAAAAGCCAGAAGTAACATCCGTGATTGGGCTTTTCCAAGATCTCCCCTGGTTTTACTCTTTATTTTAGCCTGCCTCTGCTGGCTGATGTTGTGTGCCCTGCAATAATAGAGAAGTGGGAAAAGGATGGATCCTACCATCCATCTGCCCTTCTGTGACAAATCTCCACAGGACAGTTCAGTGGTGCAGGTGAGGGATTCTGGCTGACTGAGCATCGTCAGTCGTCAGCCTACTAGAGAGACAGGATGAGGAATATGTCCAAAAAGGTCTGCATCTGCTGAAGGACAAGGGTCAAATTGACCATGGCCTTCAAGTTTCCAGCAGATGGAGAGAAATTTTTCATTGGGATAGTGGAGTATGGGGGAAGAAGACTTGGTGAATCTGTGCAAAGCCTGTGAACGCCATCTCTTTAAAGATGGGGAGGGATGGGCATGCCAGGCCCTGGTGGGGCTCCAGTGGTTGAGAAGCCTCGTGACTGCACAGCACATGTGTGACCTGAGGATCTGGTGAGTTGACCTGGTGATCCCCTACAGTTTGTCCTCTGATAAACTGCCTTACCAGGTTGAGTTTGGGATGCACTGAAGTTTTCCCTCTCAGGAGAGCATCACAAACTTTGTTTAATTGGAAAACACCTTTTAATCATCTTTGCTTTTCCCAACATCCCTCATACAAAGCAGCTGCAGTACAAGTTTTGGTTTAAAGCTCTCATAGACTTTGCTGAGGGGGAGAAAACTGAGGTCTTATCCTGTAATGATTGCCTTGAATGATGCTCTGTCAGGGACCTCCTGGCTGAAGTCACTGACTCCCTTCCAGTACAAAACTGCATTAACTAGGTGCTAGCTACTTGCAGTCCAGATGCTTTTTGCCTTGAAGTGGCCAAGCAATGGTATAAAACTGTTGGCTAATATAGCAAGGGCTTCATAGCATAAGGTCATTGCTGAGATTTCCAGGCTTAGATATGGTTTTTGGCCCTTGTGCATTTGTACAGTCATGTAATGTTTTTTATCTTTAAAGCTTGACCTGCCTAATCCAAAGTCATGCTAAATTCTGAAAAATTGCCATGTGGATATGCATGTTCCACATCTGTGTGTGCAGAATTTTTCGTTTAACAAAGCGATCACTAGGAAAGACTTGCAAAGAGAAAATAGAAATGTGATATACCTTGGCTGGACACTTGTTTCTTGATAATAAAAATACCACATTTGTGGACCAGGTTCAGGATAGCTGTTGTATGGAGGAGATTGCATTAATCCTTTGGATGTGACCCACAACGCAGGTTTCTCCCTGCACTTTCTCATCAGGGAGCAGTTCTGGTTTGATGTGCTGGCTCTGGAGCAGATCATGGTGTCTGAAGCTGGTGGGTCACATGCTGACCTAAACATCCTCTGATTGATACCAGTCCTGCTTCTCCCTTGAGGGTTGCCCACTTTCATTGGTTGTAAATGGGAGGGAACTCTCAAGTGAATTTTGGGAGGTTAGAAGAACAGGTTAGCATCTATTGTTTTGGGGGTTTTTTTCCGTATTTCTCCTCTTGGCTTCCTAGAGTTGTGAAATAATGCATATCAAGTCTGCAAATAAGTAAACTTTCATGGGTTTATTTTTTCATGTTTGTTCCTTTCATGAGCAATTCCTATATGCTCTTGAGGGACAAAGTTGTTGAGGATGCCCTGGTGACTTGCTATGTAATTTTATATCAGCTGAAGTTCTGAAGAGTCTGGTCCACAGACAAGTAATTCAGAAACTGAGTTACTGAAGAGAACTTAGATTTGATGCCGAGATAGCAATTTCATTAAAGAAAAGCTTAATTTGATACTGTTACATGTTTAAGTAAAGTTACCTGTTGTTGACAGAGTTCCTAAGTCATCCAGGTACGGAGGCTAAGGATTAAGGGATTTGTATACTACCACATTTTTTTCCTGCTTGTACAAATTATGAAACAAAAGTTACCAGTACTCAGAGTATAATTTAATGTATTTTCTTTCCATTCTTTCTTGATGGATTCACTGTGTTCTTTTTAGTTAGTTTTATCGGCTTCCTAACTGGAGCTTATTAAATGTTACTTCAATATAACGAGCTATATTTATTTCACAGGATGTTTGTGTTGGCAGATGCTTGCGTACATTCAATTCAGTGCTCTTGCAAGCATTACACCAAGACTTCCATAAAAGCTTGTATTATTTGAACACAGGAAACAGGATCCCTCATATGAAACTTGATTTGATCAATTTGTGAACTAGGAAGGACCACACATGACGGCGTGGTTGTACTTCTGATGCTCTCATTCCCTTAATTACAGGCTACCCATACTTCTTTCATGAGAATGCCAAAGGCTTGCTTGCCACCTTTTTTTCCACTTGGCTACTCTGTGTGTAGTCTTGGCAACATTAAACCCATATTTTTGTAGAAATTTTTGTGTTTAAAAGAATACAGGTACAGTTACAGCCATGTGAAGACACTCACATGAAGCTTTTAAAATATTTATGGATGTAATTTCTATTTCTTGCTCAAATCAGCCCCTTATTTTTTTGGTATGCACCCAATGTCAGCATGCCTCATTTCTGCAGTGCAAGTTTATGATTCAGCCTTATTTTTCTAGGTTTCTGAATTCTTACCCAAATAACTTGGTTTGATTTTTAAGGTGTATTTACTGGTTTGGTCAGTTCTTCCTGCCCACATAGAATCAATGTTCTCCCTTCCCTTGTAACTGTTTTTTCTTTCTTCTGGGTATTGTAAAGTATACCAAATGATTACATCATTTCCAGATTTTGCTTTTCCTGTCTGGGTGAGACAGCCTACAAGAATATTTCCAAGTTTTCAGAGTTTTAAAAAAAAGCTACACTTGAATGTGTGGGATGAGCCAAATGTATAAACGTTTCTTTGAATTTACATAAACACTTACAGAAAGATTGTTAAAAATCTAGGTGCATTCCCAGGGGCAGAAGTATTTTCACGTCTTATTTCCCTGAAAAGTGAATGCTTGAATGGTGTTATGACTTGACTTTTGTTTGGAGAAAGAGAGGTATTGTTTGGTTTGTTTTATGTGTGTACTTAAGTGCGTTTGCTGTTTACAGTTGAAACAGGCCTTCCTACCTGCTAGCTCTGCAAGGAAAATTTAGACTCTTCTTTTTATGCATTATTAACACCAATATTAATATAATTGGAGATGAGGAGTGCTACAGAAATTGCAAACTGAAATACTTTCTTACAGCTGTGGTAGTCCTACAGCAGAATAGGTAAAAGAAATGTATATAGTAAGTAATTTTGAGTACAGTAGTTTATTTTGCTTAGTAATGAGTCTATTATGAAAAATGGCATTCTTTGTTTCTAGAGTAGATATTTCAAAATATTTTATGTTGAAAGTGAGAGATGTAATGTAATGCAAAAGTGCAATGTATTACCTCATTTGCATCTGTGTTCTAACATACTGCTTTTACATCTTTTTGTTTGCAACATTTTGCTTCATTTTCTTTTGCAGTATAAAGAAATGTAAAAATTACTATGAAGTCCTTGGGGTGTCAAAGGATGCAGGTGAAGAAGACCTAAAGAAGGCTTATAGAAAACTTGCTTTGAAATTCCACCCAGACAAAAACCATGCACCTGGAGCAACAGAGGCTTTTAAAAGTAAAATACCATTTTTAATTAATTTTTTTTTAATTATTAAACTTTGTCCAATTAAAAGAAATTTATCTGCATTGGTCACTTGTCTTCTTACAAAATTGTCCATGTGTTTAGTAGCTAATATTAGACTGGCATTTTTATTCAAGAAAATATTTGACCTTTATTATATTAGAAGTATAGATAATTGTGGACTTTTGCAGTAGAGTTCTGTTTCAGAGGACTGACTGTAATGTTCAGGTACAGGGAGCAAATACTTGATCTGTGAAACCCAACTGCACTTTTTTACTGTTGTTGACTTAATGTAGTCAGTTGAATTCTACTACCTTGAATTTTTGCTGTACTGGAGCTTGAAAAAATTCTTGATAGGAAAATGCAGTTTTTAGTGAGTCATGTGCCACACTGTTACCTTTTCCTTAAAATTTCTTGTATTAGTGTAGTTTTACTATGTTTTCCACACAAAAACTCATGAGTTCAAACATGGCCTTATTAATAGTTGCCTTGGACTATTTTTTAGGTAAAATTTAGTCTGACTTGATCTTATCTAAGGCTGCCAAGCTTAGCCCTGCATAAGGGAAATTGTTGAGGAAAAGCTTTTTAAAGAAAACTACACCTTCATCTCAGATGAAGAAAAATGTGAATCTATAGGAAATGATCATGCATAAATAAACAGTCTGATTGTGGTACATCTTTTTTATTTTTTTCTTGTGTGAGGTTTACATGCAGACATTTGAAAAAATCATTCGGATAAAACACTTAAATTGGGGAGGGAAAAAAAGAAAAAAAAAAGTCCTGAGCAAGACTTCTGATACAGACTTGAAGAGGTAATTATAATAATATATTAACAATTCCAAATGAAAAAGTAGATACAGCTTAACAGGAAAGTTGATTGCTAATGATTAATTTAATACAGGTATGTGATGTCTTTATCTTAAAAAAAAGGTATTATTCTTATAAAATTGTCTCAGGCCCTAGGAATAAAAGTTCTTCCTTGTTAATAGCATTTTAAATAATCTTTAAAATGTTAAAAATCAGTTTCTTAATATTTAATATTTTATTTAACATTAGCACTTCGTACAAGTCTGATTTCTTCAGTTTAATTTCACTTTCTGGTTCTTAACTAGATAAATAAATGAACAGAAAATTTTGTAGGGGAATCTTGTTGACTAAAAGTTATTTAATGAAAACTAGCATTTTCTTGCATTGAAATTATTGTGATTTTTTTGTATGGCTGAGTAAATTTATGGTTTAGTTTTCCTTTAAGGGTGTCTGATGAATTTCTGACATCTGTCTGAGAAAAGGAATTAATAATAATAGTTTTTATTTCATAATGATGCTTTATTTTAAGGAAAGGTCACATTAGAAAACAGAATTGAGTTTCATGATAGGCAAGGTACTTAGATCTTGAGCTACCTACTGCTCTTCTGTTGTATTGAGCAGTCTCACTGACGTTGAATTTTAGATTAAAAAGTTTGTGCAAATATAATGACTTTTATTCTCTTGGCATCTCTTTTACACACTTCATCAGAAATCTATCTTTGAAACTTCTGAGTAGTGCTTTTTATGTCCTTTTATTAAAGAAAATCATATTAGAATCAAATCTGTTGTGAATTAGGATCAGATAATGAAAAGCAATTAACAAATAGGCATACAGTGTGGTGACAGTATGGTATCTTCACTTTATGTGCAGTCACCTGATTGGTCTCCCCAGATTCTTAATTCTTGAGAAAATCTAAATTTTTACTACCAATTTTATCCTTGTACTGAGCAACAGAGCAATACTTGGTGTCAGTGTATATTGTGATCTCAGTGCAAATTACCAGGCTTCATTTCTTTGGGTTTTCTCCACTTAAAGGAATTACTAATGATTTTTTTCTAAGGACAGCTTAAAAGACACATAGCTAAAACTCATTAACTTTTTCTTAGATTGGATATTGTTTAAAATATTAATTATAAGCTGTAGTCTTACTTTCCTGTGTTGAGATTATAATGTTGGACCTTTTATGAACTTTTGATGACTGATGGCTTTTCAACACTGAAAAAACATAATCCCTGTGTCTTGGGTTGGTTGGCTGCAAAAGAAACCTTTTGTTGGAGAGGCTTGGAGGAGAGAGAAGAAAGGAAGGCAGAAAGGGTTTAATGAAGTAATGACTGAGTGAAGATGGTTCATCCAGTGGCAACAGAAATTTTTTCTTCAGTCTGCAAGAGCTGTATGTCTGTGCACAGCAAGAAAAAAGGTTGTAAAGTCAGCAGAATATGTGGGGTTTCTCACTGATTTTTTTCTGTGGTCACCTAACTCAGTTTTGGGTTTTTTTCTACTGTCAGAATTGAAGTTTTTCATTTGTGATAACTTAGCATAAATGAGGACAAGCATCCAGGCCAGGCACTCCAAACATTGAGGTCATACTGACAGCCTTAGGAACACATGTGTTCCTCTTCTGCTCACATGTTCTATTCTTCATGTTATGTCATACAAACCTCTGTTATTAATCTAATTCATAAAATATCTTCAGAAGCATTGAGAAAAATACACTCACACTCTTGTAGACAACGAATTTGATGCATTCAAAGAACTGACCATTTATGAAATGAAACTAAAGAAAACCTAGTCTATGATTTTTTTTTAGAGCTAGGCTGCTAGGGAAAACTGCACTTTGCAAGTACCCAGCTGCAGAGCTTTCATTGAAATGCCTGATGCTTTTTTTGTAATTGCAGTGAGAGAACATTTCCACAGGTGTAGGTGTTCCCCTAGAAAAAGAAACAAAGCTCTCCTGCCTTCTGCCTCCTTCAACAGGATAAAAGGCCTTTGAATAGCGTTGGTGGGAAACCTTGTGGAAACTATTCTGAGAACAGTAGAGATGTTTCTGGACCTTCTTCTACTGCAGTTGTTTTGTAACAATGCAATAAAGGACATCGTTTGCTGCCTGTTTTTTGACTTTGAAATTGCAATTCTCATGTTGGAATAACTTTTATCATTCATTTACGGGAGTTGTCTTTTATTCCTTGCTTCAGAAATCGGAAATGCATATGCTGTGCTGAGTAATCCAGAAAAACGAAAGCAGTATGACTTTACAGGAAGTGAAGAGCAAACATGCAATCACCCTAGCAACGGTAGATTCAACTTCCATAGAGGCTGTGAGGCAGATATTACTCCGGAGGATCTGTTCAACATGTTTTTTGGAGGGGCCTTTCCAACAGGTATTTGTATACATCAGTATAATTTTTGGTATGTACTGCGCAGAGTGGCATTAGAGTTTGTGACATTATAAAACAGTAGAATTATTCCAACCTACCTCCAACCCTAGCTTTTCAATCTGCATCACAGTTTATTTTTCCCCCAAGTGTTGCTAAATCCCAAAAATGTCAGTTCACTTCTTTGGGGTTACTATCTTAGAGCTTAAAATGTTTATTTTAAACAACTTTGACTTTGTTAAGATACTTAATGTTATTTTATGTGCCATTGTGCAGTAATGTTAAGTACTTTGGTCCTGACCTCTAAATAGTACTTTTTTTCCATTATTTAAATGTGGATATTTCTTTCCTCAGGTAGTGTACATTCATTTTCTAATGGTCGTGCTGGCTACAGTCATCCTAATCAGCACCGTCAGAGTGGACATGAGAGGGAGGAAGAGAGGGGTGATGTATGTTTAATCACTATTGTCTTTAAACTTTGGATTGTGAAATTTGCTGGTAGTCACTGTCAGTGATGTGATTGTACAGGAGCTCTGTACTGTAGAGGAGGGTTTGTACTTGCCAATTAGGTATTTTAAAACTTCACTGGGTGGTAATCTTACTGATTGGCAAATAGACCTGCAAATTTGAGAAGCTTTTGTAAATCTGTTGTTGAATGTCACTGTCTTTCTGGTGACTGGTGTTATTAGCCTAAATATGCCACTAATTCTGGCCACTAACCCTTGCTGCATTTAAAAATGTATTTGGGCTGAGGTAAGAATTGAACTCAATGTTCACCTACATGAATTATCTATAGTCCTGTATAATTACATATCACTGTATAGATGAGACCAAATCATGGCATACAATGTAACTGAATCCAGCTTTTATTTGGTAGTTGCTCGTGGGTACCTGCTAACCCATGAACTCTCTCTCGCACTCTGTGAATATTGTGTATGCATTAGAAAGTTCAGATAATACCACAGTGATTGCAATTACAGTTTTTGTAGCAGCCTTTGAGGCTTAAAGCAGAAAGTCACACTTAGCATTAAATCTTGTCAAATTTATCTGCTTACTTGATGCTTATTTATGAAATACCTGCACTGTTTTGTTCCTTAGGGAGGTTTCTCTATGGTCATCCAGCTGATGCCTATTATTGTGTTGATCTTTGTCTCCTTGTTGAGCCAGTTGATGGTATCTAACCCTCCTTACGCCTTATACCCAAGATCGTAAGTAGTGCTTAATTACATTACCTTAAAACAGAGGGGAAGGTGATGTAATCACCCTCTCCCACTTAGAAGCATTTTAATGAGCCTACCATTAGTTTGTCCTTGATTTCCCACTGTGAGGAAAAGGAGAGAACATGTAGACAGAGCAGAACAAAACTTAAAATTTAGGTACTGAGAACATGCTGAGAACACAATGGAGAACAGAGGTCATCAACACCTGGAGTTTGGGAGGTCCAATACAAGGCAGTGGGTCCATGCAACATGGCATGTTGCAAAGGTGGTTGCATCTCCAACACATTTAAACAAATACTGAAACCTGCTAAGGCTCACTGTTCTTTTAGGGGTGATCTGTGTTTGCAGCAAGCGAAGTACTTGAAAGCAACTTTCTCAGCCTTACTTAAGTGTTAAACTAGATGAGGGCTGGGAAAGCTGTCTATTCTTTTACTTCATTTTAGGTGATGGCAAAGTAGTTCATCTTCTTGTGAAGAATTCCACTAGTGGGACTTACCTGTTTTGTACAGTAGGGTATATAAGCCTTTTTTCCTTGCAAGAAATAAATAACTTGAATCAAGCTTGCAGCTAGCTAGTAGACTTAACCCACTCGCTACAATGGTTTTAAAGGTCCTTAGTTCCTTGCAGAGCTCTCAGCCCCACAACAGAAAGGTTTCTTTTCTCTTGATTTTCATAGTTCTTTATGGACTGTGGTGTTTTTCCCTTCTGCAGTTAAGCTGTTGTGATGCTTAGAAACACTTCTCTGCCAGAATGTTTGCATCCAATCTTTGGTTTTTAATCTGCAGAATGCCAACAGGAGAATGGATTTATCAGGGCTGGCAGCGAACACTTTAGAATGGAGGTGCCTGTATATACTGGGTTGCTACAGAATAGTGACCTGATTTCCTTTCTGTTGAGTTTGAATGTCATTTTCTATTACCAAAGCTTACATTTGGCTAAAGAGGTATGAAACAAGTGTCTTAGTAAAGTGGGGGGGGTTTTGAGTTCAAGTGTTAAAGCAGCAGAAGTTCAGGTGAATGCAGTAACTCTATTCCATAACAGATTATGTGGCCATTCCTTTCATTACTTGTCTTGAAATGGCAAATTCAGTAATATGTTGGTATTATTATATAATAGCAATATCTCTTAAAAGTCTATTTTTGGTGTAAAAAAAAAATCAAATTAATATTTAGTCTCTCTCTCCCCCCTGCCTCCTTTCTTGCAGAAGTACAGGGCAGGTCATAAAAATGCAGACAGAAAACCTGGGTGTCATTTACTATGTCAACAAGGACTTCAGAAATGAATACAAAGGAGTGTCATTACAGAAAGTGGAAAAAAGTGTGGAAGAGGATTATGTGTCCAACATTCGTAATAACTGTTGGAAGGAGAGACAACAAAGTAAGTTTGGTAATATGTGTAATTCCATGAAAGCATGCATTACTATAAAAATATATTACCGTAGGCAAGAATGAAATGCTTGTATTACTAAAATGTCTCAATGCAAAATCAGGTGTAAGGTTCTCTACTGTTTCTCACTTCAAAGGTGTCTCCAGTGTCACTTAATTTCTGAGTTTTACGCCGTGACCTAACAACCATCTGCAAATCATCAGCAATTTCAACCTGCTGCTTTATTATCTGTGACCATTTCTCAGAAAATTAAAGACTACACTGAATTGATAATGACAAAGCTTTTTGTCCTTAACTTACGGCAGTTTCTAAGAATTCTAATGTCTTCCACATTATTTCATCATGGCAATATCTCATTTTCCTATAAATAAATAAACCGAAAGCTTGCATAGGTGTTTCCAGAGAGGGGAAAAAAATAATGTGCCTTGGACCACAGTACATACAAACACTGCTCTTCCAGGCAACCAAGGACAGGCAGCATGTCCTGTAAAATATCATAAGCTCTAAATCAGTGCTTCATCTTTTGCCAGCGCTGAATTATTTTTCTCCCTGGACTTGGTACCATGGCTATATCAGACCCTATAAACAAGGGTGTTTTCAGTTTACCATCTGTTTCTCCAATCTCATATTATACAATGAGCTATTTTCTTTCAAAAGCCTAGAATTCAGTTTTAAAGCATAAGAATACTAAATAGCATCAGCCATCTCCAAATCAGCATCAATTTTAACCTGTTATTCTATTATTTGGGACCATTTTGTGAGCCTTTCATGCTCTATGAGAACAGTGCTTCTAAAAAGACATCAGTGTTGAAACCAGATGGTTTTAACTTTTCAGGTGGTGAACTTCAGTAATGGCTTACTGGAAGAATAATTAATTCATGAACTATCAGTGAACTGACCAGAGGCAAACAGAATGCTCTTTGCTGTGTAAAATCACATGAAATCACATGTTCCTGCACAGCTTTACTCTCTGCAGTCCAGTGCTGCCAGGCCTTTCAGCTGAGATGGCCACTCAGTTTTTCCCAGCTGTAAAAAATAGTTTACAAAAATGAGAGGTGCTTTTTAACAAAAATTAAAGACAAGTTATAATCAAGCACAATAAAAAGATGTATTATTTATACATTTTTTCATCAGAGTATATAGATCTGGAAGGATAATTTGCTTTTATTGACCTAGTCATTACATTTAGTGGCATGTTACGTTTGTGTCTTCTGTAATATATTTACTATATAAATATCTTTGAAAAGGCTTCGTTGATAGGCAGTTCCGCCTGAGGAGGAAAGAAGGAGAAAGATTACCTTTCTCATATTTCAGCAGTTATTCTTGACGTGCTTACTTTTTTAAGCATGATCTGAGTCCTGGACAATGCAAGGAGGCTTATGCTTCTGTATGTACATATTTACTGGGAAAAATGTGATTGCTACAGAGACATCTGACCCCAGTAAAAAGAACAAAAATAGTCTGAAGGTGGAGACTGTCATGTTGTTTACTAATTGTAATTTATCAAGGTGTGAAAACAACTTGATAAAATTGATTTTGTGTAAGAGGCCCCTAATGGATTTTCTCTATTGATAGAAAACAGCTGATTTTGTGGGCTTATAGATTTAAAATACCTGTTGTGCGTTGGATCTCCTTGACAGTAAAAATGTATCCAGCACTGATTGACATATAAGAATGCCTTGCTAATCGATTTTTGTTTGAAGTGACGAAAAAGATTTTACAGAATTAAAATGCTTGACAATGTCAAGCTGCTGAACACCAGAATAATACAGAGAGTTCTTAATTATTAATACCTCTGAATCACTGAAGCAGTATCAGTTGAAGTAAAGGGCTTAACATTCAGAATGGATTTTTTTGGGCATAGACAAGATGTTACAGCTGTCAATAATATACAAGATCACTGAGTGTGGCCTATATTTTTATTGTTTAATTAGGTCTGACAGTAGTTGTAGGGGACTTTTTGTTGCTTTGTTCTTGTTGGGTTTTTTTGGTTTGGGTTTTTCATTTAATCAGATGCTTCTGTATGAACTGTGAGGGAGCTCAAAGGCTGTTATGGCTTTATCTGCTCAAAAAGATGCAATGCTTATCAAGATCCAGCAAAGTGTAGCAGTGCTGTTTACGTGATGTCTGAGAGAAGTTAGAATAGACAGAAAGAAAAAAGGGCAAGGATTAAACCTGAGGTGTTTTGTACAACTCTAAGCAGGAATATGTCATGTGCCAAGTGTCCAGTTTTTAACCAAAAAAATCTTTTCTCTTTTTTTCCTTAAAGAAACAGACTTACTTTATGCAGCAAAAGTATATCGAGACGACCGTCTCCGAAAGAAGGCGGAGTCCATGTCCATGGAGAACTGCAAAGAACTAGAACGGCTGACCAGCCTCTATCGAGGAGGATGAGCTACAGTTGTACACTACATCTTTACGTATGCTGTTATCTCTCTTGTAAATTAAGAAGAGATTTAGTTTCACCATGAATGCTGCTGGAAAAGAAGGGTGGATGTAAAACTCTACTGTGTAGCTGTTTCCAGAAACCTTATGCTGAAATATTATTTAATGGCTTCTTTACCTACTGTGAAATATAGGTAACTTTAATTGTCTAGATTTTACTTCAAAGCTTCTGTGAATTCTTTCAGCAGAGAGAATAGCTCAGAAAGGATGCTGTACTTGTAGAGACTTAGTCATAGTGGTTCTCCTCTAACATATTTGCCATGTAAATATCTGTGGAAAGAACACTTTGTGTATATACGAGTTAAATGACTTTCTATTTAAAATCTCAGAAATTTAGTTCCATACTACATTTTGTCTCACTGATGGAATAAATAGTATGATTACATTACTCCTATTCAGATGTCAAGTGTGTGGAGTTGAAACAATAATTTTTAATATTTTATCTCTAACTCTATGTAAAATCTTCTAGGTTTGCCAGCTTAGAGGAACTTGGTATTTTTAAATATAACGGCATATATTCCTAAATATCTGTTGGGGTATATTGATCTGGTGTAGAGTAGCAGTCTAGCTGTTGTAGTTTTTTAGCATTTCTAAGCAATGCTGAGAAAACTTCAGAATGACACTAATCTCTTTTCAAAGTAAATATTTGCAAATGCTGTACAGACCATTGTAAACATTGCTTTTAGTACTTGCAACAGTTTACAGCTGCTCTACCATTTGGTATTCCAGTAGTAGTAAATCCATATGTATGGTTAACATGCATCCGTAGCTTCCTTAATTTTCACTGGAAAGGCAGAGAAAAACATGCAACAGTTAAAACTATATAAAAAAAAAAATATTTTTTTTTCCTGGCAGGCTTCCATTTTTTTACTGCATTTTTATTTCAAGCTAGGTCCCAGCACTAATTCCTCAATGGGCACTGCAAGTGGAACAGGGAAATTTTGCTAAGGACAAGGTATGTGCCTTTCAACCCTTTTGCCAACTATTTAAATGCTTTGCTGCTTTGCAGTGTGCCCCTATGGCCAGAGCTCTGTCACTGGTCCTGAGGCAGAAGAGGCCTACCAGGGAATGCATTTTTTGGGACCAGAATGTTGCTGGACTGACTTCCTAGAAATGAGCAAACCTACTGTTTGGCTCCTACACACAAGATCATGTAACTCAGTGGCGTGTAAGTGGAAACTACATGTTGCCACACCTGCTGATGCAAAGAGGTGTTCTGAAGCAGCTGAGTACAATGTACTTAAAGTTTATCAAAGCGTGTTGAAAATGTTTTTAGGTTCAGTAGCTGATGTTTTTTACATTTTAACAGTGTTATGCAGGGGAATGTTTCTTGTATTTGAGAATGCCAGATAGCTCATAATATGGGCAGTGTTTTTTGTTTGAGAAAACTGCTATCTTTGAACAATGCTGTAAATTTACGTGGAGCCAAATTTTCCTCCAAAACTGGAAGTTTAAGTACTTTGACTGACTTCATTGCAACTCCTCCTGATCTAGAGCAGGATATGACTTTGCAGATATGCTAAATGTGATTGCTCTAAGTGACCCAGAAATCATTTTGCATATATCCCTTTTCTAAACTGTCCCAGCAGAAATGTCTTCTGTTGAATTGGTATAACATGAGACTAGCTGCAGGCTTTTAACTAAGCAGCTAAACCAGCATTCAAGGTGAACATCATAGCTTGAGGCACAAAGCAGAACTAAAAGTTGCAGAAACAATAACAACAAAAAACAAGGGTTGCTGTACTGGATGTCCTTTCTAAGACTATAGTAAAAGGGTGCAGAAGTAATGCAAAGGCATCCAAATGTTTGAAATATGCAATAGAAATTTATGGAGAAAACATGATTCCCTGGATTTTGTAACTGTCCAGAATGTATTGTAATTATACTAATGAAAACAAACTATCAAAGTACATACTGGTACTTCTGTGTCTTCTTAATAGAAGAAAATTGTTCAGAAGGCTTTAACAAGTACTTGGGCCTTCCCGTTCACAAATGAGTCTGAGCTTGCAGGTGATATTTTAGTTAATAGGAAAATGGATATATAACACACTTGTCAAATATCAGAACAGTGAAGTCAGAGTGAAGAGATGGTCTTAGCAAAGCTGCCCCTAATAATACTATGGGCTATGTCTGCCCTGCAGCCTCTTCTGCTGCAGGTGAGAAGTAGGTAAATGGACAGACGCTGAGCTGTGTGAGGTTGGTTAGGTTGCTATCGGTACCTCAGCAAACTGGAATAATGCAGTGGCTGTGTCCTATGGCAACACAGACATCCCAGTAGTTTAAAAGTGCTACATTTCATTTGACTGTCTATTGCAGTTGGCATTTTCAAAGAAGGAAACTATATGTTTACACTGATGGGAAAATGCTACTCAGTATTGAACATATCGAATAGCTGCACACTTTGAAATATGCACTAATGTGCAAAAGGATGCTATGATAATATAAAGATTAAGCTGCTCTAAATATGACCTGCAGACATTCTTTTAATATTCCAAGTGGTGTTTTTCTCTTGATTGTTACTTTTTTCCTCAAGTCTGAAGGTTTTTTTCTTCAGAAATGTCAGTATCTTCCCTGATTTTGTTAAAGGAATCTGCTGAAAAGTTCAGAACTAATTTTCTCATGGTTGAAATTGAAGAGGGTGGAGTACTCGAATCTTTTCTGATGACCTTTCTTCAGAAAAAACAAAACTGTATTTGAACAGCCTGGCTAAAAATCCCTCAACTTTTTTAGCTACTGATTCCTTACTCTTTATTAAAGATAACACAAGCATGGGTTCTTGACTTTTCCCTTTAAAAGGGCAAGCAGGAAAGTCCTGCAAAAAGTGAAAAATCTTGGCATGAATCTTTGACACAGCGCAATGAGAAAGGGAGATGATTTGCATCTGCTGAAATATAACATCAGTACGTGTTCTATTTATGGAGCATCGTGAGTCACAAGTGAGTTCAGTGTTCACATCGGATCAACATTTCCCTACAAGTTCCCTGTTTAGGTATAAGAAGTCTAAATTGGAATTTTTTACTTTTTTAAAAAGAGTCTTGATTCTTTAATAAGTTTCCAAGAAAACATAGAACATTACAGCACTAAAATGCAACAGATGCATTTAAATACGTAGCAGAGACAACTTTAAATGATAAAAATTTTCAATATAATTTTGTAATGAATGCTGTAAAAAGATTAAAATGAGAGGGCAGGAACATTTTTTTAAGGTTGTATGTTCCATAAGTTTCAGTCATTCGTTAAGAAATTGTTATTCTCTCTTGTAGCTCTGTCAAAGAAATCAGAAGGAAAGTGTAATTGTAAAAGCAGACATTTGGTTTTTAAAGAAACAGGTAATATATGAATTCATGAAGCTATAACTTAACATGTAATATAATGCAATATATATAGGAAAGAAATAGGCCATTTGTTGTGGTTTGGCCTCAGCCATCAAATTAGCACCACATAGCCACCGGTTCACACCCCCCAGAGTGGGACAGGGAGGAGAATCAGAAAGAAGGTAAAACCTGTGGGTTGAGATGAGATCGGTTTAATACTTGAAATAAAATATCAATAATAGATAGTAATGCATACTTCTCCAGGATAATTGTGAGAGTTCTCAGTCTAGCAGGAATTAGGTTTGAGTATTGGATATCTCCCCATTTTTAGAAATAATATTAAAATGCAGTGTTTAGTTACAATGTTATCCTTCATGCCGAATATACATTTTCCTTAAGTACTTGTTTGTTCCATGTATAGAAAAGCTGTCATTGGGATGGGAGACTAAATTCCCAGTAATAGCAATACAGGAGCCACCTCGCAGATGCTTTTGCATAGCTTTTATTCATAATGTGACAGAGAACCAAGTAAAATTCATCACTGAGCATACCTACAAATCATAGAAAGCCAGTTGCATTTTTAGACATTTTTAGTGTATAGTAGGGCATATTTTAATAAACGAGGGGACCAAGGTTGTCCCAGGTAGCATTTTCAAAATACTACCAGAAGCTCACACAAGATAATTTTATGGGGTTCTCTTTTAAGTATCTCTCTAATATGACCAAGTCCTTATCAAATTGCTGTGTCTGCATGGCTTGGATTAAGAAGGAGGTATGGATTCTCAGTATTCAAATAAATTTGTCTTTTTGAATGAGCTTTTCCTCTCTTACTTATGAAAAAGTGGCTTATCTCTGTTTTGGGCTTCTTAAAAAGAGATTTAAAAACTTCACTGGACCTATACCTTAGGAAACATCAGCAATTCCCATGTGAGCACCTTTTTTTTCATTTTGTTTCATGCTTCAGTACTGGCATCTAAACAAAATCTTCAGTTAAGTGCTCTAGTCACTAGTGGTGTCCCCCATGGCTCAGTATTGGGCCCATCCTGTCCAATGTCTTTATTGATGATCTGGATGAGGGGATTGAGTGTACCCTCAGTAGATTCACAGATGACACCAAATTGATTGGGTGTGTCAGTCTGCTGGAGGATAGGAGGCTCTGCAGAGGGATCTGGACAGGCTGGACTGCTGGGCCAGGGCCAGACAGATGAGGTTCTACAAGGCCAAGTGCTGGGTGCTGCTCTTGGGTAACAACCACCTTATGCAGTGCTGCAGGCTGGGGGCAGAGTGCCTGGAAAGCTGCCCAGCAGAAAAGGACCTGGGAGTGCTGGGCAACAGCAGCTGAACATGAGCCAGCAGTGTGCCCAGGTGGCCAAGAAGGCCAATGGCATCCTGGTTCATATAGGAAATAGTGTGGCCAGCAGGACCAGGGAAGTGATTGTCCCTCTGTACTCAGCACTGGTGAGGCCACACATCAAGTACTGTATCCAGTTCTGAGCCCCTCAGTTCAGAAAGGACATTGAGGTGCTGGAGCGAGTCCAGAGAAGGGCAATGAAACTGGTGAAGGATCTGGAGCACAAGTCCTATGAGGAGCGGCTGAGGGAGCTGGGAAAAGGAAGCGCAGGGGTGACCTTATCACTCTCTACAGCTACCTGAAAGGGGGTTGTAGCCAGGCGGGGTCAGCCTCTTCTCCCAGGTAACTAGTGACAGGACAAGAGGACACAGGCTCAAGCTGCATCAGGGAAGATTTAGTTTCGGTATTAGGAGGAATTTCCTCTTAGAAAGGATGATTAAACATTGGAATGAGCTGCCCAAGGTGGTGGTGGAGTCACCATCCCTGGAGGTGTTCTATGGGAAGACTGGATCTGGCACTCAGTGCCATGGTCTAGTTGACAGGGTGGTGTTGGGTCATAGGTTGGACTCAATAATCTCAGAGGTCTTTTCCAACCTAATTGATTCTGTGACTCTGTGCTTGGCCTGTAGCAGCTCTTTGTTTAGAGAAAAAGCATTGTTACAGGCTGAGCAGGGTTGGGTTGGGTTTTTTTTGGACCTACCACGAAGGGTCCTGGATTCTGATACAAGACTTTAAAAACAGATGTGCCATTACTATTGTTACACTGTGGGCATCTACTGGATTCATCTATTTTAATTCTTCACATTAGCTGTTAAATTATCAGCCTTCAGGTTTTGAAGATTAGATAGAAGACCAGGCTTGATAGACTAGATCCAAAAGTAGGGGAAATGAAGAGTAAAACTGGGAGTGGCTCTACTCGGCAGAAATGGACTTTTCTTTTTTGTTGTTTTCCTTTAACTGCAGTCCTAGGGTTTGATTTTGGTTTCGTGTGTTTTGCTGCCGGGGCGGGGCGGGGCGGAGGCGGCGGGGAAGTGGTTCCGGGGTTGGGAGGGCGGCACCGCCCATCATGTGACAGCGGCTCCGAGGGGAAGCGGCGGCGGGGCCGTGCGGGGCGCGCCGGGGGCGCCGACAGGTATGGAACGGCGGGCAGGGCAAGGCAAGGCAAGGCAAAGCAAAGCAGGGCAGGGCCGGGCCGCGCCGCGCCGCACCTCTCCCCCCTGCCCCCCCCTGCATACACACCCTTCCCCGGTGCGCGGTGGTCTCGGCCCAACCGCGCTCCTCTCCTGGGGCGGGTGGGAGCGGCCTCTACCACGGCGGCGGGGCGGGGGGGAGCGGCCGGCCAGGCCTCGGGGAGGGAGCGCGCCCTCCCTCTCTCTCGCCGCTCCCCTCCTTCGGGGCGGCGGCCGCTCCTCTGCTGACCGGGCGCCCTCTGTCTCGTCTCTCAGGCCCGCAGAGGTGGCGGCGGCAGCAGCGCCGGGCGGGCCCCAGCCATGGCCGACGTGAGTGTGGCTCCTCGGGGCGGGCGGGACGCGGGCGGCGGCTTTTGGCGGGGGCCGGGAGTCGGGGGGATCGGGCTGGGTCCGTCCGGGGCGGGGGCGGGCCGGGGCCGGGCGGGGAGGCAGCGCCGGGGAGAAGGGGTGTTGGGGCCGGGCGGGGAGGCAGCTCGGGGGCTCCCCCGCCCTCTCCGAGCGGGTGAGTAACGCGGTGCCCGTCTCTGCCCGCAGGACTTGAAGCGGTTCCTGTACAAGAAGCTGCCGAGGTAACTCTGGGTCTCTGCGGGGCGAGGGACCAAGGCCATCTAATCCCAACCCCCCCTGCTATGGGCAGGGACACCTCCCACCAGACAAGGCTGCTCAAAGCCTCATCCAACCTAGCCTTGAACACTGCTAGGGCTAGGGCATCCACAACCTCCTTGGGCAACCTGTTCCAGTGGCTCACCACCTTCCCAGTAAAGAATTTCTTACTAATATCTAACCTAAATCTTCCCTCTTCCAAGTTGTACCCATTACTCCTTGTCACTACAGTTCTTGACAAAAAGTCTCTCTCTGGCTTCCCTGTAGGCCTCCTTCAGACACTGGAGGGCTGCTGTGAGGTCTCCACGCAACCTTATCTTTTCCAGGCTGAACAGCCCCAACTTCCTCCAGTCCTCTTATCAACTTTGTGGCCTTCCTCTGGGCTTGCTCCAGCAGTTACATGTCCTGCATATTATTGGGAGCACCAGAACTGTACTGTCTGAACTACACAGAACAAGTATTAAATTACTGAAGGCATCAGTTTTTAACATGTTTTCCCCCTTCCTTGCACATTTGTTCAGAAAAAAAATCTTTGCTCCTAATTACTGTGGTTTTAAAATGGTGTCTCTTCGTCATCCTTCTTCTCTTTTTTTTGCAGTGTTGAAGGTCTTCATGCTATTGTGGTCTCAGACAGAGACGGTGTGCCTGTTATCAAAGGTAACTTCAGCTTCTTGCTGTACCCTACAGCTGAAATCGTGATTGAACAGCAGGGGGTGGAGAAGTACAGCAAAATCTTCTCTGGTTATGCCAAATACCTGAATATACCAAATGGAAGAATTAAATTTGACTTTTATTTCACGTTCAGTAATTGATTATGTACCTCTTTAAATGCATCCGTTTGTTTGTGTCCTCAGTAATTGCAGTCCATGGAAGTTTTCCTTGGTGAAAGGGGTTTCAATGCTATAAGGTCCTTATATCTTCAAGTCACTCGCAGGCTGATTGATACTGAGTACTAGAGAGAGCTTAGCAGTATTTTGTTGACTGGGCTGGTCTGTGCTTGGAAACAGTTGCATCCAGCTGTTACATATGTTTAGTTTGCTTTTTGGTACTGTAGTTTTTATCTTCTGCATTTCTTGTTCAAGATGCTTTTATGTTGTGAGTACACTAGTTTAAAGATACAAAGGTTCAAATACTGCAGATTTATTTTTTTTTAATCCGGAAAAGTATTGAAACACCCAGCAGAAATCGCACATCTTCACCTGTTCACAGTCAAGTGACTGTGTTGCAGTAATCAATTCAAAGGCTGAAATGGGTGCAGACAGTGAGGGATATGGAACCCAAGGGGCATCAGCACAGGCTCTGCATCCTAAAAGAAAAGACTGTTTCTTAGGTACGCCAGGAAGGACGCTTGGTGTAATGAGCTTTCATCACATACAGAGCATTAAAGGATGTATTGCTCATGAAGATTGTCTTGTGCTAATTGTGGAAGCACCTAAGATGTGCTGTGTGTTCCCCAACAGCAGATCTGCTTTTGGCAGAGCACTACACTGGATAAGGGCTTGGAATACAGTCAGAGATGCCATGTAAAGATAAGAATTTTCTCGTTTTGTTCCAGTTGCCAATGATAATGCTCCAGAACATGCACTGCGACCTGGCTTCCTGTCCACCTTTGCCCTTGCCACAGATCAGGGCAGTAAATTAGGACTTTCTAAAAACAA
This sequence comes from Pseudopipra pipra, assembly GCF_036250125.1. Classification (NCBI taxonomy): domain Eukaryota; kingdom Metazoa; phylum Chordata; class Aves; order Passeriformes; family Pipridae; genus Pseudopipra; species Pseudopipra pipra. The sequence continues at coordinate 24,944,730 of NC_087552.1, read as the reverse complement.
AAGTATCATCTGCTACTACAATACGTACCAGGTGAGTAACCTGAGCGTGCTTTGTCTTCAGTGACCTGAGCTGTTTCTGTATTACATTGAGCAAGAGAGAGAGAGTGGTTTAAACTTTTGTATCCACTTGGATGCTGTTGAAGTAATTGTGGTTTATTTCTTATTTTGCTTAAATGGCTAAGCCAAACTTTCACACTGTTTATTAAACTTCCCTTATATGTCTCAAAACTGAGATTTACTCACTGAAATTGGGAAAGTTTTCTGTACAGGTAGTAATCATGAATTTGCAGCAGATACTGCTCATATGGCCTTCAGAATCTGTTATGAAGGGTTTATGTTCTCTTTTATAAACAATATTTGTTTGTAGTTAGTGACATCTAAAGTTAATTAAGCACATGCAGCCTACTTCACGTAGTGTGACTTTGAGGTGAGAAAGTTTTGAAATACCACTCACATTGTTCACAAACTGATATTTGTGTAATCCATCGCCTGCTTTGTTTCTGCTCCTTCTCAAATTCTAGTGGTCCTGAGAGCTTTTTGTTATGACTGCAGTAAACTGACAAACAGTTTAGCCTACAGTGTATCAAGCTTTGTTTGGATAATAAATGGGTCAGTGAGTTATTTTACACACATGGAGTACATGCTTTGATTCTCTTGATGCTGTAGCTTATTGTTATGCCCAAAGTTCCAGTTCCCTATTAATGGAAGAAGAGATACTTCTATATAGGGAACAGTATTTTAAAATTATAAACCTGCCTGCCCTCTTGTTTCCTCTGGAGAGTGTGGCTTCCATGGTGTACTCTTCAGCATTTGCAGCTGAATTGGGTTTCTGGTGGACAACACACTGTAGAACATGGAGGGGGAGGGAAGTACCAGGCTTTTCCCATGCAGCTCCTTGTACTGTGGTGTAAGTTCTGTTGGTGTTTTTTAACCATTAATCTTGAGAAACAGATAAACTGAAAAGTCATCCCTGTGGCTTTTGCTCCTGCTTGTCCTTTAAACTGAGAAGGCTGCTTTTTTCCAAAAGAATTTGTGTCAGAGCTCCAACGTCCAACATGCATTAGCTTCTGTCTGAGCACTGTTCTCTCTCCTTGCAGGTGGTGCAGTTCAATCGCTTGCCTTTGGTAGTGAGTTTCATTGCTAGCAGCAATGCCAATACCGGTATGTCTTCACATGCATTTTATATACTGCAGTCTTTTAAGGCCCAGGTATTTAAGTAATTGAAAATAAATTACCTGAATTCACTTCTAACTGTATTAACTTTGCTCCTGCTGTGAATTTTGTCGGCATATTGTGAAGGTGAGAAGGGAAAGGTGTGAGTAAAAATTCAGAGATTTTAGGTGACTTGCTGAAGTTATTCTTCTAGAAGCATGTTTCTCCTGTGACTAACCTTACTCTTGCTACCTGAGAGTGTTTGCTATCCTGGCAATTACTGTGCTGTACAAACCAGTTGTTCGGTCTCTTTCTGTCGGTTCCAGGTTAACATTTTGCAGTAATGTGCAGCTGTGTCTTCTCAGTTCTGTGGGGTGGGGAATTCCTTCAGCCAGGCACCTGGCCTTGCTCATGATGGCTGATGAATATGAGCAGAAGGCACTGGATTTTGGCACAGCTGTTTGGGCCCCGGTAGCCGTGGGAAGCAGCAAGGCGATAGTGGGGGAGAGCTGCACTGTGTGGGGTGTGCCTCTGCTAGTGGTGGGGGCTGCAGGCCCCCTGCCTGGGGGTGCTGCACACTGTTCCCGTGGAGAGTGAGCAGCTCAAGTAAAACATTTCATGTTTTGAAAAATGCTGCCTTTGACTTGGGAGGGGGAGGGAGCTGCAGGCTTTAGAGAGAGGCTTCTCAGTGATGTTGTCTGATGGAATGTTCTGTCTCTTTTCTCTTTCCAGGGCTGATTGTAAGTTTAGAGAAGGAGCTCACACCCCTGTTTGAAGAACTGAGGCAGGTTGTTGAAGTTTCTTAACTTGATGCTATAGCCAGAGTGCAGCATTCCTCTGCAGCCCAGTGGACAGAAGGATTCAATAATCGTCAGTCAAATAACATGTCTCAGAAGAAATATCACAGCTCCTTAGTGTACTAAGTAAGAGTAAATTGTACATAGTACTGAATCTGAAATGATCTACTAGTGTGTTGTAGGTGGATGTTACTTTAGGCCGTGCTTCTTGTATTGTGCAGTACTGGAGAGACCACCAAAATAGCTCCCATGGAGTTTAGCTGAGCCAGATCGGCACAACGCTGTTGGCTCAGACGAGCAACCCACAGATCCTTTGCTTTACAGGGAACCAGGCACACACAGCAGGGTGTATCCTCAGGCCGGCCACTGCTACATGGTGGAGAGCAGATCAGTTGTGTAGTGTGATCAAGGACATGGTTGAAAGCATATTGGGAGAGAAGGTTTATTAGCAGTGATGTGTCGGTACAATCAATAAATATCCCGGCTTTCTTACATGGGTGATGCTTTGGCAAGGGTGTGCTACTAATCTGGATGCTAGCTGCATCCTGCTTCCACTAAGAAGAGAGTTGTTTCTATGGAAGCTGTCGCTTTAGGAGGTTTCCTGATGCCCAGCTGAAAGCACCCAAACCATGTCTCACTTCTTCATAGGGTTTTTTTGTGTAATATGGTTGTGAAGATCTCATGTCTCAGTCTTTGTGTGGCTTCATCACTGGTGACACTCTCAGCTCATTTACTCTTAGGTTTTCATAAGTAAATAAATATAAATAAAATACAGTATTTTTAAATGACAGAGCCTGGTCCACTCTTCTGTTGCATCATAATACCCCACAGCACATCAGCTTTCCTGTGCTGAGAACAGGTCTCTTGATTGTAAATGCACAAAATCTAGAAGTTTACAGGTTGAAAACTAACCCGTGTGTCTCTCACTTGGGCAGCAAGGATACACAGTCCTGTGCCAGTGCAGAGATCCTGTTGGTGGGGATCAATCCTGTGCTCTTTGCCACCCCCTTGTTCCCTCCCACATTCCCCTTGTGATAACTGCCAAGCACTGCAGGTCTGAGGGAGAGCTCTGGACAAGTCTCTGCCTCAGGCTGGGAAAGGGGGTGCCACAGCCCCTTGTTTACACCTTGTGGACCTGCAGCATCAGGCATGATAGGGGGAAATGGTGGAGCTGGAAATGACCACTGGGAACTCTTAGCTCAGAAGCTCTCCCAGAGACTACAGATTGTCAGTCAACCCTTTGCCATTTAAACTGAGCTGCAATGAGACTTTTGTTGCTGATCTTTACAGAAGCAGCTGGAAATTGAGCCCCAGGGTGTCTCTCTGTATTTCTGGCAAAGTGCATTTGTGTTCCATTGAAGGCCTACTCCTGCTGTTCGTCTGCCTGTGGTGGCTTCCAAGGCCAGCTGAGTGCTGTTTCTTTTACTGGCTTCAGTTTGTGACACCCATGTGCTGAACGTGTTTCTAATGTTTTGTAAAGCAGCTGTCCGTGTGAAAAAGGGAAGGTTGGTTTTGTGGTTACACGTCAAACTCCATTTCCAAGCCATTTTCCCAGAACAGTGATGCTGCTGGAGAAAATCATCTCTCTCTTCCCCTTACGCTGCCTCTCTCTCACACAGACTCAGCAAAGGTTTTCAAGCTAAATGGAAGATGCCAGTTTGTTAAACCACTTCTTTAAGGGAAAAAGGAGGACAAAGCTTTAACAATACAGTACAGGAAGACAAATACCCGTGCTAGTTTTATAATGACATTTTATTCAGAAAACAGTCTGTATAAAAATATTTACAAGTATTTTGAATTTCTAAGTTGCAATAAAATGCTATTCCTATGTCCAAATCTAGATTTTCTTTCTTCCAGTGTGTTTTAATCTTCCTCTTCTGCAGTCTTCTCACAGTAAAGGCAGTTACGTAACACTGACCTGCTGCGTGAGCAATGCTCAACACAGACTGCAGTGTTTGCACAGTGGGAGGTTTGTGTGTGCTGTTTCAGCATAAATTTGACTGTTATGCAGGGAGACAGGGCCTCCCTGCTCTTTCCCTACCCCTCCAGGAGACTCAGGATTGCTCAGGGTATCTTGCAGGTGGGTCAGCCAATGAGGTCGGGCCAAGTGGTCTTGGGCCTCTCCAGTGTGTCAAGCTTTTCTTCAAAAATGTAACATCTATTTTGACTACAGCACCAAAGTCCTGGGCTTCCACTTTTTGTCCCTGTAGTGAGCCACACTGTTAAATGTATATGAGTCTTGCACAATACAGATGTAAATTTATATCAGGTTATGTAGAAGATGTATTCTGTTAAATTTGTATTTTTAGCATACATGGTGCTCCTTGTTCAATATAAAGCAAGCAGTGCTTAATTCTAAACACAGTTCTGGTCAAAATCTTGTTTTGAGTTCTCTGTGTGAGGAAAAAAACCAACAGAATCTGGTGCATTTTGTTGTGATGAAAAAATTACAAAGCCTGGTGCATTTTCAAGGGGGACTGTAATGAGCCTGACTCATAATGCTGCTAACAGTGCTGGTGGCTGCTACAGGCAAAGCTCTTCTGCAGAGCCCTGTCACCCAGCCTTGGGGTCCTGTGGCACCTCTGTCCTGTGACTGCCTGGAAACAGCTTCCTGTTTCTTGTAACCCTGGTTTGTAAACAAGCATACCTACATGATGCTGCTCACCATTACCTATTTGAAAAAAGCATTCACTTGTAGCCATCACTGTGGTATAAATCTAAACCATATAAAAACATATCTGACCAGAACTAAGTCATCCATCACTTTGAAAAGGGCCGTGAAATATTCTCTGGATTACAACATAGATACTATTCACAAAAATGTAATTACTTCTGTCATTTTTCTTTTGGCTTAAAGCCTAAATAGGTAATAAAAAAGAGATATTTAATGTTTCCAGGAATGACTCATTTTAGATAACAGGCTCAAGTTTACAGAATGTGATACTGATGGTTAGTTGTGATGGAGCTTGCAATAAATTATCAAGAGTGCTCTGAATAACCACAGAAGTTGTCAACAGTGACTACTTCTGTGATGAGTTAACAGGTGTTTGAATTAAGTGCATTACAGGCATACACCATATCAAACCAACCCTGGTTTTGCAGCAGTCTCCATGCGTGATTCCGCAGCCGGGGAGCACTCGGCTGTGGGGATCCTTTGTGTGCAGAGCTGGGTGAAGGTCTGTGTGCGGTGCACAGGCAGGCACACACCCACTGTGAGATGTGAAACTGTCTTCTAGTAAGCACTGCCTTCCCTTGGCAGAGAGGCAATTCCTGCCAACGGAGCAGTGCTAGCGGCACAGCTAGGAACTGAGGGTGGCGTTGCGTTCCTCCAGCTGCTTCCGTATTTGTGACTGGAACAGAAAGACAATCCATTACTGTTTGTCGGCACGCGTGCGGATGTGGGTCAGTATGACCAACCCGATTACTGATATTTCTTAGGAAGTAGTGCTTTCAAGCCTTTACATTTTCTTCTCATGACCCAACATGTGTGGTCTGTGCTGATGATCCATAATGTTTACCAACCACATAATGACAATCCTTAAAAATGGAAGTAACTTTTTCTTCCTAATGAGCATGCATATTAAAAGTTGCATCCTAAAAATGTGACAGTGGGTTTGCAAGCATATACATTGTGCCCCTGTACTCAGCACTGGTGAGGCCACACCTCAAGTGCTGTGTCCCGTTCTGGGCCCCTCTATTCAGGGAGATCGTTGAGGTGCTGGAGTGAGTCCATCAGAGAAGGGCAACGGAGCTCATGAAGGGTCTGGAGCACAAGCCTTATGAGGAGCTGCTGAGGGAGCTGGGCGTGTTCAGCCTGGAGAAGAAGAGGCTCAGGGGAGACCTTACTGCTCTCTAAAAATACCTGAAAGGAGGTTGTAGAAAGATGGGGATCGGCCTCTTCTCCCAGGCAACTAGTGCTGGACAAGAAGAAATGGCCTCAAGCTGCACCAGAGGAGGTTTAGGTTGGACATTAGGAGGAATTTCTTCACAGAAAGGTTGATAAGATATTGGAATGGGCTGCCCAAGGAGGTGGCGGAGGCACCATCCCTGGAGGTATTTAAGAAGAGACTGGATGTGGTACTCGATGCCATGGTCTAGTTAACAAGGTGGCCATCCGTCAAAGGTTGGACTCAATTATCTCAGAGGTCTTTTCCAACCTAATTGATTTTGTGATTATGTGAAAATTATGTATTCCAGCCTAGCTGGCCTGGAAGCCAGAACAAATATTCCCCTCTTGCAGGTGCTGAGAACTGTAATACTTGGGTGCTACAGTACTGGGGGGGTTTATGATTGGCAGTACCAAGGGTGCTGCTGCCTGAGCTGTCCTGCCATGTAACTGCACATCCCTTACCAGTTTCCATCGCAGTATTTTAATCCACTCATCAGCTTCTATTCCAGTTTTTGCGCACAGGTAGTATGTCCTTAGTGGGAACACTAAACTGTAAGTAAACAGAACTTTACTAGATTGCTAGAACAACTGGGAGTTTTTCCTAAAACTGAGCCCAGCTGGCCTGCACCAACAGTTGGTCAGACAGAGCCGGGCAGGAGGGCTGTGCTCCCACTTAGTCATCAGGAGGGAGGTTAACCAGGAATGGCCGACAGTCATTTACAGCTCAGGGAGATGCTGTCCCAGGTCCATGGGGATAAAACACCCTTGTCTGGGCACAGAAGTGATTACCATGTGACCTGTAGTAATGTCTGAATCCAAGATCCATGGGTCTAGGAGATGGTTATACAGGCTTACAGAATTAGAAAAAGAAATGCCCACTACACATAGGCCCACCTTTTGCCAGCAGTAATTTGGCAAACCATGCAGGACTGAGGTTGGCTGCCAGAAAGAGACTCATGACTTAGAGGATCAGTAGGGTCACAACCAACAAGGGACCTTTCAGAAGCACTCAGTGTTTACATTTCTAACTTCCCTTTCTATTTTGACCTTCCCAGCGAGATGAACAAAGTACTGCTGCTTACCAGAAACAATTGACTCTTTCCTGGGAATAGTCAAATTGCACAGCTGAGCATTCAGTTAAGTCAAGTGCCCGAATCGGTTCTGTGGCCTTGAAAATAAAATGTTTTTAAAATGGGAACACATGAAAACAGAAGATAAGGCTATCTCAGTTCAGTGCATTTAGACCTTTACTAGATTTTTCCAGGCATAGATACAATAGTTGTAACACCATAAATCCAAACTAGCAAATGTAACATCAGTATTATCATATGAATTGATCTAAATATAAAAAACCCAGGCAGTTCAGATCTGGACAAAAAACTAGAGGAGATCTCTAGTTCAGGAATGTTTGAGCTAGATGCAGACTGCTTAAGATTTGGCTGATGCCTTATAATGCAACTGACACAGCAGCAAATCTGGTATCACTTCCAACTGAGGTTTACAGAGACAAAGGGATGGGTATAGGTCTTACCAGACCTAGCCAGCTGTTGGAGATTTAATTAATTCCTAAGTGCCTTAAAAGGATGTAGCTGGGTAAGGAAAAATGCAGAAGCAGAGCTAAAGTAGTGTTTGCAACAGAAGTGATGAGTCTGGCTGCCTGAGCGGTGTGTGTGTATACACATATATATATATATATATACACACATATATTAGTTTCTTTGGGCAAGACCAGGAGTGTACAGATGCAGGGACACAGACTGTCTAACTGCAATCCATCTCCCTTAAGAGTTTCATTCTTCCTAGGTGTGAGAGTTCTTCCTTGATTTGTTTCAGCCTCACAGTGTTAAGACCTCAGAAGAGGCAGCTTAAGCAGAAAACCATCTTGCTTTCTGCCTAAACACCCTTAGCAGTTCCCATGGTCGTTCATCAGGTGTATGGAGGTGTCCGTTCCTTTCTCTTCTTTCCTTACATTTTTTGTTGGCTCAGTGGCTAGTAGTTATAAGCTTCACTAGAGGGAAGCCACTTGTGCTATGGTGTGCTACCCAATGTTATCCTAGGACTAGCTGCAAGCTGCTCACCTGTAGGTATCTGCAGCTCCACAGCAACAACAGGAGTGCCAGGAGACACCAGACCTGCTGCCGGGAAGGAGGCCATATTCCTGACAAAGACACCTTCTTGCCTGCTAAGTCACTAATAGAGTGCTGCCTCTTGAAACGATATCCTGTAAACTTAATTCAAGTTGGCTTGAACTGAAATGAAAACTGATGGAAAGCAAAGCAAAAACATAACTGTTTATAAATTGTAATGCTTGGTGAGAGAAGGCAGTTGTGTCTGCTGTTGCATAAAAATCTGTTAAGAGACTTGAAACAAGTCTTGGCAAAGGTGCAGAGGTAAACAGTTTGGCTGTGTTAATGAAGGAACCTGAACTGGAGGCACTGTAAGGGCAAAGAAACTCTAGGGGTGTTTCTTATCTTTACTCAGATTAAGATAGAAAGGGAGCAGCAACTGTAAGGACACGACGCTTTTCCCAGATGCTGCAGGTTAATCTTTGTCAGATGAAATTTTTTAATGAATGGTTTTCTATGTATACTTTTTCTACGTAAGACCACTTGAAATAATAGGACAAAACAAAAAAATGCAAAATATACTACTAGTACTTTTAGAACTATTTGGATAGCACGCTATCTGTTAGGTTGCGTGTCTAAGCTACCAATAAAAGCTGTGTAGTGCTGGTAGCTTAAAATCCTCTTAAGAAAGCAACTCAACAATATGTTCAAGGCCGGGCTCGATGGGGCTCTGAGCAACTTAGTCTAGTGGAAGGTGTCCCTGCCTACGGTGAGGGGCTGGAAGGAGATGATCTTTGAGGTCTCTTCTGAGCCAAACCATTCTGTGATTCTATGAAAAAAACCACTGTGAACAACAACCCTATCTAGTAGCTAAGACTGACAGAACACAATAAATATTTTCCAGCCGTAAAACTTATTTTCTCTTGTTGAAGTCATCAACAAAACTCTGACTTTACTTGAAAAGTTTGACCCCTCTGACAGTATGAGAAGCTTTAGCTCGGGAAGCTGTGATACAGATGCGAGAAGCAAGAGATACAAGAAGGCTGCAGCTGCGTCTGTAGAGGTTTAAAGAGCAAAATTGGTGTTTGCTACTTACTGTCTGGTCTTTGAAATACTTAAGTTCATTCCTATGAAGTGTAAACCACCTTGTCTTCCAGCTCTGAAAGATCAAGAATGGACGGTAACTGTCTTGGGTGAATTTAGTCTAATGCTTCTTAGGAAAGAAAAACATTTTAAAGCTGTTGACTTGCTCTGTTTTACAGTCATGCTCTGTTGTTGGTCAAAACACAAATTCTTCCTCTCTGCAAGGGAATGCAGGTAGAGCTATTTCAGCTCCACGTTGTCTGTAGGTTCTGTTGGTGATCAGAGTGGAAGGCAGCAGTAAGAGTTTTCCTTACCTTAACTATTCTGCCTTGTTTTACCAAATATCCTTCTTTTGTACCAAGCTGTGAAGTAATAAGGAAAGGGATCAGGGTTAGAGATTGAGCTCTGCTTCTATTTCCCACATTCCCCTCTTTGCCTACATCCAGAAGAAGGAAGAGCAGCCTGTTCTTAGGGAAACTCCCTGTAGCCACTTGCCTTGTCCTCATTTCAATGCTCCAGTCAGACAGCTGGACACCTCTAGGGTAAACACGGACCTGTGCTGGCTCTGAAGGCAACCTCCTAGACCGTGCCTCTCTCAGTGACCCACTAGCCTGCATCTTCTGAACCAAGCACAGCAAAATAGTTGCAGTTATAGTTTATGTAGTAAAGTTAGATGTTTCTAACTCAGTACATGTTGTAACCCAAAGCACATGGGGTTTAACTGACAGTGAAATTATCCACAGAAATTGCTCCTCAAATGCAAACAGGGGAAAGTGCTGTTTTACTGTGGCATTCTCTCCTCTCAAACAACCACATGTTTGAGAGAAAAAACCTGTTATGTTCAATGTGCTTTTTGAAAAATTGATTTTTGAGCTGTTTCTCTGGTATCATGAGTAGCACTTGGACCTTATGGCTTCTCAGATCCTGAAACTCTGTGTAGGGACCTGTGAGACTGCAGACCTCTGAAAATCAAATTCTTGCCAAGTTACTACTTGTTCTTGAAAAAATATTGTCTTTTTATTTGTGGTATGTGGAAGTCAAGCTTCTTTGGAGATTAAAGTGTAACTTGGCTGTGAAGGGTGGGTTGTGAGACATATCAGAAGTGGTTCTTTTATCAACTTTTTCTCAAAAAATATAGTATATAATTAAAATACCTTCCTCTCTCTTCTGAGCAAACTGTTCTCGAGAAACCACCTGTCTCACTTAGATATGAGTTACAGAGGATTTAGAACCTCTAATTACTGTCCAAGTGAGTCTCAGATAGGGTCACTCAGAATGGGTGGCCCAAATGGATGATTTTTTTTGTGTTTTTTTAATTCATGATAATGTTACTGCTAAGATGGCATTCTAAAAGGAAGATAACAGGACAATGACAATTTTCCACGTATTCTTTGTTTGGATGGTCAGACTCAGTTAGGTCAGCTGCAGATAATGTTTTCCCAGTGACATTGAAGGTCTCAGTGACAACATTATAAAAGGGTTTATTTGCCATGGGACCTTACTTAGCAAGTCTGTGTTTGTTTTGTCTTAGTTGGCAAAGACTTCCTGCATTTACAAACCCATAAAGGGATGAATTACTTGTCTTACTCCATAGCTCCCTCCAGCAATCATGCTGGAGGCCAGAAGCACCCCTTCTACCAGAACACAACTTACTGAGGGAGCATTTGGAACAAGATCACTTTCTGTCCTTCCCGTCTGCATTGCAGTGTGAACTCGGACGGACTCATAAATGGAAGGTTCTTCCACTTGCCGTGGGTAGGGATGCTTTAATACAATTAAGGTTCCTGGAGAGAAAAAGAGCAGGAGTAATTCCTCTGGCAGGACCATTCACAAAAATAATTGTCAGTAGCTACCTGTTTATGGAACGATTAACTTTACTTTTTCCTAAAATTATAAATGCAACTGTGAAAACTGTAAATACATGGTCCCTTTTCAAAACTTTTGAACTTACTAATGCTTGCAGGGATCACTTGACCCATTCAATTCCCTTCCTGCAAAGGAGGCTGGCTGGCTGGGTAGGAAGGATGCTAAACAGGATAGGAGGCCATAACAGTCATTGGTTTTGCCAAACAACTCACTACTTGCTGGTTAAACCACTTAATCTGTCAGAGCTTCGAATACAGACTTCCTACCAAGAAGCCCATGTTACAGTCGCCTTTAACTGTTTTTACTGTAACTCTTTCCAGTTAAATGTTTTGATTATGGCCATTCTTTGTTCTCCAAATAAGGTCACATTTATTGCACTTTCCCTGAAAAAAAAAGCTGCATTCTCAATAGTGAATTTAATACACTATTCAAAATAGTGAAGAACTTGCTTAAAATAGTAACTGCTATGCGATCTTACTTCATTCTTTAAAAATAATGTCGCAGCATACCAAGTGCTGCTCCATTTGCATTTTATGCTGATATTGCACGTCTTAAAGAGGAAAGATGCTAGAATTGGTAAGAACTTGGACTTGAAACCTACGAGTGAATGAGTAATTTAGTAATTTTGTAATGGGAAAGGCTAAAAAGTGAAGTGGAAAACTTATATTTGAAGTAACCAACTGAAATCTATTCAGAGGCACAGGGGGTGTAGGCAAATGTGATATATGCAACTTGCCATAAGTGAAAAGTCAAAATTAGTTTATGTCTCTCTGGTCTTGCAGAAAAATAATGCTTTATCATTTAAAATGAAATTGAGAACACACCCATCACCATTCTACAGAAACTACTCTTAAGCTGTTACATAGAATCAGAGTACCATCATCTGTACACCATGGATAAAGAGCCCCATTGCAGAACTGGAAGGTCTAATTTAACATTTTATACAGTATTTATTTTTGAGTAAGTTCTCTGTGGTTTTTTTTTTCTCCACAAAATATACTTGTACAGAATCATCAAATGATTATACACAAGAACTAGTAAAAGCTGCACTGGAGCAAGATTCCTCTTTCGTGTTTGTGTATGGTGTCTATTTCTACAGAAGAATGAAATTAGTCCCATTGTTAGAAATGCTAGTTTTAAATGACTGGCTTTTTGGTCTGGCTAATTACTGGCTACATTTTTACATGTTTTCAAAATCATTTAGTCAAAAACTGATAAACAAAGCGAACAGGTAAGAATAACATGTTGACCTTGTTACTTTGAAAGAAGATCCATCTTGCCTGTTCAATAAACCATCTCAAAAAACACAATAGCCCCACATTCCTTACAGTTATCTGTAGTTTAGAACAAAGTCTACACATTGCACTTCAGAGAAGTAGATGATGGCAAATTAAGCTGTAATACAGACAAGACTGGTTGGGCTTGAAGCACAAACCTGCAGCTGTCCCAGTACAAAAGAACCACAGCACTCCATGGACCAGTTTGCATGGGTGTAGGCCTCTGTGTTTAAGTATTGATCAAAGAGAGTCTGGTGAGCCTCTTCAGACACAAAACTAGCTCCTGTGAGACAAACTTAAGTGGAAGATAGTAGAAACCATCACACATCCTATTTCATGTGTCTCTGTTTTATAAAATCCTGTTCAAAAGCAAGGAGAAGATGAAAAATGCGGTCTTCCTTTACTCCTTCATTCCTGATCTCAAAGTGTTTCTATAGAAAATTGTTTGCAAGTATAACAGGGAATAAGAAAAATTGGTCCAACTACTTTCTACTAATGTCTGAGCTAAGGGTCACTTGCTGCTTTTCACTGAAAGAAAATGTTCCCTACAAAATCAGACTCTCTTCCTGGCCCTTCTGCCAACCTGCTGTGTGACCCTGTGCTGGGACAGAAATTCTGCCACACTGACACATGGCTTAGAGTTGACACCGATGAGCCCCTACCCCATTTTTGACAGAAATTGGTTACCATCCAGGAGAACTTGAACACCCATATCTGAAGGAACATTGCCTGAGTGCTAACACTCTCCTCAACTGTTATCCATGGTAAGGTGAAGTGGAATGTTTCTTAATGTGATGTTCAAGTTTATCTGGTTTTTTTTTTTTATTCTGTTGCACATCCAACATGGAGGTTTCACAGAGCCAGCAGAATCTGAGTAGGAAGCCTTGAAGTGATAAGTGAGCAGTGTTGATCCCATCCACAGAGATCACATATCACCAACACCTTGCTTACTAATGTGTGTAACATGTGCAGTGAAGGAATGAAGAATGGGTCAATACAAGTTTTTTTTGTCATCTGAAATCTTTACAGAGTTAGGCCTGTTGATGCACATCTGATTGCACAGGAAAAATAGCTACACAAGTAGGAACTCTGTGTTCAAACCACTCTTCAAAGCAATTTAAAAAGACAATCCTTTGAAAGATACTAGTGCCATATTGAGTGTACAACTGCATTTTTCTTGGGGGGAAGAAATTTGCAAAGCAACCCTTGAATTTAATGTTTGCATTAAAAGAGCACTGGTGACATATTACAGTTAATGGCATGTGCCAACTACCATTTAACTTGTCTCTTGCATATATAATTAGTACTACTCTGAGTTATTTGCATACACTTTCTACAGAGGATACTGGAGATTTTGGTACTATCTTGTACTGACACATCTTCATCTCTTACTTTTAAAGAAAAACCTAAAACTGGCATTATTATGATATTACGAGTCTGTTTCTCCAGGGGTTCTAATCTAGTCATGTTCAACTCACTTGTAGGAATCAAGTTTAATCTTTTGAGCTTTAATTCAGGCAGCACATGGTCTGTTAAAGAAGCCTATGCTTTTTCTCTCTTAAAAGCAAGACAAATCACTGTGATGGCAGATGGCATCAGCAGGCTGATGCACTGTAGACAGAACAGGAGAGATGGTTCAGACCACATTCCCTACAGGAAAGAGGAACATAACACTGCAGACTCTTTCCTTAGATGAAGAATAGTGAAGGTAAACAATTTCAAGTCCCTTTTCCATTTATTCTTATAGGAGAATTTCAACTTCATAGATGAATATTTATTTGCTCACTAAATGCCCTTTTTGAGAATGTTCCATTCCTTCCACTACAGGCACATTTTGAAACAATCGTCCTCTGAGAAATCAAAATGTCCCTGGTTAGCAAAAACTCAGTAAACTTACACGTGGTTTATCTTCAGAGTACTTGAAAGATTTTTTTGAAGTGGAACTTTTTAGATACCTGAGGGTAATAAGAATGTTAATTTATGAAGAGGAACACTTCAGCAGTAGACCTACTTGCTAACACATTGGAAGCTCCTTTTACTTAAATCTGTTTGAAGCATGACTACAAATGTATTCATATAAACATATGGCTCTCCTTACCTGTTTCACTTCCAATTAAAGGCTGATTGGCAAAATGCATGACCAATTCCTTCAAGCTAGAAAATTCATTAAACCCAAATTTGAATGAAGTTCCTGTGTATTCAACATGGAAGTGTTTCACAGAATCTTTTCCCCTAAAATAAAAAAGGAAAATTTGTCAAGGCATAAACGCCAGAGGCTTTTGGGATATACAATCCTTAAATAGCAGCTTTCACTACAGGAAATCTGGCCCAGAGCACAGGCTGACATTTGCTGTCCTAGCAGTAATACCACTGCCATTACTGTCCCCACTAATATTCAACACATCCAAGAACTGGATTTGAATTGCTGCTTTACAGATGTGAGATGATGAAAGCCTAGAAAGGCCAAGTGACTTAACCCTTAATTTAACTCTTGCATCAGTAAAAATACTCATAAAAGAGATTTTAAGCCTTCTGCCTAAAACCGATGATATCCCTTCACTTACTGGCTTTAGTCTTGATATTACTTGGGACGTGTCTTACTTTTCAGGAAGCATCATAATATTTAAAATGTCTTCTATTTCTCTTTCAAAAATAAGCTCCTTCTTTTTGCACCCAAACAGGGATTTAATAACCTACTTTTAAATACCTAAGGCTTTACAATTTGTCTGCTTTGTCTCTATTTGGATGAATGGTTCCTCTGTGATGGGCACTACTAAAAATGAACCAGGGTCCTTTGGCCGTAGGGGAAGTAACAGCATTTGTTTGTGAAACCTGATGGTATTAGAGAAGTGTGCAAGGCCTCACTTCCTTGATGGGCAATTATTTTGACTCAAAAGAAAGTGAAGCACTTAATGAAAGTATTTATCCAGTGAAAAAGTTACTTTCGTTAATGTTACTGGCACTTAAAATAGTTCAGAGTAAACTTTGTTTGAGCCAAAACTTATATTGAAAATAGAGTGAAGAAAGGGATTTATAGCATCTTTTCCGTTGTTTACTGACACTTCCACTGAAGATTATGATTTCAATCAGTAGGTACTTAAATATTCATCTCTGAACAGTATTTGTGATATTGCAGAACATGCCTCTATTGGTCTCCAACATTTTTGCATTACAGTCAGCTGGGGCACAATGCCTGCAACAAGCCAAGTGCAAATGTTCCTCACTAGCGCAGAGCTGCTGTAACTCTGCTGCAATGACAGGATTTTCCGTCTTTTCCTCTAATTTCATAAGAAATATAATGTTGCAATGAGAGCAACTTCTACTCTGTTTCCTACTTCCTTTTCAAATTGGCTAATTTCAGTGGGGGAGCAGACTTCGGGCAATACGTGATCTCCCTTCCTACAGCTGTCAATAAAACCCTCAAGGGATGTCTAAGCAGTTTTTCCTTTAAGAAAATCCAAAACTATAATAATGACTGAAGTTCCTTGTGAGGCAGAGGCAAAAAGTAAAGTAAAAGCTACAGAAGACATTTTAGGAGAGAAAAAAAATGACAGCCAGAATTGCTAAATTTATCCTTTCCACAAAAATATATCAGAACAAAACTGACTTACTTATTCTAAAATTAAGTTTTAATATTAGTCAAAAAATTGAAAGGAAAATGTAAAATTAAACAAACATAGAAAATAAACATTTTAAAATCAAAATCAGTATTAAGGGAACAGTACCACCAAAAACTGATGTAACACAATAAAAGATCAAACTCCAGATTAGGCTATTCAGTTCACATGGTAATGCAACAAGTAATTCTTGAAACTACATGAAGAGCTGAACAAGAGATTGGAATAGGCCTGAAGTAGACTTTTCTAGGTCTTCTAAGGCTAGAATTTCTTAAAGCAGCAAATTTATTTTCATCAACTAACACTTTTGTTTCCTATTAAAAGAGCAACTATTTAAATTTCCTTTTATTACAATAAGTTGATTCCTGAGTGCCCTTTAAAACTAGCTTAAGTGTATATTTTTAATTGTCTGAGGTAGACTATCTCAAATAATGCTTAGTTACATTTTAAAGTCAAAAAATATTAACAAGAGAAACAATGATTCATTTAAAATTACTTTTTTTAAGGAAAGCTATTACTTACAAATGCCACTATTTTTTTTCCTAACACTTGCACTCAATTCAGTCGTTGCTACTCTGAACACTCGTTTTGTAACATCACCTTCAGATCCGTTGGGTGCCCCCAAAGCTCCTTGTATAAATAGCTGTCTATAGTGGTAATAATTTTAACAGTATATGTATAGGCACACTTGCTCCTGACCTTCTGTCAGAAAAGGGTGAAACAGCTCATAGTTGCCTTTTCTGGGGAACAGGGTATGTGCAAATTGGACTTCCAAATTGTAACAGCTCATGGTACTGCATATGCAGAAAGCCACAATCTCAAGGGCATATGCTGTGTTCCTGTCTGAGTTGTAAATAATCAGCATTATTACAATGTTCAAAGTGACTTTAGTTCAAAAAGTTACCGCGATTCAGCTGAGCTGTGGCCACCAATTGTTCAGAGGCTCAGTCTGAGGCAGAAATGAGCTTGAATGCAGTAGCTTAAAATTTCACTCTAAGGCTGCTTATACAGTTGCCAAAGGCTAAGAATGTATTTAGGGTTGGTTACCTCCTCTCAGCTGACATGCAGGGACCATCTTGTGTGTCTAACGCACATGTCCTTTGTGTTGTCTTGCTAAAATACTGTGGCTTCTCTACTTCTTGGGAGAGTCTTTAAATGTGATTCGTAGTGAAGTACCCAGGCCAGGCTACCTGTGCTCTGTATTGGTTGTGTCCTAAACTCACATAAATTGCTGTAGTTGACTTCAAGGGCCTGACATCTGTCACCTGCAAAATACTGTCTAAATCAGTCATGCATAACTGGCTGAGGCTGAACCCTAGCCCACAACAGAGGAGTAAAACCATCAAGTCAAACATTGGAACATCCTTCAGAGATGGTGGTTCCTATTCAGCAATTCAGAAAGTGCTAGTGAAGCTAGCACCTATTAAATTGTATGTTTGCCACTATCCTCATCATAAAACTTCTCTACTCCCATCAGCTGTTTCTTAAGCTCTTGTAGCTGCCATACAGATTTTTATCATGCAGACTGAAAATCTACAGCCAATCCATAGAATGATGTTTTCTACCAATAAAATTAATTTATAATTTGGAAAAATGAGAGCAACTGTCAAATCCAATCAATTTTTTTTTCCTCTAACAAAATGTGGCTCAATGGGATTACACCATTAGGAATATACTTCAAAACAGTCCAAACCCTAAGAAAAAATCAGTAGGTCATCTCAACGCATGAGGCATGCAAACAAACATGCGAGTAAGTGCAGCATTATATTAATTCACTCTGCCCATACCCTACCTTACAGAGAGGGAGTACAAATCTTCCCTGTCATTACTCTTCCTCAAAAGATAGCTGCCATCCTGCCCGTTGGAAAGCAGCAGCGCTTCTGCTGCATGTCGGGTGAGATTATCATGGTACCACCTGGGAAGACACAAAGGGTTAAAACATCATTCTCTCAGCTCTTAATTGACAGCTGCTGCTGCTTTTTGGAGCAGGGTTACAGAAAGAGGAAGGACTGCAACAACACTGCTACAATTTTGAGTTACCATCCTACTCACAGGTTGCATAGATCCATGCCCCTTTCAGCAGCCACCTTTTGACATGCTCAGAAAACTATTTTTTGTTAATGCAAAGTTGTGTACAAACAGCTGACGGTCTGAACCTAAAGAACCCTGCAAATTCTACTTGTCTGAGCAACAAGTTACCCAGGTCTGTGCTGATAAGGTGAAAGCAATTTTGGGGGGTATACAGAATCCTCTGTCTATTTTCAGAATCTGTACTTCCTGACATATGTATACGCTTTGGTACACTTCCTCTTCTGGGGCAAACAGGCAGCACTTAAACTCCTCACAAACTCTGTATTGCCCACAACAAATCTACTGTACTAAGATCTGCAATTGAACATGCTTGCCTAAGCTTAGAATTACAGGGATAAAAATTAACTGACGAAATTTCAGTGAAAATTAAGAAATCTCATGGTTGTTGCCACTTGGCCACACAAGGTCTGAGAGATGGAGGAAAACATCTAAACACCTGCTTCAATTTAACTTCAGTGAAAATTAACTTCATTTTTCTATGTGAAAAATTTTGCAAGGAATTCAGAGGGGTAAAAAAGTCCTACAAAGAAGTCCAGGAAATGTAGTTTATGGCTTTCTTTCCATTCATTTCCATTCCATTTCATCTTAACGTTCCACGGTAGAAACACCCAATTTCTTTCAACAGTCAAGGATCTCCTTAGCAATGAACCTGAGACTGAACACAAAAAACGCTTCAGCTATAAAATGTTGGAGTTCCAATCCTGTAAGATGTGTGTGCAGATATCAACAATAGCTATATACATCCACTAGAGCCTCTGGTGCAGGAGGGAGGGATACTACATCCAAAGCACAGTTCTGCAGGGAACAAGCTTCCTATGTCTGTGAGTGAAGTGGTGACAGGTCTTCTTTCCCTTCCTTTAAATTGTGTGCGCCTATAGCACTGGGCTTAAAGTCTATCACTGTTTCAGACAGAGAAATACAGTTTCACTGAAAGCAGAAGTGTCATCATAGCACTTTCCAGAATTTGTATCATGGCAGTCTTTAAACTGAACCCAGGTGCAATTGTATACTCTTTCTCCTTAGCTGTTCTTCACAAGTTGCCACTAAACTTGTCATCTCACACAAAGCTCTAACTCTGAATTTGGACAGCTGCCTAGTTGAAAAGCCAGCTGGCTGATAAATTGCTTTATAAGAGACTCCAGACTGTTAACCCAGCAGAAGACAAGATCCATGTGAAACTCAATACCGACAGGGTACTGCTGCTTTGGCTCTAGTTTGTGGTTCGTGGGCCATCTACACAGTGGAATAATATAATGAATATTTAAAGATCAAAGTGTCATCTTCTGAAACACCTGTCAGCCAAAATCCACTTTGGTATTAACTGCCCAAGTAAGTAACAGTCAAAGGTCAGATCTGTCCTGATGTGAAGAGGATCATATCAGCATGCACATTTGGCTGGACCTGCAGCTGGGAAGGTAACACTGCATTTTGGGTGGGATTTCATAACACCACTTCTCTTACTTCTGTGCAAAAGAAGCATACGTTGACAAAATCTGTAATAGGTCATTTGCATGAAGGAGGTGAATTTAGTTTGACATTTCTCATAAGTGTGCTGTTGCCTTATTTCCAGAAATGCCTTTTTCTAAGATTTTAATTAGGGTTTAAAAAGTGCTATGTTTAAATCCATGCTCTCTTTAAACATAAAAGGCCAGTGACTAACAAAATTTTACCACTATGCAAAAAAAAAAAATAAATAAACTAACCAAAAGCCAACAACGAAACCCCACCCACTTAAATGGGAATATAATTTTGTCCCCACCCACTTAAATGGGAATATAATTTTGTTTGAAAGTGCGGTTTTGCTAACAAGGTTGCACCAGTCATCTTGCCTAAATATGCTGTCTCAGACAAAAATCCCTCAAATGTTACTGTGTTCCTCTTGCTCATCTTAAAAAGTAGAAGTGGATGTGAGGCAGTACTGCAGATCTTAGTGTCGAAGGGACTGTTATACATATTTTGGGGGGTTTTTTCTTTCCTGTAACAGATGGTTCAATTGGGTTACTTGGATATTCCACTGTGAAAATGGTCACACAAAATTTGTTGCAATTGCACAAGCATAGGTAATATTTTAAAATGCTGTGGAAAATTTAGAATTTGCACCACAGACAACTAGGAAGGTAAACAAATACACACCTGTGCAAATAGTCCGCTCTCCCAATCAAGCCTGCCTGATGATACAAATAGAAATAAACGAGACTAAAAATAAATCCAAACAGTTCTGTTGTGAAACACTACTAGGTATACTTGAGGTAAATTTAAGTATTTGTCAGAGGGGAATCCTTCTTTTTATCTGTTTCAGAAAAAATCATTTAAACAGTTCTTTGAAATTTGCAGGGAAATCAAGATGGGAGACATGGATCATTTGGCAAAACACTGTAAGAGGCAGTCACATTTAGCTTAAATTTTGGTTGTTTTCCAAGTGATACCTGGGACAAGAAACTGTTGGATAGAAAATACAATACTAAATCTACCTTCTTGCCTTCTTAAAATGAGACATTAAGAAAATTAAAACACTTTATAAACACCCATCTGTTTGAAGCCCCTAGAAAGTCCTTCAAAAAGCTTGGCTTCAGTCTTTGATTTTGAACCATGGTGCGCATCCTGCTGTTTCTGAAGCTCCTTCCAAAAGTCTTTTTTATAAATTCCTGTATTCACTACAAAAAAATTTCAGAAATAAGCTCTGTACTTGGACACTCAGACTGAAAATCATCAGTAGTGTAACAACTGTGTGGGGTTCCTGATTCAGATTTCTCAGAAGAAACACAAGAAGAAAGACAGATGAAAGTTCTTTCCTGCTTTAAAGCCACTTCTGCTGGCTACCCTTGGCCTTGCACACCGTCCTGTCCGATATATAGAGGTTTTTCTTTTCTACTAATTTCATTTCTCCTATTAAAAAAATCTACATCCTCACCTTTTTGGGGTTACTTCTCCATGATTTGACTAGCAGTCTCAGTCTCAGAGTTTATAACTGCTGTCATTTATCCATTCTGGTTGCTTTAACTTTGTCCCAAATGACGTTAAATCTCTTAAACCTATACACATAAGCATGTTTGTGTTATCAGTGCATGTTGTTGAATGACCACACTATTCTTCCTGCTCTTCGAAACAGAAGAGTCTGCTAGGCCAATGAAAGCACATCTTAGGATGGGCATGCACACCTAGTGAGATTACCTTTGTTAATCTTTGGGAAAAAAATTTTTTTAAAAATTAAACTATTCTTTAGTTCCGAGCGCATTGGTGACAGCATAGAAAGGACCTTACCAAGATGGCTGATAAGAGAAGGAGAAAGAAATGAGACACTCAGTGCTCCAGAGAGCCAAAACTCATCAGAGCACACAGCCTTGCCCTAAAGATCTGCCCATCCAGTCAGCAGTGGGGTTCCCCTGTGGAGCTGTGGAGTGAGCTGGTGGCTGCTGCAGTGCAAGCCATGTGTACGCTGGCAGCCAATATCGCTGCAGCTATGCTGGTCCTCACAACTCCAGAATAGGATGCAGTCATGTTAAAATCTCTTCTTGCATTAAGATCTCTGTGTAGTTAATGCAGAGACTAGAGCTACCTACACTGAGGTGATGATCACAAATACGTTACAGCAATGTTTGAGGTGGGAAACTCCCTCTTTAGGTTAGAACATCGTCTTCAAAATGGTCATTTGTTCTTTAACAACCCAAGTTGTTTCAATGAAAAATGTTAATGAAACTTTATTCCTATGTCCCCGCAGATCAGAGAGCCCTCTACGTATGGCATCTGTTGTTTCTGGTAATACTGTTTTTGAAGAAAACATATAGATATCTTGCAAAACATTACTACCTGTGTAAATAGGGGCTAGTGAATAAACTTGTAGCTGGCATTAAGTGGATTAACTTTTTAACAGTAACATAATACACAAGGAGCACAAACACTCATTCATGCAAGAATGAATGTTGAGTGACTTGGGTAACTCTCTTCTCAGCCATTTCTGTGTGCAAACTGAGTAACACCCAGTACAAACACTTGCTTTTCTTCCTCATAAAAATGAAAGACAGTAGCACCAGAAGAAAGAACAGCTAGAAGTTCTGACTGCCATTTGGTTTTAGTGCCTGGAGTGATAACTCTGAGGTATGCCCAGCTCTCAGATAAATGCAGTAGGCAGAGGTCACACTTAGTTTTTGTGTCCTTATCAGATTATGTTCTCAGATGGTTATAGCCTGGATAGAGTTAGAAAGTGTGTGCATGTTAGGCTTGCTGTCGTAAAAAGTCAGGCAATTCAAAGTTCCTTCTCTGATGCAAGAAGGAGATTCTGGGTATTCAGCTGGGTGAATTCTCTGCTCCCTTCCCAGAAGCTCCCTCCCATACTGCAGGTGATGCTCCTCAGTGGGTGACCATCCCTGAGGAAAGCACCTTGTAGGACCCAAGCAGAAACACTGCAAATCGAATTCATCTCTCAGACACTTCTGAAGGGTAACAAGAATCCCCATTAGTGGGAAGATGGTCCAGATGTGCTTGCAGTAGGACCTCACTCCAGTATTATTCATAGTAGTTATTCACCCTGAGTTGGTTGGTTGGGGTTTCTTGTTGTTTGTTCGAGGTGGGGGGTTTTTTGTGGTGGTAGATGATGACAAGTTTTGCACCTTATTTTTGTATTAAAAATATCTTCTTCAGCAAGAAGCTGAATTTGCTTACATTTTGAAACTATACACTAGGTTCAAAATGTATTCCCATTCTTAGGTTAAAGGAGTGGTACATAGTACTGCTTGATGGAGTGCACAGGAGAGCACTGACTTATCTCCTCTGACTGGATTCAATGCTCTTCACATGCCTGTAGTCCAAAAATGACTCTAGAAAACTGCCTCACTAGTTCTCTATTTTTGGCATTCTGGATTTCAGCAACTTCCAGATCTTATCTGTCAAGTTGTTTTGGTTTTTTTTTAAATTTATTTTCCTAATATCAAACTCTAGAAGCATTGCCTTCCATCTGAAAGTTGCAAAAGGGTACCTCATGTCACTAAAAGTAAAATTTTGGCAAGGTTTTTAATGGCACATGAGTTGACAGAGCTCTAGAGAACCTACAACGGCGCAAGAATGCTAAGACAGAAGTTATAGGTGGCATGAAACCAAAACTGGTATTTATTAGACATCCTTTCAATGTGTCACACCAAAACACTTAATCACACACCTATGTAAGGCACTTTGTTCAAATACAAGGATGCCATTACATGGGAAAAATAATTTTAAAATAGAAATAAAAGGAAATAACATCAGTGTATCCAGCCTTAAAGCTCCTGTCTTCTAACTGTAGACTTTCACTAGTTCAGCTTCTGTTTTTCACTTCCATTTTCTCTCCCCCTTCTTTCAACTGCCTTCATTCTGATTTTCACCTGGTCTTTCAGCCCACTTTCTAGCTGTTTTAATTTTTTCTTTGTTAAAATTTGAAATATAGATGAAGAAAAAATTCTTATGACCATATACCCTGTTCCAGTCATACGTGCTCCTCAATTCCCCAATTTTATTATCACCTGATCTAGGCCTGAGGCCCAATTTCTCTTCTGAAAACTAAGCATGAAGTGTATTGTTCAGACTTATAAATACCATCTGTCATGGGACTGTCAAACCTGGAGAAGCATAAAAGCTGTGCTGCAAGGGGTGACAAAGAAAGCTCAGACTACAAAAGGAAAAAGGCTACAAAAACTTGTTTCCTCTTGCCCTGTTCCTTTCACCTCCAACAGGCAAACAGTGTCGCCCAAACTATGCTGTACTGGGACAGAAACTGCACTACCAGATCAGCCTGGAATTACTTGGATGACAAGATATTCCACATTCTCATCTCTTGCGCAAATAATGTGAACTGTAATGTGGAATTCCCCGGACTCACATAGGACGTGATCAGTTACAGGAGCTTCACACTGCAGTATATGGGCTGTCCTTTCAGCTGTAACAGCAATAACTGCAAGTGAAGAAAGGGTTGACCCCAGGAATAACCAGAGACCTTCAAAGAAGAATCCCAATGTCAGTTTCCCTTTCCTTTAAGCCAAGATGTTTATGTCTCTTTTGACAAACTTCAGTGTTCCCTTTTAAACATTTTAGTATATTTAGGGACAAAGTTAATAAATGAGACAACAAGTTCTTAATAATATGTTTTGATTTTGATCTTCCTTTTCATTAGCCACTAGGTCCACCTATATGCACATCCTCACAATGAACCTGCATGTAAGCTGAATTTTCACTACACTGCTGACAACTTTCCATTTTGATGAGCAGCTAACCTGGTAAACTATGAGCATATTCCGGTGCTCAGCCTCCTTTCTTGTAAAAGGAAAGGAAAAGTCCTTCTCATTTCACACTTCTTCAAACCTTATCCAACTTCTTTGATTTTTGCACCATAAAGCAGAAGCTCTAAAATAACCTCCTTCAAATTCCCCCCCAAAGGCACCTGAATTTCAAAGCTGCTCCTCATTTGAATGACTGCTGTCTCTGCTGGTCTTTGCTATGGCAATGACACACGTTCCTCACCAGAACTGGGTCTCAGTTGTGCTAGATACTATGTTGGGTGCCAGGGAAACTCAGCATTGTGATGGTATCAGGAACTAAGTTTAGGTCGGAAAACCCTTGTGATGACTGAAAACTTAATTTTATGGTCTGGAAAGTGACACACCCCCTTCTCACAGCTGTAAAAGTATTTGCATTAAGAGACCTTTTAGACTATGCTGCAAGAATGCTTGCTGTGTGAGGACTTCTTTTTCCTCTTTATAAAAAGACAAAAACAAAAGCGACCTTAGTACTAGCTGAAAAGAAAAGGCCTTGTTTAGTAACTTGAAGGGATTCTTTGCCTGGCAGTGCACCTTTAGTGCATTTAACTCAACAGGCTCCCCTGAAGGAGGTGTTTAGTATTCTGTGATAGGGTGAAAAGTTTAGGTTTTCCATTGAAGTGGAAATAAAATAAAGAAACTACAGCTCTAAAAATGCATATTTGTATCACTCTCATTTGTACCCTCTCCTTCTTATGGACACCACATCAGGTACCACATCAAGCTGCAGTACTACAAGATCATCTATGAGGATGAACTCCTCACCAGCGAGTGAGGCTGTTACTAGGCAGGTGTTACTGGCACATATCAGCTCAGACCATATAGTGTAAATGAATAAAAGTCTGGTAATTAGGAATAATGCTACCCACAACAGCTGTAACTATTTTTTTTCTTTCTTCCCTGAAGATATTATTTTAGGATGAGCATAACCTTACAGATGCAAAGAAAAGGTATATAACGGCCATGCCGGGTACCACTTGAAAGTGACTTAATATCATACCTGTTAGATGCTTACATTAACAGGCATTTCTTTTAAGGGTTCTTCTAAATATGAGAAAATATCAGCAGTGTTTAGATAGTAATTCCAAGTAACTGTTGCAAAATGGGTGTGTCGCATCAGACAGGGAAGGTCTGTTGTATCCTTCAGCCTTCCTTTTTGCTTCTGGGATTTTTGCTTTTCAGTGACTGTGATGTCCTCCTAATGGCTGCGAATTACAGCACCTTTGGGAAGCCTGCTGCGTCCCAGGGCTCAGCGAGGAGCAGCCGGCATGGTGGCTGGGATAGCAGCCCTCTGCTCCAGGGCCCAAACCAAACTACAGAGAGGCAGCCAAAGGGAGGGCACGGGGAGGACAGCAGCTCTGATTCCAGGCTCTGGGTTTGGCGCTCCCTTGAAATGAGGGAAAGTGGCACAGCAAAATCTGGGCTCTTCCCAGCAGAGGAGGTTTCAACATCACAGAGATTCTCTGAGGGAAACTGCCGCAAACTCTCCACTACATTCGAAACTCCTGCCTGCGCTCTAGTTTTTCCTGACTATTTTTTGTTCCTCCCACTCACCTGTGGCTTTCCAACCTTTCACACCTGCCGCAGGGACGAGGCACTAGGCTTCTCCGAGGGACCGCACACCACGCCCGGAGCCCTTTGGCGGGCTCGTTGAGACAGACCCCATGTTGTCTTATTACTCCATTACCAAAACCCAGCAGCAAGAACCAGCAGCTCCCACCCTGTCAGCTCCCATCGGGTGGCGCGGCACCACCAAAACCCAGCAGCAAAGAACCAGCAGTTCCCACTCCCTCAGCTCCCGTCGGGTCACCCGACACCACCCCAGGACGGTCATTTAGGGCGTCCTTCGTGCGGGGACCCCCCACGAGCGCCGCTTACCCGAGCGCCGCCAGCTCCTGGTCCAGCGGCGCGGCGGGGCGCGGCTCCCGGCGCTGGGTCATCGTCCCACGGCCGCTTCTCCGCCGCCTCCGCCCCGCCGGGGAGCGACTCCTGCCCGCGACCGCCCCCGCGGGACGCCGAGGAAGTGCGAGGTGGCACCTCCCCGGGCGGGTCCCGTCCCGTCCCGCCCCGCCGCCGCGTGAAGCCCCGTCCCCAAGGGAACGACCCCCGCCCGAGGCTTTGCGGACCCCTCCGGCCTCATCCGCGGTGCCTGGTGTGCGCCATGGCCCTCCCATCCTGCTAATGCTTTGTTTTATCCCTACAATAATTCGTATTCGCAATTGCTTTAATCTGTACATCCCTAAGCGCATATTCCAAAGTGTTTCGTTGTACGTTCATTTTCTTTCCCTGCAATCAGTGATTGCCCCTCACCTCTTGTAGTGTCCGACAAAGTATTCAGCGAGGAAACCTGTGGAGGTGCACTCTGTATTTATTCTGCAAGTGTGAGGTGTTCAACCCAGACCCCGGAATCCCGGTGGGTTTGTAGCTTGCCCCGCCGAGAGCAGCTCCCGCGGTGTGGTACTGCCGCTGGCTTGCCTGGGAAGGGGGATTCTTCCTGCCCGGGGCCTGCCCTGCCGCACGCACCTTGACCACTGATTTCTTTGATCATCACCCCTCTCCGTGCAGGCTTTGAAGAGGTCATGCTGCCTCTCAGAAACAGTGATAGGAACATCAACTGCTGAAAAGATACCTCTGAAGAGGGAATGAGGTTGCATCAAAAGGATGAGATATTTCTGAGTGTTGTCTGCCATCCGCCCTTTCCAATGACTAAAACGATTTCCCACAATACTAGAGGTTATTTGTATTCCCCAATACTTCATGGGCAGTAATTATTATAGGTGTGGCAAATTCTTCTACAAATTTCTTTGACAGAAGGACAGTCTCCAAAAAAAAAAAAAAAAAAAAGAAACAATAGAATACTGTTTTCCAGTCACACTGAAGTTTTCACTAGGTATCCAGTACTGAAAATATGGTTTTTCCAGAAAAACTGGTATTTAAAGAGGATGGAACAGCTACTTATTTTCTCTCACACACTCAGTGTGGAGCCAAGAGTCGTGGAACAGGCGTTGCTGCCTCTTAAGTGGGAAAAGCTTCAGAGAGATTCCATGTGTCAGATCAGACTATCCTGTTGTTTGACCTTCTGATTGTGGCTGCAAGGTGCTGTGCTCCTGTACTTGATTGTTCATCCTGAGAACCAAACATTCATTTGTAGATAAAGAGTTTGCAAATAAGCAAACTTTTCCTTATTAGGAAAAAAAATTTTTTTATAGAGAAAAATATTTTTTCCTCTTTCTGAATTTGCTCCTTTCCCTATTGTTTATTGAAAGGTTGTGATTTGAAAAAGTCTTTGGTAACCTGACACTGAAATCCACAACGTTTGATTAAATAGATGCTTTGGAGGTCTCCACTGTTTGCTCCTATTTGCTGGATAAATTTATTTCTTGTTGCTCTCCTGTTCTGGAAGCTGCTGTATTTGATTTCAGCAGTGATGAACTTGGTTATCTTGAAGGTTATCTTATCTGTGTTATTGATAGAGGCAGAAAAGCAGTTATCAAAATTTCTGAGTTACAGAGGAAAAAGCAGAGAAATTAAAATTAATTAAATTCCAAGCAATTAAGAGCCCTGACTAAATTTTAGTAAATTCTAATTACACCACAAATGGTCTAAAAGTTCACCAGTGCAGGCTCAAAGGTGGTTTCCAACCCTTCTGTACACCATCATGTTTTGTGCACCAGTGCATTGTGGAGGGAGGGGGTTTCCATCTGGGAGCAGATGCTTCCTCTTACTCTGTACCTGAGAGTGCAACGTTTCCCCTTCATTGCAGAAAATAATAAAAAAAATAAATTTTAAAAAAAGCAGAAATTGTAGTCTCGTGCAGCACAGAGCAACTTTCCCTTTAAGAAGTCCGTCTTATTTGGGGTCTTTAAAGCAGGTTAGCCACAGGGCAAGAGAGGCTACAGATTGCCAGCTTGCATTTCGTCAGAGCCAACACACTTTAGTGTCAGGGGTTTGGTCCCTTTCCCAAGCAGGAGCATCCCCGCCGGAGGACTTGGTTCCGTATGCGATTTGAGCGCTGCGCCGAGCTGACCTGTAGGCAGCAGCAGTGCTCTAGTGCTTGCTGCTCAGCCCGGAGCACTGCTGAGCACAAAACACCCCCAACAGAAATGGCAGGATAAGGTGCCTTTTTGAAAATCAGTGGGCACTTGGGCTTTCTACTCATCCCCTCACAGCTGTCAGTTATCATGACAGTGTGATTTAATTAAAAAAAAAGCGATCTCTTGAAGTCTTGCTTGAGTAATTGAATCTCATGGGAAACAAAACAAGCAAACAAACATACAGACACCAAACCCAATCATTTTTATTTCAGATCGTGAAGAAACGGAAGGAAAACTATGGCCATCAAAATGGAAAGGGGAAGGCCAATAATGATTGATACATATGCCATTATTCCTTGTCTTATGTGCTACACTAGGTTATTCCAGAACGACATATTTACCAGCAGATTTTAAAATCTAATAAATGCTTTACATTGCACCCACCAGGTCTCTCAGGGCAGCAGGTGCTTGCTTTTGTGATAGTGCTTTTGGAGATTATGTGTTCTGTTTAGGCAGAAATTGTGGGATTGCTAGGCGAGGTTGTAAGACGTGTCCTGCAAGTGGTCCGGTCCCAGGACATGATGGTTCTTGCAGATTTTCAACTTTTTATGCAGTAATTACTTAAAAGTGTTTGAAAGTTTAAAATTTTTCAGGTGGCTGTAATTTTGTACTTAAGTTTTAAGATATATTAAATTGATAAAGGAGAATTAGGCTTAGACAGCCATGTGACTAATAAATAGACATGATCGTTGCAAAGCATAATAAGCACCTCCAGTTAATTGACAGAATTTGGCAGGAAAGAGTTGAAAATTTAAGTTCTTTCCTTTTACCATTCCACTTTCCGATAACCTGAATAGATTATAGATAGCTGTGAACCATCCAAACCTTAACCTAAAGGAAATGGCTTCATCCAAGTGAAATGAAAAGGAATGGAAATCCATCATTAACACTATTGAGATGAGGGCCAGGTTGGGATGGAGCAGAGCGGGCACCTGCAGAGCACAGGTTTCCTATACAACACTGAGATGCCAATTAATTTATTCCTTTTCAGGTAATTGCATCTGAAAATGTTGCAGCATCCAAGACATCTAATCCCTATTATGCTCAGGTATGATCCCATACTGTGAATACTGTGAAATCCGCTGAAGCAACCACAGAAATCTTTCCACTGTGTTCACACACAGGATGCACACTAATATCATCTTCTGAAATTAATCTCATTCTTCCCTTCTGAATGTGTCACAGATTGTCTTGGAGTGTTTATTGAAAACAATCTTTTTGTTGGAGAACATTTCATATACTGGATATCAGCATGGTGCTAAGTTTACTTTGTGGATTTTGAGGCACTTTAGGCACATTTATTTAATGTGTTTCTAATTTCCATGGTCAACAAATTTTTGAAACATGCCAGCTAGCCTCATGTTGTCTGCAATCTATTCAGGTAGGAAACACAGAACAGAGGTGAGAAAAGGGATTTAAAATCACCTGGGTTCCTAGGGAAAAATGGCTTGAAGACCAATTGTGCAAAAGGAAGGGCTGTTCATGCCCCATTTTCTCCTACAGTTTGGGCTGGTCAGTGCTTCTATACCTAAGATCATATTGTGTTGCTGTGAAGGTTCATTCCCCAGAAGTGGATTAGGAACATGTCTCCACCTAGGCACAGCAAGAGATGCAACAGCCATGCCCTCCCAAGCATTTGTAGAGTTTTCTGCCAAGTAGGATGGGCACAGCCATGTCACATATGAATATGATTACATATAGGATCCCAGAGATATTTATTTAATAATTCAGCTTTTTAAATCTCTTAACTCTGTCCTTAGTAAAAATGCTAGCACTCTCCATACTCTTAATGATGTGACTTTTGGGACCAAACATAGTTAGCATTTCTAACTAAATACGCTTTCCCCTCTTGTTTGCTCTAGAAAATTCAGCTCCCACTCTAGAGCTAAGCAAAGGAGGATTTTTTTCCTGATTTGTGAACTTACACAGGGACACAGGAATAAGTACAGGAAGTTTTTCTTGATGCTTGTTAAGTTTTTTCCTAGTCCTTGCTTGCTGTGCGCATAACCCGGAGCTGGAACATGTATATTTTGAGAAGATAGTGGGAGATTAAATGCCTCTAGCTAGAACAGCTGTGTTATTGCACGTGGTTTGGTTTTCACAGTTTCAATAATGTGGATAATGATGTGAAGATTATCTGTTTCCAGTTTCAATTCTACAAGGAAAACTTTCTAGGAACTCTGTTTAACGTACATGTGTGCTTGAAGCCTTCAACATGTTTATCAGGTCTCCTCAGACACAAAGTCTCTTTAAAACTCCTCCCTTTAGAGCGATGCTGTTCTCTCTGAGTAGATTATGCGTGTTGCAAATGCTTTTTCTGTCCAGCCAAACCCCAAGATAATCTCAAGAAATAAACCCAAACATCTAGAAATTATCTTTAAATTAGGAAATGTGAGTTTCAGAGGCTGTTACTGGCAGCACACGTGGGGAGGTGGAGGAGAGCAGGTCTTGTTGCCAAAGGTCAGGGTGAGAGGCATGGTTGGAGACAGGCAGCTCCTCTTGTGGGCCAGGCAGAGCCTTGAGCCAAGTGACCTGCTGGCAGTTAAGCCTGTGGCCAAGAGGAATCAGACCTGGTTGGCATGTCTGTGCACTGTGACTATCCAGTAATTAAAGCTGTAGAGAGGAAGGGCCTCTCCAGACTCCCTCAAATCTGGATCTGTGCTGTAGCGATCTGGGGTGGGGAGCAGCTTCAGGATCGGAGACCTGAATGTCTTCACATCCAGAGTTCCTCCAGGGATTTCTGCTCCTCTCCCACTTGCATGTGAAGCCAACCCATAACTCTGTCCTGCAGCATGTGGGATTACAGTACCCATCTGACGAGCTTGGCTAGAGACTGCCAGTGCATCCAGAGGCATAACTGACCACAAATACCTGTGTCCAACCATATATGACAAAACTGATGGAGGCACAACACATGCTTTTAGGCTTAGGTAAAAGTGTCTTAAAATACAGAATGAAACTGTTTAAACTAGAAAGGAGGTTAGGGGAAAAAAGCTGGGAATAGTTTTACTTGCTGTTTCGTAGAACTGTTTCTTACTGCATCTCGTAAGTTTTTTATTTATTTCATTTTGGCTTTTTGCAGCTTCAAAGTTTGCATTCAAATAACATATGAGATGTATCTGTGCACTATCAAACTTGATAGCCCTGTCACTTTATGCAACTGCTTGCGGATACAGGGAGAAACTTTAAGAGTAACACTGACAGCTGAGTAGAAGGGAGCTAAGGAGAAAAATTATTTTACCCCCAAAAAATTACGTTGCATCAGTAGCTCTGAAAACATTTGAATGTTGCATCATTTTGCATTTTATGGCACTGCTGGTGCATAAGTAGGATACTGAGAATCTGGGTCAAAAAGAGGATACAAATTACTTTTTGACGGCAATGATTGCAATTACAATGCTTTTTCCTTGCTGGGGAAGCATGGGTTAATATGCTATCATAATGTGAGCATAATATGTTATGCTCACATCAGAAGACATCTTGCTGGAATTATGGTGGGCATTTTCCAGTGCCTTTTCAAAAGCACAATTCGCTGCCAGTTGCTAATTTAAAGATGTATATGCCCTGTGGCAGGTCAATTTTTTTTCTAAAATAAATAAGAACTTAACCTTAGAAAGGGTGCAGGTGCTTTACAATTAACATTTTGTGGACCCTAATTGGTTTAATTGCGTTCAGTGTGCTGCCAATGCCCAGTGTGGATGGCTTCTTCTCTTACCAGCACATGGCATGAATGACCATCTGCAAGCCAGCAGCAGTTTCATCTTCCATTCCATGTTCAGGCATTTCAGCGACTTTAAAAACCAACACTCTGTCACATTAACACCCAAGACTAGTCTCCTGTCGGGGCCCAGGTTATAAATAGAGATCCTCTCCAGAAGCCTGGTCTTACCTGAGACATCCATCTACTGGTGCTGCCAGGCGTGATCCTTGCATGTGCATTACAGGGTGATTGCAGAGGATCTCTCCTGCAATGGGGGGCAGAGGTTGTGCAAGTTATTGTGCATGGCACACTCTCCTGGCTCGAAGGGCGAGAGCATGTGCCCTGCTGGTTTTGATTAGTGGAAAGGATTGTGTGAAAAGAGGAGAGGGGAGAGCAGGCAGGCAACCATGCCATGCTTTCCTACAGAGCCTTTGACACGCACCAGGACAGTCATTTTTCTGCGATTAAACTGACTTTTTTGTTGTTTGGTTTTTTTTTCCTAGGCGAGTGCATTTGTCCAAGTAGCACAGTAGGTGGTATTAAAAAATCCTGCCTGACCGCACCACTTCCCTATAGCTATTTATTGTACCACGGACTACAACAGCTGCACTGGGCTTCCACGTGACACACATGTCTGGTCTGTGCCAACATATCAGCCCGTCAGGTCCTCTTATTTATACTGCGACTTTCATAGCAGCAATCTCACCCCACTTCACATGTTATAATTAGACCTTGAAAACCAGTGCAGATAAACATAACTCAAATGTTAAAAATCTCCAAACTGACTGACACAAACAAGTAATGTAGTGAGGGGCTGGAGAGTTTCGTTTTGATGTGTCCTTGTCACTGTGACTTTGGCACAGTGGGCCGGCTCTGGTTTGAATGAAATACAGCTTTCAGGCAGTGCTCTTTGGTTGTATTACCTTAAAGCAGAGCAGGGTTCACTCATGTTTAACGGCTGCAAAGCTGATATAGCTCAGACCTTGTCAACGCTGTGGATGTGCTCCAAGTACTGCCACTGATCTAATTTCATTGCAGATAGGAAAAACTAATCAAAAGACAGTTGTATCCTGTCATACAG
The DNA here is from genome assembly GCF_036250125.1 of Pseudopipra pipra. NCBI lineage: Eukaryota > Metazoa > Chordata > Aves > Passeriformes > Pipridae > Pseudopipra > Pseudopipra pipra. Next base: position 24,911,736 of record NC_087552.1, on the reverse strand, counting down.
GTGCTTGAAACAAAAGCTGTAATTGAACAAAGAGACAATTTGTGTATGACCCAAGAATGAACCAGTGAGGATTTTTTCTGGTTAAAGAGGAAGAATTAAGGAAATTGAGATCTGAGACACAGCCTTAATGCTGTAAAGAAAATGGAGGAGATTCTTAGAAACATGGGTGGTTTATTGTTATTATGACCTGATTTGGTTTCAGGAAATTAAGAATCTCCTCTTTGAACTCAGAAATTCAATTTGCATGTTTATTCACTCAAGAAGTCTGCTTTCTTTCTCAGTTCTGACAGACTGTAAGTTGTAATACCTGGAACCAGAATTTGGGACCTCTTGTTGGCCACCTTAATTTCTAGTATTTCTCCAATTTTTACATTTAGGTCATGACGTGGGTTGGAGGGGGAGTGAGCTATGTGTGAGCTCCCAGGAAATCCTAAGTTTGAGACAAGAAATTCATAAGATGCTAGCTTCTACATAATTATTTTTATGAATGTTAAAATTTAATCAACTTCTTCCTTGCTTTGAAAGGATTTGATGGTCTGGGAGTCTGTTTGCCAGACATGGAATAAAAAAACCCCTGTGGTCTGAAATCTATTGAGAAGTGGAATTATGCACAAAGGCAAAAAAACCCCCCACTTATATCCAGGAAATTTTAGTTATTTAAACTACAGTTCTTGTCTATAATAACCCAGATCTTTGCAGCCCTAAAAAGAAAAGTAGATTGTCACTTCAGCTGGTGCCGGCCAAAGTAAACATGCTATACCCACAAAAAGCATTTTACTGACTGGTGTAAAAATTATATATTGCACACATTTAGTTACTATAAAAACCGTAAGACATTCATATAGAAAACTGTATTTCTGTGTTATAGGATTGTGCCCATAGGAATCATCCTCACAGTCTTGAGAACAAGATGAAAGTCACACTCTAATATAATCAATAAACATACACTGAAGCAAAGAGGCTTTATGGCAGAATAAATGTATGCACCACATACGTGTTGCTGTTTTACTTATTGAATCCAGAAATATGCCAACTGATGGTTTCACAGGGCCAGACAGAGATCTGTGAGTTTTTATACTTGTGGCACAGTTCAAAACTGTGCATAGTCAGAAGATGATCTCTATGGTTTGGTAAGGCCAAGCAACCCCTACCACAGCTGGGAGCAGAATCCAGGTGTTTTTACAATCAAATCCCTTTCTGTATCACTAATGAAAGTTTGAAAGTCTTTGATTTGAGGGAAGGAAATGGTATTGCAAAGAAAAGTACTGATGAGGTCAAAACTATTTTTAAACTGCTAAAATGAAGTTCAGTTGTTTAGGAAAGGCTGCTGAAATTCATAGTTAGGTTAGTGCAGGTTTAATAGCAGTCCTGAGGTGACAGAAATAAATTGAAACTCTGTAAAAGAAAAGTCCATTGAACGAAACAACACTGAATAAAAAATGCAGAATCAATGTAGAGATCTCAGAATAGGCCAAAATGCTTATCTGCTTGAGTTAGTGAACATTATTTTGACTTTTGTATTTGTTGCAGGTCGTGTCAGAGTGTTCCTGGAAAAGCTGCAGACAAGGAATTTATAGCAATTCGGCTGGATGCAGCAAAGGTCCAAGAAGCTGAACAGCAGTTAGTCTGTGGCACATTTTGCAAGTGATAAAAATCCGCTTTAATAACAGTTGCACGCTCGTAATCATGTTCATCAAAGGAGAGATGCACATCCAGCATACCTTGGAGATGTCTCACCAGTGCACAAATAGGGATCTCACTCAGCATCTCCAGAAAAAAAAACCTGTGGAGTCAGATGTGAGGGTGAAGGTGGGGGCAGTTTAGTTGGTGCCAAGAAGGAAAATGTCACTTTGATTCTTCCTCTGCTATCATGGTTACACAAAATAACCCAGGCAGCAGCAGCTTCTGTTAACACTTTGAAAAACAAGCTTCTACTTGTTTAGGATTCAAGGTAAAAACTGGTTTGGGATTTATAAGCAATATGTTCTGCTCACATTTTTGGGCTGTTTCTCACTGCGGAAAGGTTTGACTGGCTGCTCTGTGCTACCAGCATGTAGTTAAGTATTGAAAGATTCCTTTAGGATCTAAAGACAGGGAATGTAAACTATCCTCCTTGCAAGTTAAACACCCAGACACTAAAAAACCCTTTATTTTTTTGTCCTGCTTTTAAGCTCCATTTTTTTTTAACATTAAAAATGTATAGAAATACAATACATCAAAGCAGAGCTGTCTCAGAGATGTCCAAGCATAAACACGTACACTCCTGGTGAGTAACAGCAGCAGGGGAGGAAAGAGGAAATCTTATCCAGGAGGAGCTGGAACATTCCTGTTATGAGTACTGTGAGTCTGTCAGGTCCTTCAGACTGATTCAGAGTGGATTGTTACCTACAGGAGCATACACTGTGAAGAAAGTAAAGGCTGCATCAGACCTTTCATTATCAAACCCAATGGCTTCAGGGAGCCCTTGTGTTGCCAGGCTGATAAATAGATTTTTCTTATCAAAGATTTTTTCCTTGCAAAAAAAGTAGCATCCACAGACTTTCACAGCGAAGTCACTGTGAAAATTGCCTCTGATGCCTGCTGCAAAAACGGGCAGAAGATGGCTGGGACTGAGATATTTTGGAAAGCTATCCTGTACTTGCAGAATATTATTGAGCATGCCTTGCAATCAAACCAAGGCAAAGCAAGCTGGTGTTGTGGCATCTTAGATAAGTGGACTAAGAAGCTATCTATCGGAGAGCTCCTCCAAAGAGCTCTCCCACTGATTGTACACTGAGAAGCAAGGATGTCACATAAAGCTGGGCTTGGTTTTGACTGTCTTGGTGATCTTCTAATAAAGAGTTTGAACTGCCAGATTACCAGGGAGAGAGGGTCCTTAGCCAGGCTGTTAAGTGAATCAAGCCAGGACAGATGGAAAAATGCTGTTCACCAGAGGTAATGTCCATATGGCCTTCTGAATGCAAAGAGATGAGTAGGAATTATAGTGCTTTCCAGCACCATTACTCTATAATTAGTAGAATATTTCTTTTGAGCAGAAATAGCTCAAATTAGTCAGATGGTAATAATTTCATAAACTTTAGGTAAGATTTGCTCTGTAAGTGCAATCCCATGCACTCCTCTATTTCCACTGCTGCAGGCAAAAAGGGGCTCCCAAATCCGATGTTACTGTCCCAAATCCGATCTTACTGTCGCAAATCCAATCTTACCCTCAAGAACAGTTCACTCCATCCTTTCCAGCTGTGCAAGAGCCTCTGAAGGTGTGACGAAAGGTAGTTGCTAAGTATTTAATCTGTGTGCTGGGGTGCTGCTGAGAAGTCCAGCTCCCTGCAGAGCAGCAGAGTGGAGCAAGTAGGTATGCTGCTGCAGCAGTCATATTGCTTCAGAAAAAAAATACAGTATCCTGAATAGAAAAAGTAGAGCAAAGTGCCCTTCCTTCTCTAGTGAGAAGGGGTACCCAAACATTGTTAGAAGAGATGGGAAGAAGCTCCCTTAAGCCAGCCACATGCTTGCAAAACCTTGTTGCAAGTCCCCTTTTATTGTGATGGATTCTTCCTTGCATGTATTTCATTTCAAAGGTTTTATTTGGGAACAGAGAATTGTGATTTATTTATCAAGAAGAAAGAAGTCAACATGCAAAGCTCATATTTCAGATTCTCACTGATTTTACTGCTGAAAGTCAGCTGTTCAAATAGTTGAAAATACTTGCCTTTAATGCATGTTGGGAAGAAATTAAACGTGACTGAGGGATGCACATCCAGGAGTTTTTCTTGAACAACCATTTCCTTTTCCCTTGCATTTAAACCTGTTTCAACCTGGTGTCTTAAAAGCCCTGTGACTGAATTTTTGAGTGAGAACATGAACCTCTCTACTTTGGGAACAGCCAAGGGGATCTGGGGCAAGGTAATTTCCCCTTGCATGGATTTCCCCATTTGTAAGGCAGGCATGACAATCGTAAGCTCATCTGCTGAGTGTTACAGGCTGGCAGGCATGAGCCAGATCATCTCTTTAGAAGAAATTGTTATGTGTTTACTATACTTTATGTAGTAACACAGAGTGCTGTAGTTGGAAAGTCAAGGGACCTTATGGGCTCAAGCAAAGGACGAGAAACAAGCTGTCAAAGGGGAGGGCAAAAAAGAAAAATCAGTTCTTTAATCTTCCCAACTTCTAATCCATGGCAACCTGCTGCTGAGGACAGCTGAAGGAGATGCACTGAATCAGCACGTCTCTCAGCTGCTTTGGCCACTCACCCTCTTCGCCCACTCTTTGGGCTTTCCTGGCTATTGCTCGGTCTGTATTTATACCGCGCTCCCCAGATACCGCAGTGCCCACTGTGGTATAAATACTGCTAGACAGCTATATATCATTCCTGTCACTGAGAGCTCCCAGTATGGCACAAATATGATTTAGCAGTGGGTTTCTGTGGTGGGAGAATTTTGAGCTGCTTTCTGACACCATGACTTCTTCCACTGCTGAACTCCCACCTTGGGACTTAGTGCCTGCATGTACATTGAGGGAAGTTGGGACAAACCATGGGACAAACCTCTTTTGTTAATGACAGCATTGTTTTGAGCTGTGCCATGATAGGTGTGAACTGTAAGGCTTGCTGCTCCTATAGCATCTTTACATTGAAGGAGAGCACAGGGCTTTGTGGGCCTGCTTACATAGCTGTTTAGTTTCGGTCCAGAACTGCCCTCCCTGCAGGTCGTGCAGAGCGTAGGCTTGAGGCATTCGTGCTTCATCTGCCTCTGTTTTTTGCAATTGGACACCTGGGGTTGAGCAGGGAACAGTGACAGTCAGTCCAGGAGAGTGGTTATAGGCTTCTGGATGTGTGATGGTGGTGGTGGTGGTGATGGTCAGGAGCTCTCTGAGCTCCTTTTTGGGGAGCATTAATCAGAAAGGCAAATACTGTATCCACAAATGAAGGCCCTTGCTATTTTGCTAGTGATCTTGAATATGATTTTAATATAGTCATATGAAATAAACTAAGTCTAAAGGGAGCAGACAAAGAGTAGAGATAGCAATGACAGTTTGTAACTTCTGTGAAGGGTATGAAAGTCTTGAAACTCTTCAAGGCACTACCAAAAGGTTCATTTACTAAGCGATTTCTCTGAATCCCTTCCCTTTCACATGGGATAGCCTTGCAGCTGTCCAGGTGGCCTGTCACCTAAATTTAAAGACCAGATTTAAATTCCTACAGCTGGGGTTAGCACATGATATCTGAAGCCAGAGGAGTGGAAAAATGGAATTGTCCTTCTTGGCAGGGCTTTGTCTGACAGCTACGGATTTCCCAGCTTTTCACATCACCTAGTCTGGTGGAGCTGAGTTGGCTGAAGGGGCTCGTGTTTGAAATGAAAGAACAGGAGGCACTGGAATCAAAAGGATCTTTCAGCTCAGTCACAGTTTTACAGTAGAATACATATTTTAATTAAAAAAAAAAAGAACGTGGTAACATTTTTACCTCTTATAGCTTCTAATTTTAGCTTTAAAATAATCAGTCTTTTCCCCTAGCTGAAAAATTGAGACATTCCTCTAGAATTAAAATATTTTCTCAATGTCTTCTCACTGGTTCTTGGGCTTGCCCTGTGGGCTCACATTTTGTCAAGAATTTGCAAACACCTGCAGCCTTGCTGGCTTGCAGGTGGTGTCACTACTTTAAAGGAGAACTGCATTTTGAACTGTTAGCAGAGTCCAGGCCTTTTGAAACCAAGAGTAAGGTGTTCTCCCTGGCTTGTGTGAACACACAGCATAAAACAGCCAAACCAAAGGCTTTGAGCATTTCTGTGGCAGTAAGAAAAGAATAATATGATGAGAGAAAGTGAAGGAGGGCAGAAATTATGAGGGCAGAAAATAGTCTACAAACACACTCCTTTTTCTTACCTTTTTAACTTCTCAGCCAACAATTTCACTGTATTTTAAATGCTTTTACCACTTGCGCTGAAGCAGTAGTGAAGGAGAAAAAATTACTACCAAAAGAGAAATGGAGGCAATGGCATAGTTTTTTTAAACTAAGCATCAGAATAGTATTTTGTCCTTTGTTACTTTAGAGTAGATAAAATATATCTAATTCTGGAACTGCTGAGTAGGGAAATTATGTGCACTTGATTTATGCTTTGAGATACCACCGGGGAAAAAAAATCCTTTGAGATACTCCATGAAGAAAGAGACTTTAAATTACTGAAGCTTTCTGAGGTGAGGGGTGGAAATGATGTTCTGGACAAGAGTTTCCATAATGCCAGCAAAGCAAAGATGGATGAAAGCCACCCCAGCTCCTGAAGCAGCACACCAGTTCACTTGGGGGGCTTGGGTGCTGGAAGCAGTTTGTGAACTGGTGGGGACCATGAGGGCAAAGGAAGGCTCAGATGTCTTCTTGCAGCATAGAACATGCACCATCAAATTGCAAGTAAATGGTCAGGAGCCTGACGAGATATCAAAAGTGTAATTACAGGGTAGACAGGAACTAGAAGTACTGAAGAAAAAATGATGAAAGAAAGAAAAAACCTAGAGTGGAGAGCTGAGAGGCAGATAGCAAAAGAGTAAGCCCAGAGTTTAGTTGTAGTCCTAGAAAGCACTTTTTCCAGAATTTATTTAAGCAGCTTTCAGTGTCAGTGGGGCATGGTATAAACAGCTCGTCCTCCTCAAAGATAATGTCATTGAGGAGGAAAAAAAAAAAAAGGGAATCTGTACACACATGTCAATCTGGGGGATCCTAGTGCAACCTATATGTTAAGAATATCTAAAGGATTTGCTCCTGGTTTTAAGTAAGCAGCAGCATTATCATTTCCAGAATGGCGGTAGGGAATATGTATTTCCATCAGAATGAGAGTTGAAATCTTAATCTTAGGCTTAACTAAAATGATATAGCTCTTTAATCTTAACACTAATTGTCTCTGGAGCATCACGTAATCTGTGGTAGAGAAACTGGGCTTCCAGTGCAATCTGTAGTTTATAAAGTGTAAGTATAACAAAGAAGTGGGTGCATTCATGTGCGTGTACCCAGGAGAAGGTGCCTACACCTGTAGGCACAAGTTGTGGAAAGCTCTCTGAGGAAGGTACAGGCATACCAGCCTACCTCTAAAGTGCTGCCTGGGTGCTGGTCAGTCAATAAGCTTGGTGGATATTTGAAACATGAGAATTTGCTATTTTTGGAGTTTACATGTCAAAGATGGGCTGTACATTGGAAAATACAAAACTTTATTTCTTGCACTCTTGGGAAGCAGGACAGGGATGGCATTAGCTTAACATGATGTGAAAATAGTGCCCATCATTCTCCATGCCATGCTGCAGAAGGGCCTATCTGGGGGGAACAGTCACTTTTAACAGAGGTTCCAGAAGACAAAAAACATCAGAGCTCTTAACCCTTAATCCCCAGCATTAACATTTGAGTTAAACCAGAACTATGAATCCCTAATGTTACCCACTGATATGTGTGGGCTTGTATCTGGTCTTTTGGTTAAATACTCAAAATATGTTATATATTCAAAATTATTTATGTAGTCGGAAAGCATACTGCCTTAATGAGTCAAATAGTTCTTATTAACACTGGATTTGCAGACCTTATTTTCCAAATAGTGAAGAGGGTGCAGAAAAATGCTATTTTTTTTACAAAAGAGAAAACATAATTGCAGAAACTTGCACCGTGACTGATACGTTTTTTTTGGGAAAGGGTCAAACTGTCTTTTAAGACAGGAAGTGTGAGACAATGGACAACCAGTATTATCCATAGCATATGACACAAGAAGAAGAAGAAAATATTAAGGAAGCCTTCCAGAAAGTTCTTTCTTTTGACATAATCCTTCTCACCTGTATACAAGTATACTCACACATCCTTTTCTAAGACTCCTGTGTCTGCTGTGTAGTACAAGCTTTGTTGCTGATACAGGAACTGTTTGGGGGCTTTTTATGATTTTTTACTCTGTTGTCTATCATGAGTCCTATTAATCTCACTGGAATGCTGATCCCTGAAGGAGCATGTTGCCTTTGCGTGTAGAGCAACAAGGCTGTGGGGGATCCAGAGGTGAATAATGTCTCAGGGTTTAATGCAGACATTAGTGCAGTGAGGAGCCAGAGCCTGGCAGCTGGAGCAGAAGAGGGCTCAGCATAGAGTGGTGCTGAAAGCAGATTGTAAAAAAAAAAAAAAAAAAAACCTCAGAAAAAATAGCCTGAGCAACAACTAAGAGGTAATTCAGGTAAGCCCAGTGCAGACCTTTGTGCCCCTGCAGTGGCTAATCCACTACAGAGGCTAATGAGAGCTGCTACATGACTATCCAGATCCACCAGAGCCAGTCTGACCATCCATCCCCCCAAATCTCTAATATGACCCCTACACTACATGCTTCAATAGCCCTGAGGCAAACACATCAATTCCCTTTCCCTCTGCACAGTGCTATTCATCCAACAGGAGAAATGTTTAAAAAAAACAAACTCTAGAGGGAGTACAAAGTATTTCTTGGGGAGACAGAAGTGCGGGATAGAAAGGTGTCAAGATGGAGAGAGCTACAACCCTGCTCCCCATTGTCTGTCTTCCCTGCCCTCCACTTCCCTCCACTCCAGTGAGTATTTTGTTCTGTGATAAAGCAGACAGTTTGAGATGTAAGTTAAAGTTTGGATACCTTGCCATATGACAAGGAAAGATGTAGCTTTGGATCTGGGTAGCTAACCATTTATAAAAGCACTGTAGTAAGTTCTGTGACGGTATCAGCAGGTAGCTCTGATTTATGTGTGACATAACTGGTTGTGATTTCTTCCTGGATGGATATCTGCATCTAAAAATAAACGTGACACAGTTTGTGTTTTTGGCAAGATGGCACAAATACTTTTCATATTACTCAGTTCACTGGAAAACAATTGCACTTCATCCTCTGATGAGTGCTGGCACCTGCTGCCTTCTGAAGTTTATTTGCAGCGTGAATCATCAGTGGGGCCTTGAAGTGCCATCTGTCCATTTTAGGCTCTGAAGACCTGGAACGCATAAAGACTTGGCCTTTTATGGACTCCACCTGGAAGCCCATCTTCTGCTGTAGGATCTGAATCTTTGTGTTGTTCCTCGTCTTCTGTGTTCCTCCCATGGGAAGGGACTCTAACCTGCATGTCCAAACAATGGAGGGCATGTTGCGACTGTCGCAGTTTCTGTTCACTCAAGGGCAGTGGGTGCTCCGTACTGCTCTGCCAATCCAGGTGCTGAGGACCTCGGTTTCCAGCTTGTCATCTTGCTGTGCAGAAGCCAAGCACTAAGCAATCTTTGTCACCCTGTGGTCTGCAAAGGAAATTAATGAAATGTGATCACATCCCTGAACTATAAGAGCAGTGAAAAAGATATTTCTGTACAAAGACATATAAAATTTTCTCATCAAAAATGTGGTGAAAGCTGGTCTGTTACTTTCAGAGAACTTGAACGTGTCACATTCTTCCTTAAACTGCCGGTGACTTTGCAGTCATAATCTAATTCTTTCTGCATATATTTCCTCATATTCAAATATTATTTACGACACAGAGCTATAAGAATCATAAATGTCTCTACCTCAGAACTGCAGAAACTCAAGACTTTTAAATGCCCTTGGATATGAGCAAAGCTGTACAGTGGACACTAAGTGTTATTATAGTAGCATTTACTCAACTAAGCTGGCCTGTTGAACACTGACAGGCATGTTAAGAAATATATTGGTACTATGAGTTCCTTAGGAAAGGAAGTGGAAGGCAAGTCATGATGTGACATAGTTTCTCAGGATGTAGGGAGAAAAGCTGCATAAACTCCATGTGTTTGTGTGCCTGTCTGTGGCTGTTTGCGTTGGCAATAAATTCAGTTTCCTGTGAGTGAAGAGGTAAATCAGAAGAAACGCAGACACCACCCCAAAGCACTGTGCAGGAGGGTGCCTTGGCTGAGATGCATGTAGTTACAGTGCAATACAGTCTTGCTTCTGGGGTCTGTGCTGCTGCACATCCAGATCATGGGGTATCTGTAAGGATGGGGGGGGGGCACTATCCTGCACTGTCTTGCACAGCACGGGCGAGTTCTGGGTGTCCTTGTATACCTTTCGTCATACACGCTGCTCCCAAAGCTGGAGCCTCTCCAATAGCTCCCTGAGAGCTGTACATGCATTCTGTGCTCCTGCACTTAGACAAGACAGCTGCACCTCATCTCTCTTTCCCTTTGCCACCTACGGCAGCGAGGCACGGCTGGCAAGGGTTTAGCTTTCCTTAAAATTCCCAAATGTCTTCTGCCTTGAATGAACATGACCCATCCAGACCTTGATTAGACCATATACCGCCCCCGATCCTCTTGTGCGCAGCATTTCAATATGATTGACTTAAACCCTGAGGGCTTCAAACCTGCTCTTCCTGACACGGATTAGCGCTGCTAAAATATGGGCACAACAGATGTCTCTTCTGTCCCACAGGTGCCAATCTGCCCCTTAGGTGCCCCTAAGTGCATCTCCCTTTTTGCTATTTAACAAGGGACTCTGCAAGGTCCCCGCAGACACTGGCCCCATTTTGGATAATGCCAAGCATATAGTTTATTTAACACATGGTTACATCATGCATCATCAGTATTGTGATAATTTGCCTGTAAGAGGCAAACACCCAAACTGAATGCAAACCATGAATTACAGGTGGGAGGCAAGGTGGTATTGGAGAAATCTGCAACAACCTGATTTCCTCTCTGACTTCCTGTGGGGCTATCAAATCAGTATGAAAAAGTTCAAATAAAGCAAGTTGCCATTCTTACCCCTCAAAAGCAAAGGCAGCTCAGCTTTGCCTCATTCTAGGCAAAAGTGGCCTCTACCCAAGGCTTTTGGGCAGAGGCCACTTCTAATCCCTCAGCGGGAAACTATGCCTTCTGTCTCTTTGTAGCGCATGGAAAGTTTTAAAGCACCAAGGCTGTAGTTTAGGACCAGCACAGCAGAAGGATAGCGACCAGCTGATGAAGGCTACTGAAGCCTCAATGGGACCTTCTAGCTAGAAACGTTTCCTTTGCCTCTTCTATGTGCCACTGCACAAATAGACCACATGAAGGACTCAAGCAGAGCCTGGCCACATTCAGGTGAGAGAACAAGACCAGCCACACTCACAGAGTTCACTGAAATCCAGAACTGGGGGTAATTGTGCTAATGCCCCACTGCCCAGGGTGCACAGGCAACTCCCCTCCTTGTGTATCTGATAGTGTTCATACTGAACCAGGTCCTGATGCTGTTTATAGATGAATATGGGTTTTTCTTGATCATGGAAACATGATGGAAATGTGCAGGAAGCTTCAGAATCTGAGAAAATTCTATTTTTCCTGAACACAACATACACTATTGTGGTCTGCTGCTCAAAGCAGCAGAAAAGGCTTATTTTCTTTGACTGGTTTAAAGAAAATTGTGTTTCTTTTTTCTTATAGGCTTAATTGAAAATTACAAAGGGAGGAACTGGGTCAGATAGATCAAAGCCAAGTTTAAAATTTAATGTGGTCAGAGCTGCCTGTTTGATGCCTGTAGTCTGCAGGACATGTGCTAGGTTTACTCTGATCACTTCACTTTCTCTTCTGGCTATCTCCAGCCCCTCAGAGCTTTTGTTGGAGCTCTTCTGTGAGGTTTAGACTCTGATTTTACAGCACCTAGACCATCTGGGACCCTGTCCTGAATGGACACTTTGGCAGGGACCACGGTATGGGCAAGGACAATTGACAGCAGGGCACCTGTTCTGCTTCAAACAGCTAAGATGCTTAATTTCAGAGTTCTGCTAACTTGGCAATTGCTCATACTATGTGCAGAGATACTACATGAGTTTGATGCACTGCCATTTAGGTTAATAACCCGCAATAGGTGTGGAACAAAAAGGTGTGGACAAAAAGGAACAGAATGTCCTATCTGATGTTTTGCAAAATGCCAACTCTGCATTTCAGGCATCACAAAACTTGGAGCTATTTGGAGCCAGGATTATAGTTGTGTTTGTTCAGTTTGACAGTAAAACTCTTCTCAGATTCCACTCCTGACCTGGGTCCTAGGAGGTGCCTCAAACTAAATCTTGAAATTCTGAAATTGTGTGTCTTGTTCTAGGCTGCCTTCAAGTGCAGGAGGTGAATTTTGTCAGGATGCTGGTAAAGTTAGCCACTTCTGGTTCAGGGCTCTATGAATGTCTAATGAAGGTCAGAATATTCTCTGATGGTTATCCATGCTGCTCATCAGATGTAATGAGAGATTAATGAAAGCACGAGTTCTCATTAAGAGCATGGGCTCTGTTCTGCTCCACGTGCTAAACTGAGCGCAGGGAAGGTATCATACCAGATATTTCCTCCCATCTGGCAGCTCTGAGCATGAGCTCTGTATAGAGAGCTCGCTTTCCATACAGAAAGGTCAAATGAACTTCACACTTACTAAATTTTATTAGCCAATTTTTGACATCCTTCCTCATGGCTCTACCACATGTTTAGCTTGAGCTCTTCATCCTTCATTAACAGTGATAATGATGTTGATTTTCACTCCTAGCTCCCAGTCCCTACAAAAAAGCCTTGACCATGTAGAGATGCCTGATGACTGCTCAGCCTGCACTACTTATGTTTTTGTGCGAACATGGAGCATATACTTACCCTGCAGATTAAAGCACTCTGAAATAACTTACTGCTTAGACAGCTCACCCTGAAAATTAGGCAAGTGTCTTTAGCACCTGTAAGCACTAAACAAGACTGGGTAAATAAACCAAACTTCAAAGATAAAACAAATAATTATTGATTTGTACTGACTTAGTTGAAATTTACCTTGGGAGAATTTTGCAGTCAGACTGGGACCAAAAGGTGTCTTGTTTTGAAATGGGTATTTTGGACTTGCTGTATTTTTTTTTAGCCAAAACCCACAGCTGCACTGCAACTTTGCCATGACAGTGGTAGAATCAGCATTGTGTTTTGGAATGTAGGTTGGTTTTTAGTGTAAGTATTTATTAAAAAATTACCTGTGATTTAATAGTAGAATTTGAGAGTGACCAATGGAGGCTCCAAACCTGTCTATCTACACTGTTTTAAAAAATCTGATTAATTTTGAATTTTAAATGTTTGGGATTGACAATATGATTAACTTCTAATCGAGTGCCAAGAGTTTAACACGTACCCTATCTGAAGTGTTGCTGTGACTTATTGACAGCATCACAACCTTTGGCTTGCTTTTTCCACACTTCCATGTTTTAAATCGATATTGATCAAAGATGGAAGCAGCCTGCAACAGTCGGACTAGAACAGCAATTAGCCTAACGGACAACAGGTGGATCCTCCAAAAATCCTCAGCAATTTAGGGGGTTTATTTTTGAGTTTCTGAATTACAGTTTTTTCTAATGCTTCGACTTCTCTAATGGAAATGTATTGCAAGTAACCATTAAAGTACGTCTGTGCTGAAAACATCTGTTAATCTTTATACAGTGCCTCTATAAATAACCAGTGCAGCTATTGCATCCCCGTCTTAGCACTTATGTGACAAAACCACATTAACGTGGCCAAGAAAATAATTTTCTGTGGACAATACCAGGTTCTTCAGGGAAAAAATTTCTTGTGTTTCATTTATCCTTCCTGTCTTCTACTGAGGCATATTTTGGTCCTGTTCAGCACACAAGAGATGATGGGGATTATTTCTGTGGTACACTGCATTTAAAATTAGGCTGAGGAGAGCTGTTAAAATGCTGCCTGATCAATACAAATCCAACATGGTACACTGCCATGCTATTTTGTTTAGAAACTTGAAATCTTCCTCTGCTCTAGGGAGGTCAGGTAATGTCCAGCTGGGTGGAAATCTCCATCTTGTGCCTGGTGAAAATGCTGAAGCAGCGCTGCAGATTAATCAGCAAGTGGAAAGAGTGTTCGATTCTGCTTTCATGGTGGTGTAAATCTGGAAATATGCTTTAAAACCAACAGGACAGCTGCCCTTCAGGGGCATCTGATCAATGTGAAGTTCTCAGATATGAGCCCAGGACCTAGTTTTATTTCTCTAGTTTGCAAATAAGGAAATCAGACAAACTTATTGTTAAAAGGGCGTTGCCTTGTCTCGCTGTGCTTTACTTCTCTATATGCAGCCAATTGTCTATTATTTTAAGTGTTAATTTTTTAACAAGTCTGTTCTTTCATTCTGTCTCACTGGTCAGCCATTATAGCCATAAAATACTCACAACCACTTTGCCTTTAAGAAGATCAGATAACCTGTATTCTAGTAGGTCAGCTGATCACTCAGGAAATTCTGGCTTTATTTTCTCAGGAGTTATTGATATTCATAAGCGGGGAAACACTCTGCACAAGAAGAACAGCAAGGTTATACAATTGCAGAAAACTTTGGACTTGATGATCCTTGTGGGACACTTCCAACCCAGAATATTCTGTGAATCTCGAATCAGGGCATTATCAAGAATACTAATAGCTCTGCTGACTTTTCTTATTGCTAAAGGAGAAGGGGGAGTGTACCCTATTGCTAAAGGAGAAGGGGAGGGTGTCCCCCCAAAACAAAGCCACAATATTCAGCTTCAGTCATATGCTGTATCATCCTCTGATAAGCACAGAAGAAAAAGCTATTTCTTGAATTTTTAGTGCTTTGCTTTTGAAGATGCTTTGTTAACAGAGGTGTATTTTTGATGTGTTCTTACTAGGTATTTGTTCACTACTTCTAGTACTTAAATTTATAAACATGATATCTGAAAATAAAATCTGTGAAGAATGTAGTAAAGTTCAAGCATGTCTTCATGTCTTCCAGCAGCATACTGTGACAATGTTGAATTTTGAGCTCCCCAACCATTTCCTGAGTAGCAAAGCTTGGGAACCAAACTAATTTGTTAAAAACAAGAATGTAATGACTTTCCTCTACACAGATACCCAGAGACCTCTCTTTGAAAGCCCAGTGTAACATGTCTTCAGCAAACATTAGTGCATGTGGGGGCAAAAAAGGTTTTGTACATGTATCTCTGTTTTATCCATTTGGCTTTTGTGCCAAGTGCAAAGCCATCTGCTCTGGGGTAGAAAAGGCTGCCTAACAGATGAAGGCAGCTGCCATGAAAGCTGTTGTATGCTGATCTCTCAGCTACTTCTCCTGTAACCTTGAATGACCATCGTTTCTAGGTAAAGAGAGAGAACATGAACCTCTGGGTTAGGATCTGATAAACCGTGCCTTCCCCCTAAACATACGCGATTAGTTCTATCCCTCCTGGTAAGCAACAGACTGAACTGTGTAACTTAAGAGCCTGGCCACGTACAGTAGAGATCAGCTTTGGTCTGGTTGGCTCAATCTATGGGCTATACTCTCTCCATCACTGCACAGATCTTCTCAGGTTGCCATCATATTCCTGTAACTTCTTTTTGCTGTCTCTGGTCACTAAAACAACTGTACAGCCCCAAGAGGATATGTGTTAACTGGGGCTTTATCATCAAGTGATGCTGGACTTTTGTCCACTTTAAGTGCCTATCCTCTTCAACACATTCACAGTAGGAGGTACGGAGGTTTCAGCTGAGAGCAGTCATTTGTCCAAAAAGATCAGCATGTGATTCCTTTTATGAGCCAGGGATGGAAAATCATTACTCTGTGCTCTCTGCTTGCTTTATATATTCAATTCATGTGACTTGCTGCATGGAAAGTTAACTGTCTTGGACTGCTGGTGCAACAGAATAAGACCTCCATGGACTCATCTTTTTCCAGCATGGAGATGAACATACACTGGTTTGAACAGCATTTGAACCGGGGCTCAGGAGTTCATTCAAGCTAAATATATCATTGCAGTGCTGTTCAGGCACTAAGGTATCAGGCTTATATATAACTACTTTTTTTTTTTCCATACAAACACACTTGAATGGTTTAATAAGATTAAAAAAAACCAGCCCAAAGTGCAAACTAGTTTTTATTTGCTTTCCCTTTAACTATACAGGCTCAAAAAGACCACTGATCCTAGTTCAGGTGGAGCTACCCATCTGGCAGATGTTTTTATTGAAGCAGAGCAGTGGGTTTCTAGTACAGCATATATCTCTCTGAGACCCAAAAAATTACTCAGGGCAGCAGTGCCTCTGGAAACAACATTTGCTTTTCCACATAAAAGGGAAGCAAAGCAGTTATGTTATGGCCAGATGGGGAAGTTCACCTTTACATATATGCATATACACATGCATAACATACATGCCTTTATGAACCAAAGCGACTTGTCTAAAGTAAGAAGCTAACTACTTTCTGCTAAAGACAGACCAGCTGCGACTTCAGGTGGGTTGAAATCCCCCTTTGCTGGCTAAATAAGGAGCCTGTGCTGCCAGTCTGAGCTGCCCAGCCAAGTTTCTGGTGTAAAATGGGATGAAATACAGATTGGTGAACCTCAGTGTTTGGCCAGAGAGGAGGCATTAAAGTGAAAGAGTCTCCCTGGAGTCTTTTCAGCTTTAGGCTGGGAGATTTCTAGAAGCATGTTTCCTGTTTCCTTTGGATCAGATTATTTTGGATTTATGTGGTGGAGAGGCTGCTGTTGGTTTTGGGTTTGTTTTCTGTTCTTTAAGGTTTGGGGAAAAGTCATACTCTAGGAGAATTTTCTTCCTTCTGGGCCTAGTCCTGACAGGGTCAGGAAACAGGAATGGAAATATGTAAAGTAAAGGGATAAAACTCAAATACAGTTTCAATTTTTCACTCTCTTAAAGCACAGAATAGCAGGTGTGAAACAGCTTTTGTGGAAAAAAACCCAAGAAATCTAGGCTTTTTTTTTTTTTTTTAAAATCTCTTTCACATCACACATGCTAAAACAAAGAAACAAACTCTGTCAAGGAGCACATTCTCACATTGTCTCTTGAGGTTTTCACTGTTGCAGAAGGGACTGTGATGTGAAGATGAGACAAAAAATACTCATATGAAGATCCCAAAAGGTGGGATATCCCAACTCAGCTTCTCTGCTCTTCCAGGTGAACAAATGGCTAGCACGTCAGCTAGCCGATTGAAAGCTATTTCAAGTATCTCTTGGCTAAGTACTGCCCTGCAACCAGAAGCTAATATAGTTGTTACTTGTGTCACTGAGTAGCAATCTTTTGTGTCATCTGGGCTTGTACTAATAGTAATAGAAAACAATTACTAGAGAGTGTTCAAATAAAATTCCCAGCTTATCACTTATTTACTGAACACTTCAGACCTAGTTGTTAATTTGTGTTAAGTTCAGCAAATAATTCAGAAGAGGAGAAGAAAGGGTTGTTAGTGCTTAAATTTTATGAAACAGAGAGGGGTATTTTGTTTTCTTTTCCCAATTTCAGTTCACCCAGAGGTTTGGAAACCACTCATAGTCAGGAGAGGAAGCCTTTTCCTCTTATTTCTCTCAACTCTGAGTTATCCAAAGCTGAATATGATCCATGCTCAGTTGCATGATTCCCCAGCCATGGTGTGCCGGTGTGGGTGGAAGGATAGGAAGCCACCTAGCAATTGCAAGAGCCTCTGAGCAGAAGAGACATGTTTGGAGGAAGTGTGTTGCCTCATGGGTTTTGTTTGGCCTTGAGCTCTGAGGCTGAGGGAAGGGAAGCAACCTGCAATGTCCAGCTGGGATGTACAGACAGCCGACCACCCCAGAGGGTTTGCACACCAGCCCTCGTTGCTGAGGAGCTACATCCAAATGTACTCCAGACACCAAATGGACAAATACTTCAGTATTTTGGCAGAGTGATCTCCACAGTAGTCAGCATTTGCCCAAAACTCACCCTGCCTCATTACCAGGATGAACAATTTATTAACTGAGAACTTCCACAAAGCATCCCTTGAGGACAAGGTTGGTGTGTGCTGCAGGGCAAAGGGTTCTCAGGAGGGTGTCGGGGGAGATGTGGTCAGTGTCTGCCTGGCCTGGGGATCTGAATCGCAGGGATTTCAGAGAGCTCATCGCTTCCTGGGAAGCACTCAACACCTCACAGGATCAGGCCTGCATGCTGGGTGCAGAGCACCCTACTAAACCCCTCACCCCCTGGTGCTGAGACATCAGCTGCGTTTTCAAAATGCTGTGGTAAAGGGAGTCAGAGAACCTTGGCCTGCTTGGAGAAAAGAGAATAGACAATTTTTATGTTTAAAATACTCCTATTTTTCCCAAATCACTGTTGATTAAAGGAATTGTGGGAAACACAGAAGTATATAAGCAATAATCTAGCATAGCTACAGATAGATATTGTATGTTTTGTATAACTATAGATAGATAATCTGTTATAGCATATATATAGCTATGATTTAATAGACAGATATTGTATGTTTTGAGGCCAAACTTGAAATTGCAGTTTAATGAAAACTGCATTAAGCCTCAGCATAACAAGAACTGCTCAGTTGATGAAGGATGTGTCCAGGGCTTTACGCTCTAGAGGATGAATTAACTCATGAATTAACTCATGAATTAACTTATGAATCCTTGCATAAGGATTAGGACACACTCAAAAAAAAAAAACAAAACAAAAACAAACAAACAAAAAAAACAAACAAAAAACAAACAAACAAAAAAAAACCACACACAAAAACAAACCAAAAAAAAAAAAAAACACACAAAAAAAAAAAACCAGACTTGGTGTTGACACTGCTTTTTGAAGAAACAGTATTAAGATGAGAGAGATTTTTAGATTGCAAATGAAAAAGTACTTTTACTCTGGTTAGATACACAAGGGCCTATTCTTAGGATACACATGCACCTCTGTTAAATATATACATTTGACTATAAGCTCTTTTGGACAGACTGTCCTCCTGTACTACTACAGAGAAATGCAGCTTCTCTAATTTAAAACTGTGTTAAAGTTTGTGTAAAAACTCTTACTATTTTTGTTTGTGAGGCTGGCTGTTAAGAGTTGATTTTTATGTATTTTTTGCAAAATATAGGCATTAAAAATTGTGTAACTTCCAATAGTATATATTCTGCAGAAAAATATGTAAAACCTTTGGAAGATAAAATTACAGAATAATGCCTCACTTACATAAATAACCTTTTCTTTACCTCACTTGTCAGCTGAATGTGGAGAACTACTTACAAGTTTTTCATCTCAGTGAGATCTGGAAGGATCAAGGACAAAATAAAAAATAAAATAAAAAAAAAGGTAGTCCAATTTAAATAAATCCCTTGCTCTAGTATTACTCAGCTTCTGCCAAGCTATCATTTTCCAGCCTCATAAAACTGTCATGTCATTAGTGTTTTGGGACGGTCTTCTTATAAACCTGACCTTTACAATGGATTTTACACATGGATTTAAAAATCTTATTCTTACTTTCCCTTGCAGCTGCCTCATGTACTGACTGAAGGTTTTTTTCAGATGGAAACTGGCTGGATTTATAATTCCCTATTATGTAGCCGGCTTCTCACTTGTAATTCTTTTATTTGTAAGCTAAGTGAACCAGTGAAGAAACGTACACAAAAGTCTGTATGTGACCTTAATTCCGGACAGGCGGATCGCATGGGGTTCATAATGGTGTTTATTGAGCTCCCCTATATATAGAAACTCCATCCCAAGAGAGGCTTCAGTCCAAGGGCTGCTTGATCCTCCTTTTCCATTGCCAGGTGGTGGGAGGCACTTTATCTGGCTTTTACTGTAAGCCCAGTGAGAAATACCTCCAAGACATTGGCTGCACGAATCTCGGCTGGGTGACCAAAGATAGGCCCTGTGTCAGGGAGGTGTGCATAGCCAACAGGGATCGCTTTTCACGTGGCCCTCCCAACATTATTTATTGAACGCTGTGAGCAAATTAATCCAAATCCAACGCTGGCTACTCTCCAAAGCATGGCAATTTCATGTTACACTCTCATACCAGATTCGCGATGTACTGCTGGAGTGCACATTCATCTCTAGGAGCTCTTCTATGCGAACGACTTGTTGCCAGAATTCAAAACCCTTCTGCAAAGCAGTTGATTGCATAAAGGGATGGTGCTATTCTATATAAAACCCAGACTGACTGCTTGCATTTTGAATTCTAAAGTAAGTGGGGGGAAAAAAATGGTACCGCTTTATGTTTTCATGTGATGGCCCCTGGCCAGTTAAAAATTCATTAAAAAAGTATTAAAATAATAAAACTAGATTTAACAAAATGTATTAATAAAATAAGAAATGAAAAAGCTGTGAGAAAAATTAATAAAAAATCTTGACTATAAAGAGATATATTTTTAAATAGAATACAAAACATAATAAAAATATAATAAAATATAATCCAGATATATTCACATTGCTTCAAGAGATCATTCCTTGTTTTCCCATGTCCAAACACCCTGAACTGTGAAGAAGACAGGTTTTAAGCCTGAACTTTTCAGCTGAAGTCTACCTTTACAACAAGTATTGTGTCATTTTAATGAATGGTCATAAATCAGCTCTCTTTCCCCCCACCAGCTTGGCTGATAACAACTCAAGGAAAGGACACGGTTTGGGATTTTGTGGCAATGGTCTCCACAGCTCCAATAATCAGATACATCAGCAGTTCTCAGGTTACCCAATAATACTGTACAAATAACACATTCACTGCAGAAAGTTCATTTCCGAAGGCAAGTCCATGGTGGGAGACTTGAGCAGACCCAGCCACCTGGAAGAGGTGGTCCTGCGGAAGAGGGACTTTGAGACACCTGGGGAAAGGAGCAGTAAAGTTTAAATCAGTCAGTTTAACTTTGGTTCCTGGAGAAATATTGGCATAAA
This sequence comes from Pseudopipra pipra, assembly GCF_036250125.1. Taxonomy (NCBI): domain Eukaryota; kingdom Metazoa; phylum Chordata; class Aves; order Passeriformes; family Pipridae; genus Pseudopipra; species Pseudopipra pipra. The sequence continues at coordinate 24,891,149 of NC_087552.1, read as the reverse complement.
CTTGCAATCTGTAGACCCTTAAAAGATAGAGAAAAGATAAATAACAGCTAGTGTGAGTTTGATAGGATTTGCTTTTTATGAGTCCCTCTAATGTCCTAAAACACAGCAATGGGCTTTGCAGAGACAGCAGAAATGGCATTTACCTTTCATATGACATGATACTCTTCTATTAGCCAGCTAGGGAAGCACTGCAGGTGAAATTAAGAGATGAGAAATGACTGTCTGCATCATGCTTTTGAAGGTCAGTTACAAATACTGCATTATTTGTGTTAGTAGTGAACTTATGGGGCTCAACACAATTGCATGTTCAGTATTTTCATTTGTAAGTGGAGGAAGAATGGAAAATGTGCTTACAGTAGGGCCTGAGCTGAAGGACACAGTAGTGCCAAAGTGAAAACAATGGATGTTACTCTGGGGTGTACGAGGAGCAGGACACAAAGTTATCCCTTCCCTCTTCTCACCGGGGGGAAGGCTCCACCTGGCATCCTGTGGGCACTTCTTCACACTGCACGCAGAGACGGGCTAAAGAACATCCAAAGAGCAGCGATGGGAGATCTAGCTGGTGTGACCCATAAGTAGAGGGTAGCTGAATTCGGGCTGTTAAGCCTAGTGAAAGATGAAGATTGAAGGAAACACACTGGTCACCCCAGGTTATGAAAAAAGCTGCAACGTAGAGTGGCAGAAATAATGGGTTTACATCAAGAAGCCAGATACACATAAGAACTGTCTTTCTGATTGTATATGGATAATTAGGCACTAGGGGAGATGGCCTGGGGAAGCTATGAAGTCTCTGCAAGCAGAAATTTCTCAGGACAGGCTGAACAGGCACATGCCAGGATATTCATGAAGGCAATAAAGTGTTTATAATTAGCCTTATTCAATATGTTCCTGCAGTTTGCATGTGCTATTGCTGTCTACATGTAACAGCCACCAGAATATTCTCTTGTATCAATGACATTGTAGACACAGTTTAACCTGACATGTGCAAAATCCAGCAAGTATTTAATTTATTTTGTCTGAGTAGCCAACTCCCCATATAAATACATGAACTCATATTTAGACTGTATTTGCAGCACGACAGAAAAGTACAGAAGAAATATAAGCTTGTTCTGTGATTATGTTCCTGCCTGCTTATTTTGGCATGAGATTTTGGGGTCTGGAAAAGAAGGATGGGTAGCAAGGGGGAGGATCTGTTTGAAAAACATATGCATCTTTTTCAGACTTTGTAAGGCGTCCATCAGGAGCTGCTTATAGCAAGGGCCAGTGAGAGCTGCAGGGAGGGCGGTGGGGTGGTCGTTCAGCAAGCACTGCAGCCACTGGTTCTCACAGGGGCTCAGTTACATGGGAATGCACTGTGGAGTGTAAGGCCACAGCCAGAACCCAATCCCATCTCATGCTGGAAGGAAAAGTGGCCCCCCGTTTGCAGGGCCATGCCAAGGTCTTCAAATCCGGCAAGCTCAAACATTCGGGTTGGGGTCTAGAAATCCGCCCAGCTCTGGAGTCTATTTCTTTTGAAAGGTCTGACTTTGAAAAGGAGAGGTCTGCCAGGAAGGAGCCCACATATGGTTTACATTTGCTGGTTGAGTGTTTAGAAGAGCTCCCCAGTCTCTCCAGAAGGCTCAGGATGGAAAAGGAAAGATCCCTTTGACTGGTCTCTGTGAGATAATTGAGCTGTCCAGGTGTTAGTTTTCTCTTAGGACTCAGTACTTTTTCAGGCAGTCCCTTCCTAAATCCCAGAAGAGACAGCATTTTAGTGCAAGTTAAAAAAATCTCATTTTATTTCCACTGGGATTTGCTAGAAATCTTCCATAATTACACACGTGTGTGTCAGTATTGTATTTCCCTTCAGTATATCTGGTAGCACTTGGAGATTTATAATGTGTGCTGGGCTTCACTGTTTATTGCTAAACCACAAGTACACTTCTTCTTTTCCAAAGTGGTTTTTTTTCTCCCTCCTTCCCAGGTACTTCTGAGAGAATATCAAGGTGCTGCTCTCAATTTTCCCTTCTCCTTAACACACACACACATCTAAGCTCCAGTCAAGTATTTATTTGCTTTGATTTCAAAGATGATATCTACCACAGAGCTCATTTTGACAATGTGCAACATTATCAGAAAACTACTGAAAGAAAAATTGAATCCAGCAGTATTCAAATACTACTGAAGAGAATAATCAGCCCAAATTAAAGCTTCTTCCTATGGCTATCATTCTTCCCCTCCCTCTGAACCTATAGCAAACACGTTTTGCTGTGTGCACAGAATACATCAGAATCCTTGTGTGGTTTCCTTATTTTCTGTGAAAGCCATCATTTCTTTCCATGTGAGAAGCTTAACCTCTCCTGCAGACCATCGTAGTTGCTGGATGTGTTTGTCTTCTTCATGAAAATAATATTTTGATTTTCCTTCTGTATGAGCCCGATCTTAATAACTCCTTTGTGATTTTTATTCCTACTTCAGTTTTTAAAATCTGTGGCTCAACACTGTGAGAACCAAAATACGTAACATCATATCAACATTTCCTAAGGTTAAATTAAGAGGATAATATTTTACCTTTCCCTAGTCAGAGAAAGCTCAACTAAATCCTTCTTCATCAGTTGTTCATCTTTCTGTCTGTCACAGAGGGAAAAAAACCCTATGCCGCCTTCTGCATGGTCTCCCATGCAGGGTATATTTACAGGCTCTCTAACCTCATCCTTAATGTCTTGATTCTGCTTTTAAGTGCCTCTTCTCAAATCCCTTTTAAATCCCACTTCCATGCTACTTTCATGAGCGATGTATTTTAAGGTGCACAGATAATTCAGCCTATTTGCATTTTTCCCATCACCTTTACCTGACCTAACCTACATCACCAAAGTGAAGAATGTGGCTAAACAGGGTGTTCTGTTATTTTTACCAGAAAGAGCTTAAAAGTAGAGTACCTACTACATTATGAAAGGATTAAACATACAGATTTTCTGTGATTGTGAGGACAGCTCCAGTAACATCATGACAGATTTAGACACAGAAATCTTAGACATTGGTAGCGCTAGTGAATGAGATTTACAGGTGGAAACCACAAGAGAGTAATTGGTGCTAATGAATGCCTCAACTGAGTGCTGTTAGGATCATAAGGACGACATGTTAGTTACTGATATAGAATATTATTAAACAAATCACATTGATCTGATTACTAATCAGTGGAGAAATCTCGCCAGCACAGAGCGAGAAATTGCTATTTGTGAGAAGGTGTAATGGAGCCAGAGTTTTCCTGTGTACTTTTGACTGGGACCAAACATGTCTATTGCTTTACTTTCCTTGCTGTAGGATTTTTCTGGCAACAGTAATAGGTATAGAAAAAATTTGAAAACAAAACCATTCACACCTTTGCAAACCCTTTGTAAGGCACCGCTACAGGGGATCAGTCGTGCAGAGTAAGGCCCCGGGTTCAAGCTGTGCACCCAAGCTTTGGAAAGGGAGGCCATTAGACCCCTCCAAAACAGGCTTTACAAAAGCCGACACTAAGGTAGCTAAGAGGAAAGGCTGAGGAGAAGGAATTAAGCCTAAACCCCCATGGAATGTTACACTTTGCTCAGGGCCAGACTCAACGCAAAGTATCTCTCAGGAGCTGGCGCCATGTCAGTGCAGTAATTTCTGATACAAAAAAGTGAGGAGGAAATCCTTCTCATTTTCTCTCCCTCCCCTAACACCATACAGTGATCAGAGCACTTAAGCTGGATGTTACCGATTCACTTTTTACAAAGGGCATTAGGATTTGTGTGGCTCTGTACACTGTAGCAATGTCTTAGTGCCACGGGAAATACCCTGATGTGACTGCCTAAGGCATGCAGGCCTCCAGGGCTAGCCATAACTGAAAGTGGAGAAGAACAGGTGTGGATTTTATGTATGTATTTTTGTCATTAGTGGCATGAATTCCCTGTGCTGGAGACACAAATATGTTATAAATATACACGTATGAGTGCCCCATCATGGTCTCAGCCTCAGTCGGGAGAGTCATTGCCTGGTTTTGTAAGATTGGGTAGGTTAAGTTCAAGATATTACCAAAGGAAATAGCAAAAAACCCCCATCTCTAATCATAGTTGGAAAGTGGACTGTAAAAATAGATAAATAAAGAGTCAAGTTTTGATGCTCGTTTTGGTGGGGATTTTGTCTGGAGATCTTGGCAGGAGAATATGAACAACTGTTACAACTCAAAAAAACATCACCACTTTTAATTGTGCAGGTTGTGGGAGCACAGATCTGATTCACTATGTATTCTTAATGCAGGAGAGGAGAGTAAGGTGTGAGAGACTGACACCTGAGACCTTGGTTTGGGGGATCAGAGGGTGGGGGCATTGAGAACACGGGGTAGAGACCTTGCTTGAGAGGAGGCATCTGGTAGAAGGCAGAGGCAGAGCAGAAGGCTGGGCTGCTACAGCTGCCAGGGCTCACCCAAGTACAGTGAATGACTGAGGTTTAAAACACAATGTTCCTCTGCACCCCAAGCATGTGGAAAGGACTGTATTCAAGGATCTACTTTTGTCCCATCATCAATTAAAACCAAGATGTCTCTCTAATAATGTGCTAAAATACTGTCTTTCTCTAGTTATGCCGTGTTTTTATTATGGGTGCTTGGGACAGAGCAGCAAGTCTAAAATGTGTGTGGATGGGACACAAAACTCAGTGAAGTTGTGTTTAGGGATGATGATGCCATTTACCACAGCTCTGTGGAGAACTGCAGTTGTGTGTACAAGGGGAGTTGAAGCTACATAAATCTGGGCTAAGACTAAGGCTGGGTAACCCTAGTACTCCTGACAGCTGGTGCCCAGCTTCTCATTAACAGAACACTGGAGGCAGGACAGCGTCAGCAAGGATGGGAATCAGTTATTCCTTCTGCATGTGAAGAGCCTCACTGCACGTCACCTGACTTGCTCCAAACTTTCTGAATTTGGAGAACCCTGGTGCCCCATGGGGAGGATGGCAGCAGAGCACCCTGGCTATGGGGTAGAATGAGGAGCTGGAAGCACTGGGAAACCCTTGTTCCAACATAGTTCCAGGAAAAGGTCTGGGATGGCATCTGCTTTGCCTCTTCGTCCCTGTATCCCTGTGGCATCCCTGGCAGAGCTGTACACCACGCCAGTGCATGCAGCAATAGGGTCATGGATCCTGGTACTTGCTTTAGGGATTTCCACAACCCTCCCCTAACTCAGTTCAATGTTACTAGCAAAATGACAGCTTGCTCACCCAAGCATTCAGGTGCTTATTCGTTTTTTAAGCTGTAAATTTAGGACATTATCTTCATTGTATACCTGAGGGTTGCTCCTCAGTTGCTTGCTTTCCTTCATTTGTCCTCGGTGTTTAACAGCTTGCCTTTTCCTTCCGTGGTGCTGGAGTGATTTTTGGTGTGTCATCTTGGGGACTGCTCAGTAAAGCTCTCAGCCACGAAAGGTCAGGCATGCCACAGAAATGACTATTAATAGGTCTTTAGTGCTGGTTATGTCTAAACCTGAATTTCTTGGAAAAAGGCAGCTTGGGTCCCCTGACCGATGGCTCTCTCGACTATTGTGAAGGTGAAGTGCCAGACCGGCATCCGTGGGGTGTCCCTCTGAAACACACCTCCTGCGAGTGGGGACACAGGGTGCAGGGGGGTAGTTAAAGGAAGATAAAAGCTGTTTAGCCACTGCTGCGTGTGGGACGAGGGTGCACTTGCTGTAGACGAGCCTACTGCAAACCGGTGTCCTGGGAGCTGTCTCTTCCAGCCGGTACCGCCGGCTCCCGGGGGAGCCGGGCAGCGGCAGCATCTCTGGAGGCACGGGCAGCTCTTCCCTTCCAAAGGGCGTCCGGGCTCCTTGATTCCGGCAAACACAGACGTTTAAAATAAGATTTTGTTCATCCATCCTAACGACGCTGGCTCTATGTATAGTCGGCGCCTGGGGCCGAGCAAGTGAAGCCCATCTCGAAAAACCGGGAGCGACCTGGGCCCGTCCCGGGATCCGCAGGGTCACCCTCCTGCGGTGACCAAGAGGCCCACCCCTGTCCCTCGGAGCTGCGGGGGGAGCCGAGCCCGGCCGGCCCGGCCCGACCCCTCCGCCCCCCGGCGGCGACGTCCGCCCGGCCCGGGAGCCGACGCGCCGGGCGGAGGAGGGGAGGAAAGGGGAGGGGAGGGCAGGGGGTGGGCGGCCCGCTGCCCCCCCGTCCCCGCCGGCACGTGCCTGCCCGCCCCCTCGGGCCACTGCCGCGCCCCGACGGCCCCGGCATGGACGCGCCCGGCCAGCAGCCCGCCAGCCCCCGAGCGGGCCCTGAGGTCGCGGCGGCGGGACGGGCTCCGAGCCCGAGCCCAAGCCCAAGCCCAAAGCCGAGCCCGAGCCCGAAGCCCAGCCCGGAGTCGGCCATCGAGGAGGAGGAGGAGACGGCGTATGTGGAGATCCGCGGCTCGCCGCGGGGGCCAGAGGAGAGCCACCAGAGCCCCGAGCTGGCCCCGGCCGGCGGTGTGGAGCGAGCGGCCGGTCCCGCACGGGACAGCGGAGCCGGCGGCACTGAGGATGGCGGCTCGGCGAAAGGTGGATCCCCGGGGGAGGCGACGGGGCCAGCATCCTCGGACAGCGGGAGGGATCGACCGCCTTCCCCGGCGGAGGTGGCGGCGGCGGCGGGATGCGGAGCTGACACCGGCCCCGGCCCCGGCCCCGGCTCCGGGGGAGCGTCAGGGAGCGGCGGGCCGCCGGAGCTGGGGGGCTGCCCGGAGTCCTCCTCCTCCTCCTGCCCTTCGCCGGTGACTAAGGCGGACGGCTTTCCCGCAATGGGCGACCCGGTGTCAACGGAGGGCAAAACCTCCTCGTCCTCCTTCGGATACGAAAGCGAGGAGGAGGACGAGGTCGCGGGGCGCAAGGCGACCCCCCCCGGACCTCCCCCGGGCACCCCCCCCGGCGGCGGCCGCGACGAGGCGCACTATATCAGCACACAGGAGATCCAGCTGAGCGAGGTGGACCACGACATGGACTTCGACGCGGGGCTGGCCGCCCGCTGGGACTTCGAGGATAACAACGTGATTTACTCCTTCGTGGACTACGCCTCCTTCGGGAGCGACGAGACCCCGGGGGACACGCTGACGGAGGAGGAGGAGAATAGCTGCTACCTAAGCACGACCACCAGCGACCCCAACAACCAGACGGACAGCATCGACAACACCAGCAGCACCGAGATCGTCAGCCTTACCTCCGAACACGACACCCCCGGTGGGGACAAGCGCGCCAGCTCGGGGGAAAGCCGGTCCAAGCAGTCCGGCCGCCCCGGCGGGAGCCCGGCCGCCCAGCTTCTCCTATCAATCAAAGCCGCTTCCCGGGCTATAAATGAGTCTAGCAACGTGCGTGGAAAGCAAAACACTGTTTACGCTGCCAAGCATGAAGGCGACATGAGCCTCCGTGTCGCCGCGGCTCCCGACCGCAATGCGAGTTTAAAACAGGACGCGGTCCGCGACCACACGAAAAAGTTCATCGCGGTCCCCGCGCGGCTGCAGACCCGGTGCGGGGCCGCCAGGGCAGGGGAACACTCGAGCGGCGCCTCCAGCGCCGTCAGCGAGCTGGACGATGCCGACAAAGAGGTGCGAAACCTTACGGCCAGGGCTTTCCGCAGCCTGGCTTACCCCTATTTCGACACCCTGCGCCCCGGCTCCCGCGCCTCCTCTGCCTCCCTGCCCGACAATGCCCTGGGCATCAACCGCTGGTCCACCTACCTGGACCTCAAGTGTGGCAGTCTGGGACCGAGAGCCGAGCCCAGCTTGCTACGCTCCGGCCGCTCGCAGACCAAAGCCCTCGAGTTCGTGGTCAGCAAGCTCGACGGGGAGATCGCCCACGTCGAGTCGCCGCGGCGGCTGCGGGCGGGCTCCCGGGTGGTGACCCTGCTGGACCTCGGCGATGCCGCCGAGGCCGGGGAGCCGCCAGCGGCAGAGAGCGGCGGGAAGGGATCCAGCAAGAAGTCCAAGTTCGCCTCCAGCCTCCTCAAAAACGTCATCTCCAAGAAGATGCAGCTGGAGCACGAGTTCAAGATGGAGCGGGGCGAAATCACCGACACCTCCTACACCGGGCCGGGCGCCGGCCGGGAGCCGGACCCCGCCGGTGGCGCCGGCCGGGAGCGGCAGCGGGAAGTTGGCGTGCAGCGGCAGAGCTCCCGGCACTCTGAGGGCGGCTCGGACTGCACCGCGGCGGCGGCGGAGGATGCGGGCGAGGGCGGCGGTGGTCGATCGCCGGCCTCCAAGGCATCAACGCCCCGCGAGGGGAACCGCAGCCTGGATAGGGCACTGTCGGATGAGCTGTGCGAGGTGAAGCGCAGCGCCTCGGAGGCCATCAAAGCCACCTTCCTCCGCAGCCAGAACAGCGCATTCAGGTCCTGGAAGGAGCGGGAGGCAGAAAGGAAGGAGGAAAGGGCGCCCGTCGGCAAGCTGAAACTCCCGCACAAGCAGGACTGGCGAGCCGACTTGGGCGAGATCTCCGCCGGCAAATCCACCAAGATGTCCCGTCTGTTCGTCCCCGCAATTCAGCACACCCCCCGGGAGAAGGAGCCCGGCAAGCGGGCAACCAAGTGCTCCGCCGCCGCCGCCGCCGCCACCTCTTCGCCCGCCGCCGCCACCACTTCGCCCACCGCCACCACCACCTCGTCCCCCGCCGCCAAGCCCAAAGCACCCGAGATCAAAATCAGCCTGGGCAGCGTGCAGCAGCCCCGGGACGCCGCCTTCAGCATCGCCCAGCTGCTGACGCCGCAGATTGCAGGCCGGCCGCTGGAGGAGGGCAGGGGGCAGCACATCAAGCCGCTCAAGGCCGGCGACAGCCACGACAAGGTGCCGCAGTTCCTGGTGCGCGACGTGAGGGACAGCAAGTACAGAGCCCAGGGGATCCTCCACCAGGTGCGGGACGTGCGGAAGCTCATCAAAAGTTCCTACAGCGCTGACTCGGGGGATAACAGCAGCGACAAGGGCAGCGGCGCCTCCGAGCAAGGCGGCCCTGAGCAGAAGTCCCGGCAGCAACTGGTCATCGCCGGTGTCCCCCGGTCCCTCTCCCCCGTGGTTATCACCTGTCAGGCAGTCGGCCACGCTGGCACCAAGCCCACTGAGGCGGGGGCCAAGGCCACGAGCAAGGCGCCGGCCTGTCCCCCGGAAGGCACCGTCCTGGTGCACCGCACCTCGGGCAGGCTGCCGGTGGCCACCATCGCCCCCAACAAGAGCGATGCTCGCCAGCCGGCCGTGCTGAAGATCGTCTCTAAATCCTCCGCGCCCTGGCGGCACCAGCCCCCGCCGCCGCCCGCCGAGAGGGGCCGGGGGTCGGAGGAGGATCCGCGGGAGGAGAGCAAGGCGGCGCCCGTGCAAAACGCGCTGGAGAAGCTGACGGCGGCGGTGAGGAGCATGGAGGAGCTGTACAGCTTCAACAAGCGCGAGTGGAAGCGCAAAAGCGACCCTCTGCCCATCACCGACAGCCACGTCCTCTCCCTTATCGCCAGCCAGGAGCGGGGCGCCGGGTCCCGGCCCGCCGCTGCCGCTGCCGCTCCCCCCCCGCCGCCGCCGGCGGATAAGGCGGAGGAGCCGTCGAGCAAGGGGCCAGGCAGCGAGCGGCTGCCCCGCCGGCCCTCCAACAACACGGCCGATAAGGTCTCGGCCAAGGCGGCCGCCTTCGAGAGCCTAGCCCGGCAGCGGCAGCGCGGCCCGCCGCCCCCCCGCGCCGAGCCCCCTGCCCCTCCCCGCGCCCTCCTCACTCTCCGCGGAGCCGGAGGAGCGGGAGCCCCCGGGCCGGGCAAGCCCCCCTCCGCGGCAAGCCAGGCACCGCCGCGCTCGCCCCGCCTGCCCGGGAGCGGAGGCGCCGGCGATGCGGAGCGCGGCCCGGACTGCGGGAACTACCTGGCCCTGCCGCTGAAGGCGCCCGCCGAGCCCGGCTCCCCGCCCTCCCCGGTGCCGGTGTCAGGGGCGGGCGGCGGCGTCCGCCCCAGCCCGGTGTCAGCGGCGGCGGCGGCGGCGACGCTGTGCAGCCTGCAGCCCTTCGGCACCGCCAAGCCTCCCGGCAGCCCCAGACCCCCGCCCGGACCCCCGGCCGCCGAGGAGCCCCCCACCGCCGCCCCGCCGCCCGCCGAGGGCACTCCCGCCACCCTGTACCGCCCGCCGCTGCCCTTCGCCGCGCTGCCCGGCGCCGCCCCGCCGCTGCTCTGCTTCTCGCCCTCCGTGCCCGCCGCGGCCGCAGCGACCGAGCCCTTCCCACAGACGCAGCGCAAGGTGCTGCTGGACGTGAGCACCGGGCAGTACTACCTGGTGGACACGCCGGTGCAGCAGCCCCTCAAGCGGCGCCTCTTCGACCCCGAGACCGGGCAGTACGTGGAGGTGCCGGTGCCCCAGCAGCCGGCCGTCGCCCCCGTCCCGCTGCCCCTCTCGCCCCTGGCCCTCAATGCCGGTGCCTACGGCGCCACGTACATGCTTTACCCCGGGCTCTTGCCCACCGCCACCGTGCTGCCCGCCGGCGCTCTGCAGCGCCCGCTGTCCCACTCGGGCAGCGATGCCAGTGCTCCGGCAGAGCCTGGCAGCCCAGCAGCAGCAGAGGCAGCTTTTGCCGAGAGTCCCTACTACGTGGCTACCAGCAAAGGCCCGCCGCCGCCACGGCACGGGGCAACCGAGGCGAAGCCGGTCATCAGCATAACAGCGCCAGCCACCGGCCCGAGGATCGTCGCGCCGCCCTCCTTCGACGGCACCACCATGCGCTTTGTGGTAGAGCACCGGTGAAGGGCGCAGGTGAGAGTGCTGGCTGTCAGGCACGACAGTCACCAGTGATGGTTAAGGGCAGACCTGGTTAATTCCAAGTGACGGCTGTGCCACAGCTTCTCAAGGAGGAGAGGGTCCACAGACGGGGTCTCACCAGGGCTTAAAATATAGGCATAAGATAGAAACACAAAGGTTACACACACCCATTGGTGCAGTTCAGTATCCCTTGCAGCAGTAAATGTCGTCTTTCTTCAGACTGGAGGCAGTTTCGGGAGAAGCACACCGGAGCTGCTTGTCACATAGCCTGCATTTTTGCAGCCTCGGGGCTGAGGCACCTCCCTTTGCTCCTGGGGATGGAAGTGTGTTTGGGCATCTCTGGAATCATCCTCCAAGCCATGAAACAGTCCCTTTGCCTTAGCAACACATCCTCCCCTTTTCTCACCTCTTGCCTCTTCCTCCCAAGGAGTTGAGCACCTCTTGCTTTGCCCTTGAGCCCCTGTTTCTCCCTAGCCTCAAGAAGAGTGGGAGAGGGGTCTTATGGAAGCAAACCCTTATTTCATGTCCTTCTCATTAGTGGGATGAGGGAGCAGGATGCATGGGATGGACCCTGGTGCTCTCCCAGTGCCATGGAGCTGCTGGCAGGGGCCTGTGATGCAGGAGAGCTCCAGAAGAGCCCACAGGCACCGTTGCTAAGCACAGTTTTGCATAGCTACTTGGAGCTTGGCCTGCCACAGTGCTAACCGTGTCCAGTTACCTAGGCTGTAACCCAGGACCAGCCTCCAAATTAAGGGATGCATGTGCAAGGGCATTGAAAACTTGTCCTGGAGCAAGGAGGAGAGCATGGGACTGGGCATACAGCATGCATTGAAACCAGGGCTCAGGATGGTGCAGGACGTCTCGTACAAAATACCCAAAGAACAATGACATTTCATTTTAAAAGACCTGAAATATTATGTAAGTGCCTTCAGGACCTTTTGTCTCTTGCATTAGAATGCATGGCTCATCTTTATCAAGTGCAGCATTGGGCAGAGCTACCAAAATCTTCTGTGGCTTAACAAAAGACTCACAGAACTGGTTTTTGGTGTATAGGAAAAGGCAAAGAAAAAGAGCACCAACAGAAAGTCAGAGGTTAGGATTTGTCACCAGTTTATGTTGAGCTTTGTCCAGTTGGATGCTTGAGGGTTTCTTCCAGCACTTGGGTTATCTTTTTTGTTTTAACAGTTCTTTTAGTTTGCATCATCTACTACTGCATTGTAGATTATTTGTTGAATGAAACCTTACTGATGTGATTTATACACTTATTTTTTCTCTGCTTCTAAATATTTTATCTTGAAAATTCCATTCATTTATCCTGGCTATAAGTTAAGTTGTTTTCATTGGCCCTTATGAGTCACTCAGGATAGGCAAAGTTCCAATTTAACTTGAGCTCTACTGTCCTACTCGACTTCATCTTGTCAGTAAAGTCTCCATAGAGTATCTAGAAAAAATGGCAAAAAGTAATTGATTTTTTTTTTCCATTTGGTCTACTGGCTGAATTGAGACTGCTAGCAGAAGGAATTTGTTAGATTTCAGTTTAGAGGCTTGATGTTTTTGAAAAGGTGTGGTATATAGCACCCATATTTCTAACAGCACCCATTTAAACAAAAACCTCTAGCTTTTCTTATATCACTCTTTGAAAGTGAAACCAAATATATTTCCCAGTGTGACCCACCCCTCGATTCCCAGGGGTTATCCTGCCATGTCACGTAGCAAGCTTGCCCACTGTACCTGGTGCGGTGGGTGATGCTCTTGGCAAATTGCTGTTTCTCAGTGGTGAAGTTAATAACTGCATCGACACTCTGCTTAATTGTGTTACCTCAGAGCTCTACCATTGCAACACAGGTGTGAAAGCTGCCCCAAAAGACTGGTGATGAAAAAACTTTTCATACTCATTACAGAAAGTCATTCGGCAGTATGAAGACTTTAAGTTGATTTTATCATTCTTTTAATCTTTTAACATGCCAAGGTGCATGTTGTCTAATACAGAGAGGGATGCCCCCTCCAGGCTGTCTCAGACCTCCTGAGGTAGGTGTCCTGCTGGTGTGTGCCGGATAAGGTGTACAGGTTTTTTCCCTTGGCCTGTTCTGAAAGTCAGTAAAACAAATAATTTTACCTGTGTGCTGCAAGACACATCTAGCCTGGCATTAGACTTTGATTATTCATATAACTCTCAGCGGAAAATAGGGTATATGCCAGAGGGGAATTGCATCTATACCTTCTTTCCATTATTTTCATTCACCTACATAACTTTTGGGTCCCTGTGGATAATTTTTCCTCTTCTCTCCTTTATTAGCTGCTCTTTCTCTTGTTTTCCATTATTTTCCTCTATCTCTTTTGTTGTTCCCTTCCTAATTAAAAACATTTGTTTGCTTGGGGTAATGTTTTTCCCCTAATGAGAAGAGCAGTATAATTTTGTATGAATCAGAGGGTGAACTGTTGATAATTTTTCATTCTAGATGCTTTCACATCAGAACAGGTTTTTTTGATTGCAACAATGCTGTGCAGATCCTAAAACAGATTTTAGACCAGCCAGATTTCATCAGTGAGCGTGGGGGTTGAATAAAGTACTGTCCTTTCAGGTCCCTTTTCTTTACTAGCCAAAATAAGCAGAATGAATGCTTTCTTTCCACTCTTGTGTTCCTTTCTGCACTGCACATAGTATCTTCTTCCCGTCTTTGCCCTATTTTTCTCACATCTTCATTCACAAACTGTACCACTGTGTCAAGGACTGCTCCATCTTGATCTGTCACCTTTTGAAGACCAGTGTGACTTGTAGCTTTGGTGGTAGTGTGATGCCTGTGGCCATATTGTCACCGAGTCCTCTGCACACCTGCTTCACTTCTAAGACTTCTTTCTTTATATGGTGCTCTTTTCTGCATAATCAATGGGATAAAATGGATCCCATCAATTTGTATTCTGGCAAAATCCAAGGTGCCATTTCTGAACTATTCTTAAATAGTTTTTATATGGCAAATATTTGAGAATATGTGAGCATTTCTTAGAGATATTGTAAGGCCATTTTTCTTCCCCCTCTTCTTCACTCACAGTAGGTGGGGAGTTTTAGCAACATAGTACTTGCTTGTTGTAGCAACACAGTACTTGCTTCTTTCTTCATCTGGGGGAAAAATTTTTCTAATTTTCAGTTCAAGTAAACTTGCCAATCTGCTCGCATCCAAACTTAGACAGCACTGTCCTGTAGTGTGCAGACTGCCTTACTCATTCCCAGCCTGAATAACTGAAAATGTAGTTTGAATTTTAGTATCTATCCTCACATTATACTCTGTAGAGTTTCTGCCTTGTGTTAGGTAAATAAATGAGAAAATAACAGGTAACAAAGTAGAAAGCAACTGTAGTAAAATGTAGTGCCAATATTAGAAGGATATTTTCCATTGTTCCGTTCAAACGTGCATAACCACCTTACAGTTACAGGAATATGTATGCAATTATACTTATTAGTTGTGTTTTCTTCCTAACTACAATCAGAAAATCTATGCCCGCCTTTAAAAATTAATTTTGTTTGGATAGCATATATGAATGATTTTTAAAGGCTCGTAAATTGATATTTTAAACTTTGTTTTAGTTGGTCCCCATTCAGCAGAATGTATGTTCTACGTTATCAAGTCAAGATGTCAACTTACAGTGAAATATGCAGTACATAGGATTTACTTATGCCGAGGCCTTTTCTGAGCATTCAGTAAAGCATTTATCTAATTTTAGTGGGAAGTACAGGAATATTCCGAGAACCAAAAAGGCTTCAACATTTGATCTACTAAATCAGTCTATGAATGGAAATAAGCATGAGCTTGTGTTCAAAACCATAACTACTTAGGAAAGGTTTAAATAGTGCTTAACCTTGACACCAGTAAAAGTTAATGGTGAGCTTAATGACTCTTCTTGAACAGTATGATTTCCTGAGCCAGCATTTAAGTCTTAACTCCACGAATCTTGGAGCACATGGTTGTGGGTTGTTGCCCTTTTGCTTATGTATGCCATGCTGGATGCTGTGCTGGTAAGTAAAGTGCCCATGTCTTTAACTGAGTGGATGGATCATTTAAATCCTGGATAGATCACATTGCCCTTTTTCTACCTATGCACTATGTGGGGTTCCTCAGTACCGGTCCATGGGGAACCGGGGCGTTGTGAGGCATAGCATGTTGCACACCTTGGGCAGCAAGGATGGGTTCTGCTCGAAAAATAAGAGTGCCTGACCACTGGCTCAGTTTAAAAAGTTGGGTGCTATTGTCTGATTCTTGGCAGTAGCCAAGAATGAGGAATAAGTAGCAAGAATATTATTGAAAACAAAGAAGGTATTATTCACTTCTTTAGAACAGTAAAGATTATTCAGATGGTTGTGGCATCTCTCTAACAATCTACTTTATATTAATGATGCTTTTCTGTTTTTCTTTGGGTTTTTTCACAGGGATAAGGAAGAAGAATTACGCTTCCTTAATTTGAAATACAGTTGGTAACTCTTAAACATTCATCCTAAAAACTGCTTCTACAGTTTTCTCAATTTTTTTGCTTCATCATATGAACCAAGTGTGTAAGTTTCTTGTTTTCTCCTAAGTGCCCCTCAGTTTTGGAGTATGCCTGCATTTAATTATGTGAGCAACGCTAAATTACTGCATTATTTTGTGCAAAGTTGGTTTTGTATTGAAGCCAATCTGCAGGCTTTAAGCATTGCCTCTGTTGCTGGTAGCTAGTGGTTTATAAAATGCAGGGTGTAAAGCAGCAGTGTTTCAGTGTGGATCAACACACAGATTCATTCAGGTCCCTCAATTGTGTTGTGATGATCCAGTGCAGCCCTGCAGCTCTTTAAAAGAAAAAAAAATAAAGCCCTCAGCTCTCTCCCATTGCAGTAATGAGGGTCTTCCCTATAGGTTTTGGTGACAATTTGTGATCAAATGGGGTTTTGTACTCTGTACTTCTCACTTGGAATTGCAAACCAAGAGAGCTGTAGTGGTAAAATTATCTTTAGTGTTTATTTTTTGGCATGGTTCAAAACAAATTGTGTAAATGTCAGAAAACGCATTTGATTGGTTTTGTTTTTTGTTTGCTCCTCTGTACTGTGTTGAACATCACAAGTTGCCTTAATTATGACAGTGTTTAAATGCTGGGAAACCAGAAATTGAATGTAATATTTTAAAATCCTGGTTCTAAAGGAGAGGACAGCATTTATTTTTCTTTAAGACTGCAGCCCATTCTTCCTTAATTTGCAACACTGCTAAAAACATAATCCTAGTCATTTCCCTGGGAAAGGAATTTTTTAATGTTACAGCCCCAATACGACACAGTTGTTTCTTTAGCTGTTGTTTGACAGGTTTATCTGAGGCCTACAATTACACTATCTGTACTTGCTAAGAAAATATTTATCTTTTGAACTAGAAAATATAAAATAAGATTACTCAAAATGCAGTGATATTTATGTTGAACTCTACTTAAAGAGATTGTTTTGTTACTGGCAACTGATCTATCTCAGGAAAAGACAGTTGTTATCATGACATTAAAACTAAACTACAACAGTCTGCTCCCTGTCCAAAATGTCAGTTCAGTGAAGCACTTTGGGAAGCAAATAAATGTATGAGCAAGCCTAAATTATTTAGCATAAAGCTTCCCTGAGGTAACAGATTGTAATTTTAAAGTCTAAATGCAAACCCCAAAAGTCTATACTTAAGCATTTGCCTATAGGCAGAATTTTCCCACACCTGTTTTTGAGGTTTCTTGAAGCTAAGGATGTTTCAGTGTTTTCCATTTTTAAAATAAGCCCCAAATTTTCATTTTCTTGAGTAATTCTCAAGATACAGAAAACTCAGCTAGATCTGTCTTTGACCACATGTGTGAGATTGTATTTCAATGCAATTTATTGATTTACGGGCACAAATTGAAATTGCCCTCAGGATGAAATGCACTGCAAGTATACAGATAGTGAGTGATTTCTCATATGTCATCTCATGTATCTTCATAATTGTGGAAATCCAATGAAAAAATACTATTCTAACCCTTTTTAAAGAGCTTGGTGTGCCCAGCTAGAGCATATAACGTGTAGGCTTAATCCCTGTGCTCCTCAGTTGTACAGTCTACAGTTACAAGCTTTAACTTCCTATTGGGATGCAGGCTGAGTGCCTCTTAAAGGAAATGAATGCCTCCTCCCCGTTTTCATGACTGATAAGTCTGTTGTGACTAGATTATCAGTGTTAAATGAAACAGTACTTGGGACTGCAGGACAGTGCAGGTACCAGCGTAGGTCGTCGACTGTGACACACACGTGTACAGTACGCACACTATAATACTAGCATCCGTGTTTAAAAGTGTTTCTGTCCTATCTTTTCCTATATCGGTGCTCGGAGTGAAGTTTCACATTGCAGTTTACAAGATATAGGTTTGCACACACAAACTCAGGTTTACAGTTTCACCCGGTGTACTTGAAAGGGGAAAAAAATAAATGCGTAGAAAACAAGTGCCCAGGATTTCAACATGTATTTGTTGGAGGAAAATTTTGCAGCATTTTTCTTTTACTGCCCGTAGAGACGAAAGCAATGAAATGAGGGAATACCAACAGATATTTTTTTCTCAGGGGAGATTCGATTGAATGTGTCAGTCATAATGTCAAACCGTGTTTACTTAATTTTGTCTGTTACTAAAGCGACTTTTTGTTTGCATCAAGGGGTCAGTTTTGGAAGGTGCTTCGCTTTGCAGACCCAGTCCAGCAAAGCCTTCATGTGCATCTCTAACTCAAAATATCTGAGCAGATTGCTGGGGACTTCAGTGGAAGCGCAAACCTTTTTTTTCCCTTCTCCCACCAATGCAATGCTTTGCTGAACTCGGCCCGGAGTGCTGAGTGCCTTGCAGACCCAAGGACTGGGTTCCTCACTTTCTACATATACAACCAGAGCTCTGGGCTTGAGTCTAGCTGGACCCAGCAGATAACATCACAAAAGGTCACCAGAAAAAAAATCTGGTAATATGGTGCTCCTCCATGTGTACCCAGTGGTGAATTTCTCCAGTTGATGGGGTGGTGTGTGACCACATATCTTGGATTAGAGTCAAGCCCTCCATGTCAGGGTTCACAAGCTGCTAGTATTATGTGTTTCACGGTGCAGTCATAGTATGTTACAGCTGAAATTCACCCCATGTGCAAAGCAGGGCAAAATCCTGTGCACCACTCGAGTTCCCTCCTGGCCCTGCTGTCAGAGTTCAAGGGCTGCAACAACCAATTATCCACGTGTTTTAGGTCAGCATCCAGTTAAAAGTTTGAGCGGGACTGGAGTGATGCACCAGAATGTTGCTCTGGTCTTTTGCAGCAGGGTTGTTTTCACTTAGTCAAATTTAACCCTTGGTGAATCAATTGGTGAATGATTTAACATGTATTTATGGATTGTGTGGGGTGTTTTTCCCCCTTGTCTGCATTCAAAGCTACCTTTATTCTCTAGTGTTGATGGCTAAAGTGTCATTCCTTATGCTTATAAATTACCATTAACTTGTGGCTACCTGAGAACACATACTTTAAAAATGCTTGTGCTTTTTTCCTTCCTATTTCTTTTTTTATTTCTTCTTTATTTTCCCTCCCTTTCTTTTTCCTCCCATTTTTAAGGGAGTGGGTTAGTTATCAGTGTAAAGATATTTAAAAGTGCAAATGTGAAGTAAGGATAATGATTGTTAAGAGGATGTGGGTGGTATGTCTGATGAGAGAGCGGTGGGCTATAAGGCAAAGGGGAAAATGCCATGAACGTGATGTGTTGATGGTTGTTGCCTGTGGAGGAAAAAATAAGAAAAAGAAGATACATAACTGGAGAAAAATGGACTCTTTGAGCTGCTCTCAATGTAGACAACACTGTGGCAAGTGCTTAGACAAAACAAGAAGTGATCCTGCTGCGGGATGCCTTGAGCCTGGGATTGAAGGACAGCGGAGTCACTCTCAGAATTGTACTAGGAGCGTGTTGCACATTGGGAACACTTCAGTACATCATAGCCATGGGAGAACAAACTGCCTGAAACCACCAAGTACCAAAGTTTGTAACTGAATGAGTTAGCATTTGTATTATGTTGGGGTTTTTGGGGTTTGTTTTGGGTTTTTTCCTTTTTTTGAATGTTATGATAAATAAAATGTATTTTTCAGTAAAAGACACACTGCAAGTAAGCCTGCAGTTCTTTGCTTGGTTGAATGTTTGCAAAGTTACCTTGGCTACTGTGCAGAAGAAGTGATAATAGAGGCATTACTTGTTTCAACATGTAAATGGTAACAGAAGAAAAGATCAAAACCCTCCCACTCAGAGTCTCCCCAAGTTTGTCCCAGTGTTGTGAGTCTCTTTCTGACCTGATCTCACCATTTATTCTTCCCTCTTAGACAAAGGGAAGTTGGGGCCATTGCTTCATTTGATTTTCTGATTATTTTTTTTTCCCCAGATATTACTTAAATGAAAAAAGAACTCCCCACTTTCAGTGGACTAACTTTGACCAGTATATGAGTTTGGTTATCCAAAGAACTGCTTCTTTGTCTGTTGCAATATGTTCAGAGACAGCAATTGGTGGAGTGAAAAACTTTTTTTCTGCTCATTCTCTATGTTATTTTCGTTGTCTAATATTGCTATAAGAGCAGAGATAAGATGACTTTATTAGTGGACAGCAGTATTGCTTGAATTATTGCTAGCAAAAATCTTGTGCTGCTTTCGTGTGTTCCTTCTATCCTCATGGAGATTGAGCAGCCTTCTGTTGTTAAGAACAAGTGTTTAAAAACGTATGTGTCAAACTCTGAAAAATCCCCAAATAGACTTGAAAACTGAAAGATTACTTTTGCCATATGAAAGAACACTTTCACTTCTCAGTTTTCAGTGTGTAAGGGGCACACTATAATGATCTTCCTTTTAATCGTGTGCCCTAGATTCTTAAAGGAAAACAGGTTCCCGTCTCATTATTTATCTGCAAGTAATACAGTATGAAGACATCTGCTGTGAATTTGCTTTATCACTCCAAGGCATGGCTACATGGTCTTCCTACCTTGCTGGAAGCACAGGTTTGCTGGTAAAAGAGTGGTTTACTTTTTGTGACTTTCTCTTTCTTTCCAGATTCTTTGAAATTTGTACCTAGGCATTGCCTTTAGGACTAGACGTCATCAGTGACTTCACTGCCAATGTCTAAATAGGGATTCCCATACAGAGATACACATGGCAGACCCAAAACACTTAAGATTGAAATGAGAATAGATGTTGAAAGAAAGAATGGGGAAAGGGGAGGATGAACTGGGAAGAGCCCAGCACACAGGCTTAGCTCAACAGCAGCAAGCTGGGTGACTGCAGGAGATCAAAGAATGATCAAAACAGAAACAAATTAATAGTGGGTCTGTAGAGTGGAGAGAAAGGCCTTGGATCACTTTGTTGAAATTAGAGAAGTCTGAAATTGCAAAGGGACCTGTGTTTGTCAACAGGAAAATTTGGGAACTCTCTTTTACTTTTCTCCAGAGAGAGCTCCTAGAGTCTGATTTCAGTAGACTTCTGTAAGTAGATCTTGATAGCACTGCTGGTTAGCACAATAGATTGAAAATTTAAGCTGAAACCTCTACAAAAGAGAGGTCAAAAGTAAATAAATTGGGAGACATGAACTTTAACCTTTCCCTAGAAGGGGCCTGGTCTTGCAACCAATGTTTGTCCAGCTGCAATGTGCCTCATGCCACAAGAATCCACTGAAATTAAAGAGGATTTACTATGATACCTTAAATAAACTGACAGGTGGAATATGTCTGGGATTTTCAATGATTGTTGGAGTAAATCTTACCAGTTTCTAAATATTCTTTAAAACATCACTGGTAGGAATGACAAGACCAAAAAGGTAAAAATGCAACTCTTTTGTGAAAGGAGTGGGAACAAATTAAAATGAGAAGCGGGTAATTCCCTATGTCAGATCTAAGCAAGCTATCCAGGATAAAACATAGCACTTGGGGGAAAAAAAAAATAGAGAGAGAGAAAAAGCACCTATTTTAGAATTGCTATCTCCTTGGCTTGTCACTACTATGTAATCTGCTTGCCAAACCCCAAACTGTATTCTTAGTCTATCCAGCTGCTTTATTTTTGAGGTACCTGTCACTTATTTACCATATTTGAATCTGATGCTGCAGAATAGTTCCTGCCAGCCCAGCTCTGCCACTGCCTGGCTTTCCATTGACCTTTGTTGGACAAGGCATACAGTTCAAGTTAAAAATGTGCTTAAAAAGCTTGCTTAACCAGGGTTTCTGTTTACTTTGCTATTTTTAATAAATTCTCCCGTATTCTAAGGTAGCATTGCAGCATGCATTATATGGGCTTGTAACTCATAAAACATATCCATAGTTAAGGACTGCAGTTCCTTCTATGATGTCCAGCCAGACAAATTCTCTACCAAATGCTCTCAATAAAGCCAGAATTGGCTTTATAACTAACATGTACTCATTGGAAATCTGGGCTAAGTATTTTACAATTTGTTGCCTGTGTATTAACCCTAGTACCTTTCACCAAGTATCAATTTTTATTAAAAGTAAAATAATTGATGATCCTATTTCCCCTAACAAAGGCAAAGATTATGTGAGATTATGCTGATTTACACCCATGCAACTCTGATTCTTAGCCATTATTGGTAGGAAACAAAGCATTTTACCAGCACTTATTTTTGGTCAAATGTTACAAAAATAATGACTTCATCCCCTTGTCTCCTAACCTGTACTGCACAAATGGCTTCATTCGTAACCTCATGAAGAACCTTTATCCTTTGTATTCTCCTGTGCTTTCCACATCAAAATACATTGAGGAATGGAGTGAAAACCTGAATCCTGGAATTTGAATACTTCTTTTTTAAGAGTATATAAAAAAGAATCTTTAAAAATTAGCACTCCATGAAACTTTAAGAGGAAAGTTTCAAAGTTTCTTTTTCAAGTGCGTTGCTTTTTGGACTTAGCTGGAGTATCATTCCTTCTGGGGCTTCCAGTTAAAAAGGACTGAGCATTTGTTTGCTTCTCTGAACTTCACATATGAATTATTGTTTAATTGCTACCATTGCTGATTATTTAAAAGTATGTATAATGCCATTATCAAAGATGTATGTTACATCTTTGTGATTAACCCCCGCTGATTTGGCAAACACAAAGTTTGCTTTGGTTGTAACCCTAAGTGTGTTTTCATTTCAAATGCAGTCTGGAGCAATGTATTGATTTCACCTTATTTTTAGAAGTTTGTTAGTTTTGTTGTTTCCGTAGCTATGGAGCCTAAGTAAGGAAGCCATGGCCTTCCATTACCCAGCTGTTGGATTAAACCTCTCCTGGAATCCCCATTATGTCCAGCTGTTAGGGTCAGATAATTTCAGAAGCAAGTGTCTTGCTGCCATGCCAGGGGGTATCCATGAAGACACATATCACTTCTGAAGGAGCAATGTGGGTCTCAGAGGCTCCGTTTAAGTTTCAAGGGATGTTGTCAAAGCTGTGGACGCCCCACCATTGCCCTTACAGGTGGGTTGTCCCACTCTGAAAAACCAGATTTCAGTAGTGAGGATGGGCACATGATTTTCCTCAATAAGCTGTGCCAGCGCTTGAATACATAAAGTAAAAGACACGAATCAGTGTCTCTGTGAGACATGATGGATTTATGTTAAACATTTCATTTGAAAGAGGAGCACACCTGGTGGTGTTGGCCAGATATCTGGCAGTAGCCAGATTATCTTTTTCAATTGGAAACTATTTTGTGTTACGCTTTTTTAAAAGTGATCACTATTTTCATATGCCAAAGGGCCCCATTTTGCAGGCACCCATTCAGAAGATTCTCGGATTTGATGAAATTGAGAGGCGGTAAGCCTTGCAGGGGGATTGCTGACATCAGACACAGATCTTACAGGTACAAATTGCATTGTCTAGAACCTTTTTATTCTGATTTTGGGTTGTAAAGTCATGGGTGAGCGTGGCGGACTGTTGAAGCAAATTAGGCTGCAGAGTTGAGGTTGTCACCTTGTTGATATCTCAATTCTCTACAAGCGAAATTGTGATGAATAGAAATATTTCTTTGTGCCACTCTTTGTCCTCCTATATTTAGAGTGTCAGATCACTGCAGGAGAAGACTGCCTCTTTCAAGGTGTGTGAATACTTAGCTCTGGTCTTATTTTTGTTTTATATGACACAAATAGCAACTAGTAATTACAAATATAAAAGCTTGTCTCCCTTTTGTTCCTAAAACAGTAGTGGAGGTATCAAAGACTGTCTGCAACATGCAGCATGCAGACTTTGAGAGTGGATACTGAGGTAAGTATTGACACTGCAGAGGGGTTCCTAGGTCTTACCTCTCCTCTGGGCAGAGGACTTGGACAGGCACCTCCAGCATGTGATGCATCCTGCTTGGGCTCTACACCACTCTCGGGAGATACTTCTGTCTCCTGATTAGAGGGGGAACCCAGGACAAGTAGGTGCCCTACTTATGTTATTGCTTCAGAAGTGAAAGTGAGTAAAATGGTTCCTCTTGCCCCTGTCAACACTGTTCCTTCCCCAATGAGAGGCTTTCCCAACCCAGAAAGTAACAGACAAGAAACAAGACTGAAAACAGCTTCATCACACTGTATTTTTACCTGTTTTATTTATGCTTTGACTAGAAATGTATCAGCATTTTCAGGAAAGACAACATGCAGACTGTTTCATCCCATTGACAGTTTGATTTTTGCAGATTTCTGCACTCCTTTTTTTTTACAACACAAAAAAATTTGGATTTTTTTCTTAATCTTGTAATAATTTTTTTTTTGTGACAATCTGTGAATTTTTCCTGTCTGCTTTTTGTTTGTTTTTGGTTTGTTTTTTTTTAAACAATTGTTCCTGGCTTTTTAGTTTACTTTTTTGTGACCAGCACTCGCCCGCCTTGTCCTATAAAAATTAAATCAGATAGATCATGTCAGAGATCAGCTGAGCCGGGATGAGGTATATTCTTTCTTAATCTGCAAGGCTGATGTAAATATAAAACCTTTTTTTCACAGATCCTGTGAAGACACAACCTGAAGTGTCTAAGTAATTTTAATCAGAGGACTTGTATGAGTAGTGATTACTTTTTTGCATTGAAATACAACTTACCTAGAAGAAAATGTTTTGGCTCAGCACAGGCTTTGCTAGACTGTGCATTCAAAATGTATTTCTTTCAAGACATTTCCTTCATCATAGTTCAGAATTGCCTTAGTGGGTGCTCGTTTTTTGGAAAAACATCTGCCTTGATTACACAGAGGGACACAACTTTTTAGGAGGCAACCTTGAAGAGCAACCAATGTTGGCTTAACTCTGCTCCTGGTGATAACTACAGAAATGATACCATTGATTTCAGTGGGAACAGAATTAAGGCAACTGTAAGTACTTCTGAAAACATTACCCCACATCATTAATCAATTGTATTTAACTACAGTAGTTAATAAAAAAACTCCAAAAGATAAATAATAATAATCAAACTCTGACTGCTTAAAAAAAATGCAAAATCCTTTAAAATCATGTAAAATAAAACCTGCTTTTTTTGTAAACAGGCAATACTGAGTAAGCAGGAGTTCATGGTCCCATTTAGATGTTAATTGTTCTTGAATATTTGAATGGGCATTGGTCATAGGCCTAAAACACCTAAATACTTTAAAATATATTCATAAATAATCATTCTTTATACATCATAATTGTTCTTACTGAATGTCAAAAACATGGACTTCTGTATTCCCCAAGAAAGAAAAATGAAGGATTATTTTTGCTTTTGGCACCAAAAAAAGTAAAAATAAAGAAAAAGCACCCCCCCTTAAGGAAGTGCGTGGAATGCTACCAAATTGGGCTTTATTTGTCTTATGGGTTTTTTTACAAAATTTTAAATATAGGTTAACATGTAAACACTGTGCACGCACTGAGAGCTTGATCCTGGCCCATTGAAATCAATGGCAAATTTCCCATTAACTGCAGTAGTGCAAGATCAAGCTCCACGTTAGTATGGTACGTACAAGCCTAAGTCATTGAGGGGGCCATGGATCCAGGAAAGCAAAAGCTCAGGTTCTTCTTTCAAAACCAGCCACCGGAGGAATCAGACTTTGCGCCGAAAACCTTCCTGCACATGTTGGAGTTTTCTTGATGGAGCGGGTGTTCGTTACCTGCCAGCATTACTGCTTTCCCTCTCCTTGCAGTGTACCGCCTGCCAGATGGCAGACTTTCATACTTAGTCACATGCCTCCTGTAAAGACACAACACAGCGGTCTGGCATTAGCAAATTCATGCCAAATTTGCACCCTGTTCCAAACACTTTACATACAGATGAGATTACACTTCCACAATGTGTAGATATAATCAGAAGGCGTTTTAGTATCTGCAAAATAACAGATACTGTGTTCTCAAGATTTCCTGAAGATCTTCAAGTTTCTTAATTTTTTTCGGGTTTTTAACATGTTCTGGATGAGAAAAGCCTGAATTGATATCTGTACAGGCTCTGCGAAAAATGTTACCCTCCTGAGGTCTCAGTAAATAGGAATCAGGAGGGAGTAGTAAACCCCCTAAACCCAATTCCATTACTATTCTTTGGCTACTGGAAAGTATCTTTTGAAACTTTTTGCACAGTTGTTTAGTTTTCAGGAAAACTGGTGCCTTAATAAAATATGATAGAACACAATGGATGCAAGAGCTTAACACACCAAGTACTTTTGCTGACACTAGTAAACAGCAGATGATGAAGAAAACTTTCCACTTCAGCTAGTTTATAGCTATGCACTTTCTATCTCAACAGTGGAACAGAGAAATACTGCTGGCAAAGTTTCAGGTCACCATCAGAACTGATTGTACATGAGAGGAGCAGTGTCCTTCCACTTCAGTTACTTCACTTGCAAAGCCAGATTAAAAAATTTACTGAAGTGCACATTCAGAGCAAGTTGTGATCTTCAAAAAGGTTCTCTCTGAATCTCAGGGCTGAGGGACAGGGAAGAATGGGTTAGCAGAGAGGCTGGTGTGTGTAACAGCCTACACTGCACCTGGTCATGTTAGGCTGAAATCTGGCCACAGTTGTTAATCTCTTATTGCTGTGAAAACCAAAATGTCCAGGTTCAGCAGCTGACTGGAAGGACACCTCAGAAATTATGTGCTCTTAGTTCTTACCTGAATGGAGACTCAATTCTGTCCATCTGCATGCAGACTAAAAATGGGTACTGTGAAAACTGCACCGTGGAGATGAAGTCTAATGCTGTTTCTACTTCCAAAGTGGTTTCCATGCCAGTTTTTACAAAGAAGGAATCCACCTCGGTGTTACCAGCTAGAAACACGGCTACCCTACAAATAAATTCAGGCATTACAATTATTTCAAAACACAAAAAGAAAGAGGAAATTAAATTACAAACAGTGCTACAATACTTATATAAAAACTGCCCTCAAAGGAGCCTGTTCTTCAGGTAAAGGTATATAAATTCACATCAGATCAGTGGGAACTGGTATTATCCAGGTTGAAAGAAAAAAAGAAGATCAAATGTTCTCCTATGCACATAGCTATTTAATTCTATTTATTTAATTATTTAATTCTAACTCATCTGCAAGGTCTTTTATATTTAAATCTTTTTCACTGGGACTACCAAGTCTCAGGAGCCTGAGCTGTCTACAACTATAGCACATGCTGGGAGTGTCTCACCGGTTCTTGACGTTGGTTTTGGATTCCCTGTACCACAGGCTGAACTCCATCCCTCCTGAGATGTCAATGGCCAGTCCACCCAGGAACTCTGCACTGGCTGTCGGCCCAGCCTGCAGCTGAATCTCCTGGAGCCATCAGAAAGCACAGGTTACTGACTGCAGACCTCAGAGGTTTCCTTATGCCCTTTTGTACTGCAATCACACCACTTGTCATTTTTCAGGAACAGAAAGGAATAGAGGGTTTTTCTGTAAGGGTGGACAAAACATCCTGATGTACCTCACTCCCTCAAAATGGGATGAAGTTACGGCAAGGTGTTTTGCATCCTTTCCTGCTCCCCTGTGTGCCAGCTGGCATAATTTCTGCAAGGAGTATCACTGAAAGGAATATCATGTCTCCAAGAGCTAGCTACCACACAAGCCTCACAGAGGCTCTGATGGCAGTCCAGCTTAATCAGATTAAACTCCTTGCTGGAACCCCAGCAACGATGCAGTGCAATGTGATTTCTTGAGCTCACCTGAAGGCAGCCCTGTACTGGCAGTAGGATGCAAAGTGCTGTCACCAACTGTGCCATGTGCAGTGGCTCCAAATCCACCACACGACAGTAATTATGTCTTCAGTGGCTGGGTGGCCAAATCCATAAGCTAATGCACCTTAATCACCATTGTGAATTTGCATTTAATGCATTTTCCATCAGCCATCAAGTGTGCTCATGGCTTCACAAAACCTCTGCAGATGGACTAGAAACACATCACATGGAAGTCCATTTCGGAAGTGATAATATAGCTCAGGGTTATGTCAGTTCATTACTTTTAAGTTTTGACATACAGCCAAGATTTTAAGGTTCACTCAGCTTGGCAATCTAACTCACTTTATACAGTTGTTCTGCTTCCCTAAGAACTAGTGGATTAACTCACCATTTTAAAAGAAACATTAACTTGGGAAAGTTTATTTTGATCATGTGCCTCATTTACAGGGCACCTCCTCCTGTCTCACAGCTAGTTTTCTCCCTCCTCCTGGGTTTCTGTGCCTGTGGTATTCTCAGCACCTGTAATGCTGCAGGCATTTGTAGGACATGTGAATACTCAATTTCCTCCACTGGTGCCCAGGCACCTTAGAAGTCTCTCTTCTCTTCTTAGCTATTCAATAGTCCAGTGGCTCCAAATAATGCTGTTCCAAGATTTAAGGAGGAATCAAGGAGAGACGGGCAGTTTAGCTTCCTAATCCCTATAGCAAGGAGCAACACTGGGGAAGGTTTTTATTCAGAGCATTAGAGTTTTCCTGCTGTAATCAAGGACTTGGATAATTACAGTGGCTCTGCATGTTTACTTAACCTTTTGAGGTAAATTAAATATCTTTAAAATTATTTCCTTGAAAGAATCAACTTGGCAGAACCAATTTGTCCGTCAGTTGCTGCTAAAGTGGGCTTGAGATTTAAAGAATGCAGTGGGCTGGCTATGGCTTATAAATCCAGCACGCCCTCAGCAAGCGTGGTCATATGATGGTCTGATTTCTTACATTCACCCAAATAACAATCATTTGATTGCTGAAATCAAAGGGAATTTTTCTACTGACTGCAATGGAGCATAAAATACTTCCCTTTTCGGTCGGTTTAGGTGTGGAAATAAAGCTTGTTTTACTTTATTTTACTTTGCTTTTAATTGGGACTGAATTGGTGGATAGCTGCTAGTGAGTGAGGAGGTAACACTATACATGCTGGCAGAGACATATACACACAACCAGAGGAGCAGATATTTTTAGATGTATTGTCAAATTGCACCCAATAACATTAAAGTAGGCTGCACAGTTTAAGGCTTAAATGCTACCTTGAATTAAGTCATATTTGTCACTGAAACCAGCAGAGAAGCCAAGGAGTGCTTGTCTTATGTTTTACTAGCTCACCTATTTCCTTATTTAGAGTTCAGTCCTGTCCTTCGTCTCATGTGCAAATCCAATCCAGACTGATGGGAGGTGTAAATCACAGAGACCCAGCCTCCTCAGGAGAAGTATTTTCCTTTCCCTTCCTATTTTAAGCTTTCTGTCTCATTTGCAGCGGAAAATGTGATCCAAAAGATCAGAACTGGCCGTCTGTTACTGTTTAAAATGATCAAACATGCTATGTTTCAATTAAAAAAATGCTTTATGTACTGCACTGTAATGCAACACAGAGACAGCTGAAACAGGCACTTCTTTGGGAACTGGCTATCTTCCACTGGGGTCTAGCTTTCAAATGGTTTCTCTGACCTATTAATATAGTATTTAATTTCTCTGTGCTTCTGGCAGATCTGTTGCCTAGGAGAACTATTAACACTACTGAACTTTAATGCAGGTGACTTAGGAGTCTCAAAAACAGTTTTATGAGAGCTGTTTATTTCATAGAGAGAGTATAACTTCTGGACAGTTATTCTTAGACCTCAAACAACACAGCAATGGCTGGAAAATACACTCTGATTTCTGTTTGTGCAGTCATGTGAGTAAATATGTCACAGATGATGGGCAGGAGTGTAAGCTTTAGAAGCAGTATTGTTAACTTGGAAATTACCTTTCCTAAATGAGCCTATTGTGATTACTGCTTGTTATAAGGTCAATGAAAGGAAGCTATTTTTTGGGGGTAGGTGGTCTTATTTGGTAGATTTTACAGCAATTTGAATACAACACAGTTTTGATCTTTCTATGCAAAATGATCCTTTTAAGCAGCAATAGGGGAACAGAACTTTTCTAGTATTTAAAAATAGTTTCTCTCAAAATCAGGCTGTACCAATGCACAAACTGGAACTCAAATATTACATTAGTTCTTTTATGACAATTCAATTGCCCCATTTTTAAGCTCCAGTCTTGACTTCCAAGCTGTCCTTTTGATGTTTGATTTCATCTGTGCTGTCTGTGTCTAACATTTTGGTTTAGTTTTCACCTGTTCTGAAATCAGTGTGGCCAGCTGTGGCACACTGAGTTTTGGTATCATAGAATGAGCACTGTTTCCCATGCCTAGTTTTCTTCGCTGAAAGAAGATAAACCCACGTTTGACTTGGTTGTCTACAGTATGAATTTGTAAAGGGGCTTATGTTCTGGGCAAGGCCTGTTCATGCTGGCCAGGGAAAGTGGAGGTAGTACTTAACTATCAAGCTATATTAATTATGGCTCTCTTGGACTGTCTTTCCCCCAGTTTCAGTGTTAGGCCATTCGCACTTCCATTCTGACAGTGTTTTCTGGTACAGATGTAAACACTGTTAGAGAATTTGCAGGTGAAAGTGTTTCTAATGAGGCTTAACTTGGCCATGTGGAAGTCCTGAAACCATGCTGATGTGCTGTTGACCTGTGCCCCAGACTTTTGTGAGGTTCTCCAAAGGCAAGGAGTGGAGAATTTGCTGGCTGACCGAGCTCTAGGGGTGTCCGGCCAACTGATTCAGCCAGAGTATGTATGGAGCTTGGTGCATGCACAGCAGTTGGAAATATTTAGTTCTCTAAATGCTCCTGTGCTCAGAACTGGACATGATTATCTTTCTCACCTCTGTGGTCTGTTTGCTAAATAGGTCACAGCAAAGTTTTTGCCCATAATCTGTGTGTGAACTGTAAAGCATTGCTGGAATGAGCTTAGTTAGTCAATCTGTGCCCTACCTGGGAAGCCCTCTGGACTTATAATATCATTATTATTAAAGGACCTGAGCTGGGTTCCAGATGGGGAAAGCTGTCATGTGCAGAGGGTGTTTCTGTGTAATTTTGATCAGAGTGGATTGTCTCATCATCTGCTTTTGGCATTTTCTTTTGACAAAAATTAAAGGGGAAAAGTAAAAAGTAAAGTTTGAGACTGCAGATGTTTCATAAGCTGAGTACAGTTGTTAAATCCAGGGTTCTAAAGAGATCCCTGGTTGGGAAGAGCAAAAATATCAAACCAAGTGCTGCACTTTGATAGAGATGTCTAAATTCTTGTCCTCCAATAATACATTATGTAGCCAGTTATATTTTTGTGTCAATCTATTTAAGCATAAAATTAGCAGACCTTTTGGGGTGACAATTGCATAAAAACTGTGTAACCCTCATTTTGTTTCCTTGTTTTTCTTAGTAATAAATATTTGAAATTTGGACCTCTTAGCACTGTTCTTTGAATGTTAGTTATTTGGGAAAGTTTGAGTACCAGTGATTCATTGACCTGACAGTTATTGACTAAGTGGACATAAGGTTCCCAGACAACTTGTGAAGAGGAAAACTTAGGTGGTCACATGGGACAATACTGTATTACAAGAAACTGTGGGAGGGGAGGTCATAGCTAATAGCATATGAGTTTTCAACAGGAAACTCAGTTGGATCTGCTTTTATTCAGTGTTACTTTGTTTTCTAGAATATGTGTTCTCACCTTTGTTCTAAATTGCTTTTAATGTAATTTAATTCTGTTCTTTAATACCCACGACTTTCCTATAGCTCCCACAGTAAGAGTAGCCTGTGTAACATTGGTCAGGTTTATCAGCATTGAAAGGAAGAAAATAAGATGTCCTACAATAACAGTGTGGGGGAGGGAGCATCTGCACTTAAAAGACAGAAAAAGAAGCAAATAGTGTACTTTTAGTACCTGTGAGTAATCTGTCAGCAGGATAAGTCCTTTCACCACATTCATGGGATCTCCAGTTGCTGAGAGCATTTTAGACATTAAATCACCATACCCTTGGAAAAACGTAACTGGCCTGAGCTGGACATCGAACAGAATGGCTGACATGCCAGCAAAGGAGTCCAGGTTTTCCTCGCCTTCATCAGGAGTTGCAGCTATTATGGACTCCAGACCCTGAGCTTCGAGCACCACCTACAATGCGACAATGATACAGAATAAGTGAAAAAAATTCTACCTGACTCAAACTATTAACAACCCTACATATTTTCTTAATGTCTAAGAGCCTAACTCTAATTTGTGTAGCTGCAGATGAAAAAGTATGAGGTGAAGACTTAATGGAACAAGGTTGAGCAGCAAGAAAAACAGAAAATAAAATAATTTCCTGGCATGCTTTTAGGTGCAGGCAGGATTTACCCACATGCAGATCACAATCCTGAGACTACTTTTCTTTCAAACAAATTTCCCTTCAATCATATGACTATTTTCTTTGGACAGTCTGGAGGAAAACCCAGAGATGTCCCACTGCACAATTTTTGTCCTGCATAGATTTAATAGCATTATAATATTGAAAGTTCTTGCCAACTTTAAGAGAAATCTAAAACACAGGCATATCATTAAAACCTGTTTGATTTGTACATTTGATCTACTCCTTGTTTATCCATTCTATGACATACTAGAAATAGGACTTAATTTTACAAACTAACAAAGCTTTTACTGATTACATCAAATAAACAGCATAGGCTTTAAACAGACACAGAATTTGATCCAGAACAAAACACCTGTCTTTTTGTTCAGGGCAAACACTGTGCGGTTTTTCCCATTGTTGGCTTGCTCTCTGCCCAGTGCAGCAAACCTTATGGTCTTAGGCATTAGCTGAATTGATTTAGAAGCTGTAAGAAAAGGACCACATACAGGCTTAGTTTTTATATACAGTGTGGCAGTTACCTGGCTGGCATGAAGTTCAGCGTTTCTATCAAAAATATGGATGTTCATGTTACTTCTCCTTAAAATGCCAGAGCCTGAATAGAGGATGTCAAGGCTGTATGTGGATGATATATCAGGACCACCTTAATTAAAAAAGAAAGAAGGTACCTGTGACTAAACTAGTGGATTAATCAAATGTTTGGGAATACAAACAGGGTCAAAAGGCAATTTCATGGTTACATACGTGTAATATAGCCAGAATAGGCAGAGGAAGAGCCCATCTTGGAGAAGCGGTCATAGTTATGAGTACGCATGTCCTTCAGAACTTTTCGAACTGTTTTGCTGTAGAACAAACAATCAAAACAATCAGAACAAACAGAACAATCAGAACAAACAATCAAAACCACTGAGATACAAAAATTTTACAGTACCAAATATATTATTTTTCTGTAGAAACATCAAATTTCAGAGAGGGTGAATTTCCCAGTATGAAAGAGGGTCTTCAAAACCATTACCTTTTCCAACTAAAAATCTGCCCTAACCCAGAGTCTCTTTTCCAATTTCAGGTACTCCCTGCAGTCATAGGAAGAAAGGCAAGCAAAGTTCTTGCTTGAAAATTAATGATTTTGAAAAGAAGAGAGATTTTGATTATTTTCCTTCTCATGCTGAGATGTTTAAAAATTTTTTTAAAGTTCACTGGTTCTTAAAATATAAAAACAAGTGATCCACTGAGAGAGTTAAGACCAACAGATGACATTTTTCACAGTAACGCAAGCTAGATGCCTAATTCTTATTTGTACCTGTGAAAATGTGAGTATTAAAAGAATGCCAATTAAATTTATTCTGAATTAACAATACCTAAAACTGATATGAAAATCAGGCATCCTTTTATACTTTCCTCAAATTTTAGTAATTCATTAGAATCTGTGTGTTCTTTGGGTCTCTGCAAAGAAGTAAGGAAGGGCTGTATTTACTTATACTGAACTTAATGTACCTTGAAGGCATTTCAAAGTGAATTATGTCTTGGATCATGGAGAGCATGTACTTGTTCATTTCCATAGGCAGTTCACCAATGGAGAGCAGGATGTTTTTCACTTCCATGTAGGATGGGTTACTGTTTAAGATGATAGCAGCTGCAGTGGTTCGCACTGTCTTTTCATGGACTTTGCGATTCTGGTGGTATATCCTGTTCATTGTTTCCTTCACCTGGTCAGGAAACACATTATTCACTCAATGCTCATACAGATGACTGGGCAAAGTACAGGTTGGAATCTCGTTTATAATATCAGCTTAAGTTAGCTTAAGTTAGCTCCATAGCTAAGGCTAATACATAAGGATATATTTTCAGCACCCTGTTTTTCATGGTCCTTTTGGAATGTACGAGACATGTATAGCTCAGTGACCACAAGGACAAGTGGGACATCTGTTATGTTCTCTCAAGCCACAGACCAAATACAGCCTTCCCCACTGGTTTTCACAGTGGGGCTGTAAATAAGCAGCAGGACTAAGATCAAATTAATGTGGCAGTGGTAAGATCAAGAGAGAGACTTCCTTGACAGTTAAGGAAATACTTTTAAAAAATAAAGAATCTTGTGGTTTAATTTTATAGATAGCGTCTGTAGTGGCTTCATGTCCCTGAGAAGATTGTGACATATCTTTTTTACAGGTAAGTCCACGGAAAGCCATGTAGCCCCATTGACAGAATGCCCTCCAGCATGTTAATTGCAGAACAGCACCCTGACAACCTTGGTCCTGGTGGCCAGCAGTAGGTATGAAATGAGATGCAGGGTAAAGCAGCAGAGGCAGGACCTTATGTTCTGCTATTTTGTATGTCTTCTCTTACTCTTGGAGGCTGCAGGGTAAGATGCAGCTATTTTACCCTTGTCTTACTTTGTGTATTCTTCCTGGTTTTGTGAAAGCACAAGAAAGAACAGGGGTTGCACAGGTGTCCAAGTGTTCCATCTTGGGAAGGGAGCCCAGTTTTCCCTGCAGACTGCATGCCATCTTTGACAGCCCCCACCTTTGTGGGACTCTGGAGCCAAAGTCTGAGTAGCACATGTCCACAAGACCATCCCTGCCTTTCAGCATGTTGACTGCACCACACAGCCTGGTGTCAGCAAACTTACTGAGATTGCACTCAATCCCACTGTTTAATACAGTCTCTTGCACTTCTTTCCTTGTGCAGGATATTTTCTTACCTCTTTGGTGAGAAAAGAAGGATCATATCTCTGCAAGGCAGTGGCAGCAAGACTGCTAATGTGCCCTTCTTCTGACTCAGAGTACTTCAGGAGCAGTGGAATTGCTTCGGGAAGGAGTGCATTCTTCAGTGCCAGCAGGTACATCCTCACATTGTCATCTTTCTTAGCCTTCTCCAATCTATTTAGAATCAACCTTTTGGCCTCCACAACAAACTAAAGAAAATCAACAGCACATTTAAATGGTGATCATAAACCTATTTCTTTCCCTCTGCAGAAGTATGAGGGGCAGAGCTGGATTCTAGCATGTTTTTGTTTGAAAGTATCATTGCACAGGGTTACCAGAGGTGCCATTTGTAAACTCTATGTTGATGGCTTCCTTCAAGCATAACCTTCAAGCATAACCAAAGTGACTGTAGATACAGTGATACCTGGTCCTGTAGTCCAGGTAAACCTGGTAGTTTTATCACTTGCTAGCTGCTCCTGCCCCTGATTCAGGGGCTTCACAGGTCTTCCTTGTGGGGCCAACACCTCCCCACAAAAAAAGACAAGGGAAGTGTTCTTTAGTGCCTCAAAATATGTTATAAGAGTGCTTGGCAGTTAACAAGGGAAATTAAAAGGTATTCCTAGGGCCTGTTCAGGTGCTCTGTGTCTTTTTGGCAGTGTGCTACAGTCCTCAATAGCACAGATCCAGCAGGCAGCAATGCCTTATCTGATCATCTTCATCCTCTAACATCAACATCTATTCAGTCCACGCTCAAGGGTCTTCCTCCTGGGTTGTTCTATGCATGTTTGGTATACAGGTGAGTATTTGAACCAATGAATTTTCTTCACAGAAGTGAAATTAGCTAAGGTGATTGCAAACATTAAATAGACCTTGAGTTTGCCAGTGTTTCTCTGATGACATGCAAAGCTTTTGGACAAGGGAGCACAAGTACTGCTTCTGCTGACAGACTAGGCAGTGAGAAAAAAGTTCTGTCAGACAAAGGACAACTAGAGAAATCGAAAGAAATGGGAAGAGACCAGATTAAAGCCTAAATCTGACAAAGTAGATGTCATTATTTAAAAAAGTATTCCTCTCTCTATCAAACATAGGAGTTTATGAGCTTATTTTAAAATGGGAGAATGTGATTCCCATGTCTCTCATGCTCTCCCAGTAATGTCAGCAGGGATCATTCACGTGTGTTGCAGACCAGAATTTAGCCAGCAGTGCACAGCAGATACTCACTGGGAGCTTGCAGCCTCCTCTGTCACACAGCTTCCTGATGAGTGCTCCCATGACAATGACCAGAGTTTCTCTGATTTCTTCATTTGCGATATCACCCTTGAACTTATCCTGTTACGCAAAAGCAATGCCGTTAGTCTCTTGGTCTAAATATGATGAACCACAGTCTGTAGTGTGTTGAATACACTCCCTCATTTCCTGCAAGCATTAGTGCAGTGCAAAGGCAGTGGTTACCACAATGGCCTGGGCTCAGGCTTAGCAGAGCACAGCTCTATCACTACGTATAATAACTGACTGCCATTTTCCCCTTGTGTTACATTCAGTGTCTCAAATAGTATATTCATTTTAGAGCTATGTTAAAAAAAAAAAAAAGAAGAGAGTATTTAAATGGTCACAGGAGTGTGATAAGGTAACAATCAAACAACGCTCAAATTGTCTTCCGAACATTCAGTATTATGTTTCTTTTCCAAGTAGTAGATATTGATAACATTTTACAAAATTTCATCCTGGACCTACAAATGTTTGTTGTTTGCAGGCTCTTATGTTACTGGCACGCTTAAAGGAAACCCTGGAAGGCATAAGGAAAGGAAAAGTGGAAACAGCAAGTCATTTCTACTTCCCTTTCCCTTTGACTGGAATGAAGCTTAAGAATATTAACTCTGTTCTATTTATTTTGTTCCTTGACTTACAGTTAAAGATTTCAGGAGCGTTTCACTGGGGTGAGAAGCGAATCCACAGGCATACAGGAATCGTTCCTGCAGGACAGAAGTGCTTGCGTCCTTAAAGTCAAGAAATTCCAGCATGGCCTCCAGTGATTCTGGTGTCTGAGCAGAGGTTATGGCATCCACGACCTGTGGACTATAAAGAAGTGGAAATTAAATGAACTTATCATTGTAACCAGCTAGACAGTACCAAAAAGACTTTTCTGCATACTGAAAGAAAGAAGCTAATGTACTGAAAGATTTCTTCATTGCAAGTAAAAGAATCTTTTACTATTGTTGGAAAAAAATGTGTCCCTCAATTGCTTCATGAACTCCAGAAATTAATCATATCCATGAGTAATATTTGAACTTATGCAAATAGGGGACCAAAATAAGTATTAAAAAACTAAACTATCCC
Organism: Pseudopipra pipra; assembly: GCF_036250125.1. Classification (NCBI taxonomy): domain Eukaryota; kingdom Metazoa; phylum Chordata; class Aves; order Passeriformes; family Pipridae; genus Pseudopipra; species Pseudopipra pipra. Next base: position 24,854,731 of record NC_087552.1, on the reverse strand, counting down.
AAAGGTATTAAAGTTTACAGGACAAGTTTGTAAATGTAGAAAAGTGGTTTAGAACTGCACGCCCAATGGCATGTAAAGAAAAGGCTTCTATGCTACCTGAGTTACTCTCAGGTGTATCTCTAACTGCTAACAACTGCTATAATTTGTTTGAAAGAGCCTGACCATATGACTCAGAAATCCTTCTCAAGTCTCAAGTCTTGGTGCGCATACTGTATACAATCAAACTCTAATATTAGGACAATATCCAGGCATGAACCTTTCCCTTTTTGCTCAATTTCTGATTGAAGGAAACAAATGTGCAAGTCAAGAACAAGTTATAGAATGTTTCAGGACGAGCAGGTGGGATAAGAACCTTTGGCTAAACTACAAACCATGTTAGCCTTGCACTGTAGATATGATCCTGTTGGCTGAACGGTGTGCTGAAAATATATTATACTACGAGAATAAACACAGCTGCTTTAAAAAAAATCCTTTTCCTGTAGTCAGTACTGACCACTGGGTTTGCATTGCTAGGACATCACCAGTAGAACTCAATCCCTTTGCATGTAACTTGCCCTTCTGCAGTTTCAAGTAACTTAAACCTTTTGAAAGCTCGTTCATGATAACTTACAGAAGTTCTTTATTTTCACTTCTAACAACTTGCAGTATCTCCTCTTTTGTAGCTTTTCTGATGCTCTTAATGAAGGACAAAAAGCTTTTTGCAGCTTCAGCTTTGGAAAGTTTTTCAGGATGCATATGTTCTCTGATGCTCTTCCAGTGTTCAGAAAGCTGCAAACCAATTCACATTACGTCAAATCTCTCAGATTGTAGCTTCAATTCTCAAAATCAGACTTAGAAAATGCAGGTATGTGGGCCACCTATTGCTCCAATTAGCTGAAATCCAATAGACTGATGATCTTTTAGCTAGGTATTACTTAATTTATGATATCCCAGAAAAAATATCTTTGAAACATTTCTATAGTTGTCTCTCTTCTAACACTTCAGTATTTCCCTGCAATCCAATTTGGAACAAAACAAGTTTATTTATACGGTAAATGGAATAAAGCAAATTCTCTTCTCTTGTAAATTTACTGTGCTTTCTGGTGAATCTGCTGTTTTCTTTCTGTTCCCATTTTCTCCTAAGTAATTATTTTTTAAGTGGGAGATGCAAAATCCCCAATTCACAAATTAATCACATTTTCTAAGGAGATGGTAATTTTTAAGTGGTTAGTGTAGGACAGGAGTAAATGTTCAATAAGTAATTCCCATTTTTCATTCATAAACCTGCATACAAATGGATTTATAGATATTGTACAAAATGACAAGTAATATGGTATTAGAACAGGTATTGGCTTCTTCATACATTGCTGCTGTATTTATTCCCACATCACATGTTTTACCCGAATGAGCTAACATGGTACCAAAGCACCCATATCTGTCCTTCCAGAGATACACTCCCACAAGAAACTGGTGCTGGTATTTTGACCTTTCCTCTCACACTTGCCTTTGCCTCTGTTATCTCAAATTATCGAGAACATTCCTTGGTGGAAACTCAGCTGTTCTTTGCAGCAGTGTTTACTGCCGTTTTCCCGAGTGGGAAATAATGCTAGCACCCATTTGAACTTTACTAAAATACTTCCCTTCTTTGTGGATTTTGTATTGGGCAATAGCACTTGAACCTGCTGGCAATTAGAAATATCATTCATCAGTACAGAGTGCAACTTCTATCGACTGTAACAAACAATAATTAGGCAACAATGATTGAGACATCGGATATTTCCTGAGAATTAATGACCAGCTGGGAGGAGCTCATGTTCTGAGGCACAGATGGGTCTTTTAGCCTCAAGTGGTGATTAGTGCTTAGCACCAAGGTCAGTGTTGCTATTATAAGCTGAAATTGAGTAATCATATGGGGCACTTTCTATTCCCCCTGTTGAAATTGCACCATAGTCCAGCAAAAATCTCTAACCTCATTAATCTCATATTTTCTCCTGTGCAAAGCCCAGCTGTGTGGACTGCTCTTAGCCAGTTTAGCCCACACCCTGGAGAAGAGCAAGGTGGGAGATGAAAGCTGGAGCAATCACAAGCAAAAGAGAGTGGAGACCAAGTCTTCCTCTTTGTAGGGTGCTCTAACCATTCAACTGCTACAAGGAGCAGCTTCCATCTCCTGCAGTGACCATGGCATTGAAAACATCGTTCAAAATTGGCTTTTGCAGGGGCTCTCATTCTCCTGATGTGAATGTCAGGCAGTTTGGATTGAATAACCCAAAGAGTCAGGCACAAGATGCACGCACTTCCACATGGCAACTTAGCAAGCTTAGTAAAGCTTCCCTAACAGGAAGATCAGACCAGAGGTCTTGTGGGCACCCTAGGAAAACTCCAGCCAAACCAAGAGGTTCTAAACTGAAGAGCTGGTTTTGAATGTCAGTGCCTGACAGCTGTTTACTAACCCACAAAGGCTGGCTGCACGAGACAGAACAAATCCACCTCAGTTTCAAAAGGGGCAAGAATCTATTCTTGTAGGAACCATGAGCATAAAAAAGTGTAAGATGCATGAGCTCTTCTGCAAAGAACATGCTTTCTGGTGTCTAAACACAGAAATCTAGGCCTGAATTTAAATGTAAACAACTGCCATAACCTCAGAGAAGCTAGTGCTGACATCTATGAAATGAGGATAGTAATGGTTATTATACCAAATTCATAAAGATAGAGAGACCTGTTATGATTTAAAAAGGGCTTTGAAAATGAAAACTCCAAGGCACAGCATGTCAGCAGGGCATTAATGTATACTATGATATATAAGTACCATATGTTATGTTGCTGCTTTGGATACAGTGTTCTGTTTATAGACCACATCTTTTCATAGCAGTTACTGAAAAATACAGTGAGAAAGCAGGAGTTCATTCTCATCATGCCTCTAAGTTTATAATGACTTAGCTCAGTCCCCAGGCAGTGCACTGGAATTATACTCCATGTTTGTTATCTTGGTCTGGAAATTTTAACTGTTATGACAAACTCAGTTGCAAGTGACAAATTGGTCCACACAAACCCTGATGGGCAGAGTCAGGGAAAAAACACCTGTCCCTACTCTGTTTAAGATCCCTTGGTGTTCCCTGTTCAGAACTGCTCCAGCACACAAGCAGCATCATTTCTATATCACTTCCCCAAACATATTTTTTTTCGTCTCCTTTGTGGTTCAACAAGCACTAAACAAGGTAAGTTATTATAGTGTAGTGCTGCTTCCAAATAATAAGCACAAATTCCAACATAGGAAAGTATTTGTGCTCATGAGAAGTATCTTTAGAGAATTAAAATTATGTGTGCTGCGTAGAAGCTGTATTTTGTTTATAAAAAACAGAGATTAATGATCTTTACATTAATGTTCACATTCACTGCTAAATTTATTCCACAATGGTAATAGCTGGAATACTGTTTGCTAACAGTCACTGTAGTAACTTACATTAGTTTATGATGCACTTACAGTACCCAGTAGTCTTCAAATATCTTAAATATAAAAAACCAAGGAAATTTTTTTCCCAGGGAAAAACGAGAACAGTATTGGACTTCCCAAGAATACCAGAGCCCCATTTTATACTTATAAAATACCTATAGAGTCTTTTAAGTAAAAGAATTCCTGAGGGTCAGGCAATAAGAAGAAGCTTAATATACTATCAACAAATGTTTAGCCTGCCTAAAGAATGGCTAATTAACTTTAATTTTTAGGAACAGTTCAGTTCCTCCATGGCAGAATTATTTATAAACACCAGCCAACCATCTTAAAAGTCATTTCCCACTCCATTACCCAGAGGAAATAAGCCTCTGCCAACTTATGGTCAGCAAAAGTAAGTTAAAACCAAAAGGGTGTTGTATTTTCTAGTAGAGAAGTATTTTCTACTTGAGAAGTATTGAACTCAATCTTTGAAGGAGAGCAAAAACGTTGGTACTTTCAGTGGTAAATCTTAAAACACTCTTGTGGAGTGGAGCACTCAATTGCATCACTTCTGTACTCCCCACTCCTGGGAGTGTTTTATATTGCTGCGTTACACCTCTCCTAGTGGGCTGCTTGGAAAGAAACTTCTTCTCGCACTTGTTCTGCTCAGCCAACCGACCTGACGTCCAATGAACCCGTGTTTACTTACTGAAGGACACTTCTTGCATTCGGATTTCACTGGCTCCGCTTCTAGTGGGACGGCAACATAGCTGGAGTCCAAGGTCTTGATCACACCAGCGACTTGCTTCCCAGCGATCAGTCCAGGGCCAGCCTGTACTGACTTCAGTTCCATTCTCTGCCTGTGTATCCATACAGTGAAGACACCATTAGAGCTCAACAAGTAGTGCAGAAATGCAGAAATCACAGCAAGAAAAAACAAAAAAACCCCTCCACAGGCAAAAAATATTGAAGGCTTATTGAAGTCTTCTTTTAAAATGTTCAGAACATGGCCAGCCTATGGGTTTTTTAAGGTAACAGAAATATCTTATACCAGCAGAATTACCACTAGAGTTATGTGGAATAAAATATTGAAATAAGGGACTCTCTAAAGCATGGATTTATAGCTCCTGATAAACAACATTCAGTAACCATATGCATTCTGAAATGTTTCATATATTTATTCTTATGAGGATCTGGAAAGTGAGATTTTGAATGTTCTTTTTTTTTTTCTTTTAATATCTAATACTACTGAGATGCCCGAATCGTTTATCTTGTATGAGTATCTACAAGCTTGCAGTGCTTTGGAGTCTGGAGTCTAACACTGATCTAGTTTCACTGGTATTTCCTTTCTATGCAGTAGATTTTGTTTTCTATACTTTCACATACTAGAAATGGAGATCCATCAGAAGTATTTCTTAAGAAATGAGAAGACACAGGAACAGAATACCTATTGGACTAATGGGGAGCTTAAAATGTTTTGGATAATTCCATTGTTTTCAGATAATTTTTTATGAATGCCATTATTTATTGTTTGTAGCATGATAGAACCCTTAATCAAAGTTGAACTAGGCACCATATGGATACAAAAGACACCTAACTCCTTACCTGGAGAGTTTACAGCCTTAGATCTCGATTCTATAAGACATACACATACAACCTGACTTGAACCACTAGTCCTGTCAATGACAGTCAAATTGCCCAACTTACTTTGAAACTATTTTGGCACCTGTTTGTCGTCGGAAATTCAGAAGGAAAACATAATTTTCTTCTGCCTTAATGGATTTTATGAAACTGTCTTCCAGCACATAGATTGTGGCAGATGTGACTTTTTTACTGACATCTAAGATCTGAAAATAACAAAAAAATAGAACAGAAAGAGGGCTATTCAATAAACAACAAAATAGGAAAAAAGCTCAGAGTTCCAAATCAGGGCAAGACTTATAATGAAATAGGGTCATATGAGGAAGGTGCATGTGGGCTGACATCTCAAGCTAAGCCTATAAACCAGGTTCTCAAGAAGACCCTCTGCAATAAGAAGCCATGCACTTCTGCACCATGTGTTTCAAATTCAGTACATACTACGGGAAAAAACAGAGGGAGCATGGGAGGAAGTTATGGAGCAGGTGACAATTGAGAAAATGCCCAGTACTACATTTAATTTAAAATACTCTTTAAATAAGATGAGAAGCTTTTCCAGAGAAATGTCTTGTAAATGAGATTGTCATGTTCACACTTAAGAAGCAAAGTCAGATACCTTGCTTGACCTGTTTTGTAAACAAGATGAAGTCTTTGCAGTAAGTGTGAAAATCGGGAATTCAGTCATAGTGTTAAGGCCAATTATTAAGAGAGTGTGTGGTGCTTTTGTACTTCTCTGAGCTGCAAAAGGTCAGATTCTGATGTGGAGAATCCCATTGTCTTCAGCGTGCGCCCTTAGTAGTAACTACTCAGAAAGACCTTTACTAGTAGTGGAGGACCATTAGGGCTGTAGTAGGGCTTCAGTTATCTCTGAGGCACATCTCCTGTATTACACCTATGCATTAGGGAAGCTTGACCAGGCTCCATTCAGGAATCACCATCCTGCCTGGAATTTACAGCAGGTGTGGAAAAGGTTACTGTTATCACTATGACTGTGTCTGTATCTAGGATTTTCCTTCAAAAAAAAAAAGAAGTCTCACATCATTTAAAACTTCAGTACAGCCAGGACAAAAGTGCTGTAAATCTGTATAGAAATTAAAATATGTTATAATGAGATTAAAAAACTATGCAAATTAGTATGCTGTATTCAATGCCAGCTGAGTCAAGGTGGTTTATACAAGAGGAGAATCCATTCCCTGTACTCCCCAGAGAAACTACATATGAAGCTCAGGCTAGTAAAACTACACGTAGAAAATTTACATGTAGAATTTGCTTTCTCTAATGCAAGAAGGATTTTTGAGAAGTTGAGTAATAGCAGCTGGAAATATATTTTAAATAGGAAGAATAGACTTAATTATGTTAAAGAAATCATACCGGGTTGTGGCTGGTAAATCCTTGCTTTGTTATTTCACAGGAGTCCAGGTCTTTTATTTTAGTCACTTGATTTTGCCGCACATGATAAGTAGTATTACATTTCCCAGAAACATCCACCTTGAAAAAAAGAGTTATATTGGCACAGTTTCTTGAATTTTAATTTGGGACCCCAGAGCACCTTCCAAAGATGAAGCGTTTTATCCACTGCTGGAATTCTGTACCTGAGATGCTGCACTCTTTGGGTTAATATACCAGTTTTAAGGATTTCCGTGTTTCTAACTATCTCCTTTGGATTGGCAGGGGTACTATTCAATAGATGGCTGAGAAGAAAAGTAACAATGTTTGTTTAAAAAAAAAATGTAGGAAGCACCTGGCAGCTTACACTATACTCAGAAATTTGAGTTAAATTCCAGTTTTGCTTAAGTGGACAGTTGTAGAAATTTAACAATGGAACACAACTGAAATGGATGCAGGTAAACTACTGCAAATTTTGTGTGGATACTCTGATTTAAAGTGGCCTCATCCACTGAATTAAATTTAGTAATCAACCAACTTTAAACATCAGTATAATCTCTTTTATAGTGATGTGGTTTAAGTTGGTTTATTACCAAATTCAGCTAAATCGATAAAGGCATTTTAAATCAAATGGATTTCACCACTTCTTTACATTACTTGCAGCAACTTGACTTGTGTCACCAACTACTAAGAAGACTGCCTTTATGTCCCCAACCTCAAACGTGATCAAAAGGCAGATTTCTGTCACAGTTCACTCCTTCTGAAGTGAACTTCAGCAGGAGCCACAGGTCTGCCTTCCAGAGCAGATCAGACTCTGCCTGTTTCTCTGATGATGATCATCTTGCCTGATACAGCACCATACCTCACGGGTAGAACCAGAGTGCAGCTGTAGCTGGAAAAGGCTAGCCAGACCTCTCTTGATGTTTTGAGTAAAAGCAGGTTCATTTTGATACGAGTAAAAGGTTTTGACCTGTAGGAATAAAAAAAAAGTATATAAAAAAGCATTCAAAAGTGTATAACAAATCTAGTTAAATGAGAAAGGAATAGTGAGGATCTGCTCTAGGTCTATCTTTACTTTTTTCTGATTAGAAAGCTGAATTGGGATCTATTTCCCTTATTTAAGCAAACTACAGGGGCTGCAGGGCCTGATAAGAACAGTATAAGCATGTTTTGGTCTTCAGCTAAACCTAACTACAGTTTCAGTGGAGTGAGCATCTTTCCTCCTGTAAGTAGAATTTAGAAGGAAAATGGGACGTTGCACATAATTTCACAAGCAACTAATTTTTCTACACAATCTTCAGACAATCTCTCCCCATAGGGGCATAATACCTCTTGCACTTTAATCACAGGTTACAAAAACCCAGAATGAATCATAGATAAATCACAGATAGAATGACTTAAACTACGTGTCAAATGTATCAGAACCTTTGCACTTCATGGGTCAACTGTTGTGCTTGAGCCTCTCCTCTGGTAACAAGACTTTGCACTTCCACTTTGCATTCAAGGTGCATTAAAAGTGCACTTTTCTTCAGGAACTGTAAGTACAATCAGTGTGTTATCTCAGGGCAATCCTGGAAAGCGAAATCACTGTGCCAGGGGTGAAAGTATGACACCACAAAGAAATTATAAAAGGAGTGTCCGGACCCTACTACCTGAGAAAAAGCCCAAGTTTTTAATACTACATCGCAGCCTGAGCATGAGAAAGTGCATAATGTATTAGGAGCAGACACATTCTGACTGCACTCTTCTGATACCTCTGTTCTCATTTAAGGATGTGTACAGTTCAAAGCCAGTGCCACCCTGTTTCCTTTTATGTTGTGTAAAACTGATGACAAGGCTGAGTCTGAAAGTTACTGAGCAGGTCTGATAGCAGCTGCAATTCAGCAGGCTGAGCTGGCGGCCAGGGTATGTGCTCAGTGCCTATTTACAGCAGGAGGTAAAGATCCTGCTGGGATAGAGTGTCACAGCCCTCACTCTGCTCTGCAGAAGAGAAAAGGGAGTGTGACCTTCAACCTTCCTCCTTTCTCACAGCCCCTCTGCCCATGCCCCCACTGCTGAGGATTGCTCGAGCTGCAGAGGGGAGAGTGGGGCTCTTGGCCTAATGCAACAAGCAACTGGAGGGAGGACCATGGACAGGAGGCAGGAGCAGCCGTGGCTCAAGCCTTGCCACTCCCTGGTCAGAACAGTAAGCTGAGTGCAAGGGGACACATGAGCAGCTCTGCAGGAAAAAAGAGTGTGAGATGGATGTACTTGGATCCCCTTCTCAGCAGAACTGTGACTCTCAAAGCTGCAAATGGACATTGGTGCTCCTGCCACGGGACAGTGCTTTGGTGCTCTCTCAAGGCAGGTTATAAAACCCAGGCACATGCTGATACACCCACTCCTTGACCCTTCTCTTCTGATTTTTGGAGAGAGTTTCCCAGTGGGGGAAAAACATGTAAGTCTGTAGGTCTTTCAGCATCAAGCTCATTAACTTAAGACCATTGAAACTGCAGGTGAGACAGAAGTATAAATAAGCAATATAGAGACCTGGAAAAAGCAATCATGCTAAAATATTTGATAAGGGTTTAAAGTGATTAACACTGTTCCTCACAGACTTGGTATAACATCCGTCATGACAAACTGTATCTCCTTTACTGCCTTCAGACCTTGGACACAGTCCTGGCTTCACTGAAGTCAATAGCACATATCTTACACAGCAGCAGTGCATAAATCCACATGTACCTATATATTTGTGGCCAATCTGCTCTATACTTTCACACTGTCTGGTGTTCTCAATGCACAATAGGCTTGGGCTAGAAGGTCCCCTTGTACAGGTAAGTTACAGTCTCTTCTAAACTATTGTATTCCATATAGAAAGACAGAACATGATGGCTTATTAAAAACACTGAGAGGATAGTGAATTGGTAAATTCTCCAAGTCCCTAAGAAAAGATTTGTCTCGGGTTTCCTGAGCGATTGAATTTTAAAATAAAGGGTCTTACTTTTCCACGGACTAGCTCAAGCACTATGGGCCTCTGTAAAGCTTCCAGATATTCTTTCCCGAAGATCTTCTCTGTGCTTTTTCCTTTGAAGATGTTTTTAGCAGCTGGACGTTCATTCACATTTTCAACCTGAACATCTTTTATCTAGTAAAGTAAAAGCAGAGAAAATTCAGGTAGAGAGCAGTCTAGCATTGGCCTGGTGTAGGCTGGATAGACTAAGTCACATACTAAATATTTTTTATTTCTTCATCTCTGGTTCTGATCATTATTCCTCCATGTCTATGTCTATGTTTACAAAAGAAACCAGTTTTCTCCACTGGGGAAATAAGTGGCAGAAAAACTCACCATAAAGCTAAGTACCAAACCCAATTTGTATTTAGCAAATGTCATGATTTGTAACTAGAACTGAGAACTTCAGACAACCTGTTGCTCCTTGGGTATGTGCTTGCACACCAGTTGTTTGAAGCTATAGAAGCTGTATGAAGCAATTTCAAAATATAGGAGATACTCTGAAGTTCTGGCTTATGATGTTAGGTACATACTTGTGATATCTCACTCTATAGGAATCAGTTTATCAAAGAAGCTGGGTTTAGTTGATCAGACTAGAGAAAAGATTTAGCTTATGTTCTGAAAGTGAGTTCTCTGATGCTACATTAGCAGCTAGATCAATGCAGGTAAGATTGTGCATGTTTTAAGTTGTCTGATGGTATTAATTACCATAATTTTGATCAACTGGTCATCATCATTGTCAGGATTTCTCCATAAGAGGTTGACATCCACATCAGAAGAAATCCGATATCCTGCACTTTTTTGCAGTGATGCTTTCACGCGATCAACATACACTTCAGCTGAGTAAGCAAACTTATATAGCTTGTCATTATTTAGGCTTGGTCCAGTAGTGTGCCCTGTTTGGAAAGCAAAAACAGTGTTTTGAATTGACTAACTCACATAATCTATCATTTTCTCTAAAAAACATCTATAGAAAAATTAAAAATTTAATTACCAACAAGAGATATATGGGACTGATCTCACTACCTTTGATTACAGAGGCTGTCCCACTGGAGCAGCTGGGGGGGCTTTGTGATTAAGTTGACACTGATTTTACATATTTAACACAAGAATGGTCACAAAATCCTTTGTTAGCTCTACACTTATATAAATAAAAGACCGTCGTATTCTTTTCTTTGGATATGTTAGCAGCATAAATTATTCCAAAATTATTTTCAACTCAAAATACTGTAATTAATCATGGACTTTGTGTGCTTAGTAATGTGAAATGTGCTGATGAAATTTGTTGAAGCCAACAGAAATTGTTCTCTGGATCTCTTGCACATTTATTGTGAATCTTTCCATTGAGAGTCTGGCACAGGGGTGATGTGACTGTAATGAAAACATTAAGAACATATTTTTTAGATTAAATAATTAAGCTCTTGTTCTTTAAACTAAATAATTGTCCCCATAGCCGTGTCTCTGCTGTTAACTGATGTATTTTAAGGGATATGAAAGCCAATTTCTAGTATAAATGCAACATGCATGCCCAATTTATGGTGCCATTTCCATCTGCATTAATAACTCTGACGGACTTTCCCTACGGATTCAGTTGCACTCTTGTTTGTGTAAACTGAATCTGTACTATATAAATTACTTTTATTTTTCTTTTATAAAACTACTTAATACCACACCCTTTCCTATCTTCTCCTTCTCTTCTGTCATGCATGGCCAGGTAGGGAACGTGTGGCAGCAGTGTCTCAACTCTCTACCCAGCCTCAGGAATCAAATTGTGCCCCTAAAATCTGTGATCAAGGAAAATAAATTTCATTCTGAATACCCTTCAAACATTTTGTTGCACAGGTTATACATAATATCCCTTTTCACTGCTTTCAAGGGCTTTCCTCTTCTGGTATGGATCACTACAAAGTTCTCATCTGCACAAGAAACACTGATGAGGGGAAGGGAGGGGAAGGGAAGGGAAGGGAAGGGAAGGGAAGGGAAGGGAAGGGAAGGGAAGGGAAGGGAAGGGAAGGGAAGGGAAGGGAAGGGAAGGGAAGGGAAGGGAAGGGAAGGGAAGGGAAGGGAAGGGAAGGGAAAAGCTTACACAAAGGGCTCTTAAGATTCATACAGCAAATACAAATTCAGTGACCTCAGGTGCTATCTGTAAGCAGCCCCGCCCAAGCCTCTCAGACCCAAATACTGCACCACTGAATCCACTAGGAATTTCTTCATGGAGTTCAGCGGGTACAGAGGAGAGACAAAAAGTTCACAACACAGTTAATCTAAGCAAAACAAAGTGCTGTCGTCAGGGGCATGCATCTCAGTCTTACAACAAGTGGGGGGGGGGGGGGGAAGAAGAAAAATCTATCAAAACATCTCAGACAAATTCTTAAGCATGCTGTAATGCAATCAGTGTGTTCAAAGTCCCTTCCAGAGAATCACCAGGCTATCTTGATTTGTGTTATGTCCCTCTGTTTTATGTGACTCACCTGAATAAATGTCAAATCACAGTACTGGCAAAAAGGAAAAACAGTCTTGTTTCACTCTCATATTTTAAATCCCACTTTAGGTGCACAGTGCAGTTCCATCATGGCTAGATAGATATATTCTGCAGTCCTCAAACAGTCCAAAACCCCCAATTTGTTAAGATTTTTCTTACTTCCTTCCCCTGCTCGCTTAGATGCCATAGCAGCAGCTTGAGGTCAGCTTCAAAGAGCTTTCCCTGAGCAAAACATCCACTCCACCAAGGTCGGTCTCCAAGTTGTGTAAATTGGCAAAGATACACAGAACTAAATTGACTTATACTTTACGCCAGCTAAAGATGTGGCGCAGTAAATTTGGTAATCGGAGGGGGAGCAGCCTGTTTGTGAGAGGCCAAAGCTGTAAGTATCGATTTTTTTTTTCATGGAGGCTAAAGGATTAATGTTGGCACAATGGGGCTCTTCTGGTTTTGCATGTCTGATGTGTCTGGTTCAAGGGGCACACAACCCTTCCTTCAGGTTTACTGTGAATTTCCTAGCCACTTCCCCAATTCCACTCACTCCTACCAACTCTGAAGCTACCTTGCCCTCGAGAGCAGAGGGTACTCAGTGCCTGCCCAGAGATAGCTGTGCCTTTCATGGACAACCCTGGTTCCTTGCAGTACCTTGGAGCTAGTTGCTTCCTGGTTCAAAATGCCCTTCATTTGCAGCAGAAACAGCAGTGCAAATGACCTAGTATTGGCTGAGATTTTATGAACACTGCCCACTAGGTGCACTTTAAACACAGAGGGTGACACAGTCCCATCTACAGATAAAAAGTGAGGGAAGAAAAATTATCTGGGTGCTGAGAAACAAGTGTCTTATTAAGTTAAGGTGGGTGTTGTGGATTTACTTGCTCTCTGTTTTCAGTTAAAAGCACCTTTCACCTATTCTCTTCCTTTCCCCACAACTGAACCCATAAATCTTTTTTTCTTTTCTTTTGCAAGAGTTCCTTTGCTCTTCCTCCCTTTTAGCATTTGCTTGTCCCCACATACAAATGAGCTATTCCCTCCTAAAGGAAACAGATGGGCAAATGGTGCAGCAGCTTCTTGCCAGTGTCATGGAATAAATTAATAATCACAAAGTATTGCTGGGAGCTAGAAGAATATTAGTTTCTGAAAGCTTTCACCATTTCGTACACGGAAAACATTGCAAGAGCCAGGACAGAAGACACCTTTAGTTGCAAGACTGGTGTCACTGATGGGAAAAGGTAAGCCAGCAGTGGATACTGATAAGAGAAGCAGCAAGGATGAGGCAGTATTGAAAGCAGTCCCAAGGAGTTAGCACTTACCCCAGTAGAAATGGGGAAGCCAAGAGAGATAACTGAATAGCGTGGTCAGGTCGAGAGGCAATGGTAGATGAAAGACAGAGACACAGCTTCACTGACCAGAACCAGTATTCAAAACAGTGTAAGTAAATTTTCATGCCATCTTTCACAAAGAAAACACCGGTACTATTTTAAGAGGAAAATTCCTACACATTTCTGATTGAAACTTTTCTTAATAAAAAGCCCCCCCTTTAGAAGATCTTCCCTTTGTATTCAGCACAGCACTGGAATCCTTGCTGCCTGTACAGCCATTGACATTTCAGCTGATGCCAAGTGTCCCACCAGCTGAGAGGGGAGGAAAGACGGACATACAGATTGCAATCGGCCATGGTCTCTTGGGGTCAGAAGTGCTTGCTTTCAAGGTGGAGTGCATAACACATAGTTTGACTAGTAATGTTAAGTGTCTGTCATTAAGGGTAACATGCCAAGTCTATAATTAAATCATGATACTGTATAATACAGAAGGTTATACTGCATGAGTAGAGACAGCTGTCAAGTCCTGTGCCTTTTATTAATACATATGGCATGCACAGCATGTGTGTCTCTAACTACTTGCTAGCTCTACCTTCATAAATCATATTTGCCACTGTCTCTGATACTGGATAGCTTTAAAAAGCAAACCCCATCTGCTTCTTTGAAAACGTTTTGCAAGTGGAACTGCAGTAGGAAGGTTTTATGTGTGCTGATCTACCTGACTTGAAAAGAATAATGCTTCAATATTTCCAAAAGGCAGCGTTGTCTGGTGGAAAGGTAGAACACATCCAAATACCAGCTCTGTTACTGAGACCCTAAGTGGCCTTTGGGCCAGTAATTTAGCTCTCAATCTCTCTGCATAGAGAGAGAAGAGACCTGGCAGAGCTGAAGAGTGATAACTAATTAAAGAGAAAATGCTTGCTTAGTACCCTAGGGATGTAAAGCAAATACTACTTCACATCAGGAAGCTTTGCTTAATTGACATGAAGGAGAAGCTGGAAACACCAAACACCAGAAATGTGGCACACTGATATCTAGCCCTAAACGGTACTTGGCAGTCTCATGAAATACACTCACAGGTAGAGGCACTGCCTGCAAACCTCTCCACTTCATAACTCCTGTTGAAAGAGGGTATAGAGGCAGGGAGGAAGGTTGCTGCTCTGTGCTTACACAGATACAGGGTCCTGGATCCCCTGCAGTGAGCAGGAGGTGGCACCGCTGAGAGCACCTCTACAGCCTTTTCGACAGCTTAACCTAGGTAGGATGTCCCCCCTGCTCCTCATCAGGATGAGGACATCTAAAAACTAAAAACTCAGCTCATGTTTTAAGGTTGCTGTTCCTCTAAATTTAATGTGAGTTTGCACATGAAGAATCACTACTATAGACACCTTTCCTTGCCTGGCATTGCTGAAGCGAGCAGTCTCTAAGATTCCATACCCTTGACTTTGACAGGACACTTGAATAAAGCCCTGGTCACAGGGGTTCTGCAAACATCCAGATTTTCAAGACTTACCACAGAGCAAGCTTCTCATGAAATTACCAGGATGTTTGGTACTGACTTTCAGTGGTAGCTGAATCAACTGCCCAGAAGCTGAAACCAGGACAGCCCTGAGCACTTCCTGGCTCTGCGCCACCAGAGCACTCTGTGTGTTTAACTTTTGAGCGTGTGAACAGTCCCTTTCAAGTTGGTGCCCCCACAACATGTCCTGATTAAGTAAGGTTAAGATCCCCGGTCTCCTGGCTCACACTGCTGGCCCCGTGCACCTGAAAACATTGTCTCCTTCATCACTTCTGCTGAGGTGAATGTCACAAGT
The DNA here is from genome assembly GCF_036250125.1 of Pseudopipra pipra. NCBI lineage: Eukaryota > Metazoa > Chordata > Aves > Passeriformes > Pipridae > Pseudopipra > Pseudopipra pipra. The sequence goes on along the minus strand of NC_087552.1, from coordinate 24,839,691 downwards.
GCTTAAACCTAACTACTAAATGCATTTCACATCACTCAAGGATGGCTGAGTAAAGTTGATAATTTTTGATGCAAAACAGACCTGCATACACACACTTGGTTATACCTTCGCTGAGGCAAAAGCTGAATCAAGCCCAGTACAGACCTACCTTTAACAGAGGCTGAGTAGGTGGAAATGATGCAAAGGAATAGCACAGTAAGAAGAATCATGCTGGACTCTGCCGAGCTCCTGACTGCAGCATGAAGTGTGAGAGCCTCCAGGAACTGAGCTGCTGAGTGGAGGGGAGCTTGCAGAGAGAGCCACCAGCTCGGCCACACTGTTTATCTAGATGTAGTAAAGGTCAGATTCCAAATTCCACACTCAGGTACTAAGTTCATGAAAGGACTTCCAGTTAATTATTAAGAACTAAGGTAACTGGCGGTTTCTACCCCATTTTATCGATCACCTCGGCTTTCATTTTTGAATACTGAGCCGACACAGACACACTTCTGAGTAGGGGAGCCCACCTCCAGTCCTGGAAGAACCAGCAGATTCTGCCACCACTCCTCTCCCTGAATGAAAGGGCAATCGGGTCTGTTGCTGCCAGGGAACAGATCCTGACCACTGTCTCCACTGACTTGCATCAACTCCATGAGCAACCCCAGAAGCAGATGCTTTTTAAGGGTCTTCCTGGAAGCAGAAGTACATGGGATTTATCAGTGCCATCCCAAAAACTGATGGTACGTTGTTACAGAGACTCAGATGTGGTGTCAGTACCTGCTGTATTGTACCATACCAAATAAATTTTCTTTTTTTCAGTGGCCCCAGCCCCCATCTTACATCACTGCAGCGCAGAGGTTAGAGACTGAAAGATGAGATAAAATCAGCCATTTTGTCACTTCTCAGTGATGAGTACCCGCTTGGCAGGATCTGAGAGCAGGGCAAACCAAGCCATGCTTCACACCCCTATTTTCCCCTTTTCTTATGCTCACTTCACCACCTCCCCTGATATGCCTCTGGCTGACTAACCCACATTGCTTCCCTGTTTCCTCTGAGGGTAAATCCCATGCCATCTCGCACTAAGCCCCATGGCCACAGGGCTCACTAAAGGATCTCTTTTAGGTGTCACTGGGGCAAGTGTCCCATGGGCCAAACCCCCATGTTTCTTGGCACAGCCTGGGTGTCACATCCTGTGAGGGGGGCACACCTCTCTCCCAGCATATGAAGCCTCCTCAGCTCTGCGAGAAGGGAGGATCTGCTCCTACTTATAGAGCCATCACCACACCCTTTCACTCCACTTCCACAGGCTACTTTAGCAAGACTTCAATCTACAAACACTCCAAATGGGAAAGTGCCACCCCAGGCTGCATTTAGCTGCTCCCAATGGGCCACTTCTGCCACCAGATCCTCTGTATTAATAAGGGATCATGGTAAAAGAGAAGTTGAACACCATGTATGTCAATCATCGCCCAGCAGCGGGTAACAACTGGTCCATGCCAATGCTACTCCCTCGTGTTCATCTCTCTGCACCTTGTGGAAGTTCCCCCTGGAAATATTCCTGTGTTTTGTGTGTGTGTGTGCACACGAGAAGGAGATTAGGAAACCCTAGGGTCTGCTACTGCTTATTCACCATTTGTGGTTATTTACGCTGCTTCCCCAGCGCAGGCTGTGACACGCTCCTGAATTCAAAGGACTGAGGCAGAGGACTTCAGCTAATCCTTTTGCTGCATTTAGTAAACAATGAGCTTGCCACGCTTTCAGTGCTTTCTTGAAAAAAATAAGGACACAATCTTGCTGCAAAACCAACTCTGGCTAGAGGGAGACTAAAGGTATGGATCCAGATTTGGAAATGCAGCATTGACACTTCTCCAAAGGAGGAGCTGATGTTGGTCTGAAATCTGGACAAGAGAAACTGTCCTCTTCTTATGCTCTCGGAACACAGGAAATTTATTTCTTCCTTGAAAGAAAGTAATTTTTAAAAAAGGCTCTCTTAGACACTAGAATATCAGAGACAGATCCCCTGCTGATGTAAATCACCATATCTTTTTGGACACCACTGTAGTGGTGCCAATTACAGAACTAAGGATACAAGCATCATATAGAGAAATAGTGTACATACATTGTCACACGCATAAATGTTTATACACCCATATGCATTTCCACAACACAGACATGGAATGTTCTTCAAATGTCTAAAAAAAAGACATTTAACTGAGCCTCGCCTCAGTTATGGCTGGAGTTAATCAGCAGTGACTTCCTTTAAGTGAGATTACACCAGTGAAACAAGTGTTGCGCCCACCAAAGTCCACACCACGCAGAGGTTGCAGGATCAGCCCCCAATGTACATTTCACGCCATGCTGGCATATGTGCTGGGGTCAAAGTGTTTCTTTTGCTGCACATTTTCCAGAGTCCAATCTATATCTTTATACAACCTAATAAAACTAATGAGGTTTCCTCCCAAGTTCTGAGGCCAACAAAATGTTTCTGTCTTCTCTTCACAAGCGACAGCATCAAGATCTTGGTTTTCAACTCAAACCTTCGGATATGTGCACCAAAGTACCCAAGTTCATCTTCACCCTTCAGCTGGTGCCTGTGTGCCCCAGCTCCCAGTGTTTGGCTGAATAAGACTGCCCCATTTCTGCTATAAGGTGGGGTTGGAGATGCCCAGCCATGTCACTGGCCAAAGGTGGGTTATGACTGTCACTTGCACCCTAAGCCCCTCCTCAAGAATGCGGCAGTCAGACCTGGCCCACAGAGAATAATGTCAGTGTCCACACCTGAGCCTCCTGAGTATCTTTTTTCTTCTCTCCATTCTCTGCCCCTTGACCTGCAGTTTTAAGCTTTGGGGTGTTCAGTTCTTTCTGTTGCTGGGGGGGACAGTGACTCACCATTTGGATGAGCATCCTGAAAAAGTCATGTTAAGGCTCTATCAAAGTAATGAAATTCAGACAGACAGCTCTTTCCCAATATTTGCAACTGCTCAGGTCTTCATTTGGCTTTGTCACCACTTGGCACTTGGCAGACTTCAGAAAACATTGCATTACCCTGTGTCAGTGTCTGAGGACATTGGAGTCTGGATTAGCAGTACTGACGCTTTGCAAAGTGCAGTATGAGAAAAACAAAATGCGTAAGCAATTTCTTCATTCTAAGAAAAAGCACACTTATTATGTGAATTTGTCAGATGTCTTTAGCTTTTTTTAAAAAAAGCAAGCAAGCAAATGAGTTTATATTGGTAACTCATATGCAGCCTTTCAACGACCAGAAGAGAATGAAGGATTATCCATAAGGACAGTGGAGCATTTGGACTTGTGTGATGCTGGCGTGTCAAGATAGATATTAATAGTAACACGAGTGAGGTTTTAAATAGACCCTAGCAAATGCAAATCTAGCTATTTTTAAAGTCATGTACAGAATAGGACTCACAAATTAAATCAAGTATTACAGCAAATATTGAATTCCAACAGCAGTTAAAAGGTCAGTGTCTTACTATAGTGACACTGTACAATTTTGTGACTTCAACACAGCTGTAGTAAACCTGAAACCACCACTAAAACTGTAAGAGTGTGTATATCTGGAACCAATGAAACCTGAGACAAACATTGATGCAGATGAAAAGGGTATTATGGTAGTGCACACTCGTGTGTTTGCTAACTTTGTGTGCCTCGTTAACCAGGGGCAAACAGATATCCACATACTTGGGCTGCCCAAAATATATAGTTCTCATAGAACACAATCCCAGTCTCCAGAACTGACTCCTCTAATAGGGCAGCATTCTTCCATGGAGTTATGTGGAGGCGAAAGCACGCTGCCCTTCGCTGGGTATTTACACTGGAGTTTAAAAAGCTCATTGTCGGTGGCCTTTAAAAACAGGAAGCCCGGAAGCGAGCACCCTTTTTCAGGGGCCTGGGAGAACGCGGCACTGCCGGGGGGACCCCTGGGGCTCGAAATCCGCCCTGAGGAATGCCACCGGTTAAAAATACTCGGCTGGCCTCTGCGTGAACTCAGCGGGGCCATCAAAACCATTAGACAAAAACGAGATTTTCCTGCTTTTCGCTGCCCGGATCCCCGCGGATTCCCCACGGGTGCCTGCGCCAGCACCGCCACCGCCCGCCGCCAGGGGCGCCCCGCCCGCCGCGCTCACGTGACCGCCGCCCGGCGCCCGCCGGGACCCGGAGGCGTGGCGGGCGCGCACGCGCCTGCGCGTGAGGGGGCTGCGGCTCCGCCCCCTCCCCGCGCCCGGGCGTGCGCGGGGCGGCTCGCGGGTACGTTGCGGCCCCTCGGGGGAGCGCGGGGGGAGCAGGGAACATGGCGGCCCCCAGGGGCTCGCGCGGCGCGGTGCGGGTACGGCTCACCGCCGCCTGGGGGGGGGCACGGCCCTCCCGGGCTTTGTGGCCGGCCCTGTGCAGCTATGAGGGACTTACTGCGTGTCTAGATACAGATACACGTGTGTGCATATGTGTCTGTCTGTGCGCCTGTGTACGCGCACACAGGTGTACGCGCAGCGCTCGGCGTCCGCACGCCCTCAGACGGGGAAGTCGGAGTGTGCCAGCGGACACGCCGCTGGTTCTCTGGTGCTTTGTGTGTCTCCTGGCTCTGCTGTCCCTGCAAGAGCCGGAGGGTTGCTGTTTTCTGCCGGATGTAGGTGCGGCGTTCTGCGGCGAAGTGGTTACCTTTGGAGAGTTACGTGGGTGTCGAGCGCAGGGGAGCTGCTAGGATGGAGAAGTAATGCTTGCCATTGGAAGGAGAGGCTGTAATTGTAATTGGTTTGAACACAGAATGTTTTGCTGAGTAACAGTCTGTCCCCTTGCTGTGTTTGTCCAGTGACAGTGGCAAACCTCTGTCACTGTGCAGTGTCTTCGGTTTTCAAAAGAAATAAAAATTAGTTTTGAAGGAGTACAGCACGTTCACACTTCTTTTTTCCCCAAAAAGAGTGGCTTCAGTGCCTTAAAAATTACATTTCTCTAAGATGCTGCCATAGTTACATCGTAAGATACCTGTTTAATTTTTTTCTGTTTGTGTATTTGTGAACAGTTTGTGTACACGTACTGGTACTGCTATTTTTTTTTTTCTTTAACATTAAATTCAGTTTGATTCCCTACTTTTATGCAGTTGTGTTTTCACAAAATTTTTACTTGGAAACTATTGACTAGTTGCAGATGTGGCAGGCAGAGTTTTAGACTATCTGAATGCAGGTCATAATCTCTGTAGTATTTTCTATGTTACTGTTTGCAGAGGAACTAACATAGCTTTAAACAAACAAAAAAGGCCTCTTATTTATTATTTTTCTTTATTCAGGTTTACGGTAGGTGTTGAATGATACTTGCTCTAATTGACCTCGTTAATAACACTCATACAATTGTTTTGTTTTGTAGAGAATTGGTGAGCAGAAAGCTTTCTTTTAGTGAAATATTTAGCTCATGCTGAGAAACAAGTCAGAAAACCCGGCCAAAAGCTAATGTCATCCGAAACGCCAACAGACAGTCCAGAGGTGCCAATGGAAAATACCCTTTTCTCCGAAGTTCCTGATGTGGAAGGAAAGGTGAAGTCAAATGACAGTCCCGTAGAGAGACAGGAGGCAGGCTTAGAAAAGGAAGAGTGCTCTGAGCCCATGTCCAAAAGACAAAGGAAGAAGTTATTGAAGCAGAAACAGTGGGAGGAACAAAAAGATCTACGGAGGTATGGTTTGCAAAATAGCTTTCCTAGATTCACATGTAATATTTAGTGCTAATAATAATGATGTGTCATCAGAATTTTCTTGTAAATGGCTTTAACAAATCAAGGCAGTTGAACCAGTTTTCTCCCACACCAGGTTTACAGCAGTAGCCGCAGGCTACTCCATCTACACTTGAAGAGGCTGTAAAGGTAAGCATCCCCTCTTCCTATTAGAAGTGTTCCTCAGCTTGGAGATGTCAGGAGGTATTCAAACGTGCACGGTTTTGATTTGTCAGAGGGGAGAGATAACCTGTGGCCTTGTTCCCTTCTGCGTGGGCCGCACCCTCTTTCCCAGGTGGTGTCTTGGTGAATCTTATACTAAGACAGTGAACAAAAGCAAATACTTTTGACATGTGAAATGCAGTCCTGTAAGTTATGTTGATTTACAATCTGTTAGAATAGTTTTGAAAGATGATGATCTGCTGTTCCGTTGTGTTGAGAGAAAGTGTATCTGCAGATGAGCTGATGGTGGTTTATCCTTGTCCTGCTGACTGCAAGGTGTTCCTTCCCAAGACAGCGGCTGTTGCTGTCTCTGAAATGTGATCTCCCAGTTGCCCACTCCCATCAGGGGACTGGGAAGGAAAAATTGCTTCAGAAGCTTTTTGAAAAACTGTTCAGTGAAAGAGGATGTAAATCACCTTCCACGTTCTGATTCAGATACTGTGATTTTTTTCAATCTTTTTGTTAATTCTTTTATGAGACTTGACTCAGAGCATGGACTCCTTAAATCCATGAGACTCCCAGTAGTGAGTTCATTGAATTTGTGTCAGATGCCCGTCTTTGTAGGTACATACAGAACTTCACAAAGATGGGGGTGTGTTTCATGCTGGTCTCAGCCTAATACAAATGCAGGCAACATTTAAGAAGTTTAAACTACTGCAGTCACAGGACAACCACCTTGGTCCTAGAAGTCTGCATTTGCATGCATAACATGCACCTCAGCACATTTGGCAGCACTTTTTGATGATTGATTTGTTTGTTTATTTAGGCAGAAACGAAAAGAAAAACGCCAGAAGAGAAAACTAGAACGTCAGTCAAAATTGGATTCCAGTAACGAAGGGAATGACAGAAAGTGCATGCGCAGGGAAGTTGTTCCTAGCACACTTCGCCTCATTGTGGACTGCAGCTTTGATGACCTGATGGTGTTAAAGGTAAAAGGAACTTACCCATCATTGAGAGGTTCTCCAGTGACAGTTCTGATGCAATGTCAGAGCGCAAAAACTGGAGAGCTGCTTGCAGGGCACAGTTAGCAGGCTTCACATTTTGGTGGCTCCCAGACCTGCTCATGTCAGTTGCTGAATTTTTTAGGCTTTGGGCCATACTTTATATAAGTTTGCCAGAGATTCTGTTTGCCTTCATGGGGATGCAGTAAATTGATTTGATTCCAAAAGCAGAAATATAGAAACAGTTTATGCCAGGTGTTCACCATGACATTGGATGCACTTCTACCTCAAAATGGTTTTGCTAAAAGGGACTGCAAATGCCACATGCAGTTGCTTTCTCTTTCAAAGTGGTCATGAGGATCCCAACCCTCTTAGTAAGTGTCTGTAGAAATTAAGATTTTGAGTATTGTGACGATAGTGGGCTTGTTCTCACAGTCACACAAGAGGTAATTGGGACAGGAGGACACTCTTCAGCCCATCTCTAAAGTTACCTTAGATAAGGATGAAAGAACAGGTGCAATGATCAGCAGGATAGGTAAATATGGGGAAGATCAGCGGGATACCCAGCCACAGGTCAAGATGCTTGGTGTGGTGTTTTGAGAAGAAAGCACCTCTAACTATACTAGGAAAGTTAACCTGCAGCCTCCTGTAAGAGTGCAGCCTTTGGTGTCTGAGGCAGACGTCATGACTCCTGGTGCCCGAGCCCTTCTGCTGCCGCCAGGACTTCACTGCCCTGTAAGAGCTTGAATTCCAGCTTTTGCACAGCCTGTCTGGCTGCTTGGGGAGTGTAATGCAGAGCATGTGTAGCACTAATGGAGCCTAGTGCCACTCACCACAGAATTTTGGGGAAGCTCCAGTTGGCTTTTTGGAACTTCGTTCCCTGAGGAGCCTTTCAGCAGTGCCCCAGAAGAGAGCAGAGGACCCCCTTGATAGTTTCAGAGATGCTGACCAGGTGTTTCCTGCTGACTTCATCCTTTGTGAAACACATTTCCTTCCTTAGGCAGAGCACCATTAGGCCTGATATAAAAACTGGCACTTCTGCAGATGTTAAGGAAGGGTGAAGCGCACTGTAGGTGACAATGGTTGTGGTCTTTATCAGTAAGGTAAATTAGAGGCTTTCTCTAGTGTCTGTAAAACTCGTGTTGCAATATTTTCACAGGTCTAGTTTATTTGAAATCCTTTGAAGATAAAAAATATCAAAGCATTATAATGATGTTTCTTTCTAAAATAGGAATCGATTACATTTTTAAAACACTACTTTTGAGACACTGAGAATAAAACTGTGTAATGTACCTTACAAAAGCCATAATTGGCTGAAAAATAAGTCTGCTGCATTTTAAATAGTAATAGTTTAACTGTTGTCCAATTTGTCAGTCAAAATGCTGGAGCCAGACGCTAGGTTATTTGCATTGTTCTGGGGTTCTTCAGGTTAATTATGCATAATTAATTTTCTTAAATATAAACTGTATGTTCTCAAGATTTTCCCATGGGTTAAAGACTGAGTATTGTCACAGCGATAGATCTGTTTGATTCCTCAGATTAATTTTGTCTGTTATAATATATAATTAAATACCTGTAATGTTTGCTTTGGGCTTTTTTCCTAGAATAATGCAAATCACATATACAGAGGTGTCTAAGTACACTTCTATGGGAAGATGTGTGTGTTTTCTTGCCAACATAATCCCTGCACAGTGGCTGTTTTTTCTCTCAGGATCTGATGTCCGCACTCTCTCAGTAGTCACTTTTGCCAGTTAAAAGCTTCCTTTTTCTCTCTTTAGCTTCTGACTGGCTCATGGTAAAGCATTTTGTGATGGTCTGTATGAAGGACTAAGTAAAAACAAATTATGTTGTGTACAGGATGTTAAGAAGCTTCACAAACAGATTCAGAGATGTTATGCAGAAAACCGCAAGGCATTTCATCCTGTGCAGGTATGTTTAAACAAACTGACTACTGCCATTTACCAAACATATGAGAAGTGGTGAGAACTGTAGTAGAAAAAAATTATTTGAGCTGCCTCTTTCTAGTAAGAAAATTACTTCTATTTTAACAGATTAAATTCCAACCGATGTAAATAAAAATCCCCATATATATGAATAAGTATGTGTGTGCAGGTGAAGATACTGGAGTGTGCCTTTAAGGTCTTGTTGATACTCAGTTTTATCTGTGTCAGATTAAAAAAAAAAAGTGAGTTCAAATGCATACTTGTCTTTTAAATGTATCACTAAGTGTATGAATATGGTCCTAGTATCAATTCCATCTAAAAAATATTAAAAGATTTAGCTAATAGATCAGGGTAGAAAAAGTCTTATATAGTTAAGGGTAGACAGAGAGGACATAGATTGTGGCATATTAACATTTCTGTATTTTGTACCTCTTTTTTGTTCTCTTTGAAGTTTTACTTGACCAGCCATGGTGGACAGCTGAAGAGCAACATGAATGAAAATGACAAAGGATGGGTGAACTGGAAGGTGAATAATTGAGTATTTCTGTAAAAAAGGAAAACAAAATCTTGAATGTAGTTGCTAACTAGATTGTTAGTTGTGAAGAGCGTTTGCTTTTTCCATGTGGGTTTTTCTAACACATAAGAGCAATGGCATATTGGAAATAGTGTAGCTCTTTCTGCTTTTTAATTGATTTAATTTGCATAAGCCAAAGACTGCTTATCTTGACTCTATATTTGATTTTTGCTTGGAAAACTACACACACATCTGTTTTCACCTGCTTTTATTGAACAAATTTCATTCCCTGATAGACAAAGCAGGGAACTACCTTGATTTAGGCAGTTCTGACAGTCATCCGTCTTGACAGTGCTCTTTTTTCTTGGCCAAAATAATACTTTGAATATCAGGATGCTTTCATCACATTGCCTCTCAGTATTGAAGTGTTCTTTAGAGAGGAAGCTTGTCTAATGGTCAAACTCACGTTGGTTTTCCTTGTAATTCCCTGTTAAACCACTGTTTCAACAACATCAAAGGAAGAGCACTTTGCATAAATAAAACCAGACCTATTTTCAGCATTTCTTGTGCAATAGCTGCTTTGCAGCAGCATAACATAAACCTCTCTTAATGAACAGTTAATGTGAATTAAGGATTTACTTCTGATTTCACTTTTTTTGGAAAGGTGAACTGGAAAATTACTTGGATCCTTAGGAGAAATATGCTCACATTTGAAGGGAATCACAAGAACTTTAAGGATTTGTAAGGTTCTTTGGAGGTTTCAGAAAATTTCCTGTTGATTTTTACAAGTCAATGCCATAGGGACTGGATTGTTTTTGCAGAAATCAATGTGCAGTGTGATACACTCTTAAATATGAATGAGGGACGTGGAATGACCACAATTCTATTGGATTTATTTTTGCTGGTCCCATCTTAGGTCTGTAAAGCTTGGCCAGCAGCTTATCTGTTGAATGTAACTTCTTTTAACTACCTTTTTTTGAGGACATCCAAATTAGAACAGAGCACTACAGTGAGCTAATAAAGAAAGAAGACCTAGTATATCTTACCTCAGATTCCCCAGATGTTCTCGAAGAGCTTGATGAGAAGAAAGCCTATGTGATTGGAGGACTGGTGGATCACAATCACCACAAGGTAAAGCGTGGATCTGTTTCTTTATAGCTTTTTTCTGTTTTAGCACCTTATTTGACATAAATACTGTTGTTTCTAAACTAACAAAATAAATAATAAGAAAACTTCTTGAAAAAAAGACTTAAAAAAATTTTTGAAGAAATGTGAAAAAAAGCTTTTGTGGTAGCAGTGGCTTGTGTTCCAGAATGCAGGAATGCTGGGCTTTTTTGGACTTTATCTTTTCATTTTAAATATAGGAATGGAATTAATAACACAGCTCAGCTTACTGAGAGCCATAGTTTCAGACAGAAGGGTTTGGTTTCCATTAATGCACTTGCAAGTCTATGTGCATGCTTGGATGCCCACATGCCCAAATACAGATGGCAGCAGCACTTGCATCTTGGGTGTCCTTTTTTAATAAGTTTGCTTCTCAGGAGAACTTGGCTGAGTAATACACATGCCTCAGAGATCAAGTTCCATACCTGTACGTGGGATCATGCTGTGGGGACCTGGAATATCATAGAGAATGCAGCTGGGAAATTGAAGCGCTGTTACTACTTTAATATTTTGGTGGGATGCTAAAAAAAGGGATGTCTCTTCAACAGCAGTTAGTTCAGTGAAAGGCTGGGAGGGAGCTGAAGCAGATCCTTTACATAGACTTTGTGATATAGAGTGTTTACACAATTCTAAAGACTTTTTTTGCCCACCTTGGGCACAGGAGTTTTCAGGTATAAGAAAGCAAGCAAAATTTCTTTATCCTTTACTCTTCCTCTGCAAAAATACACAGTGACTGCAATGTGAGTAACGTTGTACTTAAGCATAAGCTCACCTTTAAAACAGTCCGTGGCTGACTTGTTCTAGAGCTGCAGCTGCATGAAGTTTTATTTACAATCCTTTAGACCATTGGTCACAGTGTGACGTATGCAGAAAGTACTGAGTTTTCCAAAAGGTAGCCCTTTTGAGGCAGATACTGTCTAACCAGGGTAAGTTTCTTTTTGCAACTGTCTTCTAAAGCAAGATCATGGCAGCACCAGCAAAACTCTTGCCAGAAAATTATACTTGTAATAAATCTGCATGGGCTGATCCAAAATGGTGATTCTGAATGCACTCATTTAGGTGTCTTTCCCACAGGGAATAACTTACAAAAAAGCTGTAGAGCAAGGCATTGGTCATGCGCAGCTCCCACTCAGAAACTTTGTCAAGATGAACAGTCGGAAAGTGTTAGCTGTCAATCATGGTAAGTTTTAAATCATAAAATAATGACATTGTTGTAGAATATACCAGTGATATTTACAGTTTGAACCCTCAAATTGTGCACTGCAGTGCAGGTACCTCAACCTTGTTTTATTATGTTGATACTGCCTTTGGGGTACAATAATTGCCCTGACCTAATTTAACTATATTATAGAAATAGTTAAATGTAAATGATGGTGTCTTAGCGACTCAGGAGTGCACCTCCTATCCTGTTGGCTTTTCTCATGAATACTTGTGGCATTCTTATCATCCTGGTCTTGTTTCCATGCTTAATGTATAAGTGTTGGAAATTATTCCATGTATTTCATGTCAGGGGAGAATACATGTTTGTAATGTTTTCACCTCCTTAGACAGCTTTGTTCAGCAGAAACTGCCTCGGTACCTATAGACTCACCACAGTTGGTCTCAGCGGTACTCAGTCTGCTGAGCTTTCAAAACTTATTTTTACCTGATTTGCTGGTTCTGATTGAAGCATTCGATTGCTTAACCAAGTCTTGAATTCCACTCCTTTTAAACTTCCAGTTTTATTACTAGATCATTTTTCAGTGTCAATAAACAAAAATACATGTAAAATGGAGCCTACTCAGATCTTTATGGAAATTTTTGACATGGTGTCAAAGGCTTTTTTGTGCCCCACTGCACATTATTTTATTTTACCTTACCTTGCTTTTTTCCAAGTTGTTTTTTTTCATGTAACACATTGCTCAATGATACCTTTGTTTTCTTAAAGTGCTGTTGATTGGTGAGGTGTATTTTTCCACGATAATAAAGAGTACTTAAACATGGAGGAGACTATAGTATGTCACTGGACTTAAAAATTATCAAACTCCATATATTTGTAAGATTTTACATGTTTCTAAAACTTGATCTTTAACTGTTGCTTTATATAGAAAGAAAAAAGCTAATTACAGGAGTTTTTAGGAAGACTTTGGGCTGTCTGTGTGTTAGGGAGGGGTCAAAATCTTTCTTAAAGTGTATCCACAGCAGTATTCCTGTCAAATATGGGGAAGCATTGTATACAAGGCACTGGTGAGACCTGAAGTATTAGGAGGGGAGCATTTCTCTGTCTCTGAGAGAAATGGCTTGAAAACTGGAGCTACTGCAGAAAAGCAGTGCTGTGGGTCCTGTCACACAACTGGAGACTCAGATCGCACTTGGCTTTAGGCTGCAGCAGTAGCAGAATTGCCTTGTCTGTCCCTGGCTGCACTTCATCAGCTCCACTGGGAAGATGCCACAACAGAATGCACCTGAGCCTCTGGATGGGATGGATTTGGGGGTGTGTTCCTATCAGCAGTTCATTTATCTCCCTGTCAGAGAGCTGATGGGTTTTCTTGATGTTGCAGTGTTTGAGATCATCCTTGCCTACCTGGAGAAGAGAGACTGGAAGGAGGCCTTTTTCAGTGTCCTGCCACAGAGGAAAGGGGCTGTTCCTCTGGGAGAAGCCAATGATTCATCCAAACATGCTCTGTCTGGAAAAGAAGATGAAGACAATGACTCGGACAGTGACTAGGCTTTAGAAGGAGATGATGGGAAAGATGCAACACACAATTCATGGGATAAATCTGGGACGTGAAGTGGTTACACTCCAAAGACCATCTGCTGTCTTTGTAATACTGAATTGTCTCAGTGCTGGGTAGTTCCACAGTTTGCCTAAAGCTGTTTGTGTACATGAAGGGTAAAGTTAAATGCAGTTTTTTACCCTGAAACTTCAATATTATTAGCTTTCAGAAAAAAAAGAAATGAATGGCAAATGTAGCATTTATTTTTCCCAAGGGAGCTGTTTAATTTAATTTTTTAATATTACTTTTTTATACATACAAATTTGGGTGTAATAGCCAAGAGCATTAGTAGTTACTATTTTAATGTATGCATTCTTCTCCATTTCTACTCTAAATTTTCTTAAAAGCAATTAATGACAAGTGTTCCTGTGACTCCAAAACCTGCACCACTAGTGCCTGTTGCAAAGTGTGCATGAACACTCCAAACAAACAAACAAACATTGTAATTTTCCTGAACTTCTCAACACACAGTTGCAATCAACTGAACTGCCCAGTTTGTATATTGTGTTTAGTTAGGTGGGGTCAATAGATGAAATATGAGTGTGGGGTTAAGGCAGTGCTTACACTTGAGCTTGAGTGGGATGGGTGTCAGCACAGGTGCAAATCAGGTGCCTTGGTTGGCACATTGTGCATGTTGAATTGAGGCAACACCGTGACTTTTAATTATTTCTTCATCTCCTTAGCCAAATTTATCACACAGCCTCAGAACAATCCTAGGATACAGGAACTCTTCCTTACAAGTCACTTACTCAGATTCAGTATTCCTGTTTAGTCACATGATCCTGTTTGTAATGTAGTGTCTGTCAAATATTTTGCTTTAAAAAAAGAAGTCATAATCTTAGTCTTGGCTGGATGTTCTGATTCAGCTTATTTCTAACTAACTGAAGTGCTTCTGCAAAGTAGTGAAGCGGACCCCTTGGAATTGAGGCTTCACTTCAGCCCCATGAGCCTGCCCCATCCCTTTTTTCTCCAGGGACTAGCCAAGTAGCTGCAGTGCCTGAATAAGTACAGCTTTCACACCGGTTGGCTGAAGAGCGTGAGGACATGGCATCCTAACTGGTCTGGTATGTTGCTCACTGGTGCCTCAGCCCGTAGTTGGTGTTGATGCTGTTTACCTGTTCTCTGTCTGTGCTAACCTAATCAGGTCCTATGAGGCTGAAGTTCATGCCTCTTTTCACACACTGGATGCTGTCCATGGGATGTGTTCCCTGGTGAGATGGAGCAGTAGATGAGTAGAGTGGGATTTCGATTGGCACAGCCCTCTGACTACCACTGCCATCCGCAACCTTCCACATCCTACAGTTTTTCAGCTGTCTAGAAAAGGCTGTTCTTGGCAGACCTGGACTCACACTGAAGAAGTTTCTAACCCTTTCCTAAATGCTGTAGGTGCTCAACTGTTCACTGGTGGAATCAGCAGCATTAGACACGACCATACTACAGTGGTGATTTGCTTTCAGTCAGCAGGCTGCAGCTGTGCAGAAGTCCTCTGTGGAGAAGCGATGGCTCAAGAAGCCCTAAAGCCTCATTCTTGCAATAACTTCAGTATAAAGTTACTGATGAGAACAGTTGAATTGGTTGTAGCACATGAAAATCAGCCCAGCATCAGATCAAGTTTATTCCTCATTTGCAATCTCCAGACCTGGCCATATTGTTCTCAGTATTTTCAAGATGGACACACTTGCATATTTTAGGCATGGCCAACTAATGCATACACAGTAAACAGAGACAAATCACTATACTGTTTTATAGTAGGAAAAGACAAGGAATTAGTTTCTGATAACAGGAATAAATATTTACATGGAGTGCTCTCAGGCATCTCTTAAAGAAACGTTCTTCTTTGAACCAGCTTCAGCTGCACAAAGTTAACAAAAGTGTAGAAAAACATGCAGGGAAGTTCTCTGCTTCACTGTGCTCTCCTCAAGGAAGATCAGCTCTGACATGCTTGTCTAACCAGGCCTCTCAGACCTCCGAGGTGATGGTGCCACACCATCTCCAAGCAATTTTTGCTCTCTGTGCCCAGAGAAATTTTTTTTTTGAAGTGTAATTTGAATCTGCCTTGTTTCAGTTTAGGTAGATTTGTTCCCTGGCCATGATGGAGTTGAGGAATAGGACATGACAAAAGAAGCTGCACAGAAGCTCTAGAAGAACATGATCCCTGTGTTTTGCCACCAGGTGTCATTGCTGTGCTTAGGAAAGCTCTGATTTTCATCACTAAGCTTTGTGAAGTTCGGGTATTGCCTGAACTATTGCTTAACAATCCTGAGCAGCTTCTGAACAGCAGAATACAGCCAGAGATCTTTATACCTGTCTAATGAAACATTAGAAAGGCAATAAAGAAGGTATGGTTCAATGAATCTGAAAAGAAAATGTCGGAAAATAGGAAAGGGATATGGCAGAAAGTCAAGCCTTCAGGCACAAACGGGCAAACTTTCTTTTAGTGGCATGCAGTGGGGAGGCCACAAGAAGATGCCATAAGAAAGCCTGTTGTCTTGTTCCCTCCCACTGAGCCTCAACGCCCCTGGTTATGGGTGGGATATGACAGAGAGAACAGATTTCTGAAGTCATGCAGCATTCATTCCTTTTCCTGGATTCAGGTCAGTTTGTCTGTGATTTGGTTTCCACATGTCCCATGTCGTAAGTGCTTGTTGACTCCTGGCTTGCTTATGGAGCAGAAGTGTTTGATTGTAGACACGACTCTGCAGGAGGGCACCTGAATTTTTTGAGTGGGAAAAAGCCTCTCTGAATGCCCCCATCTTAGAGGTTTTGGTCAAGAAGTTGACCACTGATGGTGTTTTTTTGCAGTGCAAGCTGGCATACTGCACAGGGGTGCAGCTGCTGAGGGGATCCACAGTGACCAGTTATTCTGAAAAACCACATCACCACCTGGGCTCAGGGCAGCTGCAGGAGTGCAGGAGTGGCATTCCTAAAGTCCTTAGAGCTTGAGGAAAAGGTCAGGGACATTTGAAGAGTTCCAGTGTTTCTTTGACTTAAACAGAACTTTAGATTGCTTGGGCTGTGTTGTAGATCCCACTGAAGATCATGGGTTCACCACACAGTTATCGGTGCTGGTTCATATTATGGTAAAGTATCCATTTACTCTGCAGGAGGTTTTAAAATAAGGTTTGAGTAAGCCCATATTCTTCTTGTCATAAGTTACTCTGAAAAGCAGAGATGGAGTTCCATGTGACTTCCAAATCTAAAGCTGAATTATCTTTGGCCCATCTTTGAAATGTGTAGCTTAATTGTCCCTCCAAGAAGGTGGCTGTGTTAGCTGGGACAACAGCATCTACTACTGACAATCCTAAAGCCAAATAATAAAATGTTTGATTCATATTCATTCCCTTTTGCTCCTTTTTTACTTCAAGTAGTGTAAGATGTGGGTTTTTTTCTTCTTGTTTGCCTTGTCTGACTATTTTCAGAAACCTAAAAGGAAGAAAAGGCATTATTTAAAAAAGGGGTGTTCATACTTGATTCAGTACTCTCCTTAGATATTATTTTTTTCTTCAAAATAATACTTGCTCTAAACTCACACTTTCAGAACCACTGTTTAGCTAATTTGCGGCTTCCACCTTTGGCTTTCGTTCTTCAGCTTATTAAAATGAATAAGACATGGTCCCATGAGCGTATGACTTATTTTCTGTGTGTTCTGGAAAGGTGTCCATATCTGGATGTCTTTGTTTACATTCTCACAAAACTGGATGTCATCATCCCATATGTGTTTAATTCAGCTCCATTGCCTTGACATGCATATTTGTATAATCTCAGATATGACCCCTAAGCTTTTTGAAGAGCTTAACCTGCCTTGCCTGCAAGCTCTGAATCCTACCTGCTGCTCAATTTTATCTCTGCTCTTCAATACAAATGAGCACCTGCAGTGTTTTGTGTACCTAATCTTTTGGACAACCTTAAATGCGCAGGTGGAAGAATACAGAAGGGTTGGAGCAGTCACAGCTTCTGTACTGTGTAGAGTGAGACTTCAGAGATGTTGTTGGTTTTTTTCCTACCTACTACTGCCATGTGGATCCCAGAGCTGAATCCTTTGTGTTACCAAGCTCTGAACAAGAGACTCATAAAGAGTAACGTGAAAATTGCTATCACACAGTAGGAAAAAATGCTGAATTTTCAATTTCAACAGAATCACTGTCTGAAAAGAAACATGCATGTACCTTGGTAAGCTTAAAAATTAGCAATGTCGATAAGGAGAAAGTAACCTAGTTTTAAAACTGCTTAAGTTTTAGCTAAAGCTAATATGCATTTTATAATCTGTAGGGCAGAGTGTATAGTTGCCACTAAAATCTATGATGCATAACTGCCCTTAAAGCTTCTTTTCTCTAAAGAGTTAAGTCACTTGAGCTGTGGTTCAAGTATTCTCTTGTTAAATTGAGTCAGGTTTGGTGCAGAAGAATTAATTTTATGTTAAAAGAAGGCTGTTTCTGAAACCCCTCGCTCTCTTACCTAGAGTCAACATCATGCATTGCCTCAAGAAAGCAAGCAGTGCGAGGCTGCTCAGCCCTGGTAGGAGTGAGGAGTGGGAAGCAGGTTGTACTGCCTGTGAAGTGTCAGTAAACAAGAACCACCTTCCTCTACAAGCTCCTTGTAGTCAGAAACTGCAGCTCTGGCTACGATCTGCTGAGCATGGCCAATGCTTCGTGTCATTTGCCCAGGTTACAGTCCCCAAGTAGAGATGGCCTGGAGTTGCATAAACAGGTCTTTGTCCACTGCTTCTAACTTTTGTGTGCAAGCTCACCAGCCATGAACACCTCCAAAATGTTCTTTCTCTTGTGCCTCTGGCACAACATTTCACTGGATTCTGCTGAGGTTAGTAAATCGCTGGAGGGAGAATATTAGTCCCTCATGTTCAGTTGGATAAAGTGAGATAAAAAGCTGATAAAGGAATTCTGAATCATATATCCAGAGAAGCATAGGATATTTTGAGTTGGAATGGCCCTGCATCAAAGTCCAATTCCTGGCCCTGCACAGGAGAGCCCCAGAGTCACACCATGTGCCTGAGAGTGTTCTCCAAATGCTTCTTGAACTCTCTCAGGCTTGGTGCTGTGACCACTTCCCTAGGGACCCTGTTCCAGTGCCCAACCACCCCCTGGGTGAAAAACCTTTTCCTAATATCCAACCTAAACCTCCCCTGACACAGCTTCATGCCATTCCCTCAGGTCCTGTCAGTGCTCACCAGAAAGAAGGGATTTTAATTGCCTAAGAAGAAATCATCACCATGGCTGGGCTTCGCAAACAAAGATTTGGGAAGGGCTCTACCCACGTTTGTTGCAAGCGCGTTGGTGGCTAAAAAGGCCAATACGAGAGAGGCATGACCGGTTGCAAAAGGCACAGCAGAAAGAGTCCTTAGGTGGTATATTCTGGAAGGCACAATTCTTTCTGCGTTGCCTTTTCCCCTCAAGAGTGATCCTGTGTGCGTTCTCAAAGGCATCAGCAGCGTTATAGATGGTGTGTCTCCAGACCTCCCGACTGGAGGCCAGAGTAGACCAGTTATGGTGATCAATATGGCCACGGTTGAGATGTTGTTTCAGGGAGTCCTTGTATCTCCTCTTTGGGGCTCCTCTCATGGGGCAGCCGGTGGCAAGTTCACCATAAAGCAAGATCTTAGGGAGGCGGTGGTCCTTCATCCTTGAGACGTGCCCTGCCCAGCGCAGCTGTGTTCTCAGCAACATGGCCTCGATACTTGTGACTGCTGCCTGTTCAAGAACAGATGTATTGGTCACATAATCTGTGTGGGTATATGAGCAGTGATGGGGCCTGTGCTTGTGGGTGTTGATGGAACCAATGGGTCAGGCACTCACAAATCAAGCAGGGTGTTGTGTCTGGTCAGATACATGCTTTCTGTCCCAGCTGTTCTTGCTGACTTACTGATTTTTGTTTTCCATTCAGCATGATTGGCACGTTGCCCTTGGACACTATGAAGTGAAAACCATTCCAACAGATTAATCAGTAGCCGGACTGGAAAACTAAGAATCTGGGAGCTGGTACAGCTGCAGCTAGATAGAAGCTTGCACAGTCACATGTTTTAATATGTCAGCTGGACTCTTATGAGTGTCACCAAAGTTCATCAGCAAAGCCTTCATGTTCTCACTGTGTCCCTGTCACTGTGAATTCAAGAGCCACTCCCCCCTTTTCTCTTTGCACATACAGTGCCACTGAGAGTGGTGGGTTTGGAGAGCAGCTCCCAGAGAGGTGGAAAGAGGGGAAAAGCTTTCAGCCAGGGCTTTTGCTTTCTTCCTGGGATGCTGAGAGAAACCATAAGAGGGATGCAAGAAAGGGTAGGGAAGAGTGGGACAAAGGAATCAGGAAGACGGAAGCAATGTAGAGAGTGAGGTTTCATCAGATAAGTGGTTTATTTTCATTCTAGCACTTTTTCTGATTAAGGGGTGGGACTCTGAGCTGGGAGGCTTGGCTAAAAGCTCGGAGCTCCACTTTCAGGAGCACTTTGTAAGACCAGCTTCCAGTGTGTTGGAGAGGACTTGTGGTGCCAGCAACCCAACTGCTTTGAGGCTGAGTGAAGTCTTGGTGGCAAGATTTGAAACAGACACACCAGTCAACATGAGCACAGCAGGAAAAGTAAGCAAAAGTTTGTATTAGAATAGATTCTTTGCTGCAGCTGAGTAATGCATTTTTAAATGCAAATTCTTTCCAGGGACACCGTGAGTCCTGGTGGTACAGCACCAGATGAGAGTTTAGGATGAAGCTGGTACAGGAGAACTGTCTTTATTTGCAGGCCACTGTACTCTCCTAGAAGATGGTTGTTAGCTCTTCAAGGCAATAGTTTATTTGAGGCAACAAGAGGTAACAGCACCAGAACAAGAATAACTTCCTCTCTGGGTTAGCAACCTATTTTTAATCTTTGATTGGATAGTTTAAAATAGGATAGAATGTAGGAAGTGTTCAGATCAATGTATTTATCTGCTCTATCAGTTTCCATTTGGAGATCCCCCAGTGGTTTAAACTATTTTTATCTTATTTATGATTCATATCAGCTTGTTTTCTAAAACAAGGACCTAGCTAATATGTGTTAAATTTTGGGGTGTAATTGTGCTGACATTAGGACAGTCATTAAATTTGAATATGTATATAACAAGTCTCAAACTTAAGTTAATGAAGACCAAAAGTAAGTTTCATATGCAATGCAGTACTGAGCCGGGACTGAGTAGGTTCATGTTTTTGCTAGAAAATAAGTGACGAGAGAGATGGAGGTTAATACCAATACCCATTGCTTCTTGCACTACTGCTGAGGTGCTCACATACACCCAGGAACCTGCAAGAGAGATTGATGGACAAGGAACCTAGAAATAGAAAACAACTGAAAGCATGTACCTTGCTGTAATGTGCCTTAAGAAAGTACCAGGATCATTTGCTGTTACTGCCGGCTCTCTTCTCTATTCTAAAACCAACTAAAACAAGAGAAAGGCAAAAAAAAAAAAATAAATGCTCTCTTTAACTGTGAATTACTGCAACTGCAAAATTAATTGTAGATCACTTGTAGATAGATTCACCAAGTTCAGTTCTCTACCCAGCCTTGGGCTAAGCATAGTAAGTGAAGTGTTGTAATGTAACTTAACTGCCTTGATTTCACCATGTTTATCTTGGAATGCATTTTATGTAACCAAGCAGCATAATCCTCATGCCCTGTAAAAGGGTGTGTTTCTGGTAGAACACACAGAAAAAAAACTGACTCCAGCCAGTGCTTGTCTTGACAGATGAAGTGGGTGATAGTGTGCTGGTGGTGCATCTGTGGGATTCTGTCGTAATCCGTAAACGTTCTCAGGGACACAACCACCAGAACAATACACAGTTAACCAATGTCTTATAGGAGAGATTTGTTTGTTCTCAGCAATCCACAGGTGTTGGCTACCTTTGTTCTAGGTAACACTACATGTTCTTTGCATGTGCAAGTCATAAAATCATCATTGTGCTATGTGTGATGCAATATAAATACATAAATCACCATTTTTTTGGGTTTTTTAAATAAGTTTCCTGGAAAATGTAGCCCTCTAAAATGTGATCTTTGGTCTCACTTGTGAATATTTTATTAATCACGCATTTGACACATGAAATGTTACATTTAGTGTAAATGTCTCTCAAGGCAGTATTTTTCAAAGCATTGTGCCCATCCCACTTTGTGTCTAGCTGATAGTGTGCTACTTTATTTTATATGTTTAGTATTTCCTAGTAATTATTTCCTTTGTTACCAGTTTACAGTTCATGGATAATTAGACATTATTTCTACTTCTACTTCAAAAGCTTTGATAGGAAAAATTTGTTTGTTTGTTTTCCCCTGTGAATTTTGCAGCACACTGGAGTTAAGTTGGCCCAGTGATGCAGGATACTCATGCATGTGCTAAACTTCCTTCATCGTGGACTCAGCTCCCCTCCATTTCCCTCTCAAGATAATGCCACCCGAACACTTGCAGTCAGTAGACTTAATAGAGTGACTGAGGGTACTGTCTCACTCATAAGGTTGTCATAGAAAATCATATTCCAGGGCCTGGGGTTGTTTAAAGATCTGGGATGGGCTGAGACCACCAAGGAAGGACAGGAATAGATATAGGGACAGAGAGGCTGCGCTGCTTTTGAATACACTAGGATTGAGACTGTAGGGAGGAAACCTGTTTGAGAGCCTGGGAGTGAACAATGCTTCTCTCTCTTCTGAGTGTATTTTTCTCTCAGTGGCAGATGGTCAGAGGAACCCTAAGAGCTGTCAGTACCTGGACAAAACCTGAAGAACTAATGGACAAACTTTAACCTAACAGACAGGGGGAAAAAAAAAAAGCTGTCTTGGATAGTAACCCCATCTGAGCTAAATGTCCCTTCTGAGAAGGAAGGTACCTAAGCATGGAAAATATTGTGCTGAAAGTTCTATTCAAGATTACCTCTGCGTGCTGCTGCACCATTTAGCATAGGTGTCCTTTCAGCCATCACCTCATGGCTGAATTTGGGCTCTACTAAAACATTTATAAACCTGTATTAGGCTCCAAATTCCATTTTTAGCAATTTTGTCAGTTCTCAACACAGGCAGTTCTAGGCAACACAGACTTTATCACCACCTGATACATGGCATCATTTAGTGTGCCATCTCCAAGAAGACACAAATATACACAAATAATCAGCAATATGGCAAAAAAAAACCTCCAAGGAAGTTAGAGAAGGACCAATGAGTATGACCAAGATATCCAGTTATCCTGGAGACTATTATACATGCTGCCGAGAACTTGATGTGACAGAAATATGAGCAAATTCCATGAGCTTCTGCTTTCCTACAACTGCACCTGTCAGTACCTGCATTAGGTAGTGCCTTTCTACTCTGTCCCGCCCACCAGCTCAGGAATGAGATACTGAATTGTACTGCTCTGAAAAACACCCTCCTGCTCAATCCCACTCTGTGCTCCTGCTTTGGCAGGAGATATAGCTCTTCCATCTTGCAGCCACTCATCTCCTGCATTCAGCCTTGTCCACGACGATACATTTTTCAAGCTTCAACCTCCATTTTGCTGATGTCAGAGCAGTTTTGGGTTGATCGGTGCAGGATTTGTGTGATGTCACACACAAAGCATTGCTTTGGTAAGGCAAGCAATTATCCAATTGCCAGCCAGACATGGACCATTTCCTAATCCCTCTTAGTTACCTTCAGCCCACTGAAACTCAAAGTACTGTTCTTCTTGCCTGAAGCTGCAGAAGCGCTTGTGTTGCTGTCACATCTGTCTCGTACACCAGAGTCTTTTCCCTTCAGGGATCTTCTTACTTGGTCTTTACATGGCAAACATGAGAGGGGCCAGAGCTATCCTCAGCTTCTCCTTAGCTCAGACCAGTCCAAGGCCAGGCAGATATCAGCCCTCAGTGCTGTTGGAAGGGCCCACAGCCTCTCTTGTGCCACAGCAGCTCAACCCTGCTGCCCTGCTGTCATCCACAGAGCCCTGTCCTGCAGACACAAGGCAGGTGGATTCTTTTCGGTTTCCAGGGAAAACACAACCCTTACTCTCTCTGGACTGGTCACTTTGTCTTTGCATTTCACTCTTCACACTATGCCAGTGTTTACTGAACATCACTTGGTTTCATGGACAGCTGAGCACTCACGTGTTGCTGCTCTCCCACCACATCCCACTCACCCAGCAAGTCCCCCAGGAAACAGCACAGGACAGTTGTGTAGCTCCATGAGTGCACTGCAGTGTGCAGAGACACGTGTTGGGCAGCTGTAGGTTTGGTGATTGTAGGACAACCATCCCCAGCCATTTGCCAAAGGTGAACATTCCCATGCAGCATAATCCTCTCGGTTGCTTCCAGGTTATCAGATGCAGAGCTGCTGTTGCCTGGGCCGTGGGCAAAGAACTCTCTGTCGAGGAGGTGGAGGTTGCCCCTCCAAAGGCAGGTGAAGTCCGGATCAAGGTAAAAAGACATTTCAATAATTTTTTTCTCCCTTGCAGGAACTGCACTTCTTGTGGCTATAATTTGGATATAACCAAATGATAGCCACAAGAATATAACCCGTGTAATAAGGCCTGGGGTCTGCCCATAGGCCTTAACTGTCCAGAGAAGCCCTGTGGAAAATCATTCCACAAATTCAGTTAAACAAAGGCTGGGCTATTTCTAAAGTTCATCATCTACTCTTTCCCCTCCAAACAGATTGTGGCCACCGGCATCTGTCACACAGACGAACACGTTTTGAAAGGTTGCTTTCCTAATGTGGAATTCCCAGTTATCCTAGGCCATGAAGGAGCTGGGATTGTGGAAAGTGTTGGAGAAGGAGTGACCTCTGTGAAAGCAGGTAATCAATGCACACACAAACCCATGTGCACAAGTCAGCCCTCAAAGTGGATGAAGCTGCCAACAGCTCAGAAACATCTCCCTGTTCCTGAGTTAGTGGCTCAAAATCTGAGTGCACACTCATTGCACTGGACTGTCACATACACCTTCCTGGTCTGTTCCTCATGTACATGAATGGGGCTTGGAGCAGTTCATCCTGACAGAGGAAGGGAAGGGTTTGTGGTGGGTTGCTGCAATTGGAAAGCTCAGCAGAGGTGCTCCAGCACCCTCAGGGCCTGCTTAGCAAGAGGTACCAAAAAGGGATCCACTTTGTTGCAGGAGACAAAGTCATTCCCCTTTGCGTCCCTCAGTGTGGGGAATGCAGCTTCTGCCTGAATCCCGAATCCAATAACTGCCTGAAATCCCAGTGAGTTTGCTTCACCTTCCCCTACACCTACATGGGGTTGGCTGTCTGACAACAAGTCTGACAACCCCCCATCAGTGCTTTAGTCAATGAAATACAAATGATTTCTCCTCTCCACAGTCTCTCTGAACCACAAAACCTGATGCCTGACAAAACCACCCGGTTCACTTGCAAAGGGAAGCAGATCCACCACTTCGTGTGGGTCAGCACCTTTGCAGAATACACCGTGGTCCCAGAGTACGCCGTTGCCAAGATAGATCCTGCAGCACCTCTGGACAAAGTCTGCTTGCTCGGCTGTGGGTTTTCCACAGGCTATGGGGCTGCCATCAACACCGCCAAGGTTGGTGTTCAGGCGTGTCGAGCACCCAAGGCTGCCCTCACACTCTCACCAACCCCTCTCCTCCTCCTCACACTGGAGACTCACAGGGTCTTTACCTGTGCTTTGCAGGTAAAGCCAGGCTCCACCTGTGCCATCTTTGGCCTCGGAGGAGTTGGTCTCTCTGTTGTCATGGGCTGCAAGGCAGCTGGAGCTTCCCGCATCATTGCCGTGGATATCAACAAGGACAAGTTTGCCAAGGCCAAGCAGCTGGGAGCCACCGACTGCATCAACCCTCGAGACTGCCAGAAGCCCATCCAGGAGGTGCTCACTGAGATGACAGGACAGGGTGTGGACTACTCCTTTGAGGCCATTGGCCTCAAAGAAACCATGGTAGGTGGCATTTTGGCACTTGTCTTCCCTCTCAGATCATTCACAGGCTGCCATCAGGGAAAAATTCATGCAGGTGGGAAGTTCCTTGCCTGCTGCCTGCACTGCTGGGCAGACCTTTGTGAGAGAAAGGCAGTCTGTTGGCTTGGGGAGAAAACAATGTATGGCTCTTAAAAGTGGCCATGAACTATCCATGTCTCCTGTATAAGGGAGGATGTGTTTTCAGATGAGCAGGGAGGGCCAGATGACAGCTCTGAAAGAAGACTTTTCTGACCAACTCGCCAGTGCTTTCTCTAACTCACCTCTCTGTCCCATCAGATTGCTGCCCTGGCCTCCTGCAATATGAACACTGGCATCTGTGTGATGATTGGGGTACCGGATTCGGCTTCAGAGATTTCCCTTGATCCTATGCTTCTGCTGACTGGGCGTACATGGAAGGGGTCAATGCTTGGAGGTATGAAAGTTAAGAAAACATTTTAGAAATTTCAGCTTTTCCTTTCATGGCAGCTTACAAATCCTACTAAAAGAGGATTTTCAAGAAGAACTGAACTAAAGAGGAGCACTGCATTAAAGAGTAGTATTAAAAATGCTAACAAAAATGCTAATAAACGTGTATAGTTCATACAGTATAACACATACAACTGTCTCTGCTAATCCACCCATTCCAAATAGGGGAAATTACCACACAAGAGAGTGGCACCGGTACTGGTCCCTCAGTCCTGACCCTCACAGTAACACTCCCTTCCCAAAACTGCATTTCTCCCATCATTCACTGCAGCTGCTTGCTCTTCTTTCTAGGCTGGAAGATGAGAGATTGTATCCCCAAACTAGTTTCCAGCTATTTGGAGAAGAAATTCAATTCAGACTTGCTGATCACGCACACGCTGCCCTTCGCTAAAGTGAACGAGGGATTTGAGTTGTTGCGGGCAGGAAAAAGGTGAGACCCTGACTAGCAGGAGCGAGGCACAGCAAACAGCACCTCCTCCTAAAAGTCAAACAGCCCAAATGCTCTGGCAGGCAGAGCACACAACACTGTCTTCTCAAAAAGCACCTGAGTCTTTTGAGGAAGCAGGGCCCAGAGCCAGGTGTGGGGACAATCTGCCATAACGCAGAGGGAAGAGCCCACGTTCAGCACAGGGAACCCTGCAGCTCATGGTTCAGCTCAACCAAGATCCTGTGGCCTTATCATCTGAGGGGTTCCCTTCAGCAGAGATTTGAAGGCTCCCCCACTGCTGCACGTGTCATGCAGCTGAGTGAGGAAGAGGCTGGAGGGAAAGAAGGCAGCCGGTCCCCAGGCACACCTGCCGACCCCGCTGCCTGCTCCTGAACCACAGCACCAGTAAACCCTCCCTTCCCTTCCACTTTTCAGTATTCGCAGCGTCCTGCTCTTCTGAGGGACACAGCCATGGAAAGCTGAGAGGAGGCACCAGCCCAGCAGATGCTCTCCTGGCCCAGCCCCTTCTCAGCCAGCCCCTCCCCTGGTGGGGCACAAGGAGACGACAATAAGGAACTCGCCTATGCTGGTGTTGCTGCTGGTCCTCCTGTGCCCAGGCAAGACCCAGAAGCATCCCTCTTCTGACAAAACGCTTTTACCAATAAAGGGTTTCAGTCAAACTCGTCCCATGCAGTGCACTCAATCAACAGAGGTCCCACGGGGCACGAGGAGCTCCTCCTCATCCCGCAGGCCCTTCCACCACACCCCTGGTCTCAGCAGTGAGCAGCTGCCTTTGCCCCTCCACTGCCACTGCCCCCCACCTTCACCCACCTCAGACAGCTCTGTCCCCAGCTCTGGGACACCTCTGTCCCCATCTCAGCTGGGTGAATGCTGCAGCCTCAACCAAAAGTCCAGCAGGTAAATCACCGCTCCTGCTGCTGCTGCTGCTGCCGCTCTCTGGTCTCGCTCACAGGACCCCAGTGTGTTCTGCTACTTGAAGTTATCCCTGCACCAAACCTGTCACTCCAGCACCCTTCATTTAAACATCAGGTTTTCTTATCACTTTACTTTGTACTAGTCTCTCCTAATTTTTTTTAATAGACTTTGACCAAGTTTTCTTATATCTCTTCAGTGTAAAATACGTCAGGGTGGATCCAACTCTCGCATTCCTTACCTCATTTGACTCGTCTGTCACCAATACAGAGATTTCTCTGAACAATTTTACCTGCACTCTGTAGGCCTTGCTTGCCATGATTTTAGAAGTGACAAATGGTGTATTGTTTATACTTACAGACTGTGTGAAAATATGCAATGTTTATACTTGTTAGCTGTGTGTCTAATTATAAGGTTTGAGAACATAATATGTTTATAGTAAGAAAGCCTTGAGAAACTGGAGATAATGAAACACCTGCAGATTTCAGAAAGTCCCTAAAGGCGGATTAATTAGGAAAGGCTTTGCAAGCCAAGAATGATTTCAGGTGGTGTGGACAGAACATCAGGTCCAATGAACTGGAGACATGAGAGGCGTGCACAGACTGAGCTATCCAATCACCTTGTTGTGAGCATGTACCCTGAGCAAACTAAACTGTATAAAAGTTAACTGATTTAAATAATAAATGGGACATTGCTTTGATCACATTGATCGTGTTGCTATGTCTCTGTACCTCCTCATCGATATCTGGTGCCCGAAACACAGGGACTTTGTCGAGTTCTGAGGGATGTAAAGGCGAACAGAAAGAAGCGGGAGAAGCAGCCGCTAGAGGTGGCGTGTCTCCCGGAGCTACGAGAAAATAGCTGCATGCAGTACAAAGAGAAATCTTGCCCTGATCAGGTGAGTCGGCTGAAGAAAGGAGAATGGGGTCTGCTCTTTCAAGAGACGAGGCAGTGCAGAAGCTCCTTTATTTAATTCTCTCTGAGATTCTAATTATGACGAAAAAGCCCTTAAAGGGTTACTAATCCCCACAGCTCAAGCTACCTTTGAAGTATCCATACGGGGTGCTATAAAGGAACAGTTAGGGGAAGAAATCACAAAAAGATATGACGAAGCAGCTCACAATTCTACATTGTGGCAGCTGCTGACTGAAACAGAGCAATTTCTAAGGACTGAGAGGCAAGTTACAGCTTTAGCCTATGCTGCATTAGCGAGCAGCGAAACTGAAAGCGAAGAGAGAGAGTCGTCTTATCAGCTTTTATTCATTATGTCAATGATCGTGCTGCCGGCGAATTCCAAGTGCAGGCTTCTGCCCGACCGTCAGCCAGCGGCCCCAGCAGCAGTTCATCCTTAGCCCCGGAGAATTCCAAAGTGCAGGACGCCAGGGAAGCCACTGCTAGCTGTGCCTCCCCTTGCGGCAAGTTCTACATCGCCCCGGTTCCGCTTTTCCCGCCGCCGCTTTTGAAGTTGCACCGATCTTTATGGAAATTTTTGACATGGTGTCAAAGGCTTTTTTGTGCCCCACTGCACATTATTTTATTTTATCTTACCTTGCTTTTTTCCAAGTTGTTTTTTTTTTCATGTAACACATTGCTCAATGATACCTTTGTTTTCTTAAAGTGCCGTTGATTGGTGAGGTGTATTTTTCCATGATAATAAAGAGTACTTAAACATGGAGGAGACTATAGTATGTCACTGGACTTAAAAATTATCAAACTCCATATATTTGTAAGATTTTACATGTTTCTAAAACTTGATCTTTAACTGTTGCTTTATATAGAAAGAAAAAAGCTAATTACAGGAGTTTTTAGGAAGACTTTGGGCTGTCTGTGTGTTAGGGAGGGGTCAAAATCTTTCTTAAAGTGTATCCCCAGCAGTATTCCTGTCAAATATGGGGAAGCATTGTATACAAGGCACTGGTGAGACCTGAAGTATTAGGAGGGGAGCATTTCTCTGTCTCTGAGAGAAATGGCTTGAAAACTGGAGCTACTGCAGAAAAGCAGTGCTGTGGGTCCTGTCACACAACTGGAGACTCAGATCGCACTTGGCTTTAGGCTGCAGCAGTAGCAGAATTGCCTTGTCTGTCCCTGGCTGCACTTCATCAGCTCCACTGGGAAGATGCCACAACAGGATGCACCTGAGCCTCTGTAAAAGATGGATTTGGGGGTGTGTTCCTATCAGCAGTTCATTTATCTCCCTGTCAGAGAGCTGATGGGTTTTCTTGATGTTGCAGTGTTTGAGATCATCCTTGCCTACCTGGAGAAGAGAGACTGGAAGGAGGCCTTTTTCAGTGTCCTGCCACAGAGGAAAGGGGCTGTTCCTCTGGGAGAAGCCAGTGATTCATCCAAACATGCTCTGTCTGGAAAAGAAGATGAAGACAATGACTCGGACAGTGACTAGGCTTTAGAAGGAGATGATGGGAAAGATGCGACACACAATTCATGGGATAAATCTGGGACGTGAAGTGGTTACACTCCAAAGACCATCTGCTGTCTTTGTAATACTGAATTGTCTCAGTGCTCGGTTGTTCCACAGTTTGCCTAAAGCTGTTTGTGTACACGAAGGGTAAAGTTAAATGCAGTTTTTTACCCTGAAACTTCAATATTATTAGCTTTAAGAAAAAAAAAGAAATGAATGGCAAATGTAGCATTTATTTTTCCCAAGGGAGCTGTTTAATTTAATTTTTTAATATTACTTTTTTATACATACAAATTTGGGTGTAATAGCCAAGAGCATTAGTAGTTACTATTTTAATGTATGCATTCTTCTCCATTTCTACTCTAAATTTTCTTAAAAGCAATTAATGACAAGTGTTCCTGTGACTCCAAAACCTGCACCACTAGTGCCTGTTGCAAAGTGTGCATGAACATTCCGAACAAACAAACAAACATTGTAATTTTCCTGAACTTCTCAACACACAGTTGCAATCAACTGAACTGCCCAGTTTGTATATTGTGTTTAGTTAGGTGGGGTCAATAGATGAAATATGAGTGTGGGGTTAAGGCAGTGCTTACACTTGAGCTTGAGTGGGATGGGTGTCAGCACAGGTGCAAATCATGTGCCTTGGTTGGCACATTGTGCATGTTGAATTGAGGCGACACCGTGACTTTTAATTATTTCTTCATCTCCTTAGCCAAATTTATCACACAGCCTCAGAACAATCCTAGGATACAGGAACTCTTCCTTACAAGTCACTTACTCAGATTCAGTATTCCTGTTTAGTCACATGATCCTGTTTGTAATGTATTGTCTGTCAAATATTTTGCTTTAAAAAAAGAAGTCATAATCTTAGTCTTGCCTGGATGTTCTGATTCAGCTTATTTCTAACTAACTTAAGTGCTTCTGCAAAGTAGTGAAGCGGACCCCTTGGAATTGAGGCTTCACTTCAGCCCCATGAGCCTGCCCCATCCCTTTTTTCTCCAGGGACTAGCCAGGTAGCTGCAGTGCCTGAATAAGTACAGCTTTCACACTGGTTGGCTGAAGAGCGTGAGGACATGGCATCCTAACTGGTCTGGTATGTTGCTCACTGGTGCCTCAGCCCGTAGTTGGTGTTGATGCTGTTTACCTGTTCTCTGTCTGTGCTAACCTAATCAGGTCCTATGAGGCTGAAGTTCATGCCTCTTTTCACAAACTGGATGCTGTCCATGGGATGTGTTCCCTGGTGAGATGGAGCAGTAGATGAGTAGAGTAGGATTTCGATGGGCACGGCCCTCTGACTACCACTGCCATCCTCAACCTTCCACATCCTACAGTTTTTCAGCTGTCTAGAAAAGGCTGTTCTTGGCAGACCTGGACTCACACTGAAGAAGTTTCTAACCCTTTCCTAAATGCTGTAGGTGCTCAACTGTTCACTGGTGGAATCAGCAGCATTAGACACGACCATACTACAGTGGTGATTTGCTTTCAGTCAGCAGGCTGCAGCTGTGCAGAAGTCCTCTGTGGAGAAGCGATGGCTCAAGAAGCCCTAAAGCCTCATTCTTGCAATAAGTTCAGTGTAAAGTTACTGATGAGAACAGTTGAATTGGTTGTAGCACATGAAAATCAGCCCAGCATCAGATCAAGTTTATTCCTCATTTGCAATCTCCAGACCTGGCCGTATTGTTCTCAGTATTTTCAAGATGGACACACTTGCATATTTTAGGCATGGCCAACTAATGCATACACAGTAAACAGAGACAAATCTCTGTACTGTTTTATAGTAGGAAAAGACAAGGAATTAGTTTCTGATAACAGGAATAAATATTTACATGGAGTGCTCTCAGGCATCTCTTAAAGAAACATCCTTCTTTGAACCAGCTTCAGCTGCACAAAGTTAACAAAAGTGTAGAAAAACATGCAGGGAAGTTTTCTGCTTCACTGTGCTCTCCTCAAGGAAGATCAGCTCTGACATGCTTGTCTAACCAGGCCTCTCAGACCTCCGAGGTGATGGTGCCACACCATCTCCAAGCAATTTTTGCTCTCTGTGCCCAGAGAAAGTTTTTTTTGACGTGTAATTTGAATCTGCCTTGTTTCAGTTTAGGTAGATTTGTTCCCTGGCCATGATGGAGTTGAGGAATAGGACATGACAAAAGAAGCTGCACGGAAGCTCTAGAAGAACATGATCCCTGTGTTTTGCCACCAGGTGTCATTGCTGTGCTTAGGAAAGCTCTGATTTTCATCACTAAGCTTTGTGAAGTTCAGGTATTGCCTGAACTATTGCTTAACAATCCTGAGCAGCTTCTGAACAGGAGAATACAGCCAGAGATCTTTATACCTGTCTAATGAAACATTAGAAAGGCAATAAAGAAGGTATGGTTCAATGAATCTGAAAAGAAAATGTCGGAAAATAGGAAAGGGATATGGCAGAAAGTCAAACCTTCAGGCACAAACGGGCAAACTTTCTTTCAGTGGCATGCAGTGGAGAGGCCACAAGAAGATGCCATAAGAAAGCCTGTTGTCTTGTTCCCTCCCACTGAGCCTCAACGCCCCTGGTTATGGGTGGGATATGACAGAGAGAACAGATTTCTGAAGTCATGCAGCATTCATCTGCATCTATATTGTGGCAATTTCCCAAACACTGCATTACTGCAGGTTAGTGTACTGTCCCCCTGCTTGTCCTTTTCCTGGATTCAGGTCAGTTTGTCTGTGATTTGGTTTCCACATGTCCCATGTTGTACGTGCTCGTTGACTCCTTGCTTGCTTATGGAGCAGAAGTGTTTGATTGTAGACACGACTCTGCAGGAGGGCACCTGAATTTTTTGAGTGGGAAAAAGCCTCTCTGAATGCCCCCATCTTAGAGGTTTTGGTCAAGAAGTTGACCACTGATGGTGTTTTTTTGCAGTGCAAGCTGGCATACTGCACAAGGGGTGCAGCTGCTGAGGGGATCCACAGTGACCAGTTATTCTGAAAAACCATATCACCACCTGGGCTCAGGGCAGCTGCAGGAGTGCAGGAGAGGCATTCCTAAAGTCCTTAGAGCTTGAGGATAAGGTCAGGGATATTTAAAGACTTCCAGCATTTCTTTGACTTAAACAGAACTTTAGATTGCTTGGGCTGTGTTGTAGATCCCACTGAAGATCATGGGTTCACCACACAGTTATTGGTGCTGGTTCATATTATGGTAAAGTATCCATTTACTCTGCAGGAGGTTTTAAAATAAGGTTTGAGTAAGCCCATATTCTTCTTGTCATAAGTTACTCTGAAAAGCAGAGATGGAGTTCCATGTGACTTCCAAATCTAAAGCTGAATAAACTTTGGCCCATCTTTGAAATGTGTAGCTTAATTGTCTCTCTCCAAGAAGGTGGCTGTGTTAGCTGGGACAACAGCATCTACTACTGACAATCCTAAAGCCAAATAATAAAATGTTTGATTCATATTCGTTCCCTTTTGCTCCTTTTTTACTTCAAGTAGTGTAAGATGTGGGTTTTTTTCTTCTTGTTTGCCTTGTCTGGCTATTTTCAGAAACCTAAAAGGAAGAAAAGGCATTATTTAAAAAAGGGGTGTTCATACTTGATTCAGTACTCTCCTTAGATATTATTTTTTTCTTCAAAATAATACTTGCTCTAAACTCACACTTTCAGAACCACTGTTTAGCTAATTTGCGGCTTCCACCTTTGGCTTTCGTTCTTCAGCTTATTAAAATGAATAAGACATGGTCCCATGAGCGTATGACTTATTTTCTGTGTGTTCTGGAAAGGTGTCCATATCTGGATGTCTTTGTTTACATTCTCACAAAACTGGATGTCATCATCCCATATGTGTTTAATTCAGCTCCATTGCCTTGACATGCATATTTGTATAATCTCAGATATGACCCCTAAGCTTTTTGAAGAGCTTAACCTGCCTTGCCTGCAAGCTCTGAATCCTACCTGCTGCTCAGTTTTATCTCTGCTCCTCAATACAAATGAGCACCTGCAGTGTTTTGTGTACCTAATCTTTTGGACAACCTTAAATGCACAGGTGGAAGAATACAGAAGGGTTGGAGCAGTCACAGCTTCTGTACTGTGTAGAGTGAGACTTCAGAGATGTTGTTGGTTTTTTTCCTACCTACTACTGCCATGTGGATCCCAGAGCTGAATCCTTTGTGTTACCAAGCTCTGAACAAGAGACTCATAAAGAGTAACGTGAAAATTGCTATCACACAGTAGGAAAAAATGCTGAATTTTCAATTTCAACAGAATCACTGTCTGAAAAGAAACATGCATGTACCTTGGTAAGCTTAAAAATTAGCAATGTCGATAAGGAGAAAGTAACCTAGTTTTAAAACTGCTTAAGTTTTAGCTAAAGCTAATATGCATTTTATAATCTGTAGGGCAGAGTGCAGAGTTGCCACTAAAATCTATGATGCATAACTGCCCTTAAAGCTTCTTTTCTCTAAAGAGTTAAGTCACTTGAGCTGTGGTTCAAGTATTCTCTTGTTAAATTGAGTCAGGTTTGGTGCAGAAGAATTAATTTTATGTTAAAAGAAGGCTGTTTCTGAAACCCCTCGCTCTCTTACCTAGAGTCAACATCATGCATTGCCTCAAGAAAGCAAGCAGTGCGAGGCTGCTCAGCCCTGGTAGGAGTGAGTGTCAGTAAACAAGAACCACCTTCCACTACAAGCACCTTGTAGTCAGAAACTGCAGCTCTGGCTACAATCTGCTGAGCATGGCCAATGCTTCGTGTCATTTGCCCAGGTTACAGTCCCCAAGTAGAGATGGCCTGGAGTTGCATAAACAGGTCTTTGTCCACTGCTTCTAACTTTTGTGTGCCAGCTCACCAGCCATGAACACCTCCAAAATGTTCTTTCTCTTCTGCCTCTGGCACAACATTTCACTGGATTCTGCTGAGGTTAGTAAATCGCTGGAGGGAGAATATTAGTCCCTCATGTTCAGTTGGATAAAGTGAGATAAAAAGCTGATAAAGGAATTTTGTATCATATATCCAGAGAAGCATAGGATATTTTGAGTTGGAATGGCCCTGCATCAAAGTCCAATTCCTGGCCCTGCACAGGAGAGCCCCAGAGTCACACCATGTGCCTGAGAGTGTTCTCCAAATGCTTCTTGAACTCTCTCAGGCTTGGTGCTGTGACCACTTCCCTAGGGACCCTGTTCCAGTGCCCAACCACCCCCTGGGTGAAAAACCTTTTCCTAATATCCAACCTAAACCTCCCCTGACACAGCTTCATGCCATTCCCTCAGGTCCTGTCAGTGCTCACCAGAAAGAAGGGATTTTAATTGCCTAAGAAGAAATCATCACCATGGCTGGGCTTCGCAAACAAAGATTTGGGAAGGGCTCTACCCACGTTTGTTGCAAGCGCGTTGGTGGCTAAAAAGGCCAATACGAGAGAGGCATGACCGGTTGCAAAAGGCTCAGCAGAAAGAGTCCTTAGGTGGTATATTCTGGAAGGCACAATTCTTTCTGCGTTGCCTTTTCCCCTCAAGAGTGATCCTGTGTGCGTTCTCAAAGGCATCAGCAGCGTTATAGATGGTGTGTCTCCAGACCTCCCGACTGGAGGCCAGAGTAGACCAGTTATGGTGATCAATGTGGCCAAGGCTGAGATGTTGTTTCAGGGAGTCCTTGTATCTCCTCTTTGGGGCTCCTCTCATGGGGCAGCCGGTGGCAAGTTCACCATAAAGCAAGATCTTAGGGAGGCGGTGGTCCTTCATCCTTGAGACGTGCCCTGCCCAGCGCAGCTGTGTTCTCAGCAACATGGCCTCGATACTTGTGACTGCTGCCTGTTCAAGAACAGATGTATTGGTCACATAATCTGTGTGGGCATATGAGCAGTGATGGGGCCTGTGCTTGTGGGTGTTGATGGAACCAATGGGTCAGGCACTCACAAATCAAGCAGGGTGTTGTGTCTGGTCAGATACATGCTTTCTGTCCCACCTGTTCTTGCTGACTTACCGATTTTTATTTTCCATTCAGCATGATTGGCACATTGCCCTTGGACACTATGAAGTGAAAACCATTCCAACAGATTAATCAGTAGCCGGACTGGAAAACTAAGAATTTAGGAGCTGGTACAGCTGCAGCTAGATAGAAGCTTGCACAGTCACATGTTTTAATATGTCAGCTGGACTCTTATGAGTGTCACCAAAGTTCATCAGCAAAGCCTTCATGTTCTCACTGTGTCCCTGTCACTGTGAATTCAAGAGCCACTCCCCCCTTTTCTCTTTGCACGTACAGTGCCACTGAGAGTAGTGGGTTTGGAGAGCAGCTCCCAGAGAGGTGGAAAGAGGGGAAAAGCTTTCAGCCAGGGCTTTTGCTTTCTTCCTGTGATGCTGAGAGAAACCATAAGAGGGATGCAAGAAAGGGTAGGGAAGAGTGGGACAAAGGAATCAGGAAGACAGAAGCAATGTAGAGAGTGAGGTTTCATCAGATAAGTGGTTTATTTTCATTCTAGCACTTTTTCTGATTAAGGGGTGGGACTCTGAGCTGGGAGGCTTGGCTAAAAGCTCGGAGCTCCACTTTCAGGAGCACTTTGTAAGACCAGCTTCCAGTGTGTTGGAGAGGACTTGTGGTGCCAGCAACCCAACTGCTTTGAGGCTGAGTGAAGTCTTGGTGGCAAGATTTGAAACAGACACACCAGTCAACATGAGCACAGCAGGAAAAGTAAGCAAAAGTTTGTATTAGAATAGATTCTTTGCTGCAGCTGAGTAATGCATTTTTAAATGCAAATTCTTTCCAGGGACACCGTGAGTCCTGGTGGTACAGTACCAGATGAGAGTTTAGGATGAAGCTGGTACAGGAGAACTGTCTTTATTTGCAGGCCACTGTACTCTCCTAGAAGATGGTTGTTAGCTCTTCAAGGCAATAGTTTATTTGAGGCAACATGAGCTAACAGCACCAGAACAAGAATAACTTCCTCTCTGGGTTAGCAACCTATTTTTAATCTTTGATTGGATAGTTTAAAATAGGATAGAATGTAGGAAGTGTTCAGATCAATGTATTTATCTGCTCTATCAGTTTCCATTTGGAGATCCTCCAGTGGTTTAAACTATTTTTATCTTATTTATGATTCATATCAGCTTGTTTTCTAAAACAAGGACCTAGCTAATATGTGTTAAATTTTGGGGTGTAATTGTGCTGACATTAGGACAGTCATTAAATTTGAATATGTATATAACAAGTCTCAAACTTAAGTTAATGAAGACCAAAAGTAAGTTTCATATGCAATGCAGTACTGAGCTGGGACTAAAATGAGTAGGTACATTTTTGCTAGAAAATAAGTGACAAGAGAGATGTAGGTTAATACTAGTACCCGTTGCTTCTTGCACTACTGCTGAGGTGCTCACATACACCCAGGAACCTGCAAGAGAGATTGATGGACAAGGGACCTAGAAATAGAAAACAACTGAAAGCATGTACCGTGCTGTAATGTGCCTTAAGAAAGTACCAGGATCATTTGCTGTTATTGCCGGCTGTTTTCTCTGTTCTAAAACCAACTAAAACAAGAGAAAGGCAAAAAAAAAAAAGCTCTCTTTAACTGTGAATTACTGCAACTGCAAAATTAATTGTAGCTCACTTGTAGATAGATTCACCAAGTTCAGTTCTCTACCCAGCCTTGGGCTAAGCATAGTAAGTGAAGTGTTGTAATGTAACTTAACTGCCTTGATTTCACCATGTTTATCTTGGAATGATGTGGGAGCTACCATGCATTTTATGTAACCAAGCAGCATAATCCTCATGCCCTGTAAAAGGGTGTGTTTCTGTGCCTACCCTCCCCCACCACAGTAACTTGCAGGGCTGGTAGAACACACAGAAAAAAAACTGACTCCAGCCAGTGCTTGTCTTGACAGATGAAGTGGGTGATAGTGTGCTGGTGGTGCATCTGTGGGATTCTGTCGTAATCCGTAAACGTTCTCAGGGACACAACCACCAGAACAATACACAGTTAACCAATGTCTTATAGGAGAGATTTGTTTGTTCTCAGCAATCCACAGGTGTTGGCTACCTTTGTTCTAGGAAACACTACATGTTCTTTGCATGTGCAAGTCATAAAATCATCATTGTGCTATGTGTGATACAATATAAATACATAAATCACCATTTTTTGGGTTTTTTTAAATAAGTTTCCTGGAAAATGTAGCCCTCTAAAATGTGATCTTTGGTCTCACTTGTGAATATTTTATTAATCACGCATTTGACACATGAAATGTTACATTTAGTGTAAATGTCTCTCGAGGCAGTTTTTTTCAAAGCATTGTGCCCATCCCACTTTGTGTCTAGCTGATAGTGTGCTACTTTATTTTATATGTTTAGTACTTCCCAATAATTATTTCCTTTGTTACCAGTTTACAGTTCATGGAGAACTAGACATTATTTCTACTTCTACTTCAAAAGCTTTGATACGAAAAATTTTTGTTTGTTTTCCCCTGTGAATTTTGCAGCACACTGGAGTTAAGTTGGCCCAGTGATGCAGGATACTCATGCATGTGCTAAACTTCCTTCATCATGGACTCAATTCCCCTCCATTTCCCTCTCAAGATAATGCCACGCAAACACTTGCAGTCAGTAGACTTAATAGAGTGACTGAGGGTACTGTCTCACTCATAAGGTTGTCATAGAAAATCATATTCCAGGGCCTGGGGTTGTTTAAAGATCTGGGATGGGCTGAGACCACCAAGGAAGGACAGGAATAGATGTAGGGACAGAGAGGCCGCGCTGCTTTTGAATACACTAGGATTGAGACTGCAGGGAGGAAACCTTCTGTTTGAGAGCCTGGGAGAGAACAATGCTCCTCTCTCTTCTCAGTGCATTTTTCTCTCAGTGGCAGATGGTCAGAGGAACCCTAAGAGCTGTCAGTACCTGGACAAAACCTGAAGAACTAATGGACAAACTTTAACCTAATAGACAGGGGGGAAAAAAAAATAGCTGTCTTGGGTAGTAACCCCATCTGAGCTAAATGTCCCTTCTGAGAAGGAAGGTACCTAAGCATGGATAATATTGTGCTGAAAGTGCTGTTCAAGATTACCTCTGCCTACTGCTGTACCATTTAGCATAGGTGTCCTTTCAGCCATCACCTCATGGCTCAATTTGGGCTCTACTAAAACATTTATAAACCTGTATTAGGCTCCGAATTCCATTTTTAGCAATTTTGTCAGTTCTCAACACAGGCAGTTCTAGGCAACACAGACTTTATCACCACCTGATACATGGCATCATTTAGTGTGCCATCTCCAAGAAGACACAAATATACACAAATAATCAGCAATATGGCAAAAAAAAAACCTCCAAGGAAGTTAGAGAAGGACCAATGAGTATGACCAAGATATCCAGTTATCCTGGAGACTATTATGCATGCTGCCGAGAACTTGATGTGACAGAAATATGAGCAAATTCCATGAGCTTCTGCTTTCCTACAACTGCACCTGTCAGTACCTGCATTAGGTAGTGCCTTTCTACTCTGTCCCGCCCACCAGCTCAGGAATGAGATACTGAATTGTACTGCTCTGAAAAACACCCTCCTGCTCAATCCCACTCTCTGCTCCTGCTTTGGCAGGAAATAGAGCTCTTCCATCTTGCAGCCACTCATCTCCTGCATTCAGCCTTGTCCACGACGATACTTTTTTCAAGCTTCAAACTCCATTTGCTGATGTCAGAGCAGTTTTGGGTTGATCGGTGCAGGATTTGTGTGATGTCACACACAAAGCATTGCTTTGGTAAGGCAAGCAATTATCCAATTGCCAGCCAGACATGGACCATTTCCTAATCACTCTTAGTTACCTTCAGCCCACTGAAACTCAAAGTACTGTTCTTCTTGCCTGAAGCTGCAGAAGCGCTTGTGTTGCTGTCACATCTGTCTCGTACACCAGAGTCTTTTCCCTTCAGGGATCTTCTTACTTGGTCTTTACATGGCAAACATGAGAGGGGCCAGAGCTATCCTCAGCTTCTCCTTAGCTCAGACCAGTCCAAGGCCAGGCAGATATCAGCCCTCAGTGCTGTTGGAAGGGCCCACAGCCTCTCTTGTGCCACAGCAGCTCAACCCTGCTGCCCTGCTGTCATCCACAGAGCCCTGTCCTGCAGACACAAGGCAGGTGGATTCTTTTCAGTTTCCAGGGAAAACACAACCCTTACTCTCTCTGGACTGGTCACTTTGTCTTTGCATTTCACTCTTCACACTATGCCAGTGTTTACTGAACATCCCTTGGTTTCATGGACAGCTGAGCACTCACGTGTTGCTGCTCTCCCACCACATCCCACTCACCCAGCAAGTCCCCCAGGAAACAGCACAGGACAGTTGTGTAGCTCCATGAGTGCATTGCAGTGTGCAGAGACAAGTGTTGGGCAGCTGTAGGTTTGGTGATTGTAGGACAACCATCCCCAGCCATTTGCCAAAGGTGAACATTCCCATGCAGCGTAATCCTCTCGGTTGCTTCCAGGTTATCAGATGCAGAGCTGCTGTTGCCTGGGCCGTGGGCAAAGAACTCTCTGTCGAGGAGGTGGAGGTTGCCCCTCCAAAGGCAGGTGAAGTCCGGATCAAGGTAAAAAGACATTTCAATAATTTTTTTCTCCCTTGCAGGAACTGCACTTCTTGTGGCTATAATTTGGATATAACCAAATTGTAGCCACAAGAATATAACCCATGTAATAAGGCCTGGGGTCTGCCCATAGGCCTTAACTGTCCAGAGAAGCCCTGTGGAAAATCATTCCACAAATTCAGTTAAACAAAGGCTGGGCTATTTCTAAAGTTCATCATCTGCTCTTTCCCCTCCAAACAGATTGTGGCCACAGGCATCTGTCACACAGACGAACACGTTTTGAAAGGTTGCTTTCCCAATGTGGAATTCCCAGTTATCCTAGGCCATGAAGGAGCTGGGATTGTGGAAAGTGTTGGAGAAGGAGTGACCTCTGTGAAACCAGGTAATCAATGCACACCCAAACCCATGTGCACAAGTCAGCCCTCAAAGTGGATGAGGCTGCCAACAGCTCAGAAACTTCTCCCCGTTCCTGAGTCAGTGGCTCAAAATCTGAGTGCACCCTCATTGCACTGGACTGTCACATACACCTTCCTGGTCTGTTCCTCATGTACATGAATGGGGCTTGGAGCAGTTCATCCTGACAGAGGAATGGAAGGGTTTGTGGTGGGTTGCTGCAATTGGAAAGCTCAGCAGAGGTGCTCCAGCACCCCCAGGGCCTGCTTAGCAAGAGGTACCAAAAAGGGATCCACTTTGTTGCAGGAGACAAAGTCATTCCCCTTTGCGTCCCTCAGTGTGGGGAATGCAGCTTCTGCCTGAATCCCGAATCCAATAACTGCCTGAAATCCCAGTGAGTTTGCTTCACCTTCCCCTACACCTACATGGGGTTGGCTGTCTGACAACAAGTCTGACACCCCCCCATCAGTGCTTTAGTCAATGAAATACAAATGATTTCTCCTCTCCACAGTCTCTCTGAACCACAAAACCTGATGCCTGACAAAACCACCCGGTTCACTTGCAAAGGGAAGCAGATCCACCACTTCGTGTGGGTCAGCACCTTTGCAGAATACACCGTGGTCCCAGAGTACGCCGTTGCCAAGATAGATCCTGCAGCACCTCTGGACAAAGTCTGCTTGCTCGGCTGTGGGTTTTCCACAGGCTATGGGGCTGCCATCAACACTGCCAAGGTTGGTGTTCAGGCGTGTCGAGCACCCAAGGCTGCCCTCACACTCTCACCAACCCCTCTCCTCCTCCTCCTCACGCTGGAGACTCACAGGGTCTTTACCTGTGCTGTGCAGGTAAAGCCAGGCTCCACCTGTGCCATCTTCGGCCTCGGAGGAGTTGGCCTCTCTGTTGTCATGGGCTGCAAGGCAGCTGGAGCTTCCCGCATCATTGCCGTGGATATCAACAAGGACAAGTTTGCCAAGGCCAAGCAGCTGGGAGCCACCGACTGCATCAACCCTCGAGACTGCCAGAAGCCCATCCAGGAGGTGCTCACTGAGATGACAGGACAGGGTGTGGACTACTCCTTTGAGGCCATTGGCCTCAAAGAAACCATGGTAGGTGGCATTTTGGCACTTGTCTTCCCTCTCAGATCATTCACAGGCTGCCATCAGGGAAAAATTCATGCAGGTGGGAAGTTCCTTGCCTGCGGCCTGCACTGCTGGGCACACCTTTGTGAGGGAAAGCCGTGTACACGTCCTAAAAGAGGCCTCGAACTCTCGGTGTCTCCTGCATAAGGGAGGATGTGTTTTCAGATGAGCAGGGAGGGCCAGATGACAGCTCAGAAAGAACAGCTTCCTGACCAACCTGCCAGTGCTTTCTCTAACTCACCTCTCTGTCCCATCAGATTGCTGCCCTGGCCTCCTGCAATATGAACACTGGCATCTGTGTGATGATTGGGGTACCGGATTCTGCTTCAGCGATTTCCCTTGATCCTATGCTTCTGCTGACTGGGCGTACATGGAAGGGGTCAATGCTTGGAGGTATGAAAGTTAAGAAAACATTTTAGAAATTTCAGCTTTTCCTTTCATGGCAGCTTACAAATCCTACTAAAAGAGGATTTTCAAGAAGAACTGAACTAAAGAGGAGCACTGCATTAAAGAGTAGCATTAAAAATGCTAACAAAAATGCTAATAAACGTGTATAGTTCATACAGTATAACACATACAACTGTCTCTGCTAATCCACCCATTCCAAAGAGGGGAAATTACCACACAAGAGAGTGGCACCAGTACTGGTCCCTCAGTCCTGACCCTCACAGTAACACTACCTTCCCAAA
The DNA here is from genome assembly GCF_036250125.1 of Pseudopipra pipra. Taxonomy (NCBI): domain Eukaryota; kingdom Metazoa; phylum Chordata; class Aves; order Passeriformes; family Pipridae; genus Pseudopipra; species Pseudopipra pipra. Next base: position 24,797,541 of record NC_087552.1, on the reverse strand, counting down.
ACTGCATTTCTCCCATCATTCACTGCAGCTGCTTGCTCTTCTTTCTAGGCTGGAAGATGAGAGATTGTATCCCCAAATTAGTTTCCAGTTATTTGGAGAAGAAATTCAATTCAGACTTGCTGATCACGCACACGCTGCCCTTCGCTAAAGTGAACGAGGGATTTGAGTTGTTGCGGGCAGGAAAAAGGTGAGACCCTGACTAGCAGGAGCGAGGCACAGCAAACAGCACCTCCTCCTAAAAGTCAAACAGCCCAAATGCTCTGGCAGGCAGAGCACACAACACTGTCTTCTCAAAAAGCACCTGAGTCTTTTGAGGAAGCAGGGCCCAGAGCCAGGTGTGGGGACAATCTGCCATAACGCAGAGGGAAGAGCCCACGTTCAGCACAGGGAACCCTGCAGCTCATGGTTCAGCTCAACCGAGATCCTGTGGCCTTATCATCTGAGGGGTTCCCTTCAGCAGAGATTTGAAGGCTCCCCCACTGCTGCACGTCTCATGCAGCTGAGTGAGGAAGAGACTGGAGGGAAAGAAGGCAGCCAGTCCCCAGGCACACCTGCCGACCCCGCTGCCTGCTCCTGGACTGCAGCACCAGTAAACCCTCCCTTCCCTTCCACTTTTCAGTATTCGCAGCGTCCTGCTCTTCTGAGGGACACAGCCATGGAAAGCTGAGAGGAGGCACCAGCCCAGCAGATGCTCTCCTGGCCCAGCCCCTTCTCAACCAGCCCCTCACCTGGTGGGGCACAAGGAGATGACAATAAGGAACTCGCCTATGCTGGTGTTGCTGCTGGTCCTCCTGTGCAAGACCCAGAAGCATCCCTCTTCTGACAAAATGCTTTTACCAATAAAGGGTTTCAGTCAAACTCGTCCCACGCAGTGCATTCAATCAACAGAGGTCCCACGGGGCACGAGGAGCTCCTCCTCATCCCGCAGGCCCTTCCACCACACCCCTGGTCTCAGCAGTGAGCAGCTGCCTTTGCCCCTCCACTGCCACTGCCTCCCACCTTCACCCACCTCAGACAGCTCTGTCCCCAGCTCTGGCACACCTCTGTCCCCATCTCAGCTGGGTGAATGCTTCAACCTCAACCAAAAGTCCAGCAGCTAAATCACCGCTCCTCCTGCTGCTGCTGCTGCCGCTCTCTGGTCTCGCTCACAGGACCCCAGTGTGTTCGGCTACTTGAAGTGATCCCCACACCAAACCTGTCACTCCAGCACCCTTCATTTAAACATCAGGTTTTCTTATCACTTTACTTTGTACTAGTCTCTCCTAATTTTTTTTAATAGACTTTGACCAAGTTTTCTTATATCTCTTCAGTGTAAAATACGTCAGGGTGGATCCAACTCTCGCATTCCTTACCTCATTTGACTCGTCTGTCACCGATACAGAGATTTCTCTGAACAATTTTACCTGCACTCTGTAGGCCTTGCTTGCCATGATTTTAGAAGTGACAAATGGTGTATTGTTTATACTTACAGACTGTGTGAAAATATGTAATGTTTATACTTGTTAGCTGTGTGTCTAATTATAAGGTTTGAGAACAAAAATGTTTTTAGTAAGAAAGCCTTGAGAAACTGGAGATAATGAAACACCTGCAGATTTCAGAAAGCCCCTAAAGGCGGATTAATTAGGAAAGGCTTTGCCAAGCCAAGAATGATTTCAGGTGGTGTGGACAGAACATCAGGTCCAATGAACTGGAGACATGAGAGGCGTGCACAGACTGAGCTATCCAATCACCTTGTTGTGAGCATGTACCCTGAGCAAACTAAACTGTATAAAAGTTAACTGATTTAAATAATAAATGGGACATTGCTTTGATCACATTGATCGTGTTGCTATGTCTCTGTACCTCCTCATCGATATCTGGTGCCCGAAACACAGGGACTTTGTCGAGTTCTGAGGGATGTAAAGGCGAACAGAAAGAAGTGGGAGAAGCAGCCGCTAGAGGTGGCGTGTCTCCCGGAGCTACGAGAAAATAGCTGCATGCAGTACAAAGAGAAATCTTGCCCTGATCAGGTGAGTCGGCTGAAGAAAGGAGAATGGGGTCTGCTCTTTCAAGAGACGAGGCAGTGCAGAAGCTCCTTTATTTAATTCTCTCTGAGATTCTAATTATGACGAAAAAGCCCTTAAAGGGTTACTAATCCCCACAGCTCAAGCTACCTTTGAAGTATCCATACGGGGTGCTATAAAGGAACAGTTAGGGGAAGAAATCACAAAAAGATATGACGAAGCAGCTCACAATTCTACATTGTGGCAGCTACTGACTGAAACAGAGCAATTTCTAAGGACTGAGAGGCAAGTTACAGCTTTAGCCTATGCTGCATTAGCGAGCAGCGAAACTGAAAGCAAAGAGAGCGAGTCGTCTTATCAGCTTTTATTCATTATGTCAATGATCGTGCTGCCGGCGAATTCCAAGTGCAGGCTTCTGCCCGACCGTCAGCCAGCGGCCCCAGCAGCAGTTCATCCTTAGCCCCGGAGAATTCCAAAGTGCAGGACGCCAGGGAAGCCACTGCTAGCTGTGCCTCCCCTTGCGGCAAGTTCTACATCGCCCCGGTTCCGCTTTTCCCGCCGCCGCTTTTGAAGTTGCACCGATCTTTATGGAAATTTTTGACATGGTGTCAAAGGCTTTTTTGTGCCCCACTGCACATTATTTTATTTTATCTTACCTTGCTTTTTTCCAAGTTGTTTTTTTTTCATGTAACACATTGCTCAATGATACCTTTGTTTTCTTAAAGTGCCGTTGATTGGTGAGGTGTATTTTTCCACGATAATAAAGAGTACTTAAACATGGAGGAGACTATAGTATGTCACTGGACTTAAAAATTATCAACCCCCATATATTTGTAAGATTTTACATGTTTCTAAAACTTGATCTTTAACTGTTGCTTTATATAGAAAGAAAAAAGCTAATTACAGGAGTTTTTAGGAAGACTTTGGGCTGTCTGTGTGTTAGGGAGGGGTCAAAATCTTTCTTAAAGTGTATCCACAGCAGTATTCCTGTCAAATATGGGGAAGCATTGTATACAAGGCACTGGTGAGACCTAAAGTATTGGTGGGGGGAGCATTTCTCTGTCTCTGAGAGAAATGGCTTGAAAACTGGAGCTACTGCAGAAAAGCAGTGCTGTGGGTCCTGTCACACAACTGGAGACTCAGATCGCACTTGGCTTTAGGCTGCAGCAGTAGCAGAATTGCCTTGTCTGTCCCTGGCTGCACTTCATCAGCTCCACTGGGAAGATGCCACAACAGAATGCACCTGAGCCTCTGGATGGGATGGATTTGGGGGTGTGTTCCTATCAGCAGTTCATTTATCTCCCTGTCAGAGAGCTGATGGGTTTTCTTGATGTTGCAGTGTTTGAGATCATCCTTGCCTACCTGGAGAAGAGAGACTGGAAGGAGGCCTTTTTCAGTGTCCTGCCACAGAGGAAAGGGGCTGTTCCTCTGGGAGAAGCCAATGATTCATCCAAACATGCTCTGTCTGGAAAAGAAGATGAAGACAATGACTCGGACAGTGACTAGGCTTTAGAAGGAGATGATGGGAAAGATGCAACACACAATTCATGGGATAAATCTGGGACGTGAAGTGGTTACACTCCAAAGACCATCTGCTGTCTTTGTAATACTGAATTGTCTCAGTGCTCAGTTGTTCCACAGTTTGCCTAAAGCTGTTTGTGTACACGAAGGGTAAAGTTAAGTGCAGTTTTTTACCCTGAAACCTCAATATTATTAGCTTTCAGAAAAAAAAGAAATGAATGGCAAATGTAGCATTTATTTTTCCCAAGGGAGCTGTTTAATTTAATTTTTTAATATTACTTTTTTATACATACAAATTTGGGTGTAATAGCCAAGAGCATTAGTAGTTACTATTTTAATGTATGCATTCTTCTCCATTTCTACTCTAAATTTTCTTAAAAGCAATTAATGACAAGTGTTCCTGTGACTCCAAAACCTGCACCACTAGTGCCTGTTGCAAAGTGTGCATGAACACTCCAAACAAACAAACATTGTAATTTTCCTGAACTTCTCAACACACAGTTGCAATCAACTGAACTGCCCAGTTTGTATATTGTGTTTAGTTAGGTGGGGTCAATAGATGAAATATGAGTGTGGGGTTAAGGCAGTGCTTACACTTGAGCTTGAGTGGGATGGGTGTCAGCACAGGTGCAAATCAGGTGCCTTGGTTGGCACATTGTGCATGTTGAATTGAGGCGACACCGTGACTTTTAATTATTTCTTCATCTTCTTAGCCAAATTTATCACACAGCCTCAGAACAATCCTAGGATACAGGAACTCTTCCTTACAAGTCACTTACTCAGATTCAGTATTCCTGTTTAGTCACATGATCCTGTTTGTAATGTATTGTCTGTCAAATATTTTGCTTTAAAAAAAGAAGTCATAATCTTAGTCTTGCCTGGATGTTCTGATTCAGCTTATTTCTAACTAACTGAAGTGCTTCTGCAAAGTAGTGAAGTGAACACCTTGGAAGTGAGGCTTCACTTCAGCCCCATGAGCCTGCCCCATCCCTTTTTTCTCCAGGGACTAGCCAGGTAGCTGCAGTGCCTGAATAAGTACAGCTTTCACACCGGTTGGCTGAAGAGCGTGAGGACATGGCATCCTAACTGGTCTGGTATGTTGCTCACTGGTGCCTCAGCCCGTAGTTGGTGTTGATGCTGTTTCCCTGTTCTCTGTCTGTGCTAACCTAATCAGGTCCTATGAGGCTGAAGTTCATGCCTCTTTTCACAAACTGGATGCTGTCTGTGGGATGTGTTCCCTGGTGAGATGGAGCAGTAGATGAGTAGAGTGGGATTTCGATGGGCACGGCCCTCTGACTACCACTGCCATCCTCAACCTTCCACATCCTACAGTTTTTCAGCTGTCTAGAAAAGGCTGTTCTTGGCAGACCTGGACTCACACTGAAGAAGTTTCTAACCCTTTCCTAAATGCTGTAGGTGCTCAACTGTTCACTGGTGGAATCAGCAGCATTAGACACGACCATACTACAGTGGTGATTTGCTTTCAGTCAGCAGGCTGCAGCTGTGCAGAAGTCCTCTGTGGAGAAGCGATGGCTCAAGAAGCCCTAAAGCCTCATTCTTGCAATAAGTTCAGTGTAAAGTTACTGATGAGAACAGTTGAATTGGTTGTAGCACATGAAAATCAGCCCAGCATCAGATCAAGTTTATTCCTCATTTGCAATCTCCAGACCTGGCCGTATTGTTCTCAGTATTTTCAAGATGGACACACTTGCATATTTTAGGCATGGCCAACTAATGCATACACAGTAAACAGAGACAAATCACTGTACTGTTTTATAGTAGGAAAAGACAAGGAATTCGTTTCTGATAACAGGAATAAATATTTACATGGAGTGCTCTCAGGCATCTCTTAAAGAAACATCCTTCTTTGAACCAGCTTCAGCTGCACAAAGTTAACAAAAGTGTAGAAAAACATGCAGGGAAGTTCTCTGCTTCACTGTGCTCTCCTCAAGGAAGATCAGCTCTGACATTCTTGTCTAACCAGGCCTCTCAGACCTCCGGGGTGATGGTGCCACACCATCTCCAAGCAATTTTTGCTCTCTGTGCCCAGAGAAAGTTTTTTTTGAAGTGTAATTTGAATCTGCCTTGTTTCAGTTTAGATAGATTTGTTCCCTGGCCATGATGGAGTTGAGGAATAGGACATGACAAAAGAAGCTGCACAGAAGCTCTAGAAGAACATGATCCCTGTGTTTTGCCACCAGGTGTCATTGCTGTGCTTAGGAAAGCTCTGATTTTCATCACTAAGCTTTGTGAAGTTCGGGTATTGCCTGAACTATTGCTTAACAATCCTGAGCAGCTTCTGAACAGGAGAATACAGCCAGAGATCTTTATACCTGTCTAATGAAACATTAGAAAGGCAATAAAGAAGGTATGGTTCAATGAATCTGAAAAGAAAATGTCGGAAAATAGGAAAGGGATATGGCAGAAAGTCAAGCCTTCAGGCACAAACGGGCAAACTTTCTTTTAGTGGCATGCAGTGGAGAGGCCACAAGAAGATGCCATAAGAAAGCCTGTTGTCTTGTTCCCTCCCACTGAGCCTCAACGCCCCTGGTTATGGGTGGGATATGACAGAGAGAACAGATTTCTGAAGTCATGCAGCATTCATCTGCATCTATATTGTGGCAATTTCCCAAACACTGCATTACTGCAGGTTAGTGTACTGTCCCCCTGCTTGTCCTTTTCCTGGATTCAGGTCAGTTTGTCTGTGATTTGGTTTCCACATGTCCCATGTTGTACGCGCTCGTTGACTCCTTGCTTGCTTATGGAGCAGTAGTGTTTGATTGTAGACACGACTCTGCAGGAGGGCACCTGAATTTTTTGAGTGGGAAAAAGCCTCTCTGAATACCCCCATCTTAGAGGTTTTGGTCAAGAAGTTGACCACTGACGGTGTTTTTTTCAGTGCAAGCTGGCATACTGCACAGGGGTGCAGCTGCTGAGGGGATCCACAGTGACCAGTTATTCTGAAAAACCACATCACCACCTGGGCTCAGGGCAGCTGCAGGAGTGCAGGAGTGGCATTCCTAAAGTCCTTAGAGCTTGAGGATAAGGTCAGGGACATTTGAAGAGTTCCAGCGTTTCTTTGACTTAAACAGAACTTTAGATTGCTTGGGCTGTGTTGTAGATCCCACTGAAGATCATGGGTTCACCACACAGTTATTGGTGCTGGTTCATATTATGGTAAAGTATCCATTTACTCTGCAGGAGGTTTTAAAATATGGTTTGAGTAAGCCCATATTCTTCTTGTCATAAGTTACTCTGAAAAGCAGAGATGGAGTTCCATGTGACTTCCAAATCTAAAGCTGAATAAACTTTGACCCATCTTTGAAATGTGTAGCTTAATTGTCTCTCCAAGAAGGTGGCTGTGTTAGCTGGGACAACAGCATCTACTACTGACAATCCTAAAGCCAAATAATAAAATGTTTGATTCATATTCATTCCCTTTTGCTCCTTTTTTACTTCAAGTAGTGTAAGATGTGGGTTTTTTTCTTCTTGTTTGCCTTGTCTGGCTATTTTCAGAAACCTAAAAGGAAGAAAAGGCATTATTTAAAAAAGGGGTGTTCATACTTGATTCAGTACTCTCCTTAGATATTATTTTTTTCTTCAAAATAATACTTGCTCTAAACTCACACTTTCAGAACCACTGTTTAGCTAATTTGCAGCTTCCACCTTTGGCTTTCGTTCTTCAGCTTATTAAAATGAATAAGACATGGTCCCATGAGCGTATGACTTATTTTCTGTGTGTTCTGGAAAGGTGTCCATATCTGGATGTCTTTGTTTACATTCTCACAAAACTGGATGTCATCATCCCATATGTGTTTAATTCAGCTCCATTGCCTTGACATGCATATTTGTATAATCTCAGATATGACCCCTAAGCTTTTTGAAGAGCTTAACCTGCCTTGCCTGCAAGCTCTGAATCCTACCTGCTGCTCAGTTTTATCTCTGCTCTTCAATACAAATGAGCACCTGCAGTGTTTTGTGTACCTAATCTTTTGGACAACCTTAAATGCGCAGGTGGAAGAATACAGAAGGGTTGGAGCAGTCACAGCTTCTGTACTGTGTAGAGTGAGACTTCAGAGATGTTGTTGGTTTTTTTCCTACCTACTACTGCCATGTGGATCCCAGAGCTGAATCCTTTGTGTTACCAAGCTCTGAACAAGAGACTCATAAAGAGTAACGTGAAAATTGCTATCACACAGTAGGAAAAAATGCTGAATTTTCAATTTCAACAGAATCACTGTCTGAAAAGAAACATGCATGTACCTTGGTAAGCTTAAAAATTAGCAATGTCGATAAGGAGAAAGTAACCTAGTTTTAAAACTGCTTAAGTTTTAGCTAAAGCTAATATGCATTTTATAATCTATAGGGCAGAGTGTATAGTTGCCACTAAAATCTATGATGCATAACTGCCCTTAAAGCTTCTTTTCTCTAAAGAGTTAAGTCACTTGAGCTGTGGTTCAAGTATTCTCTTGTTAAATTGAGTCAGGTTTGGTGCAGAAGAATTAATTTTATGTTAAAAGAAGGCTGTTTCTGAAACCCCTCGCTCTCTTACCTAGAGTCAACATCATGCATTGCCTCAAGAAAGCAAGCAGTGCAAGGCTGCTCAGCCCTGGTAGGAGTGAGGAGTGGGAAGCAGGTTGTACTGCCTGTGAAGTGTCAGTAAACAAGAACCACCTTCCTCTACAAGCTCCTTGTAGTCAGAAACTGCAGCTCTGGCTACGATCTGCTGAGCATGGCCAATGCTTCGTGTCATTTGCCCAGGTTACAGTCCCCAAGTAAAGATGGCCTGGAGTTGCAGGAACAGGTCTTTGTCCACTGCTTCTAACTTTTGTGTGCAAGCTCACCAGCCATGAACACCTCCAAAATGTTCTTTCTCTTGTGCCTCTGGCACAACATTTCACTGGATTCTGCTGAGGTTAGTAAATCGCTGGAGGGAGAATATTAGTCCCTCATGTTCAGTTGGATAAAGTGAGATAAAAAGCTGATAAAGGAATTCTGAATCATATATCCAGAGAAACATAGGATATTTTGAGTTTAAATGGCCCTGCATCAAAGTCCAACTCCTGGCCCTGCACAGGAGAGCCCCAGAGTCACACCATGTGCCCGAGAGTGTTCTCCAAATACTTCTTGAACTCTCTCAGGCTTGGTGCTGTGACCACTTCCCTAGGGACCCTGTTCCAGTGCCCAACCACCCCCTGGGTGAAAAACCTTTTCCTAATATTCAACCTAAACCTCCCCTGACACAGCTTCATGCCATTCCCTCAGGTCCTGTCAGTGCTCACCAGAAAGAAGGGATTTTAATTGCATAAGAAGGAATACAACATGTAGATAAGCATAAAGAAAAGTTCCCTTTATAGGAACCTGCCCTTAAAGGGGAGAGAATGGGTCTAGGGATCAGTTAAGAATCATTTGGCAAGTATTAGAGCAAAGGGTTGAGCCAGTGGGCCTATGCCAGCAAGTCACAAAGGGGCGGCACTGTAGGTTATCTGCATGTAAGGGTCATTGTACACTTCGAGCTGCAGCCTCGCCCTCACTGTTTTTCGGAGTTGGGCAGAGCAAGGCAAATAAAGCAGCTTTTGCAACACAGTTACGTAAGTTGGCTCAAGCTTCTCTGGCACTACGTGCAGTCCTTTCTTCCTAAAGACTGTGCCACCTACCGCTGTGCAGGCTGCAGACAGGATCCACTGTCCAGTGTTCTCAGTTGAAGGCACTCACTCTGGCCGAAGGACATCGTTTCCAGATGGCCTCACCTCCACTCCCTGAAAAAAAAAAGTCATGGCTTTGATATGCATATAGCTAAAGAGATGAGGAAAATTTTGAGGGGAACTCAGAAGGATTACAAGGGTGTTGTGAGCTTTTGCAGGGAGAAAATTAGAAGGGCCAAAGCCCAAACAGAACTTTGTCTGGCTGCTGCCATAGACAACAATAAAAAACGTTTCTATAAATACATTAACAGGAGTAGAGCCCCATCATGCATAGCGGTGACTTGGGAAGACAAATGCCATCACTCCAAATGTCCCCACCTTCCTCCTTCTTCCCCCAGTTTATATACTGAACATGATGCCATATGGTCTGGAATATCCCTTTGGTCAGTTTGGGTCACCTGTCCTGGCTGTGTCTCCTCCCAACCTCCAATGCACTTTCAACTTCCTTGCCACCTTGGCAGTATGAAAAACAGAAAAGGCCTTGGCTCTGTGTAAGCCCTGCTCAGCAATAACAAAATCACCTCTATATTATCAACACTGTGTTCAGCACAAATCCAAAACACAGTCCCATATCAGCCACTGGGAAGAAAATTAACCCTACCCCAGCCAAAACAAGCACAGAGGTTCAACAAGGCCAAGTGCTGGGTCCTGCTCTTTGGTCACAACCACCCCATGCAGCACTACAGGCTGGGGGCAGAGTGGCTGGAAAGCAGCCTGAAGGAAAGGGACCTGGGGGTGCTGTTTGACAGCTGGCTGAACATGAGCCAGCAGTGTGCCCAAGTGGGCAAGAAGGCCAATGGCATCCTGGCCTGTATCAGGAACAGTGCGGCCAGCAGGACTGGTCAGATTATATGCAGCATTTTATCTCTTTTTTGATTGTTTCTGAAGGAAAAATCTTGATTTCAGAATGCTGGGCATAATTTGAAAAGAAGTCCACAGCAAAGGCATGCAGTGCTGACCTCCACCCAATCCCTTGCACCAGCACATTGTGCCAGGAGAGGCTGTGTGGGTATATGAGCAGTGATGGGGCCTGTGCTTGTGGGTGTTGATGGAACCAATGGGTCAGGCACTCACAAATCGAGCAGGGTCTTTGGTCAGATACATGCATTCTGTCCCAGCTGTTCTTGCTGACTTACTGATTTTTGTTTTCCATTCAGCATGATTGGCACATTGCCCTTGGACACTATGAAGTGAAAACCATTCCAACAGATTAATCAGTAGCCGGACTGGAAAACTAAGAATCTGGGAGCTGGTACAGCTGCAGCCAGACAGTGAGTGTATGTTTCTTAAGAAGCTTGCACAATCACGTTTTAATATACCAGCTGGACTCTTATGAGTGTCACCAAAGTTCATCAGCAAAGCCTTCATGTTCTCACTGTGTCCCTGTCACTGTGAATTCAAGAGCCACTCCCCCCTTTTCTCTTTGCACGTACAGTGCCACTGAGAGTGGTGGGTTTGGAGAGCAGCTCCCAGAGAGGTGGAAAGAAGGGAAAAACTTTCAGCCAGGGCTTTTGCTTTCTTCCTGGGATGCTGAGAGAAACCATAAGAGGGATGCAAGAAAGGGTAGGGAAGAGTGGGACAAAGGAATCAGGAAGACGGAAGCAATGTAGAGTGTGAGGTTTCATCAGATAAGTGGTTTATTTTCATTCTAGCACTTTTTCTGTTTAAGGGGTGGGACTCTGAGCTGGGAGGCTTGGCTAAAAGCTCGGAGCTCCACTTTCAGGAGCACTTTGTAAGACCAGCTTCCAGTGTGTTGGAGAGGACTTGTGGTGCCAGCAACCCAACTGCTTTGAGGCTGAGTGAAGTCTTGGTGGCAAGATTTGAAACAGACACACCAGTCAACATGAGCACAGCAGGAAAAGTAAGCAAAAGTTTGTATTAGAATAGATTCTTTGCTGCAGCTGAGTAATGCATTTTTAAATGCAAATTCTTTCCAGGGACACCGTGAGTCCTGGTGGTACAGCACCAGATGAGAGTTTAGGATGAAGCTGGTACAGGAGAACTGTCTTTATTTGCAGGCCACTGTACTCTCCTAGAAGATGGTTGTTAGCTCTTCAAGGCAATAGTTTATTTGAGGCAACATGAGCTAACAGCACCAGAACAAGAATAACTTCCTCTCTGGGTTAGCAACCTATTTTTAATCTTTGATTGGATAGTTTAAAATAGGATAGAATGTAGGAAGTGTTCAGATCAATGTATTTATCTGCTCTATTAGTTTCCATTTGGAGATCCCCCAGTGGTTTAAACTATTTTTATCTTATTTATGATTCATATCAGCTTGTTTTCTAAAACAAGGACCTAGCTAATATGTGTTAAATTTTGGGGTGTAATTGTGCTGACATTAGGACAATCTTTAAATTTGAATATGTATATAACAAGTCTCAAACTTAAGTTAATGAAGACCAAAAGTAAGTTTCATATGCAATGCAGTACTGAGCTGGGACTGAGTAGGTACATGTTTTTGCTAGAAAATAAGTGACAAGAGAGATGTAGGTTAATACCAATACCCATTGCTTCTTGCACTACTGCTGAGGTGCTCACATACACCCAGGAACCTGCAAGAGAGATTGATGGACAAGGGACCTAGAAATAGAAAACAACTGAAAGCATGTACCGTGCTGTAATGTGCCTTAAGAAAGTACCAGGATCATTTGCTGTTACTGCCGGCTCTCTTCTCTATTCTAAAACCAACTAAAACAAGAGAAAGGCAAAAAAAAAAAATGCTCTCTTTAACTGTGAATTACTGCAACTGCAAAATTAATTGTAGCTCACTTGTAGATAGATTCACCAAGTTCAGTTCTCTACCCAGCCTTGGGCTAAGCATAGTAAGTGAAGTGTTGTAATGTAACTTAACTGCCTTGATTTCACCATGTTTATCTTGGAATGATGTGGGAGCTACCATGCATTTTATGTAACCAAGCAGCATAATCCTCATGCCCTGTAAAAGGGTGTGTTTCTGTGCCTACCCTCCCCCACCACAGTAACTTGCAGGGCTGGTAGAACACACAGAAAAAAAACTGACTCCAGCCAGTGCTTGTCTTGACAGATGAAGTGGGTGATAGTGTGCTGGTGGTGCATCTGTGGGATTCTGTCGTAATCCGTAAACGTTCTCAGGGACACAACCACCAGAACAATACACAGTTAACCAATGTCTTATAGGAGAGATTTGTTTGTTCTCAGCAATCCACAGGTGTTGGCTACCTTTGTTCTAGGAAACACTACATGTTCTTTGCATGTGCAAGTCATAAAATCATCATTGTGCTATGTGTGATACAATATAAATACATAAATCACCATTTTTTGGGTTTTTTTAAATAAGTTTCCTGGAAAATGTAGCCCTCTAAAATGTGATCTTTGGTCTCACTTGTGAATATTTTATTAATCACGCATTTGACACATGAAATGTTACATTTAGTGTAAATGTCTCTCAAGGCAGTTTTTTTCACAGCATTGTGCCCATCCCACTTTGTGTCTAGCTGATAGTGTGCTACTTTATTTTATATGTTTAGTACTTCCCAATAATTATTTCCTTTGTTACCAGTTTACAGTTCATGGAGAACTAGACATTATTTCTACTTCTACTTCAAAAGCTTTGATACGAAAAATTTTTGTTTGTTTTCCCCTGTGAATTTTGCAGCACACTGGAGTTAAGTTGGCCCAGTGATGCAGGATACTCATGCATGTGCTAAACTTCCTTCATCATGGACTCAATTCCCCTCCATTTCCCTCTCAAGATAATGCCACGCAAACACTTGCAGTCAGTAGACTTAATAGAGTGACTGAGGGTACTGTCTCACTCATAAGGTTGTCATAGAAAATCATATTCCAGGGCCTGGGGTTGTTTAAAGATCTGGGATGGGCTGAGACCACCAAGGAAGGACAGGAATAGATATAGGGACAGAGAGGCCGCGCTGCTTTTGAATACACTAGGATTGAGACTGCAGGGAGGAAACCTTCTGTTTGAGAGCCTGGGAGAGAACAATGCTCCTCTCTCTTCTCAGTGCATTTTTCTCTCAGTGGCAGATGGTCAGAGGAACCCTAAGAGCTGTCAGTACCTGGACAAAACCTGAAGAACTAATGGACAAACTTTAACCTAATAGACAGGGGGAAAAAAAAAATAGCTGTCTTGGGTAGTAACCCCATCTGAGCTAAATGTCCCTTCTGAGAAGGAAGGTACCTAAGCATGGATAATATTGTGCTGAAAGTGCTGTTCAAGATTACCTCTGCCTACTGCTGTACCATTTAGCATAGGTGTCCTTTCAGCCATCACCTCATGGCTCAATTTGGGCTCTACTAAAACATTTATAAACCTGTATTAGGCTCCGAATTCCATTTTTAGCAATTTTGTCAGTTCTCAACACAGGCAGTTCTAGGCAACACAGACTTTATCACCACCTGATACATGGCATCATTTAGTGTGCCATCTCCAAGAAGACACAAATATACACAAATAATCAGCAATATGGCAAAAAAAACATCCTCCAAGGAAGTTAGAGAAGGACCAATGAGTATGAACAAGGTATCCAGTTATCCTGGAGACTATTATGCATGCTGCCAAAAACTTGATGTGACAGAAGTATGAGCAAAGTCAGACATGATCTTGGTGGAGGAAAAACATGGGCTTACATTGTCCTTTGGTGTTGGCTCTTTTGCTATATATTGTTTGGGGTTTTTCCTGTAGTTTTCCTTCTCTTCTCCACAGATATGAGCAGGAATTTCACATGCAGAAATGTAAGAATCTCTGTGGTGACTTGAAAATGCAAGTGTCATTCCTGTTTTCTTTGCTCTCTTTGCAGGTTATTAAATGCAAAGCAGCAGTAATGTGGGAAGCCAATAAACCATTTAGTATTGAGGAAGTGGAAGTGGCCCCACCAAAAGAACATGAAGTTCGCATAAAGGTACTGAAAATAAAATTTAAAACAACTCTTATGACTTGCATTCTATCTTGCTTTTTATCAGAATTATTTTTATAGATTTTTAAGATCCAGTCAGAAAACATTCTACTAGAGAGCAGTTACTTATCAGTGAGCTCCTACAGAATATGTTTAAAGTCCTAAATTTGATAATGAGTTTCTTAAAAAAAAAGTTTTCATGGTTGGCTTTTTTGTTTACAGACAGTTGTTTTTCAAATAAGCTGAAAAAATTACAGTACAAGGAAAAAAATCAGAATCTCCTGTAGAGTGGAGCAAGAAATTTTCTTTTAATTTGTTTGAATCTGTGCTAGGAAACAGCCCAGTAGGGCTAGGAGCTTTCTTTTTTTGCCAAGATAACCATCTCAGTGGAATTCAGCAGCAGTTTTAAGTTTTCATTTTAGAGCAGTTTCAAGTGTTACAGAAGTGATAAAACCCTCTCCTGGGGTTAACAACTCCATTTGTCAGAATAAAAGTTGTAAATACATACCTGAATGTTTCAAAAGAAATACTGCTGTTTTAGCTGCAAGAAAAGGCAAAACATGATATAAAATACTATGTGTAGCCTAAATTTTTGTATATGTAGCATATACAAATATTTAAAATATATAAATAATATGTAATAATTATTATGTAATTCTCTATATAATTTTATAATACATAATTTAATGTATATTGTCATATAATCTAAATATAATAAATATAAAATATGCACAATATTTCTATGTTTATAAATATGTAGTGGTTAATTTACATAATTTTGTAATATTTTTGTAATATTATAAACTTTTCTTTTTATGTATTTATATATAAACATTAGGAATAATTTATTCTGTTCTTCCTATATAATTGTATTACTAGAACATTGGTTCTGCCAGATAGTCAATGTGACTACCTATACAGCTCAGTACTGCAGAAAAAACATTCACAAAGGACCCTTGCTCTGTAGATTAAAGACTAATACAAACCATGAAAATTTTGAATCACACAACCAAAACTGTGCTACCTGTAGATTTATTGTATACATATTGGATTTTGGAGGAAAGCAAATGACTTCTCCAAATGTAAGATATCATTTCACTTCCACATATGATGTGACATAGTTAAATGCTGAAATATTGTTGTCTTTGCTGTAAATCAGATCATGGCCACAGGGATCTGTCGCTCTGATGACCACGTGATAACTGGTGCACTGGTTATGCCTTTTCCAATAATTCTTGGGCATGAAGCAGCTGGTGTTGTGGAGAGTGTTGGGCAGGGAGTGACTTCATTCAAACCAGGTATGGAGCAGCAACTGAACACAAACCCTGTACTGAGTTTCCTGACTCCTCTTTGAGTCAAATATTATTACATTTGTGAGTATTTGTATTGTTGAGGAAAATATTCCAACTTCGATTCTTTTCAAGGATACCTTAGAAGACACTACCTGTGTTTAGGTCTTTCTGTATTCCCAATCTTGATTAATTTTCTGATTTTCTATTCAGTTTCTTTTGGTTTTGGGAAAAACACCTGCAGCTTGCTTTCCACCTACAGACCACTTTTCCTGTCATGGGACTAAGAAAATAGATTCTTTGCTGTTGGTCATAGGAAATCAGGTATTAGCTGCAGATTCTTTGAACACAGTTTATACAACTAATCTCTCTCAAGAATAAGGCAAAGCAATGCACTAGACAACATGTCAAAGTACCTTCTTTTAATTCTCCTAACAGCTAAATAATCCATTGACTTCCGTAAACCAGAACTTAGGTCTGTGTGTTCAATTACTTCACTTTAAAAATATCAGGGCACAACTGGAGTGCCCATCCTACTGCAGGCTCTGCGTGCAGGCAGCGCCAGTGCAGGTGAGCCAGCACTGCTCCCTCAGGGCTGCACTGCTCTGAGGACACTCCTCTGGACCAGCTGCTCCTTTCACTACCTTCTCCTTGAGCAACAATGCATAGATGGTCAGTGAAAGATGCCGGTTTTCCTCCAACTGCTGCAAGATGAGATGGGATTTCTGTATGTTTTTATAGGACTGAACAAATTATAAAAAGGGGTAAATTATAAAGAGAAAAATATGCAGTGAAAAAAATCTGCATAGAAATGCTCAATTTCCAGGCAGCTTGGTTATGATATCTGAGTAATTCACTTTTAACGCCTCCGTACTTCCTGTGTCTTTGTCCACACCGATGAGTAAGAAGTCTGTCCAAAGCAGGCTGGTGTCTATAAGAAAAAATTTTATTACAGATTTTTGCTTTAACGCCAAACAAATACGCATATTGCAAATTTCAGTGGTAGCTCTAACTGCTTTTTCTCTTATGTCTGGGTTCATAAATCACTCTGTTGTCTCATTCTTGTTGCCTCATGTTTCCAGGTGAGATGAAGCAGCATGCCTGAACACACATGTGCACCAAATCACATTTCTCAGATGTTGCTTAATTTACACCTTCAAGTTCTAAAAAAGGCTCCACGATGTGTAAAGTCTCTTTAGGAGAATGATTACTAAGCCCATGTCATATTTCTAAGTTAACTGAGGGTTGGGGTAGTGGCAGCATTTCATGTTCTGTAGGCATTTTCCATTTTTAGTGAAAATCAAAAAATTCCCTGGACTTTCAATGTGTCAAGGATTAGCCAAATTTTAAAACTGACAAATCATAAATTGATCTGTATTAGGAAATCCTGTTTAGAGATTATTAGGGATTCACCATACATCATTGCTGTGGAAATTGCACGGGAGCAAAAAATTGCACTGGGGAGCTATGTTCTACTTTGCTAATCACATAATTGTGCAAGAGAAGTAGAGATGTTGGTTTAGTTTGTCTGTGTTACTGCTTCTCTGACAAATATTTTGCCTACCTTTACTCCAATGCAACAGTAATAGGACTGCTAGTAGCAAAGAGGCTCAAGAGGACTGAGAGTTAATTCTTAATTCCTCATTCTTTGTATGCACAGTTTACAGCCCTGTTATCATGGTACTACAGTCTAGGTGATGTCAATATTTATTTCAGTTTCTTTATTTGTGTATTACTATTTTCCTTTTACACAGAAGATGCAATAAACTGCTGAATAAGTAGTTCAGGAATATCAGTAGCAAACATGGGTTTATGACATAGACTCAGTTCTATGGAAAGACACTAGGAATTTTGCATATAAAAATTAGTTGTCATAACTTTGCCCTAATGATGTCCTTTATATAAAATACAGAGAGACGGTTTATCTTCCAAGGGCAGCAGAAATAAAACCATCACTGTACTCCTAGTAAACATTTGCCTGGCAATTAAATACACTTGCTCACGTTTTTACCTGTATGCTTCTCGTTTGCCTTTTCTAATCCTCTGTCATTACTGTTTTATTTCTAGGAGACAAGGTTATTCCACTCTTTATTCCACAGTGCGGGGAGTGCAAGAGTTGCTTAGGCACCAAGGGTAACCTGTGCAATAAAAATGAGTGAGTTTTCCTTGGTTACTTACAACCCTAATTTGATTTTTCTTGATACAAAACTGATTACACACAACAGATTTCACTTGCCATTATTTCTGGTCATCTTTCAAACAGCCTTGCTTTGGGTGGTGGATTAATGCCTGATGGCACCACTAGATTCACCTGCAAAGGAAAAGCAATTCACCATTTTCTTGGTACAAGTACCTTCACTGAGTACACAGTAGTGCATGAATCTGCTGTAGCCAAAATCGATTCCGCCGCTCCTCTGGAAAAAGTTTGTCTAATTGGCTGTGGATTTTCAACTGGTTATGGGGCTGCTCTGCAGACTGCCAAGGTAAGTATTGTGGTGGGTGTTTCTGATATCTCATGGGGTCTGTTCAGGATTGTGTGGCCTGCAAGTGGGTCATCAGCATGGCAGCCAGGAGGTATAGGCTCTGCTTACATCACATCAGGGTGGAAAGAAGACACTAGTTCTTTGCTTACTTCAGATTCTCTTTCTCTAAGGTACTCAGAAGTCTTCAATTCAAAATTCAGTAAAAATACTTATTACCATTTCTTAAGTTTTCCCTCATAGCTTTATCACCCCTATAAAATGTTACAACAGAGCATTTTTGTTTTATTGTAACTGAAGTCTAGGAATTCACAGAAGGCTATATATGTAACACTCATAATTCATAGCAATACATGAATGGCAGCTGGCACTGACTCCAGTGGAGTGACACTACAGATCTTAACACCACTGGAATATAAAGCATCATTAAAAAAAAAAAAAAGGGGTGCGTCTAAACTTGAAGCTGAGACATATAATGAAAATTTGGTCTCAGAAATGTATTTAAGGGATAATTTCTCTTAGCCACATGTAGGTTTGTAACAGTATAGCTGGCTACTGCACTAGTAGGTATGCATTTGCAAATTCCTCCTCTAATCTCTAGATTAAAAAAATGTCTTAAGTAAAATCATGTTAATAATGAGAAAATGCATTGTACTTTTCCTAGACTGTAACAGTATTCCATATTTACATGGTTATTATAGGTGGAACCAGGCTCCACCTGTGCTGTCTTTGGCCTTGGAGGAGTTGGCCTCTCCGTTATCATAGGCTGCAAGGTGGCTGGAGCTTCCCGCATCATTGCCGTGGATATCAATAGTGACAAGTTTGCCAAGGCCAAAGAGCTGGGAGCCACCGACTGCGTCAACCCTAAAGATTTCCAGAAGCCCATTCATGAAGTGTTGATGGAAATGACCGGCCAGGGTGTGGATTACTCCTTCGAGGTCATCGGCCGCACGGATACCATGGTAATGCAACCACAGGGTGTGGCCAAATGAGGCACTAGCTTGTTAGCACTCTCTTCACTAACCCACTGAGCACCAAGGATGAGGAGCTGAGAGCCACTGCAAAGCAGCAAGCTAACCTGTCAAGTCTGCCACTGAGATGCAGGGACAGAAGCACGCTCAGAAACTTAGGAAAGGGAACTTCATTGTAGTGCCCTGGACTAATCAGAGTGGCTAAATTTCACATAGCCCATTATCTGCTTTCCAACTGTGCCTTATTACTAATGACTGAGACAAAATGGGGAGGGAAGGAGAACAAAGCTAGGAATACCTAACAGCAGATACAGTGGTGTGAGCAGATACAATGGAAATTTTTTTATGTGGTCCCAGTTACAGAAAACGAATTGCAAGTAGAACCCTGGGAGGAGGAGGAGTTCAAACTTTTGTGCCCCAGTGGCAAATCTTTTATGACTCTGAGTGTCCCTCTGTTTCAAATACAGACCGCAGCCTTGGCCTGTTGCCAGTATAACTACGGAGTCAGTGTGATTGTGGGAGTGCCCCCTGCAGCACAAAAGATCACTTTTGATCCCATGCTTCTCTTCACTGGTCGCACCTGGAAAGGGTCTGTCTTTGGAGGTAATGACTTGGAAAGTTGTGGTTTAATTGGCTTGGGAAACTTGTAAATCATCTTGGATAAAATAGGATATGTCAAATTCACTGCTTAGATTTTCTTAAAGGAAGTAATATTGACAGCTATTCTGCTGACAAAGAAGTACATAAGGAATTAATTATGGGAACTGTTAGTTTACGCCAAGAGAAGGAGGGAGAAAAACAAAAAGGAGGAAAAAAGGGAAGAGAAGAAGAGAGACAGAAAGGAGGAGATAAAATGAAAGAAAATAGAGAAAAAGAAAGAGGAAATAAGAAAGAAAATAGGAGGAAATGAGAAAAAAGAAAGGGAGAGAGAAAGGTAGAACAAAGAAAAGGTGGGGAGGGAAGGAGGAGAAGAGATAAAAATAAAGCAGAGGAAATGAGATAAAGGGAAAGACAGGAGAAGGACAAAGGGAGAAAAAAGAGAAAATGATAAAAAGATAAAGTGGAGGAAGAGAGGAGAGAGGGAGGGTGAGAAAAGGAGCCACAGCAAAAAAAAAAAAAAAAAAAAAGAGAACAAGAGGGAGAGAAAGAGAGGGAGAGAAAGAGAGACAGTGGGAGAAATGGAGAGTCAGAACCATAAAGGACATCATGGGTCATACCAGCTGATTTCCACACATGTCAAACCCCAGCTCACCCCCTGGACAGCTGCTGACAGTTCCTTCCAGTTCTTTCTCTTTTTGGAGCTCTCCCAGCAGAGTCCCACATGCAGCAAGTCCCAGCTCACTCAACACAAAGCTGAAGGCCACAGAAAACTTGTTTCCAACAACAGGTTTTCTCACTCACAGCCAGTTCTCTGATGTGTTCAACAGGCACCTGAATAAAATAGCAGAGACAAATTAGATTCCTCTGGAAGGGCATCCTACAGTTTGTGACAGCTTTATCTAATAGTGCTTGTAAGAAAAAAGATACACATCCACCACCCACCCCCAATTCTGACCAGACAATCAACTTTCCACTTAGCAGATTACCAATGGGTGTCAGCATTCTGGCTTTTGTATGAAATGGGATTAAGTTGAAACAGTATTTGATGTGGTGGAAAGTTTGGATTCTGTAAAGATTCAAATATTTACTGGTCTTCTACCAGTAAAGCACTTACTGGGTTTGCCACACGTGGAATAGCTGCACTTCATCCCATGTTTCCTGCTGGCACCCTGTTACAAAGGTAAAGACATGCTGCAATATTTCATCCTGTTACTCTGCTATAGCAAGTTTATCTAACATTTAAGCTGCTGTGGGTTTTATCTATTTTCACAAGCATTAATGTTGCATTATCCATTGTCTCTGGGGTTTTTTTCAGGCTGGAAGAGTAAAGATTCGGTCCCTAAACTGGTTGCTGACTACATGAATAAAAAATTTGTTCTGGATCCATTAATAACCCACAAACTTCCTTTCACAAAAATCAATGAAGGATTTGATCTGCTGAGGACAGGGAAGAGGTAAACATTGTTTCATTGTAAATGTGCATGCAGTTCAGCACAGTAAAGATTCTGTATAAATAGCTTAAAGGAGCTGTACAGTAAGACAGAGCCTGACTTCATGGCAGAGAATGGGGAAAGCAGCCAACTACGCCCCTTAATCTCTCCCAGTGTGTGCCCATGGGTTGCAGCCATGACAATAAAGCCAGCAAACCTTCAGCTTTTGAAATGCTGTGGGCCCTGGCCTTCCTTTCAGGGGTGAGAGTGAGAAAAGACAATGCAAATGAGGAAGTCTTTGCCCACTACTCATTGGAAAAGAGCACACAGCCAAGGGAGCATGGGAATGCCAAGCTGCAGAGTGCCAGGGGTAAGCTACATTGCATTCCAAGAAACATTTGAGGATGAGGAGCAGGAACACAGTAAAAGCTTATGTTTACTGTAAGAGCAACTTACCATTCCTCTTGTGAGTTATGTAACAGTCCCGGTGCAATTGGTTCAGAAGTCTCTGGGTACTCTACCTTGAACTTCAGAGCTTTTCAAAAAGGAAAGTATTTGCTGTATATACACATCACAAACTCAGAATTTGGCTCTTTTGCATTCCTCAAATATTGTGAAAGTTCACCTCAGGCTCTGCTTTCATAGGGTATTGAAATTGGAAATATTCTTTGCCAAAGACATTTGACAAGGTTCATCATGGAAATTCAAAATTGTCCTTGGCAGAAGTAGGAAATACTTTTGTATATCTTAGTGTGTGGGGACTACCCTTTTTTGAAGTTCTAGGTGTTTGTAACTTACACAATCTGGAGAATTACCTTCATGTTTTCTTTTAATTGTCATTTTCTAGCAGTTATTTTAGGTGTTACTTGCTATGAATAGAAAAAGCAAGTAACAGAAGAATTTAAACCCCTGAGGTTTGTTCTCAGGCTCTAACGATGCAGCACACACTTCATTTTATGATTGTCCTTATTTTAGACGTATTATAAATGTTAGTTTTAGTTTTTAGTGTAACAAATGGGAAAGTGGTGAGGACAGAGATGCCATCAGCTTTGCTAGAATACTGATAGTCAACCTGAAGACAGAGGCACATTGCAGCTGATCATTCTTACTGAATGAAATACTTCAGTGTTTCAGCACAGAATAAGTTGTACCAGTCAGAGGTTACCCTTACAGCCATTTGTAATTGGAAATATGGATCTAAGCCCCCCCTCCCAAGAAGTTGCCAGGCTATAGTTGGTAATTAAATACCAGGAGCCCTGGGCCTCACCAGTGAAGCCTTTGCAGTCTTATGTGAATTTTGTTCTCTGCAGCTGCAACCAGGTTTGCACATCTGCTCTGTCATTTTGCTGCAAGTTGGGATGGGGGGCAGGCAGGGAGGGAATACCCTAGTTGACAGCAGTAGCCTAGATTATCAGAGAAAACAGCAGTGTTCTGCTGATGTTAGCCCAGGGCTTTTCTACAGTCACTAACTTGTCATTTTATATTGCAGTATTCGCAGTGTCCTGATGTTTTAGGATTCTCCAGTGTTAAGCAGCAGATGGTTCAGCACCAGTACAAACTTTACCATCCTCCAATACAACTGATATGAAATACAAACCAAGACATTCCTGAAAGGTCTACCACCACCATCCTTGAATAAAAGGATCAGGCTCAAACTCCACACTTCAAGCACAACATTCATAAATGAAATAATCTTTTTCTTTC
This sequence comes from Pseudopipra pipra, assembly GCF_036250125.1. Classification (NCBI taxonomy): domain Eukaryota; kingdom Metazoa; phylum Chordata; class Aves; order Passeriformes; family Pipridae; genus Pseudopipra; species Pseudopipra pipra. Next base: position 24,774,946 of record NC_087552.1, on the reverse strand, counting down.
TACCTCCTTCTCTTCATTCTTGTTTTAAATCTTCTACATTGTGCTGTAATTTTTTAATAGCCAGTTATGAGTTACAGAACTTGCTGCTGCCACAGGTGTTATAAAAATGTTGAGTTTTTTAAATTACTTATAATATGCAATCTTTTAATAAAATAAAAATTAAGAAAACAGGGCTTCCGTAACACTGCAAGCTTAAGAGACTTGTGCATGCAGTTCAGTACAGTAAAACAGTTAGAACTATGTATCCATCCTGAATGACTTTAGCATTCCAGTGCCTGATAGGCAAGGAAATTACTGCAGAAATTAAAATTTATGGTGACCATGTGTTCGAGTTAATAATTTCAGTAAATGATATTTAAGTAAATCACAGACTTAGGTACTGAAGAATGTCTCACCACTGGATATTTTAGCAAAATAACACTTCCAGACATCTTATGTAAAACTGCTGTGGTGGTGTTCTGTATTGTGGTTTGTCTTTGGTGGGTTTTGTTGTTTTTTTTTCCTTTACCTTTGTGCCTCTTTCTTGGCGTTGTTTTAGTTGTTGATCAGTATGGGTTTAGATCTTTGGCCAGTTTATACAAGTGCATCTGATGTTTGGGAAACAATGTGAAGAAATACGAATGTGCATCAAATATTGATTTTTGTTTCCATTACATAAAGGGGAGGTTTCTTAACCTCTTAAGTGTGAATACAGAGTAAAGGGGAAAAAGCAGGTGACTGGTAACAGTTTGCAACAACTCAAAACATAAAGCATCTTGCTACTTTCTGCATTTGCAATGTGGAAACAGGAATAGAGGCTATTTCTATCTTGGCACATATGGTCAACATTGACTTATCTTTTGAAAGGGCTAATCAGAGCTTGCAGGCACTCATTCACATGCATGGCAGCAGGGTAGGAGAGTCTGTGAAGTAAGGGGACTCTGTGCTGCTGCTGAGTTACTTTTTTTTGTCAGCAGAAAGACTCTTTGAGCTGACCGGCTGGTTTAATGATTTGAGGACAAGTTTACCAAGAGATTACACTTTAACAGAAGAAGATCCTTAAACATGTGTATAAACTAAATTTACACAATTAAGACCTGAACTTCAGTCTTTAGACTAGAAGAGGAAAAAAAATAGAGCTAGAGAATAAATTACAACAAACCTCTTTTCTATGCTCTTCAGGATGATGCAAAGCCCATTTTTGTTGTTCTAATCTGCCAAGCATAGTAAACATCTACTGTTAGTATCTTTACTAGGATAGTTGCTAGTGTCCAAAACAATAAACCATTCTCCTTAGGGACATTCTATAAGGCAGCCATCTAGTTCTGTCTCCACATGGAGGAATGAAGTGTCTTCTGACTGGAGAACAACAAAAAGTTCATAGTTACTTCCGTAGAGTATTATGCCCTGCAGATCCTCATCAATAGTCAGCTGAAGATCAGCTTGTTTGTGTGATTGTACAGTGTGGACAGAAGGTTTCTGGCAGACCTTCCTAATGGCTCTCTGGCTCTGAGGTACTCCAGGTGGGTTCAGGGCAACATACAGCAACTCTGTGTGAGCCTCCATTTAGGAGCTTTCCTGGGAGCAAGTAGAGACCACACTCCCCATCAGAGCACCAGACGTCCACTAGCACATGATGACACTACAAAAAATCTACAAAAGAACATGACAAAGTCAGTAATTTCCCAAGAAACAAACCCTCCATCCGACAAAGCACAAATGGTGTTTCCTCAGACATTAAACTATGCCAAGTGTTTACTGAACATCACTCGGCTTCGCACACAGCTGAGCACTCTCATGTTTCTGCTCTCCCACCACATCCCACCCACCCAGCCACTCCCCCTGGAAACAGCACAGGACAGTTGTGCAACTCTAGCAGCACATGCTGCAGCGTGCAGACATGCACTATGCAGCTCTATTTTTACATGCTTGTGAGATCACCCTCCCTGACAGCGCATCACGGCCAAATGATCATTTCCACACAGCATAATCCCCTTTGCTGCTTCAATCCAGAAGGACATGTGTGTTTGTACACCACACCATGTTTTCACTACCTTTTGTTTTTTCTGTTTTTTTTCTTTGAATTTTTAATCCTTTAGCAAATACCTTGGTGTGAATGGCCACCAGGTCAAATGCTCTGCCTTTGGCAACCCAGAGACACGGAGGAAGCCCCAGCAGTGCTGCAAATCTCCTCCCTCCACACCTGCCAGAAAACAACTGGAGGAAAAAAAATCTTCCTATACTCTTTATGCCTTTCAGGTAGGGGGAGCAGGGAATGGCCCAAGGGCAGAGTCACTGATAAAAGCCACCCTGGAGGACTTCTGACCCCATCCAGCTATGCAGCTCCTCCCCTCAACGCTCCCTGTGCTCCTCAGCGTCCAGCATCCGACACAGATTAACCACAGCTCTCTGCTCTCCAGCGACAGCGCCACGCCGGGAGTGCTCCAGTTCCACAGCTGGGGGATTCCACAACACAGAGCTTTGGCCAGACAGGCAGCAGCTTCCCTCCAGCCCGATACAGCAACGGGAACACCTCTGCTAAGACCACATGGCCACTTCGGGAAAAGTAAGGAGAATGCCTTTTCCATCTTCCTTTCCGAGCTGCCCTGCTCTTGGGGGGAATACTCTGCAAATGGCTCAGCCTGTGCACTGCTACTGCACGCCCTCTCTCCTCCCACCTTACTCCCTCAGCTCTTCCAAACCCCTTTGAATTCCATGAGCTTCTGCTTTCCTACAACTGCACCTGTCAGTACCTGCATTAGGTAGTGCCTTTCTCCTCTGTCCCGCCCACCAGCTCAGGAATGAGATACTGAATTGTACTGCTCTGAAAAACACCCTCCTGCTCAATCCCACTCTGTGCTCCTGCTTTGGCAGGAAATAGAGCTCTTCCATCTTGCAGCCACTCATCTCCTGCATTCAGCCTTGTCCACGACGATACTTTTTTCAAGCTTCAACCTCCATGTTGCTGATGTCAGAGCAGTTTTGGGTTGATCGGTGCAGGATTTGTGTGATGTCACACACAAAGCATCGCTTTGGTAAGGCAAGCAATTATCCAATTGCCAGCCAGACATGGACTGTTTCCTAATCACTCTTAGTTACCTTCAGCCCACTGAAACTCAAAGTACTGTTCTTCTTGCCTGAAGCTGCAGAAGCGCTTGTGTTGCTGTCACATCTGTCTCGTACACCAGAGTCTTTTCCCTTCAGGGATCTTCTCCATGTCGCCTACCAAAAGCCAGTTTGGAACTCACTTGTGTTTACATGGCAAATATGAGAGGGGCCAGAGCTAGCCTCAGCTTCTCCTTAGCACAGACCAGTCCAAGGCCAGGCAGATATCAGCCCTCAGTGCTGTTGGAAGGGCCCACAGCCTCTCTTGTGCCACAGCAGCTCAACCCTGCTGCCCTGCTGTCATCCACAGAGCCCTGTCCTGCAGACACAAGGCAGGTGGATTCTTTTCGGTTTCCAGGGAAAACACAACCCTTACTCTCTCTGGACTGGTCACTTTGTCTTTGCATTTCACTCTTCACACTATGCCAGTGTTTACTGAACATCACTTGGTTTCATGGACAGCTGAGCACTCACGTGTTGCTGCTCTCCCACCACATGCCACTCACCCAGCAAGTCCCCCAGGAAACAGCACAGGACAGTTGTGTAGCTCCATGAGTGCACTGCAGTGTGCAGAGACACGTGTTGGGCAGCTGTAGGTTTGGTGATTGTAGGACAACCATCCCCAGCCATTTGCCAAAGGTGAACATTCCCATGCAGCGTAATCCTCTCGGTTGCTTCCAGGTTATCAGATGCAGAGCTGCTGTTGCCTGGGCTTTGGGCAAAGAACTCTCTGTCGAGGAGGTGGAGGTTGCCCCTCCAAAGGCAGGTGAAGTCCGGATCAAGGTAAAAAGACATTTCAATAATTTTTTCTCCATTGTTGGGATTGCACTTCTTGTGGCTATAATTTGGATATATAACAAGAATATAACCCGTATAATAAGGCCTGGGGTCTGCCCATAGGCCTTAACTGTCCAGAGAAGTCCTGTGGAAAATCATTCCACAAATTCAGTTAAACAAAGGCTGGGCTATTTCTAAAGTTCATCATCTACTCTTTCCCCTCCAAACAGATTGTGGCCACCGGCATCTGTCACACAGATGAACACGTTTTGAAAGGTTGCTTTCCCAATGTGGAATTCCCAGTTATCCTAGGCCATGAAGGAGCTGGGATTGTGGAAAGTGTTGGAGAAGGAGTGACCTCTGTGAAACCAGGTAATCAATGCACACACAAACCCATGTGCACAAGTCAACCCTCAAAGTGGATGAAGCTGCCAACAGCTCAGAAACTTCTCCCCGTTCCTGAGTCAGTGGCTCAACATCTGAGTGCACACTCATTGCACTGGACTGTCACATACACTTTCCCGGTCCGTTCCTCATGTACATGAGTGGGGCTTAGTGCATTTCATCCTGACAGAGGAAGGGAAGGGTTTGTGGTGGGTTGCTGCAATTGGAAAGCTCAGCAGAGGTGCTCCAGCACCCTCAGGGCCTGCTTAGCAAGAGGTACCAAAAAGGGATCCACTTTGTTGCAGGAGACAAAGTCATTCCCCTTTGCGTCCCTCAGTGTGGGGAATGCAGCTTCTGCCTGAATCCTGAATCCAATTATTGCCTGAAATGCCAGTGAGTTTGCTTAAAATTGCCCTATACCTACATGGGGTTGTCTGTCTGACAAGTCCAACACCCCCCCCATCAGTGCTTTAGTCAATGAAATACAAATGATTTCTCCTCTCCACAGTCTCTCTGAACCACAACACCTGCTGCCTGACAAGACCACCCGGTTCACTTGCAAAGGGAAGCAGATCCACCACTTCCTGTGGGTCAGCACCTTTGCAGAATACACCGTGGTCCCAGAGTACGCCGTTGCCAAGATAGATCCTGCAGCACCTCTGGACAAAGTCTGCTTGCTCGGCTGTGGGTTTTCCACAGGCTATGGGGCTGCCATCAACACCGCCAAGGTTGGTGTTCAGGCGTGTCGAGCACCCCAAGGCTGCCCTCACACTCTCACCAACCCCACTCCTCCTCCTCCAACCTCCTCACGCTGGAGACTCACAGGGCCCCATGCTGTGCAGGTAAAGCCAGGCTCCACCTGTGCCATCTTCGGCCTCGGAGGAGTTGGCCTCTCTGTTGTCATGGGCTGCAAGGCAGCTGGAGCTTCCCGCATCATTGCCGTGGATATCAACAAGGACAAGTTTGCCAAGGCCAAGCAGCTGGGAGCCACCGACTGCATCAACCCTCGAGACTGCCAGAAGCCCATCCAGGAGGTGCTCACTGAGATGACAGGACAGGGTGTGGACTACTCCTTTGAGGCCATTGGCCTCAAAGAAACCATGGTAGGTGGAATTTTGGCACTTGTCTTCCCTCTCAGATCATTCACAGGCTGCAATCAGGGAAAAATTCATGCAGGTGGGAAGTTCCTTGCCTGCGGCCTGCACTGCTGGGCACACCTTTGTGAGGGAAAGCCGTGTACAGGTCCTAAAAGAGGCCTCGAACTCTCAGTGTCTCCTGCACAAGGGAGGATGTGTTTTCAGATGAGCAGGGAGGGCCAGATGACAGCTCAGAAAGAACAGCTTCCTGACCAACTCGCCAGTGCTTTCTCTAACTCACCTCTCTGTCCCATCAGATTGCTGCCCTGGCCTCCTGCAATATGAACACTGGCATCTGTGTGATGATTGGGGTACCGGATTCGGCTTCAGAGATTTCCCTTGATCCTATGCTTCTGCTGACTGGGCGTACATGGAAGGGGTCAGTGTTTGGAGGTATGAAAGTTAAGAAAATATTTTAGAAATTTCAGCTTTTCCTTTCATGGCAGCTTAAAATCCTACTAAAAGAGGATTTTCAAGGAGAAGTGAACTAAAGAGGAGCACTGCATTAAAGAGTAGCATTAAAAATGCTAACAAAAATGCTAATAAACGTGTATAGTTCATACAGTATAACACATACAACTGTCTCTGCTATCCCACCCATTCCAAATAGGGGAAATTACCACACAAGAGAGTGGCACCAGTACTGGTCCCTCAGTCCTGATCCTCACAGTAACACTCCCTTCCCAAAACTGCATTTCTCCCATCATTCACTGCAGCTGCTTGCTCTTCTTTCTAGGCTGGAAGTCAAGAGATTGTATGCCCAAACTAGTTTCCAGCTATTTGGAGAAGAAATTCAATTCAGACTTGCTGATCACGCACACGCTGCCCTTCGCTAAAGTGAACGAGGGATTTGAGTTGTTACGGGCAGGAAAAAGGTGAGACCCTGACTAGCAGGAGCGAGGCACAGCAAACAGCACCTCCTCCTAAAAGTCAAACAGCCCAAATGCTCTGGCAGGCAGAGCACACAACACTGTCTTCTCAAAAAGCACCTGAGTCTTTTGAGGAAGCAGGGCCCAGAGCCAGGTGTGGGGACAATCTGCCATAACGCAGAGGGAAGAGCCCACGTTCAGCACAGGGAACCCTGCAGCTCATGGTTCAGCTCAACCGAGATCCTGTGGCCTTATCATCTGAGGGGTTCCCTTCAGCAGAGATTTGAAGGCTCCCCCACTGCTGCACGTGTCATGCAGCTGAGTGAGGAAGAGGCTGGAGGGAAAGAAGGCAGCCGGTCCCCAGGCACACCTGCCGACCCCGCTGCCTGCTCCTGAACCACAGCACCAGTAAACCCTCCCTTCCCTTCCACTTTTCAGTATTCGCAGCGTCCTGCTCTTCTGAGGGACACAGCCATGGAAAGCTGAGAGGAGGCACCAGCCCAGCAGATGCTCTCCTGGCCCAGCCCCTTCTCAACCAGCCCCTCACCTGGTGGGGCACAAGGAGACGACAATAAGGAACTCGCCTATGCTGGTGTTGCTGCTGGTCCTCCTGTGCCCAGGCAAGACCCAGAAGCATCCCTCTTCTGACAAAATGCTTTTACCAATAAAGGGTTTCAGTCAAACTCGTCCCATGCAGTGCACTCAATCAACAGAGGTCCCACGGGGCACGAGGAGCTCCTCCTCATCCCACAGGCCCTTCCACCACACCCCTGGTCTCAGCAGTGAGCAGCTGCCTTTGCCCCTCCACTGCCACTGCCCCCCACCTTCACCCACCTCAGACAGCTCTGTCCCCAGCTCTGGGACACCTCTCTGTCCCCATCTCAGCTGGTTGAATGCTGCAACCTCAACCAGAGTCCAGCAGGTAAATCACCGCTCCTCCTGCTGCTGCTGCTGCCGCTCTCTGGTCTCACTCACAGGACCCCAGTGTGTTCTGCTACTTGAAGTGATCCCCACACCAAACCTGTCACTCCAGCACCCTTCATTTAAACATCAGGTTTTCTTATCACTTTACTTTGTACTAGTCTCTCCTCATTTTTCCTTCCTCAATTCATACCTGTCCTCTTTAGACCCTTTTGCCTCCCCATCTCAGGCTATTCTCCTGACCTAGCTTTGTTCTGGATAACAACTTCAGAGAAATTTACAGACTGGAATAAGGAAGAGAAATTACAGGTGCATTTATGTCCCGCCTTATGTAAATGTGGGTGCTAGAGGTACTCTTCCCAGCCCTTCAGAAACTATAAAGCAAAATTGCTCCTTACATGGCAGAATTAAATTCTACAGGAGCTAGCAGGATCACAACCAGTCTGGCAACTAAATTTGTTCTGTGCACAAAATGGGTCCCTTCCAATTTGAGATATTCTAGGATTTTATCATTCTGTGATAAAATGGACTCACAATCAGCAATGGCTGTAAGAGTCCTGCTCTTATTTTAACATATTATTCCCCTCTACCATTCTCCTTCACTAGAGTGAACAGAATCAACTGATTCTTTAATAGACTTTGATCAATAGTTTTCTTATATCTCTTCAATGTAAAATTCGTCAGGGTGGATCCAACTCTCGCATTCCTTACCTCATTTGACTCGTCCCCCTTTTGTTTTGTATCAGGTATACAATATTTTTCGTCCTAATGGAGATGAAAGCAACAGGGCATGGTAGAGAATAGTGAATTATCAATCCTGCAAACAAATGTAGGATATGATTCAGTTTGTCCTTCACGGTAGCATGTAAAAATGGTTCTGAAACCAATGCCCAGGTACACTGAAACCAAAAATTTAATGCTGAGTCAGTAATAAAGGCAATAATATCTGCCTTTGTCTTTTAACTAAACGTTACTGGGGACTTGAAACTGCCGCAGGCAGGGGAAAAGGCAAGATTTGTACTTAACCCTCACAAGTGCATTTCAGGGTCTTTTCCACAGAGATTTCTGACAAAGATTCTTCCAATTTTCCACTGCTTTGATACAGACAGTAAACAAACTTAATACACACAGTGGGCCAGAGCCCTGACTACCAAGATGAAGACAAACACCTTGAGGCCTGGGCCTATCTGTACAAACATCTGACCTCCCTGATCAATTCTTAAGACTTGTCTAATACATGAATACATAGAGCAAGTCAGGATAGGAAATACTGTGGAATGGAGATAGACAGCATCTACCATTAAAAAGTTAATCATTAAATCCGTGCCTGCTGACATACAAGTTTGATTTGATTTTCCCGCTATTAATTGGATAAGAAAAAAACAACCTCTTGTCTTAAGTGTACACAAAGCTGCACAGCAGCAGGATCTCACTATCAACTCCCTGCCATAATCACACACATGTCAAATCCTTTGCAGAGATGCCAGCTACCCATGGCACTTCACAACTGCAAGCACGGCAGACAGCAGCTCTGTGTTGTCTCCCCATCGATGTTGGGTTTGCAAGTTTGGTGGACTAGAGCATCACACGGATGTTTTAAGGAAAGATAATATTACACCTTTGAAAGACCTTTCTACAACCAGTTTTTAGGGTATAAACTCAACAGCAGATACCAGACATGTCTTAACAGGTGTGAAATACAGGTAGCACTGTTCGCATTTATGTCCTTATGTGTGAGATGAAAACATAGGCCAATGTATGGAATGTTATCTAGGAAGTAGTCGAATGATCTCAGTATCTGTTACAGCTCTTTTAAAATTTGTTGGTTTAAACTTTGAACACTTCCAATCACACAGGGTATCAGCCATAGAGCATTTGTCATCTGGAATTGCTTTCCAACTCTGGTGCAATGTAGAAAATGGATTGGTAATCAAAGCCAACCAAACTATGGCCCAAAAGGTGTGTAAAGTGGGCCTGCCTGAACCTCCTAAAGAGTATTTTTAGGTTTTGGCTAACCAGTTAAATTGGTCCACTTTCAGAGTGAAATGAGGATTGCAAAGCACATGAAAATACATGAAAGTCCTGGAGAAGAACCATATCTTTGCTCCACCAAATCTGTTGGTTGAACTGATAGGAAAACAGGCATGAAAAAGAGTAGTTTAGATTAGATTTTAGTGAGAAATTCTTTTATTATATTCCAGTGGTCAGACACTGGAACAGGGTCTTTTCCACAGGTTGTAGAGAAGTTGTGGATGCCCTGTACCTGGAACTATTCAAGGGCGGTTGGATGGAGCTCTGAGCAATCTGGTCTAGTGAAAGGTGTTCCTGCCCGTGGCAAAGAGGTTGAAACTAGCTGATCTTTAAGGTCCCTTCCAATCCAAACCATTCTGAGATTCTGTGATTCTATGAAGGACATCAGAATCAATTGTAGAGCAGGGTGTCCTGAGCATGACTCTACAGAGTAATGCCTTCCTGATTCATGAATGCTGCATTTTTTTATGATCACGTCTAATCTTTTTTGCATCCTAACGTCAACAGAAATCTTTTGATTTAGAAAAAAATAAAATCAATATATCTATAATCTTGTTCAACAGCTAAAGAGTTCAGTTCCACTCATTACAGCATTCTAAACATTTCCTGATCCAAAAAGGATTTTTATTTCATTAGTGGTAGTCTTCTAGGAAATTGTCCCATTCCCTAGGTATACAAATGCACCCTTTCAAGGCACAGAGGAGGATTCCTTTCTAACCATGGGGGTTATGTCACCGTCGGGGTGCTCATCTTGGCCAGGTTCTCCAACAAGCTCTTATTCATCCAATCCTCCCTATAAATCACCTTGTCCAATGCCTCAGCAGAACACAGCTCTGTGGGAACCCAGAGAGCCTGGGGTGCCGGAACCCACTCCCGGACCTGGTTCCATATCAGTGAAACAAATGTGTCCTTGGGAAAAAATCCCTTCCTTACACATTCTCCCCTACTACTCAGGTGAAAAGAGCGGCAACAGCACAGACAGTAGAGCTTCAATCCAGAAGGCCACGTGTATTTGTACATCACATCATGTTTTCACTACCTTTTGTTTTACCTTTTTTTTTTAAATTTTTAATCCTTTAGCAAATACCTTGGTGTGAATGGCCACCAGCTCAAATGCTCTGCCTTGGCAACAAGGGGACTCCGAGGAAGTCCCAGCAGTGCTGCATCTCCTCCCTCCACACCTGCCAGAAAGCAACAGGAGGGAAAAAAAAACACCTTCCTGAGCTTTCTGTGCCTTTCAGGCAGGGGGAGTAGGGAATGGCCCAAGGGCAGAGTCACTGATAAAAGCCACCCTGGAGGACTTCTGCCCTCCTCCATCTCCCAGCCACTATCAGGCTCCTCCCCTCAGCAGTTTCTGTCCTTGTCCAGCATCCGACACAGATTAACCACAGCTCTCTGCTCTCCAGCGACAGTGCCACGCCGGGAGTGCTCCAGTTCCACAGCTGGGGGATTTCACAACACAGAGCTTCGACCAGACAGGCAGCAGCTTCCCTCCAGACCGATACAGCAACAGGAACACCTCTGCTAAGACCACATGGCCACTTCGGGAAAAGTAAGGACAATGCCTTTTCCGTCTTCCTTTCTGAGCTGCCCTGCTCTTGGTGAAATACTCTGCAAATGGCTCAGCCTGTGCACTGCTACTGCATGCCCTCTCTCCTCCCACCTTACTCCCTCAGCTCTTCCAAACCCCCTTGAATTCCATGAGCTTCTGCTTTCCTACAACTGCACCTGTGAGTACCTGCATTAGGTAGTGCCTTTCTCCTCTGTCCCGTCCACCAGCTCAGGAATGAAAATACAGAATTGTACTGCTCTTGAAAAACCCTCCTGCTCAATCCCACTCTGTGCCCTTGCTTTGGCAGGAAATGTAGCTCTTCAATGGTTCCATCTTGCAGCCACTCATCTCCTGCATTCAGCCTTGTCCACGACGATACATTTTCCAAGCTTCAAGCTCCATTTAGCTGATGTCAAACCAGCTTTGGGTTGATTGGTTGAGCAGGGTTTGAGCAATGTCAAACACAAATCATCCTTTTTGGCAAGGGCAAAATGGTCCAGTTGTCAACCAGATGGGGACCATTCCGTAACCCCTCTCAGTTACCTTCAGCCCAGTGTCTTACAAGGCTGACATAAAAACTCTTAGTGGCATTGCCTCTAGGTAAGGTCCACAGTCACCATGGGAGCACAATCTGTCCATTAACATATGACAATGTTAGGAAAAATCCCCTGAAGCCATAAAACCCCAATCATTTTCCAAGGTTATACCTGATACTCTTTGTGTGACAAAGCACAAATGGTGTTTCCTCAGACCCTAAACTAGGCCAGTGTTTACTGAGTATCACTTGGCTTCAGGGGAAGCTGAGCACTACCAAGTTTGTCCACCTCTGGTTTAGATGCTTGCAGGATGACTGTCCCCAAGCATGTGCTAAAGGAAAATGTTCCCATGTAGTGTAATCCTCTCGGTTGCTTCCAGGTTATCAGATGCAGAGCTGCTGTTGCCTGGGCTGCAGGACACCCACTCTCCATCGAGGAGGTGGAGGTTGCCCCTCCAAAGGCAGGTGAAGTCCGGATCAAGGTAAAAACACATTTCAATTACTTCTTCTTCACCCTTGTGGGAATTGCTTTTCTTGTGGCTATACCTTGGATATAACTCAGGGATCTATGTCTGCCAGTAGGCTTTAATTGTCCAGAGCTGCCTTAGCTCAAAGGCACCATCTGCCAGGGCCTCTGTTTCAGACTAGTCCTTGCCTAAGCTGTCTCAGAGGAATTGCCATCTCCAGCCCGTGCTCTGCTGGACTGACCCCTGTGATCCTCACTGTGGCCTCCTCTCCAGTCCCACCTCCAGCTCAGTCCAGAGGAAAGCCACATGGAGCATTCAGCGTGAGGAGAAGGGGAAAGCCCAGCCCAGGCATAGCGTGCTGTCATGGAGTGTCAGCACTGACTGTGGGGGCACCATAGCACCCCGGGGAAAATTACTTCCACAAACTGAGTAAGTCAGAGGCCAGGTCACCAACACTTTCCTCTACAAACAGCTTGTGGCCGCAGGCATCTGTCGCACGGATGAACACCTCTTGCAAGGCTGCTTTCCCAATGCGGAATTCCCAGTTATCCCAGGCCATGAAGGAGCTGGAATCGTGGAAAGCATTGGAGAAGGAGTGACCTCTGTGAAACCAGGTAACTGGCACACACACAAACACATGCCCAGGATTCAGCTCTCCAACAGGCAGCACCCTCAGGGCCTGCCTGGAGAGGGGCACCTAACAAGGGATATGTGTTCTTCCAGGTGACAAAGTCATTCCCGTTTGCGTCCCTCAGTGTGGAAAATGCAGCTTCTGTTTGAATCCTGAATCCAATTACTGCCTGAAATCTCAGTGAGTTTGCTTCACCTTCCCCTACACCTACACCTACTCTCTGACAAGTCTGACACCCCCCCCATCGGTGCTTTAGTCAACGAAATACAAATGTTTGCACCTCCCTACAGTATCTCTGAGCCACAACACCTGCTGCCTGACAAGACCACCCGGTTCACTTGCAAAGGGAAGCAGATCCACCACTTCCTGTGGATGAGCACGTTTGCAGAATACAATGTAGTCCCAGAGTACGCCGTTGCCAAGATAGATCCTGCAGCACCTCTGGACAAAGTCTGCTTGCTCGGCTGTGGGTTTTCCACAGGCTATGGGGCTGCCATCAACACCGCCAAGGTTGGTGTTCAGGCGTGTCAAGCACCCCAAGGCTGCCCTCACACTCTCACCAACCCCTCTCCTTCTCCTCCTCACGCTGGAGACTCACAGGGCCCCATGCTGTGCAGGTAAAGCCAGGCTCCACCTGTGCCATCTTCGGCCTCGGAGGAGTTGGCCTCTCTGTTGTCATGGGCTGCAAGGCAGCTGGAGCTTCCCGCATCATTGCCGTGGATATCAACAAGGACAAGTTTGCCAAGGCCAAGCAGCTGGGAGCCACCGACTGCATCAACCCTCGAGACTGCCAGAAGCCCATCCAGGAGGTGCTCACTGAGATGACAGGACAGGGTGTGGACTACTCCTTTGAGGCCATTGGCCTCAAAGAAACCATGGTAGGTGGCATTTTGGCACTTGTCTTCCCTCTCAGATCATTCACAGGCTCCTGGGAAATTTTCCAGGGAAAAATTCACTCCGGTGGGAAATTCCTTGCCTGCTGCCTGCACTGCTGGGCACACCTTTGTGAGACAAAGGCAGTCTGTTGGCTTGGGGAGAAAACAGTGTATGGCTCTTAAAAGAGGCCTCGAACTCTCAGTGTCTCCTGCACAAGGGAGGATGTGTTTTCAGATGAGCAGGGAGGGCCAGATGACAGCTCAGAAAGAACAGCTTCCTGACCAACTCGCCAGTGCTTTCTCTAACTCACCTCTCTGTCCCATCAGATTGCTGCCCTGGCCTCCTGCAATATGAACACTGGCATCTGTGTGATGATTGGGGAACTGGATGCTGCTTCAGAGATTTCCCTTGATCCTATGCTTCTGCTGACTGGGCGTGCATGGAAGGGGACCCTGGTTGGAGGTATGAAAGTTAAGAAAATGTTTTAGAAATTTCAGCTTTTCCTTTCATGGCAGTTTACAAATCCTACTAAAAGAGGATTTTCAAGGAGAAGTGAACTAAAGAGGAGCACTGCATTAAAGAGTAGCATTAAAAATGCTAACAAAAATGCTAATAAACCTGTGATGTTCATATAGTATAAAACATACAACTGTCTCTGCTATCCCACCAATCCCAAAAAGGGAAACTACCACACAAGAGAGTGGCACCAGTACTGGTCCCTCAGTCCTGACCCTCACAGTAACACTCCCTTCCCAAAACAGCATTTCTCCCATCATTCACTGTAGTTGCTTGCTCTTCTTTCTAGGCTGGAAGATGAGAGATTGTATGCCCAAACTAGTTTCCAGCTATTTGGAGAAGAAATTCAATTCAGACTTGCTGATCACGCACACGCTGCCCTTCGCTAAAGTGAACGAGGGATTTGAGTTGTTGCGGGCAGGAAAAAGGTGAGACCCTGACTAGCAGGAGCGAGGCACAGCAAACAGCACCTCCTCCTAAAAGTCAAACAGCCCAAATGCTCTGGCAGGCAGAGCACACAACACTGTCTTCTCAAAAAGCACCTGAGTCTTTTGAGGAAGCAGGGCCCAGAGCCAGGTGTGGGGACAATCTGCCATAACGCAGAGGGAAGAGCCCACGTTCAGCACAGGGAACCCTGCAGCTCATGGTTCAGCTCAACCGAGATCCTGTGGCCTTATCATCTGAGGGGTTCCCTTCAGCAGAGATTTGAAGGCTCCCCCACTGCTGCACGTGTCATGCAGCTGAGTGAGGAAGAGGCTGGAGGGAAAGAAGGCAGCCGGTCCCCAGGCACACCTGCCGACCCCGCTGCCTGCTCCTGGACTGCAGCACCAGTAAACCCTCCCTTCCCTTCCACTTTTCAGTATTCGCAGCGTCCTGCTCTTCTGAGGGACACAGCCATGGAAAGCTGAGAGGAGGCACCAGCCCAGCAGATGCTCTCCTGGCCCAGCCCCTTCTCAACCAGCCCCTCACCTGGTGGGGCACAAGGAGACGACAATAAGGAACTCGCCTATGCTGGTGTTGCTGCTGGTCCTCCTGTGCCCAGGCAAGACCCAGAAGCATCCCTCTTCTGACAAAATGCTTTTACCAATAAAGGGTTTCAGTCAAACTCGTCCCATGCAGTACACTCAATCAACAGAGGTCCCACGGGGCACGAGGAGCTCCTCCTCATCCCGCAGGCCCTTCCACCACACCCCTGGTCTCAGCAGTGAGCAGCTGCCTTTGCCCCTCCACTGCCACTGCCTTCCACCTTCACCCACCTCAGACAGCTCTGTCCCCAGCTCTGGGACACTTCTCTGTCCCCATCTCAGCTGGGTGAATGCTGCAGCCTCAACCAAAGTCCAGCAGGTAAATCACCGCTCCTCCTGCTGCTGCTGCTGCCGCTCTCTGGTCTCGCTCACAGGACCCCAGTGTGTTCTGCTACTTGAAGTGATCCCCACACCAAACCTGTCACTCCAGCACCCTTCATTTAAACATCAGGTTTTCTTATCACTTTACTTTGTACTAGTCTCTCCTCATTTTTCCTTCCTCAATTCATACTTGTCCTCTTTAGACCCTTTTGCCTCCCCATCTCAGGCTATTCTTCTGACCTAGCTTTGTTCTGGATAACAACTTCAGAGAAATTTACAGACTGGAATAAGGAAGAGAAATTACAGGTGCATTTATGTCCCGCCTTATGTAAATGTGGGTGCTAGAGGTACTCTTCCCAGCCCTTCAGAAACTATAAAGCAAAATTGCTCCTTACATGGCAGAATTAAATTCTACAGGAGCTAGCAGGATCACAACCAGTCTGGCAACTAAATTTGTTCTGTGCACAAAATGAGTCCCTTCCAATCTGAGATATTCTAGGATTTTATCATTCTGTGATAGAATGGACTCACAATCAGCAATGGCTGTAGGAGTCCTGCTCTTATTTTAACATATTTTTCCCCTCTACCATTCTCCTTCACTAGAGTGAACAGAATCAACTGATTTTTTAATAGACTTTGATCAATAGTTTTCTTATATCTCTTCAATGTAAAATACGTCAGGGGGGATCCAACTCTCGCATTCCTTACCTCATTTGACTCGTCCCCCTTTTGTTTTGTATCAGGTATACAATATTTTTGGTCCTAATGGAGATGAAAGCAACAGGGCATGGTAGAGAATAGTGAGTTATCAATCCTGCAAACAAATGTAGGATATGATTCAGTTTGTCCTTCACGGTAGCATGTAAAAATGGTACACTGAAGCCAAAAATTTAATGCTGAGTCAGTAATAAAGGCAATAATATCTGCCTTTGTCTTTTAACTAAATGTTACTGGGGACTTGAAACTGCCGCAGGCAGGGGAAAAGGCAAGATTTGTACTTAACCCTCACAAGTGCATTTCAGGGTCTTTTCCACAGAGATTTCTGACAAAGATTCTTCCAATTTTCCACTGCTTTGATACAGACAGTAAACAAACTTAATACACACAGTGGGCCAGAGCCCTGACTACCAAGATGAAGACAAACACCTTGAGGCCTGGGCCTATCTGTACAAACATCTGACCTCCCTGATCAATTCTTAAGACTTGTCTAATACATGAATACATAGAGCAAGTCAGGATAGGAAATACTGTGGAATGGAGATACACAGCATCTACCATTAAAAAGTTAATCATTAAATCCGTGTCTGCTGACATATAAGTTTGATTTGATTTTCCCTCTATTAATTAGATAAGAAAAAACCAACCTCGTGTCTTAAGTGTACACAAAGCTGCACAGCAGCAGGATCTCACTATCAACTCCCTGCCATAATCACACACATGTCAAATCCTTTGCAGAGATGCCAGCTACCCATGGCACTTCACAACTGCAAGCACGGCAGACAGCAGCTCTGTGTTGTCTCCCCATCAATGTTGGGTTTGCAAGTTTGGTGGACTAGAGCATCACACGGATGTTTTAAGGAAAGATAATATTACACCTTTGAAAGACCTTTCTACAACCAGTTTTTAGGTTATAAACTCAACAGCAGATACTAGACATGTCTTAACAGGTGTGAAATACAGGTAGCACTGTTCACATTTATGTCCTTATGTGTGAGATGAAAACATAGGCCAATGTATGGAATGTTATCCAGGAAGCAGTTGAATGATCTCAGTATCTGTTACAGCTCTTTTAAAATTTGTTGGTTTAAACTTTGAACACTTCCAATCACACAGGATATCAGCCATAGAGCATTTGTCATCTGGAATTGCTTTCCAGCTCTGGTGCAATGTAGAAAATGGACTGGTAATCAAAGCCAACCAAACTATGGCCCAAAAGGTGTGTAAAGTGGGCCTGCCTGAACCTCCTAAAGAGTATTTTTAGGTTTTGGCTAACCAGTTAAATTGTTCCACTTTCAGAGTGAAATGAGGATTGCAAAGCACGTGAAAATACATGAAAGTCCTGGAGAAGAACCATATCTTTGCTCCACCAAATCTGTTGGTTGAACTGATAGGAAAACAGGCATGAAAAAGAGTAGTTTAGATTAGATTTTAGTGAGAAATTCTTTTATTATATTCCAGTGGTCAGACACTGGAACAGGTTGTAGAGAAGTTGTGGATGCCCTGTACCTGGAACTATTCAAGGGCGGTTGGATGGAGCTCTGAGCAATCTGGTCTAGTGAAAGGTGTTCCTGCCCGTGGCAAAGAGGTAGAAACTAGCTGATCTTTAAGGTCCCTTCTAATCCAAACCATTCTGAGATTCTTTGATTCTGTGGAGGACATCAGAATCTATTGTAGAGCAGGGTGTCCTGAGCATGACTCTACAGAGTAATGCCTTCCTGATTCATGAATGCTGCATTTTTTATGATCACATCTAATCTTTTTTGCATCCTAACGTCAACAGAAATCTTTTGATTTAGAAAAAAATAAAATCAATATATCTATAATCTTGTTCAACAGCTAAAGAGTTCAGTTCCACTCATTACAGCATTCTAAACATTTCCTGATCCAAGAAGGATTTTTATTTCATTAGTGGTAGTCTTCTAGGAAATTGTCCCATTCCCTAGGTATACAAATGCACCCTTTCAAGGCACAGAGGAGGATTCCTTTCTAACCATGGGGGTTATGTCACCCTCAGGGTGCTCATCTTGGCCAGGTTCTCCAACAAGCTCTTATTCATCCAATCCTCCCTATAAATCACCTTGTCCAATGCCTCAGCAGAACACAGCTCTGTGGGAGCCCAGAGAGCCTGGGGTGACGGAACCCACTCACGGACCTGGTTCCATATCAGTGAAACAAATGTGTCCTTGGGAAAAAATCCCTTCCTTACACATTCTCCCCTACTACTCAGGTGAAAAGAGCGGCAACAGCACAGACAGTAGAGCTTCAATCCAGAGCTTCAATCCAGAAGGCCACGTGTATTTGTACATCACATCATGTTTTCACTACATTTTTGTTTCACCTTTTTTTTAAATTTTTAATCCTTTAGTAAATACCTTGGTGTGAATGGCCACCAGCTCAAATGCTCTGCTTTGGTAACAAGGGGACTCCGAGGAAGCCCCAGCAGTGCTGCAAATCTCCTCCCTCCACACCTGCCAGAAAACAACTGGAGGAAAAAAAATCTTCCTGTGCTCTCCATGCCTTTCAGGCAGGGGAAGCAGGGAAAGGCCTAAGGGCAGAGTCACTGATAAAAGCCATCCTGGAGGACTTCTGACCCCATCCAGCTATGCAGCTCCTCCCCTCAGCACTCCCTGTGCTCCTCAGCGTCCAGCATCCGACACAGATTAACCACAGCTCTCTGCTCTCCAGCGACAGTGCCACGCCGGGAGTGCTCCAGTTCCACAGCTGGGGGATTCCACAACACAGAGCTTCGGCCAGACAGGCAGCAGCTTCCCTCCAGCCCGATACAGCAACGGGAACACCTCTGCTAAGACCACATGGCCACTTCAGGAAAAGTAAGGACAATGCCTTTTCCATCTTTCTTTCCGAGCTGCCCTGCTCTTGGGGGAATACTCTGCAAATGGCTCAGCCTGTGCACTGCTACTGCAGTGCTCTCCTCCCACCTTACTCCCCCAGCTCTTCCAAACCCCTTTGAATTCCATGAGCTTCTGCTTTCCTACAACTGCACCTGTCAGTACCTGCATTAGGTAGTGCCTTTCTACTCTGTCCCGCCCACCAGCTCAGGAATGAGATACTGAATTGTACTGCTCTGAAAAACACCCTCCTGCTCAATCCCACTCTGTGCTCCTGCTTTGGCAGGAAATAGAGCTCTTCCATCTTGCAGCCACTCATCTCCTGCATTCAGCCTTGTCCACGACGATACTTTTTTCAAGCTTCAACCTCCATTTTGCTGATGTCAGAGCAGTTTTGGGTTGATCGGTGCAGGATTTGTGTGATGTCACACACAAAGCATCGCTTTGGTAAGGCAAGCAATTATCCAATTGCCAGCCAGACATGGACTGTTTCCTAATCACTCTTAGTTACCTTCAGCCCACTGAAACTCAAAGTACTGTTCTTCTTGCCTGAAGCTGCAGAAGCGCTTGTGTTGCTGTCACATCTGTCTCGTACACCAGAGTCTTTTCCCTTCAGGGATCTTCTCCATGTCGCCTACCAAAAGCCAGTTTGGAACTCACTTGGTGTTTACATGGCAAACATGAGAGAGGCCAGAGCTATCCTCAGCTTCTCCTTAGCACAGACCAGTCCAAGGCCAGGCAGATATCAGCCCTCAGTGCTGTTGGAAGGGCCCACAGCCTCTCTTGTGCCACAGCAGCTCAACCCTGCTGCCCTGCTGTCATCCACAGAGCCCTGTCCTGCAGACACAAGGCAGGTGGATTCTTTTCAGTTTCCAGGGAAAACACAACCCTTACTCTCTCTGGACTGGTCACTTTGTCTTTGCATTTCACTCTTCACACTATGCCAGTGTTTACTGAACATCACTTGGTTTCATGGAGAGCTGAGCACTCACGTGTTGCTGCTCTCCCACCACATCCCACTCACCCAGCAAGTCCCCCAGGAAACAGCACAGGACAGTTGTGTAGCTCCATGAGTGCATTGCAGTGTGCAGAGACACGTGTTGGGCAGCTGTAGGTTTGGTGATTGTAGGACAACCATCCCCAGCCGTCTGCCAAAGGTGAACATTCCCATGCAGCGTAATCCTCTCGGTTGCTTCCAGGTTATCAGATGCAGAGCTGCTGTTGCCTGGGCCGTGGGCAAAGAACTCTCTGTCGAGGAGGTGGAGGTTGCCCCTCCAAAGGCAGGTGAAGTCCGGATCAAGGTAAAAAGACATTTCAATAATTTTTTTCTCCCTTGCAGGAATTGCACTTCTTGTGGCTATCATTTGGATATAACCAAATGATAGCCACAAGAATATAACCCATGTAATAAGGCCTGGGGTCTGCCCATAGGCCTTAACTGTCCAGAAAAGTCGTGTGGAAAATCATTCCACAAATTCAGTTAAACAAAGGCTGGGCTATTTCTAAAGTTCATCATCTGCTCTTTCCCCTCCAAACAGATTGTGGCCACAGGCATCTGTCACACAGACGAACACGTTTTGAAAGGTTGCTTTCCTAATGTGGAATTCCCAGTTATCCTAGGCCATGAAGGAGCTGGGATTGTGGAAAGTGTTGGAGAAGGAGTGACCTCTGTGAAACCAGGTAATCAATGCACACACAAACACATGTGCACAAGTCTACCCTCAAAGTGGATGAGGCTGCCAACAGCTCAGAAACTTCTCCCCGTTCCTGAGTTAGTGGCTCAACATCTGAGTGCACACTCATTGCACTGGACTGTCACATACACCTTCCTGTTCTGTTCCTCATGTACATGAATGGGGCTTGGAGCAGTTCATCCTGACAGAGGAAGAGAAGGGTTTGTGGTGGGTTGCTGCAATTGGAAAGCTCAGCAGAGGTGCTCCAGCACCCTCAGGGCCTGCTTAGCAAGAGGTACCAAAAAGGGATCCACTTTGTTGCAGGAGACAAAGTCATTCCCCTTTGCGTCCCTCAGTGTGGGGAATGCAGCTTCTGCCTGAATCCTGAATCCAATCACTGCCTGAAATCCCAGTGAGTTTGCTTCACCTTCCCCTACACCTACATGGGTGACAAGTCTGACACCCCCCCATCAGTACTTTAGTCAATGAAATACAAATGATTTCTCTTCTCCACAGTCTCTCTGAACCACAAAACCTGCTGCCTGACAAGACCACCCGGTTCACTTGCAAAGGGAAGCAGATCCACCACTACATGTGGGTCAGCACCTTTGCAGAATACACCGTGGTCCCAGAGTACGCCGTTGCCAAGATAGATCCTGCAGCACCTCTGGACAAAGTCTGCTTGCTCGGCTGTGGGTTTTCCACAGGCTATGGGGCTGCCATCAACACCGCCAAGGTTGGTGTTCAGGCGTGTCGAGCACCCCAAGGCTGCCCTCACACTCTCACCAACCCCTCTCCTCCTCCTCCTCACGCTGGAGACTCACAGGGCCCCATGCTGTGCAGGTAAAGCCAGGCTCCACCTGTGCCATCTTCGGCCTCGGAGGAGTTGGCCTCTCTGTTGTCATGGGCTGCAAGGCAGCTGGAGCTTCCCGCATCATTGCCGTGGATATCAACAAGGACAAGTTTGCCAAGGCCAAGCAGCTGGGAGCCACCGACTGCATCAACCCTCGAGACTGCCAGAAGCCCATCCAGGAGGTGCTCACTGAGATGACAGGACAGGGTGTGGACTACTCCTTTGAGGCCATTGGCCTCAAAGAAACCATGGTAGGTGGCATTTTGGCACGTGTCTTCCCTCTCAGATCATTCACAGGCTCCTGGGAAATTTTCCAGGGAAAAATTCACTCCGGTGGGAAATTCCTTGCCTGCGGCCTGCACTGCTGGGTACACCTTTGTGAAAGGAAGCTGTGTACACGTCCTAAAAGAGTCCTTGAACTCTCAGTGTCTCCTGCATAAGGGAGGATGTGTTTTCAGATGAGCAGGGAGGGCCAGATGACAGCTCAGAAAGAACACTTTCCTGACCAACTCGCCAGTGCTTTCTCTAACTCACCTCTCTGTCCCATCAGATTGCTGCCCTGGCCTCCTGCAATATGAACACTGGCATCTGTGTGATGATTGGGGTACCGGATTCGGCTTCAGAGATTTCCCTTGATCCTATGCTTCTGCTGACTGGGCGTACATGGAAGGGGTCACTGCTTGGAGGTATGAAAGTTATGAAGACATTTTAAAAATTTCAGCTTTTCCTTTCATGGCAGCTTACAAATCCTACTAAAAGAGGATTTTCAAGGAGAAGTGAACTAAAGAGGAGCACTGCATTAAAGAGTAGCATCAAAAATGTTAATAATAATGCTAATAAACCCGTAAAGTTCATACAGTATAACACATACAACTGTCTCTGCTAATCCACCCATTCCAAAGAGGGGAAATTACCACACAAGAGAGTGGCACCGGTACTGGTCCCTCAGTCCTGACCCTCACAGTAACACTCCCTTCCCAAAACTGCATTTCTCCCATCATTCACTTCAGCTGCTTGCTCTTCTTTCTAGGCTGGAAGACGAGAGATTGTATGCCCAAACTAGTTTCCAGCTATTTGGAGAAGAAATTCAATTCAGACTTGCTGATCACGCACACGCTGCCCTTCGCTAAAGTGAACGAGGGATTTGAGTTGTTGCGGGCAGGAAAAAGGTGAGACCCTGACTAGCAGGAGCGAGGCACAGCAAACAGCACCTCCTCCTAAAAGTCAAACAGCCCAAATGCTCTGGCAGGCAGAGCACACAACACTGTCTTCTCAAAAAGCACCTGAGTCTTTTGAGGAAGCAGGGCCCAGAGCCAGGTGTGGGGACAATCTGCCATAACGCAGAGGGAAGAGCCCACGTTCAGCACAGGGAACCCTGCAGCTCATGGTTCAGCTCAACCAAGATCCTGTGGCCTTATCATCTGAGGGGTTCCCTTCAGCAGAGATTTGAAGGCTCCCCCACTGCTGCACGTGTCATGCAGCTGAGTGAGGAAGAGGCTGGAGGGAAAGAAGGCAGCCGGTCCCCAGGCACACCTGCCGACCCCGCTGCCTGCTCCTGAACTGCAGCACCAGTAAACCCTCCCTTCCCTTCCACTTTTCAGTATTCGCAGCGTCCTGCTCTTCTGAGGGACACAGCCATGGAAAGCTGAGAGGAGGCACCAGCCCAGCAGATGCTCTCCTGGCCCAGCCCCTTCTCAGCCAGCCCCTCACCTGGTGGGGCACAAGGAGACGACAATAAGGAACTCGCCTATGCTGGTGTTGCTGCTGGTCCTCCTGTGCCCAGGCAAGACCCAGAAGCATCCCTCTTCTGACAAAATGCTTTTACCAATAAAGGGTTTCAGTCAAACTCGTCCCATGCAGTACACTCAATCAACAGAGGTCCCACGGGGCACGAGGAGCTCCTCCTCATCCCGCAGGCCCTTCCACCACACCCCTGGTCTCAGCAGTGAGCAGCTGCCTTTGCCCCTCCACTGCCACTGCCTCCCACCTTCACCCACCTCAGACAGCTCTGTCCCCAGCTCTGTCATGCTTGTCTGTCCCCATCTCAGCTGGGTGAATGCTGCAGCCTCAACCAAAAGTCCAGCAGGTAAATCACCGCTCCTGCTGCTGCTGCTGCTGCCGCTCTCTGGTCTCGCTCACAGGACCCCAGTGTGTTCTGCTACTTGAAGTGATCCCCACACCAAACCTGTCACTCCAGCACCTTTCATTTAAACATCAGGTTTTCTTATCACTTTACTTTGTACTAGTCTCTCCTCATTTTTCTTTCCTCAATTCATACTTGTCCTCTTTAGACCCTTTTGCCTCCCCATCTCAGGCTTTTCTCCTGACCTAGCTTTGTTCTGGATAACAACTTCAGAGAAATTTACAGACTGGAATAAGGAAGAGAAATTACAGGTGCATTTATGTCCCACCTTATGTAAATGTGGGTGCTAGAGGTACTCTACCCAGCCCTTCAGAAACTATAAAGCAAAATTGCTCCTTACATGGCAGAATTAAATTCTACAGGAGCTAGCAGGATCACAACCAGTCTGGCAACTAAATTTGTTCTGTGCACAAAATGAGTCCCTTCCAATTTGAGATATTCTAGGATTTTATCATTCTGTGATAGAATGGACTCACAATCAGCAATGGCTGTAGGAGTCCTGCTCTTATTTTAACATATTTTTCCCCTCTACCATTCTCCTTCACTAGAGTGAACAGAATCAACTGATTCTTTAATAGACTTTGATCAATAGTTTTCTTATATCTCTTCAATGTAAAACACGTCAGGGCGGATCCAACTCTCGCATTCCTTACCTCATTTGACTCGTCCCCCTTTTGTTTTGTATCAGGTATACAATATTTTTGGTCCTAATGGAGATGAAAGCAACAGGGCATGGTAGAGAATAGTGAATTATCAATCCTGCAAACAAATGTAGGATATGATTCAGTTTGTCCTTCACAGTAGCATGTAAAAATGGTCTCTAAAACCAATGCCCAGGTACACTGAAGCCAAAAATTTAATGCTGAGTCAGTAATAAAGGCAATAATATCTGCCTTTGTCTTTTAACTAAACGTTACTGGGGACTTGAAACTGCCGCAGGCAGGGGAAAAGGCAAGATTTGTACTTAACCCTCACAAGTGCATTTCAGGGTCTTTTCCACAGAGATTTCTGACAAAGATTCTTCCAATTTTCCACTGCTTTGATACAGACAGTAAACAAACTTAATACACACAGGGGGCCAGAGCCCTGACTACCAAGATGAAGACAAACACCTTGAGGCCTGGGCCTATCTGTACAAACATCTGACCTCCCTGATCAATTCTTAAGACTTGTCTAATACATGAATACATAGAGCAAGTCAGGATAGGAAATACTGTGGAATGGAGATACACAGCATCTACCATTAAGAAGTTAATCATTAAATCCGTGTCTGCTGACATATAAGTTTGATTTGATTTTCCCTCTATTAATTAGATAAGAAAAAACCAACCTCGTGTCTTAAGTGTACACAAAGCTGCACAGCAGCAGGATCTCACTATCAACTCCCTGCCATAATCACACACATGTCAAATCCTTTGCAGAGATGCCAGCTACCCATGGCACTTCACAACTGCAAGCACGGCAGACAGCAGCTCTGTGTTGTCTCCCCATCAATGTTGGGTTTGCAAGTTTGGTGGACTAGAGCATCACACGGATGTTTTAAGGAAAGATAATATTACACCTTTGAAAGACCTTTCTACAACCAGTTTTTAGGTTATAAACTCAACAGCAGATACTAGACATGTCTTAACAGGTGTGAAATACAGGTAGCACTGTTCACATTTATGTCCTTATGTGTGAGATGAAAACATAGGCCAATGTATGGAATGTTATCCAGGAAGCAGTTGAATGATCTCAGTATCTGTTACAGCTCTTTTAAAATTTGTTGGTTTAAACTTTGAACACTTCCAATCACACAGGGTATCAGCCATAGAGCATTTGTCATCTGGAATTGCTTTCCAGCTCTGGTGCAATGTAGAAAATGGACTGGTAATCAAAGCCAACCAAACTATGGCCCAAAAGGTGTGTAAAGTGGGCCTGCCTGAACCTCCTAAAGAGTATTTTTAGGTTTTGGCTAACCAGTTAAATTGTTCCACTTTCAGAGTGAAATGAGGATTGCAAAGCACGTGAAAATACATGAAAGTCCTGGAGAAGAACCATATCTTTGCTCCACCAAATCTATTGGTTGAACTGATAGGAAAACAGGCATGAAAAAGAGTAGTTTAGATTAGATTTTAGTGAGAAATTCTTTTATTATATTCCAGTGGTCAGACACTGGAACAGGTTGTAGAGAAGTTGTGGATGCCCTGTACCTGGAACTATTCAAGGGCGGTTGGATGGAGCTCTGAGCAATCTGGTCTAGTGAAAGGTGTTCCTGCCCGTGGCAAAGAGGTTGAAACTAGCTGATCTTTAAGGTCCCTTCCAATCCAAACCATTCTGAGATTCTTTGATTCTGTGGAGGACATCAGAATCAATTGTAGAGCAGGGTGTCCTGAGCATGACTCTACAGAGTAATGCCTTCCTGATTCATGAATGCTGCATTTTTTATGATCACATCTAATCTTTTTTGCATCCTAATGTCAACAGGCGTCTTTCGATTTGGAAAAAAAATAAAATCAATATATCTATAATCTTGTTCAACAGCTAAAGAGTTCAGTTCCACTCATTACAGCATTCTAAACATTTCCTGATCCAAGAAGGATTTTTATTTCATTAGTGGTAGTCTTCTAGGAAATTGTCCCATTCCCTAGGTATACAAATGCACCCTTTCAAGGCACAGAGGAGGATTCCTTTCTAACCATGGGGGTTATGTCACCGTCGGGGTGCTCATCTTGGCCAGGTTCTCCAACAAGCTCTTATTCATCCAATCCTCCCTATAAATCACCTTGTCCAATGCCTCAGCAGAACACAGCTCTGTGGGAACCCAGAGAGCCTGGGGTGACGGAACCCACTCACGGACCTGGTTCCATATCAGTGAAACAAATGTGTCCTTGGGAAAAAATCCCTTCCTTACACATTCTCCCCTACTACTCAGGTGAAAAGAGCGGCAACAGCACAGACAGTAGAGCTTCAATCCAGAGCTTCAATCCAGAAGGCCACGTGTATTTGTACATCACATCATGTTTTCACTACATTTTTGTTTCACCTTTTTTTTAAATTTTTAATCCTTTAGTAAATACCTTGGTGTGAATGGCCACCAGCTCAAATGCTCTGCTTTGGCAACAAGGGGACTCTGAGGAAGCCCCAGCAGTGCTGCAAATCTCCTCCCTCCACACCTGCCAGAAAACAACTGGAGGAAAAAAAATCTTCCTGTGCTCTCCATGCCTTTCAGGCAAGGGAAGCAGGGAAAGGCCTAAGGGCAGAGTCACTGATAAAAGCCATCCTGGAGGACTTCTGACCCCATCCAGCTATCCAGCTCCTCCCCTCAGCACTCCCTGTGCTCCTCAGCGTCCAGCATCCGACACAGATTAACCACAGCTCTCTGCTCTCCAGCGACAGCGCCACGCCGGGAGTGCTCCAGTTCCACAGCTGGGGGATTCCACAACACAGAGCTTCGGCCAGACAGGCAGCAGCTTCCCTCCAGCCCGATACAGCAACGGGAACACCTCTGCTAAGACCACATGGCCACTTCAGGAAAAGTAAGGACAATGCCTTTCCCATCTTTCTTTCCGAGCCGCCCTGCTCTTGGGGGAATACTCTGCAAATGGCTCAGCCTGTGCACTGCTACTGCAGTGCTCTCCTCCCACCTTACTCCCCCAGCTCTTCCAAACCCCTTTGAATTCCATGAGCTTCTGCTTTCCTACAACTGCACCTGTCAGTACCTGCATTAGGTAGTGCCTTTCTACTCTGTCCCGCCCACCAGCTCAGGAATGAGATACTGAATTGTACTGCTCTGAAAAACACCCTCCTGCTCAATCCCACTCTGTGCTCCTGCTTTGGCAGGAAATAGAGCTCTTCCATCTTGCAGCCACTCATCTCCTGCATTCAGCCTTGTCCACGACGATACTTTTTTCAAGTTTCAACCTCCATTTGCTGATGTCAGAGCAGTTTTGGGTTGATCGGTGCAGGATTTGTGTGATGTCACACACAAAGCATCGCTTTGGTAAGGCAAGCAATTATCCAATTGCCAGCCAGACATGGACTGTTTCCTAATCACTCTTAGTTACCTTCAGCCCACTGAAACTCAAAGTACTGTTCTTCTTGCCTGAAGCTGCAGAAGCGCTTGTGTTGCTGTCACATCTGTCTCGTACACCAGAGTCTTTTCCCTTCAGGGATCTTCTCCATGTCGCCTACCAAAAGCCAGTTTGGAACTCACTTGGTGTTTACATGGCAAACATGAGAGAGGCCAGAGCTATCCTCAGCTTCTCCTTAGCTCAGACCAGTCCAAGGCCAGGCAGATATCAGCCCTCAGTGCTGTTGGAAGGGCCCACAGCCTCTCTTGTGCCACAGCAGCTCAACCCTGCTGCCCTGCTGTCATCCACAGAGCCCTGTCCTGCAGACACAAGGCAGGTGGATTCTTTTCGGTTTCCAGGGAAAACACAACCCTTACTCTCTCTGGACTGGTCACTTTGTCTTTGCATTTCACTCTTCACACTATGCCAGTGTTTACTGAACATCACTTGGTTTCATGGACAGCTGAGCACTCACGTGTTGCTGCTCTCCCACCACATCCCACTCACCCAGCAAGTCCCCCAGGAAACAGCACAGGACAGTTGTGTAGCTCCATGAGTGCACTGCAGTGTGCAGAGACACGTGTTGG
Organism: Pseudopipra pipra; assembly: GCF_036250125.1. NCBI lineage: Eukaryota > Metazoa > Chordata > Aves > Passeriformes > Pipridae > Pseudopipra > Pseudopipra pipra. The sequence goes on along the minus strand of NC_087552.1, from coordinate 24,746,944 downwards.
GCAGCTGTAGGTTTGGTGATTGTAGGACAACCATCCCCAGCCGTCTGCCAAAGGTGAACATTCCCATGCAGCGTAATCCTCTCGGTTGCTTCCAGGTTATCAGATGCAGAGCTGCTGTTGCCTGGGCCGTGGGCAAAGAACTCTCTGTCGAGGAGGTGGAGGTTGCCCCTCCAAAGGCAGGTGAAGTCCGGATCAAGGTAAAAAGACATTTCAATAATTTTTTTCTCCCTTGCAGGAATTGCACTTCTTGTGGCTATCATTTGGATATAACCAAATGATAGCCACAAGAATATAACCCATGTAATAAGGCCTGGGGTCTGCCCATAGGCCTTAACTGTCCAGAGAAGTCGTGTGGAAAATCATTCCACAAATTCAGTTAAACAAAGGCTGGGCTATTTCTAAAGTTCATCATCTGCTCTTTCCCCTCCAAACAGATTGTGGCCACAGGCATCTGTCACACAGACGAACACGTTTTGAAAGGTTGCTTTCCTAACGTGGAATTCCCAGTTATCCTAGGCCATGAAGGAGCTGGGATTGTGGAAAGTGTTGGAGAAGGAGTGACCTCTGTGAAAGCAGGTAATCAATGCACACACAAACACATGTGCACAAGTCTACCCTCAAAGTGGATGAAGCTGCCAACAGCTCAGAAACATCTCCCCGTTCCTGAGTTAGTGGCTCAACATCTGAGTGCACACTCATTGCACTGGACTGTCACATACACCTTCCTGGTCTGTTCCTCATGTACATGAATGGGGCTTGGAGCAGTTCATCCTGACAGAGGAAGGGAAGGGTTTGTGGTGGGTTGCTGCAATTGGAAAGCTCAGCAGAGGTGCTCCAGCACCCTCAGGGCCTGCTTAGCAAGAGGTACCAAAAAGGGATCCACTTTGTTGCAGGAGACAAAGTCATTCCCCTTTGCGTCCCTCAGTGTGGGGAATGCAGCTTCTGCCTGAATCCTGAATCCAATCACTGCCTGAAATCCCAGTGAGTTTGCTTCACCTTCCCCTACACCTACATGGGTGACAAGTCTGACAACCCCCCATCAGTACTTTAGTCAATGAAATACAAATGATTTCTCTTCTCCACAGTCTCTCTGAACCACAAAACCTGCTGCCTGACAAGACCACCCGGTTCACTTGCAAAGGGAAGCAGATCCACCACTACATGTGGGTCAGCACCTTTGCAGAATACACCGTGGTCCCAGAGTACGCCGTTGCCAAGATAGATCCTGCAGCACCTCTGGACAAAGTCTGCTTGCTCGGCTGTGGGTTTTCCACAGGCTATGGGGCTGCCATCAACACCGCCAAGGTTGGTGTTCAGGCGTGTCAAGCACCCCAAGGCTGCCCTCACACTCTCACCAACCCCTCTCCTTCTCCTCCTCACGCTGGAGACTCACAGGGCCCCATGCTGTGCAGGTAAAGCCAGGCTCCACCTGTGCCATCTTCGGCCTCGGAGGAGTTGGCCTCTCTGTTGTCATGGGCTGCAAGGCAGCTGGAGCTTCCCGCATCATTGCCGTGGATATCAACAAGGACAAGTTTGCCAAGGCCAAGCAGCTGGGAGCCACCGACTGCATCAACCCTCGAGACTGCCAGAAGCCCATCCAGGAGGTGCTCACTGAGATGACAGGACAGGGTGTGGACTACTCCTTTGAGGCCATTGGCCTCAAAGAAACCATGGTAGGTGGCATTTTGGCACGTGTCTTCCCTCTCAGATCATTCACAGGCTGCAATCAGGGAAAAATTCATGCAGGTGGGAAGTTCCTTGCCTGCTGCCTGCACTGCTGGGCAGACCTTTGTGAGGGAAAGCCGTGTACAGGTCCTAAAAGAGGCCTCGAACTCTCAGTGTCTCCTGCACAAGGGAGAATGTGTTTTCAGATGAGCAGGGAGGGCCAGATGACAGCTCAGAAAGAACAGCTTCCTGACCAACTCGCCAGTGCTTTCTCTAACTCACCTCTCTGTCCCATCAGATTGCTGCCCTGGCCTCCTGCAATATGAACACTGGCATCTGTGTGATGATTGGGGTACCGGATTCGGCTTCAGAGATTTCCCTTGATCCTATGCTTCTGCTGACTGGGCGTACATGGAAGGGGTCACTGCTTGGAGGTATGAAAGTTATGAAGACATTTTAAAAATTTCAGCTTTTCCTTTCATGGCAGCTTACAAATCCTACTAAAAGAGGATTTTCAAGAAGAACTGAACTAAAGAGGAGCACTGCATTAAAGAGTAGCATCAAAAATGTTAATAATAATGCTAATAAACCCGTAAAGTTCATACAGTATAACACATACAACTGTCTCTGCTAATCCACCCATTCCAAAGAGGGGAAATTACCACACAAGAGAGTGGCACCAGTACTGGTCCCTCAGTCCTGATCCTCACAGTAACACTCCCTTCCCAAAACTGCATTTCTCCCATCATTCACTTCAGCTGCTTGCTCTTCTTTCTAGGCTGGAAGACGAGAGATTGTATGCCCAAACTAGTTTCCAGCTATTTGGAGAAGAAATTCAATTCAGACTTGCTGATCACGCACACGCTGCCCTTCGCTAAAGTGAACGAGGGATTTGAGTTGTTGCGGGCAGGAAAAAGGTGAGACCCTGACTAGCAGGAGCGAGGCACAGCAAACAGCACCTCCTCCTAAAAGTCAAACAGCCCAAATGCTCTGGCAGGCAGAGCACACAACACTGTCTTCTCAAAAAGCACCTGAGTCTTTTGAGGAAGCAGGGCCCAGAGCCAGGTGTGGGGACAATCTGCCATAACGCAGAGGGAAGAGCCCACGTTCAGCACAGGGAACCCTGCAGCTCATGGTTCAGCTCAACCAAGATCCTGTGGCCTTATCATCTGAGGGGTTCCCTTCAGCAGAGATTTGAAGGCTCCCCCACTGCTGCACGTGTCATGCAGCTGAGTGAGGAAGAGGCTGGAGGGAAAGAAGGCAGCCGGTCCCCAGGCACACCTGCCGACCCCGCTGCCTGCTCCTGAACTGCAGCACCAGTAAACCCTCCCTTCCCTTCCACTTTTCAGTATTCGCAGCGTCCTGCTCTTCTGAGGGACACAGCCATGGAAAGCTGAGAGGAGGCACCAGCCCAGCAGATGCTCTCCTGGCCCAGCCCCTTCTCAGCCAGCCCCTCACCTGGTGGGGCACAAGGAGACGACAATAAGGAACTCGCCTATGCTGGTGTTGCTGCTGGTCCTCCTGTGCCCAGGCAAGACCCAGAAGCATCCCTCTTCTGACAAAATGCTTTTACCAATAAAGGGTTTCAGTCAAACTCGTCCCATGCAGTGCACTCAATCAACAGAGGTCCCACGGGGCACGAGGAGCTCCTCCTCATCCCGCAGGCCCTTCCACCACACCCCTGGTCTCAGCAGTGAGCAGCTGCCTTTGCCCCTCCACTGCCACTGCCTCCCACCTTCACCCACCTCAGACAGCTCTGTCCCCAGCTCTGGGACACCTCTCTGTCCCCATCTCAGCTGGGTGAATGCTGCAGCCTCAACCAAAGTCCAGCAGGTAAATCACCGCTCCTGCTGCTGCTGCTGCTGCCGCTCTCTGGTCTCACTCACAGGACCCCAGTGTGTTCTGCTACTTGAAGTGATCCCCACACCAAACCTGTCACTCCAGCACCCTTCATTTAAACATCAGGTTTTCTTATCACTTTACTTTGTACTAGTCTCTCCTCATTTTTCCTTCCTCAATTCATACTTGTCCTCTTTAGACCCTTTTGCCTCCTGATCTCAGTCTGGTGGCTTTTCTCCTGACCGAGCTTTGTTCTGGATAACAGCTTCAGAGAAATTTACAGGAATAAGGAATAAGGAAGAGAAATTAGAGGTGCATTTATGTCCTGCCTTATGTAAATGTGGGTGCTAGAGGTACTCTACCTAGCCTTACAGAAACTATAAAGCAAAATTGCTCCTTACATGCAAAATTAAATTCTACAGGAGCTAGCAGGATCACAACCAGTCTGGCAACTAAATTTGTTCTGTGCACAAAATGAGTCCCTTCCAATTTGAGATATTCTAGGATTTTATCATTCTGTGATAGAATGGACTCACAATCAGCAATGGCTGTAGGAGTCCTGCTCTTTATTTAACATATTATTCCCCTCTACCATTCTCCTTCACTAGAGTGAACAGAATCAACTGATTTTTTAATAGACTTTGATCAATAGTTTTCTTATATCTCTTCAATGTAAAATTCGTCAGGGTGGATCCAACTCTCGCATTCCTTACCTCATCTGACTCGTCCCCCTTTTGTTTTGTATCAGGTATACAATATTTTTGGTCCTAATGGAGATGAAAGCAACAGGGCATGGTAGAGAATAGTGAATTATCAATCCTGCAAACAAATGCAGGATATGATTCAGTTTGTCCTTCACAGTAGCATGTAAAAATGGTCTCTAAAACCAATGCCCAGGTACACTGAAGCCAAAAATTTAATGCTGAGTCAGTAATAAAGGCAATAATATCTGCCTTTGTCTTTTAACTAAACGTTACTGGGGACTTGAAACTGCCGCAGGCAGGGGAAAAGGCAAGATTTGTACTTAACCCTCACAAGTGCATTTCAGGGGCTTTTCCACAGAGATTTCTGACAAAGATTCTTCCAATTTTCCACTGCTTTGATACAGACAGTAAACAAACTTAATACACACAGTGGGCCAGAGCCCTGACTACCAAGATGAAGACAAACACCTTGAGGCCTGGGCCTGTCTGTACAAACATCTGACCTCCCTGATCAATTCTTAAGACTTGTCTAATACATGAATACATAGAGCAAGTCAGGATAGGAAATACTGTGGAATGGAGATACACAGCATCTACCATTAAAAAGTTAATCATTAAATCTGTGTCTGCTGACATACAAGTTTGATTTGATTTTCCCTCTATTAATTGGATAAGAAAAAACCAACCTCGTGTCTTAAGTATACACAAAGCTGCACAGCAGCAGGATCTCACTATCAACTCCCTGCCATAATCACACACATGTCAAATCCTTTGCAGAGATGCCAGCTACCCATGGCACTTCACAACTGCAAGCACGGCAGACAGCAGCTCTGTGTTGTCTCCCCATCAATGTTGGGTTTGCAAGTTTGGTGGACTAGAGCATCACACGGATGTTTTAAGGAAAGATAATATTACACCTTTGAAAGACCTTTCTACAACCAGTTTTTAGGTTATAAACTCAACAGCAGATACTAGACATGTCTTAACAGGTGTGAAATACAGGTAGCACTGTTCACATTTATGTCCTTATGTGTGAGATGAAAACATAGGCCAATGTATGGAATGTTATCTAGGAAGCAGTTGAATGATCTCAGTATCTGTTACAGCTCTTTTAAAATTTGTTGGTTTAAACTTTGAACACTTCCAATCACACAGGATATCAGCCATAGAGCATTTGTCATCTGGAATTGCTTTCAAACTCTGGTGCAATGTAGAAAATGGATTGGTAATCAAAGCCAACCAAACTATGGCCCAAAAGGTGTGTAAAGTGGGCCTGCCTTAACCTCCTAAAGAGTATTTTTAGGTTTCAGAGTGAAATGAGGATTGCAAAGCACGTGAAAATACATGAAAGTCCTGGAGAAGAACCATATCTTTGCTCCACCAAATCTGTTGGTTGAACTGATAGGAAAACAGGCATGAAATAGCCCCAGCAGTGCTGCAAATCTCCTCCCTCCACACCTGCCTGAAAGCAACTGGAGGGAAAAATAATCTTCCTGATCTTTCTATGTCTTTCAGGCAGGGAGGGCAGGGAATCGCCCAAGGGCAGAGTCACTGATGAAAACCTCCCTAGAGAACTTCTCAGTCTATCCAGCTCCTCCCCTCAGCACTCACTTCCCTCCTTATCATCCAGCATCTGATACAGATTAACCACAGCTCCCTGCTCCCAGGTGACTGTTCCACAACAAGACTGCTCCAATTCCACAGCTGGGGGATTTCACAACACAGAGCTTCGACCAGACAGGCAGCAGCTTCCCTCCAGACCGATACAGCAACGGGAACACCTCTGCTAAGACCACATGGCCACTTCAGGAAAAGTAAGGACAATGCCTTTTCCATCTTCCTTTCTGAGCTGCCCTGCTCTTGGGGAAATACTCTGCAAATGGCTCAGCCTGTGCACTGCTACTGCATGCCCTCTCTCCTCCCACCTTACTCCCCCAGCTCTTCCAAACCCCTTTGAATTCCATGAGCTTCTGCTTTCCTACAACTGCACCTGTCAGTACCTGCATTAGGTAGTGCCTTTCTCCTCTGTCCCGTCCACCAGCTCAGGAATGAAAATACGGATTTGTACTGCTCTGGAAAAACCCTCCTGCTCAATCCCACTCTGTGCCCTTGCTTTGGCAGGAAATGTAGCTCTTCAGTGGTTCCATCTTGCACCCACTCATCTCCTGCATTCAGCCTTGTCCACGACGATACATTTTCCAAGCTTCAAGCTCCATTTAGCTGATGTCAAACCAGCTTTGGGTTGATTGGTTGAGCAGGGTTTGAGCAATGTCACACACAAATCATCCTTTTTGGCAAGGGCAAAATGGTCCAGTTGTCAACCAGATGGGGACCATTCCGTAACCCCTCTCAGTTACCTTCAGCCCAGTGTCTTACAAGGCTGACATAAAAACTCTTAGTGGCATTGCCTCTAGGTAAGGTCCACAGTCACCATGGGAGCACAATCTGTCCATTAACATATGACAATGTTAGGAAAAATCCCCTGAAGCCATAAAACCCCAATCATTTTCCAAGGTTATACCTGATACTCTTTGCGTGACAAAGCACAAATGGTGTTTCCTCAGACCCTAAACTAGGCCAGTGTTTACTGAGTATCACTTGGCTTCAGGGGAAGCTGAGCACTACCAAGTTTGTCCACCTCTGGTTTAGATGCTTGCAGGATGACTGTCCCCAAGTGTGCACTAAAGGAAAATGTTCCCATGCAGCGTAATCCTCTCGGTTGCTTCCAGGTTATCAGATGCAGAGCTGCTGTTGCCTGGGCTGCAGGACACCCACTCTCCATTGAGGAGGTGGAGGTTGCACCTCCAAAGGCAGGTGAAGTCCGGATCAAGGTAAAAACACATTTCAATTACTTCTTCTTCACCCTTGTGGGAATTGCTCTTCTTGTGGCTATACCTTGGATATAACTCAGGGATCTGTGTCTGCCAGTAGGCTTTAATTGTCCAGAGCTGCCTTAGCTCAAAGGCACCATCTGCCAGGGCCTCTGTTTCAGACTAGTCCTTGCCTAAGCTGTCTCAGAGGAATTGTCATCTCCAGCCCATGCTCTGCTGGACTGACCCCTTTGATCCTCACTGTGGCCTCCTCTCCAGTCCCACCTCCAGCTCAGTCCAGAGGAAAGCCACATGGAGCATTCAGCGTGAGGAGAAGGGGAAAGCCCAGCCCAGGCATAGCGTGCTGTCATGGAGTGTCAGCACTGACTGTGGGGGCACCATAGCACCCCGGGGAAAATTACTTCCACAAACTGAGTAAGTCAGAGGCCAGGTCACCAACACTTTCCTCTACAAACAGCTTGTGGCCACAGGCATCTGTCGCACGGATGAACACCTCTTGCAAGGCTGCTTTCCCAATGCGGAATTCCCAGTTATCCCAGGCCACGAAGGAGCTGGAATCGTGGAAAGCATTGGAGAAGGAGTGACCTCTGTGAAACCAGGTAACTGGCACACACACAAACACATGCCCAGGATTCAGCTCTCCAACAGGCAGCACCCACAGAGCCTGCCTGGAGAGGGGCACCTAACAAGGGATGTGCATTATTCTAGGCGACAAAGTAATCCCCCTTTGCCATCCTCAGTGTGGGGAATGCAGCTTCTGTCTGAATCCTGAATCCAATTACTGCTTGAAATCCCAGTGAGTTTGCTTCACCTTCCCCTACACCTACATGGGGTTGGCTGTCTGACAACAAGTCTGACAACCCCCCATCAGTGCTTTAGTCAATGAAATACAAATGTTTGCACCTCCCTACAGTTTCTCTGAACCACAAAACCTGCTGCCTGACAAGACCACCCGGTTCACTTGCAAAGGGAAGCAGATCCACCACTACATGTGGGTCAGCACCTTTGCAGAATACACCGTGGTCCCAGAGTACGCCGTTGCCAAGATAGATCCTGCAGCACCTCTGGACAAAGTCTGCTTGCTCGGCTGTGGGTTTTCCACAGGCTATGGGGCTGCCATCAACACTGCCAAGGTTGGTGTTCAGGCGTGTCAAGCACCCCAAGGCTGCCCTCACACTCTCACCAACCCCTCTCCTCCTCCTCCTCCTCCTTCTCATGCCTGAGACTCACAGGGTCTTTACCTGTGCTTTGCAGGTAAAGCCAGGCTCCACCTGTGCCATCTTCGGCCTCGGAGGAGTTGGCCTCTCTGTTGTCATGGGCTGCAAGGCAGCTGGAGCTTCCCGCATCATTGCCGTGGATATCAACAAGGACAAGTTTGCCAAGGCCAAGCAGCTGGGAGCCACCGACTGCATCAACCCTCGAGACTGCCAGAAGCCCATCCAGGAGGTGCTCACTGAGATGACAGGACAGGGTGTGGACTACTCCTTTGAGGCCATTGGCCTCAAAGAAACCATGGTAGGTGGCATTTTGGCACGTGTCTTCCCTCTCAGATCATTCACAGGCTGCCATCAGGGAAAAATTCACTCCAGTGGGAAATTCCTTGCCTGCTGCCTGCACTGCTGGGCACACCTTTGTGAGACAAAGGCAGTCTGTTGGCTTGGGAAGAAAACGATGTATGGCTCTTAAAAGTGGCCACAAACTATCCATGTCTCCTGCATAAGGGAGGATGTGTTTTCAGATGAGCAGGGAGGGGCAGAAGACAGCTCAGAAAGAACACTTTCCTGACCAACTCGCCAGTGCTTTCTCTAACTCATCTCCCTGTCCCATCAGATTGCTGCCCTGGCCTCCTGCAATATGAACACTGGCATCTGTGTGATGATTGGGGAACTGGATGCTGGTTCAAAGATTTCCCTTGATCCTATGCTTCTGCTGACTGGGCGTACATGGAAGGGGACCCTGGTTGGGGGTATGAAAATTAATAGAAAATTTTAGAAATTTCAACCTTGGTAATTTCCTAATGCCCATGGCACAGGTACCACAAGTGCACATGAATAACTCTGCCCTTGCCAATTATATTTCCCATCTGAGTAATGTCCTCAGATACAGGGCAAAAGATACTTTTCCTCACAGTCATTACTCAGTAAAGCTCTTGGTCATAATGGCTATTTCAGGCTTGGCAATGTCTCAGGAAGTGTCTTTGAGAGGGTTTTCAAAAGGAAAACAACTAAAGAGGAGCACTGCATTTCCACTGTATTGATCATTAGCATTAAACATGCCAATAAACCTGTAACTCGTTCATCAAATACAACACACAGAGTGGTCTCCAGTATCCCACTTCTCCCACAGAGAAGAGAATATCTCACAAGAGAGTGGCACCGGTACTGGTCCCTCAGTCCTGACCCTCACAGTAACACTCCCTTCCCAAAACTGCATTTCTCCCATCATTCACTTCAGCTGCTTGCTCTTCTTTCTAGGCTGGAAGACGAGAGATTGTATGCCCAAACTAGTTTCCAGCTATTTGGAGAAGAAATTCAATTCAGACTTGCTGATCACGCACACGCTGCCCTTCGCTAAAGTGAACGAGGGATTTGAGTTGTTGCGGGCAGGAAAAAGGTGAGACCCTGACTAGCAGGAGCGAGGCACAGCAAACAGCACCTCCTCCTAAAAGTCAAACAGCCCAAATGCTCTGGCAGGCAGAGCACACAACACTGTCTTCTCAAAAAGCACCTGAGTCTTTTGAGGAAGCAGGGCCCAGAGCCAGGTGTGGGGACAATCTGCCATAACGCAGAGGGAAGAGCCCACGTTCAGCACAGGGAACCCTGCAGCTCATGGTTCAGCTCAACCAAGATCCTGTGGCCTTATCATCTGAGGGGTTCCCTTCAGCAGAGATTTGAAGGCTCCCCCACTGCTGCACGTGTCATGCAGCTGAGTGAGGAAGAGGCTGGAGGGAAAGAAGGCAGCCGGTCCCCAGGCACACCTGCCGACCCCGCTGCCTGCTCCTGAACTGCAGCACCAGTAAACCCTCCCTTCCCTTCCACTTTTCAGTATTCGCAGCGTCCTGCTCTTCTGAGGGACACAGCCATGGAAAGCTGAGAGGAGGCACCAGCCCAGCAGATGCTCTCCTGGCCCAGCCCCTTCTCAGCCAGCCCCTCACCTGGTGGGGCACAAGGAGACGACAATAAGGAACTCGCCTATGCTGGTGTTGCTGCTGGTCCTCCTGTGCCCAGGCAAGACCCAGAAGCATCCCTCTTCTGACAAAATGCTTTTACCAATAAAGGGTTTCAGTCAAACTCGTCCCATGCAGTGCACTCAATCAACAGAGGTCCCACGGGGCACGAGGAGCTCCTCCTCATCCCGCAGGCCCTTCCACCACACCCCTGGTCTCAGCAGTGAGCAGCTGCCTTTGCCCCTCCACTGCCACTGCCCCCCACCTTCACCCACCTCAGACAGCTCAGTCCCCAGCTCTGGGACACCTCTCTGTCCCCATCTCAGCTGGGTGAATGCTGCAGCCTCAACCAAAAGTCCAGCAGGTAAATCACCGCTCCTGCTGCTGCTGCTGCCGCTCTCTGGTCTCGCTCACAGGACCCCAGTGTGTTCTGCTACTTGAAGTGATCCCCACACCAAACCTGTCACTCCAGCACCTTCCAGCCTTTTCTAATAGGAGAGATACTCCCGACCACTAATCACCTTTATGGCCCTTTGCTGGACAAATGTTCCTGTCATACTCTCCTTTAATATGAATTTATCTCTATGAAGGGCAGTTTAGCAAAAAGCAAGGGAAGAAAACTTTCCCAAATTTCTCTTCCGCATGAGGTCAGTTTCTATGGGGATTCCAAAAAAGCTACAGAGCCAACCAATTAAACTAACACTTTCAAGGCCTGCCAAAGGAGAGCAGTGCCACTAAGCTGATAAACAGCCCACAGCAATAGGATTGCCCAAAGCCCTAATGGAACAGGAACATCTAGAGAGTATAAGTGAATACTACATATATCCAGGTTCCTTATCACCGCTGGTTTGTGTTTGTGGGTTGGGCTTTTTTCTTTTCTTTAAAACAAACTTTCACATGGTTGATATTCTTTGTTGCAGCAATCAAACTGTCCTTGTTTTTTAAGGATTGATCTCAATTTTTGAAGATTCTCACTTGAACTTAAACCTTATTTTTGGCTGGTCTTACTATTTAACAAAATTATTTAATATTTAATAAATTTGTATTAAGAATGAATGTGTATTTAACAAAGTGCAGCTCACACAAATATGGGATGGTTAGCATTGAAAAGAAATAAGGGACAGTAACTAGCACTATACTATTTGAAGTATATTATATAAAGCAGGAGATAACTTTCTTATTATTGTGTAACTCTTATACATGCATACACGGATGTGGTTTCATTTTGGAAAATGCTGTTGTACTTTTAATATATTTCCAGGACCAACTTCCATAGAATATTACAGTACAACTATGCAAAATCTTCCCCAGAGAACAAGATTATCACTCCAAGCCGGTCATTCTGCCAAATGGACCCTTCTTTCAGTGCTGAATATTGGACCCATAACACTATAATGCCTTTTGACCTCTTTTGGGCAACTCTTATCCCAGCCTATAGCCCTTTGAACTTTTGGAACCCCCTCAGCACAATCAGCAATTACACAGCATATCATAAACGCACAAAGGTTAACAAATCCCATGCTGTCTGCCAAATTATAATAACTGCACATATCGCTTTGCCATTACATAAGCTACCCATAATTCTCCTAACTACTTTTTAAACATAAAACTATAAGACTGCAGGTAAGGAGATAACACCAAAATAAATCAATAAATGTTAATTAATGGAGTTCTAGCACTTACCTACTGAGAAAACACTACAAGAAGTTTCTTCCAATAAGCAATGTTTCCCTAACATTGCACGTGCATCTTCAGAGTCTTAATTTTATGAGTGACAAAGTCTCAAAAAAAGTAATCAATTAGCCGAGTGTTTGTGTAATAAATATAAACACATATAAATAGATCTGTGCAGGATCGGCACCAAAAACAAAAATCCTTTTTTGAAAAAAATGCTAAAACTAGATGATACAAAATTCGATCGCTATAAAATAACTCTGCCTTACGACAACTGTAACTTGCACTTTTATCACTTATTTTGCACTGTTGCTACATGAGCTCTGTCGCTATAGCGGGGCCACCTGGTGGCCACCTGTCCCTGCTGTCTGGGCATGCTGTCCCACCGGCTTCTGAGCATGCTGGAAGAGCTGGATTTCTGCACGGCTGGAGCCCCCTCCTGTAGCACACACCCGTGGCCGAGGTTTATCCCGCTCACAGCGGGGTGTGAGGGCACACGAGCGGGCAGCTCCCAGCCCCGCACGCCGCCCTGCCACCCTCATTCCTAAGCTCTGCTCCCAGCTGCCACACAACGGGCGCCACAAGGAAGCTGTTCAGCTGCCCTTGCCTCGAGCCAGCAGATGTGTTACTGCATAACCCTTTCCCCCTTTTTATCTTTCAAATTTTCCTTGCATTAGTATAATGCTAACATATGAGAATCAGCATATATTAGATCACCTTTTTTGCGTTCTACTTGATTTTCAATGAGAATATTTAATCACAAAACTCCCCAAATTACTTATGTCCATATCTAAAATATTAAAAATCTTTCAGTATCCCAGCTTCATGTGTTTACTGCAAATCTGTCATGGTCATTTTCACACTTATTTTGAATTCGTCTAATTAATATAGGCCTTTGTTTTGAAATGTTATTTTACTCTATTATACAGAATGATACTAGGGTTAATTAGCGACATTATTCCTAAAGTTTTTCCCTTGGAACCAACCATTTTTTGAATTACCAGATAATATTTTAAATTTATATTTGTGTTTACAAAACCAGAGTATTTTAATTACCTAAGAATTATCCAAGAAAATATCAACCAAATTTGAGCATTTTTGGACTTAGTCTCCCACTGCATCAAGGGAGGTTTAGGTTGGACTTTAGGATTAATTTCTTTACAGAAATGGTGATTAAACATTGAAATGGCTGCCCAGGGAGGCAGTGGAGTCACCAGCCCTGGAGGTGTTTAAGAAAAGACTGGACATGGCATGTAGTGCCATGGTCTAGTTGACAGGGTGGTGTTTAGTCATAGGTTGGTCTCAACGATCTCAGAGGTCTTTTCCAGTCTAATTTATTCTGTAATTCTAAATTAAAATAATTTTGATTTTTTAAATGTTTCTCTTTTTCAATCAGCTATATTTATACTTTACAAAAATAAATTTATGCTGACTTGAAGAATGAAAAGAATTTCTTTTTTTTTTTTTTAATGCTATGCAAGTATTATCCTCTGATACTTCACAGGAAAATCTAGGAAACTTAAATCAGAATTCAAAATGCTGGTTTTGAGAAACAGACAACAGGCCTCTCTCCTACATGTGGTCTCACAGTGCTTCTAAGCCCTCCTTTTTTCTCAATTCAAATTGATATTCCCAATTAGCACCTAACATCTGCTAGAACAACACCAAAACCAACCCAGTGTAAAATCCAGAGCAGCACTGGGAGCCCTCACCTACAGAACTTATGTACATAAACCTGAAACACACATGACAAAGCATAAATAGTTCAGTCAAGAGCACAGAATGGTAACTTGATTTAAGTGAATGGTGCTGAGAACAGAAAGAAACTTGCAAAACCACTTCCTGTGTCCAGGGGCTTCCAGTAGTACACAGCAACACTGGAGGCAGCATTACAAAACTGCAAAGGAAAGAAAAATGAAAAGCAACCCCTTTAATTGCTGAAATTGGACAGTGAGCATTAAGGAGTTATGATTTATGTATCTGTCCCTATGCCTACCAAAATCAGTGCCTGCAATTTCCAGAATGTCAAAGATACTAACAAAAGCAGAGCACCTGCAGAGTTCAGCTAAACGTAAAATGCTTGGAGACTTTTTGGAAGCACTGACAAACCAGGTGTGACCAAGAGCACAAAATTCACAGGAGAGGTTGGCAGAACTGTATTTAACCAAGGACATGGACAAGGCCTGCTATGATTTCAACAACAAGGATTTGGTGGTAGCTCATGAACACAAACTGAAGAAGCCACTGGAAGCCTTAAGAAGGCCACTGGATAAATAGCCTGATCACACATCCTTTCATTCCTTCTCAACATCTTTCACCGTATGCAAAACCTAAATAATACTCTCATTGCCCAAATTACATTCCACCTAAGTGTCAGCTTTCCTGAGCCTACAGATTTAGTTTGTAATTTTAGGTATGTTATTAAACATCATGTTATTTTTATGTTATTTATTAAATGCTATAGTTATGTCATGTTATTAAAGTTTAATTTTTCCCAAGCTGTTGCTATTGCCTAACTGTGGTATTTGCTAAGTTTTGTTAGTGTGTCACTGGAAAATAAAAATTCCATTTCTTACTGAGGGGGACTTAGTTACACTCTGCAATTCCTCAAGCACCAGCACCTCTCATGTAAAATCCCAAGAGCCCATTGCAGAACCATTCCCCTGATCTTACATGGCCACGTCTGCAGGCCTCACAAGAAGCCTTTCCTACCCTACCAGGAGAAAGAAGGTTCTTCAGAAAATTAAACAACAGCGTGAGGAGCTTAACAATCCCATCTTGTATAAATAGCCCCTTTGCTTCAAAGGTTGGTGGATGCAATGTCAAGAGGCCCAGACAAAACTTCCATCTCACTGTAGATCCCTTAGCCTGGCCTGGAAAGGGGCTGTCTTCACACACTTGGAAACACACTGCTGCCCAGTAAAGCCTCCACCTCTGCAGTTTAGCCAGCTGAGAATAGATTTAGGTGCAAAGGACCTGCACTGGAGATATAGTCAGCTCCCACCTGTGTCCAGGTGAGATACAGGAGGTACCAAGCATCTCCAGAGTGGGACTGTCCCGCAGAGGCAAGGCAGGCACATGCACGCACGGCTGAGTTCCTCAGGGAATGGTGCAGGAGGGGTCCATGACCTTCCGTTACTCGGGAAGAATCTGGGCAACCTGGTGCCGGCAGGATCTGCAGACAAGGCTCATTAGCCAGGACAACGGGCCTCTTCCCTCACAGGCAGAACAACATCCCGTGAGACTGAAGGGACCAGGATGTGAGACGCTGGTGCAGCCGCCAGAAGCCACAAAAGCAGCCACATCGCAATGCAACACTGCGGCCACCGTCAGGAAACACACGGATCTTCCCGGGGTCTGCGGGAAGAAAAGCACTGCAACGGGAATGTGACCGGCCGCGGGCGCTCCAGCCCTGCGAGGGAGGGAGGGAGGGAGGGAGGGAGAAAGGAGGAAAAGGAAAAGGAAAAGGAAAAGGAAAAGGAAAAGGAAAAGGAAAAGGAAAAGGAAAAGGAAAAGGAAAAGGAAAAGGAAAAGGAAAAGGAAAAGGAAAAGGAAAAGGAAAGAAGTAAGGAAGTGAAGGAAGGAAAGAAGCGAACTGAGGGAGGGAGGGGCCAATTCCTTCGACCGCCCCGGGGCGAGAGGCGGGAGAGAGGGAGGCGGGCTCCCTTTCCCCTTCCGGCGGGAGGCCGAGCGGTGCGCGATGGCGAGCGGGGTAAGGAGGCTTGCGCGGGTCTGCGTTCCGTGGTGGGAATGTCGCCCGGGGTCCCGCGGGGGTTCCCGCGCAGGGCAGGATGAGGCAGGCGAGCCCTGCCCTGCCCTCCCTGCCGGTGCCCGGCCGTGCCGGGGGGCTGCCCTCGGCCGGGGGTGCGGGCCCTGCCCGCTCTGTCCGCCCTGCCCGCCCTGGCGCTGCCGCCAGCGGGAGCCGGGACACTGGGGGTGTCCCGGTGTCTCCGCGCTCCCGCCCCCGCCTGTTTTGTGGATGTGAGGGTCGCGGCGATGGAAGGACAAGCAGAGGACCTTGAGCTTGGCGCGGTTTCTTGTGGGCTTTGGGCAGATGTGACCGACTTGTGTCGAAGGAGGGGGTGCTTGCTCAGAAAGCCATTGCCTGGCAGGTTCGCTGCATTGCTCTGCGAACAGCGCGGTAGTCCAGACCTACTGCTAATCCTGCGCCTAATTCCTGCAGCTGCCCTAGGCCTGAGCGGGATGGGTGGCCTCGCTTGGCCGGACGCTCCCGGTGGTTTCGGAGCAGATAGGGCAGCTCCGTTTCGTCTCGAGTGAGAGCTGATCCTGTGTGTAGCTACAGGCAACTCAACAGCTGTGCTCCTGGACTACTGTGTTAATAGGGAAGATGAAGAACTGCTAAAAGTTGATGGTTTGGGTTTTTTTTCCAGTTGTTGGCTTCAAGATTTTCAGCAAAGCAAAAGCAGAGAGATTTGAATAATGAGAGGGCAGAAGATGGGGCTTTCCTGATATCCACTCTGAATAGTCCAGGGGCCTTTGTGGCTGTGTGAACTGACTGCAGTTTCAAAAGCCAACTTCTTTAAAAGTTTCTGAACCAGAAGTTACTGTTTGAAAATGTGCTTCCAGATGTGTACTCTTGGTTTTAGGAGGATCAGAATTTATCCCGTAAGGAGACACTTTTCCCTCCCCTCTTTAATTTCGCGTTTAACTAAGCTTGTGGAAATAACAGTTTTAGGAATGTGCAGTCTCCTGTGCAAGAACAAATGATGACTTAATGAGGGGAAGATGAGGGATGGATTGAAAACCAGTAAATGATTTACCGAATGATGGCTCCTCTTGCACTTTGTGCTTTGAATTTAGATTTTCTGGCAAAATCTTTGGTAGATTTAGAGATTATGACCGATTGCTCACACTGTGATTCCACAGTTGGTTACTTTGGCACAGTCTGTGCATTTTTGTAATATTTACCCTGGTAATAAAAAGCAGGAGAAGGAGATTTCATGTTTCTAGGTTAAGGGTGTTTGTGTCTAATCTAGACCCTGCTGGCTGTAGGAATGGATACCTGTTTTCTGTTACAAAGCTTTTAGGGCCTGCAGTATTTATTTTACCAAGTTTAAGCCGAGGTAAACATCTGCAATTCTGCTGTTACAGGTACACTGAGGATTTTAACTGGTTCTGGCAGAGTCTCATATTGTTTGTTGTACGACAAAAGTACAACAGAAAGTCATAGACTAGCCATTATTTTCTCCTGATCACAGGTGCTGAATCAGACCTGCCAAGTGCAACAGGTGGTCTTGGCACTGTTATTTCTTCCAGACAGTGAAATTTCAAAATGGCTGGGTGACTGTATATTTGGTCTTGGGAATTTGCATTAATCCCCTTTCTGTGATTCCTTGGGAACACCACAGCTATTTTGAATGCACAAAATGTAATTTTCTTCTATTGGTTTATAGAGCATGTTATGAAATGCTTCATATTTTCAATAGCCATGGCCTAGACCTTGTTTAACTGGAAGAAAATCAGTGCAAGTCTCTGCTGTAACTGAATTATTCCAAAATACGTGCACACCATTCTGGAGTAGATTGCATTCCAAAGCAGTCTAGTCTGTGACAGCATTCCTTGTCAGGTTTTATGTAGATAAGGTCTTGAATTTGATTTCACAACTCATCTGTGTGTCATTTAAGAAGCTATACAATACCATATTTGCTGAAAGATGTTCCTGTCAGAAAGCAAAATTCAGAGTATTTGATACACTGCCCACTTCATCCTGAAGGACAGACCCGGAGTCATCTTCGTAAAACCGACCTCTAAGGGGACTCCAGGTGCTTATCCTTTTAGCTCCTGAATCTGTAATGCCTGCTGATTTTCTCAGTCAGTTGTGCATATGTACATGTCAACAGAGTTTACAAATCCAGAAGCTCTGCTCTTTCATCCAGGCTCTGCACCGTTGGGCTTCAGAATCTTCCTGAGATGTTTGGTATGGTTGCAGAGCAGGATTTGTCACAGCAGGTGCCAAGAGCAGCAGATGAAGACTTGCTAACAGTAAATCCATGCAGAGTTGTTGGTGCACAGTAACTTGCTCACAGGAGCCTTATAGCAAAGTTTCTCTGGTCCCTACGGATTATTGCAGGGCTCTGCTGCATGCACACACATCTCCTTGCCAAAATCCTACTTGGAAACCATAAGAAATTCACTCTTGATGTGTGTCTTGGACCATTATGTGTCCTCTAGTTTCCTTTATGAACTTTCTTAACTTCGAACACTCTGTGCTTAAGGAACAGACATGAAATGAATGCCAGTCTCTTACTTTAAATCAACATTTTTATTATGCATTATTACATTTATTATGCATTATATATTTATTATGCATAATCTTTGCATTCCTACTGCTCACTTCACTGCAGTATTTGAGTGTCTCCTAAGCACTCCTGGGCTTATTATATTTTTTGTTCAGTAAGAGAATGACATCCAAATTTCAGATCTTGGTTTGCTCATTATTATTTAGCTTCCTGAAAGCAAATGTGGAGCAATTAAACCTTTGTGCTGAAATTATGAATTTCAGATCTGGGACTCTTTCCAAAAGTCAGTAGTGTCTCTCTCATTTTCTCACTTGGCTGAACAAGAATTATTTTAAATGAACCATACAACAGATGTCCTATTTTTTGTTGTTGTTTTTGTCTTTTAGGTTATTAAATGCAAGGCTGCTGTTGCCTGGGGGGCAGGTAAACCTCTCTCTATTGAGGAGGTGGAAGTTGCTCCACCAAAAGCTCATGAAGTTCGTATCAAGGTATCATTTGTTAGCTATATGTATTGTATTTTGGGAGACTAAGTATTAAAGCTGAACAATTTGTTTGCCAGCAGAAGAAATGTTGGATAGCATTAGTTAATTAGTATCTCAGCTGGCCTTACAAATAAGAAAATTATAGTATTTAGATCTTCTGTTTGTGAAAAACACTTTTAATTTCTGCTGGTCTCACTTCACAGTCTGGTCTAAAGATAATGGGTAACCTTGGGGATCAATTCCAGTTGTTACAGACCACACTCCCACAAACATCTGAACTGGGAACATCTTTGATCTTGTTTGAAGGGCGGCAGCTTGTGAGTTGTTACAGCTGTGTAACGTGCTGGATTTTACTTCAGTCAGGCCATAAGTTATGGCTGCTGAGCTGTGATTAGTCTCTTGGATTCCCAATACCCAAGTCTATGATTTCATCAGGATTTTCCAGTAGCCTATATCTGCCAAAAAGTATACATTAAGAGGAAACTTATTTCTGTGGAAAGGGTCTCTGCATGGTGCTTAAGACCATGGATTTATTTATTTTATTTAAAGTGGATTAATGCAGTACTAAGAGTTCTGTGTGGTCTCCCTGGTAATTTTACCTTTAAGAGACTAACTTAATTCAAATCTGAGATGCTAACCTACTTTGAGATGACATGGAGTACTGAGTTAAGAAACCACTTGTCATCTTTTACCCCTTTCAATGTCAGAATTTAATTGATGGAAATTATAAAAATGTACTCTCATGTCTTCTTAAAAGTAAGAAAAAGTGCCTTGCCAAGAGTTGAAGGTATGTTGGCCATATTACCAGTGCTGCCAGAACTGGTAAATTTGACTTGGCTGTTGTTCTGAATTTCTGACCAAGTGGAATTACTTAGATCTGTGCTACTGTTCTGTTCTTCAAGATTATAAATTTCTTCACAGATAGTTGCCACTGCTGTCTGTCACACTGATGCCTATACTCTGAGTGGTGCTGATCCCGAAGGATGTTTCCCTGTCATCTTGGGACATGAAGGAGCAGGAATTGTAGAGAGTGTTGGAGAAGGAGTAACAAAAGTAAAGAAGGGTAAGAAAATATCGTACAAGTTTTCTGCCTTTCTTAAAAGTGTTACTTTATTTCAAGGCCAACTGTCAAATTGGGCCACTGAAATGCTGTATTGCAGGAGTTAATGTTTTATTCTGCAGTGTATGCCTGTGTGGATTCCTTTGTCTGTGAGATACAACACTAATCTATTCAATGTGCTCTTGGTTTAATGCTTGAAAGAGCCCAGCATATCAATTTCTTGCTCAAAATCATATCAATATGTAGTTAGAAGGCTGTTTTGGTTTTTTTTTTTTTCAAATGATAGTTCTTACCTGTTGGTTTAATAAAAGGCTTAAAGTGTTTATTCATGTTTTTCACGTTGATTTGGGGTTGTTTTGATTTATCGTAACATTTCTATTTGTTCTGGAATGATGAATTTCTGATAGGCTGTCTGCTCAGACATGATTGAAGTGGTTTATCTAACAGTCTGTAAATGATATCATTGTGTACTGTAAACAGTTTTTAATACACAAAGGTTTTAAGTGAATAGAAAGTCACATAAAAACATAATGACCATCAAGTAACTTCATTTTTTTCAGAATGCCTTACTTGACTCAATAACTACTCACATGATATTTTTTATCAGGGGACACTGTTATCCCTCTATATATCCCCCAGTGTGGAGAGTGCAAGTTCTGTAAAAATCCTAAAACAAACCTGTGCCAGAAGATAAGGTCTGTATGGCTTTTTTTATTTTTTTGACACACAATTTGTTCAATGTATACCTGTTTTAGTTATTGATAGTAATTGACAGGAGTTTTCTTTGAAGAATAATTCTGTTGATGCATCATTTAATGACTTGGAAAGTACGTCTTTTAGGAGTCAGTTATGCACTATTTTCATTCTTCCTTAATTTTTTTTTCTTTTCTTCCCCTTACATAAATCTGTTTCTCTGTTTTCATGTATGTGAAGGTGCAAACCGCTAGCTTTTGTCCACAGTTTTGAAAACATAACTGCTGTGACTCCATATTTAATCCATATTTAAGGGAAGCTCTTCAGGGAATTTAGCTCTTGGTAGTGAACACCAAAGCTTTCAAGCGGTACAAAATTATATAGACAATGCTTTTTTCTTTAACACTTGCTTCCCAGATAATTTTCCAGCTCTTATTCTGAAGAAAAAGTCTCACAAACCCAAACAAAGGCCCTAGTGACATCACTGACAGGTGCTACTCAAGGGGAGGGTACTGAAGTAGGGGAAGATGGCAGTGTGGTACCGTGACACAAGCAGTTAGCATTGGTAGCTAACAAGGTCAGCACGTTAATAAACTCTATTTCTTCCTTCTTCCTTGGAGGAATTAACAACATGAAGTTTTAGGAGTTTAGCATCTAATTTCTGTAAACTCCTAGTTTTATTGAAATGGTTAAAATATAAAGGTGCAAGTATGCATCTGCCTCTCTGCTGCTTAGTGGATACTGTCTGGTGAGAGTATTTACTGCTTAAAACTCTGAGTGCACTTTCCTGTCTTTGCCTTAAGAATTACTCAAGGGAAAGGAGTCATGCCTGATGGCACCAGCAGATTCACCTGCAAAGGAAAGCAGATTTACCACTTCATGGGGACCAGCACCTTCTCGGAGTATACTGTGGTGGCTGATATCTCAGTAGCCAAGATAGATGCTGCAGCACCTCTGGATAAAGTGTGCCTGCTGGGTTGTGGCATCTCCACCGGCTATGGGGCTGCTGTCAACACTGCTAAGGTAAAGGCTGTGGTTGTTGTTACATAGCTTAGGGACTAGATTAGGACTGTAAACATCAGGTACCAAATCTGTGTTTCTTCTTCCTCTTCAACTGATGAAGTTGAGCTAAGAATTTTTAACTTCTCCATAGAGGCCAGATCAGGTTAAAAGAACCTCGATGCCCTTTTGAGGAAATACAGGTAGAGAATTTTGCATCCCTTTTGACACCATGTATATATAAATTACTTTTCCAATTCATCCTCCTCTTGCTGCAAGTCATTATGCTAGTTTGAAGCTCAGGGTGAGACAGAGCTGGTAGGTGAGTGTACTTGAGTCTAGGGCAGGTTATGGGAGCTAAGTCTTTGGGGACAAAGAAAAGCTTAGTACCTAAAGAGCTTTTTGGATGTAATTTCTATATAGTTTTCCTTATCTAAGTGGTAAAGTCTCATAGCCATATATATTTGCTTCCATTTTTTTCTTTTATCCCAGGCTTCTTAACCTGTCTTTCCCACTCACGTGGAAGGATGGATTTTTTTCTGCTGCTCATGACTCTGTTCTTATTCTAGGTGGAGCCTGGCTCTACATGTGCTGTCTTTGGTTTAGGAGGAGTTGGGCTGGCAGTTATTATGGGCTGTAAAATAGCAGGAGCATCCCGGATCATTGGCATCGACATTAACAAGGATAAGTACGCCAAAGCCAAGGAGTTTGGAGCTACTGAGTGCATCAGCCCTCAGGACTCCACGAAGCCCATACAGGAGGTGCTGGTTGAGATGACTGACGGTGGTGTGGACTATTCGTTTGAGTGCATCGGCAACGTTGGAGTCATGGTGAGTGCTGCCTGACAGGAGTGCCTAGAGGGAGGGACTAGGCAGCTGCCACTGGGCTGCTCAGCTAAATAGCAAAATGAGCTGCTTTTCTTCTTACAGATAACATGCCATTCGCATTACATTTTTTTTAAGTAGTAATGATAACTGCTGTGACTAAAAAGGACAACTTATGTTCAATCCTAATTATGTAATGAAAGCAGCTGCTACTTCTTGGGTTGAAAATGGCATAACTTACAAACTTTTTTCCTTAATGGGACTTCTTTGAAATCCTGAATTTTTGTATGTTGACAGTTCAAAAATTAACAAAACTCACATAAAATATATTGTACAATGAACAGTAAAATCTCAGGGACCGCTCAGTATTTCCGTCATTCCTCAAGGATTTAATTTCACCTTTGGAAATGCAGAAGTATTACTGAATGTAAGGCTGTGTTTTCAGGAATTACAACAGCATTTCCAACTGCAGTAACATGGTCTGTGATTACAGTTCATCCCAGCTCTCAGTGGGAGTTCAGAGTGACTTCTTTGGAAGCCAGATGGGATATAAAAAGTGCAAAGCGTACCTTTAACAGTATAAGGAATCTGAACCAATGGAAAATTTAATGTAATTTTCAGTGTATTTATTGTTCCTTAAATACTGGTGTGATTAATTAACTGGCGGAAGGGAAGGGCAACCTGTCAAGGCAGCACAGACATTAGCAATAAATGCTCTGCTTTGTCCTGTCTCCTCTTGAAGAGGGCTGCCTTGGAAGCCTGCCACAAAGGCTGGGGAGTCAGTGTGATTGTTGGAGTAGCTGCTGCTGGCCAGGAGATCTCCACACGGCCATTCCAGCTGGTTACTGGGCGGACATGGAAAGGGACCGCATTTGGAGGTAACTCTCTTTTGGTGTGGGGATAAAAATAATCTCCTATGGGTTAAAGCTGGGAAGAACACACCACCTCATTTTTGCTTGTGCAAGAAATGTACTACTGACAGACTATTCATAAATGATGTACTGACTTCTAAGATAAAGACTTTTAAAATCTGTTATTCTTACAGACAGGGCACAAATTAACACATTGATGATATCTCACATATTCTAAAGAGAGAATATATCTATATGCTATTCAGTATTAAAGGAGGGGTATACAGAGACTGCTTTATCACCAAGTGAAGATTTGGTTCAGTTTAGTCCAGTGAAAGGACCTAGTCTTTGAGGAGATGGCAACTTGCATCAGTATGTCTGTGTTGCTTAACCACTAAGCAAATTGTGGGGATAACATGAGAATGTGCTATAAAGATCTTTAAAATAAAAAGCAAGAAGTGCTTGATACATATTTTTAGCTATCAACCCAAAACCACATTGAGATTTTTACAGCTGCTGCTAACTTGGGGATTCAGTAATTGCTGAAGTTCATGAAAGTATTCAAATTTGGAATTATTACACTGCTCTTTGTTCAAGTAATACAAAACTTAATTGAGTTATAAAGATACAGGGGGCTGATAGAGATGCCAAGTGTATGCTTTCCTAGGTGAGGG
Source organism: Pseudopipra pipra (assembly GCF_036250125.1). Taxonomy (NCBI): domain Eukaryota; kingdom Metazoa; phylum Chordata; class Aves; order Passeriformes; family Pipridae; genus Pseudopipra; species Pseudopipra pipra. The sequence continues at coordinate 24,723,222 of NC_087552.1, read as the reverse complement.
CTGCTGTTATGTTGAATGCTGAAATAGCTGGTGAAAGATCTGTGCACTTGTATATGGCTAAGGTGTGCTTTTGCCAGACCTCTTGCATTCCTGGGGCAGGACGGACTAACATGTCACTCATCTCGGTTTCTTTTTATACTGATCACACAAATGCCTGTGTAAGAGTTGTATTTTTAATTTTCTGAGATGGATGGAAAGGGGAAAAACCAAGGCATGCTTGCTTTCTTTCAGGCTGGAAGAGCGTAGACAATGTGCCAAAACTGGTGACTGACTACATGTCCAAAAAGATCAAGGTTGATGAGTTTGTGACACACACCCTGCCTTTTGACAAAATTAACGAGGCTTTTGAGCTGATGCATTCAGGAAAGAGGTAATGTTCCTAATATTGAAAGGTGTAGAAGACGTTTCTTGATGAGACACTGTCAAAATACAGGTTCCCTGCCCACTGTCATGTTTTAAACAGCGAGGCTAAAGTGAGACATACGCCATGCACATTCATTCTGAGATAAGGACACTTTCTCTGAGCTTCCAGGCACGTGCCAAACACAGGCAGAGAGCAGAAAGTAAGCAACAGTGTATAAGGGAAATACACACCTGTGTAAAGCTGATAAAGGGGACAAGTCAGTCTCACGCTTTCAACGTCCCTAGAACATTCTTCCTCACGAAAAGAAATGTAAAGAGAATAAAGGAGGCTTCACGCTAATACATTTTTATTAGTCATTAAGCTATTAGTCTATTTTAATTAAGTAGCAGATTTCAGTATATTTTTCAAATTACTTAGGGTAGATTACCAGCACAGTCAGTCACTTGGAATGATCTTTTAATATGCTACATTGTAAATTTTTTTTTCCTCTAGTCTGAACTGGGGTAGAAGGTTAATATGATGGGTTTGTACTTCACATACAGGAGTTCCTGCCTTTATTAAGATAAATGGCAATTTGGACTGTTCATACTGCAGACCTAGGCCATAGCTGTATAAACCTTCCTAGTGAGGCCCAGCTCCATTACATATTGGAGTGACCCTATTGCTGGTTAAAAAACCTGCTGGACGTGTGATGAGTCTTGCTGCACTTAAAGCAGTGTATGGTGCAAGTACTGATCAACTGCAAAAGCAGTGCAAAGTAGGGTATTCTGATCAGAGGATATGTTTGCACTAATGCAGGCAACTACGTTTATCCATATTTAGGTTCATCTGCAGATGGATAAATAGTTACGAGCATTATCTCCAGAAACCAACATAGTCTTTGTACTTGATCTCAATCTATATTTATGTATTGTGTATGACTCTCTCAAAAATAGTAATTTTATCTGCTTAATTTCATGATTCCTATTTTTGGTAAATCAGTTAACATAACTGCATTTGTTGCAATTGCAAATGCTGCCTTTACAAAAATTTCACAAGCAGTTGCTCCCCTTTCCCTACTACAAACTTCTATGACATTGCAGTGCTTTATTCTTCCATGAGCATGTCCTAGGAAATTAATAATGAAAGTTATTTAACATTTTCCAAGGAGCCAAGAGAGAATGCTTGTACATATTACTGTTCCTGATCAGTCTTCTTGGCTAGCTACTGAAAACTGACCTGTAGTTTGAAAAAGCATCCATTTTGATAACAAGCATTACAAACCCATTTTTAACCAGGATTTTTAATAAATATTATAAGCATAAGCATAACTTCATTCTTACAAAAGACAGAAGTTAAAATGTGGCAGCAATGAAGGGGAAGGCAGAGATAGGGAGAAAATGGACTTATTGGTAACTTTTTTCTTTTTCTTTTCCATTTCAAGCATTCGAACTGTCTTAAAACTTTAGAGCCAAACATGGATGTAGTTGACCAGCACCGTGGTAGCTGCCTTTTTAAAATGGAATTTTTGATAGAGGAGGAATCAAGCAAATGAAAACTCACTGGGACTAGGAAGACTACGTATTTTAGGGTGAGCATTCTGAGTATTAAATAATAAATAATTGTTAACCACTGAATAGCATTACAGAATCAGTCTTGGCTGTGGAACTTCTATTTCTGTACTCCTTCAAATTCAATAGTGGCTAACTCAATCTGCTTAATAAAAGCTTATTTCTAAACACAGTGTTGGAATTATTGAGCATTAACAGTTTGACTACGATTGTTGTGTCTTGTTTTCCTCTAGTGATTTTACAGTGTATTGCGTATATGACAGAGGAAGAGCATTCTTCATAGTCAACAGCAAATGATGTGGGATTCACTGCACAAGGCAGTTTGCTGAGCACAGCTGGGGTGAGAAGCAGCACTGTTTTGCTGCACCTGTGCTGAAAGTGGCCAGAACTCCAGCAGTTCTCAAGCTTCTGAGGCTATTCTAGGACTACAATAGATTGCAGCATCCAGCTCAACCTTGAAGCCAACCGTAGAGCAGAGTGTGGTTGGATGTGTGACTTCAGTGTCCAGGGGTACCCATGTTCACTTGGGAGGTCCATATTTTGCCTTATTTCCCATTTGTCTCATTGGCAAGCCCCTTGTAAAGATCATAGCATAGACTACTCTAGTCGTGTCCTCCAAGACTGCAGTAGGGCAGTTTTGCCATTTCTTTAAAGTTACTGGCAAATGATGCAAACATTGCAGCCAACACTGCAAAAACAAACAGTGTGGAATTGTCACCTCCAGTGAGAAACAGGACCCATGCCACTGAAGCAGGAAATATTACTGTTAAAGCAAGAGTCTGCTCTTAACGGGTGCGGGGGAACAACAGTATAGAACATTGTGTGATGAAGGCTTCAGGGTTTTGTGGGATTTTTCTGTTCATTGGACGGTAGGAGTTAAGGCTCAATTTTGGAGTTGCAGGTTTTCTTAACTCTAGTTGAAGTGATCTGACTGGATAAATTTCTTTGTATTGAAATGTGGAAGCAGTGCCTTATAGCCAGAAAAACATAGAGGAACAGCAGAAAACAGATTGCAAAGCAGAGGCAGAAAGACCAGCCAGTTAAAGAAAAGTCAGATACATAAAAACTCAGTGTTTTTCAGTGAACCGAGGACACTGATTAAGAGAGAAGTTTCATGGTTTAAGAAGCCTGGTGAAAACAACTGCTACACAGAATGCTGAATGCAAACCATAATCTTATTAGAAGAAATTCCTCTCACCACTTACAACTACAAGACACTGTTCAACAACAGGGAAAATTACATCTTTTCCATCTGTCATTAAAAAGATATCCCTAGAGCATTCTGAAAATAGTTGAGGTAGCTGCATTTCTAACTTCATTTCAGACAGCAAAGAACAAACGTGAATGTCATAAGAATTCAATTTTGAACATCAGGAAGAAATAAAAAGTGGATTTGTACCAGGAAAGTGAGCCCTCCAACACAGCAGTGAACTGATTCTCAGTACCTTGTAGCTCCAGAAAGGCTGGCTGAACATCAGAAAATTCAGTAGGCTACTTGCTGTTAGGCTGTTCCTGCAGGAGTACTCTATAAATACAAGATGGGATCAACACAATATTAGCCCAACATCTTGGCAAACTACTGCCCGCTAGATCTAACAGATTTAAAATAATTATACTGGAACAGTTGTTCCTCTATGCTGCACAGACTACATCAAGACCACACAACCATGTCTGCATTACATTATTTCTTCAGAGAATCTGCATCTCAGAGTGTTTGTGGTGATGGTAAGTGAACAACAAAGACATTTAGTAATACCAGAGCACTTGGGTCAAAGACATGCAGCTTCTTCCCAGCTTGAAGAACTGATGTCCTGTCCACGGTGTAGCTGAGCTTCCAGACTACTCTGTCCTGCAAAGCACTTGACTGAATGGAGCATGTTTGAAATAGTTTTTCTGAAGTTGTTGATCAAACAAAAGGACTCAAACACAAGAGCTCGTATTGCATGTTTGATGGTCAAGGTACTGTATTGAACTGCACCATCTAGACAATGGTAAGAACTTCGGTGGTCAAAAATTTTCCACTAAATGACTGTATGTGAAATGTGCATGTACTCTGCTGGCTGTCATGTAAAATACACAGTTTTTCCCCTCTCCTCATGCTGTTACTTTTATTTAACACTATCAAATCTTCTGTCCTTAAATATTCATGTCAAATTGCAGAAACAGCATGAAGAATTTCCACACTCTCTTACATGATAGCAAAGGGAAAATATTTTAAGGGATTGAACTAATTGTAGGATTATGTTTCTGGCAAAATTGTATATAATTTCTAAAAATGGCATTAGAAACCAGATTTAAGTTGGGGTTTGTATTTAAGTGGATAGCAACTTACATAAGAATCAAAAATATTTAATTTCCCCAGTCCAGTCAGCACAAGTCTAATATGTCATGTTCAAGCAAAGACACAGATAGGTGAAAAATAGCTTTTCACAATGTTTTTATTTAGTAAGTTTTGTTCTGTGATGTGCCATCTCATGTTGAAAGAACTGGTATAGATGCTAACTAAGCTTTCCACTCTTTTAAAAATACTGTAGTAGTATGGAATCAGTATAAGCAGTTATCATGCTGTGATTTCCATTTATAGGCAGAAATGCATAGCATCATAGATTGCCTGTATTAAAAATGTGCAGAGCTAAATTTGGTTGTATTGGTGCAACAACAAAGAGGTATTCAAGTGGCACATGTGTGGGTTTAAGGGTGAATTTTAAATGGTTGCATGCACCTGCCAGTGCAGCTTGCACTACTGCAAGCAAACCTGGATATAACTGAGAATTCTATGTGTGGTTTTGGATTACCAAAAAAAAAAAAAAAAGAAAAGAAAAAAAAAAGGTTCTTTCTGTTAAAAGCAGCTGCAACTTTTATTTTATAGACCAAAAATGAAGCCCCCCCCATCATACACACACACATAGAAAAGGCAAGACCGTTGTAGCCATTCAAGTGAATGATATGGTGGGCAAACCTCCAGGACAGTCATCTCCCCAGTACATCTCATTCAACACAGGTAATTCCACTCAAGTACTACAGTCTGTTTTGTTAAAAATCTATACACACACACGCATATGCACACACACACGCTCTATATGCATCTTTTCAGGTCACTTTACTGCATAATTAAAAATAATAATAAAGGTAATGAAAAGACCGCAGTGATACTCTTACAGCAACAGAGGTCTGAGGCACTCAGGGCAGAGAAGACATTTTCTGGCAAATTTGGGAGTACACGAGTCCAGTTCTGTGAAGCACTAATTAACCCCTTTTCCCTAATTACCTAAATTCTGCAGTGCCAGGGGGAGCCAAGGGTATGCAGTACTTCACATTCTTGGGTCTGTGGCAACAAATCCAAGTACACCTTGTAAAACGTGTATTTTGTGCCCATGATTGTATGATTTAATGTCTGCATTGGTTTATTTCTTGCATTACAGTGGTGTTAAGACTAAGTCTGCAATGGGGTCTGAAAAATTTTTAATTACAATTCAGAAGAAAAAACAAATCCCCTCAGCAGAGAAACTAAAGATTATGGAAGGGAAGTGAGCATGGGGAAAAAAAGGGTGGAGAGAAGAGAGGTCTAATCAATCCACTGTCCTTAACATAACAGTTTCCAGCTCATCATGACCCATAAAAAAAAATTAAGGGGTATATATACTAACACTGCCCACTCTATAGCCAGTTTGAGGAAAAAAGATCAGTTTTCATAGCTGCCTCCCTAAGACTTTCCAAAAGCATGAAACTCACTCAACTGAGGGGGGGGGGGAAATGACCCGTTTAAAAATTACCAAAAGAAAACAAATACAGCATTGAACACATTTCATTTTCACACACTCAGACTGGTTTTGAGATATATACTCATTTCACTGTAAGTCTTGCAAATCCACTCCCCCACAGCTACTGTGGATGTACCTTTAAAAAACGCCCCACAGCTAACACACGTAGGGATCCCATGAATCATGGGATCTTTTTGGTTCTTGTTTCATTCCTTTACCTAGGCAAGTCTGATACATCAGCTTCAGCAAGCTTTTGGAGCGGGAGGCTGCCTGTAAGTACCGCTTCGCCAAGAAGCAGCTTATTCCAGGGAGCTGCATATAGAACAGAATTTATTAATTTTCTCTGTAGGAAGCCCATACTATCCAATCTCCATCAAGAGAAACAAGTCCTGCCATTAACACAGTGTGTCACCTACAGCTTGGAATCACCACAGAAGCCATCAGCAGAGAGATGGGGACAGAAGTAAGGTAGCCTGCTCTCAGAAGTGTGTGTCTTTCTCCCTTCTGCCCCCTTCTCAACTGATAAACAAACAAGGCCCAGCCCATTAGAACAGTATCTGCAGAAGCAGGAGCAAGTCTTTGGAACTAGAAATGCTTAAAATCTCAGGTGCCACTCATATGCCAAGAGCAACGGGGCACACTGAAGTGGTGAAAAAAACCTGGATCCCAAAATATCAAGTCCCAGTGGGAAAGGTTACCCACACTTTTCTAGCTAATATCATGGCAGCAACAGAAGCAATTGTGGGTCTAATTGGAAGAAAGGTGCTAAAGAGATAATTAAAGAAAAAACAAAAATATAGTGTGAATGTTGTAGGTAGGAGGAAAGAAGAAGATTCTTTCCATTCTTCTCTGCTTTTCCAGACATTGGGTCAGGTTCTTCAAGATATTCCTCTTATCTACAATCACTGAGAACAAAGTAAAGGATGAAATCTTTCTATTCTGTACTCTTAAAAAAATGCATAGTACAGAGACAATAAAAAGTACGTATCGTTCCGATCTCCCAGCTCAGCCTGGGGTCTCACTGGGACATGAAATGGGGACGAATACTATCCAGCCGCCGGGTCAGGATCTCACAGCCTGTGTCGGTGACCAGGAGTGTGTGTTCAAACTGGGCCGATCGCTTTCCGTCTCTCGTCACCGCAGTCCAACCATCAGGCCATGTCTCATCTTGCCAACCACCTAAAAACAGAAATGGTGACTTTTTGCCAGTCTTCAAGTAACAGATAACAGTTCCCCAAAGAGAACTGGAAAAATCTGTCAACTACACAGAATAGAACCAGCATCCTATTCCATCACTACTGAAGAGTAAACAAGAGTAACCATTTTATTGCTAAATTGCTCACCTTCACAGATCATTGGTTCAATTGTAAATACATGACCTGGCTTCATGACTCCAACTGCCTTATTTTCTGCAATAAAATAAACACAAGTTAGAAAAAGGGATACCATCTTAGTAAATGAATGAATCCTTGTCCTAGAATAATACTGTAGAGTCAGAAAAGCCCTTCCAAGATGACCTGTTCACTTGTCCATTTTTACTTCTACATTAAAATTTCCTTTAATTCTTTCCTTCTCCACCCATCCTCCAACACTAAAATATTTACTCAAGGAGCTTAAAATTAATTGCTGTCTTTCTCTCCAACAACAAGAATTTCGACTCTAGCTCTATAAAAACACTGAACAAATGTAATACAGGAATTTCTGCACACTTCTATAATGAAAAGCATTACTTAAAAAAACCAATAAAAAGAAGCACTTAAGATACCCAGAGAAGGCTTGAAACCTCCTTATTTGTTTCCACCAAGCCATTAGCTCCAATATGGTCAAAATATGACAGCAGTTAAGTAATCCCATGACTCCATTTATGCCCCCCTCATTACTCTGGGTAATGGGGTCATAATAGTGTCAGGGTGACAATGCTGTGTTCTTTAGCTAACATAAAATAGCAAAGAATTTCAAGGCACCCAAGACAAGAAGACAGGAGCTTTTTGATGTTATATGCACCAAAAATATTTACGTGGAGGCACATGAACTGAAGCACAGCACGACTCTAGGAGTGTAGTTTGACTGAAGAAAGGTTTCAGCCCTTTTCCACTGCCCTGTTTCACCTAGAATGGCAGTGCAGCTTAGATGTGACTCAGCCTGAGGGCTGCAGGATTGCACAGGAACCGCCAGCTCCAAGCTACTTTGCTGCTGTAGTCAATTTGCATCAATTTTTACACACAGATTCCTCATCCCCCAAACTCTTAATTGTGTAAATTTATTAAACTGCCTCAACCATGTAGACGCTTTAAAAATCTCAGACATCAAGCTGCCACAACAGCAACCAGAATATTTTTCTTTTACTTAGATGGTCTTGTCTCTGTCTCAATCATCTTCTGGTATTTCTTGTCTCAACACTTACATTTAACTTCCTGGTCTTCTGCATCTGAATAAATTTTGTCCTTTATTCCCTGTAGTTTTCATGGTTTTATTAAATAATTTAAAGGCTTATAAAATGAGATTTTCGCTTTTCAAACTCCTTTCACAGTAAGCCAGAAATAAGCAGCAGCATTCTTTTTATCTCATTTTCTCATGAGCCTTTAAGTCCCTCAGATCTTTCCACTTTGTTTTTGCTGTGAATCTGTATTTAAAAATACCAGAAAAAAAAAATCCTGCACCTTTCTTTTTAGGAACAGGCATATTTGCTCAATGAAGGGGAAAAAAAAAGTTCACAGTTCTAAATAGCCAGGAAAGAGAGGAATTTTCTTTTTCTCAGACTGAATTTTAATTGGTATAAAATGCTCTCTATCTCTGAAGAATCCAGATTTTCTTCATTCTACACAACAAAAAGTACACAACAGGAATCTTGATACCCTTTTACCCCACAATTAACAGATTTTTTCAGATGTTCTCTGAAAAAATAACTTAGGGAAATGATGACTTGAAAAGTCAGGAATCAGTAGTCTATAACCACAATGTCTTAAAGCTCATTAGGAGATGAGAAGATGGAGGCACCTGTCAGGTCTGAGGAAATAAGTGACCTGTCGAGGAAGCTTTACAGCTCAAGTGAGTGTGAACTGTTCATCACAGCTTCATGATATTTACTCTATCCTTAGTTGTCCACTGGCATTTAAGTTTCCCTCCTTTGCCTCTGTGGATGCTGTTCCTTAGTCCTGATGGAAAAACTGTTACAGGGCCATGGGTATTTCCAAAAACCAGCACTGCTGGCATCATTCCTCCTCTGCCAAACATTATAAAGAAGCTTCCAGGATTACCAGATCACAACACTCAAATGAGGAAACGTAAAGAAACAGGATCCGGATTCAGACACAACACCCATCTATACTATCCAAAATGCTTTTTATTTACATCTGGAAATGGCAGTAAGTTTTTGCTTAGGCTTTCTAAGGAGACAAACATTTGCCTGTTCATGTCAGACAAGAATGTCTAAGGGAATTGAGTTAAGAATTCAGGCAAAAACTTTGAGCGCTTAACCAGTACAGATGAGAGCTGACACTTACCTCTGGTGTAGGCACAGAATGTTTTATTATATAATATATTCACCTTATTAAGGTTCATAGAGGATGCTATTGTACAGAGTTAAAAAAAAAGAACTCCCAAGTGCCAAAAGGCTAACTTGATCACTGTCAGGCAACATGCTACTTTAACAGAATATAATCAAGAAATAAATTGAGTGCATTCACTGCAAACCCCCTCTTGTCTACAGGACAGCACAAAGGGAATGAATACTCACTGGCATAATGTGGCACGTTAGGGGCCGTATGGAAAAGTTTATGGATTCCATGCCCACAGTAGCTCCGAACCACTGAAAATCCATTTGCTTGAGCGTGTTTCTGAATGATGTTTCCCAGTTCTCTGTACCGAACACCAGGTTTTACTGCAAAATTAAGGAGATATAGATGGAAATTTAAAGAGCTTTCCTTCCACATAACTAACCATCAAAGACCATCTCTGTAGCGCTCATGGCTTGTATGTCCATCTGTTCTAGTATGTAACTTCCTATGATCACTTAATTCACATAAATGAGTGCAATAACATGAGAGAGGGAGGAAATGGTCTCATATAAAAGAAAAAAACAAGAGAGAAGAAGAAAATTCCTCTTCCACAAGAACACTATTTTCTTCCTTTCATGGAAGCAAATGCTTACATTCAAAGGGTATCAAAGTTTGAAATTAACAACAACTTTCAAAGTACTTGTTAAGCTCTCACACCCTGAGCTGCAGTGCTTCTTGCAATGAATGTATGAACTATATTTTAATACACACTTACCCCTCTACTACTATGTGAAAAATGTACACAAGGGACTAAGAATGTATTAAAAAAAAAGAAAAATGGGTATCTCTACTCTTAGACAAGATTCTCAACGACAACGCTACAGCAAATAAGTGTGTTCGTATTCAGGGCTAACTTTTTTGACAAGCCCTTTGAGAAGCCTTAAAGAGTGTGAAATGCATGAAAATGGTGTGAGAAGTTCACTTTGAGCACTTGGACAAGGGAGTAATAATATCATAAAAGCAACAATGTTTCATCCATCAGCTAATGAAGATTCATACCAAACGCAACCTTGAGCCACTAAAAATAAAAAAATCATGTAAATGCTTTTTCAAGAGCATTTGCAACTCCCTGAGTATATGCTGTTCCTTCAGGAGCCAGATGTCATGTGGTTGTGTGAAGCCACCTTAATCAGGGTTCACATAAAGCTAAAACTTTACATTAAGAAACCATTTAGTTCAATTCTCTGCTAATGTAAGCAACTACAACTGAAATCTCCATGTTAAATTTACAGAAAATAACAAGAAAATCAGATTACTGAAGTATGCATGCTTTTCCCAAAATTAAAAAAAAAAAACTCTGGGCAAGAGATTAATCTGTTGGTTTTGTACCATCTCCCTTGGGCCTGACAGCACAAGCAACTCATTTCAATGCAGCAAGGAGCCCTCTGCTTCTCTCTCATACAGCTCTCCTAGTTAGAGCTCTGCTGGTCCAATGCCAAGAAATTAAGATGATTTAAGGAGGGGAGAGGTGACCCTTTTTAACAGCTGAGACACTCGCTGCCAGAATCCCTACTTGCAGGCAATGTCTAAAATCCATTAAAACCTGTTACAGCATCTAAAAAGATGGTAAAGAAAACTTACAGTGAGAATTTAAATCTCATTATAATGAACACAGAGGGGAATTTCTGTCATAGTTTATACATCAAAGCCAGGAAATAAAAAGATAAGAGACAACACATGTAACATTTGCTATAAAAATAAAAATAAAAGTACAGGAGCAAAGATAAACATTGTTCTGGTTTAGCTCGGAAAAACAAAGCAGTCATTTCAGAACAATAATCCCACATAAACAGACAATCTACGTTCTTCACAGCTCAACTCTGCAGTATTTTTGTTTGGATCATACAACGGATACACAAGACATCATTCCTATGGCTTTCTGTCTTTTCAGCTTGGCTGGCCATCTCCAAATTATTAACCAAATTTATATTCATTATAACTTTTTTTCATTTACTTTTGATTAAATGCAAGTTTAAAGCCTTCCTATACAACACCTTAAACTTCAGTCTCTAGAGGCCTTAAAGGGAGTAAATTATATTGGGAATTTTAAAAAGCTCCAGGGTATAAAAGATACAGATGATACAAGTATTTCCAGGGACTTTGGAGATTTTTGTTTTTATTTTCAGAAGTTGAACATGACTGAGTTACCTTTCTCTCTCATTGTATGTCTCAATACAGCTGTCCTGAGTTATAACTAATCAATATAGTTGAAGTTCTGTGCGTACTGAAGGATATAGATCTGTCTTCTCTGGCACATTCCCACAGCTGAAAATCAAGAGTTCTAACTTGCTTTATGAAATAACCATCATGTTTGGCTGGGGTAAAGAGATATGTTTAAGTGTTCAAAAGGTGTTTTACCTTACTGGTTGACTGTGCAACACCATACAAATTATAAAAGTAAGGTCTTCCAAAACACACTTTTGCTTGTCATATTCTCTAACCTACTCACATCAAGGATGTCTTATTCATCTAACTAAGTCAAAAAAGGCTGTTTCCACGTAAATATAATCATCTGTGGGTCAGGTCAGCATTGAGTACATTTTTCTCATCAATTCACATTCCAAACAGGAGTTGCAGCCGCTGCCCACAGAACTGTGTCATTCGAAGGATCACTGTATCATACAACATCCATCATCTGCTGGTGACAACACACCGGTGCTTCTGCGTGTGGCAAGAGAAGTCACTCTGGGCAGTGGCAAATACGAGCAATCACATTTGAGAACCAAAACCTTAATGCTTTGGGCTCTGGTCAGAGGGTTTACCTGCATCGATGGCTTGCATTAGGCACTCGTAAGTTGTCTGGACAAGTCTCCTTGCACCCTCGTCAACTTCTCCAACATAAAACGTCTCGTTCAGATCTCCGTGGTAGCCATTGCGATAGACAGTAATATCCACTGCAAAGAACACAAGACATGTTGGACTATCAGCACCGTATTCCTCACTTCTTGATTTGTGAAGGGACAAACACAAACATGTGAAAATGGGGTATTCTAATTGTGAAGTCAAGATTACTTCACAGGTGTAAACTCTTCCAGCAGAATCAATCTGTCACGCTTATCTTGTAGATTCTATGGAATTAATTAATAAGATAGTGTTTCACTGGTCAAACATTTGATGTAATAAAAATGACTAAACCCCCTTATAGAAGGCGTTCTCTAAGGCTGAGGTACAGCCTTGGCAAGCAAATAGCAGAGACATAAGGCACTGTGTAGATGAAGCCGATCAAGTTGATTAGAGGGATGAAGAACCTCTCCTATGAGGAAAGGCTGAGAGAATTTGGATTGTTCAGTCTGGAAAAGAGAAGGTTTCGGGGCAACCTAATTGCAGCCTTCCAGTACTTGAAGGGAGGCAATAACAAAGATGGAGAGGGACTTTTTACAAGAGCATGTAGGGACAGGACAAGGGGGAATGGCTTCAAAATGAAATGAGTAGGTTTAGATTAGGTATTAGGAAGAAATTCTTTACTGTGAGAGCAGTGAGGCACTGGAACACATTGCCCAGAGAAGGTGTGGATGCCCCATCCCTGCAAGTGTTCAAGGCCAGGTTGGATGGAGCTTTGAGCAACCTGGTCTAGTGGACAGTGTCCCTGCCCACAGCACGAGGCTTGGAACTAGATGGTCTTTAAGGTCACTTCCCACACAAACCATTCTATGGTTCTATGAACTGAGCCTCTTAGTTTGGACTCCAGCAACGCCAGAAAAGCTGGCAACAGTGGAGAGCTGTGCAAAGGCATCATCTTTGAAATTAAAGAAAGATAAAAGGAGCTTGGCACACGTTGTTACATGTACTCTGATGGCTCAGAGCCATCAGCCAGACCAAACCTCCCCTAGAAAGGGGCAGCAATCATAACTTTTCCTGAAAAGGCTGGTACCCACAGCACTGAGATGTAGACTTAGTAGCTATTATTACATGCTAATATATATCAAATATCTGATCATCTAAAATGATTCCAACCTGCTTCTAGAGGCAGGCCAAAGCCTGGGACCTGCTGGATATTTATTTACGGATAAGAGAAAAACAAACCAATGCAATAAAAAAAGGTGCAAGTGTTTGTACGAAACAATTATCATTAATTTTTGCTGCCAAACCAGGATGAAAATGAAAACAAAAAATGGTTAAGTAATTTATAGAAGTATCCCTCACCACCTAAGAAGGTGTAAGTACCTTAAGTACCATGAGCAAAAAGCAACTGGTACTGTTAGGATGCTCAAAAAAAAGGATATGTTTTTCAATACACACCTATACCGTGCCTCACCATTAGGATCCTTTACAGTCATCATAATCATCATGTCCATAGCAAAACCATAAGGATCTAGAGCCATCTAATTAAGAATTCACATAGAACTAATCCAGCTGAATAATTCAGTACACATTTTATTCACTATATATATATAGTCTGGAACAACTGGGCAGAAGAATTATGAAGCCCTAAAGTGGATCAAACTTTGCAAGTTATTTTATTAAATAAACTCACAAATTTAATTGGTAAATAAGAAAAAAAAGTTCTCTTAAGAAGCTATTTCAATTACGTTGTCTGCGAGAGAAAACTCACCTCACTGCATGGTTTTAACTGGACAGAAGGTAGAAATGTTAAAGGTCAATTTTCACAGCACTTACCATTAACAATATCTCCTTCCTGCAACGGCCTCCTGTCGGGAATTCCATGACAGATCACTTCATTCACTGACGTACAACACGACTTAGGGAAATTATAATAATTCAGAGGGGAAGGATAGCAATTCCTTGCAATACAAGCCTAAATAGAGAAAATACAATTTACACTTTACATTAGTAAGTTCTGTACAAAGAAAAAAGGTAGAAAAAACATAAACAACAGCTTTACAGTAAGAATGATAGGCTGAAAAGCAGTGACTCTTGAAAATAAGACTCTTTCAAGCATTTCTTGGTATTACAGTATTTTGTTATGCTTTGCATTTTTTACCAGGATGAAAGTAAAACTACTTCAATTTTGTTTCTGCTCATTTTTATGTTCAACTACAGACGCAGAAATATTCAGGTTTAAAACAATGCATGGCAATATTTATTCAGTTAAAAAACCAGTCATTTTCAGTTACTGTTTTTAAGCACCCGGTCTAAGACTCTTAAGTATTTTTGCAAGACACACAAGCAAAGTAACATTTAGCACCACTCTTTCACCCCTAGCTTTAAAACCTTAAGCTGCTTCCCTGGCACTCTAATAACACTTTTGGTATTTTTGCAAAATGGACACATTTTATATATACTTACATATACATACATACATACACTTTGTGACGTACTGAGCAAAATACTGGAAAAAATATTGTGTTAACTTTTTTTTTTAATTAAAAAAAATAATACTGTTTTAAAACTGCAAAGTACCAATTAATGATATCAGTCAGTATCAACAATCTGCCACACAAAAGTTTCCAGAAACTGCTGAGGAGGGGTAACATCATTTTAACTACTAGTTCTTCATATCAGACATTATGGCTAAGCAAATAATTTGGTTTTTAATGCAGTTCAACACAAATCTCTAGCCTAATGAAACCAGAGTAAGTTCCTTACAATCTTGGCTCAAGAGCTGCAAATGCAGATAAAAAGAACCACAAAGCTCTCTAACAAACTTAACCATAACAGAATCGTTGCCTTCCCCACAGTGGACAGAAGCATCCTCGATTATCGGACTATATGATTCATAGAAAAGACAGCAAAGAAAAAGAAATCACACAATTCAAATACCTATGAACAGTTAAGCCAGGAAGATTCTTGAACATGTATTTCAAACACTTCACTGGACTGTGGCTTTAATTTGTCTGACTGCACCAAAAATCTTGTTTCAATTCTCTCTGAGGCACCTCAGTTTTTATTCCAATCATAAATAACTAAACTTTCTCCTCTGTACATTTTAGCCAACAACAGAGAGCACAGGAAATCCATGGCTTACAAATTATATATAATGGTATCTCTGGAGCAAAAAGGGTTTAGAAGAAAGAAAATTATATGATGCTAACTGAGAAAGCAGGTGAAGAAACGTAGAAGAAACCTGAAGCCAGAAATCATGGAAGCTGCTGATACAGAGAGAGGCCCACGAGTTCCTAACTCATTTTGAATCTCCCATTGCGCTGGAGCACACTTCTACCATCTGCACTACCCACTAGCTTCAAACTGTGAAACAGTTCAAAATAAAGAAAAGGAATTCATGCAACAAAGAAAACCACATGACAATCATTCAAGAACAGAGACAGCAGAAAGCACTTGGAAACACCAGAAGAAAAATAAAATAATCTTACTAAATGGACAGCATGATCAATTTCTTCAGTAGTTACTCCTGGTTTCACCATCATGGCAGCAACATCCAATACTTCTCTAGCAAGCTGCAAATTAAACAATTTAAAATAGATTTAAAATTGATCTATTGACCTACTTTTAATTATTTAAAATAGGCCAGGACTACTCTCCAGAAGATTAGCAACTCATTTTGACAGCTACACTGAGATTGCTAGGAAAGCTGTGTGTAGTTGGGCTCTAGAAAGACTTTGAGACGTCTCCAGGTTACATTACTAAACCACGTCTGAGAGATTTGAAATTACCCCATTTAAGATTTTGGCCACAATTTCCTTGAATACCATAATCTTAAATCAGACTACCTAAATACATTTCAAAGTTTGACTTCATGCACAAGGAAGTGATTACAACCGAACAGCTCTTTTTCAAAAATTGTTAGGGACAGGGCTTTGTTTTGCTGTTGTTTTTTAGTTTTTACACAGTACTCCAAGAGAGGAAAAAGTTCTGTTCTCATTTACGCACTATAAAACATATTCTTAACAGCAACGATGTCTCAGCCACAGATTGTCTCACTAGTAATAACAAAGCCAGGAAACAGATAAAAGTAATCTTTCTGCTTGAAAAACAGCATACTGTGAATAAGGAGCCACAAGGAGAGAAAAAGCAAGAAAACATCAAGTTTCCTGAACTATTTTTCAGTGCTCTGCAGTGGTTTGAAAGTTGGTACTCTCAAACGTGCTGTCACAAACTGGTAAAATCACTACAGATTTTTAGAGAACAAAGGCACTTTGAAACAAAAATCAAAACCCCCTTACCCTACACACTACTCGCATCCCTTCTATATCCTCAGATGACAGTATTTTTATTTGAGAGGTTCCTTTTAAAGCCTGTTCTGATTCAGACATTCCTGAAAAGGGGGAGGGGGGAGGAAAAAAAAAAAAAGAAAGAAAAAACCCACGTTATACACAGAGGAGTGATTAATCACTACGTATGTCCAATCAAGCAACTTCCTTAGCGTGCCAATGGCAATGAAGTACAGACTTTCTCACCACAGACTAAAGTAATGAGCCCACCAAACCATAGCATTATCATCATTATTCAAATTAATTTGAATTCATAAGCCTTCCACAATATTGTAATGCCCACATGTGCTCAGAAGGCCCATTCACTTACTGCATAAACACAGTCTTAAAAATCAGATTTACACGGAAATTATTTTATTCATAGAAAATTATTTTTAGCTGCTTTTAGAAAATAAATAGTAATAAATAATATTCTGAAAGAGCCATAAAGGATTATATGAGCTTGTGAATATATCTGGTTATACTACTGCACTAATCATCTGATAAAAACATGTAAATTCTTCCTAGCAAATTCTGTGCAAGCTCAGCTTTATAGATGAACGACACCCTAAAATACAGTATTTTGTGTTGTTTAAATACTTACATTCTGTAAAAAATAACTAAAGAACAGCATAAGATTAAAAAATAATGCTAACATACTTTATAGCTGCTCTTTGGGGAAATACAAAGTACAAATACCGATATCAAAAGGGGAAAATATCAAAACAAACCAATAAGCAAGTAATGCATTCCCTCTGTGTCCAAAAATAGCTGGAACTCATACATGAGTTTTCTTACTGCAGGTTTTTCTTTTGTTATTTCATAACACATTTTCTACAGTTACACAGATGCCACTGAGAATGGCTTAGAATTCACCTGTGACAGTCAACTAGTTGTCGTTTGTTATGAAGTCAACAACAGGACTGGGACTTGTATGTTTAGGGTTTTTTAAATTCCCTGAACACCTCTCAAAGATAACACAAACTTTGGACTTCCAAAAAAATACTTGTAACCATTATTTTTGAAAAATCAGTAAGTTAACAAGAGGAAGAAGTAAAGTGAGAAAAACAGATAGAAGAGGTTCCCTTCTCCAGTATCTCCTTCGTGCTTTATAGGCTTTTTCGATTAAAAGGAAAATAGAAGAATAGAAAGCAAACTCCATAATTGTGATTTGTTTCAAGTTACCTAGTGGATGATCAGCATAGTCAGGTCTCTGAATATAACTTGGCACAGGTCTTGTTGGCGTCTAAATAAATCACAGGTAAAGCTGGTTAGGTTGCAAGAACACTTACTATAGTCACAAAAACTCATGCAGCAAAATTAAATACAGTAAAATATGGCTAAGTCCACTTAGAAAAGGTTGTGAAGTATGCAAACACTGCAGAACAGTTCAAATTTTTATTTCTCTAACACTCTCCTGTTACTCTTTGTTGCCTTCATATTATACAACTTCTAGTATCCAACTCCACGCCTTTGTAAAAATCAAACTTTTATGTTTAAACTAAACTGGTTTTATAACATATTATCCCTGTTACACTGCAGTGTTTTTTCTGCTGCTTTCCAGAGTACATCCAAATACATCCTTCCTCTCTCTAGCAAGATTGCTATTTCTAATCATCACCGTATTCATTAGCACTAGTTTCATTTGCATCAGTCCTGCAGCAGTCAGAAGACAAAAAAGCCAATATTCAGCAATAACATCACTATTACTTGGCCGGTGAAATATCCAAAACACCCTTTTCTCCAACAACACCAACAAACTCATGTGGGCTCAGGCTCTGTTAATCTGTTCTCTGATAAGCCTGTAACAGATGGAGAAGACTATAGAGGGGATGCCACTGAGGCAGCATTTCCAGCACAGGCCAATTAGAAAAGACAAATGTAAGCACAACACCACTACTCCTGTAAAAAAGCTTCAGCTTATTCCATATACAAACTTGTACCAATTAAAAAACACACCTATACTGAGGTCATCATCTTCTAAACCCACCTTTCATAGCCAAAGACCTTACTGACCTCTTGTTATTCTTCAACATTCTAGTGCTGGAGATTACTATAACCTCTGTTCCTTCAAAAGAGCTGTTCACCAGTTCAGTCACCAGGTTATTTCAAACCACTAACGTAAAATAATATAAAACCATTTCTTTAAACTTTAAATTAATTCACCTGAGTTTTTCTGAAAATAGACTGCTTCATAATTGGAAAGGACACTAAACAGCTAGGAGACATCATCTGAACTAGCAGTAGCTTTCTTGCAAAATAAATGTCAAAAGATGCAGCTAAAAGGTATGAGCTTAAGCCTGTTACTGATGCGTGTTACCCCACTTCTTTAATTTTAAATACACCAAGAGATAGAACAAGTTAAATCAAAATGAACCACAGTAAGGACAGTCATACATGTCCCTGCCATCAGGTTCAGAGTGCTTAAGAAGCTTGCCTCTCTCAGCTAAAACGTGGGAGGTAATCAGGTTAGGAGTGGTCCATTAGTTGCTACAGAATCATAGAATCAGCTGGGTTGGAAAAGACCTCTGAGATCATCAAGTCCAACCCTTGATCCAACACTGCTGTGGTTACTAGACCATGGCACCAAGTGCCACATCCAGTCTCATCTTAAAAACCTCCAGGGACGGAGAATCCACCACTTCCATGGGCAGTCCATTCCAATGTCTGATTACTCTTTCTGTAAAGAATTTCTTCCTAATATCTAACCTAAACCTGCCCTGGCAGAGCTTAAGACCATGCCCTCTTGTCTTACTGAGAGCTGCCTGGGAGAAGAGACCAACCCTCACCTGGCTACAACCTCCTTTCAGGTAGTTGTAGAGAGTGGTGAGGTCTCCCCCCAGCCTCCTCTTTTCCAGGCTAAAAAACCCCAGCTCCCTCAGCCTCTCCTCACAGGACTTCTGTTCTATGTAGCAATGTAGCAGTTCTATGTAGGAATGTAGCAGTGCTGGAATAAGGAGTGGCACCTACTGCTTACCAGTGGATAGTGTGGCCTGAGTTTACCAGTATATCGATACCCAGACCAGGGATTTGTGTTAATGTCACCTTCCAGGGTCCATGAAGACACTTCACGCTTGGCTTTTTCATCTTCTGAAAATACAAGAAAAAGTGGGAAAAAAATTGCAGCAGCAAGATCAGTCCTACTTAAGAATAAGAACTGTGGGGTCTAGAAAATGACTTAGAGGTATGTAAGTCTAGATCTGACTCGTTCTGGCATTTTAGATATTGATACATGAAAGTGTAACTAGCAGTTATCATTTTGTATTGCCCTTAAGTTCTTCGCATTCGAAATTCACAATTTTCCAACTCTATTCAATCACAAACAGGGGAATGTCAGGACTTAATGCACAAATGAAGTGTAGCAACTAAGTTGTTCTTCATTTGTAGTTTTATAATCTAGTGCTTGTTTTCATTCCTGGGAAAAAGCATATTTCTACAGAGACACTCACTATCCCTTCAATTAACACTCTTGCACATCCTTTTCTGTGATCTCTCTTGGCATCCAGTGACAGAAATGACCTGAGGTGGGAAAGAGACCACCCAGCTGTCACTTTCAATACACGGAGCCTGCTAACTCTCCAGATCTGATGAAGGGAGTGCAGGTGCTGCCACTTCTGCATTTCTGGACAAGCACTGTGCACACCTTATAAGATGGTCCCAAACTGCTGGAGGTTCCCAGCTCTCTTGACTTTGTGAAATTCATGCCTGATGTGGTCCAGTGACTGACTTCATTCACAAATAACACAGTCCTAAGAGGGCAGATTGAAGATGTTTATTCAAAGGCAAGTAGATTGCAAGCATTACCAAGAGGAGAAATATTGACTCGGAAAGAGGAGGTAAGGGTTAAGAAAGAGCATGGCAGTATTAATCTTTAACTCCTAACATGATAACTTGTTTGTTTTCTCTTTTTATATCTCACCAGGATGAAGAGATGGCAAAAGGTCTGCCATACCAAGCCCTAATGTGAATTCCTCAGTCTCTGTGGCTTAAATCTGAGCCATTTGCTCACATGATATTTAGTTTAGATGAACCACTGGGAAATAATAATTTAAAAATCCAAACTTTTCATATCCATGCAGATGCAAAGTAATAGGATACAAAATGCAAGTGTGAACTATGAGATCCCTACACTGGGAAGGCAGAACAAAGGAATACATTCGTAATTGTCTGTACTACTCAAACCTATCATTCGATATTTATTATGGAAAAAGGAGCTTTACTGGGTTTTAGAAAAGGAGGTAAATTATTTGAGGATTTGAATTTCTGACGTCCTACCTCCCTTTAAAGCAGGGCTTAATGAAGACAGGCAGGGTGATGGGGGAGAGGAGGCAAGGGGGGCAGAACTGAGGACTGCTCTCTTTTTGGTTTTAAACTCATGGGGTATTTTCACTACTCAGGTAAGGCAGAATCTACCAGTCTACTTGTATTTGTGTGCCAGAGCTACCAGCTGTAACTAAGGCATACAGATACTCTTATTACCTTTAAACTCAGGAAAATCCTAGTTATGACACATTCTCCTATCAATGGCTGCACCATGCACACAAGCATTTTCCCTTTTTTTTCCAAAGGGGTACACTCCAAATTGTACAGAGCAGCTGCACTCTGACTTGCTTGAAACACATCAAGTGTCTGATCACAAAGACTTTGCACAGACGTTTCCCACTTTATTGTCTTTTACTGCAATAGATGCCAAAATGCTATGAAGGAACAAGTCTGAAATAATGATTTATTATTCTCCTTGCCCTTTATTTCAGCATCCTTCTTTCTCTGTTCATACACCTGCCAATGTAGCTCAAGCAATAATTCATACAAATAGAAAAGTGTACAGAAAGAGAGACTTCTGTGCACTTCCGTCTCTGAAATTTTACACAACACTTTAGATTACTGCAAACTGGTCAAAACTTCAGACATGCAGAACCTAGTGCCCCATACCTTGGAAAAAACCCAACACCATTCTTAGACAGAGAAGCACAGAACAGCTGAGGTTGGAAGGGACTTCTGGAGATCATCTGGTCCAGTCCCCTGCTCAAGCAGGGCCACCCAGAGCTCACTGCACAGGACAAAACCAACTCAAAACAATATTAAAGTGGATTAAAAAAAGAGTGAACTTACTTGCTTTCTTGTGTAATAACTTGTGAGTGGCCCAGCTTCCCTTAAAGCACTCCTAGAATTGCAAACAAAATATATAAATACGTGTTTTAAGTAGCATTAACGTGGTCATCCTCACAAAATAGAGAAGCAACTGTATTTTAAAAGAAAACTAGAGAGTGTTTTTATTAACCCTTGTAGCAACATGCATGAAACTGCTAGTCTTAACAATAGAAAATACTACATTCAAAAGTTTATTAACCAGAATAGGCAGAAAGAGCAGCCAAACACTCGTGGTAGTGAAATACATTGACCTAATCTTATATAGTAAATATTGTCCCTTTATCATTTTAATGAGTAACTAAGCACCATGGTTGCTCTGGGTTGGCTGAAGCACAGAGTCTATCTCTGTACATGATCTTACAGCATTGCAGCGGGCAGGATGGTCCTCCCTTGGCTCCTACAACCAGCCATCTCCTCCTGCTAACTGCATCCCTTCTGCCTCCTTCTCCAGCACAGGAAAGCAACAGAGATCAATCAGCACCATCACAGGGGAACTAATGAAGTAGATTAAAGGGTGGGAAATGAAGGTTGCTGAACAAAAATAGGAAATGGAAAGAAAAAAAAAAGAGAAATGTGAAATGGAAATCAAGAAAAGAGTGACTGTGGAGGAGTCTGGCTTTTTCTCTTTTTTCCAAGCAATAAAAGAGCAGTGTCACAGACAATGAATCAGCAACGGGGCAGATGGAAATGGCTGGCAGCTGGAGAAGAATAAAGAAAGACTAAGAGGAAGGAAAGACATGAAAAAAGAGAGAGATTTAAGCAGAAAAGCTGCAGAAGGTAGCATTAAAGGTGATCCTTTAAGGTGCTGATTAGTAAATTACTTGGGTTTGTAGCAGAAATTCTAATTGAATGGCTACATGCACTCAAAACAACCATTAGGAAACAGCTAATTCCAATAATTTACAATAAAGAGGCAGGAAGCAAACTGTTTTCCTTTATAAGGAAAGACAATACTAATGCTGAATCATCATTGTAGAACTACCATCCAGAGCCAACAACTGATTCAACCTAATGTATACAACACTCAAGCAGTCCAAGACAACAAATCTGTAAACTAAACCCAGTGTATAACATTCTACCCCTGCTTCACAGTTGCTACTGAGTGGTCTTAGCTGTCTGCTCCTGTCGAGCCATCTTCTCCCCTTTTCCTCTTTAGTTCTTGCAACCAGTAGTTACCAAAATGCCTCCACAAAAACACAGTAAAGTGGTGCACAAGTACACCCATGTTCAAAAAGACCCTGCTGTGTGCTGTTTCCCTCATTACCAAAACCAGTTGCTTGCTGTCTTCTGCTTCCTACGCCACATACCAGGAGTCACCACACTCTCTGGACCAGCACAAGACGTGCTGTGGTGCTACGAAATGGTCTGTCTTTGCAACATGATGCTCTGAAACCAACACTTTGGATGACCAGAGAGAATGTCACTTTGAACGAGCAGCAGAAGGTTTTCCTGTACAACCCACTGCATACAGACCTTTGCAATGCACTAATTTCTGTTTTCTGTTGGAGAGCTGGGAGAAAAGGAGCAGGTTTTAACTGAGGTCTATTTAATGAAAAGGAATTAAAAAGCTAAAAACGCTATTTTCAAGGACATTGGAAGCACCAGTATGGTTTTAATACCCTTTCAAACATGAGGTCTCTGTTCTGAAGCAGAAGGATTACACAACTAAGGACTTAGAGCAGCTACCAGGTATGCAAACCTAGAATCCACTTATTTAAATATAAAAGAGCATTTGGTGAATGAAGATGTACATAAACTGTGGTAATTCCTGGCTGTAGTTCATTGTCTCCTTCCCTATGGAATTTTGGGATATACTCTCCAATGTTGTTCCTTTGTCCTATACCAACAGTCTTTTCCTCTTTGATGGCCTATAGCCAGAAAACACCAGGCAAACACGGCACCACTGACAGTACCATAACCTGACAACAGGCTCCATTTTGGCTTTTTATCCCCTGCAGCTGCGAACAGCCGAAGAGGATCCTGCATAAGGCTGCCGTAAGTCTGAATTTCCCCAAACACGTTTCCCAGATTCTACTTGCCCTCTATTTCTAGAGGAGCGGCAGCTCCCTCAGAACTCCTAGAGCACAGCTCCACAGGAGCTGCTGTACAGCGGGACACCCCAGACACGTGGAGATGTGGACATCCATCAACTGCAACAAGCCCAGCGAAGCAGTAAGTCTAAAGCATTTTTGTGAGCACGGGCTATTACATGTGCAGTGTGCAATTAATGAGTATCTCTGCCTTGGTCTGACACCTTTGGAAGTCCCTCAAAGGATATGCTGAACATCCACCTACAACCCATCTATTTTGTGTAAGATCAGTCATACGCTTCCTGTAAGCACCGGACTTGCCGGGTACACACAAATTATTTATATTCAACAACTTACTGCACAAGTACCACGTTGCACATGACTGCAGAGCTCTGCCTTGGCAATTCCAGATAAAACTACGGCAGCTGTCATCTCACAGGTTGGAGAATCACAGCCCTGGCAACAAAGCACTACCAAGGTACCACTGCACATTGCAAGCACCCTCACCTTCTATATCTCAGACTTCCTGACAAGCTATGGAGGAAAGCTGCTCTTTCTCTCCACCTGGGCCACCTTCTGAAAATTTTTTGGAAAAAATGATGCTTTTCATGGAGCCTTCTCCTGAGACATCTACTTCAATCTTCCTATTACCACTCCTGTCTCCTAATGATTCTTCCATGTTCCTGGGCTCCTATACAGGTCAGGATAGAAAATTTTCAATGACTAAATAAAATAAACCTAGAAAAAAAAATATCCAGGGTGATTTTTAATATTAAAATTAAGAAAATGAAGATTTTTTTTTTTCCTGATATGGTGAAAAAAGGAACATGTAAGACGGCATGGCTATATTTTAAAATATTAAATAGCTTCATGGGGGAAGTAAGCAGGAATAATATGAATTTGGCTTCAAGTTTCTTGGAAGACTTTCTGGACTTAATTTCAAAAACTACATTATCCATCAGTATGCCTGATATTAATACCCCCACCCTTCTTACCTGAAGCATTTTTCTTTTTATGGAATGTGGCTTTTATATAGCGAACAGGACAGACTTGGAAACACTGGAGAGGACTGTACAAGAAGAGAGGCTAAATGTACGACAAAAATGAAGGCAGAGGGGTAATCCTTGATTTGTTTAGAGCAATCCTGAGTACAACTATTCTATCAGTAAGAAACCTTTAACAATATTTCTGGCTTCAAGCCGTTCTTAAGTCAATCCCACCAGTTCTGTGTTTACAAACAAGCTCAACACAGTGTTCATCAGAACCTGTGCATATATGAAAAGGTAACCAAAGGCACAACCAGCATTACCATCCGGAAAGATTCCTGCTGGATCAACTTGTGGAAGCCATGTTATTGCTGTAAATGATTTTTACCTTAAGGACTCAGCCCAAAATCTATTTACTGGTTGAAATATTGACAGAATCATTCAGCATAGCAGAATTTGTTTTACAGTACAGTGCATTTTCATTATTAACACAATGATCACTACTAAATAACTTAAGCTTTCTTTTTTCTTTAAATCAGCCATTGAAAGAACAAAACAAAACCCTTTAAAAGAGTTACTGAACTAATTAGGAAAAAAAATTCCGTGCTATGTTTATCGTCATCCTTACAGTAATAACAGAGAGTTTCTTATTCTTTCAGTCCATGTATCCATGCAACCTGATTAAGAGGTGGAAAAGTACAGCCAACTGCAAATTCCAAAGGAGAAAAGGATGCTAAATCAACGAAGATTAGGATACTACTACACTGCAAACCTCTGTATAGCACAGACATAACCAAACTATATTTAAATAAGCCACCCAGAGAAGTTGTGGACACCCCATTCCTGGAAGTGTTCAAGGCCAGGCTGGAGGAGTTCTGAGCACCCTGAGGGTGTCCCTGCCCATGGCAGGGGAGTTGGAACTAGGTGATCTTTAAGTTCCCTTCCAAACCAGGCCATTCTATGATACCCAAGCACAGGAAGCTATGAAGGAACCACAGCACAGAATTCAAGGCCTACTCATAAATGGTGTTTCTGAACTGCCTTTGCACGGGAGTAGATCATTTAAAGTTAGCTCTGGAAACCCTCTATCAACACTTTCCAGCCTTAAGGCTGGCACTCCTCTTCAGGCTCCCCTTCCCCTTCGGATATGGCTTCTTTACACAACCTGGCATTCAACACTGTCAATACACCTATTAGCAGGTATACAAAAACCACCCCACTGTACAGTTAGAGAGAACTTGTGTCCAACTGTCACAAAATTACTGCCTCCATCCTCTGTGCTCATCATTTAGAGCCACTGTGATGAATTTCCAAAAATACCTATTTCATAGCAAAAGAAAAAAAAAAAGGAAAGAAAAGACAGTTGGAACCAAGACTGTGGGGACAGACTGTCTGTCTCTTTGCATGCCATTACACCCTGAATTGTAATAGACAAACATCTAGGAAACAGTGCCAAGCAGTACACTGTATTTAAAAATATTTTGAGCAATCATTTTGATTAAATTTACACATGTCCTTTAGAATGTAAAATTGTCTTGGGCTTAATCAGACATCATGCCGTTTTGCTTAATGAGAACTCGTTTCTAACCAAATACCCTGAAGGTATGCAAAACAGAAGAGAAAAACCCCCACTTAAGTACAGCATTTAGCTGAAGAAAAATATAAGGCTATCAGTGATATATATATAGATATATAAATAAAACACACAATACAAATTACCTGTACATTTTATCCATAAATACAAATATGTCGAGGAATGCAATAGGTAATACATCTGATGTTAAAATAAAACAGTTGCTTCTTTTCAGCATGCTGAAATCCTTCTAGGGCGGTACAAGCCCGCAGAAACAGCCTCTGGCCTGAAAACTCTGTACAAAATTCCCAAACTAGCCTAAGCAGCATACATGAATAGTCAGTTTTCCGGAAAAGTCAAATATGTGTTTTCAGATTCAACTCCAATGGAAGCAGCTATACGCAGCATGTTGGTATCAGATCAGCTTTCTCCTTCATCTAAAGCCCGATCTTAATCTGAGACTCCTAGATCCCACACAACTGAGCCCTTCCTTTGAGGAAGGGGCTGCATTTTGCAGCTCTTCAGATTTACAGAGATATACAAGTGATTTTTGGGAGTAGTGAAGGAACAACAGAACAAAGAAATACAAACTGGACTATCCTTTCAGTATATTCAACACTAGCTCAGAAAGCCTGCCTACAGGAGTCTGAAGTTTTACTCTCAAAAAGTTATGAGGGCTCACTTTCTGTGCCTCAACAATAATCAGGCATTTAGCTCAGACACAGGTATTCATGGTGGTTTATAGGCAATTAAAAATGTCAACTTCCTGATGAAGGAAATCTGTCAAAAGATTTTCTAGAAGATAGTATCTGCTGAGTGCCATCTATACCTGAAGTAATCCCTATGTGTTGCAGTTGGATATGAGCAGCAGCTTTTAGCCTATTTTCTGCACATCAAAGAACAGTGAACCAAGAATGAAGTATGGCACTTATGTGACAGAGGACAAAAAATAGTTCCATCCAGGTCCACTGCTCCCACCTCCCACCCCCAACACACTGATGGTGAAAGGAAACAGCGAAGTGGGAGATGGGACAACACCAGTCTTCTCTTCAGGACCACAATTTTTCACAAATTACTGTGACCAGGACCACAATTTTTCACAAATTACTGTGACCTTGAGTCACATGAGCATCCAGTCCACACCACAGAAAACCTACTGCTTTGTTCAAGACACTTACACAGATATAAGTAGTATGAGAGAGGAAGTTTTCAGGAAAGCAACACAAAATCTTTAACAAGAGATCCATTTACCATTAAAAGGTTTGCATAAAAATGGTAACTGGAGATCTCAAGAACAGTCACTACTTTCCCCTTCTTTATCATTAAGCCTCTTCTGGAGGAGACATAGAAGAAATGTAAATTGTCCATTTAAATACAAACTGTTTATGTATACTACATACAATTTACACACAAGTGACTGTGTCTATAAGGTAGATTTCACAATAGCAAATTCATCTTAACAAGAGAAACAATATGCCTGAGACGCGATGCTGCACATCTGTGTTATTTCCACATTCAGAAGCTAGCCTGAATTACTCTAAGATGATGAACACATACAACACTGCAGTAGCTCTCTAAAAAAAAGAAAGCAAGACAGTGAAAGAAGGTAGCCAGTAGGACAGTACTTGATTTACTAGCCTAAAATATTATTAAGGGTTAACAGCAGACAGAATCCCAAAGCAGAACAGTCCCTCATGTTATACCTTGAAGCGAAAGAAAAAAAAAATTATGCCAAGGTCCAACACATCACCTCAGAGCTCCTCCACTGCTAAATGCCATCCCTACCCTGTCTCCACTACCAGTTCAAAACCCCTCTGTTAGGCCAGAACCCGGCTGCCTTGGCCCCCTTTCCATGTATGAGCACAAGCACAACTATTATTCAACAGCTGTGCTCAGTTTCCGAGGTACCCCATAGCCAGACAAGAAACAGCGTTGGCTCAAAGAAATCTCAGAGAATGCTGAAGTACTTCAGCATGAGCATCTTCAGGGCACATTAGTGAGGCATATGTTTTGATGCAGAGAGGTGGGAAAAAATAAATTACCAGAATAATAGCCTTTCTCAAGGAAAGGAGAAACACAAATGATAAATCCACTGGGGAAATCATTGTCTTGATGCAGTCTACTTGAAAAGTTCAATTCTTTATGTGCAATAATGAAAAATAATGCTTAATCAATCTCCACACTTCACTGAGATTCTCAGTCCTATACTTCCTGCATTTTCTTAGCAAACTTATATGTTACTAACTTATAATCCACATTGCTTCATGCTAGTTACCTTTCTACATCAGTACACACTTTCCTACTGTTTATTCTTAGCACTGGAGAATATAAACTCCTACAAATTTGGGCTTAGCTCTGACTGGAGTTTTGGCTGTATGAAAAAGTCCTTGTAGGCTTCCAAGCAGTTAATTAACAGAGCCTGTGTCCATACAGATGCTTTTACCCCTCAAGGAGACACCGGTAGCTTCTTGCTCCCACCCTGCCCTCAGCCCAAAGTGCCTGCACACCCAACTAACACCACTGCATTCCATAAGGACGGGTTGACTTTACAGCTGGGCCAAACTGGGCCACAACACTCTTCAGCAGCATGTTCCCCAACTGTTTTATGACCCTGCAGTGCACAGCTTTGGAGAGCTAAACCAGCAAAAGAATTAATGCAGCTGCTTGTCCTTCATTAAAAGAAAACCCTGAAAACCCTAGAGGTGGTTCAGCTTAAGAGAAATAGTAGAAGTGTGCATCCTTGGGTGCTACACAACAGCATGTGCTGTGAGGTGGAATAATATCCTAGGTCTGTCCACTCACTAACTTATCTAACAGTTATTTATGCGTGTAAGACCACAGTGGAAAGAAAACCACCAAAGAGAGAACTTAGGAAAAGTTTCACAGATGATAACCAGTCCACTGCTGTCAGCTGAAACTTGCTGGAAGTTCAGAGAAAATTTCCTGGCTTTTAATCTCCTTCACCTGTCATGTGCTTATCTGAGCAGGCAGCCAGGTCATCAGCAGCACCTCACCTACCCCTCCTGCCTGTGCTCGCCAGACACCAGTGGAGGACTGTCCAAGGCTCCTCCATGGCACACACACCAGATGATAGATGAGGAGAGCTGGAACCTCGGGGCAGTCCCATACTGGGCCCCACAGAAGGTACTAAGGAGGTGCTGAGGGTCCTTGCTACGGAACATGGGCACTGCATGACGCTTCTTTCCTGTCTTTAAACAGGCTGCTGTTAATTTCCTTCTCTCTTCAGTAACACATTGCCCCAAAACCTTCAAAGCACCTTCCATGTGCTTACCTACTTTACTGATCGAGGCACAATTAGGAGGAATAACACACCCAAGGTCACTCAGAAGTGGGATTCCCAGTTCAATATTTTATTTTCTAGGCAGGACAGCTTTATAAGCATGTAGTCAGTTATCCAGCAGCCTATTTTAACAAGCCAATAAATATTTCAGGTAATTCCCCTTTTAGCTTACAACAGCAGCAGATATTTCAAAAGAATTAAACCTAGTACATAGATAACAAAAATCTCTGCATCCTATATGACATTAGCTGATTTGGGGACGGGAAAGAAGGAAGTAAAGATGTAACTAGAGCTCTTCATATTGCCCTGTTTGGTCTGTTAAAAAGTAGTTTTGTCATCACCAACTAATATTTGTATATGCTGAAGATGCATTTTGATGAGTTTTATATCAGACATGTCAAAACGGGTAGTAAAATGTAGAGCAAATCCTCCGAGCCAACTACAAGCTCTACATGGGAACTAGAGATACAGAATCGTCAGAAAAATTTTGAGTTGCAGTCGATGTAACTTGGCATTGATTTCCAGCATATGGCACAGAGACTTCAGGGGAAAGTACCAGAAACTGTGCAGTGGGTGTGTCACATGCACGTGGGAAGTTTTCCCCTAGTTCTATGCAAACTATAACTATCAGTTTACACCCTAACTCAGAAGAAAACCCTGCCAAATAAATAAGTAAATCTAGCTGATGTGACTGTATGATTTTCTTATGTTAATCTACAAAACTTCAATGATTTTACCCTGGGTTATAATTGTGACAAGGAAGGTCAGCTGTAATCTCTGAATTAAACATGTGTCCTCGCTGATTTTGACAGAAATTACACATACATAAAGTTCAAAGGATTGGATCATGTATTTTACTGTGCACTGTAAAGTTAATAAAAAAAAAACGAAAATACCACCCACAAACCAAAAACCCCACTCAACAGTCATAAGACAGTTCTTTCTATTTAAGGACCACACTCCATTACCACTGTGGTAATAGGTGAGGATGGCCGAGGCCTACAGAATACATTTAATTCTCTAATTTACACGGAGGAGCTGATGGCTGTATGACAAGTGGCCTAACCTGAACCTCCTTGTTAGGCACCTTTAAAGTAAAACATCAAAAGATATATATTAAAAAAAAAAAAAGAGGAAAGAAAACGGAATTAAAGAAAAAAAGGAAGAGTATAAAATAATTTTCAAAAAACCCTCATAATTTAAAGAAAATCTGTTTTCAGAGCAACAAGTCTCCCAGTGTCTATCAAAGCCGAGCAACTCCAGAGCCAGAGCTGCTGCAGACACAGACACGCACCCGCTGGAATTTGATGAGCACGTCTCATTTTGTCCCACTAAGCCATTATTTTTAAGGGGGGCACAGGGACCGCAGACACCTCCAGGCAGAGAAACACACGTGCCCCCTCTCACGAACGTCCCGGCTGCTCTTTAGCCCGCTCAAGTCCCGCATCGCCCGCGGCCACGAGGTGCGACGGGGCTCCCGCCCCGCCCGGGGCCGCCGGCCCGGCACCCCCGGCATCAACAACCGGGGAGCCGAGGGGGAACTTGGTGCGGCGTCCCTGCCCGGACCCTCCTGCCCGGCGCTGGCCGGGCCCGGGCGGGCAGGGAGGCAGAGCCGGGCACGCCGGGCCGGGCCCGGCCGGCCGGGAGCCGGCGCGGGGAGCTGGATCCTGCGCCCCGCCGCACGCCCGGAGCGCGGCAGCGCGGCGCTGGGGCCGGGGGAACCTCACCTGGGAGCAGAAGTAGGAGCCCTGGATGCCCAGCTTGAGGCAGGTGGGGCACTGGAGCTTGGCCTCGCTGCTGCAGCCGGCGGTCTCGCACACTCTGCGGGTCTCCACCGCCGCCGCCATGCTGCCGGGCGGCCACGGGGGAGGAGCCGCCGCCCGGAGCTGCCGCCGGCTGGGGCGGGCGGGAGGGACAGCAGCGAGGGAGGGCAGGGAGGAGGTTGTGAGGACTCAAAGCCCGGCCAGGCTGGGCTTTGGACGCTCCCAGTCGTGGGGCATCCACAGCTTCTCTGCGCCAGCACCTCACCACCCCTCGCAGTGAAGAGGGTGTTTAGAGGATGTTTAGTGTGGAGAAGAAAAGACTGAGAGCGGATCTCATTAATGCATGTAAGTATCTCAAAGGTGGGGGTGCCAAGAGGATGGCGACAGACTCTTCTCGGTGGTGCCCCACGACACGACGAGGAGCGGTGGCCGTAAACTAAAACACAAGAAGTTCCACCTCAACACGAGGAAGAACTTCTTTCCATTGAGGGTGGCAGAGCACTGGAACAGGCTGCCCAGGGAGGCCGTGGAGTTTCCTTCTCTGCAGACATTCAAAACCCACCGGGATGAGTTCCCGTGTCACCTGCTCTAGGTAACCCTGCCGTGGCAGGGGTTTGGACTAGAGGATCTCCAGAGGTCCCTCGTAACCCTAAGAATTCTCTGATTCTGTGAAAAACTTGTGGTTTTCATCAGTGAGGTTATACCAGAAGTTTTTCAAGCATATCTTCTTTATTATGGAGTGTTGGTATGTAGGGCTGTCTCTATGGTTTATAACAATTCTTCCACTCTATTTTTAGCCCAGGTAAAACCATCACAAATTCAACATTCAGTAAGGCAGTAACTAAAATTAGAAAAATAAGCTGCAGAGTCATATTGGCATTGTCACAGGAAGGACACTGATTTTCTTCCTGGAAAGAGAAAGATTAGATACCAGTGATCTGTCATAAAAATAAGTCTGATTAATACACACATTACATTTCTCCTATTTACATGGGTTGGTTGTGAAAAAAGATACTACCTGTGCCTGTGAAGCTGACTGTGCTTATGTTCTCTGAGGATTGTTGTCAAACTTAGTGTCAATATAGAAAAGACCTTTAATATCATCAAGCCCAACTGTAAATGTAGCAGCACCATCAAATTCACCACTAAACCATGTCCTCAAGTGCCATATCCACTTGGTTTGTTAACACTTCCAGGGATGGTGACTCCACCACTTCCCTAGGCACTGTTTCAATGCTTTACAACCCTTTTCATGAAGAAATTTTTCCTGCTTCAATGTCATTGACTTCAATGAAACTACACCAATCCTTTTTCTGATCTTAATACGCAAAATATTCTCTTGATTTCTTGGAATCCAGATAAATCCCCAGAAAGTGTGATTCAAAGTCCAAACTATAATCTCAGTATTTCCTGCAATTGTTTTATTCCCTGTGGTCTTCTGGCCCCATCTTTAACAAATAATAACAAAAAAAAGCTCTTTATCTCCTAGGCTTAGATGTTAAGTGAAAAATTCTACTTTTCCAGAACAGAAAAGTATACGTCTTATTCTTTTGTCAGAATAAATGTATTCATATAAATATACTTGATACCTTATGACAGTGTTAATTGGCAAAAAGTGGCTAAGTAGCCCTGCTGACTACAGGACCACAGCAAGAGATAAAGGATCTGACCCTGTTTTGCTGTGTGATAAGCGCTTTCACTAGCATGGTCAAATAACCGAAGGAATTTGATGCCATGCTATTACTGAAGCGTAGTTGCTACTTGTGTTTCTGACATTTCTCACCTTCATTTCTCTAGTATTGATAATACTTGTGTCAGACTACCATTTGTTGAAGGAGTGAATTAGGAAATGTTTCTAGGATGCTTGAAAAATGTAAAGATTACAACTATTATTTTCTTCACCGAGTGAAAATAGCTACGTACTGAGTCATGCAGCTCATGCCATGAGAGCATTTATGTCCAAATTCTGAAGACACGCAACCAGCTGCCAACCAACATCATCAAATATCTTTAAAGGGCACATTATTAAGTTCTTAGTTTAATCTTCTTAAAGCACAATGTTACTGAACTGGCAGAATCACTCTTAAATGACCCATGTTGCTAGCAGGTATTTTACTGTGAAAAATCAGTGCTCCTTTTCCAAGTAACCAACAAACAAAGCTATCAAGCAATGCAGGACAGGTACCTTTGTGCACTTTAGTTGCCTCTGTGCCATTTGAAGAACCCTAAGGAGTTGCAGACATTGTTTACCTGGTTAAGCAGGGTTTGCAAGTACTTGGTGACACTGACATGGTATAAAAAACCTGAAGCATACTGGTTGATCTAGTTCAATGTCTTCTGCTCAAATGTCATCACTTGAGTCTCGATGAGATTTCAGTATAACCAATATTAATAATTTAGGATACTTTACTAAATTTTATGAGCATCTAATTCACATTTAAATTCATATCTGAGTATAACCTCACAATATATTCCTATTTTTGTCTTTCAGTATCCTTGCTTGGACAATGTCAGTAGATGTTTGTGCTCATTTTGCAGTGGTCGACAATGATGCAGGTTAGGAAAAAAGAGGACTCCTGCTCTAACTAGTAGATAAGGTTCCTCCTGTTACTCATTTTCACTTATTTGTTCTATTTCTGCAAATTCAAAGCAAGCTATTTCCCTGCTTCCTTAGAAAAGCCGAGGATGCTTATATTAATTAAACAGTTTACAAATATATGTAATTTAAAGAACTGTGAGCACCCTAATTGAGGGATTAGCAAACTTGCATGCTTGTCCTCCTCAGTCTTTGGAAAGAACACAGAGTGCAATTGCTGGTCAACCTAGAATAACAAACTCTGGCAGATTTGACCTAAGATTTGTTGTTGAGATCGTTTTTAAACAGCCCTGTATCATCATTCCCATTGTAAAAATTATGTGGTTTCTATGCTATTTCAATGCTTTTGTTTTCCAATTTGGCCCTGATTTTCTGATTTACTAAGTGAACCGACTAATACCTCCTGGAGGTCCATCCACTGACACTTCCCATTATCTGGTGGCACACTCATTCTCACTGGGGAAGTTCACTGATCTTTGCTGTGACCTTCCCTGAGTAGAGCTCTTTTTTCTCTGTCAGGCTTTTCATGTCACTTTCTAGCTGCCTGTCCCCCTGTGTCACAGACAAACGCACAGAGAGGCACATGAGTCAGAAATTTTATAGCCCATTCATGATCCTTGATTTATGTCCATGCTGTCCTCCCAACTTCTCTGAAGTGATGCAAGGCTGGGAGTGTGTAAGGCAAGCAAACAAGGGCAGAAGGAGAGGTCAGCAATGTCTCGTGGGTCAGATGGCTGCTGCAAAAAAGCCAGAGCAGCTGGCAGCTGAGACAGCTGCTGCTTAGGAAGAAAATGGCCACTGAATTTGACATTACTTAATTAAGAGAGTGCCTTAGCTCGGGTTCCCCCCTTTGCTTCTCTACAGTGCAGTAGTGGGGGCTGGGCAATCCCACTTTCCCAGTGAAACTCCTGGGTATCGTAGCTGTCTTCTGTTCAGGCTCATTGAAGACACAATTAAATGCCTCTTTGTTCATCGATAGCTGAAACAATGCAAAAATACCACCCAGGAGCCAGATCACATGCAAATGTGCACTGATGTGGCTTGGCACTTACTGAGATTCTCATACCAAATGCAACAGTTACTATGACCAGAGGGGGAAAAAAAAATTCTTCGTAAACATCCTTGTAAATGAACAGAGTTGCATTAAAGAAATACCTGTCTCCATTTTTCCTCTTTAAGGATTTCAGGTTAAGTGCAATTCTGTAAGTCAAAAGGCATTGCAATATATTTTAAGCCCCTGCATCACTCTTTTTCCTTTCAATTGGTGCAGATGCAAACTAAACTACTGAAAGGCCCACTCCAGCCACAGTCCAGTCTGTAGCAGGCTTACTTAAAGCTAATTCCAAGCATGCTTTAGCTGTGGTGAAAAGGAAGATCCTGCACATTTTTTTGTTTTGTTTTGATTGTTCAAGTGGCACTGCCTCTTGCAGCATCTGTATTAATATAGCACATCAAAATTACTGCTGTGATTTAAGAATGGTTCTCTGTGCATTCAAGAACACTATTCTGGTATCCAAGAATCTTGGCATTTTCTAATATATGCATATGAAACCAGTTGTTTTATAATGGGACAAGATCCAAGGAAAACGAGCCACATCTTTTTAAACAAAATGGTGTTTTATAAAAAGCATTCCTATTTAACCAATAAGTTGCAAGCTTTAAAGAGAGAAACTCCACTGCTTGTAATAGTTGAAAGAATCCATGAATGTGTCTTGAAGTGGTGAAAAATTTTATTCTTTACTATGGAAACACAATAAAAGTCATAGAGTGAAGTTCTGGTCCAATGAATTCAACAGAAACGTTACTGATACCAATAGGGATTTCACTCAGTCTGTGTCATCAGAGTCAAGGCCATAAAATATTTTGCTACTTTCAAGTAGCAAAATATGATCAGTATTTTATTTCCACTTTAGATATCTTGGACAATACTGTGAGACATTAAAAATTCTTTTTATTTTCAGGTTTCAAAATCAAACTAAGATGATCAGATTTTTAATCACATAAAATACAATGATTCTAACTCACCAAAGTTAGGGCCTGCTCCGTTTCCACTCAAACCAGTGAGATACAGGTGTGCAGTTCAATTAGAGCTTGTACTTGCACACCTTTGACTTGGATGCCACACTTTGCAGAATGAAGCAGATGTTCCCAACAACTACTTAAATTCACACTGGAAATTGATAAATCCGTGAAGTGTGTGAGGATTCCTGAAGATGAGATATCCAGCATTTCTTTACTTCAGCCCCTTCTTTTTTTCCACTATAACTTCAAAGGGTGGGATTTTCTGGTTGTATTGATGATACCTCTTTGCCTTCTATCTTAAATTTCATTTTAGTTTGAAGATGATATCACTTGCAAGGCAGCCACATCACTTCTGAGCATCTTCTTTATTATGTGTGTTAGTGACTTGAAGAAAAGATTATAGTAGCTCATAATCCTCTTGTTGCTACTATAAGTTGTTGGATAACTTCCGATGTCATCTTTAGAGGCTTTGTGCCTCCATAACTCAAGAAATCAAAGAAAAACATACCAAATCACAACATGCTTACTTCCTATTTGCATAATAAGGAATTATGGCAATAAGGTAGGCCATGTTCTGAACTCAGTGGTACTATATTTGTCTATCTAATTAAACATTGTTAATAAGCATAGCTGTCTTATAAGGGACTTCATGCTGTTAGCCCTGTGTTGCATAAGAAACATGAAATAGCCAAATGCTATATGACATTCATTGATTTGGTTGTTATCACTCATTTATAGTTCTTTTCAGTAAAATGACATTCACAGCTATAAAATTTAGGTCTGTGCACTTGGTTCATTGAGAATATAAATAGAAAGTTAAACACAGAAGAAGCTGAAGAAAAAATTATCAGGGAGGAAGACGATTCTGGGTGGATTATCTTTATTTATGTTAAGACACTTAAAGACAGGATTAAAACAGGCAGTCAAAGAATGTGCACGGCTGCCAAACAAGTAAAATGGAATATCAGATCCATCTGGCATTCTCCATTCTGGGAAATAAATAGGAAGACCTATTAATTACTCTATTCACATTAAAAAGCCTATAAAGAACTAGCAGAAACCAAATTCTATAAAATGGGTTAAATGGACAGTATGTCACTGGACAAAAAAAAAAAAAGCTGCTGCATGTCTTGGTGTACTTTCTGAATGTACAAATGTAATAGATTATGTTCTTATTTTGCTGTCATAACATGATTTAACATTATACAGTTTAGAGAGAAATATTTTCTTTCTCAATTTCTGTTTTATTGCTGGGATAAAGATATGTCCTAGTTCTTTTACTTTGAAAACTGTTATGGTATTTATTATTATAAAAGGTTAAGAACTTAAATATATTTTTGTTGTGTTTTTCTTTAGAGATGTGAGGTGGCAGATGAAATATTACTTTATTGAACCCTCTGCCTTTGTCAAACAAAAATCAAATCATAACACTGAACTGAATTCCGTGGCTGGGATTACCTGGTTTAACAGGCTGCCCAGGGGAGTGGTGGAATCACCAGAAAACATGTGGATGTGGTGCTTATGGATATGGTTTAGGAGTGGGCTTGGTGGTGCTGTGTTAACTGTTGGACTCGATCTCAGAGTTCTTTTCCAACATAAACCATTATGTGATTTTACCTCTGCCAACATACGGCTTCCCACGGAGTTGGGGAAGTGAGGGGAAGAGATGGGAAGGCTGCATCAATGGGCTGAGATCAATGAATGCAGTCCAACAAGGCCAAGTGCTGGGTCCTGCTCTTGGGTCACAACCACCCCATGCAGCGCTGCAGGCTGGGGGCAGAGTGCCTGGAAAGCAACCCAGTGGAAAAGGACCTGGGGGTGCTGGTCAACAGCAGCTGAGCATGAGCCAGCAGTGTGCCCAGGTGGCTGAGAAGGCGAATGGCATCCTGGCTTGGATCAGGAATAGTGTGGCCAGCAGGACCTCTGTACTCAGCACTGGTGAGGCTGCACCTCAAGTCCTATGTCCAGTTCTGGACCTCTCACTACAAGAAGGACATTGAGGTGCTCGAGCGAGTCCAGAGAAGGGCAATGAAGCTGGTGAAGGGTTTGGAGGGTAAGTCCTATGAGGAGTGGCTGTGGGAGCTGGGGTTGTTTAGCCTGGAGAAAAGGAGGCTCAGAGCAGGCCGTGTTGCTCTCTACAACAACTTGAAAGGAGATTGTAGCCAGATGGGGATCAGTCTCTTCTTCCAGGCAATAAGAGACAGGACAAGAGAACATTGCCTCAAGCTACACCAGGGGTGGTTCTAGTTGGACATCAGGAGGAATTTCTTCACAGAAAGGGTGATTAGACATTGGAATGGGCTACCCAGGGAGGTGGTGGAGTCATCGTCCTGGAGGTATTTTAAGAAAAGACTGGATGTGGCACTTGGTGCCATGGCCTAGGTGACAGGGTGGTGTTTAGTCATAGGTTGAACTTGATGATTTCAGAAGTCTTTTCCAACCTAATTGATTCTGTGATTCTGGGAAGTGCCTCTCACTTTTCCCTTATCCTACAAACTTCTCTTTCTCCATGTGTGGAAGGAATCCCACCTCCTGGCTTCATTCATTGCTGTCCCGTACTTCCCTGTCAGAAGTGTGAGCGTGCTCAGACACGGGCCATCTCGCTCCTTGGATGCGATGGCATTCCCGACACCAAAATGCAGGTACCTCCTGTCCATAAGGTTCGGGAAGAAGCGGAATTTCATGTTTGCTGCCTTTTTCTGCCTGGTGAGCCAAGGTCGTGTCCGGCCGTGTCCCCGGAGTGACAAGTCAATTAAGTGTGGAATCGGCAAAAGATCAAATTCAATGAAACAAACAAAGCGCGTGACCCGAAACACCGTGCCCGTCTGCGATGAGTGAAAGTTCTACTATGCCGGTAGCTTTTCCCTGGGGAGCAGGGAAAACCACTTCTCACGAGCCACCCCCTCCTGCATGGGCAATCCCAACGTGCCCGTTCCCGGTGTGGCCGGGGGACCAGAGGATGTGAATCCCAGCGACTCCCGAGCGCCCCGGCGGCTCCTGCGCTCCCCGAGGGCGGGCGGTGCCGCCACCGCCGCCAGGGGGCGCCACCCCTCGGCCGCCCGCCCCTTCCTGCCCGGGCGGGAGCGGGAGGGCTTCCCGGCGTCCCCCGCGCCAGAGGACTACACCTCCCGGCGGGCACCGCGCCCCAAACGGCCGCCGGCTCCACGTGACCTCCGGGCGGCCAATCGTGTGTGTTCCGCGGCCTTTACCCGCCCCCGCCCCGCCTCGCGGCGCGTCGGCGATCCGAGCGCTGTAAGATGGCGGCGGTGGAGCCGGTGAGTGCCGCGCTCCCTTCTCCCACCCGCCTTCTCCTCGCCTTTCTCCCGCGGCATCCTCCTCTTTCTTCTTCTTCTTCTTCTCCTTCTCTTATTCCTCCTCCTCCTCGTCCTCCTCCTCCTTCTCGAGCCGCCGGCCGCGGCGGGCGCCTGGCGGAGCGGGCGGGTGGCCGGGGAGGCCGGCGAGGAGCGCACGCTCGCCGGGGCTGGGGCGGGGGAGGGGGCCGCGGGGCCGTGGCTGTGCCGGCACCGCCGCCCTGGTGCGGGGGGCGCGGTCGCGGCTCCGGGAGGACCCGGCGGGAGCGGGTTGGGCGGCCCGGCGGCGCCCATTGTGTGTCGGCCCGGCGGCCGCCCGGCCCGGCCGGCGCATGTGGCGCGGTGGGGGTGGCCATGTTGGTTCCCGCCGCCGCGGCCGTCCGGGAACCGCGGGGCGGCTCCTGCCAGAGCGGGAAGGGCCGGGTGCGCGGCACTCACAAGGCCCGAGGGGCCCCGCGGGGAGGGGGCGAGCGGTCGGTCGGTCCCAGACGCGCTTCTGGGGCAGCCGGAGCGACAGCGTGGCTGCTGAGACTGGGTAGACGGAATTGCCCTTTTCAGGCTATGTCATCGTTCTGGATAAAAGTTATAATTTTATTCAAGTTTTTTTTTATATATATATCCACCTTTCATGATAATTAAGTAATTCTTTCTTTTTCCAGGTGTTAAATTATGGTCATGGTACTATGCTCCGTCTTATAAATGTTGCCCCCAGCCTGCGCTTCCATAATGAGCTGAAGCATCTGGAAGTGATCCAAGTGCAGTTGTTATTCTAATCCCACATGATTGTGTATCATGAGGAGTAGACAGCAGAAAGCTGGGTGTTAGTGTTTCAAGAAAACACAGCTAGGGAAGGCTGGTCTCTTGCTGCTGCACTTAC
This sequence comes from Pseudopipra pipra, assembly GCF_036250125.1. Lineage (NCBI taxonomy): Eukaryota > Metazoa > Chordata > Aves > Passeriformes > Pipridae > Pseudopipra > Pseudopipra pipra. The sequence goes on along the minus strand of NC_087552.1, from coordinate 24,683,271 downwards.
CAGCTGTGGTTAAATAGCCAGTCTGCTCTTTGGAGATGCCTTGTAACATTTAGGCAAAAACTACTTCAGTTTGAAAATCACTGGGTTTAAATAAAGATTAACCTTACCTTTCTGTGTAAGGGACATTGGTCCTTCTAATGGTTTTCGTCAGTGAACAAAAGAAAAAATTTCTACCCACAAGGAAGAGATTTAGGTTAGTCAGCATTTATAAATTCCTTGGCAACAGTTCTGAACAGGAAGAATGTCAGTTATTAATACAGGAAGACAGACCACCAGCAACACCCTTCCCATGTTCTCCAGCCACAGTGTTACACTTGTTTTGCCATCCAAAGGCCAGTCTTTCTGAGCTGTAGCCCATGTATCTGAAGATGAGAGCTTAGTGTCAGTGAAGTGCTTCTGTTATGGCTGTGGAACTCGGCAGGAATTGTGATAAATAATTTTTAATATTCATAGCCTCTAAAAATTGAAATTAGTCTAAAGGCCTGGCTGTGTGGGGCTGTCTGCACCATGCTGCTGGCACAAGCCTGTCTTTGCACCATTTTCTCCACTGTTTATACATCAGTGTTAAGCTGGACATGGAGGTAGACCAGGGCCCTAATTTAGCCAAAAGCAAACAATTGATCTTGCCACACTGTTTCCTAGCAGGATTGATTTGCCAGATCCAGCTCACCACGAGCAGTCATGCTAAGCTGGTAGAAGTGGAAGATGGGGCAACACAACTGTTCAAGTAATGCAGTTGTTCAGTGTTCTGCTGTAGCTGAAGTATGTTTGACTTCGGGAGTCAGATATTGGCTGTGCTTGCTTACTTTCCAGTTGAAGTAAATAATAAAGTTTTTATTTGTCCTCTTAGGTGGCTCACTTCTCCTGCCTAAGCTTAAGGTTAGACTTGTGTAGTGACCAAGGTCAGAAGATGTGCAGTGTCACGGAAATGCTGTTGCTTTCCACTCGAACAATTAAATTGCGTGTGTGGTTAGGATTACCTCTTGATCATAGGGAAGCCTTTCTGTTCCTGACCTTCAAAATCTGGACATGGGTTTCTAGAAATGTCATCTGTGATGCTTCCCTGGTGTGAAAATATGTTTTTTGGGAAATGCAAAATATGACTGAGCGTGGGTTTGTTTGGTTTGTTTTTTTTTTTTAAAGTAGGCTCCTACTAAAATCATTGCTTCTTACTTCCATGCTTTCAGATTGTTAAGAAGCTTGAAAAGTGTTTCAAACTCTTCACAAATATGAAAACTTGAGTTTAAAGTTGTGTAGAGAGTCCCATGGAAGCTGCTAAGAAAAAGATGATTATTCTAAGTAAATACAGACCTACTGCACAGGGGTTTACTTCTCCACTGCAGGGAAGACTTAACCCTTTGCAACACTGACAGGTTAAAACTCATTTTTTTTCTCATGTGAACCAGTTTTTTTCTGTTAAGAATATTCTAGGTTAATTTGTGAGAATATACAGGAGTGTGTCCTGTTCAAGTGCTCTCACTGTAGCCTTTGAGGATTAAATGTGATCAGATAACACTGTGCAAAAGTCAACAAAGTCAACAACAAAACCAGTAGTAATGCTTTAGTAAATAGTAGTTTGCCAAAGGTGACTTTAAATTGTAGTTGCCTGTAACTTTTTGGTGCATATGAATCTGATCCCTCATCATTCAAGTTGGAAAATGGGTGTCATGGTTCTTTTATTATATTTTTGTTTAATGGCAGTTATTGTTGTAAGTGCAATTCTTAGGAATTTAACTCTGCACTTTAGGATACAAGGGTGAAATTTCAATTACCTAGAATTTGAAAAAATGCTTGTTTAAGCAGCTAATTATCAGTAGGTGGGACTCAAAACTTATTTTAAATGAAACTATTATCTTAAGGGCTTACATAGTGGTGTAAGGCCTTGAAATTCTGGAAAGTTCAAAATAGCTCCTAAAATTCAAGGTAGGCTGAAAGGTATTTCTTTTGTGTTATTTGCAGACAGATAGCATGTAAGATGAGTGTTCAACTTTAGACTTGCTCTTTTGCTGGGTGTTTCTGCTGTAATAGTCGATGACCTGCTGTGGTTGAAGTCAGTACAGCATTGAGCTGCAGGATTGTGAACACAGTTGCTTGCTCATTGCATTTTTCTGAAAAGATACAGGATAGATATGTCTGTCATGCTGTTTAATAATTGAGAATATCTGTTACAAGCTTTTGTAAATTTCTGTCTGAATACAAAGCTTCCTCTAAGAGGAGGAGTATGTTGGACAACTTAAATCTTTTGAGATAAATATTTTTTAAAAGCAAGTTTGAAAAATTACATTTCACACAGCATATAAAATACCAAGCTTATTTCAAGGTAATGCATAAAAATAGCATATGAGACGGAGCTGTGTTTCATTTACCAGTACTGCCTGCAGGTGTGGAGGTACATGGGAAACTTTGAGAAAATGTGCTCTGTAAAGTAAAGGTTAGTTTGAATTTTGAGGGGACAGAGGGAGAATCAAATAAGGGATTTAGTAGAGAGCTGGCATTGAGGAAGAAAAGTGCAGCCTTTGAAAGTGAATTAATGTGACTTTCTCCTTAACTAAATTTTTCTTTCACTTTTGAAATATTCTAAAGTCAAGGCTAAACATGAGTTTGGAAACTGTTTTTAGCTTACAACAGTCCTCATTTCTTGAAGTTCGAAAGCCTCTTGCTCTATAAAATGTTCATGTCATGAAGGTAGCAAGTGTGTGATCTACAGATTTAAGGGTACTGTGTAATATAAATGTCTTGTTAGCTGCCTGAAAGTGGCAGCTTGATTCTATATAGTGGATGGAAGCCAGAAAAATTTTAACTGTTTAAAAGTCCTTTTTTTCCCCTAAATGCATGGAGCAGTTGTTTAAATGAATGATTTTTTAAACAGTAGTCTGTCTGTCTCGAGCTCAGTGCTGTTTATCAAAGTAGCTTGTGTGTATCGCATCCTTTACAAGCATCAGGCATACCAGTAGTGTGTCCAGCACTTTGTTTGAAGACTGACCTCTTGACCATTGACATTATATGTTGTTTTAAATTCTTTTCTGAAGATTGAATGTGTTCTAATTTTTCATCTGATAGAGAATTCTATGCTTAGTTGTACCAGTGACTCAGTATGCTCATGGAAATTTGGAGTGGTTTTGTGTAGAGGTGTGTGGGGAGATTAGAGGGTTTTTGTCCTTTGAGTCATCTGAACTGTTCTCCTCAGTGTTTTGGGAAGTTTTTGTTTCCTTGTTAGAGTGCCTTAGAAGTTACAAAATGTTAGATGTGGAAAGTCATCCCATGGATAGATTTTATGTTCCAGTAGCAAAGGCAGCAGCAGAGTGCTGACTGGTGTGAGGGGTGTTAGCACAAGGGCAGCTTGCTTGGGCAGCTACAAAATCACAAAGATATTGAAGTGTTTTGATGTTCCTTGTAACTTGTTTGATAATGCTGGTCGTGAGGTTGTGGGTTAAATGAGTACGTTCAAGTGTATGTAACCCATTTTTCAGAAGTCAAAAGGGCTATAAATATCCTTTGTATCTTTTAAAGCTGAGGTGATGATTAGTATAAAACCTCTGACTTTTTCTCTTAAGCCTTTTGTTCCTGTCCTCGTGTACACGTGTTGCACTTCAGTTGTAATTTGAGGGGATGTCACTCAGTTAAAATCAGGTTCTAACGTTTGTGTTCTTCCTAAAAATCTGTGGTGTTCTAAATGATGCTATATGCAGTTAGGATAGTTGCTCTGTATTAGGCCTTATGTCACATCTAGGAATCTTTTCTCTGTCCTGGTGTCTGGAAGTCTACTTCACACTGTTAAATTGGTAACAGGTGCCTGTTAGTACCACTTTTCCAGTTGCTCTTACACTACCTGTGGTTTTTACCGCTGTATGCTCATTCCTCAGAGTTGCATATCAGATTGTCACTTGGTTTGTTTTCTTACAGAACACAATACTTGCTTCTTGGGTGGGCTTTAATCCTTTTTGTTCTGTCCAGAATATTTTTAAATAAATAGCTCTTGATTTTGGGTCTTGCGAATTGTTATCCTGACTGTAGCATAGCAGCAGTTATGTGCAAGAAGCAGAAGAACCAGGAGACAGTCGACATGTTTTTCCCTATACATCAGATAACTGGCACATACAGGTTTCTCATTCTGTTGTAAACCCTAAATGAGAAGGTGAAAACTCTGGAATGTGACTTATTTTGGTTTAGTGCAAGAAACCTTTGGAAGCCTTTTCCACTAATTAATTCTCTTAGCCTTCACCAGAAGTGCATAATAGTGCTGAGTTACATCCTTTTAGGCAATAAACGTTGCACTCCCTCAACTGGTCTTGCTGAACAACTTCCGTAGACAATTAATGACACAAACGTGGTCTGGGCAGCATCTGAAAACCCTTGGTAAAACCCAGTCAAGCTTGTTGTTCTCTTCAACAGACAAACCTGATGAGGCAGTTTTTACTGTAAATGCTATTTGTTTCCTGTCCTGGTGACATGCACACCTTCCTTTGATATGTTGGTCATTATGTGCTGTGGAGAAAGAGTAAATAGCACCAATTAAATCTGCAAGTGTCAGAATCCAAGTAATGTGCAGATACAGTCATTAAATGCTGAGTAGGCAGATGTTTCATGGACTTTTGCAAGCTGATTCCTACATCAAAAACCATGTGGGTAGTAAATAAATGTCACTTTTAATTATGTGCTGTCCTGTGTATGAGAAGTGGGATTGGCCATATGAAGCTTTCCAGCTTATCTGGTAATACTACCCTATTTTATGACATACATTTTAAAAGCAGCAAACCAAATGGTTACTTAGTTTAGTTCTAGATGCAAAGTCGATTTTAGGTTAAAGAATGCATTAGTTGTGAGCAATAGTCAAGTATTAAGAAGGATTTTAAATTCAGTAGACCAGAAACTACTGGTGGAGTCAATCTGACTTCAGGTTAATAGTGTTGCAATTTTAAGGTTTCAAGGTGTGAATTGGTAAAATGTGGACAGTGTAACATTAATTCATGTAGTATTTATAGAATAGAATTCTAGATAATTTCCTGTAGAATTTCTTGGATACCAGGGATGGACTTTGAATGACAATTAGTAAACTTACACACTTCCTATTTGACTAATAATGAAAAGTGCTTTCATATACAAACACTTCATTTTCATAGTCAGAAGAGTGAGATAAATGTAAGATGAAAAAATAGGAGCTGATAATGATTAACCAGCCAAAAATTGTTTCTTTTTGTTTTCCTTGATGGCTGTGGGAAATATAAGGAAGTAAAAACCACCTGCTTTAGGCTTTTGTCTGAGACCAGCCACAAAACTGTTTTGTGATAAAAAGCTCTACTTCCAACTTTATACTTGGCACATAGAGCTGTACCTATCCTTGATGGGGCAGCCTGGTGTTTAAAAAAAAAAGTTTATTCTGGCTGGGTTAGTTTCTGAGGGGAGTGGCACAGTCCTGAGTCAAGGTCATAGTTAGCTAGGCCTTGGAGGTGAGCTGTCACATTCTGTTTTTGGACAGGAGCTTGAAATAATGGTTAGTCCGAGTTTCATTAATGCTTTGTAGCTTTCTAAAGGGACTTATTATTGTTGTGGCTTAACTAAAATGTGCTGAGTCAGATATCTTTCATTTGTAATTGTGCAGAGGGGGACTGTTGGTGTACTAGGCAGGTATGGAGGCTCATTGGTTTGTTTCGGTGTTGGTTTTTTTTTTTAACTGGACGTGCTACCTTAATCCTTTCGGATATTGTCTTGTATTGGAAGTTATGAAACAGCATAGCTCTGCATGTCCTCAATGGCTTTGTATTGATTGTTTCAGTTTATAGTTATGACACTTCTGGAAGAGTGACAGGTAGACTTTGGTATTAGTTCTTTGTATATTGAAAGCTAGTTGCTGAGCAAACGTGAATGAGATTCTCAACTGAAATTATTTTTGGAAGATAGACTCACTCTTGCTGAATGCAGACTATTTGTAAAAATTTTAGTATAATAGCACTTGTAAATGAGTTGTAAATATTATATATCACAACTGCAGAGTATTGTGAATGAAAGCAAGCTTTAGCACAAAACCTAGTGCTATTCCAAAATATCAACAAGATTTTTCTTGTGTGGTCACTGTATTTGCGTGTGTAATTTTTCTGACTCTTCTAGTTAGAAGTCCTTAAAGGGGCAACAAATTTTAGTTGTCTGTACTTGGCTTTTTGTAATTCAACACAAATGATAAATTGAATGAGGAAATATTGCAGTGCCTCCTTGATGTATTCTGCAGCTGGTTGTGTGTAGTTAAAGATGTATGTTTGATACCATCAAGTTAAACATGAATGGGGTAACACTAGAAATTTTATTCTACGTAGAATTTGAAGAACATAGTAAGTTTTTTGAAGATCTGTTTAGCTTTTTATAGTATTACACTGGAGGAGATATGACAGATTGTTCAACACTGTTTTTCCATGGGTTTGTTAGTGATGATCCCTTTGGATAATCTTCAGAAAGCATTTAGTTTTATTAGGAGGCAGGAATTTGCCCCTTGTACTGTATAAATCAAAGCACTGGCCTAGTGCTTCTGTTAGGCCTTCGCACTTCAGTCTCTTTGCTGTGGACAGGGGTGCATGTGAAAGTATTTGAAATGTGATGTAAACCAGCTTTTGAACTGAGGTGTTTTTCTAGGTGAGCTGTTAAACTAAATCATACTTGATTATTTTCAACCATAAAGGAGTAGCTTCTCTGATGTAAAACATATCGTGGTTAATAATGCTAAATATATTGATAATGAAAAGAAAATCCCTGTTAAACCAGATCTTTAAGTGTTATCAGAAAAACTTGCCAGCTGGGTCTGTGAAGATTGAACAGTGTTATCACTTCCAATCCATTCCACTTTTTTCAGCAGCTTTGGTGTGATGATAAACTGAGTTGTGTGGAAGCCTGGAGTAAACTGTTCCATTAATTAAATGACTTACCATTACTTAATCCACCCCATGTTAATTTGTTCTCTTAAGACCACAGAGTTTAAATTACTTCTTAAATACTACTTTTGCATTGCCGCATTTAGAAATGTCTGGAGTCTGAGTCTGTAGTTAGCTTTTGTTTGTATTACTGAAGTGGTTTTTCTTTCATGGGGTCAGCTGTATAGGCATTTTTGTGTTAGCTGTAGGGAATGAGCTACAGTCATCATTCCACGTTTCTGTGATTTTTCTAGCATGGATTGCCAGATTAGGGAGAGACGGTGGTAACTGGCAGGGACACTTGGCCTCACAATAAACCTTTGTATTCCCTGATTTGAAGGAATGGCATTAGAATTTCAAACCTGACACAGTGGCTTCTCGAACTGAATGATGAGCCTGAGAGAGTTTGCATGCAAAGAGAATATATTTTACTATTTTGTGTTTAAGTATCTTTAACATTTCTATCACTGTTTCTAGGCAGTTGAAAAAATAACACTTGGAATCAGTCTAGTCTGTGCTAAATCAGTAATTACATTTATTTCAGTTTGAAATTTGAGAACCTATGCATGTTTAAATTCTGCTGTTTGGTTGGTGATGTTGTTGCAAGTACAAAGATAACTACTAACTGGCTTGACTTCTATCTGCTTGCAATAGTGGATTTCAGACGTCAGAAAAGCAGGTCTATCTTCTACTTGTCTTAGATTTTTCTAAATAACAGGGATTGTACACCTGTTTCCAATAATGCTTTGTCAGAAACTAATGAAAAATAATTTTCCTTCTGAAATGATTGCTCTCTAAATTTATTTTAGATGTGCATATTCTAGATAACATAGTATATTGTATATTTCTGAAGTAACTCTCAAAACTGTTTCAAAATGACACAAGTATGTAAAGTGAACCATTCTGAAAACAAATGACATAGGAAGCAAATCACCGAACAGCAAAATGTGAATTCCTGCAGTTAGTATTTATTGTAGGGCCTATTCTGATGTTGAAGAATGAAGGGATACAAATTGTGCTTCCATGATGTGATTTAGGCCCTCTAATCAGAATTAATTGTAGGAACTCTTGGCTTCAGCCTTCTTAAAGTTACTTCAAAGAACAAAATCACCTCAATAAAAATTGAGAAGGAATGTATTAATTACTCCTTTCTTCAAACAGGAAACCACTCCCAACCCCCCTCAACCTGCAGAAGAGGAGAAAACCGAGCCAGCACCTAGTCAGGAGGTTGCCAGCCCTGAACAGTATATTAAACACCCACTACAAAACAGGTAAATAGTCCAGAAGCATGATTGTAGTTTTGCCAAAGACAGAAAAATGCCTGTGGCTTTGCAGTTCTTGTTTACCTTGCATTTTCTAGCAGTATTTTGACAGTTCTTGGGGAGTTTTTTTGAGGATTTTTGCAATGAGGTTGCAGATTAAATAGAATCTGATCCAGTTGTTAATATTCAGAGTCTTTTCAGATAGTGCAGTTACAGAAGGTGAAAGTCTTTGCAAATTTTCAAAATGCAGCCAGGTACTTGGAAAGAGCATGGCTTTGCTTTTAGTTGGAGATGAGCAGAGATTTTGTTGCTTTTGTCTGGTATGTTTTAATAGGCTGACAATGAGCTGAAGTTGCTGTCCAGCAGAACTGGAAAGCCTTGCCTTATACTTGGGTAAATTAAGGTGCCAGTGGTAAAAACTTGTAGTTAAAATTATAGTTAAAAGTTAGTGAAAAATCCAAGCCTTCCTACAGCTTCAAAGAGACCAGCTAGGAAGTAATTTTCTCCAAATCAGCCAAAGAGTTAATGTGGGATGCTCAGTACTTTGTGTTAGTAGGTAGGCACTGCTCCAAGTGGACCTTTTGCCAAGTGACACCTTACTCTTTTCCTAAGTTTTGAGTAAGTGTGGAAAACCATTCTACCCTGTAGTGCTATGCTGTGTGCATCCCATTTTCCTTGTTGTCTTTCAGCTTCCATCCTTCCACTATTTCCTCAAAACGCCCTGAATAAATTGGTGCTGACACTCCTTTACAAGTGGTAGTGAGGCTATTACTGGAAAGGAGTAAACTTGTAAAACAAGATTTGGAACGTCAGGAAGGGTCAGTTGATTGATCAATACATTCATATCTGGTAACTTAAAGTTCTGTGAGAAGATAAATCTACTCTAGTGCAAACCTGAGTGATTTCAACACTACTGAAACGATTGGAGTGAAAAATAAACCTGTTTAATTAAATGCCTCATCGGGTATTCTGTTCCAGCTTTTTAAATGATGCATTTTAGATCCAGAAAGAGAATCTTTATGTGAAAGGTTTAATTTATAATATGTTGAGATTTGTACTCAGTAGAGATGATTTTTTTCATTTAGTCTTGTCTTTATATATGCTGATTTTAGAACTTGAAACAATGAACTTGTGGGGGTTTAAGAATGTTGCCGTTAGTAAGCTTAAGGCAGCTTCCCTTTTAAAATGTATGCTTTCTTTTCTGTGCATGTATAGCTTTGGAGTGATATAACTAGCTTATGTAACCTCTACAAGGAAATTACTGGACAGGGAGCTGTGCTACTGGTTTTATTAGTTGTTGTTTTAGACCATAATCAGTTATTTGTGGTAGGGGACTGCAGTTTAGTAGTGACTGCAAGGAGAAATGGAACATATGAAGTTTCTAGAGTCTTAGTAAAGTTCCAAAAATATTTAAAATGTTTACCTAAAGGGATTGATCAAATCTGCCATGATTCTTGTAATGGGAACACAAATATCGTTATCTGTAAAGTATTTGAGAACAAATATATCATGTAGCTTATTGATGAAAACTGACCTCTGTGCTGATTAATATCTTAAGGTTTGCAATTAGTTTGGATATAACAATACTAATTATTATATTTTTTTATACACTGTATTTTCCCTTAGATGGGCACTCTGGTTTTTTAAAAATGACAAGAGCAAAACTTGGCAAGCAAATCTTCGTCTTATCTCAAAGTTTGATACTGTTGAAGACTTTTGGGCGTAAGTAAAAAATTTTTCAATCTGCATGGTAATTCCGGGATTTGTTGGCAAAGTTTATGTCAAAGTCAAAAAACCTGTTAAGTACTCCATTAACCACAAATTTTTTGGGTGTAATCTGAAATACTTGCAAAATTGAAGGTGAAGTCTATGCCTTGTGGTAGAATGTCACCTTTGAAGAGAATGTCAATGGAAAAGTTGTTCACAGTTTCAATGCACGTTGTGTTGCTGTAACACTGCAACACTGCTTATATTCATATGTACATGACACATGTAGAAAATCTTATTTGTGCAGTAGCTATCTCATAGAAGCATGGACTTGTAAATTCTGTTTGTCACTTCCTTGCCCCTACATTTTCCCCCTTGACTAAATTCTCGGGCTGCTGTCTCGCTGCACATGTTCAAGGGTACCTGAATCTTGAGCAGAATACTTGAGATTCATGCAGATTAATGGCATCCCTAAAAGAAGTGTGTTAGAGGTTACAGAAGAAATTACCTTCATTCTAATTTGAAGGTCCGTGAAAGAATTTAGGCTTCCAAAGCCTTTGAAGGTAGGCCTGTACTTTCCTAACAGTGGTTTCAGTCAGATTTGGGTGGTTGGCTTGAAAGATTTTGCCTGCCATAATGATGAAAATGAAGAGAAAATGCAACTGGCATGAAATTGAGGGTGAAAAAAAGCACTGTTGCTTTCTTAGTGTTTCATGCTACATTGAGTGGTAGGGTTTTTAAAGTTTTTGTTGCATACTTCTTTTGGATGTGATCAGCAAGGAAGAGACATGGTGCCTTAGCAGAATAAGATGACTAATTAGCACAAATAGAGAAGAAAAATGCTTCTACATTTTCAGGAACTTCATCAGTGCAGTTGTCACAGGGAGGGGAATGAGATTCTGGGCTCGTAACCGGCTTTCCCATTCCTACTCTGGGAGTGATTAATGGTTGAGTGAAGTGTAGTTTGCAGACTTGTGGTATGTGATGTGAGCTTTAAACAAATTTAGCTGCCCTATTAAAGTTGGTTAAGGGTAAATTTTTGAGCTCCTATAACCAAGATTGTTTGGATAATGAAAAGTGCTTAATGGAGATGTCTGCAGTGAGGGTATAAAATCAGACAGAAGCAACTGAGAAGTTAAACCTCCTTTGTGGTTGGAGTGAGGAATAGGTGTGTTCTTCTGGGAAGAAAATGTTATGGTCAAGATACACATTTACCAGCTTGCTTCTTTTAAGTTTAATGGCATTGTAAATTCCTGTGCCTGATTTCTCATTGTTAGAACATCACACTAATTTTTTTTTGATGCTGAACTGTGCCTGAATGTTAGTCTTGGGCTGCAGGTTGCTGTAATATGTGCAGGCAGAAGGGAACAAAAGTAATCTCTCCTTGCTAGAGAAGGAGACAGTATGTACTCCTTTGAATGTTTTTCTCTGAATTGCACAGTTGTAAATTTAATTCTGAATATAAATTTTGTTTTGTTGTCAATCATCTGTTCTTGCCTTTTGAATCCTTAATTCAAACTATCAGGCCTAGAACATTTAAACCTAGAGTACTGTATTAAATTCCTAAATCTTCATTCACAAAGCCTAGCCATGATGATGACTGTATTAAGTACAAAGTCGATTACTTCTCTTTAAAAACATTCTCTGCAGTGAGATTAGCTTTAGAAATATAAACAATTATTCCATGTATGTATACGTCCAGAATACACATGTATGCAGGACTTGTTGCCGTGAAAGCTCAGTGAGTTACATTCCTAATAACTTTGTTAGAATTAGGTTTAGAAGAGGCATTGGTATAGGAACCCTACAAGTGTTCATAAACTGACTTCCATTCTGCTGCTTTAAGACCAGAGCATCTTAAAGCAAGTGCTTTTATACTGTTGAAAAATACTTAAGAAGTAGGATTGCTTTTGAAATAACTTAATTGCTCTTTAATTTTTGGGTCTTGTTTGGTCATATGTCTTAGATTCTTTAAGAATTTTGTACTGTAAAATGATGCTTAGTTTTTAATCTTGCTTTTTTCCCTCCAATAGTTTATACAACCATATCCAGCTCTCTAGTAATTTAATGCCTGGCTGTGACTACTCGCTCTTTAAGGTATGCTTGCTAACCTTTTTTTTTTTTTTTTTTTTTTTTTTTTCCAGTTATGGATGTTTATGGATGGTTTCCTGACAAAGCAAGATACTGTCCAGATATTTTACTTAAGACATTTAGGAACATGGTTGGGAGTATTCTAAAGGTGTTAGGTTTTTTTTTAGAAAGTCCCAATTATGTGCTGTCTGAAAATCAGGCTGTCACTAGCTTCTGAAAATGCAAGTACTTGCTTTAACACTCAGACAGTACATTTTAATCTGTTACTGTTTGTCTCCATTCTACATTTGAGATTTGTGCAAATAATTGTGTAAATTTTTATAATATGAAATGTTTTCCAGCTCTGTCACTTGATGTGAAATGAGTTAAAATGTCTATGGGAGGCAGCAATGTTTTCCAGTGTTCTTTACGGATTCTACTAGCCAAATGGACAAGGCTCCTATCCATTTTCATGCTGCCAATTAAATGCTGTATTACTTGTGTATGAAATAGAAAATTGTGCTCAACACGGACACGTAAAGCACGCTGAGGAAGTGCCCAAACTGGTGAATAGAAAATGCTTATGGGAAAGGGCACATGAAATCGTGCCTCAGCTGGAGTGGAGATCTGAATTGGAGCTCTGAATTAAATCCTTACCTCTTGGAAGTGCTTCTAACATACAGCTTCCTTTCTGGATTCAAATATCTAAATAGTCCCTGAAGTACTGATGCCTGGTTCCTCCTTTGCTCATAAAGCCCAGCAATGGACTGGGACTCCTCAGCAAACTGTACATTGTTTGTAAACCCCAGCAGCTTTAGATAGTGATTGGGTTTGGGAAGGTAATGATATTCTAAGTGACTGAAATTCCTTACTAGAATTTTTAGAAGCTGTAGGCCCTTCAGAGGGTAGGATATCTATGGATCATACTTGTATTTTTCACATGAATCTTAAATTTGTGTTTTAAGTACATGTATCTATCCTGTGTTTGCTTATCATCAAGCAGTAAAAACTTAAATATATAACTGAAACAGGTATAAATTGGCAACTGTTGCAGGCTCATGAGCCATCTCTTACTGTTGTCCTTCAGTTGTGACCTCCTAAGAGTGCCTCTTAAAGGTGATGAAGTAGTTTAAGATCTGCAGCTGCCAGTGAGGGTGTTATATTTAAAGTGAGCTGACACCACTCCACATCCTGCATGTTGAACACTTTTTGTTTTCAGCCTAAGTTCTGTAGTGCAGTTCTCTTAATGGACAGTTCTTAACCAAATTCCTTTGTCTAGACAATTACTTAGTTTTTTAATGACCTTCTGAAGTGCAACATAGCTGGTGGATCAGCACATCCAGAGTCATTTAATTCAGTGCAGGGCCATTGGTAAAATGTGAATCAGAACTTGCTTTGAAATGATGTGTTGATTTTTTTCTTTTTTTTTTTTTTTTTTGTCCTGACAATGAAAACCTTTATTCTCACCTTGTGTGTGAAGTAAATCAGTGAGGTAGACTGCCAAAGGTGTCTGTTTCAGTGAAATAGTCTGTATGCATAAGTGAAGCGCTTGGCTGACATTGCACTGAGTCCAAAGCATAAAATAAGGACTCCAGATAAAATTAGCAGCTACATTCTAGTTTCATGCAGGGCAAAGTGGGTGGTTGACTTTGCCTGTTGCCTCAGGTTTTTTTAATGTAATCTGTAGCTAAGACTTGCCTGGGCTGTGAGTCTTCTGTAGAAATAAAGATTAATTAGAGAAAGTGTACTTGTTGAGCTGTTTTGGAACTTTGGTATTGTTATGAGACAGTGTTTAATGATCTTAGTTTATACATTTTTTTCTTAACTTAGTATTTCAGCTGTCATTGGCCTTTTGGTTATTCTATAGGAAAAATACAGACTGAGTCTAATGTAACTTCTGGCCATTTTTTGCAGGATGGGATTGAACCCATGTGGGAAGATGAAAAAAACAAGCGAGGAGGACGATGGCTAATTACACTAAACAAACAGCAGAGACGAAGTGACCTTGATCGCTTCTGGCTAGAGACAGTAAGCACTATGGCCTGACTAGTTGCAGCTGAGGAGTCTTGTGTTTGCATTAAAATATTTTTAACTGGTTTGATCTTTGTGTGCCACACTAATCTTCTAAACTTCTTGTCAGCAGTGTCCTGTAAGTTTTGATTGACAGGCTGTATTTGAAACATGATTTTTCAATAGTGATCCTTAATGTAGTTGTATTCTGTTCAATACTTCGTTGTAACAGGCAGAGAGATCTCTGCAGGGCAGATTAATCTTTTCCTGTGGAATGTACAGAGCAGCTGTTGAGCTACTGTGAAAATACTGCGTTGTCTTGAGTGTTGCAGATTCAACTGCTAGAATATAAAAATGTGCTTTACAAATACTTCTGGAAAAATGAATAGTTCTCAGGTTTTGGCCTTGCTGAAACAAGGTACTTTGATTTTTTCTTCCTGTTTTTATCTTAACACTAGGGCAGGCAAGTAATAGCATGTTCATCCTGTATGTACACTATAAATACATTTTCTATTGCTGTTCTCTCTTAGGAATAGATTTAACTGAATGGTAAATATATTTCTAGAGATTATGTGGGTTGCATTAAATGTGTTGTAGAAAAGGATATGACTGTATTGTTTAGGAACTGACTCAGAAGAGCCTAAAACAGTCTAGTGTGATCTAGGTTTAGAATCATGGATTGTAGACAGGACAACAAAAGCAGTCTTAGCAAATCTCTGATCTTTTTTCCTTGCTTGTGTGAAGGGCAAGAAGTATTGTGTCCCTTCAAAAGGGAGAAATGGCTTTCAGAATGAAAGCAGATGTATCAAAACCACCTGAACTTTCAGGATCTTTCTAGTCACTGTAGTTGTGATTTGCAGAGAGGATTGGGAGCATTGCGCTACTAGGCTGTGTGACTGCACATGAGTAAATTAACATCTTACAGTGTGCATTTGGCCTACACACGCCTATGAGTCCTGATTCCTGCCAGCCATTACATGTGGCCTGGAAACATGCAGGTAGTCTGTGTAGACTTAGGGTTAGAGGGCTCTGATTTTTGTTTAGCAGCAAGCAGTGGCACAGAACCTAAATACCCGGGTGACTGATATGTGCTCTAAAGCAACCCTGTCACTTCTAATTCCAGTAATTATATGTAACCAATTTTCTCCAATAAAAACCAAAGCCTTTATAACTCTCATTTGGAACAAATTTTTTTTGTAATACAATGATCTTAACTGTAAACTAAACTTGAGTTGAGAAGACTTTTTTCCCCTGTTGTGCAGCATTCATGAAGAGTGTACCTGACTAGTGTTTATTGAGCATAGTAGTCATCTTTGCTTATGTGTGTACTAAGGCTGTTGATCAATATTTTGCATGTTTGTGTGTGGTTTAATCTTAGCCATTTATGACTTGCATTACTCATCGAGTGTGTGCAGCCTGTGGTTGGGTGTAACATTTAAAGCACAAGTAGTTATACCTGATTTATTCATTAGCACACTTTGTCCTTTTTGTATTTCCTCGATGAGGCCAACCCTTGTAGGTCTCATGGGTACTGGAAGACCTGCTTTGTTTGAAAAGTTGCAAACGTGTTGAATTTCCAAATGTTATAAGTGATTCTGGAAAACTGATGTAATAGCACTGTATTTAATGTACTGTGCAAGTGAATTAAACAAGCGTTCATTTGGAGATTAGTACTTCAGTGTGTAGAAGGATTTTTAATTCAGCATAGACTAGATGAATCTGTCTCAAAGACAGATTCTATAAGACAAGAAACTATAAGTTTTGATTATCTGTATTGCTTGTTTTATAGGTTGCAAGTTGAAGATTTTAAATATCACTTTGACAATTAGCATATTGCGTGGGGATGTGACCCCCCTCAGTATGATGTTCCTGAAGTAAAATACCTCTGCCAGTTCCAAGCTTCACCATTAGAAGCCTGTTGGGAAGAATCTTGTGTTACTTGTTATGGTTTGAAGCTGGCTCCCTGCCAAGTCTCCAAACCCTACCACAAGAGTTCCCCCCTGCCAAAACCTCAGGGAGAAGAGGGAGAAAAACAACCAAGAAAAACCCGAAACAAGAGAGAGACAGCTAAAGTGATATATATAAATATATTTACACCTATGTTACACTTACATACAATTAAAATATATACAATTCTCCAAGGGAAAGGGAAGGGGGAAGGGAAAAGGAACAAAACCAAAATAAATATATATATATATCCCGATTAGTGGCCTGAGATCTAGTAACTAAAAGAGTTATTAGCAAGGAAATATCTCACGCTTTCCTTGGGACAATGGAGAGTCGCTCTGGACCGATCGCCGGCAACCTCCACCTCCCAAGGTCGACAAGGCCTAACCAGGCCTCACTCCCCAGCACGGCAGACCCGACAGCAGGGAACCTGCACCTCCAAGCTGCCGGAAGGAAAGAGAACGAAGGCCTCTCGTCCTTTCTTCTTATAATCTGGCTTAAGTAAAAATCGTAGGGAATACTGGGTAAATCTGGACCCTTCCTTGGTTACAAACTGGTCACCAAGGAAGGCCTAGCCCAAACCGCCACACTTGTACGCTTGTATTGGTGCACTTGCATTGCACACTGTTCAGGAGAACTGATGCCCACTGTAGAGTTTATGGAAACACTGAAGCTTCCTGACTGTGTTGCTGGAAGTAACACTTCATTGAATAGTGCTTCTCATCTGACTGCAGTGTGATTTACCTCTGCATTGATAGACTTCAGCATTGAAGCTAAACTTTACATGGCTGATATTATGCAAATAGTTCTTCACAGGTACTTTCTAGGTAATGGATGGAAACAAAATTTCAGATTTGTCTACCTATGTTAAATGTACTGTAGAAAGAATATATTCCTTTAATTCTTACCTTGTTTTGGATTGGGAGTATGAGGAGGGAGGCAGCACTGTGTAAATGATCAGTTGTGTCAGAACTCGTAGCTGGTGGGACAGGAGGAGGAATGGAAAATTCAGAATCAGTGGAAGATGTCCTACTACGCCTGAGTTGATGTTCACTTGTAACATTTGGAACTTCAAGAAGATACTGCAATAAACAGAAAATGATTGCTATACGGCAAGTGACTGTAGGCAGTAAAGTGTAGCATTCCTCAGTTCTTGTTGTGTACACTGAGTGTTTGCCTATGGAGCAGGATTCTGACTCTGAACTACTCCTTTGTTTTCTAGCTGCTGTGCCTTATTGGGGAGTCGTTTGATGACTACAGTGATGATGTATGTGGTGCTGTTGTTAATGTTAGAACTAAGGGTGATAAAATAGCAATATGGACAACTGAATGTGAAAACAGGGATGCAGTTACACATATAGGGTAAGTAATGTGATTGGTGTCTTGAATATATGAAGTGTAACCATTCATTTAAAGCCAGCTAACTTAATAGAGAATGCACTTCAGGAAAATGTAGCCTGTGCAGAGCTGTATCCCAAGTTTAAGTAATTCTGTGCCAAATCTGTGGTATGGTGTAGTTTTTTATATGGGCATGTGCTAGTAACTACTTTGTACTGCTGCACTGCCTTCATTGTACAATTCAACACAAATCTTGGCAGAAGTTCTCATTTGTTGCACTTAATGCCTGTAGATAATGTGGGTTCTGTTGCAGTGTGCCAGTTTGTAAAGGTGGGAGGTAAGTAACAGTAGAGCAAGGTAAGTTGTGTTGATCACCAGCTGTCATATTGCCATGACTCAGGACAGGAGTGGCCCTTAGTGTCTTGTACCTCACTCACTCTATGCTAAGGAACAGTGTGTGTGTCTAAGGGAGGTACTGCTGCTTCCTTCTCTTAAGACATAAGGTCCAAGCTGATTTTTCTTAAAGCTGCTGTTGATTTCTTAAAGCTTCTGTTGAGTAGCTGATCATGGCTAGTACCATGAGGGGGCTGCTTTCTATCAGTAGTTAAAGCAAAGACAGCCACTCTCCGCAATGGAGTTGTGATTGTTGATTAAAACTGACTGTTCCAGGGAATTGCTGTTTTGTTTGGCTCAGGTGACTTTATCATCTCAGTAGTTCTGGAATCCTGGACCATGGCTTATGCATGGCTATTTTGTTTCTGTATGTGGGAATACAGCTTGCTGATAATAATGATGCTCATATGAGTGCAGTAGAATCCTTGCATTCTACATTTATGTAAGCCTGTTAATTTTTTGCAAGGGCTTATCCTATTATATATGGTAAGTCATTTTACAAAACTGTAAGGGGGTTTTAGATGCAATAAGCTAGAAAAATCATATTTCAAGTTGTTTATTCACGTCTGAGAAACTGTTTCTAAGTAGGCAACTCTTTTTGATGGTGTCAGCATATGTTAAAAGCAGGTGTCCTGATACTAATTCCTTCCTAAGGACTTTGCTTAAACTGTTGTTCTGTTGTTTTTTTGTTTGTTTTTTTTTTTCCTCCAGGAGGGTATACAAGGAAAGATTAGGACTTCCTCCAAAGATAGTGATTGGTTATCAGTCCCATGCAGACACAGCTACTAAGAGCGGCTCCACCACTAAAAATAGGTTTGTTGTTTAAGACGACACCTTCTGAGTATTCTTTCATAGGAGACTGCGTCAAGCAATCGAGATTGGGAGCTGAACCAAAGCCTCTTCAAAAGCAGAGTGGACTACATTTAAATTTGATTTCCATCTAAATGTTGCTAAGATTTGTGAGAAGTCTCATTTACCTTTGTCTTGTACTTCTGTGTTCAATTCTTCTATTTTGGCTGAAGTAACCATTACCAATCAGAATTTTAGTACACTTCACCCCCCAAATCCATAAATGTGTTTCTGACCCACTCTGTATTAGCTTGGTAGAAACATTACTATTACAAAAAAATTATTTGTTTATCCACAGTATTCAGAAAAGAAGTTGCATTTCTGTACCTGCAGGAAATTACTCTGTTCTACATTTGCATTGTATGCAGTAACATTTTGCTGGTTTGGAAAAGAGTATGGTGCATACAGTTTTCTAGCAATTTTTTTATACAGCATCATCTTTGCTGTAACCTATGCTGATGGCTGCTAGATTAATTTATTTGTTTTCCCTATTTGATAACATTAGTGATATTTTGATTTCAGTTGTTTTTGCTCATGTAACACTTGGTGAAGAATCTGGGAATATGACAAAGGTGGAATAAACATTAATTTTGTGCATTCTTTGGTAATTTTTTGGTTTTTTTGTAACATCAAAGCTTTGCTACGAACTTATGCATTTCAGTCAAATCAGTGATCTGTTTGTGTGATTTCCTAAACATAAATGTGGATTTTTTTTTATGTAACACCGTAATTTACATTCCTTACTAGAAATAGTATGTCTGTTTTTGTATCTTATGCTGTATTTTAACACTTTGTATTACTTAGGTTATTTTGCTTTGGTTAAAATGGCTCAAGTAGAAAAGCGGTCCCATTCATATTAAGACAGTGTACAAAACTGTAAATAAAATGTGTACAGTGAATTGTCTTTTAGACAACTAGATTTGTCCTTTTATTTCTCCATCTATACAGCAAGTATTTGTACCTCTTGTGACAAGGCAGTCTCTACTGTGGCTTCTTTTGTAGTAGTGTCTTCCAAGAAAGGTAAAGTCTGGAGCTATAGTCTGTTGAAACTTTTAATAAATCTATTAGATAGCACTCTATATCAAAGTGAAATTATATTGATGTGGCTACTGTTTTTTCTTAGTGGTTGGTCTAATTGATAACGGTTTGCGTTGTTTCTCTTTTGGCTTTGTTTTGTGCCAACCAGGAATTTCAAGGGTACATAGAAAGCTGTTTAGTTTCAGATAGGAGCTACACTGAAAGTGCTTTAGTGAGTGATTCTGCTCTGAGGATGTAATTAGTATACACAGTACAAGTAAAGTGCACTAAAGACATGGCTACAAAACGAAAGTATGCGAGGACCTAGATAGTGTTGCTAACCGAAGTTTCATTTCACCATTTGAAAGTTGCTGTGGGAGCTGTAAGTTTGCTTGACTTGCAGGATGGGGGGAAATTGAGGGTCATTGAGTTAACTTGTTTTGAGGAAAAGATGAGATACTTTTTCTTTCCACTCATTTAAAGCAGAGTATGCAGAAAAGTCAGTGCTTTATTGCTTTTCATATTTTCTTACTTGGTGAGTAAAGGTCTTGCCAGGGCTATGTAGCCTTTCTTCAGTGAAATGTTAAGGCAGGTGCTTATTGGGGTTTTGATCTTTGATAACTCCTTAAAGGAAGTTTAGTCACTGTGGCAGTAAAGCTTCAGTTGAATCTGCCCGATTAAGGCACTGAAGTATCTGTTGTGTGCTAAAATAGACTTAACACTTTTTTGCGTGTTTTATCAGAAACGTTTGTCATAAAGAGCATATCAGACTATACCAAAAAGGTCTAGATCATTAATTACAGTAATGTCTGGATCATTATTATGGCTGTTTAATAGGAACACTTAGAGTAGGTATCTATATCTAATGGTACTATGCCTTCAGTATTGGTCATTAACCAGGATAGGTGTTGGATGTGGAGAGAGCTATTAAGGCAGGTTTTTGTGGATTCTGGTGAAACTGGTTGCTTGTCCCGATTCTGCAGGTGTGCAAAGCAAGTCAGGTTAGTTTAATAAGACCACAGATAATAGAACAGAGCGATTCCTGCCTGTTTTCCAGCTTACAGCTTCAGCTACTCATCAGTAATGCTTGCATGCATGGGAATGTGAAGATGAATTGGCTTCCGGAGTGGTGACATTAGGTTGTCTTTGTGTGTGTAATTTGGGAGCACTGTGACCAGGCTCACAGAAAGAAGTGTCATTCAGAAACGTTAATAGTGCTGCCATTTTGTAAAGAGTGCTGAGATTAACTGGAATGCTGTTATGAGAAGTACATAGTATTGGTTTTGTTTCATTTCACTGCAAGTCTGAGCAGAATATTGTTTAGGGCAGCAGCATTTTGTTCATCTAGAGAAGTGATTGATTTCTTTTGGTATGGTCTCAGGTTTTTGCGCCTGAACCTCTAAGCAGCCAACTGACTTACACTGTAATATGAAACTGCATGTAGGTTGATTTGAGGCTCTTTGCTGCTCCTGTAACAATTGTGATATTTCTAGAAGACTTGAGAGAAAATTAGCTGGCATAGTTGCTTTATCAAATATATAACCTATGCCTCTAATTCACTGTTAGAAGAAGTAAATAACCATGAACCTGGTTTTCTCCAGCTTGCAAATCACTTTGTGCTGCATTCTAATGTTCTTCTGATTATAATGGTGTAGTTTGTATTTGTGCTACGGGAGAAAACTGAAAGCTCTCCATTCTGTGTATCAATAAAACAGCCACAGGCTCAAGAGAGGAAAAAAGCAGTAAATGTTTAAGTATCTAATGTTGGTGCAAAATATTCAGTGTTGTTAAACTCTGAAGGGTTAGTAGCCATTGTCAGTGTGTGGTTTCAGTAAGCCTGGGAAGACTAAAGAGTCCAAAGCATCTTCATTCAGAAGCGGTTTTCTCTGATACAAAACCAGCAGAGCAAGGAAAGCAGAAACTTGCTGTGTTTGAAGAGGTGTAAGAATGTGCCGAAATACAGCCTGGGAAGATGGTAACAGATGAGGAGTATGTGTTAATTGTCAGCTTCTGGGTGTACTGGAAGTCTTGGGCTGTGCAATGCTTTTCATTGTCACTTCCTGTTTGTCTTGCTTGTCACTGTTTTGTGTTTCAGGCTGTGTCTAGCTCAGGAAACTTAATTTTAATGTTAGCCAAATTCTGGAAACTTGGAACAGTAGCTTTTAGACAAGCTGAGCTCAAAACTTCTATCCTACCTAATGGAATCTTTTCCTACTGAAATGCTTGGAAAAAATGTTCTGGACTCCATGGGGCCCTTACTAAAAGAAAAAAAAAAATTTGTTGCATTTCAGTCTGTAAAAGTCACATATATCTTCCCTTCGATATATGACCTTCCCTGTTTCCGAGAAGCTTTATTTTTGAGTCTAGGCCTGATGGTTTTAAAACTAGATTTTAAGAACATCCTCCACTGAAGTACTCAATCAAATAGTTGAGCTTGATAGTTAAACCCATAAAGCTTTCAGACTGGCACTTCACTTTTATATGACTTTTGCCCTCTTAAGAACAGTCAATGGTTTCTACAAAATTTTTTTGTAACTAGGTTTTAGTTAGGTCTTACAGTAAACTTTTTTTAATGCAGAATTTGTGCCTTTCCACATCGGGCAAGAAACAGGCAAATGAAAATGACATGACCAGTAAGGAAATAGTTATACCTGGTTCACTTTGAGACATTTCATACCTGTCTATCCAAATTAGAGAGGAGAAGTGCAGAGCATATTAACAAGCAGTGTGGAACCAGACCTATTGAGTGCACCTGCTGAACCTCTCCATCACTTCCAAGCTCCAGAAGCTGTTAAATCTTGAAGGTTCGCCATTTTGATCTCTGTGGGGCACCCATTTACTTTAGCTGCTAGAACAGATTTTCTGCCTTTTAGCTCTTAGTTTTGTATTCCACCAGAATTTGTTTTCAGGCATCTGGCTCTGGCACTGCAGCAAAGCCCTTAATAAGCACTTAAATTCCTTTCCCTGTGATAAAAACCATGGTCACTCCTGCTCTTGCCTGTTGGCTGCCTGGCACTTTCCCAAAAGACTATGGGATTCCCTTCTAACCTTTCTATTTTGAAATAAAGCAGGTTCTAATGTCCAGAGATAAATGTGAACTGTGGCTGTGCACATGATGACTGTTATGTTTCCCAGTATTAACTTGTTCTGTGTGATGCCTTAATTGTTAAAACATCCTAGCTGAAGTCTGTCTGTTGGTATCAGTTTGCCTGCTAACCAAACATAACTCAGTTATTTTTTTTGTTACTCCCCGCTAGTATTGAGTGTGTGACAAGCTTAGCTGAGAATTTGTGGGGTTTATGGCTGCCTCTGCTTTTCTCATCTCCATTTTTCTAAATCCTGATACTTTTCAAGCCTTATTAAAACATGTTTAATAAAGGGAAAAATTACACTGAGTCTAGTCACTGCTTTTTTAGTCACTGTGATACCATGGAGAATTCCAGGTGTTGCTAAATCCAGATAAAGACTGTGTGACTTCTTTGGCATAATAATCTGCTTATGGGATTTCATTTTTTTTATCTCTAGCCATGTAAGTATGATAATAGTGAAAATGATACTTGAAAGTGTGTGTGTGAATATATCATATATAAAGCAAAAATGACTCATCTATTTTTTCAAAGTAGAAAACTGTTTTTTTATTTCTAAAAGGTTTCTTTGACTTTCTGTAATGAATTATTGAATTTTGCTTACAATAGGTAGTTTAGATAATCTTTTTTCCTATGTTGTGCCTATTAATGTTATTAAAGAGTTGGAGCCAACCTCATAGGTAAGGTTTGGCATTCTTTGAAGTAAAGCTAGTTTTTGAGCCTTATATTCCTCCGTATGTACAGGGTAGTTTATCCTAGTGCATCTCACCCTGAGCCGTACAAATACACAGAAAATATGATGGGAAATTGGAAGGTACTACTTTATTTCTGTAGCTTGAATGAAAATAAAGTTTCTGAGGAACTAATGTCTCAGCTTCTTGACTCTGTCTGGGATGTAGAGAAACACAGATCAAAGATGAATGAGTGTGGGGCTACTTGGAAATGTGTGTTCACTCTACAGTTTGGAGCTTTTGCGTAGCTGGGGCTCCTTCAGCTCACCCACAGATGAGCCTTGTTCTGAACAGAACTGGAGTGACATGATTGCAAAAACGCTGCTGACTGCTCTCTCCTTGTTTGCCATAGTTTGTCCAGTAGGAAGGAGTAGTCTAAATGTGTTGGTGTAGTGGCACCAGCTAGCCGGAAACTGCAGGTGAACCCCTAATAGGAGCTCCTGTTGTGCCACCATGGTGATGTTTAACAACTGAAGATAGTGTCTTGAACTTGGAGGGGTTTTGGTCTGTTTGTGCTGTCCATTGTGGCAAAAAAGAAAAAACTTGTCTCTGTAGGTGAGTCATTGCATAGCTGTGCACTTAATGCTTGAGATTTTTTTTTTTTTTTTTTTTTTGATTCAAGAATAGATGTTTGACTGCTGTAAACTGATTTCACTACTTGGCCTCAGTTCATCTCATGTGTTTGAAGTGAGAGTGCCTCCTGTATAGTGACAAAATGGTGCCTATCAGTGTCCAGAGTTGGAGATGCTGTTGAGAGTTTCCCTGGAAAATCCATCCTCGAGTTCATTCCCTAAAAGCAAGGAAGAAATATCTGTCCCCAGACAGCAGCCTGCAGATGTGCTCCAGAGTGGTTGGGTAAAAAAAAAAAACAAACTTGAAAAGATCTCTTAAGTGTTTATTGCTTCATCAGTAGAGTTGTGTCTTCCTTGTACACACCAACTGGAGGTTGTGGGTGAGGTGAGAATCAAGGGCAGAACTGAGGTTTGATTTTTGTCAGGCCGTGATGGGTTGTGAAGTGGTGCAGACTAGTACTAAGCTGTAACAGCAGTAACTGTTAGGGCAACGTACTGCAAAAAAAATTAAATCTGTTTGGATATGGATGGCTTCTTAAGCAATAGGTGGTTCTTTCACATTTGTGTGAAATGTGAAAATGATGCAAAGGGGGGAATTGGATTTTTTTTCTAACAGATTTGTGGCCTTTCCTTGAGTGTTGTTTCTTGGTAGATGTGGTGCTGTTCAGCCATCCCTCTGCACTGTGCAGCAGGGTGTCACTGCAGTGGGAGCAGTGGGCACTGCTGAGGGCATAGCCAAACAGAGAGCTCTCAGCAGTGGGAGCTGGTTCTCCTGTAAGCTTTTATCGTGGCTGCTATTGGTTACCTTCAGGAAGCCCCAGGACTGAGACACTTCTACCCTCTGACATAATCTTCTCCAACTATACTTGTATTATAGTGTAGAAACAGTCCTGGTTCTGTGCACATGATGTTGTTGCACTAACACTCAGCTGTATGGTTTTCAAGGTTGAGATTGTAATCCAGGATGAATATTTATGTGAAATTCTAGGTGGTGTGCCTGATTAGGATTAATTCTGGTTTGAATACAGCCCAAACGGTCTTTCCTCTTTTATGCTCTTGAGGGTACATCTTAATTGCACTGGAAGTGGTATGGTTTAGGGTCATCTCTAGTTAAATTAGCTTGAGGCGACTTGGTCCTACTCCTTGTCTAATTTTAAAATTTTTCTAGGTTTTAGCAAGAGAGACTCAGCTTTTTGGAAAGGCTGGACTGTATATACCTTTGTTGCAATACAGGTAAGTTTCAACTGCCGCCTAGGTCTGCCTTCCTGCCGCCTAAAAGAAGCAGTTACTGGAATTTGCAGCAGAATTGACATGTGTCAGGAAGGGAATAAAACACCTTGCCAGCTGACTATCCTGTTGCCAACTGCTGTACCTTGCAGTGCTGAGCCTGGAGTTTGTAAGGAGGTTTGTATGGGTGCATAACTATGCTTGATAATACTTCTACCTTAAAATCACGGTGTCTTCCCTGCATCGTGTCGGTTTTGAGAGGCTTTATTTCTGCCTATTTTATAACAGTTTCTGAGAACTTCCCTGGCATTGTTGAGATGTGCCAAGATTTTTTAACATCTCTAGAACTGTATGTTGGTTAATGCACCTGCATGCTGGCTGCAGCTGGGCTTGGCTCACTTGGAAAAGGAAAGAAGAGATTCCTAGCTGCCTGGTGCATCTATTTAATTTTTTGGTTGGTTGTTTTTTTTTCCCAAAGCTGACCTGTGCTATTAAAGTGGAGAGTGCACATAGCTATGGTAGCCTTTCAGTTGTGTCCTTTAATATCTTCCTGTAGAGGGGATGGCCAGCAGCAGGTAGAGGAGCAGCCTCACAGGAACATGCCGAAGGGGAGTGAAGCTATTACTTAAAAGTGACTGAGCTACTTGGTCAGTGAAACAGCTTCTTCTGGATCCGAAGAGGTCAACCCAAAATACTATTAAAATTTGTAGGTTTTGTCCTAAGCGTTATAGTTCCTTCTTTCCATAGGTCTGAGCCTAAATACTTCAGAACGTCTTCAAGAAAACATTTCACACTTTGCTCTGCATGTTTCAGGGGCCAGTATAAGCTGTGCTCATACAATTGATGCCACTTTGCTGAAGTAGGTAAAAGCAGTGTGAGAGGGGCAGAAGCACAGTGTTGATCCGCACACGAGGAGCTGCGTGTAGAGCATGTTTACACCAGCCAGAGTGCCTCAAGCCCTGAGCTTTTTCCAGCTGCCTTTGTGCTCTTCCTCTTCAGGTAGTCTTTTGCTTAGTTAAGCTACAGCTGCTGGGCTGTAAGCAGTCAAAAGTCCTTTACTGGACATGAAGTTTCAGCACAGCTCAGAGGCACAGCATGTGTGAGCTGTTCCATACCTGGTAATGGCATTAGGGGATGGGTGACTTGTGCTGCAGTTTTCGTGCCAGTATATTCAGCAAGTGCCATCTCAACGTTAGTTCCAGTGAGAAAACGAGTATTATTGATGGTGATAAAGACAAATTGAAGGCATCTGAGCCAAAGCACTTCCCTAGGCCCTAGGCAGATGCTGAATCTGAAATCAGATATAATAAGAGATTTAACAAGTTTTACAACTCATCCTCAATCAGCATCAAATGCTTTTGATACAGCAGCTGCTCTGTGAGGTCAGTACTGTGCATGTGACAGTTTTATCAATTTTATTGCTTACCTTAATGCTATATTTTTGGGATTTCCAGTTTACCCCGTGCTGCTCCTTTACTACAGCAGACAGAAACTGGAGTTTCTGAAATGGTATTGTTGGACAGGGCAGTTCATATTTTCCAGTTTGTAGTCTAAGCTGTCCCTTGAGTCTTGAGACAATTGACTTGAAAAGGCATTTTAACTGCAGAAGTCTAAATGGAAGTAGAAAATAAGTTTGCAGTTCTGTTCAGCAAAGTCCCCATAAAAACATCAGTCCTCAACCTGACAAGAAAAGGCTTTTGCTGTGTGGAGAGTTTTCTGCAGCATTAGTCCAATGTTCACCTCAGGGGTTAGCAGATGGTTCTGGGGCGACATGAAAGTAGTAAAGGGAGAGAAAAACAAGTTTTTGTCACTTCCTGATAGTTTGCCAGAGTCCATCCTGGTCTTCATATCTGTGTGGGGAGTGCTGGGGTAGAAAATTCAATCCACGGACTTCTCTACCTGTTTCCTATCTCTGTCCATGTGATATTTTACAGAGGAAGAATTCAATTGAGTTTGAGATCTTGTAGAAAGGGAAAAAATTCAGATAAGGTGCTACTTAAATCTTTTGTTTCAGTCATTTAGTGAGACTTAGATATTTCCAAAATAAAACAAAAAATTTAAAAAAATAAATCACTGAGTTCTTGTTTTCCAGTGACTTCAGGCCTGTGGTGTTTGATCTGTTCTGGCCGCATTGTTACCCATGGAGAAAACAGTAGTTGACAGCTTAAAAAACTTAGCTTGTTGGAGTTTTTTTCCTTTTCAGTGAAGTTCCTTTTGTGCTTTGTCGTTAAGCACCATGGGGCAATTTTTTGTGGTTTAGATTTTGCTGCAGGGGCTATAGAAATGGGTGGGGATAGGAATGTGTGGATTAAGAATTTCGCCCTGGAAAAAGCTTCTCAGTGGCACAGAACTGGAAGATACTAGGAAGATACAGCAGGATGATGTGCTCCCTTAGGGAGATGGTATGCTGGAGGCACAGCTTAGAACCGCTCCAGTCCAGCTGGGCAGCAAGCTCCCTGTCTGACTCCAGTGCTGTCCCTGGCTTTTAGGCATCCTCCCTTCTCTGCTTTGTGTGTGGCTGCACTGCTGAGGGAATGTGGCCTTGTATTTCCCTGCAGCAGGCTGTGGATGGTACACAAAGGAGTGTTTGAGAGCTTCACCAGGTGTGTGTATTGTTTCCAGATATGCTCTGGAAAGGCTTAACAGCTGGGCCTGTTCCCACCTCCTTCCTGGCTGAGATGATTGGATGCTAACTCAAATACTTGCAAGCACACACTTACCAGGTGCTGGCCTCCAGCTATCATCTGCCCTCATGCAGTAATAAGATGGTAGCATAAAAAATTTCAAGCAGTAAACACATGTGGAGGGAGACATTTTGCACAGCAGTAGGCAAGCATGTCCCAAACAGAACTCCAGTAAAAAATGAGGCAGAAACCAGCAGTGCCTTCCCTTTTCACAACAGTTGGTACTGTGTTTGTTGTGATTAGGATCACCTAAAAAAACTTTTCAGCATGTTTTCCTGTACAGCTGTTCATATCTGCCCCAGCAAGAGGGACTTAACACATTTGGAAAAATCAATAGACTTCAGCTGCAGGGGGAAGGGGCATGGGCTGGCTTTTGCACTGAGCCTTTTAGAGACCTTATTTATCTAGTGGCATGAGATGTGCAAGAGGAAAATAACTGTTACATGATTCTTGTGCCTTGCCAGAGTCCAAAGCAGGAAATGCCGTAATTACAGCGGTTCTGTGTAGTTGCCTGGATTAGAAAGGTAACTCTTAAACCATGGTAGATGTTTTTGAACTTGTTGAAAGCGGTTTTCAGCATGCAGTTTGATGTGATTGTTGCTCTCCCTTCAGGGCAGGAGGACAAAAATGTGAACATTTTTTGTTCATATAGTTAGTTGTTACCACTATGAGTTGTGGTACAAATAGGAAAATTAGATTATGTGTAACTATAATACTGAACTGGGCTGACAGGAACTTGTGTTCTATAGACTAAAATGTCGCTAAAAAGGGGATATTCTTTACTGTGCAACATGTGGTGAAATCCAGGACCTGTTTATTCTTTGGAGGCAATTTAAAAGCAAAAAAAATCCTCCAAATGCAGGTGTTCCATTACTGCTAGTAGAGCTTTAAAGATACTTTATTACTTGGAGCATTCCATGCAGAAAATTAGTTTTCTAGCTCACTTGGGAGGCAGGAGCTCTGCTGTTTGCCTTCCTTTGGCACATACTGTATTCTTGACCATGCTTATTTGAATCTTGGGGCTGACAGCAAAGATGTCCTCCTATCTACTGACTTGGTTAAAATATTGACTGAACTTTGTGTCCTGTTTCCAACAGTAGCTCATGACAGATGATTAGGAAACAAGCTTAAGAACTGGAAGATTTGTAGTGTAATCTTTGCACTGGGACACCTTGTTAACTTCTGGCAGAAGTACCTAGACCATCATATATAAAGCTCCTGATTGATCTGTCTCCATTAATTTGGTGAGTCCCTTTATGAATGAATGTATAGTATTGTTCTTCAAAGTTGTCACAGCAGTTGAATTTCCAGCACAGCGATGCCTTGTTAGGAGGCAGTTCCGCCTGTGTCACCCTCTGTAGCACCTCCCCACAAACAAACCAGTCTTGGATTGAACCTCCCCTTTCAATTCAGTCTGGTGTCAGACATGTCAAAACTACCACTTAACAGAGGAGGTGGAGATACTTGTCTTTGCTTTAGGTTTTGTTTTTTTTAAAAAAAACTATGCTCTCTACCAATCCCATTTACGGATTAGCTTGCATATTTTGTTGGGTTTTCAGTTGTTGAATACTGGAAACCTGGTTAACAACTTCATTTCTTCCACCTAGGGCAATGCAAACAGCGCAGTTACAGTATGTAAATAAAAGTATTGCAATTTAGCAGATTATGTTGTAGAAAGGATGGAATTACAGAAGCAGAAAATCTGTCTTTCAAATTAAAAAAAGAAAGGGGCAACTCTTGATAATTAGCACAACTTTTCCAAAGTAGTTCTGTCTGCCTTCCTCCAAGTCTACCTCACCTTATAAAGCAGACCAGGGGTGTTTCAATGCAAGCTTTATTTTTTGACCCTAGTAATAGTTAGATTATTAAGCCCAGATGTCACTTGGCAAAGCTATCTGTAGGTACTGTGGGCTTTTCACTTTGCTGCTGCTGTAAATCCTCTTTCATTTAAAAGTAAGCAAATACAAATGGTGTATATTTGTAGGGGAACCCTCTCTCCTGTACTCCATCCTCTTGTGTTAACTATTTTCAAACAGCTCCATGGGTTCCCAATTACTTCAGGAACCTTGTGCTCTAATAAATGAAACAGCCATAAACAAAGCCAGCTTAATCTCGTCACGTCAGGCATTTTGCCATGGGAAGTCATTGTTAGCTGGCTCAACTCTGTCAAATTGAAGAGGTACTGAGAGAGAGAGAGATGACCCATCATGTAAACTCATCTTTCTCTGTCGTGGTGAGAGAGCTTTATACATTGCCCTCTCTCTGGGCTCTGCAGACCAGGAACCACACCAACTCGACCAGCAGGACCCTGTTTGCAACTCTGCAGTATGAGGTGTATTTCCATGGAGCAGCATCTTCTTGGGTGAGTACGTGCCTGTGTCTTCAGGTTGCCTCCTTCCAGAGTTCAGACTCCTTCCTCCATAAAAAAGTGCTTCACAGGCTTTTGAGGTAGCTACAGTAGCTTGCTCTTTTAAAGCTGACCTTCAAAGGAATAAATGCTGTCACCATGTTTGAGGAGGTCCTGATTACTTTTTCTTTCTTTTCTGCTTGTTCTTTATGTCACTGATTAAGATCTTGTCTATCCTGGATGACAGAGTGGCAGATCTGGAAATGTAACAGAAGTGTGAGTTCACAAGAGCAAAACTTGGATCTGCTTGTGGGTAAGGGTCTTTTTTTTTTTTCCCCTTTGATTGTTCTAGAAAAATTAATTCATGGTGAAGCTTGCAAAAAGGAAGGAGCTACTGTTCCTGATAAATAGTAATGTATATAAGACCCTCGCTCTCACAGGTATAGGTTTTATTTTTTAGGGTATCTGACCTATTACTGGAGCCTGAATTTCAGGTGCATGGACTTTCCCTATCGAGGGACCCTGCTATAATTGCTACAATTCTTCTTTATAGAACTGTTAGTTTTTCTCTGCCAAAGAAACATCTTATTTGATGTATTATGTCGCCTCCTGAAAAACTTAACTCCTTTTTAGACAAATCCAGTTGAAGATAAAAATACTTCCAAAACCGCTTGTGCTTCATTTGTGCACAAGTTTTGCCAGTAAGGAAAGTATAATAAATATCCCTCATCTTGCCTCCATAAAATTAACTTTCATACATCTGTACTGTAATCTATTAATAAAAAATTTCTTAGTTCATAAGCTTACAAAAATACCAGCCATTCCACATAATAACTACTTCAAGATAAATTTTTTACATTCCAAGAGTAAGAGGATATAAATCTTACAACAACTGATAGAAGACAGGCTCAAATAACAGAAAATTCCAGCTATAACCTACTTTCCCTTGGAGAAAAAAAAAAAGGAGGAAGAATGTAAGATTTTATAAATATGCCAAGTTTGCATTTTATTTCAGTCCTTGGATTTAGTTGAAATAACTGTATCTGTGTTATGGACCTGCATTGTAATGCATAGGCTCTGTTTGGTGTCTTTACTTTAGATAAAGTTTCTGGAGAGACCTGTAATGCAGCGGTAAACTCTGCGCACAAGATTCAAAAGCTAAATGTGAAAACTGGATGCTGGTGGTTGTTGCTGAGTCATGCTGACAGCTCAGCCTGGTTAGCTTTAATGAAGGTTCAAAGTGGAACAGGGCATCTTCTTGAGTAATGAGGTAAGACCGAAGAAGTCCTGCAGGCAGTACTGGTGCTCAGTCTGATTCCTGCTGAACCTGCTGTGCCTCTGAGCTGACAGTAAGGGAAAGAATTTGGCTTCTGATTCTCGGGTTTCTGGTGCTGTAATTAGGGCTTTGGCTTTTTGACTCTCTGCAGAGCAGCATCTTAAAGCAATCTGAACAGTTCCTTTGCTGTCAGATATCACTGGGGTGTATAAACAAATTTTCATTGACTTCAACGATGGTGCCCAAAGTTTTACTTTATAATTTTTCTTAAATGTGATTAGGCACTCTTGCAGTGAAGGCTGCCATTGCTGCCAAGGGATTCTGGGAACACATATAAAATACAATTTACATGTGAGTAAACTACGAATGGATGAACAAACTTTCTTTTGATAACCAGTTAGGTTAGAACTCAATCGTGCCCTGGAAAGCCAGTGGAAAAGGGACATGGAACCTCAAGGCAAAAGTATTTTCTCCCTAAATCAATCCTTTGTGGTATCTGTCACAGGATGTCCTTTTGCAAATGTGTGTCTGCCATAGAAAATGGCTTAATGAAAAAGTTGTATAGCAACAGATGTTGTTTGTCTTCAGGTGGGTTTACTCAAGGTGCAAAGGATGTGCTTCCTGTTTTCTGACTTTGTGGGCACGCATTTGGCTGGGGAAAAAAGATGCTATTAATGTGTGGTAGTTCATACCCTACCAAGGATAGAGCTGTTTGCCCTTTCAGTATGAGTCACGCTGGACTAAGCACTGCATGATGCCAATCAGTTGTTTCATCCTGTTAGTTCTCGTGAAAAATAAAGTTTCTTGCTCTCTCACCTGCCTTGCATTAGTAATCTGGCCTTGCACATAAACTAATATCACTCCTTTTCTCACAACCAAATATAAAGCCCACTTTTGAAGTGCGCATGACTCCTGCTAGCTCTGACAGCTCTGGTCTGCAGCCCCTGTCAGTTATTATTTTGTGGAAGTTCAGGTTTCAAACTCACCTGTCTGCCTGACACTACAAGGTTTCCCTTTGGATATATTCATTGGATGTGACTTTAGCTTTATTTACCACTAGGCTTGTTTTACTGTTCCAAGTAAGGGCTAGCTGCTTCCTAGAGCAGAACGTGTGGTATTTGTCAGAAGGAGCACAGATAACCTGACCAGCCTGCTCCTCTGTAAACAATTTTGTGGGCCCTGCTGATAAGGATAAAGCAACTGCACTGAAGATGATTAGAAGATGCTGATATCTGTAAGGGAGCAGACTACCCTTGAAGAAAAGCACTTACAAACTTATGAACATTTCTAACATCTTGTTACTGGTGATGGCACCGATCTGCAGTTTTTCTGCTGTCAGTGTATGCCATCAAGCCCCAGATGCTTGTTATTTTGTTCTGATCAGAATCCCTGCATTGGTTTGCAGGCCCACAAGAAACTCTCTGTGGCTCTTTACAACAAACTAAATGATAAACTCCCACCAGACCAGTCTGGGTGATGTTTATCAAAGGGTTACTCATATAGATCTTGCCTGTACTGGAAAAGGTATATACCCCTAGAATGAGGCAGCTGGATCCATGGAGCTGCTGGTTCCACTAACTGTTCAATCTTTATCTGAAATTGATTTTAAGCCTTGCAGGATTAATACAAGATTTTGCAGTTAGGGATTACGTAGACCTATGAGGTCATGCCAGTGACATTTTGCTTGTTAAAAATTGTGTTGTAGATTAGATTCTAAGGGACTCAAGTATTTTAAAACTGTCATTCAACCTTGTACAGGTGGACCAAATTTATCTGGTGGGCATGTATAATGAAAACCCTGAGAAGAAGAGTGGAGATCTGTTTTCTCGTTATAATGGCAGCAACAGAGAAGTGATGGCTTTAGGTTAAACCTGTCAGGTTTCACCACTGCAGGCAGGGTAAGGAGAGCAACACCTTTATCCTTCCAGCAAACCGGCAAATAGAAAAGCAAAGACTACAAAGCAGAAGAGGCTGAAAGGAGAATCTGGAGTCTAAGGAGAAGATGGCTCAAACAGAAGCACTGCGTGTCCTGCAAATACTTGCTGTGTTAAAGCATGGAAAGCCATAAAAGCAGTCTGAAAATCTGAGTATTTACCATCTGCAGAAAGAGAGAAGGGGAACCAGAGAGCAGGTATTAGCTTTTTTTCCTCTGGTTCTATTGCCAGAGGGCCAACACAGGTAATGGTTGCAGCTGTCTCCAGGGTATGTGGGCAAACCTATCAGACTCCTTGCATTGCTTTCATTTCAGTGCAACTCTGCTCCTTACACCAAATTCTTTTAGATCTATAGACTGCTACTGCCTGCCCTTGCCTTTCCCTGTGTAATTTTTGCAGGAGAAATGGATCAATTTTGCTTGATGTCTGCTGCTTTTAAATCAGCTTCAACTGATGTGAGACTCAAGTGGTGGCAGCTGGGAGACTGCTTAGCTTCAAGCATGGCTGGAGTTGTTCTGTGACCCGAAGAAGATGGCAGAATGCCATGCATTAAGGGTGATGGAAAATAGGTATGTGGGAGGAAGCCCTTACTCAAACAGTTAATACACCTAAATGTGAAGAAAAGAGGATTTGGTGTCAAAGTACATCTGTTGCCTGTGGTTTGATGCAGTCAGCATGACGTATTGCTAAACCTTTGTTCCAGCTGTCATAGGCACCTAAGTTTATGTGATTTTTCATTGGCTGCTGCTTTTGAAATTTAGTGCTTCTGACATACGGGAAAATTTTTTTTCAAAGTGTGAGCGAGCCTGCAGGATGGGTGTGTTGGTAGTACATGGCTGACCACACTGTGCTGAGAGCTTTAGTGCAGCAGCATTTCAACTCCTGGCTGCAAGGGTAGCGAGAAACAAAGAGAATCAAACTGGATAGCTCTCATCAAGTCCTCTGATTCATAGTTCCTGAAGAGATTCTTGTCCTAGTCTACTCCTATGTGCTATATAAAGGAAAACATATAAACTCTTCCCTTTGTATTTAGAAAGCGGGCACGGATTAGGCTTACTAAGCAATAATCAGCTTTCACTGGTTTAAAATTAACTAAAACAGCACTAGTCTTTTTTTTCTCTCAGCTGGTGGCAGTGGGGGACAGAAGATGTCTGGAGGAGGTGGCTCAAGCTTTTGTCACAGTGTGAAGAAGATGTGACCTGCAGCAAGCTCTGTCCATTGCCAGAGGCATGGTGCTATGTCCATCCTGGATGAGTTTTCCTGGCCTATCTTCCCAGCTGCCAGAATGGCTGTACTGGAGAGGTGAAGACTGCACTATTAGGGAGGGGGGAGGGAGAGGTGTTGTTCTGATGGGATGAGACTGCATGTCCTGGGGCTGGTGGCGTGCCAGCAACAGCAGGTGTCCTTTGCTGTCCACCATCCTCAACCTGTTACCCTAAAGAGAATTTCTCTGGGCACTCTCCTCTCCTCCCCTGCGCTGATAGTTGAGCTATTTATTTGAGTTGTAATTGAAACAGGCACGTTGGGGTTTTAAGCCCCTGCCCATTTCAGGGGTAAGGACACTGAGACGCCTTTGCTACCTTCTCTTCCTTTGCTCCCCTGATAACATGCTAAGAGCTTCAGTGACAGAGGATGTTTCTGATAGCTCAAGCTGAGTTTGGTTTTGTTTTATTTTGGCTGAATAGCAGCTAAAGTTTTCCCCTTTCCACTGCTGAGCAGTTGAGCCAATGGCCTCCTGAAATCACAACTGCAATCCATTTTCTCTGTTAAAGCAGCAATGATGCAATAGTGCACAGCATAGCACAGAGCAGTGCCTAGGAGGCAACACTCACAATTTCTTCTGTTTGCCAAGTTTCTTCTGTTTGCCAAGTCATGCTGGGAGTTGTAACTTAAGGCTAAAAACCCTCCACAGGGTGTGGAAGGCCTGTCTGTGTGTCAAGCATCTTTCGTCTCCTTTTAGATGGCACTGCATAGTAGAAGGCTATTTTCCTTTTCTAGCATTAGGGGGAGCACAGCTGTTAAGAGAAAGATACTACATGGTAAAAAAAAAAAAAAAAGAAAAAGAAAAAAGATACAAACTGGAAAAAAGTTCTGAACCTTATGAGTCCATTTAAACCCTGTCCCTACACAATGGTCTGTTTATAATCCCTGTGCCACCAGTAACAAAGTGTCTGCAGGCACCCAGGACTGTAGGACCTTGTTCCCAGAGATGTCAGGCAAAGAGGAGGAATAGAAATGGACAGCCTGCTAATTTTTCAGTCCCCTAGAAAGAAGCAAATAAAACTGAGTGACATTAACAACTGTTTTAAGCTTTCTTGCCGTTCCAGAAGCCATGTTGACAATGTTACAACAGCTATTCAGGAATGCTGTTATACCACCAGGGCTGTCTTTGAGAATTTATAGACTGTAATTTCTTGTTTTAGCTTCCAGTGGTGTCATTGATGATTGTACATAAGGCCTTGGCTACAGGGGAAAATATTCTTCTCTTGTTCCAAACCCTTGACTCTGCAAATTGATTTTGTTTTGCACTTTGGTAGGAACATTGCCCAATAAGCTGTGTGGTAAAGCCTCTCTACCCATAAAATCCCCAAACTCTTAATGATTTTCTCAGAGCTAGGATTTCACATGTGGGCTCAAAGTTCATAGGCCTACGTAATTCCTCTGCTTCTACCTCTACTGGCTTGTGCTTGCTTCCTCTGCTTATGAAAATACTTTATTGATCAGATCTCTTTAAAACCATAAGGATACTTCCTGGCTACTCAATGAGCAAGGCTAGCAGAATCAGTCCCTGTGTGCATAAAAGGTACCAGATAATGACATTTAGGCCAAATATTCTATCAGGGATATTTTACTTCATATATTTTTCCTCAACTCAGCACACGCTTTAATCATTGGAATGGACAGGCTGATTGATTGCTTGGCTGATTCCTCTACTCTCAGCACCTAAAAATAAATGTTTAAAAGTTACATAATCTTGGAGTTAAGGCTGCTGTCTGCATATTCTTTGGAAGTGAGAAGTCCAAGTTAGGGCTTATGCTTTGGGAGAGCAGAGAGGATCCTCTGAGAGCAGACAACGTACCAGACTTGGTTTGTAAAGAAAGGTCAAGAGAGAGCATTGTAGCTTGATTCTGCTCTTTCCACTGGTGTGATCAGCTGGCTCTTGGTGGTGTTACTGATTTGGTTCTGTCAGGTTCACAGGAACATGTCAGCATCCACGCATCTCAAGCTAGTCCATTCTAGCACATGTTCAATTTGCTTCTTTAGGAATATACCAAAGTTAGTATTGTGAGGAGAAATGAAGGGCAAAGTATTTAAGAAGAATTATTCCTTCCAAGGGAAAAGTTTGAGATGCCCAAAAGAGGCATGCCTGGGTGCCAAACAATAGTACTGCTACCTGCAAGAATACTGTGCAAGGAGGAAAAATTGTAACTGGTACATGTGGATCTCTCCTTAGTAGTATTACTCGAGGAGAAGTTCCTATGAGACATGTGATATTTGTAGTGCTTCCAGAAGTCAGAGAAGGAGAAGTGGGAGAGAGTTGAAAGGTACTAAAGAGGGAGGAAGAATCTGGGGAAAGGCAAGGAAGAAGGCCAAAAAGAAAAAACATTTGTAGGTCATTCTGTGAAGGGTACAAAGGTAACACATGCTCCAGAGGGACAGTGCCATGAAAGTTACAACAGAAATCACCAGTGGGAAAGGATACTCTTCTTTCCTCCTTTTTTTTTTTTTTTTTTTTTTTTTTTTTTTTTTTAAATTTAATTCAAAAGGATGGCAGGAGCATGATGCAAAGTGTTATTCATATACTGGGGAAGACACACATATGAGGACATCTGTTTGAAGAAGCTGCTTCAAAAATAACCACAGGAGAGGAGTGTGTTTGCAAAGTGCAGGAGGCAACCTGCAGAGCAGTGAAAAGTAAGACAGCAGTGGTGCTCTGAGTGCAGACAGCCCCAAATGTTTACAGGATTGTGTACATTTATACTCACTGCTGAACCATCTCACCCTGACCTCTGTGGGTGTTTTACAAATGGAAGGAGGTGCTGTTTCCATGTTTTCTGCATGAGAACATTGATCCCTTTTCTGTTATCTCCTTCTTGACCCCTTTTTCTTAAGTCAGCAGCTTCTAAATTCCAGTCTCAAGCCTTTAAGAAATAACGCTGTTTCAATGAATATCCAAAATGTATGGGAGAGGAATACAGATTTGAATACTACTCCATCCCAAAAATGAGGCCTTATTTGCCTGGAAAAAAAGGAAAAGCAGGCTGAGAGATTTTGAAGCAGGATGCTCATATCCAGCATTCTACCCTAGCCTCTTACTGACTGCTGAGTACAGGAACAGGCAGCAAACCTGGCCACTGATTTACTGAGATGCTGTGAGGAAGTTCATTACAGCTTACCTGTTGTTTCAGCTTCCCAATGGGTAAAACAGAAGTGAAAAGCACAACTCTTGTGCTCATCTTCTTCCTAAAGTCCGTGGTTTCAGACAGCTCTGAAAGTGCTGTGGTGTAGGATTCAATGCAAGTATCAGGTGTGATCCATTAGTGAAATGAGAAGGGGTAAAGCCAGATGGCAGGAGGCATCCCACTGGGGAACACAATGTTTCAGGCACCAGGCAGTTAATTTCTTGTGTTAGCCAGGTAAGAGAGCATGTTTGATAAAGACCAGATGAACAATGAGCATAATTGTGCATTGGGAGATTCAACCTCTCCTTAAAACAGAACTTTGACAAAACATTCATGAAGAATTGTCATCCCTATGTATTTTCTAGTTTTTCGTAGGAGAATCAATGGCAAATACCACTTCAAAGCAGCAACCAGATGTTTCCCTCCTGCTTTTTTAGCTACCCATTGTGGGTAACAGAAACATTTCACAAATAGAAGTGAGAGTTTGATATATAGTAGCTGATATCAATCTAGTAGGAAACAGCTGTATTTCTTTTCTGCACTAGTGGCTGTCAGCAAGTAACACTGAGCTGACTTGGGATGTACCCTACCTCAAGGGAAGCATTATCCTCTGTACTCCCTCCAGTACTGTGTTTTCTGATAAAGAACAAACGCGTCTGCTAAAATCAGTTCACGCTGCAGTAACCAGTTGGAGCAAATCTTTGTTTTCAGTTATAAAAAATCTCCCTTACAGCACAAAGTTAACTATTTGGAGTTTTGCAGAATTATTCCATATTTACCTGGCTATGCATGGTATAACCCCAGCTGCACTTTGGCCAGTGTTCGGTAGCTGAGTGAAACCTGCAATGCATTTTCATATGTATGTAAACCAATAAAGGGATGTGCTTTGGACAGAATCTGATATTTCAAAAGAGTTGAGTAGCAGTCAAATTAGCTTGGAGTAAAATGTAGCAACAGGGAATTTAATATCATGCTGTTACTATATAGGTTAAACAGAGATGGAAATCAATTGCTTGTCACTATGTAAGAGGCTGTATCTCTAATATTGGCTGTTTTAAGTAAAGTACTTACATTTACAGTTAAATAAACAGATTATTTGCTTTATGTTTTTACTGGGGCTCAATTCACGTTGAAACCAATGGTCATTTAATGTCTAAATTGCTTATGCCATCCCGCTGGATACCTCTTCCCAGTGCCCAAGCAAGTTGCAGACTAGGCCCTGCAGGACTTGCATCTGACTGCTTTTAATTGGGCTTCTAAGCACTGAGATTGCTTTTGGAATGGGAGCTCTGCCATACTGCACTGAATACTAAGAGGTATTCAGGCATACAAATTGTTTGGTTTTTAAACTTTCCTCGAAGTATTTCATGGTTTACTATTTTGATGTCACTTCAGGCTTTGCCAAGATTAAGCTTTTTCTATTACTTTGTAACCATATAGAAGATATAAAACAGTTCACTCTCAAAAAGCTTTTTATTCCAGATAGGACTATGCATATGGCTTTCTGTGTTTAGTTGTTTGATTGCATCATTCTTGTTTCAGTTGTGACAATTTGGCTTGCACCTTTCTCTTCTTGTGTGAAGTGAGATCTGAGTGCACTGCACCATTGTGTTGTGCATACCCACTGGACATGCTGTTCTCTGCTATGGGACTAAGGAAAAATGACCAAATTTTTCTCTGAATGCTGCTATACAGGTGCAGGCAGGGTGGCAAGCGTAAACTCATTGGGACAAAGATGTATTCTGAAAGAAGGACTGACTAAGCACTGTAAGCAGGCACCTGTAAGCAGTTGTGCTTCTACAGTGTAGAACACTGACTGCAGGCTCCTCCTTGTCCACCCAGCCAAAGCTGACCTTGTGTTTGATATGGTTACTGCTCCTGTCTGTCTCCAGTTTGGCTACAGGGTCCTGTGCACCTTAGCTGACTCCCTAGATGTCTCACTGCTGCCACATCCTGCACCTATTAAAATCTGGGCAGTGTCCCTTTCTCCCTCTCTGGAGCACATGGAGGCCCTGTGAGTATCCCCATGGAAGGCTGACGCCAACAGGCTGCACAGCGGGGTAATTTACCACTAGATGGCTGGACCTCCTTATTGTCCAGCTCTCGGTTTTGTTCCCGGCTGAGCGTGACCATGCTTAGTACAGAACAATGGACTCGTTGTAAGCTCTCTGCCCACCCACTTTATAGCTTAACATTTTTAAACAGCTGATGCTTTTAGCAGATTTGCCTTCGTGATGAATAGTTCAAACTTTTGAAACGTACTGAAAGAGCTGTGGTAATATCTAAGAAAATTATAGCTATTTTGCAAGGTGAAAAGGAAAAGCTCCCTAGTCCTATTCTATTTTTTTTCCATTCCATTATATGTGTAATACAACATTCACTGAGTCTTTTATTTTGTATGTGCAAACACAAGTGGGACACATTTAACAGTTTGTCACTCAGGCTGGGATATAACATCATGATGTCCTGAGTAATCACAGCCACATGCTTTGATCTGGTGAATTTGGTGATGTAAAATCTGTAAAACTTTTAGACACTGACATATATGTCACTGTAATTTGGGGCATAAATGTCTTTCCTTTAAGAAAAATTATTTTGCTCTCAGTCAATCTCTTCAAAAAGTTTAATACCTCTGAGTGAAAAATGTCAACTTTGCTGATGATTGCAGACTGATACATTATACAGAGCAAGAAAGCCTACTTCAAAAGGAAGACTTCTCCTGCCTGAAAGCAGACAAGAGGAATAGACAAAGTAAACATCTGTTTCTTAAAGATATCACTTTTTTCCCCTTATCAGTCTCTTCACATTTTCAGCTCTGTTACTTGTATTTACTGGGTTCATGTTGTATGTCTATAGATGTATTTGTATCCTTGGGTTGCAAACAACAGAGAGGATATTTTTAAATTAAAATTACTTTAGTTGCTTTGCTGTCACAACAGTAGCATTTTATGCTTGCCATTTGCAGGAACACAGAGGAGCCATAGTCCCTGCCTCCAAGGTAGTATAAACTAAAATATCAAACCTGGAAATCTTAGGGCACGTTAACAGCTTTGTGAGAGCCTGAAGATGTGCCTAAAGAAGGTGATACATGGAATGGTAAGATACAGATGAATCTAGAAATAGATTCGGGGTGGGTTTTCTTTTATTTTTTTGAATATCAGTATCAGTCTTTCACAGTTCAATTTTCTTAAAGCACTATGACAGTAAAAAAAAAAAAGGCTGATAGTATAATTAGTGTGCTAGAAGAAGAACAGGAAATTAAAATGAACTCCACCCATCCATACTCACAGAAAAACATAGGTAGTGAAGCATACAGCAAGTGACAAGCCTCTGAAAAAACAGACTTCAAAAGTAATTGTTCAATCCAACAAGAATATGGGTTGCTACTGTTCTCATCTGCAGGAAGGTTTCTGGTTATGTTAATGCAAAAGGTGAGAGTAAGAAAGGCTTGGAAATTTACACTTACTGGACTTGCAAACAAGTAAATTATATATTTTTCTGAAGTGTTTCTTTTTAAAGGTGCTTGAAGGGTAATGTGCAGGTTATTTATGAAGTACAACTTCATGCTTGGAAGTAGTCTGGACCCAGTTTACTTGCTCTTTGAACTCTTAAATACTGAAGTTCCAAAGTAAATAGAGAAATCACATGGCTAGCTTCAATCTTAGTTCTGGTACTTGATCCTGTCACAAACAGCGTGTTATTGCTGAGCACAGAAGATTGTCTGCCTAAGATGTAGCATTATCACAGGCATTGTGTATTCCTCCTATGAAGTTATAGGAAGTATAAAGCCCTGACAACACAGCATGGCTTTGTAATCACTCTAGTACTGCTATTGGGAATGTTTAAAAAAAACCTTTATTTACCTTGTTCCTAAGCAGGTCCAGTGATTAAAAAGTCTACAGAATACTGCTGTGAAATACCTGTTCACTGGTGATATTACAAGTGCTATGTTTGCTGTGGCAGCTCTGCATAACATTTGAGAAATTAAAAGTGTCAATGCCAAGGTAAAGGAAATAGGTATCTTTGTTCTAACTATTTGGTAACTGTCATTAGATATGAATAAAAAAGGCATATATGAAGAACCAGACAAAAAATTGTGAGGAAATCAGCCTAAGCATTTCAACCACCTTCCTTTGGGATTATCAGCTCACTTGCAGAACTCTTGTACAGTCCTAAAAAACTGGTAGAGGCCCAGGATACACCCTGTTATGTAGACTGACAGACAGGAGACACCGATGTCACAGCAAAGATGGCACCCCTTTTGTCTGCTGCTCTTGCAGCAAGATGATTTAAGGACTTCACGGAGGTCTGGGGGCTGAACTCCTGACCAAGATGGCCAAACATATACTCCAATGCCTTGTTGTTCAATTATTGGTCAGGTCATGGTAGCAAATTGTTCTAAAAGCTGAGCTCTGAGATTGATTGTTCTGTCAGCCTCCCCTCCTACCACTTTGGCAGCAACTTACAGTTAAAGCCTACAACAACCAAATTTGCAGGCATGCACTCTCTCATTCTACTTCCACTCCATGACCTTCTGACAGGTTTACAGATATTCCTGTCAAGAGATGCCAGAATGATTCCTGAGGGACTGTTCATGTGGAAAACTCTGATCCAGGCTCCCAGGTAAAACAAAAATCTGCACAGGAGGAGGGATGAGAGAAGCTCAGGTGGTTTAGGCCTGAGTTAAAGGAAACCCTTGAAGGGAACCATACTCAAAGATTACTTAAAATGGTGGACTTGCAGAAAATCTTATCACCATTACAAACACACTCAGAGGAACTTGTTCTCACACTTGTTCTTCTGAGTGGTATTACAGAGGAAATAGCTGTTAAACCTCTGAGTTGTAGGTGTCTGAGGGAGGATGTCCTGTGTTATATGATGAAGAATCCCTGAAAGCGACTCGGAGGGCCTTGAAAAACCTCATGGATCTTAAGAAAATCATATGGTGTTCCATTTATAGGATAAACTTTGGTTGCCCTTTTGAACAGAGCATTGTCAAGAATTACACCTGAACCCCCAGGTATACACGAGCAGTAGTCTGTGTTTGGGAAGTGAACAGTTTCCAAATTTGAAGTTTGTCCAGTGCTTTTAGCAATACGAAGTTAGAAGGAAAAATTTGACACTGGAGTCTAAGTTTATATCCTTATTAATGACCATGGTCTCGTAGCACCAGTAATGAAAGGGGAGGT
The DNA here is from genome assembly GCF_036250125.1 of Pseudopipra pipra. Classification (NCBI taxonomy): domain Eukaryota; kingdom Metazoa; phylum Chordata; class Aves; order Passeriformes; family Pipridae; genus Pseudopipra; species Pseudopipra pipra. The sequence goes on along the minus strand of NC_087552.1, from coordinate 24,640,333 downwards.
CACTACCCATACTCTGATTGCAGTCACCCCTAATTTAGAACTGTAAATCTGTGTCTCTTTTTGTAGAATAATGCATATGTTTTATCTCATTAAGCCCTCTCACTGTCCTGTGCACGAAATGGTGGTAAGAATAATTAATGCACTTTGGAGCCAGTTTGGTTGTAAGAGTGCTTGGAACCACACCTGCAGTCACTGTGCAGCAGTGAGCTATGGACCAAGTATGTCGTATTATTCCTACTTCACCGTTGTATAGACTCATCAGAGGATAATTCCTGATAAATTTCTGATAAGAAAGAGCTCTGTAAAACACTTCAGAAGAGGAGCTTGCTGAGGCACAGCACTACAGAAACAGAGCTGTGTGTCAGCGTGTTTGCCCCAAGCAACACCAAGGTGCAGCTGCAGCCCCGGCTGTTCCTTCGCTTATGAGTGCACAGTGTGGGGAGGAAGTGTGCCACCACTCCCACTCCTTCCTCCCACAAGCAACAGAGGTAGCAGTCTCGAAGTGCCTGACACAAAATGTACAGCATTTTGAGAAAGATAATAAAGACTCAGATGCACATTCTCATGAGAAAGTAAAATCAGACTTAATGTGATTGGTTATTGGTTGTTATTTGGTACTCCTTAGCTTCAGATTCTGGCCTGGAATCCTGTAGATGTATAAACATGTTTAATGCTTTGTGAATCATCATAACAATGTTGTTATCACATTCTAATGATGTTGGGTTGGTCCTGCAAGATAATATCATTATCCAGTATTGAGAGCTAAGTTTCATATGAAAAAGCAGCTCACTACTCACCAGTGTTACCCATAAAAGTAATTAAGCAGTACTTGCACTTGTAAATTAATGAAATATATTTGTGTTATTCTTAAGAGAAGCTGAAGTCTGGGACACAGCATGTGATTCCACCAAGGCCAATACAACTTGTATCACTACTTGAGTTTAGACCTATGAAATTCTTAGCTCAGAATTCCTTTTAAACCTAAAAAAAGTCCCCTCATCACTGTTCACTCAGTTGCTAAGTGGAAAGCATGGCTGCAAAATTATCAAATGAACACAAATGGCGTTACAGGCTAGTATGGTATTTAGATTGAAAAATATTTTGAGGTAGGTAATACCTCTGACTCTACAAATCTTGTTTTATGTCAGAAAGCTCTATGGCTTCCCTACAGAAAAAGATTGCTCTCCTATGAATTTCTACTAAAATAAAGTGTCTAGGAAATACCTAGACTTATGGACACAGACACTGAACTTCTCTTAGACCACAACTCTTTATCTCAATTCTTGTGGCATGAGTTGAGATTGGCAATGTGATAAGTCCCAGAACTACAGTGTTCAATGTGCTGCTCTGCCATTTCTCAAGTCGCTCAGGCTTGCATTTCTTTTTCCCTGGAAAATGTCAAAGAATTCATAGATCAAAAACTGGGAGCTGACGCACAGACAGAGGTGCTGGATCTAAGAAGTGATTGAGGAACTGGGATGAGAGTTCTTGGTGGAAAGTAAGAATTTTAGAGTCCGCAACTCTACCTCTTTTAAGATGTGAACTTCTTAAACTTGCCGCACTTATTAGCATTAGAATTGGCCGGTCTTTAGTCAGAAGAAGTCCATTGATATCTACATCTTAGAGATGGGAAGTAGATTGTCATTTGGTGGGGACTTTTTCTCCAATGTCAGTAGGAGATCAAGGCATTGCCCAGTGTTATGAAGCAGTGTGCTACTAGAAACATTGCTCTGTCATTGAAATACCATCCATTAGTACTCGTGACTCGTCAGATGAATTATGAACTAACTGAATTTGAGTAATTGTCTTGCCCTACTACAAGGAAAGGTAATATTGCTCCTGCTTAGTATTGCCTCAGGCTTTTGTGCCAGAAGAGCACACTAGAATTCAATGTTGACTGGTAACTAACAGTGAATTTAAAGTGCTGTCACACTCATCGTGCTCAGCTTCCCTAGGTGGCCAAAACACGTAAGAAACGATCCACAAGAGATGGCATAAAGCTAAAGGATGAGGATTTTTTTAATCCCTGTTTGTTTAGGAGAGGAAACAAAATGTGTTTGTAAACCAGAGAGGCTGCTGCAGGTGTAGAGGACTTTGTTAGAGCTGGCATTCTGTAAGATCAATTACCTACATCAAAGCTGTTCTGCTGCCTTTGCTGTCTGCTTGCTTATTTCTGAGGCTGCACAGGAACCATACACACAAAGTGAATTAAAAAGAGCAGGGTTCTGCATTCAATACCTTCTTTGAGTGAGCAGTCTGACCCTTAACACCAGACATCCCAAGTTCTCCTTAAGCTGATGAGATGATGGGACAAAGTGAAATGCTTTTGGCTTTAAAAAGACACTTGGCAATGATAATATTATGCTTGATTGAGAAAGCAAGTGAAATCATGTAATATGATGCTAGAAATGATGTAGGTTGTGTTTCAGTTTGAGTTGTTGATTGGGAATGAATGGATTAATAGGTAAAACATCTGAGATTGTTACTGAATTTATTGTAATAAATATTACTTTACAATATTTTCCTCCTGCTTGTGAAGCATTAAACTATTAAGGGGTGCCAACACATGATATTAGAAGTGTGTTATGACAGGAATATTATAGATGTTTAATATTAATAATTTAATAAGTATTACAGGTTGTCACCAATATTTGAAATCACTTGTAAGAAGCGCACCTTAATATAACACATTATCACCATACCCTACTGTAAGGCACCTGTTGTGTCTTTATCCACTGGTATGGAACATATGCATTACTGATGATTCACCTTTTTCCACCCTCTTGCCATGGATGGTCTTGTAAAGACAGTGTTAACAACAGACACAGGGATAAGGCTCATGTGATAAATGGTACCGTCATAGTTAGTGTATAGATGTGTTGCATTAATTCCTCATTTACCAATAATTTTATAGCTGTCAGGTTCAATATAAACTCAGAGTATGTTAAAATGTAAAGTCTAGCAATCATTGTAAAATAGTTCTTCACGCGTTCCTGCGCACACGAGGTCCCGTGGGAGGCGATCCGAGGGCGCCCATTCAGAACAACACACACGGTGTAATTACGGTCTGGCTCCTCCTCGTTACCGCAGCCAGCCTGGAACCGGGGCTGTCGTCCGTGCCAGGCGGGGCTATTCCTCGCCGTCTCGGCATTCCCGGGCCTGTGTCACCCCGGAGGAGAGGGACGGAGGGACGGCAGCGGGACATGGGACGGAACTCCCGGGAGCGGCTGCGGAGGGAGCGGGGCCGCAGCTCCGCCCCCTCTCCGCCCACACGGGGCGGGCGGCGGCCGCGCGGTCTGATTGGCGGGGAGCGGCGCCAATCACGGGGCGGGGGCGGGGCCGGGCGCGCGCGGCGGCCGTTGGCGCTGCGGCCGTTGGCGCTGCGGGGGCGCGCTCGGGGCAGCGCGCGGCTCCGGCCTCTGCCCGGGCAGATCCTGCCCCGCCGGCGCCTCTCCCGCTCCTTCTCTCCTCCCTCCCGCCGCGAGCAGCCGAGGGCGTCCTCCATGCGGGAGAAGAGGAGGAGGAGGAGGAGGTGGGAGCTGCTCGCCGGCCATCCCCGGCGCCCGGCAAGTCGGAGCCGACCCGCCGCCGCGCCGCTGCTGCCGCATCTCCCTGCGGCGCGGAGCCGGCGCTGAGCCCTGCCCGCCGCGCCGCACCCGCACCCCTCCTCGTAGTATTACCCCCACCCTCCTCCCAGTCTTCCCAGCCCCCTCCTCCTAGTCTTCCCCCTCCTTTTTTTTTTTTTATCCCCCTCCCGCCCCCCCCGCGCCCCCATTTGGTTCTCACCCTGGCCGCGAGCAAAGCGTCTTCATGAGCGCAGAGGATGTCCGGGAAGCACTACAAGGGGCCTGAAGTCAGTTGTTGCATCAAATATTTCATCTTCGGCTTCAATGTCATTTTCTGGGTAAGCGGAGCCGGTTGCGCGGCGCTTCGTGTCCTCCTCTGCCACCTCCTCCTCATCCTCCTCCGCTTCCATCCCGGCCGCCGGCGCCCCCGGTCTGGGCACGGCCGGGAGCGACAGGGACGTGTGACAGCCAGGCGCGAGGCCGCGGGGGGATTTTGGATGGGGTGCGGGTGCGAGGCCGGGGGTGCCGCCGTCTCCGACACCCCCCCGGCCCCGGACAGCCCTTCCCCGGGCAAGTTGTGGTGCTGCATTCCTCCACCTCCCGGGGATGCCGGCTCCTCTTCCCTTCCGGCCCTCCTAATTGCTTTTGTTGTAGGTGCGAAGAGGATTTCGTGCCTTTTTTTCCCCCCCTCCTTTTTTCCTGTTTCCTCCTTCCTTTCCCCTCCTCTGCTTTGTGGTGGGGGAGGGAGGGAGCAGCCAGACACCCGGGCCTGGAGAACGAATTGATCTGCGTGTTTTCACGCTGACATCCCTGTTAGATGCAAATAATAATAAAAAAACCCATCACAGCTCAGATTCTCTTAACAGTGATGTTTAATGATTGCACAACGGTGAAGCTGAGTATGGCAAGGGTTTGTTATGATTAGCTGTTAACACATACTAGTAGTAGCAAGCATAGAATGGAGGAGGAGGGAAACAGTATTTCCACCCATCCCTAAAGTTCAAGCCCATGGGAGGCTTGCTTGGGCATTTGTTGGGATTCTGGCTGTGATCTGCCTGCACAGTATCTTGTTGCACCATTCTGGCTGTAGAGTAGGCAGAACTGTATAGTGAAATGTAACCTTCATATACTAGTGCTTCTAGCATCTTCTCCATGTGTTGGATTTGAAAGAGAAGCAGCTGGTTTTGGATGTACATGCCAAATTTCGGAACCACAGAGGGGAAGGATGTGAGCATTCTCACACACGTGTAAATGATGAGGTCTTCTTACTGCATAGAATGTTCAAGTCGAGTGAAAGCTCTTACATGTACAATCCCCTTCTTGTCATGAGATGTTCCACATAACAATGAGAAACGTGCACAAACCCCGGTAGGGTGAATGTGTTTTTGAGGGGCTTTGAAAGCAAGTTGAATATATATCCAGTATAGTGGCTTGTTTGGACTAGAAAGGAGAATTGAGGAAAAAACCCCACACCACTTTGAAGTTTTATGGATGAAAGTGGGGAAGAATAGAAGAGAAAAAACCTAAGCAGTACTGAGCTTCTGATTGTCCCCTTGGTGAGAACAGAGAGTGGTTACATGGGCAGCAGGTATCTATAGCTATCTCAATTCTGTTTTCCTGGAAAATAAAGATACCTGAAGAGGATGTTTGAAAGGATGGGAGTTTTGATTAATTACATTTTTATGCTGAAATACCTTTGCTTAATCAAGAAGGTATGCTGCAAGAGTGAACCTGACTCTAGCTTTATGTCGGTGTTTACTTGGCCCCAGGCTGACCCCTGGAGATGAGTGGTAGCAAACTTTGTAGTATTCTGACCCGACACAGCTGTTTTGATTGTACTCTTACGTTCAGTTTTTAGAGGTTGAGTTTGCCATGGTTCTTTTCACTTGTCTGTTTCTTTATTTGGATTCTCCTAGGCATATGTTACTGTGAGCGTGAATATTTTTCAGCAGGAAACGAAGTGCTGTGAGGAACATTTGAGTGCAGTGTCCTTGGACTAAGAGAGGGAGATTATGGTGAAATCTATGTTAACATGCTGTTTCAGGCACTGTCAGTATATCAGAGGCTATACACCCTATAATTGCCTTCATTTTGTTTTCTGAAGGTTAATGTGTGCAGGGTGCAAGTGGGAAAGTGGTATGTTTTCTGTAGCTACTCGTTTTCTAATCCTGTGTTCTTGAGGCTGGTGCAGCACAACTTCTGCAGATGTGCCTCTCTTGTAACTGAATGGGCCAAAGGATATTCCACTAGGCCAGAGGCTTTATGATATTGGAATGCTAATCTGAAAACCTGAAAAAATATAATTGTATATCACCCACTCAGCCACTTGCTTGATGTGTGGCCCTTGCTTGCGGATTTCCTCTTTTGTGAAATGCTAATCATCTCATTTGTGTTCCTGGCAAAACTTCTTGAAATTCACGGATACCAAGCACTTTACAAGAGTTTAGTAATTTCTTTAGAATATTGTAATCTCTTTACAAGAAAGCCTGCATTTATTACCACATCTTTCATGATTTGGAGTGAAAATATAGGCAGTTACTCTCGTAGAAGACATTTTAATATTGTTTTTACTGAATTAATAGCAAATCCTTCAATAGTCTATGATGAAATTGGGCCAGAAAAGCTGTAAATGAAAATTGCAAATTCAGTTGGCTGTTTACAGAAAGTAATTATCAAAAATAGCTACTAATGTAGTAATTTTATATAGGTAAAAATGATTAAGAGGTCGTCATATTAATGCCACGACACTCTCCAGGATCTTGCAAATGTGGAGATACGTAGCACACCTTTGTTAGACCTTTTACCTGAGCATTGTTATATAGTTGTTTCAACACAACCTTTAAAAATTTTAATGTAAACAAGTGGGAAATACTCTTTATTCTGCATCATAAACCAGTGGACTAAAAGAGAATGAGTTGGAAGAGGAATGATTTTGACAAGAAAATTGTCAATGCCTTGAATAGAGGAATGTTATAGATCTGCTGAAATGATTGGGAGAGTGATTGTACATGCTACTTAAACTGAAATTATTACAAAAAATCCGAGGCTTTAAATGCCACAGAATATGGGCAAAATAAATTACCAGGCCTTTTTGTCTTTTTGGTTTTGTGCTGGTTAGATATTTCTTTCTTTAAAAACCACAACTGAATTATTAGAGCAATGACTATGGGAAAGTTGCACTCTAATGCTCTGTATGTAGTTTTGACTAAAGGTGACAGTATTCTTTTTAAAGATAGTTCTCAGACTTGCATCACACCAGGTAACATGTTCTTGCCTAAATATGTGCTTCATACTGTTGTAGAAGACAATATTATCTGCTGAGTCTATGCATAATTAATGTTTTAGTTATATTTGCAAGCTTAATTTCTTTTGGAAATTCGGTATTAATGTTGGTAAATACGCTGAAAGTGTTTGTTCAGAAAAACTTATTTTATGAGACTACTATGCTGCTGTGGAACAGGAAAGCTCATTTTGCGGTGGTCAAAGTAAGATTTAGGAACGGAGAACTAATAGGCACAAATACATCTAAATCAAAAGTTAGAACTCAATATTATGCCTCCCTTCACATTGCTCAGCTGCTGTCCTTCTGCAGGTTGTTCAGGGGGCACACACCTGTGCTTTAACTTGATTAGCATAATGCCTGTGCAAAGCATCACATGGTTTGCTACCTTTCTAGGCTGGCAGCTGGTGGAATAGACAATGCCTTTTTATGAACCTCTCTGGTTTTGTCTAGGTAAACCATAAGCTGTAATATAAGGTAAGAGAAAGCATTTTTCTACAGTTAAAGAAAGCAAACAAATGATGCTCCTCCCTCCTTTTCCCCTTAGGCTTCCATGTACAATGTTGTCAAAGATAGAGTGCAAAAGGTTAAAGTAGGCCAACCAGCTTCCCAAAGGCCAAGAACCATTTTTCCCTCTTTCCCCCTCTACTTTTTCAAGACAGTTTTTGGCTGACTTTAGTTCCAAGAGCTGTTTTTAATTGTTCTCTGTGCTTTATTATGTTTGATGGAAACTGCATATATATACTATTGCTTAACTCTGAATTTCAATCCACACTTGATTCCACTGACCCTTGTCTAATAGGAAAGATATAAAAAGCACTGACAACTCAGAAACTTTTGCTTTATCTGATGATTCACTGTAAGTTGTGAGATATGCTGCAGTTATGATACATCAGCATATTACAAGTCATAACTTGTGTTTTAATTTGCTTGGCATCTGATGGTTTTGATGGCAACCATATGGGAGTCTAGTCTTCCAAATTACAGAGAGATAGCAGAAAGAAAATAAGGTTATGTAAGTGTGTTATGGGAAAAGTGTTGGAAAAGTGCAGTGACCTTTAAAGGACAACCAATAGATTGCTTTTTAAATTTTGTACATTGTTGATAGTTTGTTTTCAGAGGGGGAAAAGATAATTTTTGATGTCAGCTGGTTTTCAGATATCCACAAGGAAGTTTGGATTATGTAATTTTCCCTTGCCAAAACAAATCAATGTTTGTTCCGTGCAATTTTCTAATGCATTCTGTAGCATTTGATCTTTAAAAATTTGCATTGAGAAGATGTCCTTGCAGTGGAAGTGGAAACATTCTGTTCATTTCCCTCCCTTCCCCCTTTTATGATCAAATGATTCTTATTTTTTATTTTGCATTTCTTAATAGCACAGATAGCTAAACATTCCACAAGTGGTCTTGCCAGAAGCAAAACAATACTTGTTTTGGGCAAGTATCCTGCTGTTTTGTAACAGTGAAGGGCAGTGGTATATATATTGATGAAAGAGATGCATTGTTGTGAGTTTGTGATTCTTGAACTCCTCAGTGTCTCTTTCAGCAGGTGTAGCCCCAGTATTTCAAATGCATATAAAAATTTAGTAGCTCCCAGCTCCAAGAGACTTGCTTCAGATTTGTAGAGATTATTCATGGCATAAAATTTTTCCTTGCCCTGCGTTCCGTTATAGCTTGGTGGTAGGCTGTGTCATTGGTCATACAAAAAGAAATAGGTAAGGAACATGGATGAAACTGTTTCCTTTCTCATAAATATTTGTTTTCCCAAACTAGATGTTTGTAAATATGTTACTGTTTTAAGCTCTTTGATGTCTCTAGTTTCTGAAAGACTGAAGAAGTGTAAGGGCACAAGAGCTAGAGAAAACTCATTGTGATTGATTGTGTGACTCCTCCTGTTTGATGTCAATGTACTTCAAGAGAATATTATAGAAACTATCATAAGCAGCTTACATACTTTTCTTCTCTGTTAAAGATGAATTTGGTAAATATATTTACCAGTCTCTCACCTTGATTGAATTGTCAGATTCAGTTTTTTCTGGTTGCACATCTGTCTCAAAGTATGAAGAGTCAATTTTGAATCTTTAATGTTCCAGTCAGAGAAAAATGTAAATGGCACGCAGAGTACAGTCAGTCCCAACAGAATACTTCTGGAAGTATGTATTTTTACACATACACATACTGATATGTGTATGTGTAAAAAGAGGTTGTCTTTGGTCCTAATGTCATCCCCTTTGTTGCATGTTGATAATACTTCCTTAATAAAGGCAAGAAATCCATGTTCTGTAGCACTGAATATCAGGGTGGACGTGCTACCTTAATTCTGTAAGGCAGTCTTGTAATTGTAAACTTTTTGGTGTATGGATTAGGTGTATGAATATGTACATATTCAACTGCAGTGTATGATATAATAGGCATGTAGGGAAGGCAAGCATCAGCTATCCTGGGGAAGAAAGGCTTTTTTCCCAGATGGGAACCCAGAAAACATATTCTTGTAAACAAACAAAAAAATTACCTACCAGGTGCAATAGATGTAGGATAATTTTCAGATGGAAAATGTGGGGGAGAAAGTTTTTTTGGGGGCAAGGGAGAAGGAGGGGTTTGGGTGGGTTTTTTTGTTGTTGTTTTTGTGTGGAGAGTAGAAAGAAGAAAAATGTAAGGAACTTCTCTATCTTCTCCAGTGGACAGGAGTTTGAAAATATGTATGTAATCTGCCATTTAAGAATGCTCTCTAAAACCTAGTTCTATAGATTACAACAATCGTGATGTACTTCTTAGTGAACTTTTAATTTATTCTTTGTTCCTTAAACTCTGTAAGATGCAAGTTAATGATTAGTAGAGGATGAGAAACTTGGGCTTACATTGCTTCCTTTTCTTTTGATTTCCATTCCTACAAATAGACTTTATGAAGTCTATGTTGAAAACAAATTAGAAACTGGTTTTGGCACCTGGACTACTACAAGTAATAAATTTGGAGCAAGAGGCTGATGTGTTGTTAAGTATTCAGGCTAAGTACTTCAACAGTTTATACTCCATTAACCAAAAGCAGTAAGCTGTGAAGATTTGCTGTGAACATTTAGAGTATAATGTTTTGCTTTCAATTAAAACTGGAGGTGAGAGAGAATATCTTTTGACCCAAAGAAATCGCTTGACCTAATTCTGCCAGTTAGGGGATTCTAATCTTAAACCGTAGTGCTGTAGGAGAGAACCAGCCTTCAGACTTGGCTTTGCCCAAAATATGCAGCACGTTTCTCAAGTGCATGGCTAGTAGTCTGTCAACAGGACTGTCATTGTTTTATTGATATGGACAGGAGCGAGAAGCTGAACAGCTCGTGAAGTAACCCAGCTCTGTCAGAGATGACCCAGAAGTCACTGTTAGCATTAGCCCTAAAAGTGCCTTCCAGTATGGTAATATTTTAAACTCTTCTTAATATCTGACTTTTCCATTAGCTAGCATTTCATAGTGACTTTGTACTCTTGTACCAGTTTCTGTCTTTGTTTCTCATAAAAGTTAGCAAGTATTGTTGCAATGCAGTAAAGAAGTAAAACAGAAAAAGCTTATCCATTTTTTAATGAATGTACTGAATTGCATTTAATGACACATTTACAGTGCAAAATCTAGGAAAACATTAGGCCTCAAATCAGTAAAGAATAATATGTTTCTTTTTCATTGTACTGTTGTGTGAGTTTGGAAAACATCCCATTTTTTGTGATTGTTCTGCTGCTCCTGCCACAAAATATCCTATCTCACGGATCACTGTGGATATAGATTTTCACTGATTTCAGCAGTATTTTGTACAGGTGTTAAGGGTTGTTGTGGGTGGATGTCACTGTTGGCACAGTGCTCGGTGTAGCTACTTCTGTAACGTACACAGAGATCTAGAGCAGTTCAGCCGCCTTCTTATGCTGGCATTTAAAAATGTCACTAACACACTGAGGCTTGCAGTCAGGGGTGCTTGATTTGGTATCAAACTCTGACTCAGTGTGATCTCATATAACCTCCAGATGGCCTAACTTGCGGAGATGCTAAAAACAGTCAGATCCTACTCCTTTAGCTTTATAAAATAAATGAGCCAAATGGCAGTACAGGTATTTATTTTAATGCACATCAGTCTCCACATCAGATTCTTCTGCTAATGTTTCAACTTCCCAGCCACTTTCCTCTGGACACATTTAGAATAAGGATTTCAGCACACACAGAGGATCTTATGAATGAACTGTCAATTTCCCACAGAACTGGGAAAAATCAATATGCCTCTTCCAGGCCTTGAAAATCCCTGTGCTCTTAGTGAAGACTCCATTACATCAAATAATATTGAAAATCATTTCAAGCAAAGTTCCTGATGTATGGTGATGGAAGAGCTTTTTTCTGTTTGCAGCAAAGCAAAAGCAAATATTATGAAGACACTTTGTATATCTGTTCTGTACCTTTCGTCACCTGGTTTTCCTAACAACATAACTTCTTATGAAAAAAAAAAAAGAATTGTAGGAACTTTTGCTTAAATAGGTTCTTTTTCTCCTCAATAAGCAAGTAACATTATTTCTAAAAGTGTTTGGTCCTTCTTTGTGGTATTAAATTCAAATAAAGCATTAAAAGGAGACTAGATATCTTTAGATACATGCAATACTTTGGATTCATAGAGGCTTCTGTTTTGTTTTCTTGAACATAGTGTTAATGAGTTAAAACCTGAGTATGTCTCTGGTCCTAGCTCCAGTAAGCCACTGTTAGAGGGTAATGAGTGTGATAGAAATGATACTGCAAGGATGCTTGAAATAACTCAGCCTATGGGGTGTTTCCTAGTGTCAGTACCTTACATTTGATGAGAGCCCAGCTTAATTTACTTTGATTTAGGGGCAAAACTTCTATGATGTGGAACACTGTTTTATGTCAGGATTTTCTCTGTGTCAAGAGGGCAGACTCTCTCAGCTGAGCTCTGGTGCCCTAAGCAAAGATGCGGTAGCACTTTGTGTGGGGTGTCACCCCAAGCAGATCCACCTGGTATCTGTTATTTTGTCAGAGCCTGCATCACAGGTTCTGCCTGTTGGACACCTTTGCTTTATGTACCCATGTAAGCTTCACATATGCGTATATTTACCCTGTTGAGGCTAGGTTCTCTGTGCTTCCATCGCACTGAACTGCATCTCTTCTGCTGCATTCTGTGTTCCAACCAGCTGTGATTTAAAAAGAGCTTGATGGGAGTTCCCTCTATGTGCTGTAAATGCTTTATATATAAAAACAGAGACACTGAGGAAAAACATTTACAGATAATATATAGCAAAGGTTTTGCTGCTTCATGCAATGCTTCGGTTAACTATGTCACCTTGTGGAAGATCACTCTCAAGTTTGTCTTTGCAATGCCATGAGGTTAGAGTGTTTCAGGCTGGAGAACAGAACTTCGAAATGGTGACAGTTTAAAACATTGAGTCCTGCTAGGTAATGAAGAGGAGGGTTGGCAAGTATCCAGGGCTATTCTCACCTGGGAGTATACAGAGGTGTTCTACTATGCACAGAGCAAGGGTTTCAGATTTTTTAATTTTTGCCACCTAAATATAAAACTAGAAAGGTTCCCTGTGGGTATAAGATAGCATTTCATAAAAGTTGTCTTCCCGACTGCCAGTTTATGTGGGTGTATGTCAAAAGGAATATGTGTGAATTCAGTCAGTCCAACAATAATGAAATATAAAATTAAAATAATTTAAAAAGAAGAGATAAAACTTGCACAGTTAGAATCCCTCTTTTCCAAGGAGTTATCTAATTAATTCCTAGATGAAAATTCAGCCATTTGGCTTGTGAAGACTATAAAAATGTGTATGTATAAATATGAAATATGTATAATTGTGCTTAAAAAATTACTAAGGTCCAGTTTCGAATCAATATTGCTTGATATCATGAACATTCTCTTGTTTCTTTTTCTTTCTGTAAGCATTAAGGGGTCATGTGAGGTGTTGCCTAATTCAAATTTTTTTCCTCTCTGAATACCTAGGAAGACCTATTTCTGTAGCAGGGCCACTTCCCCACCTTGGTTGGCAGTAGTTTCATGGCTGGTTTTGGTTGTGCTGTCTTGCAAACTCTGGTGTCAAAATGAAAGCAGGGGGCTGCAAGTGGCTGAGGCTGGCACAAGGCTGCAGAACCACATGTGTTAATACAGCTTCAGTGGACTGATAGCAGTCAGTTACCAGATCTGACTGAGAACTCTCTCATCTGGAACAATTTCTATTGACTTGCTGTTTAGCTGCAAGAATGAAGTATGGGAAAATGATAGGACCATCTTCTCCTTTCCCTGCACAGATCAGCTTTAAGTGAGTGTACAAGCATGGCCTGTCTCAACTCTAGGTAAAGTGGTTTTGGACTCAGGAGTACACAGAGGTGTAAGACATGCTGCTGTGTTAATAGATAGCTCACTCCAGTGAGGACTGTTATGTAGGCATGGGCTACTTGGGAATACCCCTCTGGTGCGCTTTGATCTCTGTTTTTGTAAGAGTTGTGGTGGTTATCTGTTTTCTCCTTAGTGCTCAGTGAAGTGGAGAAACAAAGAGTAATGTTTGTCTACCAAGTTTATTGTAATGTGAACTTAATTTGAACTTAAGGTTAAGTGGACAACTCCATCATTTACCTCTCTAGTTTCTTCTCCTTCCCATAAATGTCATTCTAAACACCATGCCACTCCCTGTAATAATGCAAATCCTTCATTGGAGTGGCCTGCTAGATGGGGTGGCAAATGATCTCTCTGAAGAGAATTTGTCATGATTATCCCTTCCCAAGTAGTATCCTTTCTGGTGGCTTTGTTACAAACAAAAGGTTAGTATGCATTTAATGTTGGAGATACATTTATATATATATATAACACTATACATGCATATATATATATATATAAAACATGTACATAAAATAACGCAATACTAAAAAATTTTTTTTTTACTTGCTAGAGCAGAAGTTTATTATTAACTTATGTATTTATCTATTGTTATGTATCTAAAAGGAGCACTTGAAGGGACTGGAAACCCATCTAATTGCTGTTACGGGCAAAGGACTTTTTGCTTCCTCTGACTATTGTACTGTTCTGTTCCTGCTGGGAGCTCTGGCATGGTCACCAGTTGTGTTCCCGCTTCAGCTCTGTGGGCTGGGTGTGGTTTGAAAATGTTGCTTTTTGTTTTGTTTTGTTTTCTTCATTTTGAAGATAGGCAAAACCACTTCCTGGGTGAGTCTAGTGGTTTGTGGTGATATTTGAATCAATGTTTTATTCTGCAGAAACTTTTCCATGCAAGTAAGTTTGTGTTTGACTCAAGAACATAAGCCTGTTAAAGTTTTACATTGTTTACATCCTTGTTGACCTCTGCTTTCCTTCATTTTTCCTAAACCACTCTCATGCCTGTGGGAGAGAAAGTAGCTCCTGAACAGATGCAGTTAATAACTTTGCATATTAAAGAAAACCACTGCCAGTCCTGATGAGACTGACACTGAAGAGTTTGTGCCACTGTAAGAGGTGAATGAGTTGTAGCTCCCATCTGGCCATTTTTTTTGTTCTGAGTACTCTTCTCTGCCCCATAGTTTCATGACCCTATCAGCTGTTCTGCAGAGGGGCTGACCTCTGACAAAGGCAAAAGGACAGCAACAGCGGGCAACAGTAGCTTGTGTCTTCAACTTTTTCCATCCCAGAAATTTCTCTGTATGTGTCTGTGTGTGTGTGATTTCCAGTGAACTCTCTATCATCCAGTATTTCATATATTATTTTAAATGTCATACTTAATAAATGACAGTGATGATGTACTCCACTGTTACTTGTGGCTTTCTTGTCAATAGCAGCTTACTACTGCCTGGATAAATCACTGTTCCTGCCTCTTGTTGCCTGATTCTTGTTGGTTTTGCCCTCCTTTCAGTTTGTGCTGTACTCCAACTTGCAGAGACTGTTCCATTCTCCAAGAAAGCCCTTTTTGTGTCTTATATGTGTCTGTTCTTGCTCTTGTCACCTGGAGTTGAAAGCTCAGCTGGGTCTGTGCTGTTAGCCCACAAGAGCCTCTGCATGGTCATTGCCGTGCTCCAAGAGGCGCAGTTTGCTGGCTTTGTTACTGGAATTCAGCTACATGTCCACAGGGTTGAGAGTTGGTGGGATTCCTTTTTTGTATCTTTGGAGATGATAAGAACTCCAGTGGGTATTGCTGTTTGTTTAAATCTCCGTAGTGTACCGAGGTCAGATTTTCATTTACTTTAAAAGGCTATCTTGCTCCAATCTGCCACTGTAACATGTCCTTAAAATGACTGCAGATGATGTTTATAGAGCTACACTTGTGGTGTAGCTGTGTTGTTAAAATTGTTCAAGTGAGCAGTATTAGACACCTAGCTTGAGGAATTCAAAGGACTTTATAAGTTGGAAGGATGGACTTCGCATTGTGGGATGTGATTGGACTTCTGTGTAAATGATGGTGAGAAGAGAAACCTGTAACTTTTCACAAAAAGAACAGGAATGGAATACACCACTTGTTCATAAAGCAGAAGGTGTTAAAATTTAAGAATGTAGTCTTTTAAAAGTGAGAGGATAGTCATATTTTGTCTGAAAAACACTGCCTTATTTTTTATTGTATCTCCATGTTGCTTTCTGCAAAGATACTTTTCTGCAGTTATTGTTATCAAAGTGCCATTCTGGGAGCTCCCTTGTTATTGTTTCACTTTGTTTTGTTAGTAGAACTTTAGTTTAAAAACTTTCTACCTTGGAAAAAAACCCTGCAAAGACAAACCAAAACAAACGTCCATAAAGATGTCTCAGAATTCCGAGAAACAAACTGTGGATCAATTATTAAGTGCCTTCCCTCTCCCTCATGCACTTCCTGATGTGGTATTAATTTTACATGAGCCCCCCGCATTGCCCTTCATCTACTTAGGGTATAGAGCACAAAGGCTTTCAGCACTGTAAATGATTGGGCACTTGTTACAACCCTCTGCGTAAGAGCAGATCCTGTTGACTTCAGTGGGAATCACTTGTTGGCAGCTGCATAATTGTTTTTCAAACAATGTAGTTTTTTGCAAAAAAAAAGAAACAAACAAAAAAGGGAGGATGTGTGGGAAAGCTCAAAGAGGTACCCGAAACAAAACACTGAAAAGTCTTTCATAAGAGCTAGAGCAATTACTTCAGTTGCCTAAGTAGCTAAGAGCTGGCAAAAAGGGTGTTACAGTAGTCTAACCAGAAACTCTGGCAGAGAACAGTGGAGCCTATCAGGCAGTGTTCCTACTCATTTGTGTTTTAGAATAAGCATCCTGTCTGACCATCCTTTAGATGATAACTTCCCCTCAGTAGCAGGAGCTAAATGGGACTCTAATACTTGTAGCACTGGGAGAACTCAGCCAATGAAGCACATGGAGTTTGTCCTCAGCAAGCAATTGTGCCTGTATTCTCTCTAGTTGTAGAGTAGTGGTGTGATTGGATGAAATAGCTTTACATGTGCTGAAATACCACTTAACAGTGGTTTCTGCAGGCTATGTGCCTTGCCACCAGTCTGGGCAGCGAGCTGGTCACTGGTGTAATTTTTTTATAACTAGCAATTCATAGTACTTCATTGAGCACTGAGTCCTGCTTTTGCCAGGCATGTACATAACAGCAGCAACTTCATGATAAATCTTTGTCCAGTGGAGCTGCTAATGCTCAGCTCTAAAATATCACTACTTATGTGGTCTACCATTAGCCACATAAGAAATCTCCACATTTTGTTTATGGCATCTGAACTTCAACAGCATCTTGGGCTAAAGATAATGGCTTCTGCATGAAATATGTTCCATTACTGCTAATGGTGTCTTATTTTATCTGACACACTAGCTTACTTGATAATTTCTGTAAACAAAGCATAAAAGAAACCATGTATATAAATCAAGCCTGAAAATCAATTTATAGCTGAATGGGAACTGAACATCTTGGTCTAGTTTTGTTTATGCTTTGGTGATTGATAAAGTAAAACAGTCCAAATGTAGAACTTGATGCATATTGCATTTATTTTCTACTATTGGATTGTTTCAGCACTTTGTGGAAAAGCAATATGAGTAGGTAGTTATAGTCTGTGCTAATACCAATGATTTCAATACTATTAAAAGTAAACAGTAAGAGCCACCTTTCTTTTTGCCTTCGAGGAAGGCTTTAGAGAACTGTGCAACTGATTCTTATTGATGGCTCAAGAAAAAAAAAAGGGTCAAAGTTAACAATCCCTGCTTTTAGATTCATTGTACCACCAAGGGAGATGAAGAACTTTGAGCTATTGCACTGAATCCTTAATCAGCTAAATTGTCATGTACCTTCAAATGAAACATTAGCCTCCAGAGCCAAAAGTTGCTCCACAGTTTTGGAGATGTGCTGAGCCTTCCCTTTTGACTAGATTCGATGCAAGGGAGTTCCCCAAGGGAAAGAATCTTGCTCTTTTATTTCTCACTAGTATGTGAAGAAACAATATATTAATGCACCTACAGCTCTTATTAAAAACATCAAAATTTTAATGGTTTCAAGTTTAAAAGTTTGAAGATCCTGTAGTCTGAATTTCTGTTACTTTTGTGTGAATTGACAACTTTTAAATACCTAGAACAGGTGTTTGTTTATTTTAAGATATATTTGGCTGTGTTTTGTACGGTGTGAAAGATGTGATTAAAAAGGCATTTTTGAATAATCTTTAATTTCCAGATGGGGTCCCATACAGATCAAAAGTAGTTTGGAGGTTTGAGGGTTTTTTTTCCCAGAGGACATTTCAGGATGGTATCCTTGCCAGCTAAACTAACTTAGAACAGGTGGGCCAGTGTAAGGTATGGCTTCATAAACCAACTGAGAGGCTGGTGAAGAGTGACATAAGAGGAAGACAACTCCACTCAGGTGAGGATGTGACCAGGGGAACTAAACAGACCATTTTGCTACTGAAAAACCTATCTGATTTAACTGCTTTGAGTTAAAGTCATGTAGGTTTTGTTTTTATGAGTGTTGTCCATGTCAAACACCACCACTGCAATTAATATTTGGCATAATTCGTAATTTTTATGGACAGACCCAATCTGGAAAAAAAACCCCACTGTAGACCGAGCAATGTCCCTTGAAAATATTAATTAGCTTTGAAGTCTGTGGACAAGTTGTCATTTCCCTATTGTTTTCAAGGTCTGAGACCTTTGATTGATGCCAGGCTGAGTTAAGAAAGCCTGAGTTGTGAAAGGTATGTTGAAATCTGCAGAGCTAGAGTTACTACAGAAGTTATGGAAACTAAACCATTAATACTGGTCTGGTATGACCCAGCAGGAGTTTGGAATGGTTTTTCTGCTGTACTTTACTTAAGGGTGGTAAAGGTGTGCTCTTTTCTTTCTCCCTTGAGCTTTGGGATAAATGTGTTTAGTGAAAATTCTTCTTTCAGGCTTAAGCTGAGATAATGCCAGCAGTTTGGACTGCATGATCTGTAAACTGTAACAAAATTTCAAAATGAATTCTCAGTGTTCAGAATGAGTTATATATTTGCTGTTCGTGAAATGTTCTCAACAAACTAAAATCATCTTTAGTAAAGTAACCGAAAGTAAAAGGAGTAAATAATCTTAGGTTTCAAAGGTAGTATTGGAAGTAATTTTGTGAGTGTTATTAAAGGTAGCTCTGAAATTTTCAAGAAATTGTTACTTTAATGAGAATGTATAGAATTGAAACGTTTGTTTAAATTCAGATAAACTGTTAAATCAGTGTCTTCCTTTTAATGTGGATATTCTGCATTTAAAATAAAAGGGAATGTTCTTAGATTTGGATAGGATGCAAGATGAAAACTTGCAGAGGGTTGGGCAGAAAGTTGTTTTGAAGCTTTTATGGTGAAGTGCTGTGAGCTGTTCTAGTCTTTCCTCTCTGACATCTAACATTATGTTTGGATTGAAGCATTTCCTGATATAGAATAAATAACATATAGAATTCCTGATGCAGAATAAAATAAGGCATCACTGTTAAGGTAGTCCTCAGCCTTTTTAGAAGTGCAGCAGAGACCATACCAGTGATCATACTGGACCAGACAATAGGTTTGTTTAAGGTAAATATTCTTAGAACAGTGACCAGCTGGTAAGAAGTATGAGAAACAAGGCAGGTAGTGATAAATGTTAGGGAGTATGCTCTGAATCCCCAGCCTTTCAGATCTAGAATCAGTATCTTTGTGCTTGGAATCCCTATATGGATTTTTCTTTGTGAATTTATCTGGTTGGTCCTTGAATCTCTGACTTTCTGAAGTGTGTGACATCCAGTTGTTAGCTGTACATTTTCCCTATTAGTATTGGCTTACTTTTGCAAGAGGTGGAGTTCCAACAGGCATCTAATAAAGCATTCTGCAGCTTGGAGTCAATTAACTTTCATGTTCATCTGCTTAGTTTCTGTGAAACCACAATGAAAATCCTGCATCTAAAGAATGTAGTTTGAAACACCTTTTATCTGCTCCCTCTGTACCCTGCCCCTGGCTTTTCCACACAATACCATTAAGAAACAAATTTTGGATACCTTCCTTTTCAGTGGTTTGGATGGTTGAATTACAAATGTAGGAGGCGTGTAAAGTCAAGTAAGTGTAGCAGTCCAAGGCAACTACAGCTGGATGTCACAGATGAAAAAGCTTTCTGCTGGGAAGAGGAGCTTTAAGTTTCCAGATGGTGACCTACTTGGATCTTTACACAGCTCCTCCAGTTACAATGAATTAACCATTTTCAGCCCAGGCTGTGTTTAACAGCAAGGTATATAGCTGGCAGTTTTTATGTAGGATTCCAATTGCTTGTCCTTTTTCATCCTCTCTCTCCCTTGCCTCCCAAAAGGAAGAAATGAGCAAGTCTGCACTCCCAGAGTTCTTATTTAATTCTGACATTGGTTATGGTGGATCCTTATTAAGTAACAATGGTATACTAGGGCTGAGAGTTCTGCGATAGGCAGGTGAATCTGAAGAGTGTTCTCAGGCAGGTGCCAGACTGTTCCTTCCTTTGATTACTATTTTGGTAGGTTCTAGAAATTAGCTTTAACATAAAAACTCAAATGTAGCACTTACCTGTTATTTTGGAAGGAAAGGTGGGAAATTCCTTTCTTGTCTGGGCCCTGAGAAAGTCCACGAGCAAGTCTGTGGCTTTTGGGCAGTGCTGCCTGCTCCCCAGGCTGTCTCTGAAGCAGAGACCAATGTGCTAGGAGTACGACTTTGAGGGGTTGCATCAGGTAAATCAGTGGCCAGACAGTACAGCGGAGTCATCGGTGCTGTATAAGCATGACATCCCTAAGGTTGTGTTGTAGCCCAAGCAAATTTGTTAAGACAAGTTTATAGAAGTCACCTTATGTTATACCATGGCATTTGACACCTGGTAAATGAAACGTGAGACTTTTCTTGTTTATTTGCATAATAGTCATGAGAAGGGAGGAAGAACATAAGTATCATGGGTGACTACTTGTATTTACTGGCTGACAAAGAGAAGACAGGAGATAGGCAAGAGAGCCACATAAGCTGGTGATAAGGTTCTCGCCGAGAAGTACCAGATCCTTTAAAGCTAGCTGACCATGCAGAGGCTGACTTTAGATTTAAGTTAGTTTACTAGGCTTGGGGAAAAAAAAAAGCTTACAGAGTTCTAAGACTTTTTGTTTTACTAAGAAATAATAAATGAATGCTTCTGAATGCCTTTGTAAGTCCTTATTCCCAGGGCCCAGGTCCATGATCTGATCCCACTGGGAATGGGATTTCCAGATAAACAACTTAATCTAAATTCCTGTTGTTATAGGAAATGAAAAAAAAAAAAAAAAAAGGAAGAAGGCCTGAGAAAACAGTTTGGTAGGTGTTCATCCTGAAATCTGTTTTATTTGCTGCACGGGGATCTATTTTAGAAGTACTTCAATGAAAACTTACACAATAGAACAAAGTGCTTTGAGGCTTTACATTTAAAGGTATGTTATTTTGTTTGGTTGATAGTTTTGGTTTTCTTAAGTTTTTAGGTGTGTGATTTTGTGTGGGTTTTTTTGGGGGGGTGTGGGTTTTATTTTTGTTTTTTTATATATATGCCAACTACTTGTATTAATTAGTGTTTTCTTGGCAGCAGCAAAGAGTGGTTCCCTCTCTTGCCCCCATCCTTGGTGTTTGCTGTATAACTGTGTTTTGCATCGTACCCTGATCTTTGATGTGATAGATTCTACTGAAGAAGAAATAAGCCCATCCTGCAAACTGAATTTCATGCTGTGGGCTAGGTATACTTCCAAAGATGTAATTGCTACAAAACTATGGTTTCTACTAGTGTTAATAAAATCCAATGTGAGCAGCGTATGCTAGGATGTTTACTTTTATATAAAGGTATGTTTATGTGTGTGTATATATATATATATATTTATTTTTTTAAACGTTTTTCCCTGGTTCTGTTTTTCCACTTCTCCATACCAATACTGCTGAAGCTCATTGAAGAGAACAGCTTTTGCTCTTGCCAGCCTGAATCTGTTTTTGCAGTGAGGGGTCCCTGCTGGGAAAGTCTTTCTTTTTCTGCTATCTTTCTTCTCTCTGCAGGGTATCAGGCATCAGGGCTGCCCTCCTTCTGCCCTGCTGACAGCCGTACGTTCTCTGCTCTTACTGCAGCAGCTGCTCTCCTCAGCCTGACTGAGAGAGCATAAATTAAAATACAAAAGTCTCCTGTGGCCACTCTTGGCTGACAGTGCAATGGCAGATCAGACCTTCCTACATCATCTTCACTTGACTTTCTTCTTTTTCTCAAGAATTTCCTCCGCATTTGTATCAGTCACAGTCTTTTACCACTGGGCTGAATAGCAGCAGCAATCCAGTAACTCTAAATGTTTTATGTACTTGAGTGATTGGAGCTGTTTGCAGAGAAAAGAAGCAGCAATGTGGGTTTCACCAAAAGCTCAAGTCTTTCTTTCTGCTTTTTATACTGCCTGAAGAAAGCAGGCTATTTTTGTGCTTTTCATGGCTGCTGAAGATACAGGGCTAATTCCTGTTCTCTTCTCCCCACGAAGTCAGTCGGACAGTTAGAAACATCAGAACCATTGCGTTGCCATTGTGTGTGTGTGTGTGAGTGTGACTTAGGGCACAGCAGTAAGTGGAGTGTTTTCTCAGATGAGTCTTTATTGTTTTGAAGCCTGGTGTTTGTAAAGGGGTTCTTAACTCCCAGAGGGCAGACAGGGAGCTGCTTAGTGGTGGGATGGAATGCCATGCCTCAAAATTGGCTATGTAGAGTTTCTGACCCAACTGTATTCTTTTTGTGAGGAGGTTGTTTTGTATTTACCCTATGTGTGTCTGATGTAGATGTTCTTTGGCTCAGTGTACTTAAATGTGAGAACCCTTCCTTGTAGAGGTGATAAGTGATGAGGATGATGATTATTTTTAGTCTTTTTGTTAAAGGAACTATGCCCACCTTCTCTGCTTTTCTCTGCTCTGGATTCCACAAGCTGGTTTGGCTTATTGGGCACTTGAGTGTAAATGTGTTGATACATTGTGTGTGAATTTCATATCTCCTTTCAGGAGAGCATGTTAAGCCACAAACGCTTTTCCAGATGGTTCATTTTGTTAAAAACAAGTGTTTTCAAGTTAGGTGGACACTCCCCCCTCAATCCTCTTCTAAAATGTCATTGTGAGCTTTAAGTTCTGACTGGGCAGTTGGGGCATTTCATCAAAGCATTGCTCTGATTATCTGCATCTTCTGAGTGGAGAAACAGTTCTGGAGGGAACAGTCTCAACAACATTTTTCCAGGGTTCTTTGATGAAGCTAAGTGTAGCTGTCAAGTTAATTTTTTTTGTTAAGAGTTATTTAGGCCTTAACTGAACAAAAATAGGCTTCAAGCACTTAGAGAGTCTTACCTGAAATCAATGGCACTACCTTTTGTTTACTGTGGAAAAGGGTCTTAATTTGCAAAGACTCTTTTCTCTGAAGTAAGAATTTGATAAAGCTTTCCAAAGTAGTATAAGCTGTGGCCATCTTCACAAGTGGCTTCAGGCTGATGGAGGCTGATAAGAATCTCTAATTGATAATACAGCAGACTGGAGTCCATGTTAAATGTTAATAGGTCGTCTAAGTGCTTTTTGAAAACTTGCCCTGTTTTAAAATTATTCCTTAAAAATGTCATAGATATTATGGAAATTGTATAAGCAAATGGTAATGTTTGGAAATAATCATGGGACTAACGGTGGAATTGCTGTTCTGCCTACCAATTGGACTTAACAAGAGCAAAATGCCATTACTACCTTTGTAATTAGATTTATTTTAATGTCTTTGAATAAAATACCTCTGAAATCAACTACTGAGTGCTTTAACTGCTTTGTTGCTGCTTAATGAAACCATGGCCTTGCCAGACTGCCTGCTAATGGAGTGCTTGTTCTTTTCCTCCCTGTATATTTAGTGTCTGGACCATCTTCAGTAATGCCTAGTGCATATGCATGCAGTAATGAGATTCAAGAGGAGCAGGGTTGATGTCCCTGTATCTTTAATCACAGTTTTCATGTGTGATGCTTATAATGGCAGACAGGCAGGATGAAAAGTTCTCCTTCTTTAAACTTGAAGGCGAGTAAACATTCTTCCAAGACCAGTGAGAAAAATGTTCCTCTCCACCCATCCCCACCCCTCCTTGGGTGAACTTCTTTGAATGAATCAATTACTCTTACAGCAGGTTTTAATTATACAGTAATTGAAATTTGCATTCAGTACCCATCGATCAGAATAGAATTATCCTGCTGTTAGGTTAGGTGAGGAGAACTATAATGGGACTGGTGACTCCTTGCTCACAGGGAGAGTGGGAGGATTCACTAAAAGGATCTGAATGGTGTTCAGGATCAAGCTGTTTACTGTGTTTCTTTGTCTGATTTCCCAAATCTGGAAGCAATGAACAAATGTCAGTGGTAATTCAAATACCTCTCCTGAATGAATAAACAGGCTATCCCATTTTGTCATACTAAATAATATTCCGCATTGTGAAAGCCTAAAAGCAAAGCACGCCTAAGCTTAGAACCTTTTAATCCACATTACATTAAAATGTCTTGATTTATGTAATTGATTTTATGGATTTGAAGGTAGGGAAGTATCAGGACTTGCTCATGCTGTTCATTTTATCATGCTGATTAGGCAACTGAAAGCTACCTTAGTGGTGAGGTTAGAGACAATATTGTGCAAGTAAACTGTTATATGAAAGCAAAAAACACACATGTGGAAAAGTGCATGTGTGTTTTTCCTTCGATAAGTTTAGTGCTAGTAGCAGGTGCCAGATGAGTAGTCCTGTAAGCTGGCATCCTGTATTTCCATGTCACATACAGCAGGATGAATGGGAAAGCAAGTGTCTGTACAGCATCCATGCTGAGGTGCAGTGCCAGGGTACTTCTGTAGCTGTTGGTAGCTCTTTCCCGGTAACTGCACCCCAGCTAGTACAAACAATAGTGGCTCTTTGGTGTGAACTTGCCAGCTAGTGCTTGAATTGAGTAAGCTGGTCTTCCTTTGTTAGCTGCTCTTCTGGAGAGTTGCAGTTGTAACAGCATGTTGACTCTTCCTATCTTTTTTTTCTCCTTTTTTCTCTTTTAAACGGTAAGCCTTCTCCTTGGAGAGAATGAGAAATATTTTGTGCACTGATTTGCTGTTTGTGGTGATGTGAAGGCATATAAATTTCTGTTAAATTCTGGTCAGTCCAAAAATATTTTGGTAGAAAGAGTCCAGGGTGTGGTGAGATTACCCAAAAAGGTTGCTAAGGACTCATAAAATGAATTGTAGGAATTTTACCATTCCTGTCAGTTGATGGTGCTCACTTCTTTTTTAGTTCTGAAATTGTATCATCCTTGAATGCGTTTTTGTGAATCACTGTCACTTGACTTGCTTGTGGGTTCAGAAGATTGACTTTTGTGTAAAGCTCTTCCCTGTCCTTTCCTGGCTGATTAAATAAATAACACTTTCCTGAATTTTTGGCATACCTTTGTGTTTGTGTTATCTTTTAAAGGTGAAGAAGAGGACTGAGAAGCATATCTGCATCCTCTTCTATTTAATACCAAAACTTACAAAACCCACATGAATCATGAGGGCACCTTTGATGTTCATGCTGGTCTCTTCTACAGGCTAGAAGATAAGAAAATAGGAACAGTACCTGAAGTCCATGGTAGACTGTAATTGCCTACTATCACACTGTGATTTGCAAAGACTGTAGAAGCAATACAAATAGCATTGGTGGAGGGTTTTTTTCCCCCAGGCAATGTTCCTTCCACCCTCAGTTATGACCAGTGCACTTTAGTTACAGCTCCCTAATATGAGCTGAAGAGACTTTTAGCAGTAGCTCAGTGTCAGAGAGGGAGTGTGTAGCTACAGTGTAGGATTCATTATGCTCTGAACTGACACTGCCATGATTCAGCTGACGGTTTTTACGCTTGCTGGCATGGCCTTTTCACAACATAAGATGCTTTGTTCATTTAGTATTGTGCTAGGTGATTGCCATGATTTCAAACAGGCTGATCATGAGATTTTGAGTTTTTTGACACTTGTTTTGGGTTGACTGCACTAGCCTGTGTTTCCTGTGAGTGCTGTAATAATATAAATAACTGTGCTTTTTGTTCTGACCAAGCATATTCTTGAAATGTCATTTCAAGTGTAATAATGGAGAGCATGTTAATAAGAACAAGTGGGGAATGCAGCTGTTGGGTTGTTTTCTTTTTTGAGACTGACCTGCTCAACCTTCCCAGGACCTTCTTCATTTTTTCGTGGGAGCTTGGGAAACAACTGCTGATACATTACCTTCAGGACATTGACAAGTATTGTTCAGAAGGGTAGTTTGTTCTGTTCTGTTTCCTCTACTTCCCACTGCAGTAAAGCTTGGCCTGGCTTGTGTGTTAAGAAGCCAGTTACTCTGACTGAAGCTCTCTTAAGGGCTATAGACAAAGACGGTGAGAACTTGCCTAAAATTTGGTGATGTCTTGGACTGGAATAACAGACTTTGGTTTAGTGTGACTTGCTGTTGTCAATGCTTTGCTCAGAATTTTGTAGGCTGTGCAGATAGCTGGAATACACTTGCATTAAGAATATTTTGGCATTAAAACAACATGTATTTTCATACTGAAAGTAAAGCCCTTTCTTGCTGATCTTGCATTTGTTCCTAAAAAGCAGAGTACTTCAGAGATGCCTGTGGAAAAATAGAGATCATTTAGTTTTGAGCAGTTACTGAAAAACTAATCCTGCACTCCAGAATATAATGAGTTGTGGATTCTTCACTTCATTGAGTGAAATATAACTGGTGTGACCTACTTTATTTGCATATTTAACATACTGGATACTTTCTGTCGGTTTTGTTTGTTTTTTTTTTTTTTTAACTTGTTTCCTAGGAAACAAATGCCCTGGTATACTAGAGAACAGCTATTGTATGGAGAATGGTGCCCTTCTGAGCATTATTCTTTTGTAGGTGGAAGGCTTTAAAGGGGAAAGAGCTGGAGTTTTCAAAAACATCTTTCTTAACCAGAATAGCACAAGGATGTTTCACGCTGCTCTGCAACCCCTCAGTGTATTTCTTTTTTTTTTTTTTTAGTAGGAGTATCTATGTTATAATGGCTTATCTAGTAAAACTGCTATATATGTTCCTATGGAAGGCATACCAAAATAAACTGAATGAGTAACTAATAAATGGTTGTTTTTGTCATCCTTGCTGAGCACCATGTAGATGCATATTTCTAAAAGTGTTTTATTTTGAATTATGTGGAATGGAAACAATAATGCAGAATATAGGGGTCGAGTAGACTTCAGGAAGTAATATTTGTATTAGTGAAGTAGATCAAGAGGGGAGCGAGAAACCTTTTAGATGTAAAAATTGTCTGCAGTTTGTTATGCTGCTGTGGGTTTTTAATTTCTTATTTTTATTTTTAACCCAATGTTTATTGTTATGATGTTAAAAAAAATAGTTGTGATTTTTGCAATCTTAAATTTGAAGCTGTGATAGTGGCATAGTTTTGGGATTGGTAATGCTGAATCTTACTAAGTGGTGAAAGAAAACAAACTAGCTCACTGGTTGAATTGTCTGGTTAAATTACAAGAATGGTGGGGAGAGTGTTGTTGAGTTTAAAAATACTGAGCAAACTGGGGGAGAAAGAATAAAAGGGAATCTGAGCTCTTGGTAATGTGTGACAAATAGGGAATGAGTTCTATGGGTTGAAAGTGCTGCACAGTTCCCCTTTGGTCTTTTTACACAGGCTTCAAAAACTCACATAATGACCAATGATCAGTGGGACAGGTAACTTACAGCCATATCTCTTGTAATTTGTGGCTTATTCTGCTGTTTCTGAACTGCTTGAACTGAGCGTGTAGAATGTGGTGTAAGTCTCAAATACATATGTCACTGTAACCTGAGTTATGTGCTGCAAGGTCTTGATAGTTGTTGTTCTGATAATTTTCTTTAATTCTATAGTTTTCCTGTAGCCCACCGTATGTTGAGAAGGGAATAGTGGCAGGATGAGAGAAATCCATCCATGTAGCTCCTTAATTTCTCACCAGAGCTTTATTTAGTGCCCCTTTATTCAGCGCCTTCCTGAGGGAAGGACAGATTGCTAACAGTAAGAGTGTGTGATCCTGAGCAAAATAAGGGGGTATGCTGGGGAATGGAGCTTGTGTAGAATTGCTTTTGGGTTTGAAATCCAACAGAGCTAATTCTTTGTCCATATTTGCCAGTAGTAGGGATATAATGTGTACTTCCTGCATTCTCTAGGGGTTACAACGTTCAAACAACAGAGCATGTTTCATATAGGGAAAGAAATTATGATTTTTCTTAAGAAAAAGCTCTTTTTGGAGTCAAAGGGAGGTTCAGATTCTGTGTGGTGACTTCTGCAAATGAGTCAGATGGTGATCTCCCCAGGTGGTTGTCATGTGATTTATCGAGTGGTTTTACCTTGTGGAGAGAAAGTAGATGACTGACATTGTTCTGGATGTTCGATACCAGCATCAACTGCTGTTCACGAGTACCTGTTCCTACTTGTGCTCGGTCAAAAAGATGACTGACGGCTAGTAATGAAAGATTTTACAAGTCTTTGAACTCTTCACATGCCAGCTTTTGTGATTTGGGAGTACATTATGCCACTGCACCTCTTCACTGCTTACCAGGGAACCTCCTCAAATTGAAACAAAGTTTGAAGACACAAGCATTATTTAACAGTCTCTCCAAGTAACTGCTTCAAGTTCTTTTAAAAGCAGCTGTACTCGATGTGATCTGCGCCTCTTGTAAGAGCTATGTGCCAGTGAAACCGTTGATCTTGACTAACTTTGTGCACATAAAATAAGACTTTCTCAACACATAGACAGAGTAAAACAACTTCAGGTTTCAACACAAAGCATAAAAATCGCTAGTTCTCACACAGAGCATCTAAAGTTGATTGTCAGCATAAGGGCTGGAGTGGGGAGCAAAAATAGATCTAGGTGCCATAGATCTCTTGAAGCAGTAAAATATCTAGATTATATGACTTGAGCCAGTTAACTATTGCTGAACTGTCCCTTTGCATAATAAATACTCAGCATGTGAATGAAATAATGAGAAGCTGCTGGTTAGCTTGCTCTTCCACTGGTGATGGTGGAAGAATCTAGGGGAGAACTCTGTGCCCTGACTATTCAGTTATTAACAACCATGGATGCAGCAACTAAAACTGCAAAACATGGAGAGGCCAAGCGTTTGGGAGGGAAAATCTTTCTTTTAATTCCAGCTGGGATTAAGTTAAAGCCTGTGAGCAGTGACCATGGCAAATTTTGCAGCATGCCATATTAATTTAACCATGAGAGTCCCCGTTCTGTGGATACATTAGTTAACACTGTTACAAGCTGCTCTCTTTGAATATGCTGAACGCCTTCCCCTCCCCAAACCCAGTGCTTGCCTCTGTTGCCTTTCTTCTGGTCACCTTTTGAGACAAGGTGAAAGGAGGTTGAGGTGACCAAAATGACAACTGCAAATGGGACTGTAACTTCTGTCTTTGCATTAAGCATTCCCATGTCTTGGATCTTTAATACTTCTTTCACTTACTTAGTGGTTTTTTTTCTCTTAATAGTACATGCCATGCACATCCATTGCTGCTCTCAGAGCATTTGTATGCAAATGTAAAACTCTGAAGTGTAGTGCATTTGGGGTGATTGTGTAAAGCAGTATTTGATTGTGTACGTGATTGCAAAGTACAGGCATTCTCTGCTGTGGAACAACTAAATGTGTCATTTAGGGCAAGATCTCAGCTGTTGTAGAAAATACAAGTGGAAATGTTTTAAGAGTTCATTACATAACTGGGGCATCTGATTATTGTTATTCAAATCACTTCTCATAATGAAAGCCAAAAACTTGTAGAGGAGTTGTCCTTGTATGTTAGTGTCATCCTAGCTGTTCCAAAGTGCAGTGTAAATCTCAAAGCAACTCTGATACAGCAGTAGGGTGGTTCCCTCTTACAGCAAAGTTACAATTTCATTTAGTTTTACTATGCTTTTCATCATATATTTAATGACACGGGCATAGGAAATTTCATCCTTTTTTTCCCCCTTCAAGTAAAGAAGTTCAGCTTTGATTTGTAACAGAATAACAGAGTTTCTTAAATCTGTTAAGATTACTTTCCAGTGCTAAAAATAGCTTTTGCCTGAGGTTTTGGAAAACCTCAGATGCTCTGAGGAAATGAAACTGGTGGCCAGATAAAAGAGTAATATCAAGCAGTGGCTACAGCTGTCCCAGGTTGATGCAAACTGGCACTGATGATGTGGGAGTGTATTCTCACAATAGCTGCAGTGTTAGTGGGGTCCCTTGGTGTGGGGTGAATTGCATGTGACAGTACCTACTGGCAAAGATTATTTTCCTCCCTGGGGTTCTCTCTAGGGTGTTGAAGGACATGATGGTGATATGAGAAGCAGTAAACAAGGACTGTTCTCAACTGTGCTGGTTCTCTGTTTTCTACACCACTGATGACTGTGATATGTTGGTCAAAACTTTAAAGTGCTCTGTGTGCAAAAAAAAAAAATCCTTAAATATGGTGTTTAGATAATTGTCAAGTACGTTCTAGGCCTCGCAGAATAAATCAGCAGGAGAGCAGTGAGGTGCAAAATGACATGTCTGTTGCTTTAATTCAAAGTGCTTGGTCATTAGGGCTGCAAAGTTGCAAATATTCATATAGTAATACTGTTTTTTCCTGGTGCTTTCAGTTGCATTCAGTAACTCCTTGCAGAGGAAAATAGAAAATCCTGTCCCCTTTAATGATGCTTAGTTTGTTTTGAAGAGCATCCTTACTTTCAGAAAAATTCTGGTGAGTTTCAGCTAGATGTAATATGAAATGACTGTCTTGGTGGCAGATTCACCATCTGCTAGTAGGTGACACTGTTAATTGTACTAGCATGATTGTTGGTTTGACAGCTCTCTAAACTGAAATGGTGAAATGATACAGGTTGCAAACATACAGAAAACCTCCTTTGTTTTTATGCCTTATTTTGTCTCCTGTAAAAATGACATAATTCATAGTTCCAGCTAAACAAAGTAGTGTTAGTGCCTTGAAGAAGAAACAACCTCTGTCTCAGGGTGGAGGAGAAATGGGCATTGGAGGGAAGATCTCAGGCTTAAGATCTGTTGCTGATGAAAGATTATTTGCATAACCTCAGATGAAACCCTGGCCAGAGAGCCAGTCAATATGTGTCACATATGACCTTTGAAAGGTAAGAGAATGTAGTAGAGCTGCTCTGTGGTGTTGTCAATTTTCTGCTTGCTAGGTAAATGCAGTGGTGCAGTGAATTTGAAATGGTAGAACCTTAAAAAGATTCAACCGATTTTGTTGAAGATTGTGGTTTTTAATGGGAGTACCAAATCCTTATGATTTGGTTGCTTTTTAGCTACCTGTAGTTCCTGCTTTTCCTCATTGTTTTTTTTTTTTCTCTCCATTTAATGCAAGTTGCTTGCTGCAGAACTATATAATCCTTTTTTTCTCTCAAATAAATTGCTGTATATTAGTATAATTATACAACAAGCTTTATTTTGTTCCTTGCTTCATTGCAGTAGATCAGCAGTTCTCTAGGCCATGTAAATCTCTGTATGCCTTAGAAATAGAGTTAAGTCATTGACCTGCAAAGTAAGAAT
This sequence comes from Pseudopipra pipra, assembly GCF_036250125.1. Classification (NCBI taxonomy): domain Eukaryota; kingdom Metazoa; phylum Chordata; class Aves; order Passeriformes; family Pipridae; genus Pseudopipra; species Pseudopipra pipra. The sequence continues at coordinate 24,609,467 of NC_087552.1, read as the reverse complement.
GTGGTTTGCGTTATTTTGACCTGAAATTTTTTTTAGGACTGCATTACTGCTTGATTTTTCATTTTGTTTTGCTAGCACAATAACTAGTGCATGTATACTGCACAGGATGGGACAGAAAGGTTCTACTTTTAGAGGGTTATTCTTAGCAGCATTGCAGTAAAGAGAGAATTGGTATTTTGATTTGCTGCAGTGTAGCCACGATCATGAATTAGGTGCATGAACAATGCCAAGAGAAGTGCTATGTAGCTGGTGTGCTGCCCTTTCACTTCTATTAGCTCTTTGCATGAGACAGTGACACCCAAACCTACTGGTGGTAATATACTATCTTTGTGTTCTGCCTGCACTTTGAGCCTGGAGTGGTTAATGTTTCTCTGTGCCCACTCGTGAGTCACTCCCTTACAGTGCTTCCTTGATTAGCTTCAAGCACTGCATTCCTGCTCTGTTCTTAGGCATAAGCTCTTCCTGCAAGGACTTGAAATACAACCCTATGCTCCTGAAGCAGCAGATGGAAAACTTTTTGTTGCCAACGTTCTTTTGTTGCTAGCTGATCCATGAATTTGAGTTTCTCTTCAAGTAGGGTTAGGTGTACTCCTGTCACCGTCACTAACTACTCAGCTGCTCATGCTTTCAGCAGACCCTCAAGGAAAGAAGCAGCACTGCTGGGAACAGTGATGTGGTGGAACTTGTTTATCATATACAAGAGCAGCAGAGCTACCTTCATGTGAAAAGGCTTTTATAGTGAATATGTTTTTCTTATCAGCTGAAGTAAGACTTTAAAGCTTCTGGAGGAAAATATTAAGATACTTTTGAGTCTGCTAGAAGTTGCTTTATTGTGGGAGATGTACTGGCACAGATACTATTGAAAGCCTATTTTACATGACAGCATAATAGTAAATTTAGTTGAATGCTTTTAGAACCTTTCACAAGAGCTGAGATTTAACACTATAATTTTTTCTTGGGTTGTGTTTCAAAGAAATTGTTTTCTACCTTCTTTGAATAATCTGTAGGGAAGCAAAGCAATTTAGATCAGCAAACAGGAGCTCCTCAAAATACATTTTTAGCAGCTAGTGATAAATAATCTTTTTCTAACAATGGATTTGTTGCTAAATCTAAGTATTGTTCCCAGGTATTCGATTACCTGAGCTGATTTTGTTCATATACTAGTATTGCTGTGCTCCAGTCCTATGCTTATTGTTCAGGTTTGAGTGTATGTATCAGCACTGAAGATGGAGCTTTTAATACAAAAGACATGCAGTATCCATTTCCTTATTGTCTTGAGTGGAGCTGCCCCAAGCTGGCAGTCCTCAGACTGATCTGCAGCCGCTTTGCTGTACTGTGACAACACTGTGGCTGAGGAGAGGCAGCAGCAGCAGGCAGGGAACTGGGCTTTCCTGAATTCCCTTCCTCACAGAGCAGTTTCTGTTCCAAAGGCTTTGCTTTATGGGAATTCAGTGTGATTGTAACTGAGAATGAAGCCTACAAGGAATGCGTTTTGAAAAACCGAAGTTCAGCAAGTTTATGATGTTCATTCATTAGTTTAAAAACATTTTCAAATGAAGTAAAGGGTCTCATGGGGCCAAGTGTCTCAGTGTTGAGCCCACGCTGATTCAGTTGAGCTCACATCTGGGGATTGCCATGAGGGAACACCTGGAGTTGGGGAAGGGTAAAAGAGCCACGCTGTAGGTCTGTTTGCCACCCAGCTCTGTATTTGACACAACAGGACTTGCTGGACTGTGCAGAAAGTGTGAGGTGAGCACTGTGTGGGTTTATACCATGTGGTGCCAGTAACAGAAGCTACAGTGTTTTGAGTTGGTCAGGTTTGGATGGAAAGCACTACAGGTAGCCTGAAGGGGCCTTGCTCACCCACCTGCGGCAGGCTCAGCACCCAGACAGCTCTTGCTCCATCCTTGGGTTATGCCCTTGTAATTTCCTTTTGTTCCTGCAGAACAAAAAATGGGCCGAGTGCTGTTGCCACACATACTGTGTCTTTCCTTCTCAGTTGAGTGGAATGCTAGTTTTAAAAATACTTACTAATCACATACGTGGCTACACAAAATAAGTGCCGTGTTCTCAGACCTGAAGCCAGCGGCTCATGATGGTGATGTTCCCCAGTACTGGTTAACATGTGTGGATCTGTATGACACCTTTTGTAAGTCTTACCTAAAGGGTCCAGCGTTTGACTGTTGTTTCATCTCATTTATAACATTTTGCATTGCATTGCGCAAAATTTGTTTAAAGCCTTGTAGCCAATTTCTGTGCAAAGCTTACGTTTGGAAGACTTATTATCAGTTCTAAAATGTTAATGGCTTAAATATAGTGCCAAATCAACAGTTTATTCAATTTTTAATTGATTATTTTATATCTGGCAGTTTTTTAATTGCCAGTCATCACTTTAAAAAAGTGATCATTCTGCAATTTTTAAAAGAATGAAATCAGGTTACTTTGTCTGTCCAGTTTCTCAGATTATTGTTCCTTCTGTGAGCACTTGGAAAGAGGGACAGTCCACTTCAGCTGATTGTGTTGTAACTGTCTTAGTGGCTATGAGAAATTGTATGAACTCTTCTGTACTTATGAGAAAAAAAGGAAATATAGACTTCACGTGAAGATCTGGCTTTATTTGATAAAATATATTTTAATTTGAACTTTCACTTGTTTTCAGCAGCACTGCTAGCTTGATATGTTGATGCATAGTCTGTTTCTGAGGGCCCTTGAGTTGAAAACTACATGGAGGTATAGGTAAAGAATTTGGTTTCGTGTTTTACATTGTATGTGATCCTGCACCTGGAGAATTCAGTTGGCTCTTCCATGCAGTTCCTCGATTCAACCAGTAATTGTGTTTTGTCTTGTTTGGGTTTTTTGTTATTGTTTGTTATGCTGATATCCCAAAATAGCAAGGCATATGTAAACAACCATGATAATTTGTAACTACCTATCTTTTTTTGAGGGAGAGGAGGAATATATTGAATTGTGCAAAATCTTGGTCCTGTACCAGTGGGCTGTGACAATTCTGGTACCACCACTCTTCAAACTTTTGCTGACTTGTTGACAAGAATACAGAGGAAGTAAGGACCTAAATGTGTTACCCTCTCCTCCTTCCTCTGTAATAATTCTAAAATCCTTTGGCCCACAACTGCAATATTTATTGGAGGGAAAATGAATATATGCCTTTGATCTTATCCAAACACCTTATCCAAAGGGATGGAGTAGGAACCTTCTGCAGAGGATCCTGTTTTATAGACAGGAACTCTTTGAACAGTTAAAGTTCTGAGTTGTCGTTTCCAGAACTTGAAAAAGAGGGACAAGAGGGGAAAAAGAAAAAAGCTAAGAATAACTGAAGCGTCCCTTATTATTCAGATCCTAACTCTGTTGCCAAAGGAAAGCCTCAGCAAAGCAAGAATTAACCATGACTTAACTCAAGGTCTGCACCCTTGAGTTACTAGTTAACATAGGAGGACGTGGCCTGGCTTTCGAAAGAAGCTGCTGGCAGAGCACTGCTTGATATTTGGCTCTGACATATTCACGATGATATGAATAGATTTCTTATGTTGCAGCACGTAAGCAGGATGAGAATGTGAGTCTACTACAGCAGTTGGTGAAAACAACATACGTGTAGTTTTGTGAAGACTTAAGGACAGATGGTGTCCCATAGAATAATTATATAACAGCCAAAATTCCCTTAAAAAATCTTTATATAATAGGTGTGATAATTACTCATAAATTGCCAATCATTGCAATATTTTTCTGTTACATAAATAGTACAGGGATCTAGTTTAGCCCCACTTAAACTCTTGGGTGAATTTGTTCTTTAGTCTGGGTTATTTTTTTTCACTTGCCTTGTCATTTCTAGTCTTCCCTTGTTTTTGACAAAAGGCCCAAATGATGTGCGCTTCTGTCCAATCAAGTGAGATAAGCTGAAAATGTCACCTCTCTCTTACATCTGCCTCTTTAGGACTATTTTCTTTGCCTTCATGGACTCCCGTGTTTTACTCCTCCCAGTCTCCGTCCAAAGGCATTAATGTTCCCCTAAGAAGTTGGCTACTGCATGTTGCCCTGCAGTCTGCCTGAGAGGAATGGAGTATAGAATTAAGATCTGTTTTCTGGGAACTGCTGGCTTTTGCCCAAGATTTTACACCCATTTCTTCAGCTGTTATCTTGGCTGTTTCTTGCATGACTCTTGAGTGGGCTGGGAATTTGTGCAGATTGCTGGAAGAGGGCTTTTAAAACTGGGAATGATCTGGACAATTACTTCTGAGGCATCAGTGTAGCAGCCTTTGAAGCACCAGTGGCCCTGATTGATCTGACATCAAGATGAACTGTCTGCTAGCAAAGGACAGTTGTCTTTTATTGAGAATTTTAAGGATTGGATTTAACAAAGTCCTTTCTTCCCTCTCTAAGTCTAAGCCCTTTAGTATCCAGTAGCTCATAACCCGTCTGCTTTCTGTATCCAAAGGGCAGTTTGCCAACTCCATACAAGCCACAGGTTGCTCCTTGACTGACATCATTTTAGGGGAAGTTACAGATAAAGGTTTTTTCCTAGCTTGTTGCCTATATCATGTCCATGCTGATTTCTACTTTTTCTATGGAAGGTAATATAGGGCAGGGATTCAGATATATATGATGTTAAATAGACTGGCCAAAATTAGGGACATATTACATTTGGGAGGGACAGAATTCTGCTAACACAACATTTCAAGTAGTGCTAACCAAAAGTAGAAGCATATATTAAGCACTGGCCAGTTTGTCTGCAAAGTGTGCTTCTTACTTAAAGGCCTCTGTCTGAAGCTGTGTCCCTGCTTTCCCCAAAGGAACATTGATAGCTTCCTTGCTAGTCATGGACCTGTACCAATCAAAACAGATGAGGGTTTGAAGAAGTAATTATAGGAAGTACAACAGCAAAAGTGCTTCAGTAAATGCCACGGTTTCTCATCTGGAGAAGTACTAATATTGATTTCCTTTGGGACACCACACTTATTCTCAGTGGTAGATATGAGTGTGGTCCTTGACAATTCTACTTGAGTAAGTTACAAGAAAGTTCCTCATAGCAAGAGCAGCTCAGGACTGCAAAGTTGTAGAGGCTGCTTGTGTTAGCCAGGTCATTACTCTGAAAATGAATGTTTCTTTTGTGACCCTGTGCATAGCATAACTTATTTCCATGCTGTTTTATGAGAGCATCAGCCCCAAACAAATTCTCTCCGGCAGTCAGTTGGAAGCTGATCAAAGACTTCTGCTTGCTGGGGATGTATCTGTCTAGGTAAGGATCCTGGAAACTGGGCATTCACCTGCAAAAGCACAGATGGGGGAAATATTCTGGAGTTTGGGGAGTGTGCGAAAAAATGGTATTTGTAACCTTTGTAAGTTACCAAATTAAAGCATTTCAGTAACAATAAATTAAGGAAAATCTCCCTTTCTAAGGAGATTTCTAAGTCAACCAACTTGCTCACAATCTATTAAGAAAGAAATGTCAGTTTGTTCAAACTTAACAAGGAAGTGTCTATTTTTTACTTCTCATTTCTTTTTAGGGGAAAGCATTTTTCCAATATGGAATTGTTTGGTTGGCTGGTAATACAGTTAATTTTCTCACTCTGTCTGCAGAAGAAATTCAAATCAGATTCAGTCCCTGGCTCAGACAAATTGAGAAATTAAACAGATGTCTCTAGCATCCTAAAGAAGTTTCTGAGCAACTAGACTCTTGATTACTCTGTGATAACTTTCATGGTCATCCATCAAAGAGATGCGTTGATTTCTTGATCTGGATGTTGTTAGGACCCTTGCAGGACACTTAAATTTCTTATTTTTCAAGTCTAGTGTGGTTTTTGCTTTACAACTTCAGGATCATCTTTCACATTGTCTATTTGAATTTTTAGCTCATTCCTAAACAGTCCTTTTCTTGTAGTGCACAAGATTCAGCAAAGTCAGCTGGCTGTGAGAGAGCAGGGTGCTGTCTTTGCTCACCTGGGTAAGACAGCATACCTGCTTTTAATGCAGTTGAGCAGTGGATTACCCTTGAAGCCCTGTGAATGCTAGTTGGCATGGAGTTCCTTCTTGCTCCTGGTCATAAAATTGCAGTTTCTCATGATAGGTCTCAGCTTCTCTGTTCATCATCCCCCTGACTTTGCTTGCTCACAGTGCTTAGTGTGGTTTGTTGTCTTGCTTGTTTTTATTTGCATCTACTAAAAGCAATATGACTGATAGTGGCTGTGTAATATACATACTCAAGGATTAAAGACTGAATTCTGTGAAAAGGCAGTGAGATTGCCATCTCAGGCCTGAATAATTATTTTATATGCCTTTTTTTTTTTTTTTTTAGGGTTTTTTTCCCTCCCCAGTTTATTGTCAGGATTGATTTTTTTTTTTAACTGAACATTTGTTCAGATTTATTCTGTGGTATTCCAAGATGATTGAAATTAGTATTTCTAAACCAGTGGTATAGGTACCTGCATTCCCTTTATCATGGAGAGCTGCTCCTCATATTTTTCCATGTCCTGCTTCACTTCAACCTGTTAAAATGACTCCACTGTTCTCAGTCTTGTCCTTCTCTTATATGGAGATCAGGTTGGTGCTTGGACAAATGAATACACAAATCTTGCACATCAAACTTCATAGTCTTTTTTTTTTTTTTGTGTATGTGTGTGCATCTTACATGAAACCCATTTAGGAATGAGATGTATTTTGTTCTGTGTTTAATCAGTTGGTCATTCTGTAACTTGCTTAATTACTGTTTGTATATAAATCAGGTTGAAAAGACACATAGTTTATATTTGTGAGTCTACAGAAATGCTTGTTGACCCGTTTGGTGAACAGTTAAAACATTTGTTCTTGGTTTTTCACCCCATAGAATTACAGAATTTAATGTTGGATTATTTGCATATTGAGTGTCTTAGTGTCACATATGGTAATTTGTATTATTTGCTCTGAGAGACCTGTGGCTGGGAGTAGGACACCTCTGATCAGCAGAAATCTTTCTTATTTTGAGTCCCATGCTGCAAGACCTGGGAGTGCAATAGGATCACTAGGGATCCAGAAATCTTTTCCCAGAACTTCTTGACATGACCCATTTATTGTTACAGCTTTTGTGTCATGACTTTTTCTAACACTAAGTGGAAATTTGCACATCTTCCCTTGTTGCTTAACATGTTACACATACTAATTACATGCTTATTAAATATTTAATTATCATGCATGTCCTATAAAGAGCTTTGAGATGCCGAGACAGGCATTACCTATGCTGACAATTGTTTGCCCTTCTTAAGATGGGCTATGGGAGTTCAAGAGAAGGTTGACCTCAGACGTAACAGGATTGCTTTCTTATCTGTTAATAAAAGCTCTCCAGTAAGATGAAGTGATAAAATACAGTCACAGTTAGGTGATTTCTAACATTGCCAGTGCAAGCCTTGAAAAATATCAAGGCTCCAAGATATGAGACTTGATTTTTAGTAATAATTTAAACTAATATAGTGGGAATTTTGGACTACTAATTTTTATATTTTTATTTGCCTGTGAAGACTAATGAGAATCTCAAGTAACAAATAACTAGTTAACTCAAGCTAACAGTAACGAGTAGTTAGAGTTTTGTGGAAAAACTTAATTACTAAGAGGTCCATAAAACACTTGGAAGAGTTGATGCCTCCCTGTTTTGAGGATTTTAATTTTCTAGTACTGAGAATTAAAGAAAGGCTCTAAGCCTAAGAAGTATTGCTCCTTGTTAATCAAAGGAGTTGCATGGTGGTGACCTGAAGGAGTAGAATGCCAGTGTCTTTCTCAGTAGGTAGGAAACTCCACTGATGTTCCTGCTAAGCAGGTGGATATGTGTTGTTTTTTTGAGCGAGGAATAGGAGTCAGAAAAGTGTAAACTTTATTCTGTTTTGTTAGAAAACAGAAACAGAAGTTTCTGTTTTGTTTTCTGGAATAGTCTGAGAGGATGTAATTCCCCTTCCTCTTAAAAGGTTCTTGAGCATTAAATCCTGCCTGGAAAGGTGCTATTATTGTCCCTTTATTCAGAGACTGTTGCAAATTCTCATTGATTAATGTTGAAATAACCTAAGCTATGCTAGAATAATGTGTGTATAGATAAGTGTATTTATATATACATACATAAACACAGATTTTTTTAATTGCTTTGTATCACAGAAATTGCTTAACACTTTTTGCATTTTTTTTTCAACTTGATTTGCTTTGTCCTTCAATCAGGAAATGTTATATTCTTTTTCTTTATACATTTTTTTTTTCATTCAAGTGAGGGAAAAATCCCAATTGTTCTGTTATAAATATAACTAGCAGACATCTGCCATGTTTGCAAGCTCTTTTATTACTTTCTGGTAATTTAAATGTAATTTTTTGTAGTATAACTTTTCTAATTTTCATGCTTTTAACCCCAACTGGCAACAAAGCTCCATACAGCTGCTCACTCAGTCCCCCCACATCAGGATGGGGGAGAGAATAGGAAAAGTGAGAAAACTCATGGATTGAGATAAAGTCAATTCAATAGATAATGGAGAAGCCACAGGCACAAGCAAAGCAAAGCAAGAGATTCATCCCCCACTTCCCATGGGCAGACTGGTGTTCAGCCAGTCTGAAAGCAGGGCTCAGTCACATTGAACAGGTACTTGGGAAGGCAAACGTCATCGCTCTGAGCGTCCTCCCCTTCCTCCCTCTTCTCCCCTCTTTATATACTGAACATGGCACCATTTGGTGTGGGATATCCCTTGGGTCAGTTGGGGTCAGCTGTCCCAGCTGTGCCCCCCGTCAACTCCTTATGCACCCTTAACCTCCTTGCTGGTGGGATGAGATGAGAAGTAGAAAAAGCCTTGACTGTGCAAGCTCTGCTCGGCAGTAACAAAAACATCCCTGCATTATCAACACTCTTTCCAGCACAAATCCAAAACATAGTCCCTACTAACTACTGTGAAAACAATTAACTCTATCCCAGCCAAAACCAGCATGCTGATGGAGGTGGGGACTGCATGCAAGAGAAAGGCATTAGGTCATAAAGCAGTGAAATGTTGCAAATGAAGTTTATAGCTAATATTTGTGTTTCTTATGTGATCCTTAAAATTAAGAGTATATTCTTTTCATTCTTTTGTGGGGAATGGCTAAAGAGAGTTAGAGTTTATGATGTCGATATTATGTTGGTGAAGTGACAGTTGCCAGCAGTTTGCAAAAGAATATTCTTTCAGATTTCTCCAATTGGTGCAGCTTCTTTGCCTCTTTTTAGCAGTAGGAGTCAGATAATTTAAGAAAAAAAAATCTCTGCTACTATAAGGCAAACTGCATTAATATTTCATCTATTCTAGACCATTGTATTGTGTGGAAGGTACAAGGTTCATGGGAATAAACTTATAAGCAGCAGTTAGTTGGTATGTGATTTACACACCATGAAAATCTATTTAACTATTTTAGGCCTTTAGAGCCCGTGATTCCTAAGTGGATCTATTGTCTGTCAAAGCTGGAGGACAGAGGCACTTACATCCTCAGGAATATGCTGGTTTGGAGGAGTGAACTAACTCTCTTTCCAGCCTGGGGTTAAAAGTAGGATTGTCAGATTTCCCTAAAGTGATCATTTGCAGCATGATATTAAGTCTTTTATAGTGAGGAAATAAAAAATATGCAATCTTAAATGATAACACTGAAAGTGTTGAGGTGTAAAGGTTTATTATCCTTAGTGTATACTGCTAAGTCTGGGAGTCTTACAGTAGTCTCTTCAGTTTGCATTTTTTTGTTTCACTCAGAAAACCTTTTAATGCATTCAGCTTGTTCTTGCTACAAGAAAAAAAAGCTTACAAAAGCAAAGAATGTGTATTCATTGAAGATGTGGGTGAGACAAAGCAAAATAATTATAATGACAGCTTGTAAGTTGGTCTGTACCAGCTTCAGTTATAACTTACTTCTACAAGTTTTTCTTTTTTTTGAAGTGCTTGCCTTTCTGGAATTTTAACCCTACCTTGTAACTTGTCACTTGAATTTCAGAAATGTGAAAAAAAGATTTTGAATCCAAATCCGTTTCCCTTATTGATACTTGATAACAGAAAACTGCTAATAGTTTGATTTGATTGAGGTCTTTAAGGAACAAATCATTCCAGTGTGCAGGAGTGCTAAGAGTGTCAGAAGAAGGGATGTTTAGCTAAGCAAGGAGCTTTAATGAACTCAAATGTATTAAGAGAGCTTAGAAGAAATACAAGAAAGGACAGGCAAGGCAGAGGTGCCTGCAAGCATCCTATGGGCCCTAGGGATTCTACCAAAAAGACCAAAGCCTAGTTGCAGTTCAGACTAGCTTGGGACATAAAAAATTGTTAAGAAGGACCTCTACAAGTATACCAGTAGCAAAAAGAAAGTTCTTTGAAAATACAGGTCTGTTATTGAATATGGAGGCAACTTAATAATGGATCATACAGGGAAGGCTGAAGTATTCAGTGTTTTTGGCCTCAGAAAAGCAATAGGACAGAGACCTCCCAGAGAAGCTGAAGTGTTCTAGTGTTGTGCTATGAGAAAGCTTTATTTGATATCTCATCTGAATCCTCTTTGATTAAATAACAGCCTGTTGTTGTTTCTGTTTGAATGCAGAGTACAGGTTATTCTTTTTTCCTTATGCAATAAACGCTATTACCAGTTTGCTGCCCTTTGCCTTGTAAATAAAGATCATAAGCCTGTTCTTTTGAGGCCAACAGTCATTTCTTTGCTTTCTTAGATACTATAAGCTGCCCATGTCTTTGTAAAAGTTAAGTGCCTAAAACTAGATGTAACATCCAGCTAAGCTTTACAGGGACTAAGTAGAACGTAAGGATTACTGTCTATATTTTGCAGGATATATTGCTTCATTTTTAAGCTCCTGTATAAAGTTTGTGGGGTTTGTATAGTAGCTTTTTATTGTTGACTTAACTTATAATTTACCTTAGGTCTTTAAAACACTTATTTTTAATCTTTAATTTTTTTTAATTATACCTTCTCAGTAAGGAAGCAGTGTATGACTCTGGTTTTGCCAGAGAGGCACATCGTTATTGTTGCTGAAACTGCAGCAATGCCTTGGTGTTGCTGTCCTGGAATGAGAAAAAGGATGGGAAGTGGGGGATTCTCCTGAGAAGTCTACGTGCTATATGTGTGCATATGTATATATATGTATAAATAGCTGAGACCTTTGAGTCTGGGCAGAATTTACTTGCGCTGAGAGTCTTAACAAGCGTCAGCCATTTGAATAATCCTGCATTAGATCTTTTGCTGTGAGGAACTGCCACGTGCTGTTCTCTGCACTGCACTTCTGCACTTGACTGTGTCAGCTTTTGAGTAGCTCCTTGTACATTGTCCCTGATGAATGGATGATTTCATTCTGTTTTGATCTCTACTCTGTTAAAATAAACTTGAGGTCTCATTCTGACTTCTGTAGCAAAACCTATTAAATGTGCTGTCTTCTTTTATCCTGTTGTTAAGAAAAATATTGAATGGCACTAGACTTAGGACAGGCACCTTGTCATGTCCTTCCATTTTGGCAAGGGGGTATTGGTAATTACTCACTTAGCTTATTCTTGTCATTCTTACTGTCATCCTAGTAGATTCACTAAGACTACTTACCCAAACTTGACAATAAGAGCCTCTTAATTGAAATTCCTTCAAAATGCCCAAGACTAGTTAGTCTTGCTGGCAGTAATGGGGCCCAGGACAGGCACAAGATGTGGGTGGATATTGCTGTAAAAACGAGGTTTTCACTTTGTATGTTGACATTAATCAAAATAATTTCAGCATAGTGCACAGCTGCAGTGTCAGTGTCCTCAGGGAAATCTTTTTGATCTAAATGCAGTGGGTGTCATTGAGAGCACTTAAAGTGCACAGGGGAAGTGCAGTCTTGTGGCATGAAATAATCTCAGAATGGTTTGGGTTGGAAGGGACCTTAAAGATCATCTATTCCAACTCCCCTGCCATGGGCAGGAGCACCATCTGTCAGGTTTTATTTTATAAAGAATACAAAGACAGTTGCCAGACTTTTTTTTTTTTTTTTTGTATTTGTAGGTTGCGTTTGTCTTCCTTTGAATGGAGGAAAAGAAGCTTCTATTCATTATTTGATTTGCTTCAGAGCCATTATTGGTTTTGGAAATTTGATAAATATCTGAGTTAATGGTTACTCTGTTGCTTTTTCAAGTGGAGCCGGGCTTGGCAGAGGTTTGCCCTGGTACGTGGCAAACATGATAAAACTTGTCATCAGGAGCCTGTGTTTTGATTCTGTAAGCTGAAAAACAGTAACATCAACTTATGATCCTTTTTCCACTGATTCCAAAAAATGTTTTAAAAGATGCTCTCATGAGACCCTACCTGGAATACTGTTTTGAGCTCTCAGGTCCTTGGCACAGGAAGGACATGGACCTGTTGGAGTGGGTCCAGAGGAGGCCATGATGATGATCAGAGGAATGGAACACCTCCTGTGCAGACAAGCTGAAAGCTGAGGCTGTTCTGCCTGGAGAAGAGAAGGCTCCAGGGGAAGATTATAGCACGTTCCAGTACCTAAGGGGTACCTATAAGAAAGGTGGGGACAAACGTTTTAGGAGATTCTGTTCCAATAGAACAAAGGTTAACAGGTTCAAACCAAAGGAGGATCGATTAAGATTAGACATAAGGAAGAAGTTTTTTGCAATGAGTGTAGTAAAACACTGACACTGTTTTTGTGATTTAAGGAGATGCTACCTTCTGAAGCTTTCAAGCTTTAAAAAATTTAGAGTTGTTTCATGTCTTTGATATGCTGTTGTGGTTTAACCTTAGCTGGCAACTAAGCGCCACACAGCCACTCGCTTGCTTTAACAGCTCTGCCAATTTTGATGTAAAATTTACTTTGTCCTGTCATTACTGACAGTCTGTGGGAAGTAGTAAAAGTATCTGAATGAGCAGAGTCACCATTTTGGATGGAAATATGAATCTTTTAGAAATCCTTCTATTTGTAAGTGTAACTTTTTTCTTATTAAATAAAACAAAAACCCTATCCAGAGAAAAAAACCCCAAAACAATCCAGCCTGCAACATAAAGAGACCATGAACATTCTAATTGGAAATTGTCCTTTAAACACCACTGGGACTGCACAGTAAGTATTCAGTTGAAATTACATGAATTAGTAGTAGTTGCTTGAAACTGGTAATTCATATGGAAAACTCTAGATCTGTTTTGCTGTCTTCATTGCTAATAACATTGTCAGAGAACATTAAAGAATGAACATTTTGTCACTGAACAGTAAATTTATAAGATGTCATATTGCAGTGCATGGGATGGTCATTAAGTGTTTTTTAATTTTTGTTTATCTGGAGGAGCCGATTAAAGCTGGTCACTGCCTAAAAGCACATTGGAAAAAGCTTCTGTTCTTGTTTCTTGGGTTTTCTCTTTGTTTTTAAAATAATCTAATGCAACTAAGGATCTAAATGAAAGAAATCTGCTTCAAGCAGATTTCAAGCAAAACAAGCATTTTGCTCCAAGCTTCATTTCATAGGGGAATTTCTCTTCTGAGAACTGGGTGGACATGCAAAACAGATGAGGAAATCTGGAACAGACAAGATAGCGGGTAGTAAGTACTGCCACAGAGAAAAATGTTAACACGCTTTTGGAATTTCCTTTTTTTTTCACATTGTTGTTAGTATTTCTTCATTGTCTTGTCTGGGTTCCATCTGTGGTCTTGGTCCCTACCAGCTTGGAGTTCCCTGAATTATATTTGTGATGTCTGAGAGTGGCAAAAAATATCACAAGGAGCAGTTTTCGATCTAGTCAGCACTTCAGATTACTTTGGCAAGGACAAGGACATGCAGCTTGTAGCAAACAAGCTTAGTGCCCTTGCTCTCTTAGGATTCTCTATGGCATTACTAGACTTAATTGTGTTGATCCCAAATGCACTTTAATTAGGACAGGCAAGGAGAAAATGAACTGGACAGCACAAATCACATGAATCCCCTCTATCCTGCTTTTTATGTTCTTTGCTTTATTTTTCTCCCTCATTTGATGCTCAGACTTTTATTGGGGGAAAAAAAAAAGAAGTGTCTGGCTATGTCAGACAAGGTAATTGCATCTTTTAAAGTATAGCTGTCTGCTGTGACTAAAAGGTACCAAAACAGCCTTTAATGTCCTGATACTGATGAAAGTTTGTCAGGTGTGAATAGTTGATAAGGCTGCTGTTAGGTTTGTTTTCTAGTGACATTTAAGACAGGCCACTAGAAAAGATGGGCCTCTGCATTTCTCTTGTGTCTCCTCTGGGTTTTTCCTAGATACTTTTATCATACAGTAGTAGTGCTACTCCTTTACACCTGCATTTATCTCTCTATTCTCTCCCTTCCTTTCCTTTTAGACTTCTTAAAATCTGTCAAATTTGTAACCCACTGTAATAATGTATGGCCGAAACCAATGAGTGTTCAATTTAGCATTGCTAAAATGAAACCTTTGCTAAATGCTTTTTCACATGCTGTGTTCTTTCCTGTATATTCGGTATGTTTGAGCGGAAGCGAACCAGCAATAATCTGTCATAAACCCCCAAATCCAGCCTTGTTTAATTGAACAATAAAAACCAGTGTTTCATCAACACTTTACCCTTCCTGAGCCTGAGAAACTACTGGGTTTTTTGCCTGTACAATAGGAATAGTATTGTACTCAGCCGTCAGCTTTGAGAGAGGCCTTGTCCTGAAGAATTCAGTCTATTTAGACAAGACAATAGATGATAGGGAAAACTGAGGCACAGGAGGGACATGACCTGTGCGGGGTCTTGTTGCAGGTCAGTGGCAAAACCATGGTGAGAACTCGTGTGCTGTAGCTGTTGTCTCATTGCTGGGTGAGCCAGCGCTCGCTGTGAGCTGCCGCTTCCCAGGCACTCCTGATAATCAACTTGCAACATGCACTGAAGGTCAAGCTTCTCAGTGACTCTGTGGGTGGTGCTGTCATATCTGTTCTTTCAGTTCATTGTCTAATATATAGCTTTGGGTCTCTCAGCTTGTTTCTAAACTTCTTCATAAATCCAAAGACTAATCTGGAATGAGAAAATGTTAATTTGTAGAAGTATCTTACACCAGATTATAATAAGCGGGTCATTAAGCTGTCATGGTCTGTCGTGTCTGTGGGACTTGAGAGACATTTAATCAGCAGATTATTGACACTACATGGCAAACAGTCTGATATGGAAATGAAAGTTCACGACCTTAGGAATTGCTAATAAAAGTTCCTGATTCAGGTTACTGCTGCTAAAAAAGAAGAAAGGTTTATATATATTTTTGCAGTTGTTTTTATTGTAAGGTCAGTGATAGGTGAAGAAAGCAATGCCTTGTAGTTCAGGCTCAAGGCTTTTTATCAGCAACTGTAGCATTGCACTGCTGCTAATGTTCAATTTTGTCAAGCCTGCAACAGTTTCCATATGTTGTGCTGTAATCCTCTTTTTGGTAATATTTTTGTCAAAGTTGTTTCAAGTTCCTTTGACATAATAAGGATTTAAACAGTATGCGTGTAGTTTTAGGGATTTGTTTATTTAGTGGTAGTAAACTCATACACATTTTTTGTGTAGAGTATAAGCACTGTGCAGAAGTTGCAGTTTAACTGTGTCTTTGCACGTGTAAAACTGATTAGCTGTTGCTTTGTAATGTTTTAGATGGTCTTAAAAACAGAATCCTTCTCTGTACATCAAGACAAAATGCATTTTGCTTATCAGCCCTCTCCCAATTAAAGGTGTGAGAGCATCTAAAGTAGAGAAATTTCAGAGCCCTTCTCTAAAAACAGCCATGTTGTCTCTCCCGCCCCAAGCTCAGTGCTCTGGGACCAAAGTAGGTTGTGAACTGCAAACCAGAACTGAAAGGAGCTCCTGGATTGTGTGTGAAGTGTAGTTTTGGTGCAGAATACAAGTACAGATGGCCACAGTTAGTTTAGCTCCCCCAGAATTTCCACTGCAATCTCTTGTCCTTATGCAGTTGCCATTTTCCGTGTTTCATACCACAGTGAAAATGAAAACTAATGTTTGAAAACAACAGTTCTCAGGAAGAAGCTACAGCCTTAGTCCTTGGTGTCTGTAATTGACAATAAAAAGTGAATAAAACCAACAGAACTGACAATAAGCCTTTGCGGTAAATAAATTCTCTTACTTAGGATTTACAGAAGAGATTAATAATAGCTGACATTTTATTTTTTTCATATTGTTTAGACTTGTTGCCAGTGCTACTGCCTGTGCTACTCTTATTTTGAAGGGAAATATGTTTACAGTTAATTGGCCTAACCCTAGTTAGCTGAATTTAGTAGACAGACAAAATTTTAATAATGAAAAGGATTACAAATTAATACAAATAGCTAATACTTTTGAATATTGCGTAAAGCATTCTAAATGTTAAATGGAACATGGGAATACAAAAAAGGCTTATTTTTAGTTGTTCATTCAGCCAAGTGTAAATCAATTAGATACTGTACTTCTTGTCTTATAGTTGTTTTGTCTTTCATACCTGTTTTACAAGAACCTTAGCTGAAACTTGGTAAGAAGGTGCTGTAGTTTTAGTTAAATGGGAAGGATTTTTCAGTGATGAATATTTCATACCACCACGTAATTTCGGAGTGTGAGGACTACCCCTCTCCGAGCTGGATCAGGGGAAAGACTGTCCCTGGGGGTCTTGAGACCCGATGGAAAGGTGGGTCCCTGGTGTGGAGCATCAGAAGGAACTCGGGAGACAGGAGATCAAAAGCGGGCACAGGCCGGAACTGCTCTCTCGGTACCTGGGTTTTGCCCGCTGGAGGACGGCGGACTCTGAGTCTTTTGCTGGAGTGCTCAGCCTTCCTCTGCTGTTCGACTGAGCTCAGACTTGGGAACCACCATAGCGCTGCTTTTTGAAGCACTTTTGGAACAATTTTTCAGTAGCCCGGGAGGCGCCGCCAGCCCAGGAGTTTCCCTTTCCGGAGTCAGCGCAGTCTCATCTTCAGCCATTTCGCTCTCTCGCCCGCACGA
Organism: Pseudopipra pipra; assembly: GCF_036250125.1. NCBI lineage: Eukaryota > Metazoa > Chordata > Aves > Passeriformes > Pipridae > Pseudopipra > Pseudopipra pipra. Next base: position 24,592,549 of record NC_087552.1, on the reverse strand, counting down.
AGCGCCACTGCCCCGGGGCCTGAGCCCGCTTGGCCCCGCCAGCCCCAGCCCCGCACCGGGTCAGCCCCAGCTCTGCCACCACACACACACGTGGTTTGCTGCTGGAACCCACACCGGCAGCACAGGACTTTTTCAGTCTCCCCTCCTGAATATATTGTCATTAAACCAAGACAGAAGGCTTGAGTTACTAATTTCAGTGATAGAATAAAGCAATGAAATATAATGAAATATATAGTAAGTATTAGATGTTAGACTGTTCAAGAGAAATACTACACTTGTTAGGTGTTTTTCTGACTTCTAAAATGTAGTTAGATTGCCATAACTTGGGGTTTGGGGTTTTTTTTAAATTTATCTCCACTGTAATGGCATCAGTCTGTTGCTCCTAATCCCTCTTTATGGAAAATTCTATGGGATTAAAAAAACACACTATACAATTTCACTGAAATGTGCTATTTTTTGTAATTTGATGTGAGTATGTTCAGTATTCACTGAGTAATAGTTCAGTGAAGAATTCCCCTTGTTAATTCAATTAACGCTTCTTGATCCTTCTCATTGTCCAAGTTGCAGCCTTCCTTTTGTGGAATGAAATTGAACAATTGATAGGAAAGGTCAATGGAAATTAGTTTGTCTGTGCTGCGGGACATGCAGCTTGTTCAAAGAATAGTCACTGAAAAGTAGATCAGGGATTTGTCTTATGTAAAAACTTTGGTGGCTTTGAGCTCATACACATGCTTCTATAGCAAAGTTCTTGCTCTTGTGTAAATAGAGAGGTGACGGGGACATGAGGTTGTTTCTGTATAAACATTTTTTGGCAACTCTTTTTCAGTAGAAAAATACAAATGATGACAGCTGTTGGAGTGAAAAAAATTTTGCTTCCATAAGGAATTTTTTTCCTATGCAAAATCATTAGTGGTGGCCTTATTCAAAAGTATTAAAAATAGCAGTCTGTCTACAATTTGAATGATAAAAATGTATATAGTTTTGCTAGAAGGCATTACTCAGTGCCTTTTCTTGAAAGCATGAAAGGAATAGATGAGGGACCAGTGGTTAAACTGTATCACCCTTGATAACATGTCAGTGTTATGAATTGTTATTCTTTTAACAGTGAGTGAATCAAGGAAGATTTGAAGGTACACGTTCAGGGTAAAAAATCTAAAGTGAAAATTGTGGTACAAGGATGCATTTAAAAAAAAACTAAGAACTTGTTATTTCTAAATCATGAGATGGACTGTGCTGCACTGATTGCTTATGCAGACTACTAAAGTGCACCATCTTGGAAAATGAAACGCATCCAGGATACTGCTTTGGGACTGGCAGATGTCATGCGGCACTTGGGGCAGATAATTGAGCACAGCTTATCTCCTCAGCTTTTATAAACAGGTATTGCATTTTTCAGGTTACTGGATTTTGGTTTTGGTATTTGTTTTCTTTTTTAAATTTTATTTTGCAGGTTAAGGCAGGGTGATATGTTAACTTTCATTATGAAATGAGCTATCTTGCTAAAGAAAACTTACCTGGATGCTTACCATGCAGCTTACCGTACCGTGCATTGTATGTACCAAGAATAGCATTATTTTTGGTATAATTCCTAGGGGACTTCTACAAGTAGGCAATTTTCAACATCACTGAACACAGGAATAAAATTCTTAATTTGTAAGATTAGCTGCAGTGCACTTATTAGGAAGGACTCAAAGCTACACACTCTAAAGAATAAAGAGAGAAAAAAAGGGAAAGGAAGAAGAACCTGAGATCCAGGTACTATTTTTATTAGTGTCTGATCATATTTTGTCTTTTAAAGCTAGAAAAATACTCTGATCAATATGAAAAATATTATTATAAAAGTGTATCAAAGTTCTGGTTTCGCATTCACTAATATCTCTCATTACCCTAGAAGGTGGGGAGGAGAACTTTTGTACAAAGTTCTAAATGTGTGCTTATGGCCAGTGTATACATACATGTATTCCTCGTGATTTTATCAGCTGTGTTATTGCCTTTCCTGCATATACCAGGAGAAAAGGAATGGCTGGATTACTCAGAAAGCCCTTGGTGACGGGATTTGGAAGAGTGAATTAAGTAGAAAGTGTATGTCAGAGCTTAAGCTGAGCTCTTAATTGTATTGCTCCTGTCAGGTGAGATTGACCCACAGAGTAACCTTCCCCTGGCATTGTGCAAACCTCCAGTGTTTTCAGTCCTGACTTATGGAAAAGCTACATGGAAATATAGTGAAAAAATATAGCAAAAAAAGACTCTTCTGTGGTTTACTGCAGTGCATAGGACACACTATCGGGCAGCTTAGGGTCTTTGGTTTCGCTCCCCCAGTTATTGCTGATTCATATGGCAGAAATAGGAAGAGCACCAGGATGTCTGTCTGTGTTACATTGATCAGTGAGGTTGTTGAGAAAGAAATGGATGTATTTAATAAGCATATATGAGTATCTTATGACTCAAACTGGATGAAATTATTTTGTATTTACTGGGAGCCGAGAACAGAGGGAATCCCTCAACTGATGCAAAGAGGAGAATCTGTATTCATGATGCATCTTTTATTCTCCAGGGAATCTGTGATCTGTAAGATGCCTTAATTTTGCAAGGGGGTAACCATTTAAAAAAGTAAACTGAGAGAATACAAAAACACAGGTAGTTATTCTCAGATGGAGATATAAAACAGTTTCATTTGTAAAACTGACTGCTTGCAGTTTTAAGTAACAGAAGATATGGTAAGGCTGGTGGGCATTCTCATGTCTTTCTAAAATAAAAATTATTTTTAAAGAGGAGATGGAGCAGTTGGCATCAAATGCAGTGGTACTATTTGTAGTCTTCTGATTCTGTGATGTGAATTAATGGTAACTGAATTAAGGAAAGCTTGCTGGTTTCTCATTATGTTTTTTTTTGTCCACTTCTTAGTTTTGTCTACAGGTATGGTAATAAATTGTTTCTCTGAAGTCAGGTACTGTGAACATTAGCAATAATTATAGGGAGAATTTTCAAAAGCTTCTAGTAGTTCTTGGCTACTGTTAAAGTCAAAAGGAAAATTAGAGGGAATTGTGCCTCAATGAAGTATGTTTGTATATCTTGATTGTTGTGCATATTTTGCCTAATTTTTTCAAACATTAAAAAATTTTTTTTTAGTTGTGTTTCATACTTTTGGATAAATAGATGCAGTGTCTTATGGGGACAGACAGTCAACTCAGCCAGCAGCCAAAACTCATCCCCTAGTCACTGGAACATTGTGGGATGTGGGCTTTCTCCTTCTGCTGCTTCTTTCACAGCTTCAGCCTCCACACGACCCCATAGATGATCAGAAGCTCTTTTTTGTATGTATATGTGATTATGTTAGTTGAGAGTGCAGGAACTCATTTTACAAAATGGGGGTTGTAAGTTCTTGTAGCACAGCCTCAGACATCCGTGTCTTGTAGGAATTGTGTAGGAGAGGCAAGAGTAGGAGCACTGAACAAGTCAGTGATAGACCACACTGACAATGTAGAAATCTATGAGATAGATTTGTTGTCCTGCACTGTTATATAAAAATCATATGTCTTTACTGTAATGGCAGGGCAGGACAACAACTCTGTTCCTTAATTTGGGGCATACATGGTTTTTCCTTCTGCTCCACCCAAGGCAAGATCTGGTAGTGCTAATTACTGTATTAACTGAAGGAGAGACAAAAAGCTATTGGTGGTGTCTCTTGTCTTCATACACACAGTTCCCCTTGCTCTCTCTTTTTAGTGCCCTGAGGGGGACTGCTGTAGAGTATAATTGTTTGATTTGGTGCATCGAGGGAGAGAGGGAGAATCTGACACGCCACCCTGCTCTTGTTTGTTCTCTGCCCATTTGGCAGTGACAGAAACCAAGGAGAGGTCATGTGAGTGCAGCCAGAATAGCGTGGCAGTGCTGGGAATGCAGTCACATTACACTGGGCTCCTTTCATGCCTTCTGTCTGAATAGGGGTCAGTGCTGTACCAAATGTCATGGAATTAATTGGTGATTTTTATGCAGACACATCTAAATGGCATGCACTGAGGAACCCCACCCCGTGCTGCAAACAGCATGTTGTGCTTTCAGGGCAGATGGGAAGAGCTGACCATGGACTGTTGAATGAAGGTTCAAATGAAAATGGGAGTGACTTTGGAGTAAAGCAATTATGGGGCTGATCCTAGAAAACCCATTTACCTGCTGTTTGTATGACACAAGCTAGATGATCTACCACGGAGACCAGAGTCTAGCAGTCACACAAGGATCTGCTGAAGACATGTTCCCTAATAAAAACACCTGCCACCCCAAAGTTTTAGGGGGTGTAATCTTATATGTTTCTGTTTGTGTGTTTGTACTTTAATGTGCCCTTGCTGGGATGCCTTGTCTCCCTAGCATCGTTGAGGTTGAAGTGTAGTTAATGAATGTGCAGTTTTATGCTGACATGCTCAACTACTTATGGAGTGTGATGGTCCATGTACAAAAATCCTGAGAACTCAATTTCATTGCTGAGTGTTGATGAGGTGCAGTGGGGTCTCATACAGGAGTTGTAATCCATATGCTTTAACTCTTAGAGTTGGGCACTGCCAGTGGCGGTGACATTTGAAAGAAGAGCCCACAATCATTTAGCAGGCTACAGCTGTACTAGTGATGCTGTACAAGACCTTTGCAGAGATAATAGAATTGAGGGAAACTTAGAGAGCAATTAGTTTCTTTCTGATAATGTTTTCTTAAATGTCATGAAATTTATTTTGCCTTTCTATATTCCATCAACTTACTAGCTCACAGATTGATGCATGCAATTTCAAAGCTGTCTTCTGTTGTGTTCCCAATGAATAAATTTTCAGCTTATAGCAGGTATTTTCTTAGTCCTTAAGTATATGATACTGTGTTTGGATGGTTAAATTTCATTCCATCTGTGTGTCCCATATGTTCAGCCCTCCTACTGTTCCAGTTTGTTTGTGGTCACATTTCTTCACTAAGTTAAGAAAAGGACATGAGGTACTAAGGGAAGGATTCTTGCTGATGGCTCCACAGTCATGTTGATGGCCTGTACAGCTGTGTTCTGCTGACCTCTGTCTCTGGGTAGCTCAGTGTGGGGTTAATTGTAGTTTTTGTGCAGCAGGGGAGGATCAAAGTTAAAGGTCTCTTTCTGTCTCCTGATGTTTCAGCTTAAATAAAGAAATACCTAAAAGTATATGAATATGGTTGTAGTGGATGTACTACAGCACAGGTTAATGGGGAAATCTCCTAGGCTGGAAATGGAAGAGAAGGTAAGAAGAGCAATCTGGATTTCCCTGGGCGTGTTGGTCAAGATAACAAATAGTTTCAGTTGTTTCAAAGAGGTCAGTAGATGAAATTATTGAAAAACAGTAAAAATATGTTTGATATTCCTTTTCCTTGCTCAATTAAATTTTTTTGGTTAGTTTGCATTTACTTCTCAAAAATTTGACTTCCAATTACACTTGTTCTTAAACAAAAGCAGGACTGAAAGCTGGAGAAGCTATGTTAAGAGTGCTTTCCTTTCCAAACCTTCCTCTGGGAAAGCATGCCGTTGCCTTTCAAGTTGTCTCCTGTCCTGTTGTCTCTGTGTTTGTCACGATTAATTGCTGGAAAGTGAAACCGACACTATTGTCTTTGGGTAAGACTTCAGCAGTGTTTTTCAGATGAGGGAAAACCTTCAAATAAGTTGTTATGCTTGCACTTTTGTGCTGCAAAATGTTTATTTTCTCTTCTAGCATGGATTCAAATTGCAGCACAGGCAGGGAGGTGTCAAAATTGATTTAGCAGTTTGATGCTGTGCATGTTCTCCTTTATACTTATGTTCAAGGTTTTACCCTTGCTCTACCAGGATACCTTCTTGACATTGGTATTTTTAGCAGGAATTAACTGTCTCTGGTTAGCAGCGGAGATACACCTTCTTTGCTGTATAATGTATAATTATCTGTTATCTGTAGTGTGGAGTTATACTCCTTTAGAAGATGAAGCCTTTTAAGCAAAGTTGAGAAAATGTCCTGTTTTATGCTTTTGCCCTTTTGTTTCTGTGACACGCTTGTTAAAACACACATTTCTTGATCTCTTCCTATCCTTGACTTTAATATTTATGCTGAGAAATCTGCTGTCAGGGGTAGTTGTGGGCCTCTCTGAGGCTCTCAATCTGACAGAGGTCTGCTTGCCCTAACACATTGGTATTGTGTAATGTGCCCAAAGCATCACAATTCCAACGAGATCCTGTGGGACTCTTAAAGGCAGAGTTCTGGACAGTTGTATTATCTTGCAGTTGATCAAGCCGACTGTAGTAGATTTGCCTGTAAGGCTGGAGTTGGGAGTCTGTGGATTGCAGATGTCCCTTTTGAGATTCTATGCAGGGTTTCCATGGGGAAACAGCTAAAGTTGTTTAAATGAGTTTTACTGCTGGCAATCAATAGTAAAAAATAAATGCTTTCTTTTATTCTCTTCTATAACAATGTCCAGCTGGGCATGGAAACTTATCCAGTATTCATATTTTTATGATTAAATGGCTGCTTTGTACTGCTCATATACCTTGTGCCTTGAAACCCTTCTGGGGCTGAGCAGAAAGAAAGAAAATACTTTTCCTGCAAATGAGGAGTTGCAGTTCTTGGACCAAGTTAAAGTGACGGGTGAATGCATAAAGTCAAACCAAATCCAGTTCTCTGTGCACGATTGTTGGTTTTTTTTTTGGTGGCATTTGTTCTTGAGGTGTTGTTTCGTGTGATTTTTGTTTTCTTTTTAATGTGGGCCCCTGTTTGGATACTGAGGTGTGACATGAAGACTTTACTTTGAAGATCATACTAGTGTTTCCAAGGCTTTCTTAAAAATGGTCTTGAGGTACTGTCCTACTTGGTAATGACTATCTACAAGTATGTAAGGTGGGCTCTTAAAAACAGCTGCTCTGCTTTTACGGATAAGGGAGAAAATTAGATTATCTGGTTGGCACGTACACTCTCTGCTGCAAGTTATCTTTGCAGTACCAGAACATCACCTTCATCCAGAAAGAGTGGTAGGCAAAGACTGACTGACTGCAAGAGCACAGCTATGCAACACAAGGGTCTTAATGGTACAGCATCATTTGCTTTTCATAGCTTTTCTCTTAGGGAGCCTCCGTATGTACTACAACATTTCCAAATCCTTCAGAGACATTTTGTAATCCTTGCTTTCCTGCTAGGTGTCGACAGAGGGATGAGCTATTGGTGTTTGTGCAAAGCAGCGAAGGTTTGTGCAAACAGTAGGCAAAGGTAGTGGATTCATCAGGAACTATAGTTTATGGAAATAATGTAGTTCAAAGTGGCAATAAAATTGGGAATAAAAGTTTGCACTTACAAATGAGCATTTTATATGATATAGGTGATACTGCTTATGCTGTTGTTTAAACTGAAATTATGTAAGAGTAGGCTCTGTTGTAGTGAACTGGAAATCTTCCAGTATGGTTCTGTTTATTCAATGCATTTATCCTTAAAGCAAGTTTAATACCCTCAAATTAAATTGCAGTGATAGCGTTGTAGATATCTTCAGCACAAATCCAGCAAAGGTGTCAGCAGCAAAACCACCCCGGGCTGCCATATATGATCTCAAGAGGCACCTGTAGAGAAGGGGAGAGGATTTTGTCTACATGTTTTGTCTACATAGTCAAGCTCCTGATGCCTCTTTTGAGAATGACAAATAATAGAGATGCTTTTGATACTACCTGGAAACTAGATAAAAGGGACAGCAATCTGTTTCATTTAGACAAGCAGCTGTTTATAACTTTTTTTTTTCCACTGCCAAACTGTGGAACTTTTGCCTAGAAATAAAGCCTTCAGGTAAATGGCATTGTGGCCATTTGTTGCCTCTTGTTTGTTCCATGTCACTTGTGTTTGAAAAGCAACTGAAATCACTTTTGTTTACTTTGCCCCCTGCAAATAATGTGAGCAATAAAGAATTTTGGCCAATATTTACAGAACATCTGTCTTGTAATTTGGCTTTGTGTGTCTGGATTGCTGGTAGTAACTGTGTGTGGGTATTGGAAAATAATTTTTATATGTGTCTAATTGGCATTGAGCTTTATTTGTTTTCCCCACATTTCTCTCAAAACCCAAGGTATGCATAGGTATACACACAGCTGGTCTGACTTTTGAGGTTGTGCTTTTGTTTGTGTTGACAAAATAGTGCTGGTTTCTGTACGCTCTTGACTGCATCTTTGTATAGTGAAGAGTTACTAGGCTGTCAAATAACTCTTAATAAACCTACCACAAACCTTCTGGTGTCTACTTCTATCCTGCATCCTCCAGCACTAGGTGCTATGACTATTTGAAATTGATTTAGGTTGTATATTAACATATGTCATATATGTGTGTGTTTGCCATTGTAGAGTGTATAGTTCTGAGACAGATTTGTTCAGGGGAGAGGTGTGATAGGCTATACAGTTACATCATATCAGGGTCGGAACTTAGGATACTTGAACTTGGCTTCTGGCATGTTGTTAAATTGCAGTGCACTTCATACCTTTTCAAGCTATGATTTCTTCATATATGTGATATCAATTTCTTTGTAAATGGTTTTAAACATATTACTGTGGGAGACCCTAAAAAAGAACCAGGAGTGAGCATTCGGTGAAGGTAAGAGGCAATAAAGCTATTAAGGAATTTGCTAGGAAAAGTTCTATGTGCACTTGCAGATTGAGGGTGTGTTCACCATTTGCTTGATACTCACTGTTTTACACACTGGTTGTTTTTTTTGTTTTGGTTTTGTGTGTGTGTGGTTTTGTTTGTTTTGTTTTGTTTTGTTTTTTGTTTTGTTTTTGTTTGTTTGTTTTCTTCTGTTTTAAGTAGGAGAGCCAGCTTACATTGTTTGGCCCAGATTTGTCTGTAAAGCTGGTGGGTTCACTTGCCTCTCTGTTCAGACTTGTTCAGTGTTCTCATACTTCCCTCATCCTCCATATGCACTTGCTTCTCTGCAAAGTGAAGGAAATGAATCTCTGAGTATAGTCCATTAAAACAGCCTGGGATGCGGCAGCTTCTGTAGCTGGGATAGAAGATCTTGGGACTCTCTCTCGTCCCTGTCTCAGCTGTGAGCACAGCTAGAAGCTGAGACTGCTTTCTCAAAAGGAAATGCTGAACATTCAGAATATCGTGCTGTGTTGACAAACCTACCTGTTTGTGTTTCCTGGCTCTGCACTCTGAGGTAGTCGCCACTTCAATCAATTGTGTACGCAACTCAATTGCCAATTTGTTACTAAGGAAAAAGACTAGCTCTGATTGTTTCAGTTTGCTGTATCAAATGCTTGAATTAGGCGTTACAACTTTACTGCTTGTAGCTGAAATAAGTGAATATTTGTGTATCAGTTTCCTAATGAGACTTTAATGTATACTATGTTTTGTTCTGGTTGGGGTTTTTTGTTTGTGTTTTTTTTTTTTAAACTTCTGCTTTTAGTGGAACAGCAGATTCAGGAAAAGAACATGAAGAAGAATCATAGTGGGGCTGCACCTAAATAGTCTGAAGCTCAGGTAGGGTGGTTTGGGATGAATGAGATTGGCACAGTGGCAGGAAGAGGACAGCCGGAGGAGGTCTAGCTGTCCTCTGGGGCTAGAAGCTGCTAGTCCTGGGCCGCACAACAGACCTGGAAAATGACCCATTTACAATACTGCTTCCAGACCTTTTCCTTCACCTTAGCTTGAAACAGAACATGCTTTCTTTGCCTTTAAACTTTTTCTTAGCTCACAGACCAGAATGAGAAGACTTATGTCTTTGCACTGTGAAATTGCCAAAAAGAAGTAATGAGTGTACTGCTAGAGGATGTGGAATTCAGGTTTAGTTTTTTCCCCTGATTATCTTATTTTATACTTTTCTGCTGCTTATATTTGTCTTTTAAACTCATTCTGTTTTCATACACTGCTGCACTTACATAATTTTGGGCCGTTTTAAAAATAGAAACTGACTTTGGGCACAGAAGCTGCAGTGGAGGACTGATCCAGAGATGGAACGGTATTGATGAGGAGAACAAGACTGGACAGGAAAAGTAGAGGGACATGGAGCACTTAATGTAGTTCAGAACTGAATGTGGGGAAGAGATCCTTGAAGAGGTGTGTGCAGCAGAATTTCTCAGTCTTTCCACAAAGTCTTTTGGGCTCAGGAAGAGCAGAGAAAAAGAGTACTGTGAAACGAAGACAAATTGAGAGTGTAAAAAAGAGTAGAAGAGAAGGGATAGGAGCTGTGCCAGATGCGTGTACCAAAGTGACAGTTAATGGAGATGTCTTGTTACTTCAACTCTGTAGGCTTTTTAAATGTTTGTGTGGTAGTGGTGGTCTACCAAAGACCTTAATGGTCTTTGATTTTTGTATGGGGAAAAAAGGTACTGGTTTTAGGAAATGAGCAATATCCCCTAGAAACAAAAATATTAAACTCTCAAAAGCTTTAATAGAAGAATTTAACAAGTGACTGTCATGAATAAATTTTATGTGCTTTAAAATAAATCTGCTCCAAATGAAGTATTTTCTTTAGACATCAGGACCTGAGTTTGAAGAGTCTGTGTGCATTTGAAAAGAGTTAAATTTATTTTATCTAGGCTTGAGAGGAGTTGTTTGAAAGTTGAAGCAGGGGAAATAGGGTCCAATTCATTCTCCTTTTTCTATTTTCTTATATATCAATTTCTATGGACAAGAGGAGAGGGACTTCAGTCTTTAGGGACTCTTGCTCCAAGCCGATTGGCAGTGCTTACAATTGCACCACCAGAAAGCAATAAAATAAATACAGAGAACGACAGTAACAGAAAGCAGATGCCTTGCTTTTGCAATTAAAGAACTGGAGAAGGCAGTAAGAAAACAATGGCAATTGACTATGCGTTAGGACGGAGTATATCTATCTTGGTTACTTGTCAAAACAAAAAACTGGTGAAAATGAAACATATGTTAACAGCCATAGTATCTTGCTTTGAAAATTTGGGTCAAATGTGCTTAATTTTTCATTAGAGAACATCATGTTAAGAGTCCTGCAAGATGGAGCAGACAGCTTTTCTCATTGTGTTCTTGTGTCTGCTTTTCTACTTTGGATAATTCTATAAAACCAGTCAAGTCTCTGATTTAGCTGAGCAAGATGTGTGGAAACTGGGATCTCTTTTTTTTTTTCTTCCGTATGTGTGTTTTGTATCAGGAGGGAAAAGGTGTTACTGAGACAGTTATCTGTGAAATATAGTTTAATGTTTTTTTAGAGGCTGCACATAAAATGGAAATATATTTGACATCTTGTAGTCTATATCTGAATGTCACCGTGAACTAAAATGGTAATTAGTCACCTACACAGCATCTTCATTCACTGACTGTCATACATGGAGCTTTTCTGCTGGTAGTGTCTCAAGGCAAACAAGAAATAGGCTTTAGGAGAATGCATTCTTTGTAAGCATTAGCATAACGTGTGAATGTATATGTATGCTTTGAGCAGTTTGCTTCTCCTTTCGTCAGCATGTTTGTTTAGCCACATGAAAATGAGATGCTGTAACAATTTGTGTTGAGAATGGAAAAGTTCTTGAGACTGGGGTGTATGGAAAAAGAAACAAGGGCAGACTTCTGATACCTTCCTTCCATGTGATATTGGTTCAGGCAAAAGCTGTAGGGTTGAGAAGATCTTTTTGCAAGAACGCTAGCTGACATATTTTAAGCAGAGTACACATCAGTGGCATGAAGGGGAGAAAAAACCTGTGTGAAACCTTATTTTAATTTCTGGCTTGGTGCTTTTTCTGTCAGAGCTACTTAAAAACAAACAAGCAACAAAACCAAGAACAAAATCCTTTGTGCTCTGACAGACAGAGCTCCTTTTTGCCCCGGCTTCAAAAGCAAAATGACTGATTTGGCATAAAGTACTTTAAAGAAAGCAGTGAGTATTCTGGCTGAAATATCTCTGAGTCTGAGCACAGAATGCTGCAGAGGAAGTGCTTAGGGAAAAATTGTTCATCTGGGGTTTTGGAGTCAGTCAGGAGCTTGTCAGCACTGCTTTATATATATACAAAGCTCAGAAGTCCTGTGTTTCCTTGATTGAATTTCAGGATGTGAAATACTACACTTCATGTTGTCCTGATCACCGCTGTGCTTGTCAGTAAAATACTGTACCTTGTATTTCTGTGCTGTGCTGACTTAACTCACACAGAAGGAAGTCTTGCTCTGTGAATAACCTATAGCATATTGCCATGGAAGAAACACCGAAGTGCCCATAGGAATCCTTATAGATCTCCTTGCTAACAGTCCTTGCTAACATTGTGCACAAAGTTCTTGCACCTTCAGGGAAGGGCAGGTGGAAGGTTTTCACGCTGCCAAAATATGAGGCTAAACACCAAAAAAGCTCTTGCAAGTAAGCTCTAGTTCTGAACTCTGACAATTTTGGCAGGCTTCTGATAGCGTGTTTGTGTTGTTATGGGGAAGGTGAAATTAGGTGGCTGCGCTAGGGTTCTGTCTCTCACAAGTCTTTAATGTAACCACACTTGTACATACACTGGTTTATACACGTGGCACATTAACCAACCTTTTACTGCTTGGCCTGCTGCTGTCATCCTTTTGGTTGAAAACTGGTACCAAGTTATTTAAGAATGTCAGCTGAGATGAAAATTTCAGTATGTGAAGTCATGTCTGATCCCTCTACAATTAAGCTCCTCTCAAAGTTTTTCTAGTGTTTCTGTTAGTATTTGCCCCAGTAGCCTTTAAATGCACTGCTGTGCTGTATGGTGCTGCATCCCTAGCAACAAAGAATCATTTTCCTCCACCCAGGCAAGACCGAGAATAAGGTATGTGCAGCTTGAAACACTTATTGATCAATTCACTTCTGAAAACTGCATGTGAATTTTACAAGCAGGGTAACAGTAAAAGTACTGCTACATGTTCTATTTTTAAATACATATAGTCTTAATAGAAGAAGAAATTGGAGCACATTTGTTTTATGTTTGTGAATAGAAAACCTATGGCTGAGAAAGTACTGCTATGCCTGTTTTTTTGTAAGGCTAATATTCCAGAGGAATGTTTTAATATTCTCCTGCAAATTATTTTATAAAAAGGAAAAGTATCAAGATTTTACAAGCTCTGCACCAGATCCAGTGACCATTTATAGTTAGGCCAAATGGTCTTACTTGATGTCTGTGGAGAATTGAGACTTTTTCTCTGTTAAGTGTTTTGTAGATAATGAGGCAAACTTCCACCTTTTTATTGCTCATTGGAATAATTTAGTGGATATAAACTAAATTTTCCAGACTTAACTGAGATTATGTGTGTGCCATCTCACCATCTTCCCGTGTGCTTCAGATGCGAAGAGATTTTCTTTATGGTTGCAAGCAAGCAGAACAAGACTGTCTTTGAGACATCTGCAGAAGGGCTGCAAGATAATCACGATATGCATCCAGTTTTACTTCTGGTTCTAAGAGCAAATAGAGGGATTTTTGCTAAGCACTTCCAGGTATTTTTAGGCTATGCAGGAGTTTATTTCATAATTGTCAAGAAAATCCAAAGTTAATCCTGGTGAGAGGTGTAAGTCTTCTCATGAACAGCTGTCTTCTTCCGGTGGGGATTAGTGATAGCCTTCCTATGTGCTTTGTTGCCATAGCAGGCTGTGTTTCTGTGAAGGTGGGCCTTTTTAGGGTGTGATTGTAAGGGCTTAGGTCAGTGGTTTGCCTACCTCTATATTTTATCTCAAGTAATGCAAGTGGAGTTTCTCCAAGGCGAGAGACATTTAAACAAAAAGCATGCACACAGAGATCTTTCCCTGATTGTAATCTCCCAATGAGCAACAGCGTAAAAACTTTGAGCCAGGAGCTGCATCAGAATCACGTTTCAATAGCTATGGATCCTCCGTTAATTTATCTGATCTCTTTTTTCTGAACGCCATTAAGCTTTTGGTTTCTGTAGTATCATATGAGAGTTCATGATTTCATTCTGAACCTTTTTCACCTAATGGATCTTGTTCATTGTTCCTGTTTTTTATCTGCTCAAAAGAGCATTTCTGTTTTAGGGTATGGAGAGGACTGAGCAGCATGCAATTTTTTGAGCCTCTTGAAAACTTTGAGTTTTGGTTTTTTTTTTTTTTCTTGACAGAAGCTTGACAATCTCAGTTTTTTCGGTGCTTCAATTTAGTATAGTACAGTCTGATTACCCAGTCTGTAAATGGAGGCCTGGCTTGAGACCCTGTAGTCTAAGTCACCTTTTACAACCCATGAGGTAATCTTATCCTTAAGTCTCAACTTCTGGTGAAGGATCAGGACACTTGACTAGATTAAGTATGTAAAGCGAGTGGATCTGAGCCAGACTTGCAGCTGATGTGTATGGCTGTAAAGTTACATTCGTATGCACTGATAAAATTCTTTCATTCTGGTTTTCCACACTTGTTCTGTTCAAAACCATATTAAGCTTTTTGCAAAACATAATTTTTTATACCTCTTACCAATAACAATTTGCCACTTCCAAATGCAACTTATGGATTTTTATAATACTATAGCTATTCCCCCCCCCTTAACTCTTGTTCCTTCAACTATTGTGCCTTTGGCTGTGTAAAAAAGAAGGAAAGGAGACTGTTGCTGCAAAAAAGATCTTTGTCTGAGAGATTTGGAAACTTGAACAGCTTCATCTCAAATTTCAAATAATCACTGCAGTCAGGAGGATTACACACGCTCTTCTGGCAAGCTTTATAACCATAATAAAAAAAGCAGTCATGATACAGGTAAGATGACCTTTTTTGGCTCAGGTAGTGTATCACAGGAAGCTGTACCGACTTTCTCAAATCCACCTTTCATACTTTATGAAAATTAAGGCTGTGGAAGTAAGACTTTCTTGACCAACAGTTATGTTTTTCCATCTAGGAAAAATTTCATTTATCTTATGTTAAAATGTGGCCAAGCCTGCAACGGTTTCCTTTGAAGAATGCTAACTAGTAGTATTGTTTAAATTTACAGTCATGACTCTTCAAATCAAAAAAAAAAGTTTCATTCCCAGTATGCATGGTCCTTTGGGTAGCTGGAAAAGCACACTTGGAGGAGAAAGTCACAGAAATGACATGGGCGTTAGGGAACTCCAGGGCATTGCAGTGAACATACTCCACTTGATATTGGGTTATGCTTTACACGTATTGTTGTGGTACAAAGCTAAAAGTGCCCCTTCAAAAAAAAAAAGTGCATGTAAGGAAGAAGGAATCTTTCTTTGAAAACATTGAAATCACTTCTGGGAAAGCTTTTAAAGTTTATGTTCCTGCCTCCTCCCACTTTTCAACAGAAACCCACTTTTGTCCTGTTCTGCAAAGGAAAAATCATTAGGATACTTAACTGTTTACACAGATCTTAAGAGAAAAAGTACTTGTGTGCCAGAGTAAGTTCACGCCAATGCAGTGTGGAGAAACCACAAAGAAGACCAGAGTCTTATGCCTGAGCAACAATCCATTATGTGTTCTAATACTAATGTGAATATAGTTTTCTTTTTAGTTAGCGCTTAGGTTTTAAAAACCAGATATGCTAGTTGGACAGATGGACATTTGGAGATGTGCTCATACATTTGCTGTGTGTTTTTTAAACATTTTACATGATAGCTACTGTATCATGCCAAATATGCAGTAATGATGTTGGGAGATGGAATGCTTGTTCTGCCTGCTTTGCTTGTCTCACTGATCTTTAGTGTAGATTTTGTATGGAAACCCTGTAGATTTGGAGGGAGGTGATGCCCTCTAAATTATTCAGTGGAATGGAGAAATACAGGGATGTAACAAAATCTGGGGCGCTGTTCCCTTTTCCTTAGTGGAGGAAAGGGAACTTTTGAGTTTGGAGCTTTTGAGTCCCTTGGAGGAGAAAGGGAATGTTAACTTCCTTTATTAAATACAGAAATGCTCAGTATCAGAAAAGTTGTAAAGTGTTGATTTCAGGGCTTTAAAAAGTTCTTAGTCTTTCAAACCAGTATTGTTTTTATTATTTCCCTCCCCCAGTCATAGGTTATTTTCTGTGGACAGCATTGCTAAAATTGATAATACATGCATGTCTAGGACTTTCTTTTAGTCACTTTCTCTCACTGGGAGAGCATTGTGAGGACAGATGCTTTGTGCAGGTGGTGGTAATACAATAGTAAAATAATGTGTTGCTTGATGGTGGAGTCTGCTTTGAATCTGGCAAACTCAAAAAGAGCTTAACTTGCTCAGTGCTGATAAAGTGACACTTACTGCACTTACTATTCCTATGTGGAACATCCCTGAGTTGTGCAAGTTTTAAATTCTTCAAGTTACAATGGTTGAGTTGTGAAATAAACAACGAGATACATATTATAAGTGTCTCTCAGTCCTGATAAAATTGATTCTCCAACAGAGAAGATGAATCAATGTGTATGTTAAAAAAAAATAAACCAAGAAACCCCCCAAAAAACCCTGTAAAAAAGCCACCATAAATTTCTAGTTCCTGCTCTGATATTTTTTTTCCTTTTCCTTTAGTTCCTTGGCATAGCATTTCTTGGGATTGGATTGTGGGCATGGAATGAGAAGGTAAGCTGAATATAGCACCAAATTTTGTTTTTCTTCTTAATCTCTCTTTTTCTGATGAAATGTTAAAATAGTAATATGCTGTGTATTTTGGGTCCACACACATTTTCTACTGAAACAAAATCAAACCGCTCTGTCAAATAAAACCTTGGCTTGGGTCACCTAGAGGAACATCATTGGCATTTTTCCCAAGAATACCTTGGCAAGACGTCGTGTTCGACACTCGCACATAAAATAACCATTTCAGGCCTTGCACACTCAAACTGCAGCTCAGATACCAGAACCCTTTACTGAGGCAGTATTGGCAGTGTGTCTCCACTCTGTGTGTCCCCA
The DNA here is from genome assembly GCF_036250125.1 of Pseudopipra pipra. Taxonomy (NCBI): domain Eukaryota; kingdom Metazoa; phylum Chordata; class Aves; order Passeriformes; family Pipridae; genus Pseudopipra; species Pseudopipra pipra. The sequence goes on along the minus strand of NC_087552.1, from coordinate 24,575,770 downwards.
GGAAATGGAGAGGGAGCTTACATGTCTTATAAAGCAGCTTCCTGAAAATAGGCCTGCTTGGCTTTGCCCTAACATAGCATGTTACTTGCTGTTCCTATTAAAACAACAACAACAAAAAAAAGAGAAACAAAATGAGCCCTGAAAATCAAGGCAAACCTTTAGGGAACACTCTCTGTTGCAAGACTGTAAAATCATCTTCAAAATGGGAAGTGTGTATATGTGTGGGGAGCAGGCAGGGAAAGAGAAAACATTTGTGAACCAGAGCCCAATTTTTAATTTGCTTGCTGCTGAAGTTGAGAAGAAGATGAAATATCAAGACATGCTATACAAAACAAGTCAGTATATCTGGGGTTACTGGATGAAGAGTTGGCTCGCTAAAAGACATCAGCTAAAATTAAAGCCAGAGTTTCCTTTTCTTCTTTGTTTAAAAAATTGAAAATAACAAAACCTGGCCGATAACAATGGTGCTATGAAGTTCAGTTACATAATAGTTTTTTCTTCATTTAATGGAAAACACTGAGTAAGTTACAAATTGATGTTCACTTAATGCATTATAACTGGCACTTGCAGCAGAACAAATAACACAACAAACACATTGGAAGCTCTGAAGTTTTGCCACTTAAAAATTCACAACAAATTTTTCTGGTTCAGAAGTGAGTTGTTAACTTAGATTCTAATTGCTCTCTGCGTATGCCTTGAATGTAAGTAATACGAATACTAATGGGATATTAATTAACTCACACTATATACACTTATATATATATTTATATACCATATAATACTGGTGTTGGGTAGGTTCAATAGCTGTGTCTATTTTCATTCAGCAAGGGTGTAAAAACATGTCTTTTTTAATACTCTGAGCATAATCTCAGAGCTTTGTACCTGTGTCTAAGCCAAAGAGAACAGCATTATTTTGGAGTGGTTTTCTAGAAGAGATTTAGACATTTTTGTTTCATTGGAGTAGGTAATAGAAGTGATTCCTCTTCAGCATGAATGAGCAGCCATAGGAAAATCAGCTGTAGTCTAGTGTTTGAAGTCTAAAGTATGCCAGTCCTACAGCTAGAAGGTGTTCTGGCAGAGTAGTGTTTTTTTTAGGGTTTACATATTTTCTATATGGGAATGCATGCACCTTTTCCTAGGAAAAATGTATTCAATTCATAGTTGCTAATAGCCAGAAGTCATAGGTCATGTTTTTACTTGAGGTTTGGACATCTGTTACCAAGTCATCTTAAACCATTTTTAATCAGATTCTGAAAGTGGAAGAAAATGCCATGTTGTTTTTAAGACAAGCAAATAAAACCACCTACAGCAGTTTAATATTTGTTAGCTCAGGCTCCATATGCTGTAGGTTTTCCTTTAGAAATTAATAAATAAAATACTCTTTATTGGTATAAAGCACAGGTTTTTCCTTGAAAATGAGCATCTTTTCCCAGCTTTTTTAGCTGTTGTGTCTTGCAGTGCTTAGTGTGGACTCTGCCAGTTTATGGTTGTAACAAACAAAATGCCATGTAGGTGTAGCTGAACCACACAACTCCTGAGCATAGACAGATTTGAGTTCTTGCTACAGTTTTGTAGCAAGAGCTGTGGAAAAATGGACTTGTGTCAAGCTAATTTGAGGTCTTTATTTCACTCAGCTCTCCAGAGGACAGGCAATGGCCAAAAGCTGCAGTCAGCAGGATCAGGTTCCAGATACATAGGCCCTGTGTAACTTAGTGGGGGGCAGATGCGTTAGATCCCAGGCAGAGTTGTTCTTACTGCAGATGAGGATTTGGAGATGAAAGCCAAGTAGGTGACGCCCAAGGTTTGAGAGATCTGTATCTTAACTGAAAAGCACTTCTCTAGTTAGACTGATTCTTGCCTAAGGCTGGACTGGATATCCCTTAGGCTTTGTGGGCTGTTGTAAGACAACAGAGCAGCTTGTCAGAGAAGGACACAGGAGTCCTGGTGTTCACAAAGTTGAACTTGAGCCAGTGGTGTGTCTTTGCGACAAAGAAGGCCAGTGGTGTCCTGGGCTGTACTAGAGTGTTGCCAGCAAGTTGAGGGAGGGAATTCTTCCCCTCTACTCAGCGCTGGTGAGGCCACACCTGGGCCAGTTCTGGGCTCCCCGGTACAAGAGGGACATACTGGAGAGTCCAGCAAAGGACTGCCTAGATGATTAAGGGACTGGAGCATCTCTTCTACAAGGAAAAACTAAGAGAGATAGAACTGTTCAGCCCAGAGAAGAATAGACTCAGGGGACTCTTAATGTATGTAAATACCTGAAGCAAGAGTGCAAAGAGGGTGGAGCCAGGCTGTTTTCAGTGGTGCCCAGTGACGGGGGCACTGGGCACAAACTGAAACACAGCAGGTGCTCTCTCTGAACATCAGGGAACACATATGTTTTTACTGTGAGAGTGACTGAGCACTGGCACAGTTTGCCCGAAGATGATTTGGAGTCTCCCTCTTTGGAGATTTTTCAAAAGGAGTCAGGACATGGTCCGAGGCAGCCAGATCTGGATGACCAGATGACCTCAGCCATTCTGCGAAGACTTGCTGCTGCCCAATGAACTAAGTCTTTATCAAAGTTGAACTTGATGCTGTTATTGTATAATGTATAAACATAAATTTGTAAGGTTTTTTTGCAGGAGTGGGTCTTCAGAAGGACTCCTACTTAATTTGGTGCTGTCGAGTATTTTGATTTACTTTTGTTTTGAATCGTGTGACTTTATATCCAGCTGTGTGGTTTTATAGCCTGGCCATCAACTTGTATATACTTTTGCTACTTCACAGAATCTTTTTAAAGTAAAAAGATAGCATTCCAGGCCACATTAAAACTGCAGGACAAAAAGAAATCCACACTTTTCAGAAGTCCCATTTGCTGCTGGCTAAAACCAGTTTATGGTAGATTTGTGAACTTGGTGGCTACTTTCTCTTTTTTTGCTAAGTTGTCTTGAATTCTCCCCTTTAAACTTTCTTGTAAAGAAGAAAAGCACAATATACAGTCTCGTGACCTTCCTTACGGCCTTTGCAGGGAGGCAAAAGAGCTCATTTGTCAAATAGGCAAAAGAATTGACTTGACAGCCAGTCAGCCAGCCCTAAACAAAAACTGGGCAATTAGCATTCTGAGTCATGAACCTGAAAGAGAGCTGGGGTGGGTGGGGGCAGTAAACTCCGAGGACGAATAAAGCGATCTATACATGGATGTACTGTATAGCTCACAGTCTCGCAGTGTTTTCAGGCATGCTAGACTTGGGCTTGTACCATAAAATAGTTCATCCATGGCAGCTGATTTCCACCCTCCTCCCTGCAACAGTGACATGAACATTTTTAACATATAAAGAGTCTATACTAAGCTCCAGCAACCTATACTACCTTTGCTCAGCAACAGGGGAAAAAGTTTATATTTCACTGGTTTTTTTTTAACCACTTCAAGTCATGCCTTCTGTTGACTCTTTAAAAATAAACTAGACTTGTACAAAAATGTCTATTTCCCTCCTCTGTTGTATATATTAGATTTTGTGATCTCTAGGGCTGTTCATGGTATGATGCCAGTAGGTGCTTTGGAAAATAAGCTTCCTGGCTTCCTCCAGGAGATTTATATTCAAGAGTAGTGACCCTAATGATGAATTGCTGTTACGTCTTCTGAAACCTTACAAGACTGTCTATGGGGACACACATTTTAGAAGGAAAGAACTGTGGTTTTGGGGTAAACTCTTTAGAAGGTAGCAAAAGTAGAGATACTAAAGTAGGGAAGAAATCTGCAGATCCTTGCATATTTTGTTGATTAAACTCAGTTCGTGTATTAAGTTTACTGAAATGAAGAGGGAGAAGTGGAAGAAGTTGATTATGTGCATAAGTTTGGTTTCTAGGCTTTTCCTGTTAAATCAGCATAACTGTAAGACACTCCAGCTCAGAACAAGTTGTGTGCAGTTTGGAGTACCAGTATGGTACCTCTGTATGCCAGCATAGTATTCTTAGTGAGCAGGAGCTCTAAATCTGGATCTCAAGTTTTAAGGTACACTTTTACTTGTTAATATAAGGTGATTTGGGCCCACTTTGGTGTTCTGGGAAAGGCTAAACTCCCTACATAGAAACAGTCACAATTTGTCAGACCAAGTCTGTCACTCTTTGCCCTGAAGTGAAAACCACAGTTGTTTTCAGGAAAAAATTCTCACTTCTCTTACTGTCCCAGTGAGTGGCAGACATCAAGAAGGAGTGATACATTAGTCACTCTATAATTGTTATGCATACATGCCTATCATACAGTTCTTCTAAAAATTATTGCCAGCAAGGAAACTGCACGTATCCTGTGGTTCCTTATGGGCTGAAGGATACCCAAAGCATATATCTTGCCTCTAAGTCAGGGCTGTGTGTGGATTTTACGTGATTGAGGAAGAGAGTGAGGGATACTAATATTCACTATTACATTTTGTTTAAATTTCAGTACATGAAGATGAGTAATCTAAACAGATTTCTAAATAGTTTACTAGTGTTCCAACACTTTATAGCCCTTAATCCTGAAATATCTAAAAATTTGTGTCTTGTAATGTATTTGTGCCGGTTATTCACCTATTGAACTCTCCTTTGTCAGGGCAAGAAAGTTAAACTAGTCATTCTCCTTTATTAGACACTGCTGCTTTTACTGTTTGCTGTGGGATATGCAAAACCAACACAAATCAAGGAAATAAGATTTGTAAACATCTCCCAGCTAGTTTCTTGCTTGCGGAGACAAAATTCCGAAGTAGAATTAATTTGGCATGTTTCAATGACTATTGTTCTGTTCCCCATTCTCATTCAGATGCGCAGCATGGAGAAACTGCATGGATTTTATGACTAACAAAGCAGAGAGACATTTTTCCATTTTAAAATCATGCATTTGGAAATACTTTTATTTACCATCCCCCCCACGTGCTCCTGTTTACCGGTGATTCTAAGTCCCACAGTCAAGCCTGTGAAAAGGCTAAACCTCAGTTTGCAAAGAAGAAATCTTTTTTTGATCTTCTGGGTTGGTTGTTTTTTTTTCTTTTTTTTTTTCTCCCAGTAATGGAATTCTGCAACAGAGAAGTTTTTTTTCCCCATCTTGGAGGAAATAGAAAATAAAAAGTAGCTGATTTCTCCCATCCTACTCTCACAGTGTATTACCCCATTGTTCCCTAGGATGATGATTCTCCTAAGGTGTCTCTGACTCAGTATGCCTTGAATTTTCATTACAGGATCAGCTTTTCAAAATTGCTGCTGCCTGGTGTTTCAGTTGATGCTGTTCTCTTGCCTTGCAGTGTGGTACTGGGCCTGCTAAATCAGCAGCTGTTCACAACAACAGACCATCTGGAAATCTCACTAGCTTGTTAGTGCACTTGTGACTTCCTTCTCTTTGGCCTCATCAGGAACCCAGGATCGCATCAGACTGTACAGGTGTGACAACACTGAGGCACTGTTCCAGCCAAGATGACTGTCTTGCTTTGGGTTCAGCGTGCAGAGGCTGTGCCTGCTAAATGCAGACAGTGTGGACCAATAGAACAGGAAATGGTGTTGAAGATCCAGCTTGCAAACTCTACAGGTTTTGAAAGGGTTTGAATTCTCTTCAGCTTAGTTCTAGGGTGATCTCATGAACTGAATACCTGCTAGTGGTTGGAGCGTGAATTATGTTCCAGGGGCACATCTTCATTTATAAGTAATCTAGTGTGTGTGCTCTGGGACTGATGTGGACTGAAGCACAGCTAGTGTGTGATCACGTCAAATGAACTGCTGGATCTGACCTGAAATATTAATGCAGATGTGCACCAAAGGCAGGAGCTGGAATCAGGGACCTGTCTCTGGAAAGTAGTACAAGTTGTTCTGATGATCTTAAAAAGTACAAAATGGAGATGGGGTGGGGTAGAAATATGAGATCAGTCTTTCCTGTTCCATCCGTGCATCATTGCATCCTAGTGATTGAAGTGAAATACATTTCACAAATAAAGGAACTTTTCTAATAACTTCACTGTTATGTATTTTAGTTCACATATGGATGATGTTTTTGTTGTTTCACTACCCCAAACAAATTTTGACTTGTGTTGGATTAAAAGATTAATTAACAACTCATGCACTGTTATGTACAGCAAGCTATGGAGGATGGAGGAACAGAGCAAACAGATGATCTGGAGCTCAGCCAGGGAACATGTCCTACTGGCTCTCCTTGTGGGACTACAGCAGAGCCCTAAGTTGACACCATGGGGAGAAGTAAAATATTTGAGTATGTAGCTTTTTACAAACAAAGTGTTTCCTGCCAAATACAGATTATACACGTGCCTAAACTACTAAGAACGTGATGTGCATGTACCTCAAAAATAACCATGCTTCCAAAATGAGAATGTGTGTTTAGAGGAAGAAAAAAGTTCCTCCTTTTAGAAGTTGAAGTATCAGAGTACCTGCAACTATTTAACAATAAAGGTTGAACTGCTACTGGGCAACTGCAGTAGCATTGCTGAGGAAAAATACCTTGCATTTGTAGAAAGCCTGATGCTAAACTACTTCGAGGTGGTTTGTTTAGATGTTGCGTTGATGCAAGAGAGAAGTGGACAGTCATCATATATGACAGTCAGTCACCATGACTGACTGCTCAGCCCGAGGATTCAGAGCAGATCACTGGAGGATGCAGTGTTAGGATATGAGATTCTTGATCCTCTTAGAATATGAGATTCTTGATCCTCTGCTCAAGCACCTCTGTAAACATTCCCTTCTGCTTTTGGCTAAAGATGGGATGAAGACAGAATTGATCACTACCAGCTGGTTTTATATTTCTGTCAAACTTTCCCTAGCAGTAGCCATTGCAGCCAAACAATACTGAATACTGTGGTAGTAGGTACAGTAGGCATTACAGAAACCTGTGGTGGATAGGAAGAGTATGTGCCTAGAGGACTGTACGTTTAGTTCTTCTTAACAGTATAAAGTGAGATAATATTCCCCAGTTGTTGCCCGCTGATTGAAGCAAAATATGCTTTTCTTCAGGGTATTGCACCACTTTATCTTCAGAGAGCTTATCTTTAAGTGTCCAGAAAACTGTATTTCAAGCAGTAATCTTCTATCAGACTACCCCTGTGCATCTCTAACTGTAACCACAGAGCATTGTCTGTGTTTCTCATTCCCACTGCTGGCTATTGTTTCATTGCCAAAGCCTCTCTGAAGATTGTATGTCCTGAGATGTCCCTTCAGAATACTGATAACTTGGGGTTCATATGCAGAGAGCATATGCAGTACAAACAAGAATTACACAGTATGTGCTTTGCATTGTCGGGATGTATGATTTGGGATTTAGCCAAGCTAGGCTTATGATAGCCATGTGTGCATTAGCAACAGATGCACATAAGATGCTTTCTAAGGACAGCAAACAATGGCAGATAAAGCTTGTGTTGTTTTATTTCAGTACATGTCAAATCATTGCTACCCTGAGAAGCTGGAACCTGGAAGAGATGAGAGATGGGATAAGTGACTTGTGCCAGGTGACTGGCCAACATGTTACATGCTAGGGTGCTAAGAGCCCAGCTGTGCTAGAAAATCAAGTAAAGTGGGAAAGGGCATGATCAGAAAAACAGTATAACACTGGTTCAATAAATTTTACTGCCATTGACTTTCATGGCAGTGTGGCAAAATGCAAAGGGAGGCGTTTCTTACTACACTTTATATTATGACTAGCTTCTCTAAGAGTCCACAGATGTGAGCTGAATTTCACCTAGATTTCTTTTCATTTGAATTTTACTACTTTCATACGGAAAGAGGTTGATTTAGCGTAGTAATTTTCTTTGGAGTTTTTGTTGGTTTTTTTTCGTTTTGTGTGTTTTTAAAGAAAGACTAAGTGTCATACAAAAGGAGACTTAAATGGCTGTTCATCCATCTTGGATTTTTTTAAAGTAAATACAAATAATACAAAGGCAACATCCTTTATCCAGTGACTGTTTTTTCCCTCTACTATTCTATGGTCCATCAATTTCAAAATCAGCTAATATTAAAAGAAAAGAGTAGTAGTACTTGCTTTAAGGTAGAATTTATTCTCATCTTGTGGTAACTATATAGGCACAGAAGAAAGGACTTTAAACTTAGTGAAGACATCATTTCAGTAGCTTTTTTTTTTCCCTTGAGGCAGAGGTCATGCTTCCTATCTTGTGTATGGCCATAGCCAAAGGCCCTGATTTTTTCAAAGGTTTCTGTGTTATTGGATCGTACTGTTTATATTCTGGCTTGTTAGCCAGAAAGTTGTCTTGGATTTCTTTTCTATGACAAATGTAATGAAACAAAAGTAGTGGGAAACTTTTGCACAAGCTGATATAAGTGTTAATGACAGGTAAGTGTTCATTTCATGCTGGTGTGTACCATCTATTTGCTTAGATGGTCCCAGAAGAGGGGATGGGCTAACTGGTTTGCTTTGATAGTAGTGCTGGCTTTGAGTTGTGTTATGTCACTCCTTACATCTATTTTTGCATTTTTAATGAATGACAGTAAGGCTAGTACTATATGTAATGTAGGAGGAAAGTGATGAATCTGATTTGTTTTAAAATTTTTTTTCATCCCTCTCTGTCAGGCAATAGCCTGTTGTAGTAGGAGGGAAAAGAATCCGCTTTGAGAATGTCATTCATGCTGTTGGATTATTGTTCATACTTTAGGATTGGGTTGTAGTCAGGTTTTTCTTTTGCTTTTAGCATACTGGACTTTTCTAAGGCTCCTTGATGTGTGGATTGGAGAACAATGTGTATATTTTTATCTAGTCTGTCCTTGTCTGAAGAATTAAAAAACTTTGAGTACTGTCTTTGTCTACTACTTGTTCAATGTCAGTTTTACTTGGGAAACTCTATGAAAGTGGTTGCAGACTACATGAAGTAATGTGTTAGAAATATTGGTAGCATGATAATTGGTATGTTTTGAGTGGCCCAAAATAGATTTATATATATAAAATAATCACAGGTCTAAAGCTACGGTTGTGAACAGTCATCCATTAAAAATGTTAATATCAACTTCTGGAAATAAGGTTATAATAATTTCCTTCTAAATTATTGCTGGTTTGGGACTATTTCAAAGAAACAAAGGGGATATGAACAGGAAAAAGGAAAAGGATGAAGAATCTAATAATTCTGCAAATAAGGAGCTGTAGATGTAAAGGTCTATATTGCTGCTTTTCAAGCCACAGCAATATTCAGGAGTTAGTAGGAAGCAGTAGCCAAAGCGCTCAGCCTGGGTTCAGAGTTCTTTGAGGAAATGCAGCAGTGTGCTTTGCATTGACCTACAGCACCAGGGAGGGGAATGAAGAAATAGTAACACTTCAGCATTTTTTTTCTGCCAAAAGGGTTTAGGAAACTGTAACTGTTGCTGTGCAAACACACTGGAATAAGGGAGACTTTGTACTTGCTTCTTGATATGACCCATCTGTTCAGCATCAGCCAAGGGATTACTGGCATCACAACCCAAGCTCTGCTTCTAAGGCGAAAATGGCATTACAAGCAGACTGTGCTGACTGTCATATCTAAAACACAGCATATGTGATTTAACATATGATAGGTCTAACCTAAGTTAGTGTAAACCATATCCCAAGACAAGTCCTTAGACTGTCTTATGTCCCACTAAGAGACTTCACATTATTTTCAAATTTTTACTGCTAACTAATTAGTCAGTAGCCACTTTATTTCTAGAACGAGGTTTTGGCACTGGAGATGCCTGAATCTGAATTGGCCAGGTATGTAGTTTGTCAGAATTGAGTGTAGAATTTTTTGTTGCAAGGTGCTGCAACCTAGGACTAAATTCAAGTTGGTTTTATTACTGTTGACTGCTTTTTCTGTCATAGCATGTGTAACTGTGTGCTTACATAAATGGTGTATATGATATGTAAAACACACCTCATCGTGGGTAATAAGATTGAGTTAAGTTTTGTTCAAATATCTCTTCTGACTTTCTGGCAGACTACTTCGTATTGCTGCAGAAGCAGGAAATGCCCTGTGGGTTTCTCATAGAAGACTCTAGAAACACATTTTGTTGTTCATTCACATGTTGATTCAGAAATGTTGTACATAATTGCACTTTTTATCTCTTCTGGAATGCAAAGATTTTCTTATTTGTGTTTTCTTGCTGTACTGCAGAACATTTATTTTGCTACAGTCTTCTACCTTTTTAAAAAGAAAAATGCAAGCAGAATTTGTACAACTGAAAGCTGAACATGGTAACTAATTCTTGGCATTGTCTCTTTCCCAGGGAGTGCTGTCCAATATCTCCTCCATCACCGACCTGGGAGGCTTTGATCCTGTTTGGCTCTTCCTAGTGGTGGGAGGAGTAATGTTCATTTTGGGATTTGCAGGATGCATTGGAGCTTTACGAGAAAATACTTTTCTCCTCAAATTTGTAAGTAGCCTTTGCAGCTCTGGCATTCATCAGTTACACAGTGTGTCATGTTATCTGTTCTGCTTAACTGTGTGAAGCTTTTAAAATGTATTTTGGGGAGGAAGGTGTTATCCTGTGTGAGAGTACCACAAAAGCACTTAACTTTTAACACTTTACAGCTCTTCAGTCTCTAGTGCTTACTAGTTGTGTTTTCTTAAGGTTCAAAACTATTGGCGGTAAGAATCATAACATGGAATTACTGTTTTTCATATGGATATAGCCTAACATTTTGCTTTCCTGTCACAAAAGAGAGAAATTTCTGCAGAGAATCTGTGTGTTTAACTTGGAGGCCATAATAAGCTGCCTGTGAAATACAAGGGATGTACATACACCCCTGAATGTGACCCATGCGGCTTCTACTGTGCAAGTGCTCCCCATGGCACAGAGGAGATAGGACTGTTAGGAGGGGTTGCTTGCTGATATCCTCAGTCTGTGCTGTGTAGCTAATTTGGAAAGGCTTCAATGCTTACTTTCAGTGCTGGGGCCTGAGAAGGAGGAAGGGAGGAGAATGTGCCCAGGATGTGTAAAGAAAATGCAACTTGTCTTCTTGAACTCTGGGCTGGACTGTTGGTTAGGAAAGGAGTTGCTGATATGCAGTCATACCTCAGTGTGCAGAACTCCTTTAGCTAAGTAGCTTGGTTCTGTTTTTTTGAAAACCTTCCTCCTGTGAGCTTTGAAGATGAGGATGACAGTTCCATTTTAGATAAATTGAAGATTTATAATAAAAATGTAAAGATTCTTTCCTCCACCACTCCCACTTCCAGAGGTGGGCACAGCCTGGGTAATAGCTGTGTCTCCATAACCATTAGCGGTTAATATATACATGAAAAGGCTTTCAGGGAAATAACTGCCTCCGAGTGACACATTTGGCTCCCACAGACATGTTGTATATGGGGAGGAGGCAACTGAGAGTTACAGTTCTTGAGGCATTTATAAAGCAGCTTGTAACACTTTTTTTTCTCTTCTTCCTTGCTTCTCTTAGCTTGCCTAAAATGAACCCATCTGCTGAACCAGAAATAGCTCCCCATACAACAGCTGCAGGAGAAATTAAAAATGCATCTGAACACACACAGAGAGCATATTAAAATGAAATTCAAAGGCGCAGTTGCAAAAGGGATGGAGTTCCAGTATACCAGGCCCCCCTGTGTGTTCTAAAACAGTGTAGACTCAGTGGAAATGCTTAGAGAAAGTGGCAGATCATTAGTAATGCCTTTGGCATCCATTGCATTTGCATTAATCATAGCAGCCTCATTTGGTTTTAATGTGGATGTGAGTCATTTCATAGACATTCCACTCTGACTCAGTCATTAATTAAGTTCTGCTGTTACCAATTTTTGCTTTGTCTGCTTAGGCGAAGCTTTACCAGTGAGAGTAGCTAAAGAAGAAGTCATGTAGAAAACATTTTACTGGCACTACTGGTTGTTTATGCCTTTGAAAATATAAGTGCCTATGCGGAAATTAAGATGGATTTTCAAGGGCCTTACATGTGGTGACTAAGCCATTTCTTGAAACTTACAGTGAATTCTTTTGGATCTCTTTGAAAATCCTAGTGAAATGGCCAAGGTTTGAATTTGTTGGCATTTTTATTATTTGTTAGACTAGAATTAAGATTTCTGTACTACAGCCCTAATAAGAAATGGTATATTTTTATTTTAAAATTTCTTGTGCGCTAGAATGGCTTGAACTTGCACTGAAACAAATAAAGCCTTATCACTGGATATAATTATGAGCCTTGAAATAGTTTTTGATCATAAAGGAAAATATTTTTAACCTTTTTTATTTTCTTCATAGTTTTCTGTATTTCTTGGAATTATTTTCTTCTTGGAGCTGACTGCTGGTGTTCTAGCATTTGTTTTCAAAGACTGGATAAAGGACCAGCTGTATTTCTTTATAAACAACAACATCAGAGCATACCGAGATGACATTGATTTGCAAAACCTCATAGACTTCACGCAGGAATATGTAAGTTGGCCTATGTTTATTTTTTTTAAAGCTTACTTTAAAGAAATATTTTAGCGTATAATACTTTTGAATTTATATATGTATGTATATTTGTCTTTACAGAACTTCTACAAACAGTACCTGTGAAAAGTGGTTTATTTGTTGATGTATGACTGAGTAAAACAAGGTGGAGAGTTGGGGTGACTTATGCTGGAAGACTTAGTGTGTCAAATGCATTAAGTTGAAATATTTTATTGTAGGAGATGTCACATCTGTTTAAAAAATTATTCATTTTCTAAGCTTAATTTGGTTCTAAGATGAACGTTGGTGTAGTTTTAGCAGCGTTAGAGTTGCTACACCACACTGTAGAGTGGAAGAGATATTTGGTTGGTCCAAATGAAACTACAATGTTGTTTCTGCTGAAGTAGACTTAGTGGAATTGGGCCATTCATAGAGTTCTTGTGACTCTAAACTCTGTGACTCTTGTTCTCTAAGTGACATTACATCTGCACTTAGGAGGGAGTGGTGAAGCCAGAGATGTACCCACTTGTGAGGGTTAAGCTCTGTAACTTAACAGTGTGTGTAAAGGAAAATTGCACTGAGTTTTGTACACAGGTTATTCTATCAGTACCTTCTTGGTCCAGTACTCGGTTCTGGCCTGTGTTGATGAACTTTCTTTGAATTTGACCCTGTGTGGCTAAGATGGTTAAGTGTTGTTTGAATTCATGTTTACTAATTTTTGTACATTCTACAATTAAGATAGTTTAAACATTTGATTTGCCTCTATGTGCCTGGGGGGAAAATGGCAAGTAACAGGATGTGGATCCTTGCACTGGTTTGAATCTTGTCCAGTTGGGAGAAGGTCAGAGGTCACTACATCTGAAAGCAGTGGTCCATTTGTATGCAACCAAAAGCCTACAGTCCAACTTTGCAGTCACTGTATAAAGCTTTCTCTCCTTATTGGATTAGCACTCTTAGCAGGTAAGCCAGGGACAGCACAAGTCTGAAGAGCAGGCTACTTTTTCAGCCAGTAAAGATAGTGCTTGAAGACATATTCAGGTATTGCAAAGAGAACTGTGCTACATCTAGAAAGAGAGAATTGCTATTCCAATGCTTTTAAAAATGTGGTTTGTTTGTGGGGTTTTACATTTTAAAACTTTTTTTAAGTTGACACAGATGGGTTCATTGGGCTAGCTTCTTAAATGCTGTAACCATCAGTGCTCCACTGGTCTCCAGTCCATTCTCTGCAGTTCAGCAGTTCTTTGTGTGTTCAACATGTTTGCCAGAGGCTAAGCCTGCCTTTTGGCAAATATACCCTTTAAAGAAGTCAATAAAGATGTTATTTGTGCACTGTGTGATGCTCAAGAAACAGTATGTTCATACAGTCTGATGCACAGACAGGCGAAGTTCCCCCAAACTGGCTAAAGTACCAGTGTAGCCCTCAGAGCTGATTAGTTCTGTTGAGAATCCAGGACACAATTAGACTGGACAGAATGTCACACTCTTGTCTCTACTGTCCCTTGGGCTGAGCTTGTAGGCTTGTGCAATTCTGTGGTGGTGTTTGGGCTTATCAGCTCACTCCACGGGTTTCTCTCCAGGGAGCAGCATAGCAGGGTGTGAACGTAACTTTAATCACATAATAACTTTAGAACAACTTACAGGTTTGGAATGGTCTTTAAAGAAACAACAACAAAAACCAAACAAACAAAACCAACAAAACAAAAAAAAACCCAAATAAAAACCCCAAACAAAACCAGCAACAATAACAAAAAACCCAAACACCCTCCCCCCCAAAAAAAACCCCCAAAAAACCAACCAAACAAAAGAAGCCAGTGGGAGCGTCAGATTTTGTTTTGAAAGCTAGAGGGAAACTGGCAGCAGTGATGCGTGTTACTAATGCTGAGATTTTTGTTCTGAAAGTTAAGAAGCTCTCCTTTCTTTGTTCTAGTGGCAGTGCTGTGGGGCTTTTGGAGCTGATGACTGGAACCTTAATATTTACTTCAATTGCACAGATTCCAATGCAAGTCGAGAGCGCTGTGGTGTGCCATTCTCTTGCTGTACTAAAGACCCTGCTGTAAGTGACAGTCAAGAGGGCAGGATGGGTCTGCCGTTCCAATTGTAAATCACTCTTCAAGATTTTTTTTTTTTTTTGGTCTGGAAATCATGCATAATCATTACCTTCTCACCCACCTGTATTCTTTCTGTTCTTGAAGCTCAGCTTACCACTAACTTTTCTGCAGACAGCAAAAATCCTAAGCTAACTTAAGTCTTCATTGTTTGTTTTCTATTGCTTTTCATTAGAATGAGAGAACCATGGGCTTGGCTGAATGTAAATATTAATTTTAGCAAGTATAAAAAGCAGAAGCTCTTAATGAGTTGAAGGATATGAGCTTTCAATTGAAAATCATCAGAACAGCACCTCTTAAGATCAGACACTCTGAAGGAGATATTATTCATTATTTAATGCAGTGTCCTGAGGCTGCAGCCAGTTTGACCCAGTTTGTTCCAGGTACAGTAATGAATGTCGGTCTGTGCCCTGAAGAACTGACGTGTTTGCATTAGAATCTGGAGTTGGGTATAGACACCTTTACACGCTCTTTTTCTCCCCTGTAAAATTACTGCCTGTCCTACGGTCACCTGAAATTAGACTTGAGAAGTCAGAAATTGTTTGAGGGAGCAGCTTTTTGGTAAATTTTCATGTCTTTTAAAATAGTTATAGTTCTGGATCAAGCAGAAAATGTTGGAGCCATGTATTGCTAATATGGACATGATCAAGAATGAAGAGTAAAGTGTAGGAAAGCGTTCAGTAACAGTGAAAGACTTGGAACAGGGATGGCTGTGTACATAGAGAGTGTTATGCGCCTAACAGTGTATACATTTGACTTTCATATGGCTTGAAAGAAGCTGGCTTTGAGTGTTTGCATTATCTAGCAATTCAGCTGTGGCTTTTTCTCCACCTGGAATGACTTAGAGTTCCTTGAATGTATGAGTCTAGCACTGACTGAAGTTAGGCAAGTTTCCAACAGGCACCTCAGGTGCTTCCTGCCTTGCTAATGCAATGCAGTCACTGCTCCCAGCATCCAGTCACTGCTGCTGCACTCCTCCTCTCCTGATAAGGCACTGCCACTTGCATAAGCTGGTTCTGGTTCCTCTGCAGTGAATGTGTCTTTGCAGTAGTTTGAATCTTTCTCACAAACATAGCTGAAAATGTTTCAATGGGATATTAAAACAAAATGTAGATTAGGCTCAAGCATTACATTATGCTTTGGATTCCCTCTGCTGTTTGCCTGTCTCCCCACCCATCCACACAGAGGTCATCACAACCCAGCTTTAAAAATATGGTTGTTATAAAACCAAACCAGTGACAGCAGTACAAGGCAATCCTATAAATCCTATAGTTCTCTCTCTCTTTGTTGTGTATATGGCTATGCAGTTTCTTAGAGTGTGATGGAGCAACCAGAAATTTAAAGATTAATCTCATTCATTGTAAGGAAGCAACACACTTAATTGCCTTTAAAATAAAGACTAAAAATATTAGAAGTCACGTATATAATGGATATAATTGTAAATAAGCTGTGACTGGTTCAGTTGTAGTGATTAAATGTAGGTTTATTCTGTGGAAAAGCAAAGTTGTCCCTTTTGGAACTAAGATTCAGTGTTGGACTGATACAAAGAGTTATGTGGGTGCTTTATTGAACAGAACTTGCTTTTAGTTTAGCTTGAATCAGGAAGTGGTAAGTTTAAGGTAGACTAAAATAAGTATCTTAAAACAAATTTTGACTCCTGTAGTTCACTTTGCTATAGTTTAGCAGGTTGCTGTACAGACAAGTGTAGTCAAGTTTGTTTATTTCAATTGCATTCTTCATACCTTCTTTCCGTTAACAAATCCCAAGGCAGAAGACATTAATGATGAAGCATACAGTACAAGGAAGAAAGCTTAAAATCCCTCTGTCAGAATCTTAGGTACTTTTACAGCCCTGAAGAACTTGGCACTTATATCCCGGCAGTGAAAGATACAAGTCGCTCAAATCTTAAAGGTTCATTAAGGGAATCCAGTTTGGGCAACTGACAGAATGCAATCTGTTGTACTTCCTGCAGAGTGAGGAAACACAGGAGCTTTAGTGCCGATAGGAGATATTTTTTTCCATATGGCTGCTTTTTAAAATCCAGTTCTCCACTGCCTGCCTTTCTCACTTCCCACAATTTGATTACGTTGTGGTGTTTTGTACACCTAGCTAAGATTGGCTGATTTTCTCACTTTCTTGAGTAGTTCCTTCTTCTGCTCATTGTTATTATATGATAAGCCAGTAACTTAATATTTTGCTCCCTTTGTGGATGACACCGAAAGTACTTGCTTCATTTTGTTGCCATGAAATAATTGTATACAAAGTAATAATGCATCTTCAGCTGTCAGTGGATAGCACTTGTTCACTAGGGAAAGTCTTCCAGAGCCTATTTTATTACCTGTGCTTTGGGAGCACTAAAGGAAAGGAAGTAGGAAAAAAAACCCCCTCCTTTCCCATTGGTATTGAACTCCTCGAAGAATGAACAGGCAGTAAGAACACGTTCTGTTCTTTTTTCTTTCTGGTTTTTGGAAAGGAACTAGATACTGTATATATTTCTAGAGACATTCCCAGAAAGAACTTGCAATTTCTGCAACAGAACTGCCCCTTGTCACCTCTTCATTCTGCACAGACTGAACCCTGAAAATGTTAACAGTATTCTTGGCATATATTTTTTAGTATAGACAAAACCTTTTCAGCAGAAGGTTCTTCCATTTAAAATAGATGTTCCCTATTCCCTTTGCTTTGACTTCTGAATGCTTGTATCTGGAACATGAAGTTCACCCAGGTGGAGGGCTGGTCTTCCCAGCTTGCTGACTAAATCATGAAAAAGTTTTTTGACCATGTGCTTTTGTTTGTTGCAAATAATTAATAGCACTGAGTGGAAGAGGAAGGCTTTGTTTTAAAGCAATATGCTAATCAAAGTTAAGGTGATTGTCTTATTTACATACAGGACCAACTCTGGGGAGCCTGGGAGAGGTGTTTGGGAGACATTTCACTAATTGTCTCTCTCTCTCTCCCCACCCTCTAGGAAGATGTTATTAATACTCAGTGTGGCTACGATGCAAGGCAAAAACCAGTAAGCTTTTTTTTTTCTTTCTTCTTAATGTGGTATGTTAAGGATCTGAATCCCTGTTGCAAGAGCAGATTATTCTACTGATGGGATAGTTGAATATAATTATCTCTGTTTTCTTCCCTCTTCTCCTTGGCAGGAAGTTGATCAGCAGATTGTTATCTACACTAAAGGCTGTGTCCCTCAGTTTGAGAAATGGTTGCAGGACAACCTTACCATAGTTGCTGGTATATTCATTGGGATAGCATTGCTGCAGGTAAACATCACGCTCCCTGTAATGAGTCACGCAAAGGAATAACGAATAAAGTGAATATATGAGGGGGGAAACTGTATATGAGAACTGGAAATACAGTGTCAGGTGCCCATAGAAATATAATGTGCTGGGTTTAGTGAGGGGAACTAAATGTATGAGGCTTTCTTTGTGTTAAGGGGTATTTAATTTCTATCTATAGGGATGCATTTTTTTCTTTTCAACTCTCTGTAGGTCAAAACAAACACTCTCTTAGATAAAGCTTAGGTAGAGGTTTTTAGTCCCTACAGACTTACTGTTTCTGATGGTGTTTAAATGAGCAGCAGAAAGCCTTTAGAATTGCTTTTGTTGAAGCAAGACTAGAACTGTTCAGTTTCCTGAAAGCCAGCGGCACTATAAAAATACTGGCATTACAGGAGTTTTGCAATATTATTCCTTCTTGCAATTTACTGTTAATTTGATTTCTAACTGTCTGTTGCTTGTTTTCATACCTAAGTTCTATATAACCTAAGGAGCTGAACTTTGTGAAGAGTTGCCTTATGCTCTAAATGAATAAACTGTTGTCTCTTCCAGATATTTGGGATATGCTTAGCCCAGAATTTGGTTAGTGACATTGAGGCTGTCAGAGCCAGCTGGTAAAACTGCTGAAGTAACCACAACAAGACACTGGACAACCGAAACCCTCTGAAACCTCCAGTGTGTCACTCCGACACCAAGCTGTATGGACATGGGTGACAGGGAAGCCTTCTCTCCAGAGCAGTCTCAAGTCTAAGTTCCTGATATTGCAGTGAACTCGTGTTTCTTTGGGGTGGGGGAGAGAAGAGTGGGCTATTGAAAATCTGCTGCTCACTGACAATTTTTTTTTCTTTTAAACCACCACTTTGAAAGCTGTTGAGCCGTGAATCTCTACTGTATTCTTGATTTTGAGTAACAAGTGGACACTTTTTTAAATTGGTGTATTCAGTGAGACAGAGTTGCATCGTTGTAGTCTGTGGATATGCTGTTTATTCTTCATGTCATGAGCTCTTTGGTAGCTGCCAAATATTCCTGAGATAGTCTGTCTCATCACCACTCCATAAAGGAGCAATCTTCTTGTTTTCACAGCTAAACGTAGCTACAGGCATAAACCCATGAAGCAGGAAGCAACTTTCTATGCATCTATTGTACAGTAAAAGAAATTGTTTTTAAAACAAGGGAAATTTTTTTTTATGTAAGCTTCCAACCATCTCCCTGTAGTACCTTGAGGTTGGAATCAGCAAGCTCACAGGGAGAATTGCCTAATTTTATCAAGATCTTTCTTCCTTCTCCACCCTTGTATGATGGGAAAGGAGTTTTATATTTGACAAACAAGGGTTGTAGAGCCTTTGGTTGCTGCCATACCTTTGGACATCAGTTTTTTAAGGCAAGGATGGGATATAACTGTATAAATGTATGAAAGCAGTGTGGATGTTGGGTCCAAGTGAAGAATAATATTCAAAGAATGATTTATATATTAACTTAAAAAAAATCAAAACATATGTATCTGATATGGCAAAATCTTCTGTTTCTCTGAAATTTAGTGTAACCTAATGTTTTTAGGGATCTTGCTGATATTAATGCTTTGACATACTCCTGCAAAAATTCCTTTTTTTGTCTGTTCCCAGCTGAGGCTTTGGTCTTTCTTTTTTTCTTTTTCTTTTCACTTGCATGAGCTGTGGAGTAAGCATCTGTGACACTCCAGTGCTTTAAATACGTGCATATGTTTTAATACAGTCTAATCCAATCTTATTTATTGGTAAACGCATGTGATTATGGAAAGATCATATCCCATTCTCTTGGAAGTTGGAGAGAACAGTTTTTGCCAGAGTAAATGCATACCTCCAGTGAACAAATCCTTGCTATGGAGATGTCTCCCTTTCTTGCTCTAAAGGCAACAAAAAGCTTTCTTGGAGCAATGGAATAAAAGTTTTAAAATAGAAGTGTTTATTAGGATCAGCCAAGACAGACTCTTTTGAATTGGACAAAAGAGAGTAGAATTTGGAATAAAGCACAACTAGTGGAAGAAGGCTTACATCAGGTTTCATCCAGCTTAGGCTTTTTGATTTGTCCTTCTTCACTAACAGTAGTGAACTTACAGACCTGACCATGGCTTGGGTAGTTTTATTGCACTTTGTATAAATTTAGCTTGTTTTATGACCTTTCTCACTATCTGCAGAACTAGTCCTGAAAGCTGTAGGTTCTCAGCTCCTGCTTTGGTCAGACAGTGACAAAGGGTGTGCAGCACCTCTTTGTAAGAACTTAACATCTTTCTGAGTTGAGTTTCCTAAAACATGAGGTATGTGGAGTAGAAGAGATGAATGCATTGCTTTCAAAGCTTTTCTGTTCTGGGGGATGGATAGAAGGCTGATCTGATGACCTGTTAAGGCCCTTTCTGGTCCTGTGACTCTTAAACAAATGAGTATACATACCCTTGCATGTTTTGCCTTTCTGTGCTTTAGCTGGCCATGTTTTTTTTCCCCTCTGAAGGCTGGTGATAGGCACACCAGCACTTCACAGATGCCTCAGACAGACCTGTTGTCCTCCTGTCTTTGAGCATTACCTCATCCTCTTCTGGTTAACTCCCACTGACTGGCTCTGAATCAGGCAGCCTCCATATCCCTTGCTATCTGCTGTTAAAGGCCAGCCATGACTCAGAGTATTTTTTTAAAGCCTTTGAAAGCAATTATAATTCACTGTCCTTAATAAAATTGGTTCCACCTCACCACAGTGTTATGTTTTTCTTAGCCACTCCTCAACTTGAGGAGTTACTGATGTTTGTTTTGCCCCAAAAGGGACACACCATTTTGCCTGATAGCGGCAGGACAGGTATTGCTGCACTGAAACAAAATGATGCAGGGAGGAATCAGGGAAGCAGGGTTGAGGAAGTAACCCTTCCACCAAAGAGCCTTGATTGTGACCCAGGGCTTTGGTTTGGAGGAAAAAAAAGCCTAATTACAGAAACATTCCTTGTTGCCACTGATCTTGAATACTGCTGTTGCTGCTCTGGGCTTCTGAAGACAACTTTGTTCTACTTGAATTTCTGCAGTTGTACTGTATTGGCCTTTTGTCTTGTCACGCTGTTCTCTCAGTTCCAGTCTGCTGAATGTGCTGTTGGCAGTGTCAGACTGATAGGAGGGTAGATGCTCTGAGGTGAGCAAATCTTGTTCTCACTACTTGCATGTGTACACACAGATGTGCAACACTTCTGCTGAATCCCGGAATGACTGACTGTTCTTACAAAAACCACTAAATAACTTATTTTTCTAGAGCTTGTCTTTATTGCTGCAAATGTTGATCTTCCTCCCTTCCCCACTCCCAAGAGATACTTATTTTCCTTGTGTTCACAGTTGTTTGATGTATGTGTACTGAATGTTCAGGATTAACTGTCTATATTGCATATTTAAATCCCACATTTTCTTGTCTAAAGATCAGGTAAGATGTCCTAATAATGCCCCATCAGCAGCTGGGCTACTCAGCAGCTTAAGTGTCCAGTTTGGATAGCTTGTGGGGAGGCCTTGGAAATCAATGTATTATTGTTAGAGCCTGCTGAATACAAGCAAGCTTTCTTCCAGAAAACTGAAAAGTTCAGGTGAGCTGCAACTAAAGCACAACTGCTGCTACATGGGCTCATTGTCTAAAGCAATAAGATACAGTAGGTGTGAGGACTCCTTGGCAATTTCTAGTCTGCCTGGTGTGGTGGTGGGGTAGATGTGAGGTCAGAGGTCAGTGTAATTATCTTTAATGTGCAGTAGTTGTTCAGAGAATTGTTGTCAGGCTTATGGCCCTTTAGACTGTGAAACAGCTCTGTTTGCTGTGTGATTCCTGTGGGATGGTGGCATTGCTAATGAGGAGCCTGGTAGCTTCAGCAGCAGCACTGGCTTTAAAGCCATTTCCATATACCCCATTGAGCCCTGCCAAAGGGCATCACAGTCCTTGCTCCTCTGCTTTCTAAATACTCTGTGTTCACAGGCCTTTCTGTTGTTTGATTTTTTCCTTTTTTTTTAATTAATAGCCTAATTGTCAAATGTTTGATTCATCTCTGTGTGACTCTTTTGGTAGCAGTAGAATCTCTTTGTTTCAAAATCCATAATTTTGATTGTGCCCCTTAGAGTTTGAAGCTGTGGGGATGCTTGCTCAAGTGTGCTCTGTCCTGAAAGCCTTCTTCTCTCCCCTTTGAGAGAGATGCTCATTGTAGTTCTGGTGTGTAAATAGTGTTTGAAATGTAAATAGTAGCATGCAGATTAAATGATTCTTGCACATGACTGCTTTTCACCCTGAAAGTGTTTATTGTGGATAGGAAAGGTGTCCACCGTGAGAGTTTGCTGGTGAGTCCTGTGTGGTGGTCCAGGCTGTCCCTCACACCGGGGGTGCGGCCTGAGCACTTGCGTGTCTGCCCAGCAGGCAGGCGGGTGGCAGCACCTCAGAAAGGTGGAGCCCTGGCCACCCTTTCGGGCTCTGGGCAATGGCAGGACCTCCTTTGCCTTTTCCCTTTGCTGCTTGGCATTAGAACAGCATTAGACTGTAAAGTGGAGGGTTGGTGTCAGCACCTCCAGTTATGGGAGGTTGCCATCCCTTTGTGGTGGGACTAAATATGGTGCTATAAGAACTGTCCTGGACGTCAATCTGTGTTTTTACTACTTTAGAGTTGCCCTTGGTAAAATTGGTTCTGATTAATATGGTTGGTAACAAGAGAACTATTGTGTGAGTTTTTGATTCCGTTTCCTTTCTTGCTGTGTGTGCCTTTTGGTGCATTGAAATGGCAGTTCTGCGAATACCTAGGAAGGAAATTAGACTTTTAAGAGGTGTCAAGTACTCCTGAAGATTTAAGTTCCTCCCTCCCATTTTTGTTTTCTTTCTGAATCTTTTTCAGATACCTATAATAGGTGATGAAACTGTCTAAAGCAAACAAAACAATACTACCCTGATCCATTAGCTACCAAATTTTGCCACTTGAAGAAATAAAAAAATCAGTCTCCCTTAACATGCAGGATACAAAGAAGTGTTTGTGACTACTAGCGTGCACCAGGCAGCACTGCTAGCTGTCTTTTGTGTTTTGGCAATATAAGTGTGTTAATAAAAAGCTCTATGCCTACATGTGTTCATGTTCACGCTGTGTACATAGTAGAGATGGACCTGAATACCACCTTGAGCTCTGGGGAGATTGGGATTTGGGTTTTGTGACTCAGACCCATTTCTGATACGTATATTCCAGATTAGTTCCGGCTGAATCTCTTTTTCTGGTTCATCCTAAGGTGTACAGCAAGGTGTTGATATTTACCCTTTGTGTATCATTCCTTTTTATATGAATGTACTCTCTTGTGTTCCTTTTTTTATCAGTTGTAAAATTGATTGTAAAAGCCAACTACACTTACCGATTGAAAGTATTGCTATAACAGAACTGCATGCCCAGTAGAGTTTGACTTGAGCTTTAGTTTTCTGATTTTGGATTGGTTCCCTTCAGTCTAGGAGAAAAGCATAGATCAGGTGCATAATGTATTACTTGTCATCTTTAGCATTAGACTGTGGTATTGTATCACATGCTGATCTCAATGGATGTAACTGGAGTCTACTTAGGAAGTTAATGCAACTTCCTGGTAATTCATTTTAAGCTATTGAAAGTGGTCTTGGTCATGCTACTTGTGTTCTTGGGTTTTTGTTTTTTAATAGAGGCATTTTTTAGGAATGTTTTAATACACTTATGATGGACAATACAATAGTTTTAATAGTCGTGCAGTATTCTGTATTTACTTGAAGTAAATCATTTTATATGCAATTTGTTAGATAATTACAATTTTATAAATAAAACTGTGTGAAATATGATGTTGTGAATGTGTACTCTTGATGTAGCACTTAATACAATACATTCATGCAAAATCCCTCCAGGAAAAGACCCCCTATCTCCATCCTCCAAAGTAACAGTGGAAATAAATCCCCAAGTCTCTCATCTACGGTGTAGAATACTGTATTCTAATTAAGTCACAAAACACATTGTCACACCACAAGTGACTGCCCTTAAATTAATGATAAGCTAATACGTGAAGAGCATGTCCTCACTTGAAGAGATCCCGTATCTGCTGTCAGCTCTTGTTAAAGTCTCTGGCTAATGAACATGCCCTGCTTCTTTCCAACAGGTCGTTGGTGTTCCTCAAGCTGCAGTGACTGCTCTCTCCCCAGAATCATTTTGGTGACCCTGAAGTGTTCATAAGTTGCTGCTTTGCAGGAAAGAGCACAGAGGGGATTTGTCACAACTTAAACTTTTGAAAGGGAGGTAGGAATTTTATTTGTCTACATGCAACATGTCCTTAAACAGAAGTAGTGAGAGCTGGCTTATTTTTTTTTGTGCAGGTAAAAATGGGTAATGATGTCTTATGCTTCTTTGGACAAAGAAGGAAGCAGCCCTTTTTTTTTTTTTTAAAGTATTTCAAAAACTGTAGATTTTGTACACAGAGCACCACCATGACCAATTTGAAAGCAGGTCTCTACATCCAGATTGAAGTGGGTGCTCTGGATCCAATGATCCATATTGTTGGGATTTGTGTCTTACCCAAAGTGAAAATTCTCCTTGTAATAAGGACGTTGTGAAATGTAAAAACATACAGATGTTTTTTTATCTTCCTGGCTGGTGTGATGCTAGGTCTTGTAAACTTCCTAGAGATGCAGACAGGTGTAATACACGAGGCAGGCACTGCCTGCGCTGTGTCATGTGGCCACAGAGATGCTTTAGCTTGGTTTACGGTGGTAGTAAGACAGAAGAAAAGGCCCCATGTCCAGCATTGCCATCCTAAAAACAGTCTGAGCAGCAGATGTCAAGCTTTGCTGAGATGTAATCTATCTAGTAAACATCTACTTGGAATTATTGTCAGCAGTTTCACTTAAGTTGCCTCCAGTCAAGTGAGTAGTGAAATACATGCGATAGTAACATCCTTAAATGCCATTTCTAGTTTTGAAGGTGCTCAGAGGATAAATGATTTATCAGCTACATAGAAATGACCTGCAGGCTGCAGCATGCCTCAGGACAGTGCAGTGTTTGTGTGGCCAGATACAGTCTCCTCAATTACCTCCTTCTACTGTGACATATACCCATCTTCGTCCTTATGCAGCCTTTCCTTCTTAGACTTAGTACAGATTTTATCTAGGAATGTAAGTCATTTGATGTTCCATCCAGGGAAACCATCTGAAAGTAGGGTATCACCATTGACCTGTGCTTATGCTTGCTATGATAGTGGTATCCTTGCTTTGATGATCAGAATATGGCTAATGCTTAACCACAGCATTAGCTGGTTAAGCATTAGACAACCAGGCAAATGGGAATTTTGTCAGTGTCACAACTTTGTCCGCTACAGCTCGTACGAGCACTTGCAGTTTATGCCAATGTCAAAAGAATGGTCTAGAACGAGGTAGGTCATTGATAACTGGCCTTTCAAATATATTTTGGGATCTGTTTAAGTCAGTTTCTGTGCCTGACAAAACTTGGGCTTGTGAGGGCCTATGACCTGTGACTGTAAACATCCTGGTTATGTTCAGCAGCAGTGCAGAGGTTCTGTGTTGTTTGAAGCCTGATGTCACAGGGTCCTGCACTCTGTTCACAGCTCTGCACTCTGTCAGTGGCTTTACTGCACTATTGCTAGCAAATGCCTTTTTGAATATGTGGGTTTGTTTTTTTCTGTTGTTGTTGTACAGCTTGGTATTAGAGGCTTTTTCTGGATGTTTCTGGCACTGGATTAAATGATTAAATGGATGTGGAATCTCTGCAGTGTGAAAACTCCTGTAGCATCTGCTGCGTTTTTTCAATTACCTGGCACAGGGATCTCATGGGTGCTTGAACTTTGGGTTTGCTGCCTCTGATGATAAAAAAGGAGCCTGAAACTTCCAAGGCTGGCACTTCAGCTCTGGAAATGCTGAATTCACTTTAAAATGTTATAGATCTTATGACCTTCGTGCATGGTGGGCTTGATCAAGCTAGGTAATGGTATCGCATAGTCCAAAATAACATCTGTTGGCTTGCTGGAAACTCGCAACTGCTCGTTGTTTTGCCAAAGTGGTGTCTGCTGATTTGCTCACAGGCATGTTACAAACCTACAAAGGAGCAGCTGTGAGTTACGATGCTCAGACTGGCAGTTTCCATCTCCCTTACCTAGGAAAGGAGAAAAAGGAAGTGTCTTGCGTCCTCCATTTCTCACTCGATGGGCTTCTGTTGAGAAACTGCTGCAAGATATGCCCTTAAAATTCCATCTACAAAAAACCCCCCTAGTAAACAAAAAAGCAATCCCAAGCAAGCCCAAGAGCACTTGTACGCACATGGCTTTATAGGATAAGGATTGTATCACGCACTGCTGCTCAAATGCATGACTGTTACACCACACAGTGCCTCTGTGTGAGCACACACAGCAAAAGTGGTTGGAATAGTTTCTTTTGTATCCGCTCAGCTGCAAGGCAGTGAATGCGTCGGGCCAGAGCCAGGAACAAAACCAACTCCTTGCCAGTGCACGGTAGTGCAGTCGCAGCTTCTGCCTGAGATTACAAAAGAGGATAAACCACAGAGTAAAGTGAGAGCACTGAAATTTTTATTTGTTACCTCTAGGTACCACGAGTTTGACATTAATAGGCAAGACCAGTGAATGAGCAGCAGTACATTGCATTCAAACCTGAATCTCCAAAGCACCAAAATTTGAGCTAGATTTACTTCTTAATCCTATAGTCAGCACACTAGTCTGGACTTGCTGCATCTCGTATTGTCCCTAATTTAGTAGTACATTGTTATGCAGTTAAGGGGCATGAGGAAAGAGTCAGTTGTGTAGTACCACTTCTACATCATCATAGGACTACAACATGCACATTCTACTGTGTGGCCCAAGCAACAAGAATACAAGTAGAACAGTTACGGGTGGAGACAGGTTCATGTTAACACCACCTATGAATTTGTAGAAACCTTTTTGGACGGGTACCTACAGCAGTTCATCAATTTGTGTGGGAACGTTACACGCATGCACGAGTGATACAGTGGAAAACATAGCAGGAGTGGCAGCAGGACGGAGGACAAAGGAGAAATCTGTGATGGGATGCACTGGAAACAAGACCTTTCTCAGCTTTCTACAGCAAGTCTCTGCTCTGTTAGCGAGGCCTGCTGGGCAACAGTTTTGTTCTCATGGCTGCGGAGTTTTGATATGACTTCTAGAAACGCCATGCTCTGCACTTCCTTTTGAAGAGGCTCTGGAAAAGGAAATATTAAACAGTGCTTTGTATGAGACGGAAAGAAGAACAGAAAACTGTGAGCAACTTTTCTACTGAACCCTGTACACACATAAGCACACAGCTCTGTGTGTACACATAATCTGGTTATTTACTTTTTTGAATTGCTTTTGAGGAATGAGAAAATTCTTCAGGGCCTGAGGCATGCACAAACTCCATGGATTTCAGGTAATTATCAGTGATGAAACTGCTGAACAGCAGTTCAGAACATCCACCTGGACTACCTTCTAAAACAGAGGCTTTGGAAGTATTTTTACTGAAAACATTTTTTCACTTTATTCCTTAAACCAGCCTGACCAAGTGAGGTCTCAGCCTTGACAGGCTCACTGCATTGTTTGTGTGTACCAACTCTTACTGGTTGTGTGGGGATTGATGTCTTTAATGGATGTGTCATGACCTGGTCACTGTTTGCTGTCCATTCACAGCTCAGCTTTGAGGTTAATGCAAACACAACACACGGAGCATTGCCCAGTGCTGTGCATATGGATACACTGCTCATGTTTTACTCAAAACTAAGAGACACTCTGATAAATCTGATCCTGGATTGCATGGTACTTTAATAAGGAGCGGTTGTGAGCAACTCATAAAATCAAAGCCCCATACTCTAAAAATCTCACAATTTTGATCCAAAGCAGTTGGTTTTCTTTCATGCTCTGTTCAGGCAACTCCAGTGAAATCCCACTCAGCAACAAATGCCTACATGTATTTTTGCTTTCCACGTGCTGCTGTGGTCCTGATCTCTGAATTTCCCAGGAGAAAACCCAACCAAACCTGCTTCAGATAGCTATGCTGTAGCTGTGCTATTTACTTCTTTTTTTCTTTTTAAATAGCAGACTTTGCATTTGTTCCCATCCCTACCTTCTTTCTTGTTCACATAGTTTTAGTTTTCACACAGTTTAACCCCCACCATGTCAGAGCTGGGAATTCTCATGCTGCTGTGCACCTGGGAACCTGTATGTGATGTCATCAGAGTGATGTCAGTGAAGCTGTTGGGGTGATTATGCCATGTAAGCACTTTCTTCTTTCTCCTGAGATATCAACATGTTTATGCAGGCATTTTACTGTGCTTTACAGCAGCTGATAACATCCAGGTTCCCAGAGACTCTCGCACACAGAAGTGACTGTGCTAGCTACAAATGCTCTGCTTTTGATGATTCTTCTGTTTTCCATTATCCTCATTTTTCTTTCTCTAACCATTCACTCAGTTGCAAGAGAAACTTCCAGATGGCAAGAATCACATATAAATTGATATCTATTTACTGCTTAACACTGAATGAAGTTCAACAAAGGCAAAAGCAGGATCCTGCACCTGGGGAAGAATTACCCCCTGCACCATGCTGGGGGCTGACTGCTGGAAAACAGCTCTGTGGAAAACGACCTGTGGGTCATGGGTAACAACCTGTCCATGAGCCAGCTGTGTGCCCTGGTGGGCAAGAAGGCCAATGATATCCTGGGATGCATTAGGAAGAGCATTACCAGCAGGTCAAGGGATGTGATGCTGCCCCTCTACTCAGCCCTGGTGAGGCCACATCTGGAATGCTGTGCCCAGTTCTGGGCTCCTCAGTACAAGGGGGACAAGGAGTTCCTGGTGCAGGTCTAGGAGAGGGCAACAAAGATGCTTAAGGGATGGGAGCGTCTCTCTTATGAGAAAAGGCTGAGGGAGCTGGGAAGAGGCGTCTGAGAGAGGACCTCCTGAATATATATATAATTATCTGAAGAGACAGTGGCAAGAGGATGGAGCCAGGCACTTCCTGATGGTGCCAAGCAATAGGACAAGAGGCAATGGGCAGAAACTGATGCACAGGAAGTTCCACCTGAATATGGGGAAGAACTTCTTTACTGTGTGAGTGACCGAGCACTGGAACAGGTTGCCCAGAGAGGTTGTGAGTCTCCCTCACTGGAGATATTCAAGAACGGTCTGGATGCAATGCTGTGCCATGTGCTCTAGGGTGACCCTGCTTGAGCAGGGAGGTTGGACCAGATGACCCACAGTGGTCCCTTCCAACTTGACCCATTCTGTGATCCTGTGAATACAGCTGTTGGCAATATCAAGTTAAATGTGATGCCAAATATCCTGTAACAAAGCACAGTAACAACAGCAGTCACCGGAAAAGTAAACTTACCAATAATTAAACCAGTGGAACCGCTTATAGTCTTTATGAAACTATACTGGGGTCTATTACTTTAAAATGACTACCCAGGTCTGTTTACAGTAGAATACAGAACATGTAAATGCTCACTGCGTGGAGACAGTGATGAAAACAGTTTAGAGTCAACAGAACTGGGAGAGAGGTGTACTTTAGTATTTTCCCATGTAAAGGACATTTGGCTCTTTGATCCTCCCCTCCTTGGTTAAAATAGTAAAAAAAAAAAAAAAAAAAGTTAAAAGTTAATTTGCTCAGTTGCTACTCTTGTGTTCTCACTGATTTTACATAGGTCTGTTCGTCAGGAAGCAGGGCAGAACACTGAGTCAGTCAAGTGCTAGGCCTAAACTTCACAGCTGCATAATTCAGTAATGTGCTTGTCTGTTTGCTGGGAGCAGGGTAAGGAGCCTCATGTCTAGGCAGAGTGTGGAAAGTATTGCTGAAACATGGTTAATAGAAAGGGGACATGAGAGAGATGCTATAGCTCTGGTCCCACGGTAAGAGAAAACTATCAGAAGGTCACTGTGTTTGAGAAACTGGGTACGTGACAGAAGAATAGTGTATAGCGGATGGGAAAGCAGAGCAAATAGCAAACAAGTAACCATAAGAAGGTTAAAGAAACAGCATTTGCGTAAATATAACTTAGGTAATTAGGAGCCAATGATGAGCTTAGCTTTTGTAATATGTATGAAGCTAATTTGTAACCTTTATAAGCACAGAGCACGCAGCAATAAAGTTGGATAAGTTATTGATCAATTCTGTGGTCTAAAAGTGTTTTTATCCTGTCGTCTACAACAAATGGTGACCCCGACTCCCGATCCCGACGCCCGACTTCGACTCCCGACTCTTCGACTCCTGACTTCGACTCGACTCTGACTCAACTAAAAAAGGGACTTCTCGACATAAAGAAGACCTTTCGACTGGATTTAAAGAAACGGGGGAATCACGGTTGAGATGGCAAGGTGTCGGAGCCTTAGCAGCGAGGCTGGTCGAAAACAGTTGGCATAAATGTGCAACTGCGGAAAAAGTTGGCATAAAGGTGCAACTTCGGACCCAGAGCGTTGTATAGTCAAGCTCTGCCGTACGTGCTGCCGGACCTTGAAAGGGCTGCAACAGCGCTGACGTAGGTATGGATAGGCAAGCAGCATATAGTTTATTTTCTGAATTTTTACAGAAAAAAGGGGTTAAAGATTTAGATTTAAAAAAGGAACTTCCTGGATTACTTGATTATGGTACTGAAAAAGGGTGTTTTATTAATCCTCATACTGTGCATTCCTTAGAGGAGTGGCGTAAATTTGGTGATAAAATATGGGAGGCTGTTTTAGATGATGATAAAGTTGCGAAAAAGCTAGGAAAGCTTTGGAGGGTGGTTTATTATACATTGTTGCAACATGAGGCTGAACGCAGAGCAGCGGAACAAGCACTAAATGTGAGACAGCAGAACAAAGAGTATAAAAATGCTGATTGGTTTTCTTATAAGCCTTCTCCTCCAGCTATGCAGACAGTTCACCTCCCTGCTGTGCCCCCTGATCTTTCTAAAATAAATACAGACGGGTTGCTAGAATCAGAGACGTCTGCAGCTCCTACTGCACCACCTCCCCTGGCCGATGTGCCTAGCTGTCAGAATGACTCTCAGTCTGCGCCTCCTCCTCCTGCTCACTCGACCAAAGAGCCTGTCCCTGGGGCATTCAGTGACCTGGCGGAGGCCGTGGTAAAAGAGCGGAGAGAATCTTGGGCTGCACTTGCTAAGCACTGTATGGAACAGGGTAAATCTCATGGACTGCAGGCTGTAGATTCATATGCTTTTCCCGTTACTTATGCTTTGGATGGGCAAGGAGGAATGAACGCTGTAATTACTGCATTAGATTGGAAATTTTTGGCACAATTGCGAAGTACAGTCAGTGAATTTGGATTACATGCTGAACCAACTAAACAAATGTTAGATTATTTTTGGTATACACATCTTTTATTGCCGTCTGATCTCCGATCTATAACTCGTATGATATTAACTGAACATCAACAATTGTTATTTAATGCACATTGGCAAGCATTAGTTCATGAAAGTGTAGCAGAACAACGGCTACCCGGAGACCCTTTGCATGGTGTCACTGTAGAGGAATTAATGGGGTTAGGGCCATTTGCACGCCCTGAGGCACAAGTTCATCTTGGTCCAGATAAGATTAGAGAGGCAATGGATCTTGTTAGAAGAGCTATAGACAGAGTTAAGGAACCAGGAGGAGTACCTTTGTATATGAACTTAAAACAAAGAAAAGATGAATCATTTGGAGAATATGTTGACAAGTTAACAGCTGCTATCACTCGAGCAGGAGTACCAGATTATATGAAAGGAACTATGTTAAAGCAGTGTGTGTTACAAAATGCTACTTCAGCAATTAAACAAATAATAAGTACGATGGGTCCTTATTGGACTATTGAAGAGTTATTAGAAAAAGAATTAGTTGTTCCCACAGGGGAAAATGCATTTTTAGTTAATGCTATTCAAGATCTAGCTAAGGGACTTAAAGAGCAAGCTCAAAGTTCCCAAGCTCAGGTTTTAGCTGCTCTTGCACCCCTTCAAGCAAAAGCACATAATTTTGCAGAAGGAAAAGCTAGATCAAAATGTTATCGGTGTGGAGCCACTGGACATTTCCGAAAAGAATGCCGAGCAACAGGAATCTGGTGTCAGCAGTGCCAGAACTCCACCCACAACACTGCTGCCTGCCGAAATCGTTCGGGAAACTCACGACGGAGCGCGAGAAACAGCAGTGGCCGCGCCAAGACACAAGTCGTCGCTGCAGCACAGATAACTCCAGCCAATAATTTTTCACAGAACAAATCACGGACAGGAGAGCAACTGCAATCTACCCCAGCCGACAGGTGCGGATTACAATCCACCTCAACCAATACTCTCGGATTACAACCTGCCACAGCCGGCAGCCTCGGATTGGATTTGGCAACAGCAGTAGAAGTTACTTTGTTATCCACCCAACCTCAAAAGATTCCCACCGGGATTTATGGACCTTTAATAATAAACAAACAAGTGTTTGGTGCATTGCTGATAGGAAGATCATCAGCTAGTCTTGCTGGATTATTTGTGTTGCCTGGACTTATTGATGCTGATTATACTGGACAGATAATGGTTATGGCATATACTATTTTTCCACCTTTTAAAATTCCTAAAGGACAACGTATTGCTCAACTAATACCCTTACCACAGTTCACAAAACCTTTGACCAATGATCGGCAATTAATGCAACGTGGAGATCGTGGATTTGGTTCTACAAAAGGACTTACCTTATTGACATTAGATTTAAGCGAACGACCAAAACATAAAGTTACAATTATCTGGAAAGATCAAACAAAAATACTGGATGCTTTACTAGACACAGGAGCAGACTCTAGTATCATAGCACCTCATTGTTGGCCGAGACATTGGCCTCTGCAACCTTCTACTACAACTGTGACTGGTATTGGGGGTGCTTCAATTGCTATGCGAACTCCTACTATAAGCATAGAAGTGGAAGGTCGTGTAGCTAATGTTGTTTTGTCTGTTGTACAACTTCCACCAACAGTACAATGCCTAATAGGGAGAGATGTCTTAACACAAATTGGAATGAAACTTTCCAATGATCACCCTTTAGAGAAATAGCCATTGCTTGGTCTTTCCCAATTCCTGTTACTTGGGTTGTTGATACTCCAGTATGGGTTAAGCAGTGGCCTTTAAAACGGGAAAGCCTAGAAATTGCTCATCAGTTAGTACAAGAACAATTTGATCAAGGACATTTAAAACTTTCTACTAGTCCTTGGAATACACCCATATTTGTAATAAAGAAAAAGTCAGGAAAGTATCGATTATTGCATGACCTGCGAGCAGTTAATTCACAAATGGAAGCTATGGGAGCTTTACAGCCTGGACTACCAAATCCTGCAATGCTTCCTATGGACTGGTCTTTACTGATTATAGATTTAAAAGACTGTTTCTTTACAATTCAGTTACATCCTTGTGATACTAAACGTTTTGCTTTTACATTACCTGCTATTAATCGAGAAAAGCCTGATCAAAGGTTTGAGTGGACAGTATTACCACAAGGAATGAAAAATAGTCCTACCTTATGTCAACTATATGTGGATACTGCCTTACAAGCCTTACGAAGAAGATGGCCTGACTGCATAATCTATTACTATATGGATGATATTCTGTTTTGTCAACCTGAAGAGTTTGTACCCCAACAAATACAGATAATTCGTAAACATTTGGAACAATTTAAATTAATGATAGCAGATGAAAAAATCCAGACGACAGAACCTTGGAGATATTTGGGATGGACTATTTCTCGACATGCTGTTATCCCACAAAAATTGATACTTCAGACAAAATTACGTACTGTAAATGATGCACAAAAACTCCTTGGGGATTTACAATGGTTGCGTCCAGTAGTGGGAATCCCTGCTGACCTTTTGGCTGAGCTGCGACCACTATTGAAAGGATCAGACCCAGCGGCAAAAATTACTGTAACAAAGCACCAACAACACATCCTCCAACAAATTGTAGACTGTGTCACTCAAGGCCGCGTCCGAAGGCGACAGTGGGACCTGCCTTTGGAACTTACTTTTTGGGCTGATAAACGATATGTCTTAGGGGCCATTACACAGTCACAAACAGAAACGGGGGAGGATATAGGTGTCATAGAATGGCTCTCGACTAGCATACAACAGTCTAAAACAATGGCTCTCGACTAGCATACAACAGTCTAAAACAATGACTCTTGTTTTAGACTCAATATGAATAAGGAGAAGATCTTTCTACAATGGCAACAAACAATTGGGAATGTATCCACTACGAACATAACAGCACAGAACCCTCCATACGATAATGTAACCTGGTGCCAAGGTTATGTCAAAAATGTGTCAGTTAGTGTGACAAAGCCAAAATACTTACCACCTGGTTATTTCTTAATTTGTGGCAATAGACAAATAACACAGTTGAAAAGGAGAAATATTCGAAACAAACGAGACACTGAATTTGATAAATATTGTAAATCAGTAGAAAACCAACCCATTGACTTTTGGTCACCTACGGCAAACTTCTTTGCATCTATATTTGCCCCCATTGGAGCAAAAAAGAGCCTAATTCTTGTCCAAAGAACAGCTTGTTGGGCAAGGAATCAGATGAATAGAACGTCAAGAATTTTGGGAGAATTGGCTCATGACTTTGATGAAATAAGACATGCTGTTTTACAGAACAGAGCAGCTATAGATTTCCTATTGCTGGCTCAGGGACATGGATGTGAGGAATTTGAAGGCATGTGTTGTATGAATCTTTCTGATCACTCTCAGTCCATCTACCAAAACCTAAAAGAAATGCAAAGTCATTTGAATGACTTTGAAATCCAAAAAGATCCTCTCAGAGAATGGTTAGCAAAATTAGGCTTAGGACCATGGCTTGCTGAGATCACTAAACAAGCTATTTCACTTTTGCTGATATTGTTAGCTGCTTTATGCATTGTTCCTTGTGTTTTTAAGTGTATACAGAACATGTTAACGAAAGCAGTGAATGATGTATTTTTAACACTGTCTAAAGAAAATGGGGGAAGTGTGGAAAGTATTGCTGAAACATGGTTAATAGAAAAGGGACATGAGAGAGATGCTATAGCTCTGGTCCCACGGTAAGAGAAAACTATCAGAAGGTCACTGTGTTTGAGAAACTGGGTATGTGACAGAAGAATAGTGTATAGCGGATGGGAAAGCAGAGCAAATAGCAAACAAGTAACCATAAGAAGGTTAAAGAAACAGCATTTGCGTAAATATAACTTAGGTAATTAGGAGCCAATGATGAGCTTAGCTTTTGTAATATGTATGAAGCTAATTTGTAACCTTTATAAGCACAGAGCACGCAGCAATAAAGTTGGATAAGTTATTGATCAATTCTGTGGTCTAAAAGTGTTTTTATCCCGTCGTCTACAACAGCAGAGCTTACAGTGTGGTGGCAGACTGAACTCTGCCAGTCAGATAATCCTAAAGAACCTCCCCTAAGATAGGACTGATCCATACTCTGGTGGACTAGAGACCAGTGTTTGACTTTTAATAACTGTCAGTCTTGCAGGTGACAAGACTCAAGGAAGGGAAAACGCAACTGTCAGGTGGAATTTCTGAAGATGAATATTTTAGTTGGAAGCAGGTAGGAATATACACAAGAACATCACATGAGGCTGAGTGGGAACCTTTGCCAAAAGAATTCTGCTCTACAATGGATGGATAATCCCAACCATGAAATGGCTCTAGAAGGTTGTGAGTAACAACTAAATTTACATGCCTTAACGTTAAAATGAATGCTTACTGGGAGCTGAGCCTGGTTAGCAGATTTAGGGCACAACCTTTGCACACCGAGATGTGTATACTCTCTAAACCCAAGTATTTGTTCCTATAAGATGGCAGTAATACAGCATTCACGTGCATGGATGTACAGGTCACCTGAATTACACTTGCAGTAGGCAATAGCTCTGTTTAAGAAAAAAAGCACCTCTGTTTACAGAGACAGAACATGCTTAGCTATGGTAACATTTAATCAATTAAACTGAATTGCTGTAAATTCATCTGAATTCATCTCTGGAAAACCTCAAATATTTCACACTTGGCAAGTCGTGTGCAGATAGACTCTGAGTTTACACCTTTCTGTACTTAATCCAGTTGTCATCTTAGTTGTCTGTAAATGCCTGAAACCTTTATGGAATGAAATCAGTTCTCCTTCCACAGACTAAATACTTCTTAAAAAACCAAATTAAAGAAATGTAGCAACTTCTTGAAACCTCAGCTGGGAATCAAATTTTCCCCTCAATGACACCTTGCTCTTTTTTGTTTTGTGGTTTGTTTTGTTTGTTTGTTTGCCCACACACAGGTGGGAAGTTGCAGTATCAAACCACAGCCTGTTACACCACCCTGAAAACAGCCTGACCTTTAGCAGAGGGTGAGCTCAGAGAGATGAGAGTTTGCAGCGTCCAGCACTGACATGTGTTAATGCATGTCCTGCTCATCTTTAAAAGCAACCTAAACAGTTGTGGCTGGTGGGCTGAGCACATGAGGGCTGCTGAGGGAAGGACTCTTCCTAGTGAGGTAAGTGTAAGGATCCTTCCTAAACCACCATCACACATCAGTTATAGGGAACTTGCAGCTTAAGATGAAAATAAAGTTCTTGTTAACCTTCATGTTTGCAAAGACAACCTGATACTGTCATTTCTTTCCTGTCAAAGTTTGAGCTAGCTGCACCCTGCAGAAACTAGAGTCTGATTTCTGCAGTTAATATCCCAAACTGATTTAACAGCCCCTTCCTTGACACTATAAACACTATCAAGAAAGTGTCATAGTAAATTCAACCTTTCTGTGTACATCCATTGCGAACAGAAAACCAGTCGCAGTGTGTTTGCATTTGCTCTATGTTCAGGCTGTAGGAGGGAACTAAGTTTACATCCATAAATCTCAGGAAGCAGCCTCTCCTGAATACTCACCAGATCCTATAAGAGCACAGATCAGCACCATGGAATTGTATTTTATTTCTGGAGCACTCCTGTCATCTGAGAGCAGTCTGTGTAGAATCTGAACAAGCTGAGCATTTTCAAGATCCTTTTCAGCAGTGACTGAAATAAAGTGAAAATTTTTAAGTCTGTAAGTGCCACTTGCTTTGATGCTTCCGTGTGTAGCTATTTACTGAAACATGGATCTCTTACTGGAGTGAAAGGGGTGCTGTGGTACATAACTCACTGGTATGAAACTGAAGCACATAATTGATGGTATGATGACAGGAATCACAGCTCTTGCTACAGAAATGTGAAGTTGCCTAACTGCTTGAAAGGACAGCCATGGAGTTTAATGACAAAATCCAGTCTTAAATGTGCAGTGAGCTGATGGAAAAGCCACCAGGCTTTCTAGCTATTTAGGCCAACACTTGCAATATTTCAATTTTCAAGACTTCCATTGCCTGAATTTGCTTTTGGAAATTCTGTCTGAGTAAATACAGATTGTGAAGTTCTTGATTCCATGGTAGAGGGAGCTCAGAGTCCATTATAAAGGTTGTGAAAAACTTTTCAAGATCACAGTGTGAGTTACTACCTCTGTAGCTTTCTAAGAAACATTAGGTATTGAACTGGGGCTTAGCCTTTAAAGGCTTGAAGACAAGAGAGTTAGACGATTCA
This sequence comes from Pseudopipra pipra, assembly GCF_036250125.1. Lineage (NCBI taxonomy): Eukaryota > Metazoa > Chordata > Aves > Passeriformes > Pipridae > Pseudopipra > Pseudopipra pipra. Next base: position 24,538,469 of record NC_087552.1, on the reverse strand, counting down.
TGTGACTAGGAACATCTTTCCTTTTATTTAAAACAATTCCCTGATGTATTGGCAGTAATTTGGAAGTTGAACAGAGCATTCCTGTAGTACGCACTTGATGACAAGAGATGAAATCAAGAGCAAAAATAAGTAATGCTACTTGTTTAGTTCCTTATCTTAGTTAGTAAGCAAGGATAAACAGAACCTCAGTTGGCCATTTACCTTTCTGTTTGGAAATCTGAGGTACTACAAATGCAAGTCAAGCCGTGTAATCATCTCTGCCTTCATATGGCAACTCTTGCACCTATTTCTGTGGAACTTAATGAAGACATTTTGGGGGCATTATCCATCTGTGTGTGTTCTGTAGCCCTTACTAATTAGGTAAGTGAAAGCTTTATTTTCATTCTGCCAGTTGGTTAGAGCATGGTCCTAATAACGCCAAGGTTGTGGGTGCAATCTTTGTATGGGCCATTCACTGAAGAGTTGAACTCAATCCTTGTGGGCCCCTTCCAACTCAGAACATTCTGTGATTCTGTGACCATTCCAGTGTAGGAACAGGGTCAGGTCATATAGTCTCCACTGTAAAGTACGTTCGCCTTCTTTTGGGTTTTGCCCAAAATCTGAAAGTTAAATTGAAGGGCCCTTCTAAATCATGTCAACATCTACCAGAAGGATGGAGCTGATACTGCAGAACCAGCAGTCTCCAGTTTTCTGCACAACATGACAGCCTGCCAGTGTCTTCATGAACCGTCACGTACTGCTGTGCTACCCAAAGGCAGGTGGAAGGAGGAGGCTGTTCTACACTGCCAAAGAAACTCACACAACTCTCCCTCTATGGCTTCTCTTGGGCACAGACTGGAAAGGCAACAGGTGAACTGCTGGGATACTCACCTAACTCTAATGCCGCTATTAGTGCCAGTGCAACGAGGGCTTCGTTTTGCATTATTACGTGTTCGCTGGTCGCCATGGTTACTAAATGCTTGATGCCACCACTCTGAACAATGGTCCTAATTACATCCTAAAATAAATAACACAAAGATAAAAAGAATCTGTATTGCATACAAACTGCATTAAATAAGGAAACTGTCATGAAGGCTATGTTATCTTCAGGTAAGGATCCGCTCACTGGCTTTATGCACACAGAATCACTTTATACATAAATGTACACACACACAGGCCTACAAGTTATCTGTTACTACTTTGCAACTGTAAGATACAATGTGTTAAACCAAGCCAGGTAACCCCATGACTAAGTTAAGACACACATAACTAACTCTTTTCCAGGTCATATCGTGTAACTCAACTTCTCACGATGTACCATCAATCACCAAACAGTGAGGTGTTCAAAGTATCCAGTGAGCCACATATTTGGGATAAGGAAACAGAAGAACATTTTTAGAGTTTCTTCAAAATGTTCAGAGAGGTGAGATCACAACTATTACACCTTACTATGTAACAGAAATGGTGTACTTTAAAAAATATATTTAGAAATAGGCAAGAAAATGAGCAGCAGTCTCTTAAATATTGTGGAATTTTCCTTCAAATACAAAGGAAAGGAAAAGGTAGGTATGGGATACCAATGTGTTGGTTTCTGTTCTAATGCCAACCATTAAAATGAATTGTTGGCCAATACTGCAGCCCAGTACATAAGAAATTAAAATGTTGACTGGGTTAAATATCCCCTAAATCAGTTCAAAAATACACAGCTGAGATTCTGTTTTCAAGTCCAAAATTTGATCCAACTTACTTATGTGACAAGCATGAATAAGGATTTCTAGTCTCTGCAGGTACTTGTCAGTTATAATTTTAAAATTGATTTTGCACCTAATGTTTTCACCATTTTATGTCCCAAAAATTGCAGTCTAATAACTCAAGAGTAACACATTGAAAACCCTTTTTTCCCCTAAATGACATAATGTATGCAAGCATTTAAGTATTTTTATATATATATATATATTATTTATAGACTGTATTTGCAATGATGTGTTTTATTATTTGTGATTTTCTGGTGGAACTCCAAAGTAGTTTTGAGACAATTTAGAAACTGCTAAGTCCTATTTGAATTGGTGTGGAATTTTGGCTGTATAAGCCTTAAGAATCAGTCAGCATCACTGACATCAAAATTTTTTATGGCTTGGTGCTAGTGTGGCTAAAATCAAAAGTATCTACTCCATTTTTTTAGAATGACTAAAACTAAACTACTGTTGCCTTTGTAAATATTACTCCAAATCCTTTAAAGTTAAAAGCCAAACTAAAATCTGACATGCTGTAAAGAACCATACAGTTGTACTCATATTCAAACCTAGAGGGCAGCAAAAGCTTAAAAAAACCCACCCCCTCAGCTTCTGTTTTCTTCTTCCAGTCAAGTTTCGTCTATGAGTACCTAAACCACACAAAAATTCACCTGTGACAATTCTCTTAACTTCTGTATTAATATCTATTTCATGCTATCAGTAGTGTCTCCATATTTAGAATTGAATTCTGTTTTCCTGTAGAGAATATTGATAAAATCTTGCATCTGTGGTGGCATTTGCCATTCCAGGCATGCTGGGGATTGTGTGGGGTGGGTGTAGAAAAAAATGAGAACTCAGAGAAATGAAACCTGATCAGTTTGAGAGGCTGAACATAAAATGGAGAATGGGTATTAGAGAGAGGTAATATTAGAAACCAGGAAAGATTTAAATCTCTGTAAGGCCTGTTGACTTGTTCTTGGAGAGGCTCAGTATAGATCAGGCCCACACTATGTTTTTGACTTTGTAAATGCCATGCATGAATGAAGAGGTCACTGTTACAGTCTGAGTTCTCCAAATCACACTTGCTATTTAAGCTCAGTAATGCAGCCTGTGTTCATATCAGTGAACACACTGAAGGAAGTCTGAGCCTGAAATAGCTTGTCTCCAGAGGAGATGCATTTGTCCCTTCTAAGGCTATGTTCTGCCTAATACTCTCCTGAACAAGGACAGCAGGCTTGGACTGTTTAGGTAAAGGTATTTGATTGAAAGGTATTGAAGGTGACGAGATAGACAAATGAGTTTCTCTTAACATCATACCTTTAGCCAGGTGCAAGCTAGCTTTTGTTAGAATTTGGGATAAATTATGATTTCTAATGGTCCGTCAGAATCTTGTAACTCTGAAATATGCTATATGAAAAGCAGGGGGACAGACTCTTTCTGGATCTCATTTTTATATAAATATATATAGCAAGTTCATAACAACTGAGCTCAATGATTCTTCACATATAGCATCACTAAAACATGGAAAATATGGCATGCTGAACTGCTGCAGGATACATTAAAAACAAAAATGAGTCAAGACTTGGGCAGGGGAGATGTAACAAGTGAATACCCAACCTGGCTCTCTAGAAGGATTGTATGCTGAAGGGTCGGCTACCAACAGCAAGTGCAGAGTAACTCTTAGTTGTTACACTACGAGTTACACTTTTTCACCACTAACTTACTTTTGATTTGCTGTGTCGTATAAGTGCAGAAAGTAGTCTGTTGGACTCTCCCATCACACCTGCGTGATCCTTGGCTTCACACCACTCCACCAATCGTTCCACCAGTTTTACATTTTTGCCCAGCTGTTCAGCTGCTTCTGCTACACGATGCCAGAGCCAACAACACAACAAAAAAGTTGTCACTTTTTTTAAGCAAGTGCTAGAAAAACAAGCTGAAAGTTACTAACTAGAAGGCGTTAGTAGAACTTGACTAGCTTGCACTACAACAGCAGAAGTCTAGGCTGCATTGAAGCAAGTAAAGCCAGTCAAAATGGAAACACCTTATCAGCCCAGTTAATGAAGCTTATGCATTGATTAAGAGCAGGGAAAATACAGGTGATGTCAGACCCCCAGGTTAGCTGTGAGCTAGCTCAAAAATTTAAAACCAGGAGGGACCGCTGCCACAAGAGAGCTCTGTTGTCAGTTAGATTAGGTTTGATAGACTAAGTCATGTAAGTTTCTTCAATGAATTTCTGTTTCACATCTAATAGCTTTACTAGAACTATAATGGATCTTTTGAAAAACTCTGCAGGACTGGGTCAAAAATACATATGCAGCTAATTTACCTCATTAACTACTTGTGGTTTTTAGCAGACTTCTGATTTTATAAATCCTCATCCTGGAATGAGCTGTTAACTCAAAGGTGCTTGTTCTTTTTGAAATTACAGTCTATTAATTAATAGAGTATGAGCCTGTTCCAAAGAGTGAGGTACAGCCAGGAAATGCGGTAAGTGAACAGCAAAAGAGGAGTGGTTGCTTCAAGCACTCACGCCTCAATACATACTTGTGATGTGACAGTGTAAAGAAATTCAAAAGTAAATAAGTATTTGACACTTATTTGGAGGGTCCTTAGTAGTCAGCTTAGGAGTTCTGAAAGAAAAAATCAACCCACATTCCTCTCCCTTTGCATATGCATTAGATTTATTCCAAGACTTCGGGAATAAAATTTTAAAAAATTCCCTGCTTCTCTCTTTTAAGAATCTTGGCAGCATGTCACAGACTGAACCAAAGAGAATCACTTAACACAGAGAACAGTTTATTTTTACCTTGTGCATCTATTAACATTCTTAATGTTCCCAGCAGCTTGAACTGAACAGGGGGCATCTCCGATCTGAGAAATTTCAATACAGCTTCTGCAACGCCAGCTGATAGCATCTTAGCCTTATTTACAACTGCATGAATAAAGAACAGGGATTGATCTCAAGAACGTTTCTGGAAGTTAATTTATTTCCAAGATGGTCTTGAAGCAAATCTTCAGACGTGGTTTGAAAAATAGGTTGTGAGCACAGACTTCAGGAACATGAGCATGCGCTGGTGCTACTGCATTATGGAAAAATGTCACGGCTCCTAAGGCACAGCTGTGAAATTAAGTGCTTTTTCCTAGCACGCACATCTAATTTTCAGTGTTCAGCCTGAACACAAACTTGGGCTAGACTTCTCCACTTGGTCTAGGAATGGCATCTTCCACAAAATGCATCAGGTAGAAGCCCAGGTTAATACTTGCACCCCAAATTATGAGGTAACTTCCCTGAGTCCCAACAATTCTCTTCTATTCCTCAGGCAAAGAAACTAAAGCATCTAATTAGCAGAATAACCTCTTACCCAGTTCCATTACTTTATAAGAACAACACTGGCCTGACATGTCTGGAGTCTGTAGTCCTTTTACTGCCCCCTACCCTCCCTCAACCTCTCTTTTATGCCCTCCGCTAGTGTACGCTCTCCGCTTTCGCAGAGCTCTCTGAAATGTATTTAAGGTGCAAATCCTGCCCAACAGCGTACTTAGAAAAAAGCACTTATCTGATATTCAAAATAGTGTTTTAACAAGCAGCTTATCACTGAGGTCAGTCATTACTTGCTCATTTTTCTTTAACAATGTTCAGGGAAGCTTATTTAGGTCTCTGGCAGACACCCTTGAGCACAGGCTATAGGGAAGCTGACTGATGGAAGTGAGAAGAATGACTCACCTGAGAAAGGTAAGCAAACTGCATACCACTAAAGCAGAGTGGGTTTAGTTATGTATGCATGATCATTTCTAAAAAGTTATGGTTTGTCAAAACTGAAAATAGTAAAATAAGGTTAAATGGATAAAAGACTTATTTTTGGCTTGGTACAAGAAAGCATACCACAAGTATTACAGATTTGCTTTATTTTTTATGTCCCTGTGCTCTACCTTTTATGCTTGGGTAATCAAAACTCATACAAATTAAGTTATTAAAAATGACAAAATTGGCATTCAGCTCACTGCCTACAAACAGTAACTAATTGCAATAGGCTGGCTATTCTAACAGTCTACCTCCAAATCTAATTTGGCAATTTTCAAAGTCTCAGGAAGTTACAGTAAGGTGCATTGTTTCAACAAAGTGGGCACTGTTCTCTGGTGGGGATCCTCAGCTGTGAGAAAGATCCCAAAGGAAGCAACCAAAAAAACTCATAATGCAGTGCTCTGGGCAAAAAGGTTTGAGAAATCATATCCAAGGCCTCCTCACCTCCTTGCCTTTTACAAAGCTGCTCTTTTGTTGGTGGGAGATACTGTGGGATCAGAGGGGCAGAGGACGGTCACTAGGCCTGTGATGTATTTTGAACTGGTTGTCACAACTGCTGTGCAACAGACACAAAAGCAATGATGGGGCAGAATGAAAAGCAGCAGTGTGATCTCCCTCTAGGACTGTCAGTCAGTTCTCCCACCCTCATTCCCAGGGGGGTGCAGTGGGAGAGCAGAATGTCACCTTTGGGTAGTTAGCAATGCAAAGAGAGGCTTACCAGGAATAGCCAGGTTTCTGAGCGCGCTCAGTGCAGCATGCTGCACAGTTACATTTCCATCCTCCACATGTCTGTCTAGCAGATCCATCAGCTTTTGAACTATGCCATTATCCACCATATGGATGCAGTTTCCGTCTGTGCGAGATGAGACAAGTCACTTGTGAATGGAAGATCATTACTAAGATTTTTACGATAATGTCTAAGGAATGGAAGGGTTATTTCCTTCCTCCTTTCTAGATTTCATCGTTTAGAATTTGACCACCATCATCAATGGGAGCTGCAGTGCTCGTGACAAACTTAGAAGAGTGATAGAAGAAACACTGAAGAAGGCAGAAATCCCCCATACCCCTCTAAAAATGTGAAACAGTATTTTTAAAGTAAGCTTAATGCTTTTCAGGATTGTAAAGTATAAAACTACTGATGTTGCTGTATAAACACCAGCTTTACTGTGACACAGGTTTTGTTTGTAGCTGTACAGATAGAGCATGATAGAAGGGCACACATAAATTTACATAAGCTATTATGGCATGTTCTTACCATTTCTGGCAAAATTTGCAATAGCCAGTGCTCCTGCAAGCTGTAGCTGATGACTATTGGAAGGAATCCATGAAAGCACTCTTTGGAACACACTGCCTTTTCCTCCTTCAAATAACTTCTGCATGGATTCATCTGGGGTAAAAAGCACAGACAGTCAGCAAACCAAAAAAGTGTTTGTTAGGGAAACTTCTCTTTATATTTGTGAAGCTATGCTGGTTGCACTACAATTAATACAGTCCTGCAGTGGGATCAGGACAAAATCTGACCTGTTAAATGTTTGCTGGTGGGTAGCAGGTCCTCTAAGTTATTTAGAAAATTAATGAATAGTGAAATTCGGCAGCCAAACAGCATTACAGATATCTGCTGTTGCTTTGCAGAAGACAGTGACAGCCCATACTTACCTCCAAGCAATAACAGAACCATAAGATCAGAAGCTGTTTTCAGCTCTGCAATATCATCCTCTTTGTCACTGTCCACAGTCTTCTGGACGATCTCAAGTAAGCACTCCACCAAGCCTGCTTCAACCAGCTGCAGTTTAATGACATCTGAAGAATAGCATGGATAATGGGAGTCAGAATCAGGATTTTAAATACACCTATCGCACACACATGCAGGACAGACTGTGAGAAGAAGTAGTGAAGAAATCATTGGTTTCACTGACGGCTTGTGTGCATAAACCTGCAACTCCTTTATTTGAAATTCTTAGGGCCAACTTCTGTTATTACTCCTCTAGCAGGCGCTCCCTGGATGGCCTTTAGAGCACAATCATACACTGAAGCTCTATGGAGTCCTTCACTTCTCAAAAATGAGGATATTTCTCTACAGCAAACTTCTGGCATCTCAGTCATGACACAGCAGACTTATAAGGACTGTGCTGTGTTCATGCTTTCCACAGACTTTGGACTATGCTGCAGAACAAACTTAAGGTTTCTTATTCTGTTTCATGTACAGAATGTGTACATTTGTGACTTCACTGACACAAATAGGTATAAAATACAGAACTTTTTGATGAAATCTTAGACCAAGCAATTTCTTTTAGTCGAGACAATATTTTTGCCATTCATTGAAAGGGCTGCAGCAGGAGTACAGTAAGGCCAAATCCAAAAGGCTGGGTCTGGAGGGAAGTTTGTTGTTATTCAAGAAAAACTGGAAATTGATGAGGCAAACACATTTCTTAGTTATTACTAGAAACAAGGCTCAAGAAGGCAATAAATAAGTTTTTCAGGTGGTGACATAGAACCTGGGAACAGTGTTTTATCTCCTGTTTCCACAAGAACAAAATCTTTAACAGATACTTCCCCGTGAACTTGGAGCTGGGAATCTCCTCACATGCCTAAACTCCCTTTCTGTTAAGATGGAATGGCAGGTCGTCTGATGCTGTTATTAAGTCTTTTCACACATGAAAGTGATTCTGGTAGTTTTCGAATGCTGGTTTTGGAAAACACAGTCACAAAGCTCTGCAGAAGTGTGCAAAGAAATAGATTTCTCTCACCTTTCCACATGAAATGGTGTTTTAACAATAAGCTGTTTAACCCAAGTTAAAATACTTGTAAAGGCCAAAGCTTTGGAAATATTTTTTTCTTATAGTTTACAAGCCACAGATAGGAGAGGAAGTGTATTCTACCTCCGGTGAAGGATGTGTCTGACTCTCAGTTTCCTAGTGTCAGTAGGCTTCTGGCCTGAGTGAAATTCATTGTTCCTCTAAGAGCAACTGACCTTCTCATGAACTTTGTTAGGGAATGTAAAATATCCAGTTGGGATTTTTTTAAGATAGGCACTTTTGCACTGAGGTGCTTTAAAAAATAGAGAATTCCCTTAGTTCCAGAATATCGGGTTGCAGATGTCTTGTGATTTGAAACTGAAATTGCTACACCAACGTGCCTAATCAACAACTAAATAAGAAACAAGCTTAAAACACCCCAAACACCAAAACCTAGACTCTGCAAATACTTAATTTAGATGTTTTTTCCTTCTGACCTATTGCTAATTGTCTGCAATCAAAAGCACCTAAATAGTACCAGCACAGTGAACTCATTGAAGTATGCCTTGAATTCACAGTGGAAATGTTCAGCTGACTACCTCGTACATGCAAGCACCTGAGTAACGGTCAGCAGCAGTGAACTTCTCAAATCTACCTGGAACTAAAAAACATAGTCTAAGAAAAATTAAGCATTTGAACTGAAATACACAAAACGTTCAACCCTATTCCATGTCAGTCCTTGAGAATGGAATAACTCAGAGCAACTTGCTAGTTATTATATAATAAATTAATATATTTTGGAAAAAATGTGCAGCTTTAGAACTGAAAAAAGGAATTTATTTCCCATACCACTTAAAAGTCAAAATAACTTTTTAAATTAAAGCTTATCTTAATTTATACAATGTAAGGCAGACACACACAGAGTGTGTATGTACACAGGGTAGAATGAAACCTAAATCTTTAGCGTTTGCAATTCTATCTAATAATTTATTCAACTTAAACAAGCTTTAATGCTGAGATGGTTAAAACAAAGCTATAGAGCCATCAAATACGGTGATGTCTTCCATACTTAGAACTGTTTCCCACTGCAGTCCAGCTCCATTTCCACTAAGGGCAGATGACAGATTGTACAAACTATCTTTGTACGACCCTTTGGTTTCAGGAGGAACATCCCAGAGGGGTCATCAGGTGTACGTCACTTCCTGCTCTGGCTTGAGCAGTGAATGAAACTCCCAGGGGCCACCCGGGGCTACCACGGTATATGCCACCAAACACCCAAATTAAATTCCTATGATCTCTTAACAAACATTAAATGGAGTGTCCATATCTTAGTTCTGCAATTAACATGTCCCTAGCAAAAATAATGTCCATAGGAAATGGAACTGCTAGTGGCTCTGTGATTCCAGGAAATGACGTCCTGGTGCTGCAATGGTCTATGCATGCTTGAGCCAGCTTTTGCAGACAAATGTTGTAAAGCCCTCTAAAAAGCAGTTTTTGATATTCCCACTGAGGGCACAAGGAAATAAAATATAACATAATCGTAGAGTGAATCATAGATGGAAGTAGCATCAACAATTTGTTGGCTCCTGTCATACGCTCGACAAAAAAATGAAGACCTATTCGCTGTGCATGAAACTACCATCACAAGGGTCACTCATAGTGGCTTCTGAACAAAGCAGCCAGTTACTCTGCATTTAGTCCCTGAAATAGACACCAATATACCAAAATACACATAAGGGAATGAGTAAAATATAGTGCAAGAAAAAATTCTCACCATTTTCTGCCAGGGGAGCCAAAACTTCAAAAATCATCTCTTTTTTATCATGCTCTATTTGCTTCTTGAACAGTTTCACAAGCTCTTCAGCAATGTTTGTGTAGGCAAACTGCTCCTTACTTGACTCTGTGAAGCAAAAGGAAAAATTCAGTATGAAGTAAACAAACCACATCAAAAGGTAGGACTATTTCTTTTCTCTTTGTTACCAGGTTTATTCACTGGTAAGATGTTTATTCACAGTAAGATGACTAAGAGTGCTCTTGACAGACAAGAACAATAGACTCGTGCTTGTCACAAAATGAAAAGATACGTCTCACACTTTCAGATAAATGTGCTGACCTGAATTTATTATGATTAAGGCTGTAAAAACTATATAAATATATGATCAAGGCTGTTGGGGCTGGTTTTGCCCAACAAAATGTAAAGGTAGCTATAGAAACAGTAACAGTACAAAAATATATATTAAGTCTTTGATTTCCCTCATCTTAACAGGAAGAAGAGCAGGTTATATACCACACTTTCTATGGGAAAGATGAGGATTTGCACTCAATGCTTTAATATTTACATGGTTTCACGATGTTGACATTTCTTTTGAAATCTGTGTGTGGCTGTTGCTGGGCCATCTCACCCTGCACAGAGAGCATAAAGCAGCTTTTAGAGATGGGTGGGCTTCCTACCAGCAGATTAGCCAGCAGATCTTCAAACGTACATTCAACAAAAGCATCTCTTATTCCACTGCCCGTATCATATTCCTCCTCCCTGGCAGTATTACAAGGGATGCAGGTGGTAGGGCTGGTGTTCTGCATTCTCCAGTTGCCACCTCCTGAGGGCCATCTGTAGTTAGAAAATCTTCCAGCACCTTTGTTATTGCTCTGATGGATGGTTAGGGATTATTTTAATCTAGAACTGACCCCAAGGACTTGGGAAAAGCATGAACTGAAGACCTAGACTCTTTTGTGCACATTCCATTATTGTTTTCTCTCTGCACAGTTGCACAGCATATTCTAAGTGGATTTTCGATTTTTCCAGTATTTTTAAAAGGAGATTCATCACTCTCTTTATTGGTTTGTGCCCTGCTTTGGCAGAGAATAAGAGTCATATAATGCTTTCCAAGGGATCTGTGCAATGCAGTTGTCTCTTAAGTGATGCAAAGGGGTAACTCCACCAAAAAATTCCCTGAAGTTACAAGACAAAAATAAAATAATACAGTTTCAATGTGACTGACTAAACTATTGCTTAAGGGAGAATAAAGTATTACAAACTAAATTAATTTTGTGCCAATCTTAAAGAATGAGGACCTTTTCATCATATAACAGGAAAGGAAGCAGTTACTGTTAAGCTTCTTTCCCATGGTTCTTGTTCCTCAACAGGACAGAGCTGGATCTTTCCAAAGAGGGAAAGGCGATGTAGTTCTCCATGAAGCTACCATTTCTTGTATTTAATATCCTTATGGTTTTAGTTGCATCTAAGCACTAGAATTTTCAGAGTATGACTCTTATTATACTTTCTGTTGTGCAGACACAGTATACAGTGCCCACCTTGAAGACCTGCCATCTATTAACTTCTTTAGTGCTACTTTGATGGCTCTTTCTGTTGTTGAGTTGTTAAGAGGAGTTGTCTACTGTAAGTGAAGGTATCATGTGTACGATCAGACCGCTAGATATGATGTTCTTTCTGGCCTTGGAATCTATGAACTCAGGCCACCAAACACTACAAACCAAACTCAGAGATATATTTTTCATGTTTTGAACTGCTGAATGTTCTCAGAAAAACAGGATGATATCATAACTGCTATATTATTCTAGTGCAGTGCAAAAAAACTCATAAGACTAAAATTTCACTGAATAGGTTAGCAAAAGAACAGCAATGTAAAACACAAGTGATAATAAAACATAGGCTGTATCAACCTGTTGATTTACACTTGATCAAATTCCAATGAAAACTAATCCAGTTGCAAAGACATTGGATCAAAGCAGGGCTACAAACTTCAATTTAAATGAAGTTGTAACTAAAATTGCTAAAGATAACATCTATTCATGACTTATACATGGAAGCATTAGACTAGAACATGTTAAAACTCTTCACCTAAAAGAATATTGTATAGGCAGATTAATGAACTGTGCCTGTCTCAGTTTCATTCAGAGATTTTCATGAGTCAAAGTTAATCCTGATAAAACTTTGTGGACCTACACCAGGATACAATATTTATATTATTAATAAACAATTCACAGTAAGTAGCAGTGCTATGGAAATACTGTTTGGATGATTTAAAACGTGTTTAGTTGCACTGAAGAACATTAACATAAAACATAAGATTGTATTAAGCACCCAAATAAATTTCAATTACTGAAGGCAAAAAAAAAGACAATTATAGATTCTACGGAAAATAAGCAGAAACTGCTTGTCTATTATTATAGAATGCACCAAAAGGAATGGAACAAGCATCAGTGCAAAGCTTTTGTTAGTCTTTAACTAAGACTTAACTGAATGTGAATTTGATATTAATATCAAGGACTTACCGAGTTCTGCTAAATTGCCAAATGCAACAAGGCACATTTCTGTGAGAGCTGCATTTTGGCAATGAATACCCAACAATTTCACTAACGTAGGAATAACACCCATATTGATAAGCTGTGACTGCAACGTATCTACATAAAAAGAGAGTACAACAGTGAGTTAGCATTTCTGTTCGTAGTACCATTCCTTTAACCAAAAAAGCATTTTTCACACAAAGCAACTTCTAGGCTAAGCAGCATTTAAATGTCTGTCTCCTCTACTCTGCTACACTATCAGGTCCAGAGTTGAGATATGGACTCATAATTCTCCTTGTCCCTGGCAATGGGATGTATTCCCAGAAATATTCCTTCCCGATCTGGTCATAGGGTATAATGAGTTATGCAGCTACTGACAATTTTGTGGTTATCAGGTTCTTAATACATGTCGGGTTTGATTCTGGGCTCACTGAGACGAGCCGGCTGAAATCAACCTAAACTAGGTCAGTGAAATAGTTATCTGAGAGCTTTTTCTACATACTCTTTTATTATTAAAGAGCAAAACCGGAAAATTAAAATTAGGATGAATATAAACTGGTACTGAAATAAACACGAAAAGTTTTATAAACACAGGAAGTCACAATGTAGATTATGAGGAGCTTGAGAAAAAAGAAAGTTTAATAAAGACAAAAAATGGAAGGTTTAAGAAAAGTCCTTAGAAGCCATTCTGATAATTTCTTGCATAGGATGAAGGTTTATAGTATTTACAAGTAAGAAAGTTATTGCTCCTAGATGTCTGCAAATAGAAAGATGCTTTGATGGTTAGGCAGAAACATGATTGTTTTGAAAGATTATTTATAACGATATTTTCTCTTACACATTTTACCTATAACATAGCAAAGAAGAAAAACATTGTTTTACAGTTGAATAGAATGAAGCAGACTTAAATAAACACACCAGATGTTGTTTAGTAATTTTCCTAAGCATCTTTTTTCCTTTGTTTCCAAGCACTTTGACTATGTTGAAATGTTACAGACCCAAAAGACAAGGATCCAAAGCCCAGTGAAGTCAAGAGAATTGTATTACTTCATTTAGCTTTAGGTCAAGCCCTACAGGAGAATTCTGGGGGTTTTTTTGTGTTTGGGGTTTTTTTTTGTTGTTTTCCTTTTTAAGGAATTCATTCTAGGCAACTGAAATCAGTTGGAGGTTTTATATCTGTGGGATCAGAGCCATAAAAAATTGCAGATTTTTACAGGGAGATAAAAACATATTACATCTTAAATTTAGCAAATTTAGTACCATCTCATGCTCTCAAAAAGCTCTTTGCCCTCAAAATTCTGCCAAATGTGTTTGAAATTTTCATATAATAAAAATTATGAAAATATTCCAGAATATTTAGCTCATTTTTATTAAGCATAAAAGACTTTTATAATAATTATCAATTTGGTACACTAAGTAAGTAAAAGCCTTGGTTATTACAGGTTAGTGGGGATGAGCAGGAATCCTTATGGCTTGACATCTTTAATAAAACTGTATTACTTACCAGTAACTGAATTTCCTTTTTTGGGGAGAGGGATTATCTCTTCCACAGATTCATGATCTTTAGTGAAATTTATGAGAACGCCATGTCAGACACCAAAGAGCTGTTGAAGTTGTCAAATTTCAGGTAAGTACAAATTGTACTAGCGCATGCATTGAATGCCATTTTACCTCTGGCAGATGTGTGAGTCACTACTACACCCTCCTACTTCAATCCAAACTGACTGTAAAAATCTGTCTCTGAATAGGAAAATTGGAGCAGGGGGAGATGGTTCTGTGGAGAAAATTATTGTGTAGGAGAACTCAAGTTACTGGTAAATAATCTGTTTTTGTCCTTGTTTTGTGATTGTCCCCTGCAGACACTTAAAAATTCTGAAGGAAAACTGGTAGTCATGGAGAGTGGGAGAACAAAGACACAAACCACAAATGCCATACAACATTATGTGGAAAGAAATTGCTTTGTTACTAGACTATACCTTTAGTCACTCTAAAAATCACTTTATCCAGCTGTAATGGACAAAGAGACAATCTCTATGGACTTCATTCTGACATCAGAAGCATAAACTCTCAATTTTGAGGAGGGTTTTTTTTATCTGCTGTCTCTTAATACAAAATATATAAAAAGCATGGAGGAGAAGATGAGTGGAAAAAGGGAAACCACATCCATCTTTGAAAGGAAATAGGAATCTTTAGAGCCAAACAGAAAGATATATTGTTGGTCAAGAGAGCATGGAGTGCACTGACTAAAGGGCCTCTAGAATTTCCAAGTAAGAAAAAAGGAAAAAAAACCCCATATACTAAGAAAGGACAATTGTACTGGGTCAAAAGTCAGGTATTATACCAGACTCCATACCAGTCTCATTTCCCTGGAGTAGAAGGATGACACCTGAGTACAGGAATTGTCTCCAGTGGTAAGAATGGCATTACATGAATTGTCAGTAGGGTAACCATTGCCTTAACAGCAGTAAGTGAAAGGATAAATTTTCTCTTTTGATGAAGACAGGACAACCCCATGAGTCACAAAGCTGCATAGGAGGTGAGATCTTTGAAAATAAAAGGCTGCCAGCAGCTATTTGCAATGTTTATACTTAAGCTTGGGCTTGCCATACAAATTCTGGACTTGACATTTACATCTGTCATTACCACCAATAGGAGGTTCTTTCTCTCGCAAAGTCTATTAAGCAGTTCAAGAGAAAAGCATTAGGCATCTCAGTGGTATTGAGACCTACAGCACTTTTTAGTTCAGAGAAATTAAAAGCATCTAAGTGGTTCAGTCTTAGCTGAAAAGACTGCCAGCAGTTCTGTATCTGTCCGAGGAAAGACCTCAGACTGGGTAACTTGGATTAACTGCGTATCTTGGCCTTTCACTGCAGGAAGTGTTAATGCCCTACCAGAGCAAGAGACAAATTCAGGGGACACATGCATCCATCCTACAAGCAGTTGCCTGACACAGGACTAAAGCAAGCCATGAAGCCAGGCAACATCGTGTCTCAGGATGAAACAGCTTCCTAAGCAGAACTTTATGCACAGTGAGCAGGAAGCATGAAAAACTGAATGCCTCTTCTGAGTTTATGACTCAAAGCCACATTTTACACTGCTATCACATGTTGCACTAGTAAAATGCCTCTGTGTTCTTTTGGGGTGAAAAGCACTGACAGTGATGCTGTACAGATGCATATACAGGTATATAAAAGGCAATCAATACATGCGCCAGCACAAAGAATTACCTACCTAAAACTTGAATTTCAATGGCTCCATGTCCTTCGGTGACACACATGGAAACTCCAAAAGAGTAAGATCTGGGGAGAATATCCCAAATTGAGAACTTTATCGGGGGCATTTTTGTTTAAAACTCTGATTTAGGCTAGTTCATGATTTTGAAAAGAATTCCAGAAAACAACTCATCATTTGTGTCCCATAAGCAACTGTGATTATAATGCTGAAGGAATTTGTACAAATTGGTGGCATGATTTCATACCCTAGAGAAACCTGCTTGCAATCCCCACAGCTATATTAAATCATCACATAACATAAAAGTGATTGTATTGATTATCTCACTATCATAAGGAACATACTTTTTATCTGCTTTTACATACTTTAGGTTACTTTGCATTTAAATATATTTAAGTCTTGAAAGCATGCTAGACATCTTTAGCTGTGATGTAAATGAAACAAAAACCACGGCAAGCATGAAAATTAGCAAAGGTAAATCTTAGGAGGAAGCATTATTGAAATATTGCTTTTAGACCATAATAATGGTGTCATAAATCTCCCTTCCATTTCTTGTGTATTTACATAACTTCTGCAGATGGTCAACAGTGCACATCAGTCCCCAACATTCATTCCAGTTGCTAAGAGTTTTGTGAGAATAAGGCTTGGCAGTTGTATGATTTAACATCGAGATGTCACCTTTTACAAAGGCACTGAAGGAAAGAGAACCTTGACAGACTGAAGTTTAATATGAAATGAAATGATGAAGGAATCTATAAACATAATTATTTTTATCTACTATATGCCCATATATATAAATGTATGTATACTTTCACACATGCATACTGTATCCAGCTAACTTCCAATCTCTAATTTGACTACCTAATAAGCCAATTGGCCTAGTTCTTGCATAACTTCTGTATTTCTTTAAAAAGGCTTTCATGGTTTGTTTTAGAGATCTCAAGAGACAATTAGTTACTTTATAGACTGATCCCATTAACTTGCAAATAGTCTTGGCTTACAGGATTATGAGATCTGCAGAATAACTACTCATGTTTCTAACTCGTAAAAGAGTGTTTGCATATGATTATTAGTTTTATTAGATTAGTTATTAGTTTTTCCCTCTTTATCCAAGCCTGCTTTGCTTCTTGCTCTTAAGCAGATTCATAGCTACACAGAGACTAATAATGGAAAGCAGGAATGAACTATTTGTGATTGAATTTGTGTAAAAAAATACGATTATGACAAGAGGGTCAAGATAACCTGAGCTGAAGGCAAAGGGATGTTTTCCATAAGAAAAAACCCCTCTGATTTCTAGCAATGCAATTAAATATCAACACTTTCTTTTCAGCTTGAAAGAACTGCAAGAGATGCCAAAGCTGAATTTGTCCTCTTAACTCTGTAGTTACTAATCAAATAAGATACTAAGGAAGCAAAGAAAGAATTGAGAGACAGTAGGCAAAAATAATTCCTGAACACAAGCAGATGACAGAAGAACCTTGTAAAAGGAATCTTAGTTTCAAAGCTTAGATAACAGTGTTATAAATGGAGTTACAACTGCAAGCTGAGTGTCCAGAATCAGGATGAGATACAAGTATGCTCCATTAATTTGCTCTGTTTAGAAAAAGGAAACCTTATTTGTAGATGCTCTTCAGTTGGCTTTTTTACATAACTCAGCATAATTAATCCCTGAAAGTACTCAAGAATGAGTCTCTCACGTTAAAAAAAAATGAGGTAGTTGATAGTTACTACTAATAAAATAGTAGCTATTGGAAAAAGGCAATTGGTTGACTGGGAATGACAAACTGTTTAGAATCAAATAAAACAATCATATACTCTTTGCTCATAAAATGCTAATAATTGGAAAATATTAGGGTGTTCACAGATAATTAGATGCAACTAAGAGCCAACTCTGCTGTAATGGTCCTTGTCTAGACAGCTAGTGCAACTTAAAAGAGTGCAAGTCATTAAGAGCAGTAAAGAAATCTTCAAAGTCCCCACCTGTGATTTTGTAACACAGCGTGCTAAGCTGGAAAAGATTACAGAAACATGAAAAAAGAAGGTAGAAGTGCTATTTCAAAGACTGGAACACCTCCTCCTTACCTAATATTTTTCCTTTTATTTTTGCCCAATTGGTTTCCATAACTACAAAGAACGTGATTCTAGGCTGCAATCCCATACTGCTCATCCTTCAGCAAAACCAATGCAGTGTTTATCTTCTTCGTAAGTAACTGGGACCAAACCTTTTTAAGTAAATCCTGAAAATGATATTCACTAATCTGTGACCACAATTAACTGTCAGGACAATCTCAGTTTTGATGTTTAACAGGTCAGCAAAGAACTGCATTTAGTCAGAATATTATCCACCTGATGCTGCAATGCATGGAAGTTAAGTGGTTATCTCAGGCTGACATTGACTGCTGTCCTGAAAATTTATGATGGCCCACAAGTGATATTTTTGATCCATTCACAACTATGGTCCAATTGTACTTGTGGTTCTTAAAACAAAATTGGAAAGACAGGTCAACTATGCATTTCTCCATTCACATGCTACAGGTACGGTCACTGAATTTTCTTCTAAAAATTTAGTCCTCAAAATCCTTTTTCTCCTTTTTTCTTAATTTTTTTTTTAATATTGTTTTGGGGTTTTTAATATTATTTGGGGTTCAATTCAATGGTTGCCCAAGTCAATGAGCAAATTTTACACAGCATACCCATGGGTGCTGGGCCAAACACGAGCTGGGTTCCCACCAAAAGGAATCCTTCCTCATGGAGACCACCAAGTACGTGGGGTAGGGTGAAGGTTTGGTAAGCCCCCAGCACTCCTCCCTGATGTGGCGGCAGAACAGGGTGGTGGTGTGCACCCAAATCCAAGAGCTGGGAATACTCCTGCATTTATCACTTCTGACACTGGCTTCAGCAGCTCTTGTGAATATTGTGTCAGTGTGTGAGATGAAAGACGTTCTTTAGCAGAGAGGAGAGCAGCTAGTGAATCCTCCTAGTTGTCACTGAACTATACAACTGCTTTACTGATTGCATCAGAATAAGCTATCTAACTAGATGGAATGAGTCATTTATTCAGTGTTCATAACAGTTAAGCTGTTCAGAAGCTGCTTGTTTGGGAGATTTATCTCATAATTAGTTTTCCTAGGGAAGATCTGCTGGGAGCTTGGTCACTGAAGCAAAACTGATAACAGTATCTCTACACATCACTTTTGGACTCGTCTGTCTTGAGCTACCAAGTATACTGTATGCTCATTAGTCTTAATTAATACACAGGATTCCAGTAGCTTAGAGGTGAGAATATCTTTTTTTTCCCAAATATTTTAACAAAGAAAACATGGAGTTAACACTATGAAATGTAATAAATGTGACACTCATGCAGACATCAAGCAAAATAGCTCCTGAAGACTATATGAAATAAAGGAACTAGAAAGTTGCTCTTTAGAGAAGATGGAAGAAGTACTGGAAACAAGAATTCTTAGATAATACAAAGAAAAGAGGAGGAAAAAAAAGAACAAGAGAAAGAGATGAGACACATATAACAGTTGTATTTGGAGCTGAATGAGTAACACCAAGAGATGAGATCTCCACAGAGATGGCACAGAAAACACACATGGAAATTATGCTAGAAGAGATGATAAAGCAGATTAAAAATGTATACAGTAAAACCATTCTGAAAACTAGAAGAATTTTAGGAACACAGGATCGGAAAGTGAGTAACAGGAAGTTACAGCAAATTATATCTTTCCGGAAATGGTGAGTAGCTAATAAAGAAGATATTTCTTCCTAAGATAAAACACTGCAATTCATGAAATGGGCATGACTGAAGGAACAAAGTGATTACTAACTACATTTGCAATCTGTGCCATTGCAAGTCAAGAGAGCAGCCCCTATTTAGCCTTCCTCACTTATCCCAAATTTCTTCAAATTTTGAAAGCTTGAAACTGTGTGAACACTATAAATATGCTTCTGCATATTAACATACTTGTGTGCAGAAGCAAACGAGGCACTAGTTTCTACAATTAATGTAGAATGCTATTTTGTTACTCTCTGTGGTCAAGGGTTTCTCACTTAAGATACTATCTTGGTTTTTGCCCCAGCCCCTAAACACCTCCAATTAATGGGATAAAGAACATAAAAATCTGTAGACACAGAATAATGTTGACCATACCCATAAATGATTCCCCATTTAACTTAGAAGAACATAACATGTTGTTTTATTTACATTTCACAAGGAGAAAAATTATTAACTGTTTGGCATACATACCCCCAAATCATTAACAACACTGCATGTCTGCAACAAATTAGTCTTATTTGATACTAAATGAAAAACAGAGGACTGAATGTAGGCTTCTAATTAACTTCTGTAATCAGTTTTTTTCCTAAGGTGTACGATACATCTTCATGCAGTGCTTTTAAAAGAAGTGAATTCCAGATGTTGATCTTAAAACTTTATACAATATACTATATGGAATTGTGTCAGGAATATATCTAGTATTTTTGGGGAACATAATTTTACTGACACAGAAAACTGTATATGTGAACTGAGGTCCTTCATCTTTTCAGAACAGCTTAGTGTTAGTATCCACAATGTAAACCTACAGATGACTTTAACTTTTTATCTTTTTTTTGTTGGGGTTGTTCTCCTGGTAGACAGAAAGCAAATTTTCGGTGTTGTTTACCATTCTCATTGCTATAGTTCATCAGCATGCCACAAAAGACAGTCAAGAGCTTCTCACTGGCTGGATCTGTTTTACTGCACAGTGACCTTAAATGGTCTACTACAATATGTGCACCACCTGCATGGTCAACTGCGTTCCTGCCCTCATCTGTAAAACAAAGAGTTACATTAAAAAAAAATGAAATCAAAGCCGTCGAATCCCAAACATAACAGTAATCACACAAAATGAAGTTTTTAAACAGAGTGAAGCCATTCTTCCAGTGTTGTCAAATTCATCTAGAGAGATGCTTGAGGGCCAGCTTTTAGTGCAACAGAGCTAGGAAAGTGAAAACACCTACAACAAAAGGGATTAACCACCTGGCACTAATACCTTTGTAAAGAAGTTCAGTGTTTGAGGCAGAGCTGCTGGAGCTGATAAATAAAATTCTGAAGATACATTCAGTTTAGCCAGAGGGAGGTTCTGGGCACTTTACAAAGCCTAGTCCATATACAGGTAAATTACTCTTACCATTATGCAACTTGAGAAATTGAAATATAGAAAATAAATTGCTTGAGTTACTTAAAAACAAAATGGAGAATAAAAAGGACAAAGCAGACAGAGGTACTAATTCACAGTGACGAACTCTGTTCATGCACTCACTCTGCCACACAGCATGTTCTTTGTGCTTCTATAGCTGAAATTTAATAACACTATCAGATTCTTTTTGTATGGCTAAAAGAAAGATTTGCTCTACATCTATAAAAGGCTACAATGTTCGGAAGTGTTGTAAATAACACATTATAATCTTTGTATGGAAATCTTCCTATATAAAAAAATCAGAATTTGATGTAACAATTGCCTTCTATTACATTAATCATCAATACTGCTTTCTTTCCCAGCAGGCAATCAGCAATACTCAACAGTCAATAACCTAAATTCCAGGGCTTTCAAAAGAAAAGATATTTCCATGTGAGCTACAGTTGGAATCAACTGGAAAATCTGGATGAAAACAAAACCTTGTTCGGAAAAAGCAATAAAGCAAAAGTTTTTGCGTAATAAGAAAAAAAACCAACCCTCTCCCCAATTTCTTAATGGCCCCAAAGCAAATCTCCTCTTTTCCTTGTTATTCACCATTCTACCATCAGTCCTCTCTCCCCCCATCATACATGGAGGCCAAGCTACCAAATTTTCAACATTCTGCAAGGTACTCAGCATGAAAACCAAGGCTGCATACATCTATAATATGATCTTCCACTATAAAATGTTCCAGAACTCTGCAAAAAGAAGTTTTTAAATCTTCCAGTTCTTGTTAATATTATTTATGAGGCATACACACCCTTATACTAGATATAAAACCCAGGATTATAAGTATTGTATATAGGAACTGCAGATAATTTGCTGAGTGGAGTTGGAACATTAATTCTTGGTGGATCTTAACTATTAGGATTATTACCAAAGTGATAAGTGTTTTGCAGAATAACTGAGATACATGCAACAGAGAAAAACATCACTGCCATGACTGTTTCCACCTTGGACAGGATCAGGGTATCAGAAGACTGTGTTTTGCTGCAAGCATGTATACTCCATATTGAAAAAGGAGATAGTCATCTATTTACACTCAAACAAATTCAAGGTAAGATTCTGTGTCAAGGAAAGACTATAAAAAAAAGGATAAATACAAAATAAACCTCTCACATATTTGATGTTATAACAAACATAGCCATACTGCTGAAATGAAAGGAAGTCCTACATCAAAATATAGTGAAATGATATAGTTAGGTGTTCAGATTCGGTGTTTACATTTACCAAATCTACAGAGAATAAAATCAAATATTGGAATATTACAGCATTCTGCTTTATGTATACCTCTTCTGGTATTTTTTATTACAAAAGTAATGCAAATACATGATTTTGTATTTGACTCATCTGTTTTGTGAGTCAAAACAAGTAAGCAAAATGAAACTGAATCACTGATTCTGGATCAGAAAGGCTGAATGTGGTCCTCAAATTACTATAATGCAATTAAAATCAACAAACTAAAACCATAATAAAGATTAGCTTCAGATAAGGATCATATCTCAAGCTTGTTCCTGTGTCATGATACAGAACTACATGTAAAATGTGTAAGTGAAGAATAATGTAAAAGTAGAGTCAGGTGAGGGTTTGGAAGCAAGGGTTAAAAAAACAAAAAAAGGTTACAAGCCAAGTTCCTTACCTGGATGGAATTTGGCAGAACTCCACTGAAAATAATTGTGTGGCAATACTTCAAAACAAATTAAAATCTAAGTCATATATCCTTTAACTTCCATTTTCTCTGGTTTGTGAAAGAAGTTATATATTAAAAACTGGTGTTAAGTCTCTCAATTCAAATACATGACAAAATTTGTATCAACACAATATTTTTGTTAGGTAAATAGATAGTCAGCTTCCACTGTAGAGTCAGCAAAAATAAAGCAGAAAGAAACAGAAACAAATCTCACTCCAAGAAATGTCTCTGTCTCTATGGTATACTCAAAAAGTTAAGTACAAATGAACTTCAGGATCCCTCCCAAGAAGGTGGTAGGCTGTAAGTGCCAGACTTTGACAGGACTACATAGGCTGGCAGACTTGTAAAAGAGATGCCTTAACTGAGTTTGTTGCTCTATCTCTTTCCCATGCTAGAGCTCACCTTGCATGGCTGCTTCTCTGCCCTAAGCGGCTGAGTGAAGAACAGACCTGGGCTAGGGCTATAATTAGGATGTCCTGGTGCTGCCTTCTTTGCCCAAGAGGATTAACTCAGCTCATTAGTGCAGGGCCACAAAGAATCCTGTACCATATGTAGGAGGAACATTCTGAAGGTCCTGACTACCCACTGCAAGCACTGCTATGACACCCCGCTGCATCCACAGGCAAAAAGCTACTTCTGACTCAGAATGCTTCGTGTAGGTATTGCCAACTTACTTCTCACTACTCCGTCGCTAAGAAACAGATCTTGCACACAAGAATACTCATCAAAGTCCAAATCATTTACAGTCAAAACAAGCCCACAGCATGTTGCCGTGTCTTGTTCTCAATCCAACTATTACCTTGCAGTTCAGCAGCTCTATGAACTCCCACACTTAACGTGCTTCCAGCCTCCCAGAAGCTGTGTTGAATTTTTTTCCTGTGACCTTTTTAAATAAACATTTGCTATTCCTAAGAGAACACTGATTGAACAGTTTAATGAGAGCATTCACATTTCTGCTTAAAAATGCTTTACTACAGCCCACAAAGGGCAATGCTGTTGTATAGCTTTTTTTTTAAAGTACATGTAACACTGTCTAAAGATGCCAGAATGACAACAACCCAAGAGACTAGATATTTTTTCCCTGTAAAATGTACAGTAAGATTTATTACAGAATGAGCTATTACTTCCACAACGTTCTTTAGCCCAATTCAATACAATCGTCTCTAAGAATTAGTACAGTCTCTTTTGTCTATCCTGAATTGCTGGAAGGAGTTTTATGCAAAAAGGGGTTTTAATGTGGATTATCAAATTACTGCAACTGCTCACATTCCTTCTATGAACAGTCTTGTCAAATTTTCCCATAGCTCAGCCATGCCTGCTCCAATGGATGCCCAAGTCAACAACCAAACTTTTTTTATTGTGTATGATTGCTAGAACTTTAAAATGCAGCACTTAAAGTAGTTTCAATTTGCTTTTCCCAAGATGTATTTGCATGATTTTCGCTTGAGTTTTTGTCCGTAGTTCACTAAGCCCTAAAACAAATCAGTCATAAAATGTAAACAAGAAAAAATAATTAAACTGACAGCTTAAAGAATGAAAACTATGTAAAGCATAAGCTATATACCGCCAGTGAGTTATTTCTAAACCACATGCACCAATACTTTGATTTTTGTCCTCACTGAAAGCTTATTATTTCTGGACATACAGCTAAATCAGGAAAAAGGGCTCTGCCACAGTATAGGCAGATATTGGAAAATATTTAGGCTTAAAAAAACCCACCCATTTCTCAAATAATCAGCTAGAAAACTATTTGACAGCATTTCTTAAAAATGATCTTTTGGGCTTGAAGTATACGATTTGAAATGTTCTGATTTTGTCTTGCAACTGGAAACCTGAATTCTTCTTTCCCCGATTCATGTTCTGCAAAAGTTTATTGGTGTAAACAGCTGCATAGTATAAATGGTGCAACTCAGAGAGGGAAAGGATCATTTGTATGATCAAGGTCCCTGATTTGTATATTCCAAGCTGCCCAGACAGCAACTTTTGGTAACGTGGTAAAAACAGTATTTATTTTAAAATTCTTTTTACTCTGCAATTGGCTCATCATTTAAGTGACATACTGCCATTTTATTTTAATTACTACATCTTTATTGCATTTGGCTACAATCCTGCACTTTTTTTTTGACCAAAATATTGCTTAGTCCTGTAGTAAAGTTTATCTTAAAATGCTGGCAGCTATCCTTAACCCTAAGGGTAAGCACTGAGGGTACCGTCTCATAAGCTATTCCTTTAGAATAATTGCTAAAATAATAAATATGTAATCAGTAAACTAGAAATGCTATAGTAGAATGTTGTCTTTTAATACAGTCTCTTCAAGGATTGGAAATAGGTAGCGTTGATCTTTTTGGATAAAACTGTTGCCAGCAATTTTGTTGGGTAATGACAGCTCATGCAGCAGCATACTGGCCCTCTTATGCAACTAGTTCATTCTAACAAACAAATACAAATTTTAAATGTTGTATCCAAATAGAGATGTAGGGGTGTTTTTGGTTGACTCCTCATAGTATGTTCAATGTGTGGACCACAGGATATCAATGCCAACAAGCCCTAACCTCTTTCATGATTTCTTTTGTCTACAGAGTCGGGAGTTTGACAGAACATTTGAAGGGAAAGGTAAATGTGCCAGGACTGCAATCTCCCTAATGTTATGCTGAGGCAGCAGTCAAATGCAAGCCAGATTCTACTCTACAATTTAATTTCAGTAAAATGTGCTTATTTGTCATATTCCTCTTATGTCAGATAAATACAAGAAAAATCATATGTTTCTGATTTCAGACAAAAGAACAGTGATGAGTTTACTGTTTAAGACTTCAATACTTCATTTCCAGTCAAATTCTACTAGTGGACCTGAGATCTCAATATAGCACAATGAGGCATCCAATACTACTAGTCTGAGTATTGGCAAATTATTTGTTCTGGATTCCAAGGATACTTCAGAATGTAATTAAAATGTAGTAATTACCCCTACTGAATTTATTTGAAATTAAAGAAGCCAACTAGTATGAGAATGTTCTACTTAGATATACAAAACTCAGGTAAAGGCCCTCAGAACCGAATTTAGCAGTTCCCCTTGCCTTCCTTTTCATGTGCAATATACTTACAGCAGACTCTTCAGGTGATTTTATAACTCTATGAAACTCCACAGTAATTCCATTGCAGTCAAGCAAATTACTCTAGGTTTATGAGAGCATAAGTCAGAGCTGAAGCCTGCCTAAGTCAGAGCCAGCCTATGCTTATTATTTCGTACAGCATGAAATAAATCATGGAATCCAATTATACACTAAAACAGCAGGCAGTTTTTCTATACTGGTAAATAGGCATTTATAGCATCTCATGCTATTAACAGAATAAACCTGCACAGCACAATTAATTTAGAATTCTTACTCCCAGGCCTGCAGTGAAATGTTGTCTTCTAGTTTCAAACTATCCAAGAACAAGGGTGAGAAGTGAGCGTGGCATGGTCACAGTCTGGTGCAGAATAGGGTCACGCTGCTGACTGCTGCTGAAAGGAGCTTGGCAAGAGGCTTAGACTGGTGTTGTGTGACAATGGTTCCACCCTCTGAAGGAGCTAAAAGGAGCTGGGTCTCCACCAAGGCAGCCAGAGGAGCAGTCACAGAAAGTGTGTGACCCATGGGGATTTGGAGTAGATTAGGAAAAGCCCAAGAAGGAAAAAGCAAAACAAAGCCAAAAGAATCCACCGTAAAGCACATCTGTGGATCCTACTAGGCCCTGGGAAGAAAGAAAATTATTTAAAGAACTGAAAATTAATAAATGGACCTGGAATCTAGGAAAAGCTAGGGCAAGTCTTGCATTTAGGGTCAGTGCTACTTGCCCCAAATCATGAAACCTAGAGGCAAGTGAGAGGACCTGGCCCTACAAAGTAAATCCAAGCAGCAGCATGTGAACTGATGCTTGTTGTACTCTCCTTGTGCAGCCTGCACAGAGGAGCTGACTTGTAGAAGATTCTTGTATCTGAAAAGCTGGAGGATACAGCCTGAGAAAGACCAGAAAACATCTTGTTTTAGGAAGCCTTTTACTTCCTTAGCAGAAGGCAACCCACTGATTTGACTGGAGGGCAACTGGCAATGCAATACAACTGCAGAACAGCCTGAGCTCAAGAGGCCAAGTGGTACCAAGATAGGATTGATAAACTGGACACTGTCTTAGGTAAGTGACTCTTTTCTAAGGGGAATCTGAATGCTGTTGTAGACAGGGTATTCAAGGCACCTACCGTGATTCCTCAGGCCATCCTGCTGGCTGGACAACTAGCCAGACATACAGCAGTCTCAGGATCAAGGAGGCTTAAAGACCAACTTTGCTCATACGCACTGTATTCCTAACACAAACCACTTTGCTAATATGTGTAGTGTGAACTAACTCTTTCCTCACCATTTTTTGCCAAATACTTAAGCTGCAACTTCCTCTGGTGGGCACTGTCTCCTGACTGTACTACTGTACAAACAGCATTATTAGAACTCTCTAACTAAACGGAGTCCTGGTCCCCTGGCTGAGGCATTTAAGGGCTCCACTGCATTAAAGGACAGATTTTACTAACACAGTTCCTCCACAATTATGTCCAGTTTCTGTTTCTGAGAGTTACACAGTATTCCTTAGATAGGAACACAGCAAATGTGATGCAATTTAAGTGGTTTGGATGTAGTATGTTATCTCTATGCTGTTATTACACTGTAGGAAATGCTGTATAAAACCAGATGCCTGTGCAGCTATCATATGAACAACTAAAAGGCTTGGTCAATGCAATACATGCATGGTGCACAGTGTTGCAAAGATCTGCAGAAGTGGATCTGAGAGTACAACAAAATTATATTCTTCGGTATTATTTACGAAGCTCTCATTACATAATTAGACTGTATTAAAACACAAAGTTAAAAGGAGAAAAACAATGGCTGAAAACTTTAAAAAAGACAATAAATTAATAAACACATCCCAATTTTATATAAGCAATGCTTAGCAAGATACTAACAGATTCTTTCTTCTGTCTTCCATAGTAATCAGTTGTCGCTTTCTACCATTGCTTAGTGACAGTTGATATTTCTAGTCACATAATGCCTAATTTTCTAAATAGAGTAAGCTAGACACTTTGCCCATGTTGAGACACTCGACTAACAAGCTTTGTTTTCTGAGGGGTGAGAAATCAACAAGCTGACTGTGCAGTTATCTCTAAAGATGAAAAATTTCACATATCCTTAACAGCAAAGTGAAAAACGACATGAAAAGGGAGGTTGAATTGAAAAGAGAAGAGGGAGCTACCCATTTTGGGTTGTTCACTTAGAGTTACTGAAATTCCAAATGCTTTTCCTCCTGATAAGAATTTTTTTTGTCATCATAAATATTAGGGGAAATCCAAGTTTTTGCTTTCCTACTGTGTTTAACTTTGAAGCATGAAGAAATAGGTCAGTTTTTAACTGAAGTTTGAATCTTAGATTTCCTTTTAAGGTGGCAACAAGATCTAGCGAATAAGGGTTTCTTTCTAACTCTGCTCATGACCCTGGAAACATCTTCCATATATTTTTTTTTCCTTTTTTTCTTGTTGCCTGTGGCTTCTATTTTGACTGTTAATTAAGCACATGTCTCTGAGCTTGTTGTAATATGAGCAATACACAAAATTTACAGACTATGGATTAAATGCTGGAGAGGAAGAAAGGAAGGAATCAGAAAAAATCTGCTTGGTTTCCTAGATATTATTTTCTTTGTACCTGTACTGACAGAACAGCTATCGACTTACTCTGCTTATTCAAATAATCTTCCTGGAAAAAAACAGGAAGAGGAAAAGTATTTGCCCTGCAGAAAATAAACAGGACCTGTAATACCTATGGACTTTAAAACAAACAGAAAATTAGGCCTCATAGCTTCATCTTAAAGGAAGGAAAAGTTCCAAATCTATGGCAATTTGGTTTGGGTTTTCACACACACACACGCAAACAAACTCTCCAATGTGGGCTTCTGTGAAGTTTTGGCTTAAGTAATGAGAATTTTGCCATTTGTTTCAGTAGAGTTAATATTCAGTGTAAATTTTAAAAAGAGTATTAGCCTGAGAATGAGAATTCATGGGTTTTGTATCACCTCTCAAATGGGTTTTTTGTGATGTTCTAGGAAGACTTTATCATCATTCTGATTCCATTTAGGCCAGCTATAACATAAATAAATGAGAATAACATTGTTTAATAGCTTCTTAAGAACATTCATGATTAATTGCTGTTAAGTCCTAAATATTACTGAGAAAGTATGTGTTGGCATACATATGGTATGCTTAGCTTCTAGCTGATGCACACAAGGATTGCATCCCTAGAATTTTAATTCTCTGCAAGCAAAACAATTTTCAAGCAACAATTTAAGGACTCTGGTCTTGATTTCATGGTATTTCTTGGGAAACAGCTTAGTAGGTGGCATTTGCATTTGGTAGGATCTAGTACAATGATAAGTGAAAAATCATGGTAAGATGCTGCCTAGCTGCATGAATCAGGGTGACCTTCATAAAAATGATCAGCCAGTAGTGTGCTGTTATCAACACCAGTTGTGTTCTAGGACTCTGCTGGTTTTCCATATGGTAATGAAAAAAGTTATGCCATTTTCTACAGAAAACTGAATTTGACTGCTTTCCAGTACGCTTAATTTCTTAAGTGACTGGCTTTCAGCTTTTATTAATCTTATCTCCTGAGACGGACATAACTGCAATTGAGTAGTTTCTTATTTTTGTGCTTAGCCTTCCTTAGCAGATCTCTGCAAGAGGTCTGTATATCCTTATAAGATGGGCACCTGAGAATTTATAGCATGTGTAAGATCTTTTTAACAAGAAGTGGTATAATGTTCATGTTCCAGTGTTGAGGGTGAGAAAGGCCACATAGTCAACATTCAGCTAGGAGTCCTGCCATCAATACAAGTAAGACTGCATAGATAACTGAAAAATATACAGCTTGGGAAATGAGAAAATGATCCAATAAATTTCCTGCTGAGAAAGGTAGATAAGCAGCTGTCAGAGGAGAGCCTTTATAGAATGAGTTGGCATTTCTAGCTTCTTCCTAACCCTGTAGCTGTTTATATCATGATGTATGGTTGCTGAGAACATGTACCCAGACTGGTGGTTTCATGAAGAAACAAGGTTGTGGAGCAAAAAGAAATAGCTTTGAGATTCCCCAACGAGGTCTTTATGCACTACTATTAATATAAATATTGTGGAAGGGCAGAATGGGAAATTTTTCACTTCCGTTACAAGATACATGGAGAGCTTACTTCCCTTTGCCAGCTTTCAGAATATGTGTATGCTCTAAACAGCAAGAAGGACTTGCTTTCTACTGGGTAAGAGTCTAATCTATTCTCAGCTGAGTCAATCAGAATCACTCCCTCTAGTCTGTATGGCTCCTGAACCAGGCTCTAAATATCCCAGCCTTTCAATTCCTCTTAGAATTATCACTTTTGTAGTATAATTATGGTAGCCTCTATCATATGCACAATGCTATATAAAAACACAGGAAAGTAATTTGTCAATCAGTTCAGAACTGACGTGTGTAACAAATTACCTGTGGAAAGATGAGAGATTAAGATAGCATGTGCATCACAAACTTAATGATAAAAAAATATTGTGAGGCCATTATCAGCTAAGAAAATAATACTAATTTAATATAGCATCATTTTCCATTAAAATTCTTGATAAAATTTATTTGGTTGGCCTGATCTTTCATCTATACAAACTGCACTGCTGGGGGGTGTGTCAGAGTAGGACAGAGATCTGGCTACAGACAGGTTGTGTCTTTCTCCCACATTGTCATGTAGGTCTTGCAAGAAGGTAGGCCTAACTTGAAAACTGTATCTCAGTCTCCCTGTCCCCCAAGCATTCAATCAGCCACATGAGTCAAGTCACTAGAGTCTGCCCAGTCTATTGGGAAAGAAGCCAACAGAGAGAGAAGAGGTGTGTACTAGCCACCAGGTTGTTCATTAAGTGATCAGAAGCTGCAATTTGGATAATGTTTTTCCAACTGCCAGAGCTGATAGCAGCAAATAATTTTTAGGCTTTATCTACAGCAGAATTAGCCATTCTGTTCTGACTTAAGACATTGCTTTTTGTAGCAAGAACCATGTTAGGTTATACATAACCTTCTCCAAACAATGGAGACAAGATCTTTATGTTGCATGTGGAGCCCAGGTGCAGGGAGGTATCCTTTATTTGTAACATTTGTACATCCATAAAAGACAGCCCTTAACGAACAAACTTACTGAAGAAATAGCACTGGGGAGAATGACAGGAGGGGCTGGAAAGACATACAGTAGGAAGGCAGCTATAAGTTTGACTCATGCATAAAGAGTGATGAAGCAGGTAGAAGGACAACTCTTGTGCTCTGACTGGACAACGTCTAAGAATTTAGCTTGGACTATAAGCAAAAAACCATAACTGGTGGCTAAAAGGAAAGAGTAGGCTAGGAGCTTTGCATCTAGTACTATAGTTCAGATACAATTCTGTGGAACCCGTTGTCTAGGGATACGGAAGTACAAGCAGCTGTACTTGGTACAGGCTGTAGAGACAGTGGGGGAGAAAGCAGGAGAGAGAGGAGGAGAGATCATGTCTCCATTTCTTTACTTTGCACTTTCTGCTTTGACAAAAATTTGAGGGCTGAGGTGTATGTGCCATTTACTAGATAAAGCAGGTAGAACAATTACAGGCTGTACAAGAACATGCAGTAATGTACCTTCTTAAATTGTACGACTGCACTGAACAGTCTGCATGCTGTTGCTTCTGACAAGTCTGCAATTCATTGCTTCTGACTTAAGATCTTTTAGTCTGCCTCAATTGTTTCTTTCATTTCTGCATACAAAAGTAAGGCTGGGTGACTAGAAGACTCATCACTACTAAAAATCTGCCTTCTACTCTGCTTTGCAATTTTATTTGCCTGTATTCTTAATGTTCAGAGATTCACATCATGCACATTTCTTCACAATACAAATACTCTAAAAAGGATGTTCTCAAGGCTGCTTGGTATAAATTTGACCTATTTTTTTCCTCTTTAATTGTTTAGGAAATGCATTTAATTCTCTGTATTTTCTTCCATGCTCAAATAGGTGATGCAGTGTTATTTTAGAGGGCCAACACTGATGAGCAGCCAGACGACAACACTCTGCCATGTGTACCTCAAAACTTAATAAAGAAGAAAATCTGTCAGTAAGTCAACAGGTTTTCATTTCATGTTTTTTGTGAGGAGATGAATCTGTTCAGTGAGGTCCTTGTAGCAAGTGTGTAATTCCCCTTTTACCTTGTGGAAGGTACTAAACCTCTTTCAGCATTGGGACTGAGCTATGAATTACCGTTCCACAGCAGCTGTGTTCCAGGAGTAGTCTCTCCTGAACTTATGTGGAAATGGTCTTGCCTTCATGTCAGCAACTCTGGGATCTGTCAACACTAAAAAACTACTGCCATTTTTCTTTAATCAAGAAAAAAATTTCAGGCAATTCTCTTCTTCAATGTCACTTTTAAGAGGCCTTCCCTGCAGAAAAAGCCATTTGTCTCACAACTTTCCTTCTGCACCACACAAACTTCTCTCAAAAATAGAGACCCTATTAACTCATTTTTGTACAAACTGTCACTAAACCAAGTGATGCATGCTTGCTGGGATGAAATACAGGACAACTGGGGCTTTCAGTAAATAGAAAAGTTGCTATGAGCCATCCAATATGGGCTTTATTTCACAGTTTCATTCTAACATTGATTTAGGACTTAAAAACATTCCTCGTTATTGCATAGTATAATTACATGAACAGTGTAAGTGAAAAAATGCTCATGTATATGCTAAAATAGTCGCTGATGTATTTCAGGTTCTTATACAAGTCCCAGTTTTCAGAAGGGTAACAGCTGCATTTGTCTCAACTGCAAAGAAAAATACTATCAATATGTAGCATTTTAATTAAAACTACTGGCCTCCACATGTTGTCTTTGTTATACTTTATGGTTCCTTGTTAGAAAAAGCAATAGGAATAAATTGAAATATATTAAATTTTCTAGTAATAAGCATAGTGAAAGTATTTGTCCTAAATAAGAATTCTGGATAGGGTACATAACAATTAAGTTTAATATAAACATTAAGCTAACATATAAAATAATGCCAGATAGGGTGGCTGTGATAACTAGGCACTGTAAATAGCCTCTTCCACTCAAATCCAATATGCTAATCTTAATTTTTGTGACATTTTATTACATTTTATTCATTAATCTTATTCAAATACACAGGGAAGGTAGTGACTGTCCTCCCACAGGAGCACAGCAACACATGGCACACAGAACACATCACGGCCCTACTGTAGATTTTATCAGTGCCAGCTTTGCTCCACAGAAGGTGAATAACAGAACTTTTCTGCAGAGGATAAATCCTGCACTGTAGAAGTCAGCAGTAGTCCACAACACCTAATACTGCAAAACCATTTATGTGTGCCCTTATTGTATTTCATGAAGAGATGTGAGGTGGACAACAATGACATGAATTATTACATAGATTTTACTTATATGAAATAAACCAGTGCACTTGAAAGTGACCTTTCTGTCACACATGATCCTGAAATAAAATATAGTAAATAAATTACGTTATAGAAAAGCTCAACAGCTTCTACTTGGAATTTTCCACGGGGAAGCAGTTGTTCAGTGACTGGTCACCTTAAAGAAAATCCTAAATGAAAGAATTATACATTAACATCCTTAAGAGTAGTTATCTGTAAATGGAAATGCCAGCATGGAAAATATGATTAACTTTCCTGAGGTCAAAGGCAAGGTAATTTAAAACAATATAAAATGTAAATTTTCAAACTTGGATAAAAAAAGGAGCAAGGAGAAAGGCTACAAATAATTCATTTTTTGTTTAACAGGTGGTATTCAGAACAGCAAATTTTTTAGTAACTACAACACAGTACACAGAAAATTTCTTGTCATATGAAATAAGGCACTAAATCTCAAGATAACAAAATGCTTTTACAATTTCATCTCACTTCCCATCTGCAGACATCCATAGCCTTCTAAATCCTTTATGTGCTTGAAAAAATGTTCCTGTTGTCTCTGCTTCTGCAGAGGCTTTTATCAAAATATTTAAAGTAAGGGATAATGAGGCCACATTTTCAAAACACTGCAACCATTGACTTGGTTTTGCAGATGACATATCTACGCACGTAATCAGCACATGGAGTTACAACTGCATTTCAAAACTCAATTGCTTCTCAGTGTAAAAATTTATTGTGCCCATACAAAGCTAAAAAACCTCACCAATCTCCCCCCTCCATCACCTATGACTACCAAAAATACCAACATGTAATCTTAGGGTGATTGACTGGCCAAAAAAAATGTTGAGAATTAGCAACATAGCTCAAACATCATTTCAGCCACATATGCAGCTCTTCACAGCTTTGTGACTGGCAGAACACAAATATTCCCTTCTGACTCTGGTCCCTTCCAAGACATTCTGTTTGAGGAAAAATTAACTGTTCAGGCCTCTGCATATGTAGCACCTGCTCCTTGAAAACCTAGTTCATTGTGTTTAAAAAATCCCAAACCCAGAATCACGAATCTTTTCTATTCTTATATCCAGTTGTATCACAATACTGAAACAGGTTTTTTAATCTTTCTGTCACAAAAGCATAATCCAAGTGTGACATTCAATTTTCCCATACAATCAGAAGAGTCATGTGGTAAATAAAAAAAAAATCAAGGAAAGAGGAAAATAACCCCCCAGTACACAAAGTACAGAACACCAAAACACTCCCCTCCCTTCTACAAGAGCATCTACAAAATAGGGCATATTTCAACACTCACGGCTATCGTAGCATATATTGCCCAGGGCACGTCCTGTTTGAAGCAATACTTCCTGGTCTTTGCAGTTTAACAGCTGCACCAAAGGAGGGATCAAGCCAGCATCCACACATGGGTTCCGCATAAATTCTGCGAGTAACACAAAGCCTGTTAAAGCGAGCCAGCTGTTTTCAGTTCATCAATTCTAGTTACACTGGCGTGGCAACTGGGCCTTTTGTGTGACTAAACACATGCATAGATAAACAGTGTAAATTCTCATGAAAGTTTCTAGAGAATAAGCCCAAATCAGGATTAGGGCTTAGTTCTTTCCATTATTTGCTAATTTAGAAGGAATTCAGAGTATTTAATTGACTTCCATGGAAACTAATTTAACATAGTTCAGACTGTGAATATTTTTAGCATCACAAAGAAGTGGTCAAAAGAACAGTGAATTCACAATAAATTCAACATAAATTAAAACTACTAAATAACACAAAAGATGGTATTTTAGTACTTAAAAGTAGTATTCTAGAGCAACATTTTTCACTCTCTATTCTCTTAATCAGAATTCCTGAAAAGCTCTTGCTTTAAAACAATAAAAAAAATAAAATTAAAGCTCAGTAAGAGGCTATTTATTTAGAAGGTAAGGAAAGGAACAGAAAAAGAAAGAACGAGAAATACAAGAGATTATGTGAGCCCCAAGGCCTGTATCTTTCCACAGTCTAACCGACGCCCACCATGGGAGGAAAGGTAGAGGATCCATCCCTTGGGAAGCTCTATCCCCTTCTGTCCCTTCTGGCTGCTGTGTCACAGAGAACCAAAGTATTATTTCACACTCATACAAGTCACTGAGTATGATCCTGCTGTCAGACAGATAAAGGGCTGATCTCCAGAAGGAGCTATAGTTAGGCAGGCACTGTGCTGCACATTTTAAAAACGAAGTTTATAGAAGGAACCACCTGATACATCAGTAAGTGTTACTTCATAGTTTACTACAGTGCACCCTTAGGGATGTAGTACTGTAATAGGCAAATGGCCAATATGCTTTTGATTTGTTGTGAAGGGCAAATTATCACAGACTGGTAAGGTTGGAAGGGACTACAGTGGGTCAGGTCATCTGGTCCAAAATCCCTGCTCAAGCAGGGTTTTCCCAGAGCACATTGCATGGGACTGAATCCAGACAGATCTTGAATATCTCCAGTGGGGGAGATTCCACAACCTCTCTGGGCAAGCTGTTCCAGTACTCAGTCGCCCACACAGTAAAGAAGTCCCTCTTCATACATTAGTAAGGTCCCTCTTAGTCATCTCTTCTCGAGGCTGAACAGGCCCACCTCTCTCAGCCTGCCCTCAGAAGAAAGATGCTCCAGTCCCTTAACCATTTTTGATGCCCTCTGCTGGACTCCCTCCAGGAGCTCCACATCTCTCTTGCATTGAGGAGTCCAGAAATGGACACAGTAATCAGGATGTACCCTCGCCAGGGCTGAGTGGAGGGGCAAATTATGTCTCTTCCTGATCCTAGACAATGTTGGCTCTTTCAAAATCAGTTTGCCTTTGTGTTACTTAGTCATTTATAAAACAGACTCAACCAGGGTGCACAGTCCCCCTAAAAACAGATGAAAAAGTTTTTCTGATTCTGGATGAACAAAATTCCTCATGCCAATAATTCAAAGATTTCACACCATGCCTGAAGTACAACTACATCTTCTTAAATACTCCCTTTGTTGCATTCATTACAATGTTCTTTGAAATTTCTGTAGCTTCAAAATCTAGTCTCTTTTGTAGTTAATCTTGCAGTGTTATTTTAGCTGAAGAATTGTCATAGAGGTAAGCAATAGTCCCGTGATGATAAACTTCAATACATCAACAGGAGATTAAGAAGAATCAGCAATATCTAAACACTTGCACAGGTACAACGGAATATAGTTCTGAGTGCAATTAACATGCCTTCTTAAGTTACTGCAACATTTTAAAACTGTGGCCAGATGCTATAGTGTGATAAACAGTGATGATATCCATCGTAATGAACATAACAAATATCAGACACATCTGTTCTTTAAAATTGGTCTTGCCATGTCCTTGTCATGTTCAATCTATTTCTTTATCACCCAATTTCATCTTCATTGCAACATTTGTTTGCTAAATGTATTTTCTTCCTGTCTTCTCTGTCTCCTCAGCCTCTTCCTCTCAATTGCCTGTAAAAACTTTTCTCTGGTCCTCAGCTTCTGAAGCACTTTCTTTTACACCTACTAATTTACCATAGTCTCTACATCACCAAAGACAGATTTATGTTTTTCTCCTAGTCTGTAACGGGAAATGAAACCTTTTCTCTTCTAAAACATTGAGAGGTCTCAGTCTGTTCTGCTGTTTGTTTAGGTTCTTCCTCACGTGGTGAAAAAGAGTAAGAAACCCTTTTTCCACCCTCACTCCATTTGGAGTGCACAGAAGCTTTCAGGCTCTCATTCAGCAACAAAACAACCAGGCAATATGCAGAGCAAACTCGTATTTATGTAGGTCATGTAAGGGCAAGAAGTAAAAGAAATGGTGCCGTATATAGCAAAATAGATTTCTGAAACAGGAACAAAAATGTGATAACTGCAACCACATTTGCAGTTGACACTACACAGAAGTAATAAAAGAAAGAGGAAGTAATTGAGAGCAGACTCACAAAATTCCCACTTACGTGGCAGGGAAATGAAGCAGATCCTGTGAAGCAAAGAGTGAAGAATCGCTTAAGAAGTTAGGAGGAGAACCACCAAGGACAGAGTAACATAAACCAAAGGACAAGATTTTGAAAGAGAAATGTGATTGTGATCTAGTATTACAGACTGTGAAGATGATGTTCTCATTCTTACACCTTGGCAAATAAGATGAGGCTAAAGAGCTTGGAGGAGGGTTTAAAAGGTACACAGTGGGGAGAGAAACTCCATGTAAAAAGGGCATCTGAGCCTTCAGATTGCTCACAATTGAAAGGGAAATAGCCATAGCTGGAAAAACAAGAATGACTAACAGGAGTTTTGTGTGTTTGGATATTCAAAACAGGAGAGACTAACATGAGGTCATGCTGGGAGGAAGAAGAGTCATGTGGGCTGAAGAGGTGAAACAGCAAGAGCACCAAGAGGTCGAAAGAAAGAGATGAAACACGACAAAACCACTAAAGCAAGTAGAGGAATTTGATGTGACCAGATGCGTGAATGTGTGTGTGTGTAAGACCAGATAAGGGGAACGCAAAAGGAAAACAAGAAGTGAGGAAGGAAAAGATGCTCTTTTATCAGTAACATCCAAAGTCAGTCTCTACTCCCAGCTCTGGCAGTGTTGCATGGCGTGACCATAGGGAAATGAGCTCAAGTGCCTGGGTTTAATGCCTACTATCCGTACGATGTTGATAACACAAATCGCTCTAAGTGCCCTGAAGCTTGTTGAAAACAGGTGCAGTAT
Source organism: Pseudopipra pipra (assembly GCF_036250125.1). Classification (NCBI taxonomy): domain Eukaryota; kingdom Metazoa; phylum Chordata; class Aves; order Passeriformes; family Pipridae; genus Pseudopipra; species Pseudopipra pipra. The sequence goes on along the minus strand of NC_087552.1, from coordinate 24,500,561 downwards.
AAGCATTAAACTCTTGTATTTTTAAGTAATAAAACAAAGAAAACAGCAGAATTCAAATGAGGTATTCCTTGCTATCCTGCCTAAGCAACTATTTCAACAGAGTTAGAATCCAATGAGAAATACCCAGATGATCTCAGTCTTGAAAGCACCGGGTACCTTAAATAATTTCTGAATACTGTCACTTTAACCTTGGCTGACAGAGGTCCCAGTTACACCTGCTAATGACTAAAAGAAAGACAAAAGCTATTTTGTATGATGAACCAGGTAAAATGCCAGCTTTTCTGAAGTTTGTACATATAACACCAGTTTAAAAGCTGTCAGGAAAAATGATACATTAGAAACTATTCAGACATTTCATGTATTATTTCAGATTTGAAAGGTACTGGCTAAAATGCTGTGTAAGAGAATCTTTCATGAAACAATACACAGTAATCAGTTTAGCCATTGTGAACACTGATTTTATTTTTAACTTTCCTCAGGTAGGAGCTACAAGGACTAACTGGGAGGATACACAGCTGACTTTGATATTCTAAATACACTTATTATGAATTCATTAATTACAGAAAAAACACGTAATACTGTTTCATAAATCTCTATCATGCTGAAACATTTCTAAGTTGAAATTTCTATGTTTACATTTTTTACTGGCTATTTATCTAAATAATTTTAACGCTTAAAAATAAACATATATATCCTTTTTTTGTTAATGTAGTTTCTGAATGTCCATATATAGCACTGTCTCAAATTCAGTAAAATGGGTGGAGAAGGTCACCATGGGGCTATCAGTAAGAAGCTGTATTATTGTGATTCCAAAGAAAAGGTGGAAATGGAATGTGGAAATAGTCAGCAGTAATGTAACCCTTTCTCTGAAGAGGCATCAGCATGAGTTTACAAAGGGAGAGGGATAAGGCTGCCAGGACAGCAGTTAAGAGGCATCCTACTTTTCTCTACCTGACCTCTGGGGAAGGGAAGTCCAAAATGCAATCTCTGCCTCTTTTGCTGGGACAGCAGCAAGTCCAGGGGTGAGAAAAGTCGGCCTCTACCCTCATCAGAGGGTCTGCCCGTAGTGCCCTCCTGCAGATATGAGGCCATTCTTCTGACCTCAAGGTATGCAGGGTATTGGGTGAGTTTAATATAATTCTTTATAAAGAAAAATTTAAATAGTCTTTTATTATCTCCTGTGTTATATCATACACTATATGTATATAATACATAGAAAGATGCATGCCTAATTCTCATTTGGGACCCTGGACTCTAACACGTATAATGCTCTTTAGGTAGAAGTAACTGTTTTTGGTGTGGTATCAAAGGTCTCATAAAGGTAATAACCTTATCACAAATCTCAGACCAAAGAAATGATCTGCTATCCCTTAACTACCTGTATACATGCTACTGCTGTAACTACATGCACTATGCAAAACTGGCTGCACAAATGGTGCATGTCTTTTTTTCTACATGTATTTCATATAGAAATGCATTCATCAGTGGTGTGCTATTTCTGTCCAATAAATTGCACTATTGTCTTAAAAACTAAATACCCTGAAAGTAAGAGCTAAAAAAAATCCCAGCAGGCCAAATGCTGTTTTGACTGTATTAAAAAGTAGAGAAAAAAAATTTGACAAAACTAAAGGAGTGAAAGGGAGAGACATAAAAGGTGTCTAATCTATAAAATGAAAACATAAATGAAGTAAAACATACTGACAAGTGAGGTGAAAAACTGAAGATGTTCCAGCAGAAAAGTTCTTGTAGAAAACCTCACCATTTCTGGCTACTTCTGCTATGATGTTAGCTACTTTTGCTGTGCAGGAAGATTGTGGCGTCAACAGATTCGCGAACACCTGAAGAACTCCGCTTTTCTGGATTTTTTCACTTGTCTCCATATCTGAAAAACACATCACACAAAAATGACTTGTGCATCAACTTGCTTTGGGGAAGAAAAGAAAGAAAAGCAGAAGGGAAGTTAAGTCTTCTCAAAAGTAATGATTAAAGTCATTATTTTCCCATATAAGAAGGCAACTGTTATTTCAGTAACCATATTTATTTTATCTGATGTGCTTGTAGAACTTAATACTTTGCCATTCCCAGTCAATTGATCTTTATAAGGTGACTGCTATATAAGTAAATATGATATAAACTTATGCATACATAGGGAAAGTACTGGAGAGACTGGTAGAAAGACTAAAGGTCATGGAGTGATATGTAGCAGACTAAGGTACTATGAAAAGTCAAGGAATGATACTCTGAAAGGATGAACTATTGGAAATGTTCAAGGAATTATGGGGGAAGTCCTTACAGCTGAAGGTACAGCTTAATGCAGTGTAGGAATCAGGAGAGCTAAGATGATCCTGGTCTAGACTTCTCTTACACTCAAATATTTTCTGTGTTACTCTGCTAAGCTACAGTAGCTCCAATGTAGAATCAGTAGAAGGAAAAGGGGAAAAGAACACTGAGTTTCCTGTAGTAGAGATCAAAAATTTGTGACTAAACCTTTCCTCTCTCAGCATGCAGTAGAGAATTGTGCAGCTGCTCTGTAACAAGACCCCGCCTAATATTTTTGGCCAACAGCTCTGTAACAAACTGAAAATTAACACTGATTCAACTGCAATTAAAGACAAGATACTATAGATGCTATAACTTATTTTGCTAATGCTTTAAATAATGGCATATTTGAGAGGAATACTAGTGTGACATACAGCATGATTGGATGGCAGCTATCATTTCAGAAAGCAGCATGGCTCCTTAAGCCATTTATAACAGAAGTTGCTTCCCTTCTTCAAAAATAACTGTGAGAAGCTCCAATTGATGTCTTTCGCAAAGCAAAACAAATCCACCTGAATGGAAGTCTGCTGTTTGAAAACCCTGTCTCACAGGGCCATTTTTAAGCAGTACAACATGCACAAACCCCCTGACATCACTTTTAATTAAAGGCGTAAGTGTAAGTTAAAATTTAAAATAACGCTGCAGCTTGCCAGTACTGGTGAGAAATGTAGACCTTTTAGGGTTGAACAGACAGTCCTCTGAGCACCACTCTCTGCAGTTTCTTAGAAGCACCCTTAGTCTGGCCTAAGAGCCATCAAGACAGGCAGGGCGGGCAGCTATACTAGTATCTTTCAAGTCCGTGAGAAAAGTGAGGGATACTCCATACTCTTGAATAGCAAAGGAGGAGCCTTAAACTAATCCAACAGTTTTTTCAAGTCAACATCCTCTGTTTTCCCCCTAAACAAGTCAACGCATATTTTGTGCACCACAACCAGCTGGTCTTATAGAGCAGTAGTTTGCAACCACTCTAGCTGTGCTTCACCTGTAAACTGGGAACATGTCCCTGGGCTCACCACTCACTCTCCGCCTCCTCCCTTTCCCCACTCTCAGGGCTGCAACTGATTTTTGACTTGTGGCAGCCCCAGGACCATCCTGCTGCCTCCCAGCATGGGCGAGATCCACTCGAGCTGACTCCGAAAAGAAGCCAGGACAAGCCTGGCAGAGGTGACTCACATGGGTTTTGTGGCTCACATACAGTATGTATATGCTTCAGTGGCTGGGAGCTGGTTATGTCTAGATAACAGAAAATAGATTAAAAGAGAGAATTTCAAGTCTGGATTGCAGTTATGCCTCCTATTTCTGTATTCAATTCCAATTTGGGATGTTGGTGCTTAGCTAGAACCACTCATCTACAGTATGCCATTGATGACATTTGATTACAAACAGCTTAGGTATCAATAAAGGTTAATTCCAACATCTCATGCATAATGTAAATGCTAATTATTATTAACCTGTTTACAATTTACTTAACTGCAATTTTGGAAATACACTGAGAAAGCCTCTCAAAAGATATAATGTAAAGAAGCTTATGGCTTATTTAGAAGCTTTTATAAGTTCTAACATATAGCATATATTTAGGAGCTGTATTCTCCTGTGGATATATACAGAAGAAAGAAAAGTTTGAATTCAGAGAAAATCATATCAGGACTAAAGACTGGTCCAGACATCTTAGCTGTCTGCTAAGGAAGAGTTCCTCCTTCTCCCTTAAGTTCAAAACTCAAAGTACAGAATTCAAAATTCAAAATGTAGGTATCTGTGAACCAGTATCAGTAGGCAGGAAACATTACTGCACTTTCTCCTGTCATGCTGCTGAGATATACAGTATCCAGTCTTATTTTTATAATCTCTAGTTTGACGGACTCATTACTGTGCAAAGCATAAATTACATAAGTAGAACTAAATATATCCTGCAAGAAGAGGGAAAATAAAATTAAATGCTTCTCCAGGCAAGTTGTGTGGAGCAGATACACCCTGATTTATTTTCTTAAGATAAGCAAGTGAGCACCAACAAAAGCACAGACCTCAACAGGCCTGTCAGAAATTGGGAGATCAGCTAGGTGCGATCACATAAATGAAAACAAACCAGTGAATCTTTACTTACTCTTAAACAGTAGAGGAGGCACACCTGCATACACTCTTCCCTTCGAACCAATATCTGAATCTTTCTTGTTACCCAGATTGAGTATCAATGTCAAACTTTTGCTAGTCATATAGGAGAGAAGACTGATTAATTTGATGAGCAGTGAGTGAGTATACCTGTCACTGGGCAGGGACACTCTTACCTCTGCTCTACCCCTGGTGTGAGTTCAAGCATAATTATTTTGGGGAAAAAGCACATTACCCTGGCATCAGGCAGAAGAATTGCTACTAACTATGCAGCCCACAGTGCTCTCTGAGGTGTTTTTTTGCCAGGAACTGCCTTAGGTATAAAAAATGCCACAGGGTGCTTCAGCTTGTCTACTCCAAGTCTACCTAACCCCTAACTAAGTTCTCCCTCTGCAGAACACATACAATTTACACTTGGTGTAATATACTGAAATTAATCCAGTTTCAAAATAGAGAGGTGACAGTATGACATTAAATCTCTGAAAGTAGTTTATAGTAGAACCTCCATATAAGGCATCTTAAGGGAATGTGCCAAGAAAATTACTGTTACATCCTCAGGCACATTACTCTGTTTTGTATCTGCAGAATAAATCCTTTTTTTTCCCCCCAGGGATTCTGTGTTCATCACATGAAAGTTCTATTAAAGAAGGTGGGAAAAAAAAAAAGACTGTGCTGAAATATGCAAATTAATTTCTTAAGTCGCATGTAATTAGTAGATATTTTAGTTATAGTAAACCAATCTTTCTGGAGCTTTGAAATGCTTACACATGAAAGGGTATTTTAATTGGAACAAGATGTCTTATATATAAACATTGTTAAATTTTTATTTAAATTGTTAATTGCCTTGTTAAATATAGCATTTTTGCTTGTTACTTTTTTATGTTCTTGTAAAGGAGGAAGACTTTACAGGCAAATGATGCACAGGGCTGCCCTGCAAAGTCCAGACAAAGATCTTCAACTACTCTTCAACTGTCTGAGAAGTCAACTGTACACTCAGTTCATGTACTAAGTGTTAAAATGCATGTAGAAGAAAATACCAAGTTGGAGGTCCCGAGGTTGATTTCAGCACAGCTATAGCTATGTAAGTATTTCTTAGAAGTGCCCAAATGGGACAGTTACTTCATGGCTATTTGCAAACATGAGCTAGCAGTCCTGTGAGTGACTCCGTGCACACACGTGTGTGTGCAGTTCTCAGCTCTGTTCTGTGGGATGCACCTGAGGCATAACTGTGCTAGGAGGGGACTACAGCTGCAGACGCACTGTAAAGCAAATAACTTCCTTAATCAAACTAAGCCTTTCTACTCCTTTGGGTTTTTTCCACTTACAACTGTAGAGTGGCACTGTTAATGCAGGGGCTGTCCACTCATTAAGGTCCATGCACCTCTGTCTCCTTTTTGCTCAGCTTCATATAACACAAGTCCTGTAAAAATACGTAAAACACAAAGGGACATACACAGGGACATAAATGAAGGAAAGTGTGTGTGGTGTTATTCTTCAGAGTGGACAATGAAGGGTCATTTTCATACAGCAGTATTTTCACTGTGATTGTAAAAACCATGAGTTAGCGTTCTGCAGAACCTGAGACTGAAAGACCACACACCAATGCTTGCCAAAGGGCTGGTGCTCATACCACTGCCTGGCCCTGGCAGAAATACTGTAGGGTTTGCTGAGAGAATTATAAATTGCTAGTGGCTTTAGCATAGGCAACCCTCAATTCTTGTTTTTATTTGTTCTCTTCAGAGCTGGCGAAGGCCTGACTGGCTCCCTGTCTGTGTGTGTGTATGCATGAAAGAGGCATTATTTATTAAGAATATGCTTCTGCATGCTAGTTTCATTCCGGGCTTCCTAGTAAATTATTAGAGGCTAAATTATTTTGAAAACTCATTTCAGCTGTCATCTTTTGAATTGCTCTTTCAATGTATTGTCCACTGTAGTTACAGCAAGCAAAACCAAAATATTTCTCTAGGAGCAAGAAAGATCTAGGCAAAATCTCTGCCACATATTCTTCTTCTGTGCTTTCTATACTGGCCAAAAAGGAAATTATAGTCAACATTTCCTTTAGCAGAACTGCACCCCCTTTCAAATCTGTTAGTTTTGTGTCTGAAAGAAACACAGAAATCTAGGTAGCCTGACATTAGGGTGCTAGACCTCAGGATCCTTTTGCTACATGCGATGTCCATGCTTTCAAATGCTTTCTTTTAAAGCCTGATTTTCAGTCTGCTTGCACCAGCCCACCTGTGGAGCACCCACTGTCCCCTATCTTAAAGCAATGAAACTGTAGGACTGTAATAATATTGCTTTAGAAACAGCCCGTTTGCACACAATATAATAGTGATGTGCCACAGAAGGAAAATTGGGGGAGTAACCCTCTAAGGTTAAACCTGCAGCTTTAGATGTCTCTTTATATCACTAGATATCAAGACAAAAGGTATGTTAGATCACATAGTGTCAAAATCTTATTAATGTCATAGCTGGGTGATTAAAATGTCAATATCCTTGCTTTTTGTGGTTTTTGCAGTGCCTGAAGTCAGAATAATAAACTGTGTGGGCAGGAAGTTTTTTTAATGCCATAGATCAGAGCCAGAGAGCTGAGCACCGTGGCTGCTTAATTAAGTAGCAGAAATCAGTATAGGAAAAAAATTCAGTGAGTGCCCCAAATTAAATCCTACACTTTCTCCCCTCTCAAGTCCTCTGAAATTTCACTTCCCTCTATTCACTCTTTTCTCCTCTCTGTATCATTTTGTCTAACTTCAAGTGAAAGAAAAAGCAGAAACGGGGAACAGAAGGGAAAGGCAAGGTGCATCTGTCAGAAGCGCTATACTATGCCCTCGCTAGCAGAAGAAAGCTATAGGTTCACCATAACTATTCTCTATAAACAAGTTTAAGTTACACTGTTGTTAGTAACTCAACAGTAGTGATGGCTAGCATTGCAATAATTCCCATGTTGTGGAGCTTCACACCACAAATGAGGCTCACCACAGAATTGTAGATAAACAGCTTTGTGAGTGTCCTCTTTCTTAAACAAACCACGTTTGCCATGTACTCTTTTGAAAAACATATGTCTTTCTAGTTGCAAAGATGTTTTATAAACCTACTGAAACTACTGCAGAAAATTACCTTGGCTTTAAAATGCTCCTCCTGCAGGTACTCTCATCAGAAAGAGAAAGATGAAAACATGAATAAATGATGAGCCACATATATCATGAAAGGAACCTTCCATCTGCACTTTCAGGAGGCAGAAGGGAAGAGAATGAAGGGAACAAGGGATATCTTTCAAACTGGCACATCTTCCTAACCACCACAGTAAAAAGGTTCACAAGACCAAGAGTAAGTACTGATGTTCTCTCCATATACAGCCTCCCTCAAGCAATATCGTCTCTCTCCACAGCCTCCTACTGTATTTTTCAAAACACATAATGAAGATTTTAGTCTGACTACAAGAGCACAGAAAGTGAGTTGTAAAAAACCTCAGTAAAATTATGTGCTCTCGTGCAACAAAGAAAGTACCACTGATAAGGAGGCTTTTGCTTAGCATACCTTAGCCAAAAAGGCTGTTCCAGTCATCAAGAGTTAGTTTTACAGGAAAAAAAAAATCCTTTAATAATAAGTTATAAATAAAAATAACTGTATAAATTTAATTTCTTTTTGGCACACTCCTCCTCGCATGGGGAAATCCCCAAAAATACAATCTGCTTGCTCACTTATCCTTCAAATTAGACACCTTTGAGGCAGGGAGGGAGGATTCTCCCTTAGCTGTGCAAATGTTTCCATCATGGTGTTTGCTCTGTTCTGTCTCTGTCAGCAGCTACAGGGCAACTTCAATTCCTATTTTTAATGAAGAAACAGAGACAGTACACAGATGTTTGTAATTAAAATCTCAGTTCTAACATGGAAGGAAAGACAGATGGAGAGACAGATTCATCAACCAACTAGCTGCAGGATTCCCACTGATTAAATTCTCAAAAAGCTACATCCAAAGTAAAAAAGTGAATTTCAGGATGAGATTCCACCCCTTGAATAGCCTGTTGCAGGTACCAATGAAGTAGGTTAATAAAAATACTTGTCACCTTTACCTTCAATGAAGAAATATGCATATCAATAATTCCACAAATACTTCACAGCACAAGGCAGAATATTAAAGTTAGGCAGCTCGGAAGCTTCAAGTTTCGGAACTGGATCCAGTTTAGAACCCTGACACATAGCTTGGTGGATTTATCTAAGCTGTTGCCCTGCTCCCACTTTCTGACTCACCCTCTCCAGGATGTAACCACTTCGGTAGCAAAGTTGACAGAAGAGTTTGACATTTCTGCCTCAGCATCTTCATGTTCTATACTCGGCCTGTGTGGACATTTTCATCTGCCTCCTTTGGTACTCATACTAATTGGAATTGTTACAAGGACCCAGGGTAAAGGGTACCATCATGCTTTAGGTTTTCAAACTTTGTAACTGAAATGCTAGGCCTATAGTGTAAAATCTTTTTTCCAAACTTGATTTAGTTTAAACATCAAATCAAACTTGAAAGCTGACCATTATATATGCAGGAAATGTTTCATGGTCCTTTTAAGCAATCTCTTAAGAGTGCTCTTAAGTGAGCTGAAATGTCTGCTGTAAAATTCCATCCTCTGCTCATTGAAAGAGTAGGTCTACATTCAAAGGAATCTTTTACCTACTGATATTTTTAATAAGTTCTGCTGTCAAAGTAGCTGAAGGAAAGCCTAATCTATAAAAGATCACATTTATAAGATATAAGTGACTGGAGCAAAACTAAGAATGAAATTTCAAACCTGAAATTGTGAATTACATGATGTTTAAATATAACTTTTTTTTTAAAAAAAAAAAGTAGACAGCTTCCTTTGCCTCTGTATTGCATTTTCAAAAGGCAGGCATTTTCCTTTGCTTCTGTATTGCATTTCAAAAACGCAAACTAAAAAAAAAGATGTGTCAATTCTATTATCTGGAACTGCTATTCACTGACGTCTTCCGCAAAGAAAAAATATGTAATAGTTAATCTTTATTTGGCACATTGTGTATTTAATGAATAGCACTTGGAATTTAACACTTGGATAAACATTTAACTAAATGGCACTAACTAAATACATCACTATTAGAGGGACTTTATGTAAAATATAATCCCACTAAGTGGCGATGATTACCATTCAGTATCATTAGGGTAAGCCAGTTTACTGGGAGACAGTCCAATACAAAGCAGTCACCTTGATTTAGTATAGTTACATTGTAATAATATACTACATACAGAACTTATGATGAAACATTTCTGGATTATTTGTATACAGTGCCATGACAAGGCAACAGCTCCATAAGCTAAGATGCAAGAAGCATCCTTCTTCAGCAAAAAGAAGGAACACTTTATAACACAGTATTTGAGCCAAAACTCCCTCTTATAAAATATCCATCAGGATCCCCAACTTTTAGCTGGACATTTGACTAGAAGTCTTCTCAGGTAAGCTTAACGACCTGCAATGAGCTTGATGGACTGAGCTGGCCCAATTCAACTCGAACCCCTGGCTCTGCTACAAGAGATTATCTGCATCAGAGGCAGACTAGAAATTCTTGCTTGTATGAGTAGACTGGTCTAAGATGTGGGGTTTTGGTTTGATAGTTTCCTACCAGCAAACCCTTACTGCTGACGCAGCTATATTGCCAAAAACTACAAAAATAATAGAAGTCTGTTTTGTTGGTAATGTTCTTTCTGAGGGACATGGTGTAAGGTACCGTAGAAACTGTCACTGTACTAAGATGGTTTCCATTCTTGCTAGTGCAAAAACAGGCCTAAGCCTTCCCTAACAGCAGAATACAAAACCTTCATCAGCGTTTTATGTACTATCTTCATTTTCTCACCAAAAATCTGAGTGTAAGCAGCTGTTGTAAAAGGCAGTAGGAATCACAGAGGGATGGCATCCATCACCACTTAGGTACCCACATTTAGCTTGATTTTTTTCTTTCAAAAATGTTCTCTCTAAATCTTTTTCTCCCTTCTCCCATTTCTCTCGTTCCTCTAAAAGAAAATCTTATGCACTACTTTGATCCTTGTTACTCATCCCCTTAGTTTCATTTCTTTTTCATTTCTATTCCCTCTCCCTCCCTTGGTCTGAATTTATCCCCACACCACTGAAGTCCAAAGAAACTGGATTGAGATTTATAGAAGCTAAACAGACATCAGCTCATGTCTCCAATATGCAAAGAAAACAAGTCGTACAGGGTACCATGGGTAGCTCAGTGCTGCTATTAATATTTTTGTAGTTTCCAAGACAAACTAGGAATAATAAAGTAGTAAAATCTTTGTCATGGGCTAAAGCCACTGTCTTCCTAAAGAATACTTTAATTTCAGCAGATAACTATAAATTTTAGCAGCCAGCAATAATCCTGTTGTTGTTTTATCTTTCTGGAGGAGGATATTCTAACTTTCATCTGCATATTTCCATTTTGTGGATATACACCATAAGTGTCTGCTGCTTGTTGGAACATTCAAGCTGGGATGCTTAGGTGTCAGGACTAACATTCAGGCATGTGTCTGCTGTGTCTAAGTATACATCCATGGGTGTCCTCCTCCTTCTAAGATCACAGGTAGGTGGCGTACAATAGGGATCATTGGAGGGCAGACCCAAGGAGGATCAAAAATCCACCTGGATGAGAGACTGCTGTTAAGAACAAAGGCAGATGCTGAAGATCAAAGAGGAATAAGAAAGCAGGGAAATGCTATTTTTCAATTAATTTAGTTCTACTTGCTATCAGTAGTTTTAATACGCCACTAATTCAATTAGTAGCATTTTCTACCCACTCGCTTGTGCTAAGCTCTCTTGAGGTGCTTTTGCACTGGTTTGTGTTGCCACAGCTTATGTATTAGTAAAGTGTAGTAAAGCTATGGGGATGCTGAAAGCTCATTTTTCATTTACATGAAACAACTGTATCCAAAAGTTAATTCTATGTATGAGGGTCAAAATAGAACCTAAGATATTTTATTTTAAGCTATAATGCTATGCAAGCACTCACAATCATGAAAGCATTGTTATTTGGCCACAATATGCATGAAATTATGGTCACCTGCTTTTACTCTTATTCTGTTCAAACAGTCTCTTCAAAACAGAAAAATGTTAGTCCGGTGATGTTTAAGGGTATCTTTGTTTGAGCAAGCTGTGAAATGTGGAGTTCCACCTCCATGCTATGAAAGGGAATGGAGAAAGCTTAAAACACCTGGCCAATGGGAAAAAATGAAAGTGATTGCAGGAATGTTTGTGACTTAGAATAACTCTGCTAGGACAAAAGTTTCTACAACTTAATTTTTCTTATGTTTAGGGTGGGAAAAAGCATCTTTTACTTTCATGCTAACATGTAAAAGGATTGTGGAAACAAATGATGAAGTGACTATTGCTTAATCCTCTGTGTACTAAAGACATACAGGGTTGCACTGAAGTCAGATGGCACTCTTGTGTTAGAAGTTAAACAGATAGCTGCCTGACTCTTCAAAAAATAAATAAGAACTATAACGAGCGTCCAAAAAGGACAGATAAAAATAGGTAAAGCTCACTTTTGTCTTTTACAAATCAAAGGCATTAAAAGTAACAATAATTTTAAAATTTCAATTTTTTATTTTTTTTTTAGTTGAGCCCTGAATTAAACAATTACAAAACATTATCCCTAAATTCTCCATGATTTTTCTGCTCCACTAGAGGAATTGTTCCATCTTGCAACAATCATCACTGGCTATAGAAGATGATAGAATCTGTAATTCTGTCATCTTCTATGGCCAGTGAAGATCAGAAAAAGGAACATCAGGTATAGAAAGCACATGAGTACTAACTAAATTCAACAACATAGGGAAGCCATAGCTATAAAGAACAGAGGAAAATGAAGAATTTCCAACTCAAATATAACCTCAGTGTTAACATATGGTTGTGAGAACTGGGAATCCACCATAACATTAAAGACTAGATGTCTTTCAAAGCAAGTGCCTACAGAGGATTCAGGGCATTGGATGTAAAATTTAATCGCTGATGAAGGAATGTGAGAAATCTGCAGTCTCTGCAGAAATCCAACACTTTCTTAAGCATTCCAGATGCTAACACATCCTCCTCTGTGATGCCTTCAAATAGGAACGAACACATTTCAGAAAACCCACTGGTGACTTTCAAGAGAAAACCTGAACAAGGTGGTTAAGGTAGGAGGGCTGAGCTCATGATTCCAACACCATAAAGCTGGAACAGCAGGAAGTGATTGATGGCAAAGGCTTACTAGCAGTTGCTCATGGAGTTTGTAAGAATGACATTTTCTCTGATACAACAAAATGAGTATATTCAAAACAAAACATGGCTGCCGCATATAGCCAAAATACATTTGGGGGCAAAACAAAATATCACTAAGAAACTGTGTTCATTATGTAGAGAAGAATGACATACTAAAGTAGCCTTTGAATAATGCTGAGATTTCCAGTTTCAAACATAGATTCACAATTTTCATGGGTCATGTGATGGTTCCTTGAGTTACCAGGTATCAGCATAGCTCAACGAACAGAAAATAGGGCATCTTAGCAACCACGTCTTTAAGGTAAAGTGTATTATTTCAAAGCTTTCCAACATTTCTAAATCCCTCTCAAAACTGGGGCCCTGCCCTCTCACTTAAGATTTTTTTTGCTGGTCTGATTTTGCTTAACTATTTTTACATGTAACATGTAGACTCATACTCTTAAGTCTCCCAAAACGTATGAGTTAAAAAAATGTTTCAAATGCATGTGCCAGTCTTTGCACTTCAATTACATGTCAGACATTTTCATAGCCAAGTGCTGAAGGCTGGGATTAGTGGGCATTTTCAGCCTCTTACATTGAGTACATCAGAGCCAAAAATATAATTCTCAGCAGATTTTTCAGATTTCTCATTTATCAAAACTGGGTTATTTATGTCTGCTATAACTTCTTGTATCTGAAACACAGTATGTCTGGACTAGCAATAACTTCTTTTTTTTTTTTTTTGTTATTGCAATAATTATGTCCCAGAAAGTCTGTGGTTTAAAAGGAAATCTCTATTTCCTTTTTATTTTCTTTTTCTCAGGCAGTCCTTTCCTGCAGACCTCTATTTGGGGGTCTTAGCTTAACAGCATTTTTTTGATAGACACGGTATTTATGAAGTTACTCTTAATAGGTAAAAATTTGTATATATATTTGTTGATATAAAATTATGGCCAATATTGTTTTCTGTTGCATTTCCTTATACAAGACAACCAATTGTTCTCAATATCCGATAGTACATACCCATATTTTTCTTTGGGTGTGAGATACAAAATAAAGCATTTATATCACTTTACACTCCATATCACTGTAAACAGTCTGCTTCCAGATCAGCAAAATTCTTTCTTTACAATAACGCATCAAACCATGTCTGTATAGAAAGAATCCAAATTCTGTGGAGCAGACAATGGAGTAACTTGTGTTAATACACAGTTGTTAAAAGAAAACACATGCAGCATATGAATTTCACTTCTTGATTCAGTAGAAGCCAGTATTTCATTTAATGCACGGTTGACTGTTTTTTTGCTCCTAATATTGCTTACGGATCATGTACCCCAGCCTTCTCTTAAAAATCTGAATTAGGGAAAGTTTAGCAATCTAGAGAGGGTGAACGTTGGCAGGTGGAGAAAGACCAAGCATTCCTGTTTTTCTTTCAGAAACAAGGTGGACAGAATCTCAGCTTATGTGAATGAGGTAGATCCACAGAGGTGCAAAGAGCTGTGCCAACTCACATTACCTGGGAATCTGGACTAATGTTACTGCAGCCTTATGGCTGCAAAGTCCCCAGATATGTCAGTTAACTTCACTGGGAAGGAAGGAACTACACAAAATGAGGTATGTTCTTACTATCCTGAATAATTTCTAGTTTCTAATTTCTACTCTTCTGTTATTGTTGCCTCTTTCATCTTGAACTCCTCAGTTTTACCTAGTGCCAGAAGCTAGGCCATATATGACTGGCCTCAGCCAGAAGTGCTGGTGACAGATAAGAACTAAAATACTTGCATAAATAGGAATATACATATTTCCAAACAATGTCTCCTAAGGAAAACGTCTGCAGCTTTTTCAGACCTGGCTCTCAGATGTGAAGGGCTACACAACTATCCCCCTAGACAAATAGTAGCTAAAACAATTTGAATTTGGTTTGCCAAATATTTACCAACAGTTATCACATTCAGCTATTTGACTCATCCTTGTGTGTGTGCATACACCTTAATGTGACTGGTGTGACAAATAGCATAATATCTGGTAAAGTCAGACAGGAGCTATCATGTTCCAGGGCACCACCTGTCTAGGATTATCAAAACATCAGCTTTGAGAAAGAGCATGAAAAGCAAAAGAAAAAGCATCAGATTACATAGAAAGAAATGAAAAGTTCCAATATTCATCATAACTTTGCCATCTCTTTCTATACAGTAAACATTATAAGAAGAAAGTAATGTTTTAACATAATGAAAATTTAAAACACTGTATGCAAAGTAAATGGAACTATAATTGTCACTGCATTGTTAGAGACCAGGGAACTTTGATTTCTGCAGCAACCACAACTCTATGCTGCGTGCATACAGATACCAATTAAAAGCAGCATAATGGTCACTGAAATGTTCCTATGTATATGCAATATGCAGAATCAAAATTGTGCAAACAATTCTTTCCTTTGCTGAAAATCTGAGTGCTGTATTAATACTGGGTTTAACTGCTGATCTTGGCTGGCAGTAGATGGGAGTGGGTTGCATTACTGTATTAGTAATGTACTGAATTTTATATAAGATAGAATAATACTTTTGTCTCCAAGTCTTAATGAAGTGAATAAAACTCACTTCTGTGACTTACAATGTGAACTCCCAATGAAATCACAGTCCTATAAAATTATTTTAAAATAAACTCTATTCCTTGCGTGGCTTATTTCTCTAGTGTTACTCTAGTATGATGATTTACTGAACTATAAGCAGAATGTATACCTCATTAGTACAATCAAACACACGGAAATATACTAAAAGAGAGCAGAATAACTATTTGAGAAATCTTATTTAAATTATTTCCGCATTACAATTAACATACTTTCATATTAAAAAAATTGATTTCTAATTATTACTGTGTAATAATTTATAAACTGACATAGAGGTACAGTATCTCATATCTAGATATCATATATATGATAATAAAGACTGTAACTAAAAATCAATAAAATCCATTTTAAGATGTTAACTGTATGGATGAGAACTATGAGAAAGTATATAGAAAGCTGATTCTGTATCTATTTGTTGAACCCATCTATTACATGCAATTTACCTCATAAAGTCTTTTCAATGTACTGCTGTTCTCACAAAATTATTCCAAACTAGAAGTCTGTCTTCTATGAGGATTTTTTTCCCCCCAAATCATCAGACTATCTTGAGAAATAAAGTCTGTTGTCCAAAGAGATTCGGTAAAACTCAGGTATTGGAAGTGTCCCGAACCCTTGAAAGAGCATCGATATACTGGTTCCTAAATTAGCAGCAAGCTGTTGAAAAAAATGTCCTATCTCACCCATCTAGTTTTCAGAGTCAGTTGTTTAAGTTGTCCTCAATCTTGGGCAACTGAAAATATGTGGAGATACATATCATATGGCAGCTCACCAGGTTTATATTCATATTACTGACTTACATGCAAAGAGCCTGGTAAATGATGGAGAGATTAAATTTTCTGGAACTACCCAAAAGGAGATGTCAGAATCCTAATAATCTGTTTATCTGATCTGGCAGCTATAAGACTAAAAGAGAAAATATTTTGGAAGGAAGAGCAAAGCCCTAGACAGAGAGGGAAGAGAGTCATGTGGTTGCAGGGAAGCATCAGTAAGTTTTCCATACATTAATCAAAATTACCGTGCATCTGCCAAACTTGTTCTGTGACACATCTACGTGACCTTCAGAAGCAAAATGGTAAACTCAGTTATTTACACAAGTATGTTCTCACTTTTCATAACATCTTCTTTTAGTACTTATTGTTCAAGTATTAGACTTAAAGGTACTGGAAATACCAAAGCCAACTGGAGGTTGGATTAAAGTACTAGATATATCTTATAAATAAATCCATAAGAAAAATGATTCAGCAACTTCAAAAAATGGGTTATTCTAAACCCCAAATATTTTATTACTTCCTGGCTGACATCCCCTTACATAATAATCAGAATTAAAAACTGACTATCATTAAATGCAGAGGCCGTTATAATCCATTTTTTACTTGATATGGATGGTGCTAATATTCAGTTGTGAAAAACCTTATGAAGTATTTTACACCAATTAAGCTAAAAGGTTGTGATTTGTAGGATACTATCATGGGAAAAAACCCAAGACTTATTAATAGGATATACTTTTGAGTGTATTGATATTTCCAAAGGGCTAACTTTTTTTTAAATGAAGAATTTTTAACCATGGCTTGTATCTATCCTGAGAGGTCTTTCAACTTGAAATTGTACACGCGTTTTTCTTCTGCCACAACCTGAAGCACTAAGAAAGCTGAATTCAAGAAAGTCTTATAAACTGTCATCTTCATTTACCTTACCTTTCTGTCTACTAAGAGTGGGGACATGCATTCTACAGTTTTTGGTGAAAAACACATCTTGTTCCATTCTGATGTTATTTTTTTATCATACTACATATCAAATTTGTACTATCTTTGGATATCCAGCCTAGTTCTGCTGATTGAAACTCTTGGAAATAAGACATCTGTGATCAAAAGTATGAGGAAAATACATCACAAATAGGAAATCATACTCTTTCAATCAGAATTAGCAAGCAGCTCCCTTATCCCTCTCCTCATCAGGCTTATTTCTCCATCTCTGTTCTTTTTCTCTTAACGATCAATTAGAAAAGTAATTGCGTTACTTCATCATATTGGTAAAAGGACTGGACTACAGCTGTTCTAAATATTCAAGTATTTACCTGTCACTGTCTTCATTGTTGCCTGAATGTTACAGATATACAGGTTAAAAATACCCTCTCAGAACAGCCAATCCAACAGCCTACTGCTTGACTCAGTCTTTCTGCCACATTTTAATACCTCCATTTTATTTCAGTGATTTCATACGATTTAAAATTTGAAAGGTCCATACAACTTACTGTTTTGTGCCAGAGCTTGAAGCAGACAGTCCAAGCATCCCTCCAAGCTATCTGCTGTGCTGTCAGTGGTTGTTATCTTCAGCTTTTTCAGGGCATCACTTAAATTATCTGCTTGGTAAATACAAAGAAAAGAGAAATCAGTGTTCTCATCAATTTGGTAATAGCACTAAAGCCTTGAATGTAAATACTTAGTGTAAAATAAAGAATTTCTGTATCAATGAAGAAGGCATGTATGGTCTGTGTTCTGAGGATACAAAAAGCCAAGAGTCAAAGGTTATAGATGAAATTAAACTTGTCAAATTTATATGTACATTTATCATTCTGCATTTGAGAAAAGATGTCAGCAGGCACTTCATGAAATGTCACCGAATAGTAATCTAGCCATCAGTATTTTCTCATCCTAACTGGTGCAGAAAACCAGCAGCCATTTCTTTGCATCTATCTTTGTGTGCAAGAATAACATAGAATGAAAATAAGCATATCTTGATTTTTTTCATCAATAAAGGGAAAATAATTGAAAATGCCCATTTCTGCATGCTGTGTAGGCTTTCATCTTGGTTATACATTCACAGATTCCTAGTGCTAAGCTTACATTCCTTTAAGTATTTTTCCATTTTCCAAAAAGAATGTTACAAGCATCATTGCTTATATTTATATATGTTTTACTGTGTTAACTCTTTAAATTCAACTGAGCTGTAGAAACAGATGGCATTTTCTTGAAATAAGAAAGTTCTGTTGTGGACTTTAGATAATTAATCCTTTCCCTCTTTAAAAAAAAACATTGCCCAATGCAAATGACATAGTATCATTCTCAAAAGATGCACATTTTTCCCCATAAAGGTCAAGGTAGTAGGACCGTTACCATTTTGAAAATTCTGTCTATTCACGAGCAAGGTTTAAGTGCTGGCAGCTGCAGCCTGAGTCTCCTTGGTAAGACTGCTGATGACTAACCTCACTCTGCATGGACTATTCTTTAAAAATGAGTGCTGATTCAGTTTCCATGCCAACTCTGACAGTAAGCAGAAAGTGTTACTCAAAACAAATAATGTTAAATAATGTCTAGCTGTCCCTTGTTTCCCAGTGGCTAATCCAAGAGCCTTGACCCAAACCCAACTGAACTCTAGGTGCAGTTTCTTTGCAATGCATCACCGGTATCTTCTGAGGCTGAATGGCAGCCAGCGCTGCCTTAAAGTTTCACACCAACATAGGAAGCCCCTTTCATAGGTTGGCACCTACTGTGCTTTGCCTCCTCTTCACCTGCCTACATATGGGATGGTGCAAAGGAAAGGAATGGAAACATAGCAGGCATCCCGTGAAGAGGGTGGAATCTCACTCCTGGAACTGCTCTGCTTCTCAGCCAAAGCTGTGGCTTTGTTCCACGTCCATTTTTTATTAGCACATGCTTTTGCAGTTCAATATCCCATACAGAGGGTACTTAATTTTTAAAGTGCTCAGTATTTATATATGAAATTGTTTATATGTTTCTATGACCAATCTGCTCATTAATAAACGTGTTCTTAGCAACACTATAGCCAGGATTCCCATTACTCCTAAATGCAGAGAGCCAGCAGCATACTGGCAACTCTATAAAAGCCTTTGGGGCAACTGCACTTAGATGTTCTCCTCGAGATCTTAAACCTGCCTCCCTACCATCTCTCCTTGCTATGCTGAACTCCCAACTCCTAGAACAAGCTAGAAGGGAAAAAAGCCCTAAATTTATTTTCCTTCATACTCATGTTACTCTGTAGCAGCTTACTGCAGCACCTTTCTTGAATGACATTTAACTAACAGTAAAATTGACCATGCACTGCAAAGTATCACTGGTTAAATACATTATTCAGGAAATAACATTGGAATTTGTCAAGAGACACAGGTGTAGAGTACTCAATGACCAGACTCAGTACTACAACTGTGCTCTCCACCTCCTCTTATATTTTCTTCACCTGCCTCCATCTCATATTCTTACCTTCAGTTTTCTGCTAATATAGCACTAATTCTCTTCCCCCCTTACAGGCATCTCATCTCCCCATATATTCACACACTTAACTTTTAAACTGTAGCAACATTTACAGTAAGAGGACTAAATCTACTACAAAATCTAGATAAAAACCAGGGGCTCCTACAATCTGGGCAAGAAGAAAATGCATAGATAAGAAATCCACCTTCACATCAGATTTTGCAGACTATGAGGAGAGGTTATTGTAATCAGAGAGCACACACAGACTTTATTTTTCTCTTACAGCCTCTTCTACCTCACACGCTCAATAGATCCCACTTATTATTTCATTTTTGTGTGCAGAGATGGGTGCTTTATCTCAAATACCTGTAATTTCTTCCACTCCACACCACATCAGAACCTGCAATAGAGTTAGGAAAGTCTTTCCAGTTGTTCTTCCTACCTCCCCATTCTGCTCAGTGCCATGTTAAGCTTCTGTGGGTGAAGGCCACTATTTTAATACTATACAATTGCATATGACATGCGGAATGATGTATTTAGGGCAAAATTGTCAAATGTGACTGTCCAAATGTTTCATTCCCTAGGACAAACAATTCATTTTTTCATGGTACTGAGCATGTGCATGTCCCACTGACATACATAAACATTAAACTGCAAATTAAGACACACTTCAAGTATCAATGGACACTTGTAGCAACGGTATACCATATTACCTTTAAAATATCTTGAAACCATGATGCACTATGTGCCAAATTGCCACTTTACTAGGTATACTTGGATGCTGTAAGTACTTTAAAAATAATAATAGAAAACAATTAATAAAGCATATGCATTAAGTGTGTTTCTAAAATAAATTCCACTAATCCTTGATTTTTCAATAAGCCTACAACTCTAAACTTCTTGCAGCTTGGGATTTACTCACTCTGTGCTACAGAAGAAAACATAAATAGGAATACTGCAGAAACAACAAATCTTTTGATACAATGTCAGAAGGCCAAGAGCACAGAGGGAAAGAGAACATCCTTCGAGAAAGAATTTATTTGCTCGCTTTTGTCATAGCTGGTCTCCTTTCTAAAAAGTCAACACCTTGAAAGATACAGTTACTGTCAAAACACGAGAATCTTGAACATACGCAAATACACCTTAAACAGATTCAGGAGTTTTGTTATTATTTAATTTTTCTTTCTGTTGTTGTTCTGAAAAGCACAAACCCTTACAGTCTGAGATGACACTGACACGTATATTCAGAGAGAAAGGGCTGTCATGTTCTAGAGGGCTCTTACCATATAATCACACAAGGCTTCCCAACTTCTGCAGTTTCACAATTGCCCTAAACCTGTCATTTAGGGAAGAAGCTGCAGATGCTTGTCTTCCAGGTACAAAACCCCTGTTGTTTTCTTGTGATCATCTCCTGCTTACTTTAATGTCTCTTTCTCTCCTTCTAGAGAAGCTGCTTTCAGTAGGCTTGTTACTGCATAGGCTGATCAGATTCTCAGCAATAAAACCTCATTGGAGAAAAACAATATAAAGAATCTTTTTGGCTGAGTATCAGAGAAATCTGAATAAGTAGATTTTGTGGGCAAGGCGGGCAAGATTAGGATGGTAAAGGTAAAAATAGACTACTAATGTTCCCTATGGCACAGTTGCTCAGCAATCTGGTATCAGATTGTGAAACTGTGAGGCATCAAGTCTGAAGTTTAACAGAAGTATCAACTATTTTGTTGATGAACCCAAGCACAGGATGTCTCTCACACTTGCTGGCTTACTGTGCTGCTTTCAGAAGAATTAGTTATCTTATCTGGACAAAAAGCTCAGAATCCCACAGACCTTAATCCTATATAACCTAATGATACAAACTGGTAAGTGAGGAAGTGGAGTCTGCCAAGAGCTGTCAGACCTGTCTGCCCATTCCACCTATTGTTCAATTTTTTTTCCTCATAACTACTCCTGCACAAACACACCTAAAAAATAATATGGTTTAAATACTATGGTTGCCCACATTGCTTTTGGTGTCACGGTATTACTATTATCTCTTGCAAACTATTTCTATCTCTTGTGCAGACATTTTTATAGAAAAAAATTAGTCAGAAATTAACATAAGTGAATGTTTTAATATTTAATTTCATTTCACCATACTCTATTTTTCTGAGAGCTTTTCTGCAACTCATTCCTATTTTCAATCACTAACTTGTTTTATGCAGAAGACTATTCTTTTATCTTGTGAAAACTGGGTAGTTGATCAACCTTGTTCAGGGTCAAGACCACAGGAGTGCTGGTTAGACCACAAAAAGTCCAATAAGGTACCCAGCAGACAGCTTCTGTGGGCAAACCAACTTGCTAATTTTGCTGTGAGTTCACATCATCTTCACCCAAATCACAGAAAATGCCCTCTTCCAAGACTGATGTTAAAAAAATTATTTAGAATGTCTTAGTTGAGTATTTAAATGGGCATCTTTTGTCTAGACTGTTTGTTTTTCATATATTTGTATTATTTTTCGAGTATGGATATTTTCTCTGAAAATGAACACTTTGAACATATTAACATTGCCTATATCTTTTGATTGACACTTAGTCTGCTGTTGTTATTAAAGAGACTATTACATTATACATCCAACTTAACAGATAAGGAATTCAAAATTAATAGATATTGAAATGGGACATACTGAAACAGGCTGATCAGATAAGAAGTTCAAGCACTTCTGCTATTATAGGGATGGTGGCTGTATTAACACCAGAGCCTTTTGATTCTGTTTCACTGCCTCTCAGGAAACAATGACACATCAAACTGAGCAGAAGGAATGTGCCATTTTATGGGTCTCCTTGTAATAATGGCATAAATCTCTTACAGATTTGAGTGCATATGACTAGACTTCAGAAACTACTTCATTTTCTTGTATGGACTTTAACTTATTAGAATTTCAGTACAAACTAACCTATATAGGCAATCCACCACAGACTCACCACAGCTGTTTTTGACAAAAAGTGTATTCTGAGGTTATATTATTTGAGAACCTAGAAACTGACATGAAGATCAGACTCATAATCCATTTAGGGGAGCATCCAGCTCCCAAGCCATCATTACCCCAAGCTCTTCCCTTCTGATACCATCAGTGTGTCTACTCTAATGCAGACCCTACACCACAAGCAGAGCACTAAACCATGCTAAACCATATTCAGTGGTGCCTGAGGTGCCCTGTGGTGTATAACAAGTATCTGACCTTGATAACCTCCCACAGGGAGGTGGTTTGTTGATCCTGAAGAGTAGGCACATTTGGTCTGAATTATTTTTTGGAGCAGAAAGCCCAACAACTGGTGAGATCTCTAGCATGCCTTTGGTTTTTAATGACCCCAGATGCCACCTCTCCTTCTTTTCCATAGGAAACAGAAGACTGGCCCAAAATTAGGAGAGCCCCTTAGTTCCCAAGACATTGAATAAGCTGTCAGAAATGTACACGATAAGTCCTTTTGGAATCTGTATAAGGAAAAACTAAGACACTTCTTGGATAATTTATGAGAAGATATCTAGTCCCATACAAGTGTTCATCCACCTAGACATGCAAAATACCTCAAATGCAGAGTTTATTGAGGACAAAAGAATTTTGTTCTCATACTTAGTCTATTGCCAAAAAATACTCCATCTTCAGCTGTCTTTGTAGACAGCTGCCCTCAGGTGCTCCCAAGTGTACAGTGGTTTCTCTCAAATCACACGAATCCATCATTAGAAAAACTCTTTGTTCTTAGTCCATCTGGGAAATTTCTAAAATTGGCATCTAATCAGGAGGTACCTATATGCTGTCAGAGGGCAGCGACAGGGGTAAAGAATTAATTTTTGGTAAGTAATGCCTGGAGACCTGGTAAGGACAGACAAGACCAAATGGTCTTTGACAATGCAGAGGTCAATGGCTTTGTTGGGAAACAAACAGGAAACAGAAAACAATTTTGCCACTGTTAAATTATTAACTATACACCCACAACCCACACTTTTAATACTGCATAATCTCCTGGCACCTCATGCTGCAAATGACATGCTGCAGAAGAGGCACAGGCATGGCTGAGCAAAGGTAAGGAACAACTGCTCCCCAGGAAGTTAAATAGACAAGGACTCTTCATTCTGTAAAAAAAAGGTGTAGATTTGTGGAATCAGAAATAGGACTAAGGTAACTAAAAGAAAGCTAATAATTACTGTTTCTTTTAACACAACAACTAAAATGCCAAAATTAAATTATCAAGCAACAAACTTAAAAACGACAAAGTATATTTTCACACCACACATAATGGAAACATAGAACTGTTAAGAAGCTGGAACCATAAACAGATTCACTCCATACATGGCTACTAATACTATGATATGTGTAACAATTCTGGATTAGGAAGTTCCTACATGCCAGTTTACTGGAAATTGGGAGAATACCTCCCTGTACTTGTGCTACTCCTGTCCCTGCCCTGCCCACTGTTTTCCCAGACATGAGCTACTGGTCATTCACTGTCAGAAACAGAATAATTGGGTGCACTGACTTTTGGCTACGGGTGGGTGACATGGCATTTGTTGTCACACTGCGCCTCAGTGCCCTGGTTCACCGAGAGAAGAAGCTGGCCAAACACACCTACCCAGATATGTTTGGACTTTACTGGGCCATCTGCCTGGATCCAGTAAGCTGAAAAAGATTTTGGATTCTGTAGTTTCTCTACAGCCAGTGAGGTAATTCCCATGTTTATCAGTTGCCCCTTAGTGCTTAGGCTGATCCTGGCCCTAAACCAGATTAACATTTAAATCCATGAATCCAAACATCTTAATCAGGAAGGAACTTTTTTTTTAAAAACAGAAATCCTGTTTATTTGTTTCTGTCCTACCCTGTCCATTGAGGTGGGTTAATGTTTTTTTTCCAACAAATTTTCTAGATCTATACTGATAGATATTTAACTGCAGGGCTCCTGCTGCAACCTGTCTTTACTTAGGTACATTTGCTCTACTTTTCTAGCATAGTAACTAATTTTAATAAGAGTGCCTATTTTTGTCAACAGTTCAGCTGCTTCATTCTTAAAGATTCACTTTCTGAATCTTAGATATATACCATCTGGTCTTAGAGACTTGTTACTCTTTCATTTATCCACTTGTTTCTGCATCTGTTCTTCTGACATGGGACTTCATTTTTATTACCTGAAAATACTGACATGCAATGATTCATTGCCACCTGAGCACTAAGCTACCTAATTATTTTTTGTAATTATCAGCTGAGCCTATACACACTAATAGCTACTTAGTAAGTTGTATTCAAAATCAGGATAGAAACCTGAAAAAAGTGACAGCATTCAGTTCATTTGGAATCTCTTGCCAAAGCAAAATTTTCATTTTGTTGTTGAATTCTGGTTATTTTTAAACAAAAAGAGTGGTGTGTTGCTGGGGTCTTTTTACTACTTCTGAACTCCCTCAATAACATGTTCACGAGTAAAATTAAAACGATCAATTGTTACTCTCTCAGTAACAGAGATTAGCTAAAATTACTTTTATTGCTTGTTTTCTGGTAGTTTTTTTTGCCTTGGAGGAAATTTGGAAGATATTTGAAAATAATTTCATGTATTATTATTACTGTAGTCACAGATAAACAACAGACACTAGTACAAACATATTTACACTACAACAAAGTATATTGACCTGTAGCTGCTGTAACTGGTTTCTGAACACTAATGATCCTTTTCCTACTATTTAAATCATAGGTTGCAAAGACTTGACTGTAAGAATGACATTTCAGAATATTTTACAGAATCTTAGAGGATTTTTGTCTCTTTCCTAGGAAAATGTGGTACAGATTTAGGTATCTTTATATTTCATAATTAAACACTGAAGATCTGGAATTATCTTAAGGTCCAAAGAAACTGATCAAAAATCAGTGAAATCAACATAACAACTTGTGCTGGTTTATAAAAAGCCCTAAGAGATCTTGCTTAAAATCAGTCTTAAAAGAAGAATTACACTTAACTGACAGATAACTGCACATTTTATTTTCATATAGTCTGTTTTCTCCAAGTGCCTGATCTTCACTGAGTCACATTATGAAAACCCAGGAGACATGCAGGGCATAACAGAAAATACTAATTGGGACTTTCAATAGACACAAGCCTTTAAATTCTCACTGGGGCCTTAGTGAGCAAGAAACACACAACATCATCTGTAATCAAAACTGAATCCACTTTATTCAATGCTCCGTTATAAAACTGATAATAAAGAAGGTAGATGCCTGTTTTATCCAAAGTGATGTGCTGTGTCACGATTAGCCAAATCTCAAGTGGTCTGGGTGCTGAATGGAAGAAAAATCTCTTATTGTCTCCACCCTAAGTAATATATGATTTTCCTCTGTGCATTTTTTTAATTCTCATATGTTTGTATGACTCTTACAAATATATTTCACAAAGTAATGCATATCACCATTAATTTCTTCAGTCACCCTACAGAATAGATCTGACCTTTTTCCCTTACTTTATAGAAAGTTCTATAAAGACAATCTTTATGTGAACACACCATCATCAGAAATAAGAGCTCAGGCACAGATTTATGTCAAAACCAAAAGAAAGTTATAAAATGTATATCACAACCTAAGCCTTTAAAAACCAAGTTCTGTTAGGGCTCATTTTTTAAATATCCTGAGAATACAACTAATGCAGGCAACAAATACCTGTGCATCATGATGCATATGGATTTTCCTTACTCTGTGTAACTGGCTAACAAAAACATGTTATTTAATAGATAAAATGTTCTCACGTTGATGGATTGTGTCAAAGCCTACGCTACTGGACAAGCTGTGGAAAAGCACTAGGGTTAGGGGCTTTGCTATCTCTAGACAAATGCACTGAACAGGTTGTTTGGAAAAAAAGAAAAGAAACATCCAATTAAGAATTTGAAAGCACTCTGTCTAAGAGCACCACTGTGCACCTCTGCTTGCTGGGTGTGGTGAGTGTTACGCTCCCTCCTCCTCCTGCCTCTGATCTGCAGCAATGCAATATGTGACGGCTCATGTAATGAATGCTTGCGAGAAGGGAGTGCAGGCTGCAGGTCACCTCGCTTTCAGTACTGCTTGTCTCCTTATCAGTCCTTGCTGAAGGACAAGAGAATGACCACCACGAAGTAGAGAGGTTTCTTCCGGGATCTAAGCTACTATAGGATGCAATGAACTGACTTTATGAATGAGCCAACCAGTTTGCCACCATATGTAGCCACAGTACTCAGTCTTCTCTTTCTATTTTCAACCAGATTCTGTCTTTTTAACCCAAACTACCGGAATGAATTGTTTGGTTTGGTGGCCTACCACACCAGCTCTCAAGAACCGCTAAAATTATGCAATTCCCAAGTAATCAATTGTCACTATATTATCACGAACTAGCTGGTATTTTCCTCCAAAGGGATGACTCTGAGTCTCAAATACCTGAGAATATCAGGTTACATTTCTCAATATACATTTTTTAGCTTTCATCTGGGAAAAACCCAAGAACTTGAAAATATAAACTAGATATTACAAGAGTAAACAGAAACAACCCAAAGGCTTACCCTTTACAAAATAATACCTTTTTAAGCCAATCTCAATTACTTTTTTCATGTTGCTCATCATTTGTGCTTTTCAAGCTTCACTGTGGTTTTTTTCCAATTATACACATACGTGGCACCGTTGCATTAAGTTGGTTAGATTTACACAAACACTATTACTTACTAATATAATTCCCCAAATAAGTAAAATATGTATCTGTGCAAAAGTTGCATGACTTCCATATTATAAGATCTCCAGATTTCCTTTATCTTAGACACAGGTATGCATATACAAATACATATAGTATATACATACACTACCACAAACAAAAGAATTGCTAAAGTGATATCAGGTTGCATACTCAGGTTTTAAAAACAAAAAAAGTTCTGGAATTAAATCAACCCATATATATTTCACCACGTAAAATATTTACGAGACAACACAGTGCATGTCAAGATGTACACATGAAGAATACTGTTTTATCCAAGGGACACCCATCTCTTTCAGGAAAAATGTTCTGTCAAAGAACAGTTACCTAATATCTTCTCATATCCTCCTTCTTCGCAAGTGGTTCTAGTTTTATTTCTCAGATACTACGAAAAAATTGTATTCTGAAGGATCGCTTCCTTTCTCACTGACAGTTATAAAGTTAGTATCATTACATTATGTCATCATGTTTCAAAGATATTAATGTGCTTGCTTTCACAGGGTATTTATAAGGTAAGAGAGAATCAATATACTGTGTGAGTGAATGAGAGAGCTGAAACTTGAAAAATTTAAGGTCAAAAGTATCTCTGTGGGAATTTGGGGTTTCCAACACAAGATAGCTCCCGATTTTCAGGTTCCAGAATTACTGCACATTCTGGATTTTTTCAGAGTCGTCAGATGAAGGTACAGATTACTCTCAGCACTTCTACAAAGCAGACCATGACGCATCATGCATAGATATCAAGAAAGCATGAGATATGATAACAGATTACCAGGGATATATTTTAAAAAATTGCCTACCATACTTTCCTACAGGAATTCCTACAGGAATTATGTGCCATGGGGCGGAAGTGGATCTAGGTCTTTGTGGGAACGTTCAACCATAAACTGTCAGACGAATGCTTCTTTACACATGCCCATCCTCCCTTAATTTGTGACACAGCTTCAAAGTACTGCAACGTAAAAAGCGACAGAAGGTCTCCACCACCAGATTATTCTGGATTACTGCCCACCCTACGCAGAGAATGAAAAAAATTTAGAGGGGAAAAACAACAGGACCAAAACAGTCTCTTAAGTGACTACTGACACTTCAAACAATAGTCCAAACCTGTTTCTTGCTCATGCTAAAACAAAAGCCCACCAAGCAAATTAAAATGGACAGCCTAAAGCAGACACTTGGTATAGCATATAGCTCTTCCAGAAGAGTCAGTATATGACTGAAACAGGATCTTGTAAATAAAAGGGTAACCTTAATAATAATCAAATCTATCATTCCCTACAATGCTATGTTACATATAAATAGGCAACCATATGGAGCAGTATAGAAAAGACAAGCTGCATGTGTGCATGAGTCTATGCACACACACACACATGCAACTAGCAAGGCTTGCATCTCTCTACTAGATCTTTTTTTCATTCATCTTAGGTGTTTTATGATGTTCTTTTGTCTTTGTCCTCTGCTCCTCCAGATGATTTCTGCCTGAAGCACTTTTAATCTTGCAAGCAAGAGTCACTTTGTCAAGTCAAGACAGGAAGAACAGAGAAGAGGTAATTGAAAACACACACAAAGAAAATTAAACTACAGAAACGGTACAGTCTAGAAACAGCATATGTGAAACTGAGAGCTCTTTAAGCTTTACCTTTTCTTTGGGATGATCTTTGCCTGTGCTACCGTGTCTAACCTTTTCTGACTGTACCTACTCTAAAAGTCTTAATCCTAACGTGATTCAAGTCAGCGGACTACAAATGTCAATATAGACATTACACAAACAAATAAGAGGAAAACACTTTCCTAGAGATATTTTTAATTTTTCATTAAATTATTTCCCTTACTGTATTAGAACAAACATTGATTTTTATAGATACGTGTTATATTAGAACAAACACTGATTTTTTTCTTGCATAATCTGAAAGAGCTGCCAATTGTCTATACTTTTTTCAAGTAATGTATAAAATATGGCTTCTTAGCAACAAAATAACAAATACGTAAAGCTATAGTCTGAATGGGCATTTGTAGGATGTTAAAATGTGGGATAACAATTTAGACTTGAAGTATATGTTCCTAATCGATCTAACATTCTATTGATAGCCTTTTTAATAAACAAGTTAAAATGACTTTTTCCTCTTACTTGACCTAAAAATAAAATACATAAATAAATTCAAATAAACAACACAAAGCTGAGGATACAAAGTTCCAGAACTGCCACTATTGGAGAAGAAGCTGAGACTTCAGACTTCAACAAGCTTTGATTCTGGCCTAAACTATGCAAGTAAGTACATATAAATTGTACAATATATGTATGCAGTACAATGTCTGTATAACTGTATTTACGGTACCAGCTTGAGTTACTGAACAAATATAGGATCTGATTCTGTACAAAGCCCTCAGGCACATTTCCACCAGCAACAGTAGGAGTTTTGCCTGAATAAGACACCCAGGCTCAAAATTGGTACTGTTAGCTCTAATTGTATGTCACATCAGTGTTCCTCCGTCAGATGTTATGAGATACTGATCTGTAACACAGCACTCTTCCAGCTATCATGAGTTCCCCAAAAACCTTAAATATAGAAAGGAAGTACTTGAAAGGAATAGGGCTAACCATGAGTCCACAGTGTGTTACAGATTTTGTTTCTTTGGTTCTTAAACTGTCTGGTTTGAAGATATAGGATAATGGAATCATTAAGGCTGGAAGAGACCTCTAAGATCATCGAGTCCAACCTTTGATCAAACACCACCACGTCCACTAAACAGTATCGCGAAGTGCCACGTCCACTCAGTTTTTGAAAACTTCCAGGGTGACTTTACCACTCCCCTGGGGACCCTGTTCCTGTTTTTAGTGAAGACATTTTTCCTAACATCCAAACTGAACCTCCTCTAACACAACTTGAGGCCATTTCCCCTTGTCCTGTCACTAGTTAACTGAGAGAAGAGGCTGACCCCCACCTTGCTACAACCTCCTTTCAGGGAGCTGTTGAGAGTGATGAGGGCTCCTCTGAGTGCTCCTTCTCTGGACTGAACAACACAACTCCCTCCACTGTTCCCTGTAGGACTAACTGTCATCCTGCAATTTATCAGAGACAACAGAGACTTCCAGTTTTCAGATATTTCTTACTGACAATAAATAAACCCATGATGATGACAGAACGGGAGGAGTCACATAAATCTGCATGGTCTTAGATGTTTCCCAGAATCCTTAAATGGAAATCTGACATCACTACTATCAGTGGTTACTGATGTCTGAAATCAAGTTTATTTTAATACTTAGGTACTATTTATTCTTTCTTATAAAATACTTCTTTAAGTCTGTTTATTAAAAAGCCTGTTTCTAAATTCTCCTTTTAATATGATCACCAACTGTGTATATAAAACCACTTTTTTAAAATTCACTAAAAGGCTGTGATACTTAAATTACCACACATCTCATAACTCTTTTCTTACTCACCTTACAAAAATGACAACCTCTGAAGCAGTCATCATCTTTGCATTAAGGGAAGGTATATGTGTAATTTTGCGTAGTAGGAAAATATATCAAGCTTTCTGACACATCCTCTACAAGCATTTCAAATATAGTAAGTTAAGAAACAAAATCTCAGCCCTTGTCCTGTTGGGTGTTAATAAAATTCCATCTGGTCACTTAGGAGCTGTGCCAACATTACCACACAAAGAGCCTTTAAGCTGTTTGAATGTTCAAGAGTCATTTGACAGCTTTTTTATTTACCTTTTTTTTGTCAAATATGCACCTAATAGTGTACAGATGGCTAGGTTTTAACAAGTTTACTTGTATGTAAACATGAAACTAACCTTGAAAGTAAACTGCTGAGGTTTTGCTTTGGGTTGTTGCTTGGGTTATATGTTTTTCTTCTAACATTTAAGATTGTTCAGTTTACTGCTACTCCAAGTTCGGCCCCGGCAGATGAACCTCAGGATTAAAGGGTGGGCTCAGTTCAGCGCACGCTGTGTCTCACCTAAAAAATCCATTGCGCAGGCTCGAAGGGTTTATGACCTTTCCCAAATCTTCGCTTGCGAAGACTGGCCTTTCACTCACTCCAAGTTCCTTATTAGGCAAATACAAAGCGAAAGTGAAAACTTGGTGCCTAGTTTTCCTAAAACTGCAAACATAGTAAGAATCTGCTCAGCCTGCTCAGAGTCATCAGAATGGGAGTAGGTACATGAAGTCTCAGCAGACAGCAAGTTAAAGGAATGTTCACTGATAAAAATCTTCACAGGGGAAACAAATCCCAAGAACTGCTCTGGGCAATGAGAGAGATTTCAGCAGCAGATGGATAATAAGCTCAGTGTATACTAAGTATATATCTTTTAGTGCCAAAAGCAGTTCTAAATTTATTCTCTAGTCACTGTGATAAAAGATGTGTACTTAATACAGAAAAATAAATTTCACGCTGTAATTTACATTCAAACTTGAAAAGCAAAATTGATTTGCCCAAAAAAACCCCCACCCCTCATTTAAAAAAAAATGTTCCGGGTGATCTAGCTTCAGAGTTACCCAGCTTGGCAGAGGAGGTTGTATTAGGTGATGTCCCCAGTGACTTCATTTTTTGTGTAAAGCTATTATTCCATGTGATGAGGTTGTATACATCATAAACACATAGCACTGAATTTGCCTGGCCTGGTCTGTTGCCTTCAATAATCATTCTAATAGCCTCTAAAGTATCAGAGAGGATTCAAAATGTTGCAAGACTGGCAGACGTAATTTAGGTCATCCACTTCTGCACTATACTGAGCCAAAACAGACAGGTAAAACAACCCTGAATGGTCCATCAGACTCTCAGCTAGAAGATCAATTGTCTGGGATGTGAGAAATACATAGTGAGAGAAAAATGCTATTTCAGTTACAAGAAGTGGTTTGGTAACACTCCCTCCTCATTCCTGTCCCTCAACACCTTTTAACTGAATCAAGAATAAAATCTGTAAATTAATGGAATTAATTTATATCTTAAATCTCTGTAAAATATGCACTCAGTATACAGATAAGGGTCCAATTCTGTCACTATTTATCAGTGTGTAACTCTTTCATTCTTACTGGAGTATTTTGTAAGCAGTCTTACACATCTGCATAAACTCTGGGAGGTCCAAAGACCAATCTACTACAGAAAATAAAATGGGTCTGAGTAGTGGAAAATAGAGACTAACCTAGGAAAAACCACGAAGATTTAAGGAAAGACTATAAAAGATCTAAAATAAGAGAACATAACAGTGTTTCTACGCATGTTCTGTAGATACTCAGTGCTATATTTTTAAAAGTATCTTGGCACCTTAAATGAAGATGTGTAACTCCTGTTCCAAAATCTTACACTTTTATCAATTAATAACTCTTTGGTTTGCTATTCGGGTTTTTTGCATGTGATTATGAGAAAAAAAAGTGTTGTACCTGCCTGCAAATGCATACCACTCTAGAAGGAAGTTTGGACCTTGAACATCTTTCTGAATGGTAAGCCCTTTTAAAAGCTCTTAAATTAGGGAGACTTGTATTTCCCAGTCCTTTTCTAAGTGAAGAAATTGTTTTGTTTGTTGGATCTTCAAGCAGATAATTTTAAACTCAAGATTGATCAGAGCACTCTAGCAACCCATTTTCTCCTGGTCCAGATACTGACTTAAGTTTCTCCATGCACTTGCTACTACTGTCCTGTGTAGAAATAGTTCCCTCAGCACGTTCTCTACGAGAAACCTCTGACACCTGACACAGAAAAAATAAATAACAGGTATTGAAAGGCTGAGGGCTCATGCAACACACTTCAACGAAACTTCAGCAAGGAAAAGTAAATATCTACCCTGATATAATTATAAAGGTAATTTTGTATTTTATTCTTTTACATTTAATATTAATATAAAATAAAACAAATAAAAAAGGTAATAAGTAAATAAGCTTAGCAGTTCCTAATTAAAAAGACATAAAGGGATTCTGTTATGCAACAACACTCATGCAAGTTCCATTTTCCTTCTTGACAAGATACATATCCTAAACCAGCTGATCTACTACACTCATCCCTGCAGTTATCTTTTTATGGAAACATACAGTTTTTCCCCAGTTCTCTATCCCAGCAGAAGGCTGAGAGTTGCAGCCTCTGCATCTTGTCAGACTGGGGGACTTCACAGTGATGCTCCAAAGCACACATATTGCTTAGATATGAAGTCTTAATGGTGGTTTATTTTGTTCTCCAGAGGACTTTAAAATTTGCTTTTGTTTTTATTTATTTTTCCCAGAAATGACCAAAAAATGTCCCTACTTTTAATTGCAAGCTACAAGATAATTACAAACCATGCATGAAAGCTTTCAGCCCTGAAAATACATTGTTTGAATTTGATGAGTGTGTGCAAACAAGTTCATAATGGAAGTGATGACCTGCCATTTGTTATTGTTTGGTTTCCAGTAAAAGTTTCTTAGAAACAGGTTGGTTGCAATTCTAATGAGATACTCTGAACCCCCTTTTTTACAAATGTTTTACAATTAAAAACTCATATGGTTCTAAGTAATTGTTTGCGTGTATTCTCCTACTAACATAACTTTCATCATTTTTGTCCCAAGGAGGGAAGAGAGGGAAAGACTATCACATAAAAATGCACCTTTCCAGCTGAAGACACAACTATTAAACCTGTAATTAAAAAATTTCCTTTAACCACAGAAGGGCTAATAGAAGCGTGACAGTTTCCTCATGCCATGGAGAAAAAGGCTTTTAATATTCTCTAATGCCAATGAAGGATACAAAGGAAATTAAGTCAGTTCTGGAAAGCACTGCTTCTAGGCTGGTGAGACTGTCTGATGCCACTGGTACTTTAATTTAGCAGTTTAGCAAAAATTACTAAAATGGCCCCCAATCAACAACATGCATTTTGTAGGCAGATTGTGGTGCCCACATATCACAAACTGAAGACTAGGTTGTCAGCATCATTCCTCTATAAGCTTTTAGGGCCAAAACATACTCTAGAGTTAGTCTGGTTTTATAGGTATCATGCATGGCTTTAAACCTGGTGTTACTAAGATTAGTAGACATCTGTGGTTAATCCCTCTAGTGATAAATATTTACCTATTAACGCAGTTATTTGTTTTCACTTACGAATGCACAGGATGTGGAACAGCAACAAAAACACTGCAGTGATAGGATCAGCTCAGATCCTCTCTGAAGGATTCAACTGAGTTTTCATGAAAGACGGACATAAAACTGCAGAATTGGATGGCAAAATTAAGATGGTGTACAAACTGCTCAATATAACCCCATTTTAAAAAAAGATTTCCACAAACCCCATTAGTATTCTGCATGACTGCTGCAGTTACAAGTGATCATTAACCTCTGCACAGCATTTAAGAGTTTTATTTAGTAAAAATTATACAACAGTGACAATGCAGTAAACGTGATACTGATGTTCTGAGGCAGCACATTACAGTACATATGCACAGCTGGGTAAATCGTAATCCGAATGTTACAGTCCTCAAGTATTACTTCAAATCACTATGATGAACATTGGAATGAGTGAGACAGAACAATATGTATCCACTAAAAATACGTTTTAGGAGAGAGAAAATCTGACAGTACAAATAAAGGGCAAAAAAATCTTCAAAAGAAAAGGCTACTTTATATGTCTTAAATCTCAGGACTCTTAATTAAACTGTTAATCCTCCATTCAATCAGCTGTGTTTGGACAGCATCCCAAAAACAAGTGAAATGCTCCCGAGAGACACATATTTACAGGAAGCTCAATAAAAAAGGCAACCAGGACTTTTTTTCTTTTCAAAAAGAAATATATCTTTAAAGACAAAAGTTTTCTGCAAAATGCCACTTGCTACATTGAACTGCGAGTCATTTGCTTCCCCCACAAGCAGGATCTGAGTGTGCTGCAAAGTGGAGGAGTGATTTGCTTTCACTGCTTAATAACCATCTCTCAGATTAAGTGAAGTCATATTGACAGAAACTGAAAGGGGTCAGGCTCTGCATACAATCTGCAGGTCTCAAGGATGAAGGGCAGAGCTAATAGCAGATAGAGAGGACAAACAAGTCCTTGTGTTTCACAAGGGATGCAAGAATGTGTGACACTTGGATACAGTTGCACACATTATACCCCCAAATTAAGAATGGCCACCATACTCTCAAAGACATGTGTCCCTCTGATGGCCAAGCAGATCTTGACTGACCCTTAAATCACAGAGGAGGAAAAAAATCAGGTTTATATGCAGAGATGACTGTAGGAAGCCTACCTCCCATGCTCCCATTCACCGGACACCAAATTCTGGAGAAATTTAACTTTTTTTCCTTTGAAGTTCCACATGCATTCAGCTAAAGCCCAAATGCAGAACTCTCCTAGTTCTCTCAGGTAGCTTCATAACCAAATTTATACGTTAGTCTTACTGAGATCTCTGAGGGTGTGGCTCTTCTTGGCCCTTCTTTGAATGTGCCCCGTACACACAGGCAACAGGAATTCTTGGAGAAAGGCGCCAGCGTCTAACAGGAAGCGCACGGCAAAAACGTCAAAGTGCCTTTTGCACATTGGTCTGAACATGACAATAAAGCAAATGCTATCCTCTACCTGAAAGGATTTAAACACAACTTCTCAGAAACATACTTGAATCCGATTTTTCATGTGAGGACTGAAACACCTCTTACCTCTTCTGTTAAGATATATTTCATATTGGATGGGGCTTTGAGCAACCTGTTCTAGTGGAAGGTGTCCCTGCCCACGGCAGGAGGGTTAAAACTAGATGATCTTTAATGTACCTTCCAACCCAAACCATTCTATGGTTCTATGTTAAGCAATCGATGCATAAAAAAATAAGAAGTCACAGGAAAAGTTGCTGGATCTTTTAAAAAATATGCCTTAAAAAATAGGCTTTGACACACACCACTATTAGGACTGATATACTGGTCTGTTTGAGGGTATAGCTTTAATTTCAGGCAGAGAAAAAGCTTAGACTTTTAGAGCTATTTAGAGCTCTTTCCTGCATAAACATGTGCCTTACACAAGGAAGGTGAAGGTGGTAGCTCAGTTGTCCCTCTTCCTCCCTTCATGTTTGAAAAGAAGGCTTGAAGTTTTCTTAGAAATATCCACCTTTAAGAAATAATTTCAGGCCCTGGGCTTAAGGTAGAAATCATGCTGATCAGAAAATAATATGCATATTAATTACGGGTGGTTTCCTGCTGAGCTCAGTAGCTGAGCCTACTCTCAACTCTCCAGGCATTTTTTATTTAGACAGCCAAAACTCCTGGCTCAGGTTTCTGAATGCCATACTGGAAACCAGCACCTCAAAACCAGAGCATATCCGTAATGGAGTCTGTCCCTAACCATGCCTCTACAAAGAAACTACCACTGCAGTAAGTCACTAAGTATTTCAGGATATTCATGTTATTTATTTTACACAGACTCTTAAAAGGACTGAGCTTCTGATCAACTGCCAGTCTTCTTGCCATTAGGGATGAAAGAAATAGTGATACTTCAGAAGGCAGAGATGCAGAGAATAGAAGTCAAAACTCAGCATGATTTTCTGGGATGATTCCTGACCAGCTCCTGCATGTAACAATGACACTGCAGCCTTCAGCAAAACTGAGTGCACTGAGGAGTTATTCATGGACTGCTTAACAGCCAAGAGACACTAAGAATCTTCACAATGGTCTGTCATAGTCTGAAAAATTTCAATAATGTGCCCTAGCCCATCCTCCACTAGGCATCTTGCACCAACATTAAGGAACAGTCCGGTCCTCTCTATATCATATGTTTATAGTGTTTAGGTCAAGGAAATTCCTCTCGGTCAGCATATGTAACTCCCACAGATGCCAGCCACAAAGGGACCACAGTTGAGGAAAGAATCTCTCTCCTATTAAGTTTTCTGATTACGCTGGGGTTTTTTTCCTGAAACTTTATTTTCTCAATTATAATTGGTCTCTTGAAAGTGGAAGAAAGGGTAAGTGGATAAAAGAATAGCTCAAAAATTGTCACATGTTACAGGGGTAAAGCTTAGAGACACTCCATGGAGTAAACGTGTGGCAGCCAAAAGCTGCTGTCATTTTTAACCACTGTTCATACGCTGAGGTTTTAATGATATGAATAAGACCAGGATTCTTCTGGATCAGCAGGCATCAAACAGTACAGCTTTGCTGCTGACCACATTTCATTCACTCTTAGAAGCTGCCCATAAGAATAAAAATTTAAAAGAGCATTATCAGGTTTAATAATCTTCCTCTCCATTTTAAAAAACACACAAAAGCCTCATATGGAATGTTATTGAGGTAATATTAATACAGTCAGCAATTGATCCATAAAGTATTATTTATCAGGAAAACTGTTAATTGTTCAGCTATAAGCACAAGATAAAAAAAAGTCTTTCTCCTTCTTCAGGTCCCATTAGAACAGGCAGTTAGTCACAATGAATAGTAGTTTGGTCCCTGCTGGTAATTTCAAATCTCCTATAAATCCAACAGATGACAGGATACACATAGTTCCTTCTATAACTCATCTAGATATCAGGCCTTCTCAGACTAAGCAATCCCCTCCTCTACGTCAGCACTTCTATGTGTAGTAAGAGCCAGACTCCTCTATGCAAAAGATTACAGGAAGGCCCAGAGGGAGAGAACTAAAAACTCTACTCTACACTGAAGAATCTAAAATATCCCAGGAAATACATCGCTGTTCCTCACCACCCTTTTATACTGAAGTTTGTCTTCCCTTTGAGTAGGATCCACTGTGATAACCTCTTGAAAAACAGTGTGGTTATGTCCTACTATGGAAGCATTATATGCCTCTGTCAAAAGGAATTATTCTCTGATCTAGTTGAGCAGAAGTTTTCATTGTCCTACAAGTCTACACCATGGGTGTCTAGAAGGATAAAAACTGTGGAAGATGCTACCAAATAACTCTGTTAGGATCTATCTTGGAAAAGCTTCCTTCTGCTCCAGGTTGATAAAAATGTATTACCGAAGATGAAAAAAAATTAATAATAATACACAAGTAAAATACAATGTGTTGGGATAAATTCACCTAATTTAGGTAGAGGCTTTTACCTCTACAGTTAATACAGATATGGGCCATAACAGACAGACTTTGGATATAACTAAACTGCAGGACTCAAGAGAGCTTCCAAGTATGGGTTCTGGCTCATCAGAAAGCTCAAGGTATGCACTCTCCCCTGCTTAGCTGGAAAGGAATACGGACATATCATAAAATCATAGAACCAGTCCTGAAATCCAAAAAGATTACATCAACAGCATGTAGACAAAGCGGGAACTATGGCACGATCAGCAGGGCCTTCACATGAAGACCTGCACCCACTGGTTTCCCATTAATTGCTGCTGCAAGTCAATCTCAATGCATTTCTCACCAGCTAAATAAGTAATGTAGCACAGAAAGAGCTGAAATTCTATTTAGGCTACACCTGATAATCCATCTTTCATTCCCAGTGTGATTCTGCATAATTAAGCCTGTTGGGTGTGTACGAAGTAAGGTTTGACATCTTCTATTCACTTCCATTAACTTACAGTAACTCATGGCTACTTGTAACTGCAGCTACTGTAAGTTACAGGTACTTGTAGGCTAATGAAATCCTCCAGGCAATTTTTCAAGTGTACAGACTTTAATTTTCCTTTATAAATAAAAAAAAATAATAGTTATTATATTTTACATATAAAATAAGTAAATAAAGTTTAATTTTCCTAGAGTCACAGTTATGAAGGGTTTATCATTGCTTTACTTATTATCAAGAAGACAAATATAAGTCTACCAGCCCTATTCAGAAAGGTTAAACCACAGATTTTGAGTATGCAGTTTGTGCTTAAAATCAGTATAGCCTGAAGGTAGGTATGCATTTGGAATCCTTGCAGACAACACTAAATTTGGGGGAACAGCTGGCATACCAAATAGGAATTCAGAGGCACCATTCAGAAACCTGGGGGCTGGATCAACAGAAGTCTCCTGAAGTTCAACAAGGGTAAGGCGTGAGTTCTGCAGCTAAGGTAGAATAACCCCAAGTGTCTATGCAGGCTGGGAACAAACTGTTGCAAAGACACAGGGGTTACAGAGGATGCCAAGTAAAACATGAGGCAGCAGCATGCTCCCAAAGTAAATAAAGCAAACTGTATATTGCTTATATTAGGAACGTGACCAGCAGATCGAGGCTCTGCTTCATGCCTGCAAGGATTTGTGTCTCCCACAATTCTTTCTCTGTTTGGTTCTGTATGTCCCAGATCAAGAAGGATACTAAAAACCAGAGACAGTCTAGGACAGAGCTATCAAGATGGGCATGTTCCCACAAGAAGTAAGAGGAGGCTGAGGGCTTCTTTAATCTGGCAAAGAGGAGGTTAAGGGGGGGGCCTCAAGCTACCTGAAGGGATGTTACAAAAACTACAGAGGCTTCAAGTAGTAGCTATGCAAAGTCATAGCCGACCTGGTTCAAGTGTTGCCAACAGCCCTGCTTCAAAATCCTTCCAAATGATGATTCTGCATTTCTTCTATGAATCTGTTCAAATTTCAACTCAAAACAATTTCACTCTTTCTACCACAGGACTTATTACAGTGCCTCCAAGTAGGACGTTATTACAGGTACAGCCAAGTCTTTCTGTATGACTTGCTTGGTCCAACTAAAAATTAGCAGAGCACAGATTAGAAAATTCCTGACCTGACTATTCCTGCTATCTACCTCTCAAACAACAAATCTTTTCCTTTTCTTTCCAAACAGGTTAAGTACCTTTTTGTTCTACAAAACAGGAAATGGTTTGGGGCTCAAGAAGGAAAAGTCTCAAACACAGGTAAAAAGTACTCCTTTTACATCTAAAATTATTCCATTTCACTTGCTGATAGAACTAATTTTTATCATGAGATTCCTGTATTGCATTTACTCAACGGTGCGTGTATTTTTGGTACTGCTTTAATTCCCACATATATGAAGACAAAATTTATTGTAAAATACCATGGAAGCTAAGTCTTACTATTGGGAAAAAGCAACTTGCTAAGTATGCTGTAAAATTATCTTGACTTGGTAAGTCCTTCACGCTACTCCAGAAGGATTTGAGCACAACTCTGGAGAACAGAAAAGATGGACTTCACTGTGGTCTTCAGTTGAAAAGGCAAAATAAAAGGAGCTTGACTGAGACTTGCCTTCTGTAACAGTATCTTAATACTGAGGAAAGATTAATTATTTCTATCTCTAAAGAAAAAAAGAAAGCATTAAAAATGTGACTTCTGCTTAAAAAAAAAATCTCAAAATACATGAGATGACAGTATATATGACACAAATGGAACACAAGCACCACAGAGGTGATTTTGTGAACTGTTTACTAGTAGAGCTGCAAAAGTATATTAACTGTCCATATTCCTATTAAAGCAATTAGGAACTTCCCAGACTATTAATTGTCAGGAGGTGATACATATATAAGGAAGTAATTATCAAAATACCTATAAACTTTACATTTTAAAGTGAACAAGGAGTTTTGGTCTGAACATAGGCCTTTGAAAATGCTGGTGTTACTATAATGCATTTTGCACCTTGACACCTCTTTAAGTGATGTAATATCACACTAGAACGCCACATTTAGGAGCAAATGTTTTCCCATATACCAAACCAATATTTTTTTACACAGCATGCTTTTCATTTGTTATGCTACTTGTTTACCTTCACATTTCAGAGTTCAAGGTAAAAACCTAGTTTTCACCTAATTTCTATTGCCCCATCTGGGTCAATAATAACCTTCTGCAATACATTAACTTTACATCCTGAATGAAGGCGGGAGTAGAGAGGAAGGCAACTTTTTACAAGCCACTATCTTGGTCTTCTTGTTTTCACTTTTTTAAAGAAACAGATGGGAGGGGGCTAAATTTGATCTTGGTTTTACTTATCTGCTTCACTTTTTATGTAGATAAAATTGTTGATAAATATTATCTTTACTCTTGCACTTAAAAGGCTATTTAGATGAATTAGTGTTTATAGACACCTCTGAAGAGGATTTTTTTTTTTAATGACAGAGTTCAGTGCTCTTATTTTATCAGTAACTGTCTGTTTGTCACCTGTTGCTAGCGTGTCTACCTTTTCTCTCTAATGCATGGGAAGTCATATTTTCTCATCTTTATCTGACATCATGATACACTGAACTGACTAGTCTTTTGAGAATACAACTCCTAATTCCCTTGTGCCACAAATGCTCCAGTGTACTAATCATGTGCAACTTTTTGTGGCTTCCACAGATGTGACTCACTGCAAAAAAAACCCTGTATGCAGATCTTAAAGCTGTTAATTGTACTAAACCATGATGACTATTTAAACATGAGGCTTTGTCAAGTCATCTCAAATATGAAGGCACCATGGGCATCATTTTATTGCACATCACTTTATTACCCATTATCCTATGGTCATTTATGTACAGGCAGAGTATAAAAGCTACAGTTTGGGCCCAATTACC
The DNA here is from genome assembly GCF_036250125.1 of Pseudopipra pipra. Classification (NCBI taxonomy): domain Eukaryota; kingdom Metazoa; phylum Chordata; class Aves; order Passeriformes; family Pipridae; genus Pseudopipra; species Pseudopipra pipra. The sequence continues at coordinate 24,458,947 of NC_087552.1, read as the reverse complement.
ATCTTAAATCAAATCTGCAGTCTCTTTACGCATAATGCAGGGCAAAGGGGAACTGAGGCTACAATCTGATTACACAGAGGCTTCAGCAGCAAAGCTGGTTTCAACAGATTACCTTTTCTAAATGCTCTGCAACGAGGTCATTTACAGCACTGCACTATAGTGTCATTTAAATCTACAACACACGCTTAAACCTTTTGTTAGAGTTTTCTGTACTCAATTTAAAGAAGTCATGTCTCAGCACTGAATAAAAAGTTTTACTTTCATTAAATTAATGCCTCAATGCCTCTTTATAAGCTGTGTTGAGCATGCAGATCTTTCATGTCAAAGCAACTAGACTTTCTTGTCTGATGGTTTTACGTTAGATTACATTAGATGAAGCAGCAGAAACATCTAAAATTAAAAGATTCATATGATATGCTGAATTCTGGGGACAAAGTAATTCTTCAAATACAGAGCAGAACAGCATGATCATCTAAACAAGCAGAACTGGGCTTCTAAACAACTAAGCCTTGGAAAGTCCAACATACGCTACAAGATCAAAGCCTAAGCAGTAAAGAATCTGTTATGTAAACACAATAACCACAGTGGACACCAAAACCCTATTCTGATTGTTCTTTGAGATTCCAGCAAGTAAGTGTTAAAACAAAAATTGTTAAAATATGAATATTTTAATTATAAATTGTGATCAAACTCAGAAGAAGCCCTTTTTTATAAAGCTGCTTATTCAAGCAGTAAAAAGTCAGGAAGCGAAAAGAAAGAAAAAGATGAGGAGCTTGCAAGAATTCCTGAGTTTTCAAGTTTGATATCTACTCCTTGATCTCAGATTCACATCTATGCCCAAAGAGAGTTCAATCTTAAACTGCAAGCACGCTCCTCAGCATATTTTCAATTGTAAGAAATAAATTTCTGGTAATGGGAAATAGACTCATCTATTTATTTTTTAAGAAATAAAAAGGGTCAAACAGAAAAGCCTGTGTTTCAAAAACCTGTCAAAGATTAAGTCATTTTTTAAATGTGCCCATTGACCAGCTTTCAAAAAAATCCAGCAAGTTCTTTATGTACAGCCAAAGATGCTATTTTGTTGATGACCACTTACGATTTTAGAAATAAAGCAGTTTAGTTTAGCTAAGTATGCTCACTTCCAAGAGATACCTCTCTGTTGTGACCACTAAAGTACAGAAAACTGTTCAGAACTGGAACAGCTAAAAGCAGGCTAAAAACAATCCAGTATCCCACAGCTGTTGCTTTTTATCAGAAAGCCTACTTAATATCAATTTAAAGAAAAAAAGAAAATGTAAAACAGGCCACCCCTTGCTAACCTGAAGTGCTGTATTATCTAGGGCATTTCTCTCTCCAGCCATCTGTTTTGAGCTGGGTACATGCACAGAACTCAAATTTTATGTTCACGGAAGAACCCTACCCATCTCTTCCAGAGACTGTATGAGAAGTCTTAAATTCTACCTTGTTCTCAACAGCCCCAAAAAAGGAATGGTGATACCTCATAAAGGGAGAAGTTCTGGCCCTCATAAAGATATGCAAGCACTTCAGATAATTTCTGGAATGAAGTTGCATTATGAAGAAGTGTATTGAACTGCTTTTTGTTTTTTTCCACCATTCCTACCTTCGGAGAACTAAGTGTCCACACTAGTATATATCTGATTAGAAGCATAATGTGTAAAAAGTCTTGCAAAAAGGAGTTCCTAACATTTTCCAGGAATATCAGAAAGCATCAAAAGCCATCATCTAATGGCTACAAAAAAGCAAGTTTTTGAAACAGAGTTTTGAAACCTTAATTTCTCCTTTTTCCCTATGCTGCTACAAGATAGAACAAAGGTCACTGTATGTATATTAATAGCTTATGGCACCGTGCTTATTATTCCTTTTACAGGAGGATGTTCTAACATGATGATCTCCATGTTAAATTGGTTTCTCCTTTGATATAACAAATTATACAAACTACATACACAAACTACATAATTCCACCAGTTTTAAAGAAAAAAATCAAGTTCACCAAATCATTTTCTTTACCACAGAACATGGCTCTTTCTTCATCTAGCAAGTTCCTTCAGATGCTATGTATTAGTATAGCATCATACCCAGGAATAAAAGACATGTAAACAGTGCTTCTGATAGTAAAAATTGGTCCAATGTCTGCTATTCTTTCTCCAACTGTATAAACTGGAGAGCCAATATTACTACACCTTGAAAGGATGGGGTGACACACCATTTTACATGGTTTCATCAAAACAAGACAGTTTAAGCTGCACTACAGCCGAGTCAGAAAAGCAGGAGCCCAATGACTTCAGTGGCACTCAGTGTGGGCTTTGTGTGGGCACAAGAATGCTGTATAAATAGCATTTATACAAATAGGGCCCAATTCTGTACAATTTCTTTCCTCCAAGATACATTCTTTCATATATTCTCACTTATTGTACATTAGGCAAAACTGAAGTAAGATTTTAAGCTGGCTATAGAAAATTGCTTCACCTCTTGAAATTAGAAAGTTGCGCATCAGTTTTTCAATTCTTTCCCTAACAATGATGGTGAAAAGGGTAGATGATAAAAGAAGCTATTATATATTTAACTAATAAGGACAGAACCTGAGGAAAGAGACAGTATGAGATGGGAGGAAAGAGGGAAAAGAACAGGTAATGGAAGAAAGCTGTTGTAGAAAACTGGGTAAAGAAATAAAGAAGCTTGAAGAAATAGGACAGCTGTGAAAGACAGTGCAAAGAGTAAGAAAGGATTATTAGGTAAAACAGAAAAGACTGTAAGAAAGTAAGTACATTGTAACATCAGATACAGAAGTGTGGGTTTTGCCTGGAAAGCACATACTGTATTTCAGGCACTACTGTATTGATTACTATCTTTAACTGGACTGAAGCACCATTGTCCTATAAACAAACAGGTAATGGGATTTTTATTGCAAAAGCTTAAAAAAAAATTTAAAAAGGCCAAAAAACCCTCCATGAGCCTGCTTGGTTCCTGTGAACAATCCCTTATGAACATGTTCCTTCTCTTTCCCTCAATCACCAATGTTTCCCTGCTCTTCCCCAATTCCATATGGCAGAAGCCAGCACGTCTATACATTCTCACTGAGTTTTGCAGAGAACTGAGTAAGAAAGCCTGTCAGGTTTTGCAGGATGAGAGCAAATATATCTGTATAAAGTGTAGTAATGGACTTCTAAATTAATTTGATCATACCAGATATTTTTACAAGGAATATTTTCACAGACCAGTTTTCTGTTGTGGTTGTCCTTTTTTTTCCCCCTCTCAGAGATCAACATCCTGATCCTAAAATCAGATTGACGCATAAACAAGGGAGAAGAAGGAGGAAAAATAATGGCTACTAGTTACTTAGGAGAGAGGGGAAAAAAGAGAGAACGATAAATGTGAAAATGCCTCGTAACTGTTCACTACTGCTCCTCTTGATGGTCATGTTCACTCACTCTCCACTCCCTTTAATTTGCTCACTGAAGTTCAGGCAGGGTGTCTTAGGTATTTGTAGAACAGGGTTCTAAAATTGCCAGCAATCCAGTGACATCCAGCGTGCACAGTGAAAGACTGCTGAAGGAACAGTGGTCATATATATAAGATGCTATTACCAAGTACAGCGGACTCAGTAAACTGACTTCAGTCAGTTCCTCCAGAGGCCCAAGAGGGGTAAGTTAAACATTCTGTGGACAGGGAAGATTTAGACAAGAAAGATGTGTACGATCCTGCTTCGGTTTAAAAACCCTTTTCTCTTCCCATGCTTTGTTCCTGCTGTCAAGATAAAATAGTGTTTTGATTTAAGGAAATTGTTCCAAAGCCTTCATGTAGCACAAGGAGTTTTTTGGCAGTACTGAACTTAAGTTTTGCCTGCAGGGTACTGGGTGCTGTTGACAGTGAGCATGATGGGATTTCTCCAGGAATGAACTTAGCAAGGCTGGAGAAAGGAAAAGGTATGCTACTGGTGGTATGCTAGTGGCATGTACTGTAAGGTAGCATTCAAGGCTAGAAGAGTTAAAATAGTCCAATTAATTTAAGTCACTGGACTGTCATATCTAACATCAAAGACAGGCAGCATTTCTAAATATGCCCCCAAGAGGACCTCCTAGCTGCCAGAGAGCAGGCCACCATCAGCAAGAGGCAGACCTCCCCAGCCAAACACTCCCCCGACCCTAGAGATTATGCTTGCAGACATTCACATGGTGTGTTTCTGATATTTATGAAAAAGAGCTAGGCTTGCAGCATTTTCATCTTCCATTCACAAAGCACTGTCATAGAATTAATCTATGTGGTAAAATGCCATTTTATTTCCAGTCTGGGTATAATTAAGGGTAAAAAGGGGTAGAACAGAGTTTGTGAAGTGCTGGTTACAAGAGTTCTTTCCCAACTGTAGACCTCTACTGTACAGAAGATAGGATGAGAGAAAGATGAGTATTCTGTTGTATCTGCCATTCTTTTTGGAATGATGTATTCTAGAGGTAAAGACAATTACTGAAAGGTAAAGAATGTAATAAGGTAATTACTGAAAGGTAAAGAATGTAACCTTCAACTGCAGGTTTTGTGCCCAGTTGCTCTATATTAGTACATCAGGAAGGCCATACATGCACAGGCAGCTGACAGTGGATATGAGAACTCAAGACTATCAGGAGATGCTAAGCTGTCACATCCCCATGTCTCCCAAACACAGGCCTGTTCCCCACAGGCTCACGGACAGCCTCGACAAATTTCTAAAAGGTTTTGTTCTTTCTCTTCATGTCATCCATCCTATACTACTTAGCTGCTCTCCTCCATGAATCACAGTCTTCTCACTCAGTCTCCATCTCTCAGTCCAGCCCTTCTCCCAAATACATTTGCAGAGCACAGGCAGTAAGCCTGAAAAAAAGGCTGCTATTCACCATGTGAGTTTAATGACCTGTTTAACTGGGTTTAATCAGAAATGACTTGTCAAAACTGAGCCAACTGATAGGAAGGGTCAACAAAAAAATTAAATTATATACAAGTTTTGCATATATCTCCAAAATCATTGTGTCCGTCAGGCTGGTAAGTATCAGTGGATGGAACCAACTGACTAATTCAAACACTGATTAACTTTCGTGAACCTCCCTGAGTTATCACTAACATGAATTAATAGCTCAATGTTTTAATAGAAGCTCAGAATTGGCTTATGCCTCAGATGTTACTATAATACATGACTACGTAGCAGTAAGCTTGTAAGAGATGTTAAATATTAGGAAAATGGGACCTAATATTGAAATGGATCACTGAAGATATTTCCTGCACAAGAGTGTGATTTTTTTTTGTTTGTTTTCCCTGACTTTTCAGTGTGTAAATGTGATTTCTGTTAGAGGTTTCTGTCTGACCTATAAATGAAAATCATGCAAGCATTTAATTTATTTTAAACTGCAAAGTTTAACACAACTTTATACATGCATCTACAGTGTCTCAATTAATGTGTATGGTTAATTTCATCTACCTCAGATGCATACACATTTATTCCCTGACATTTCTTATCATAATTTGTGAAGATATATCTGAAAGTGTTTCAAGTCAGAGATATTTCTAAGACACGTGCCCTGCCCGCACACACACTTGTAACAGTTCAGGCGTGCTGTATTTATTTGCAAGTCCCAGAGCATCATGCACTAAATTCTGTCCTTTATCTCGAGTCAAATGAACAGCAGTTATCTGGTTTATAGATTTGACAAATTCTTCTGGATATCTGCCAGCTTCATAATCTACTTGAACTGTAGCTTAAGAACAGTGTGAGATCACCAGGGTTTCTGCACAACTTCAAAGCTCTCTAAGCTAGAGCTGTGCAGTTCTCAGGCTGAATAAACGTCGCCAGGCTATGTGCACAGCTTTGAGGCTCCTTGAACCACAGCCATTTGTTTCAGAGGGTTTACAAATTCTATTAGGCATATCTGGAGCGCACATAAATTCTAATATACATCATCTATTTTTTTGCACTAAAAGAAACTTCAACATTCAGAAATACAGGGCTTTTAACTGTCATTTTACTCTACCAAAACAAATTTCATTTAGTTACCATTATAATAAAATTTGTAAATAGAAACAATTTTCTATACCATATTTAACAAAAAGAGGCCCTGGGAGATTGTCCTTTCAGTGAAAGCTGCTACTTTTAAAATCCCTTACCAGGAAAAGCTCCTTGTCTAATTAAAATAAAACTGCCATTAAAAAAAAATTCTCCATTAGCTGGAGAACACATATTAACATTTTAAGACACCTAATTTCCAGAAGCTTAGATGGAGTTTCTAATCTATTTTAATCTGGAAACAAGTTAGAATCTGAAATGTAATGCCTTCGACAGTATCAAGACAGCACGAATGCTCATTTTCTCAAACACATCATGTGAACAGACCCAGGTGAACTAACCAACAGTGGAAAGTGGGTTTTCTCTTATGTAAGTAACTGGGTCACTGTCTAATGTCCCTTTGTTATGGTAAAACATGAACTTCATCCTGTGATACAGTTAAGAAGGGATAATGACCAACCTCCTTGACAGATGCCACAGACGAATCTCCATAGCTTTCTCTCCTGTCAAATGGTAATGACATTATTTTCTCCTTTATTGAGCAAATGCTAGTTTATGCTAATCTCTTCTTTTTGTTTTACATATTTATTAATAATTAAATTCTGACAACTTTCAAAAATAATTCAGCTTTACTGGAGGAAGATGGAAAATTACATTGAGTCTTCTCAAGGACTGTCAACAGCAAACAACTGTTAGAACAACAACAACAAAAAAAGAGTAAAAATTAGCTGATTATTTATATTACCCCAGCTATTTTCTTAATATTGGGGGGAGGGGCATAGAGTAGAACTCCTCCTTTCTTCCTCCCATTTCTGTCTTCTGTTATTCTATTCATCCATCTTTCCTCTACTTCTAGTATTTCTCTCCCTTCACGCATTTCCCTTCAGGGATTTTTGTTCTATTCTTGTCTTGTTAGCTTTCTCATTTCCATTATTACTGCTTTGTTTCCTTCACGTTTCAGCTGTTCTTTTGCCCTTTCTCTTTCCACTTTTAGTTTGATGCTAAGGATGTTCCTCATAGACTTCTGAAACTACCTCTGAATATTCTGTTCTCAGGAAACATACTTGTGAAAGAATCCTTTAACCTAAAGCTAAAGACAAAATTAGTTGGTTTCAGTCTCACATAATAACAGAAGATCACAAACATCGGCCTGAACACAGGAACTTATTCACTGCGGAAGGTCAATCAGAAGTAACCTAACCTTTCTGCTTCAGAAGTACACTTCAAGGAGCATCAGTGAAGCAAAAGAGATGCACTCTAAAAGCAGTTTCCTTCATGTTTATGTTTTAAAAGAGAAGACTTTTGCCAAAATCAGCCTTGTTTTTTTCAGAAATGCTAATGCAAAATGTTACAGTTGCTTAAACTGGTGTATTCTGGCTGTCCAGAACTAATATGCTGGTGGTTTTAGAAGCCTCGTTGTTTTAGCAAAACCTTTAAAAGAATTACAAATTATCTTTTTGTGCAATTGATATATCTCTTCTCCAAGCAGTTTATTAGTCGGACTTGCATTTCTTGTAAGAAAACTAGCAAAAGAGCTCTGACGATGGAAGACTTTTTTCATTAGCTGTCATTTCTCTCATCTAAGGCTACTGATTACAATTTTTTAATCACAAACATGCTAGTTTATCCCTATCTTTCCAAAAGCATTAGTGTACACAGCCATGCCTGAAGCTTCACACCCTCCCACCTCCTCTATTTCATGAACCTGAAGACAGGCCGTGGTTTGTTACACCCTGCTCTGCGGTTCACAGCTGGTTGCATATGCTAATTCTTATGGGAAACTGGGAGAGGAAATTGAGTATATTTGGAGGAGAGGGGCAATATAAATCCTTGTTCTGACAACAGCACAGCTAAATGGACAGTACTTAAATAAACCCATCTACACTATAGACTGGAAATCTGACATATCTCTTCATTGTGCTCTTAATGCTAGGTATTGTAAAGAGAGTCTAGCAAGCTTTTTCCGCAGTTTGTTGCCCCACTAGGCACCTAAGTTAGAGCAGAGGCTGCCTTCCATTTCCTGCTAACAAAACTAGTACTTTCAAAATGGAAGAATACTTTTATAAGCTTTCACTACTACAGACTGTAAATGACACTTCAAACAAAATGATAACTGCCACAGAAAAACATTGTGTCCTGTATTTGTATTCTGCATACAAACACTTTTATATGGTGTTTCTCCCCTTTTGGGTTCAATGGATTACTGTTCAGTGGTCAATTTGCAACTGAGTTGCTAATTTTTATTTTATTAATTTATGTCCGTGGAATAATTGCAGCCTGCTTACAATACACTCCATGGGCCACTACTCTAAAATAGAAAGATTTTCTTGGATACAGTGTGTTTGCATGAGTATAGCAGTTGTGTTTTTCGAGGTTACAAGCAAGAATTGACTGAGGAAATGGACCATTCATTGTGAAACTGAAGCATTACATTAATAAATGAAAAGTAAAAGCCTGTAACTCTTTTTGTAAAAACAGAACAAAAGTAGTGGTGGTGCACGTCATCTAAAGTATTCAAAGTTCTCTACTGAGAGCAGTACTCAAGGCGACTTGCCTCTCGAAGCCAGAAGTTGAATACTGTTTAAACTGTACTCAGACACAGTTCTAAAAACTATAAACGCAAGAAACAAAAGTTACAGTTTTGGATAGAACCGGTATTGGTGAGAAAAAAATAGCTATCCTCTAGGAGGAAACAACTGCCATGATAATGTCTTCAGAGGAACACACACTTGGAAACAGTGTAGCAGAAGAGATATTTCTATACTGTAAAGATAATGCAGATCCATGTATACATAACAAGCATTTTTAACTACAGAAGTCTTTTGATTGGAGTTAGAATATACCTACTTGGGCTTCCATGTTATATCTCCAGTATAGAAACCAGTTAATACTACACCAACATTCACAAACACAGAATAGACCATATCTTTTACCATAAGACATTACTGCATTCTCTGCCACAAACACTTGTTTGTTGAGCATCATTTCAGGAGAGATATAAAAGCTGTTGGAAAAACAAATTCATCCTTGATTTAACTCTAAGGATTTTCAGCTTTTATGCAATGTGTTACCAAAAAGAAAGCTGTAAGCTGAATGGGGGAATCGAGTGCATTGACTGTATAAGTTTAAACACAGATCTTAAAAATGAAAAGTCATTACAGTTGCTAGCCAAGGTGAAACTGATTTCAGTTTTTGCCACTCACAAGAGTTGCTGCAGAGGCTAAAGTTTGCTCTGATTTTAAAGACAGTGGAATCAGACCCTGATATGTGAAGAAGGGGAGAAAAAAAAAGGTTCCTCAGTATTTTCACAAGCTGTATCTCTGGGCAGTTATGGACCGGTGCTGACAGATTCTACAGGAAAATTATTTCAGTCTTCCCGAACATAATTATAATTACTCTTACTTTTGCAGCAAGCTGTAGCAGATTCTCAAGATTCTCAAGCTGTTTTCAAACTTGCCTGCAAGTGAAGCATAGTCTCATCTAAAAAGGAGTGCTGCGCTCATTCTGCACCAGCTTTTCTGAACAGGTTTTAGCTGATGCCCTGAAGTTATTATTTTTGCAAGCCAAAAGAGCTATAACTAGACTTTAACCAGAATGAAGAGATTACCAGTCTTACTTAGTGAATGTAGACAGGAAACACATGCCAACTGTATCTTGGTGTCTTGTCTTTTTAACACTCATGGAGAAGAGATCTTCACTACATTGTTACAGTTTTACCTAATTCTGATGAAATCTGACAATTATTCCTTATGCCTGACCCTGGCAGCTTCTAGCTTGAATCGGTCTCCAAAGGTTCTCCATTGCTTTAAAGGAGTTAAATAAGTACTTAACCCCATTTCACAACCAGAAAAACTGAGGCACTGCAACTGCTTCTTTCCATGGAAACTTCTAGTTAGAAGTGAAAGATACATGTGATCTGCAAAGAAACTACTGATATACCTAAGGCCACAGGAAGTGCTGATGTCAAACCCCCGAGGCAAATTCAGGAACTGCCACCTCCTTATGCTGGTAGAGAACCAAAGTTCCTTGCGCTCTGGACCTGCAACCTTGATCCCACCATCACATCTGGCAGACTGGCTGGGTCTTTGGCAGCTCCATGTGGGCAACCCCCTACGTATCCCTGGGATCTACACTACTGCCAGATTTCTGGAAAATCGGTTTTATGATGGCTGTTTCAGACCGGGACAGCTGCAGCTTTGTGCAAGAGGATGAGGTGGAGAAGGCAAGACAAATTAACCAACAGCTTTGTAAAGCAAACCCAAACATCATACTTCCTAGACTCATATGGCATTTGTTGGACACTTCGTACAAGTGTCAATCAGCGTGAAACTACTTAATGAACAATCTCATAATAAAAAAAAGGAAGAGGTAACATGGCTGCATTTCTAGGCATGATTAACGCCCTAAGAGCTAAAGAAATACGAGGATCCTCGTCTCCCACAAACAATGAGCAAGAGATTACAAAACAACCTAAACGTACTACCCCAACTTGTCTCCATTATGCAAACAGTAACTGGGAAAGAGTCCTGGGGGTGCCTTATATAACTCCTTGCTCTGAGTCCCCCCCTGGCACCGGGGGAATTTTGCTTCCCCTAACCTGAATGCCCACCCGGGGCCGTGCGGGAGCCCCGCGGGCTGGGCTGGGCTGGGCTGGGCACGGCGGGCGGGCGGCACCGGCGCAGCACCGGCGCAAACTTTGCGCCGCAGGGGCCGGGCAGCGGCCGCGGCAGCGCCGGGGGCACTCGGGGGGCTCCTCCCGGGCGGCGGCCAACGCGAAAGTTGCAGCAGTCACCTCTCTCCGCCCGCCGGAGCCGAGCGGGCGGCGGCCTCCCGGGGGCAGAGGGGCGGCGGCAAGGGCTGCACGGCGCGGGGCTGGGGCGACTTACCCATGGTGCCGCCGCGGCCTCTTCCTCCTGCTCCTCCTGCTGCTGCTACTGCTGCTGCTGCTCCTGCAGCCGCCGCCTCTCCGCCGGCGCGGAGGGAGGCGCGGGAGGCGGGGGCGCGGAGCGGGGCGCGGCAGCGGCGCGGAGCCTGCGTGCGGCGGGCTATGAGTCAGGGCAGCACATCCGGGCACGGCCGGGGAGACACCCCGCCCGACCGCCGGGCAGCACCGTGCCGCCGCCGCTGCCGCCGGGGAAGGGCGGGCAGCCGCGCAGGGAGGAGGCGGTGCAGGGCCGGCGGCAGCGCCCCCGGCGGGGAAGGAGGCGGCTGAGGGGCGGGTCCGCCCTGGGAGCGGTGGCTGCCTCCCCTCACCGCGGCCTCGGGCCTCCTTTGTTAGAGGGGCTGGGGTGGGGCCGCCAGCCGGGCTGTGGGGCGGCTGGCGGGCAGGGAGGGAGGGAGTGCGGAGCGCCCGTCCGGCGTGGTGTCCCCAACACATTCCCACACCCAGCGCATCCCCACGCCCGCGGCTGTGGTCGGTGCCGTCCGCACATCCCACCGCATCCCCACACCCATATCGCGCCGCTCCTCGGTCCGGGAGGCAGGTGGGGTGCTTTAAACACGGCGAGCGCGGTGTTTAAATTAATATTTAATGATACGGACTCAAGGAGGAGCGTCCTGCAAGAAGGAGGGGATTATGCTGGGTGGGTTAGTGGGTTTTTATGTGTGCTGTGTAGGGAGAAGGATCCGTGGAGGAAACTGCACGTAAAGTCCGAGTGCTGCGTGTTTTGCTGAACCAACGTTACAGGTTTTACACTCGAAACTGAAAGACACGAGGTAGTTCTGTGTGGAAGGCATTTTTAACAAGAAAATAAATCTCCATGTTCAGTGGTGCCTCTTCTTTTCTGCCCTGAGGTGCTCAGTCTCTGTCTAGCAGGGAACAATAAGGAACTGCTTGCTGTTGCAGCCCTCTCCTTATAGCGCTTTCACTGGGAACCATTTGGGGTGGAGGGCAGTGGTGAAATTAATTGAGTACCTTTTAGTGGCATTTTCACATTTTTCGGTTCTTTCCATTGTGCATTCACGAGTTTACCTGAGTAAATCCTGAAGTGTGGTTAAATAGAGTAGGAACAGTGTGATAGAGGGGTTTGCTTGCAGTGTAGAAATGGATCGGCCAGGGACAATTCAGAGGAGTGATGCAAAAAGAACTTTCAGTTGAATCATCCTCCACAGTGCCTTCACAAGTGATACCAGTAGTCCCTTTCACCAGAAGTCAGCAGCTGCCAGGGGTTTCCTCTCTGGAACAGGTCCCAGGAGCTTTCATGCCTATAAAAGGGCAGTGTGATGTGACAAGCAAAGAATAATTCATCAGTCCTGCAGACTACAGACTGAACGTGTTGGGGTTTATCCATTTACTTTGGCATAGCCCTGATTCACCAGCTCTTCCTTCCTGAGGACATTGCAGAATTTTGCAGTTGACTTCAGTGGGGTTAACCACAGTATGCAGAACTTGGCACTGAAGATATGTAATTTTATGATCAACTGATACTGAAAATCAGTATGCTTTTACACTGGCTAGACAACTAAAACACTTTTGTTACTGTTTTCATTGCACTGACACTGCAGAAAATTCAAACCAGAACACGTTGGGGTTTTAACTGCAGGTTTTGTCTAACTCAGTAGTTTGTAAAGACAGGATTCTTAAATGAATCTAAGTGGTAAAAAGTTGTATTTTTTTTCTGCTTTCTTCTATCTCTAAATCTCGTCTGAAATTCATCTTCGTTCTATGTTTTTGCCTCCTTATTTCTTTCACTCAGCAATAAATTTTGTGTTGGCTTTATAGCTGTGTCCCAAATGTTTCTTCTACTTGTCTGGGAAAAAAAAGGCAGCGAAATTCTCTTACTGATCTGTTATTGAGGGATCATGGAAGAGATATTCCACATGGTATTCCATATGGGATAAGTCCCACCTGGGATAAATCAGAGCAACCTGTGAAATACACAGGCGTCTCAAGTTTACTTGCATGCCCTAACTGAAATGCACACGTGTATCTTTGCAAGACCTAGAAAAGTAAGACTGTTACCTGCTCCAAGAAAGAATTTTGAGGATGGTGACTTCTAAAGAGTTCTGCTTTCAAAAACACTGCCAGAAAGAGGTCTGGCACTGCAGAACATCTTTGATTACAATTGGTTTTCGTGGATCCAAAAGAACCATGCAAAACTAGGGAGAGCTTTTGTTCTTTTGACTGAATACTTATTAATTCTAGGAGAGAAAGAGAAAGCTCCAGACAAGCTGAGGACTTGATTTTTGTCAATCTCTTAATTAGGTATAAGTTTACAAGAGAACAAAGAGGTGTTGTGAAAAAAAAATCCAAATAAAAGTCCTGCCATTCCTGCAGTTGAATGCAAGATCCTGTATGTATGGCTACTCATGGAATAGTGCAAAAGAGAGAGGGGTCTTCACGAGAGGAACGTCCATCTCCAAAAGACTATACAGAAGAGCTTTGGGCCATTAGGCATAGATATCATATGTGTACAAGATAATACACAAAGTCAGCGGTGCTGAATTTTTTTAAAGCGATCAGCACCTCCGAAGTGTGGTCCAATGATACCTGTGAGAATATCTCATTAAAAACAATGAATTTAGGATGTTCCAGATCCAGATCACTCATCTCAATTGTCCCTGATGTATTCATAAAGGAAAAAATAATTAAAAAGCAAGTTTTTGAGAAAAACTGGCAACTAGGAGCATTATACTGAGTTATTGGTGAGGTTTGCAATAGAAATCGGGTAGAAACCTGTACAAGTGTATTCTGTGGGTTTCAGTAGATGTTTAATTTTAGCAGTGGGGAAAAGACTAAAAGATCAGTTCATAAAAATATCCTTTAGGACAGCTTATGACTGCTTTTTTAATGTACTTCTAGTGCAGCTGTGGAAATTGAGTTGTAGACTACAGAAATTAGGAAGTTATTAACAAGTGCTATCTCTGCACTCCCAAACATTGACTCTCTAATGTCTTGCAAGAAAATGGAACATTTTCTTTGACCTTCCAATGCTTACTATTTTATGAATTTTCTTTCTCAGATCTTGCACCAGTTTCAAATTCTCAGCACACCTCCTCACCCCTGACATAGCAACTCCTCAAAAAGCTTCTCACATACATTATGTCATTTAATTTGGCACCAAGGCGCATGTAAGGAATATATTTTTTAATTGCCTCTGTACTGATGTTAGAAATTTACATGAGCAACAGGAGCATGCTGGGATGCTTGGATACATAAGGAAATATGATACAGGACCATAATTTAGTGGAATTCAGATAATCTGATGGGAATGGGCTGTAACAACTTGTTCTGTCAGTAATGAAGGGCAAAGTGGGTAGTGCTTTACTCCTATTAGAGGCACAGGAAACCCTTCGAATCCTGGCACCTTGAGAAATCTCAGTTCTTGTAAAACTAGAGATGGAAATACTGCACAGTCAGAAGGGAATTTCTTCCTCTTTGCCCTCAAATTTAACTGGGTAATTTATTTTTTGGTTGGTTGGTTGGTTTTTTTGCTAGTGTTTTGTATTTATTATAGCTTTTCTACAGACCTCAAGAAGAAATAGGAGAGAAACTGGAGGGGAAAATTGCTCTAAAGCTATTTTGTCTGTACCAAATCTGTTTGGATGACCTAGTCATAAGATCTGGGTTTAGGAAAAACTTTGGTTCCAGGTGAGATTGGCAGGAGCCTTGCCTCTGCCTTTCACTTCACTATGGGAGGTGGTTTGCCAGCTGAACTCTCTGTAAATCTTACCTAACCAGCATCCAGTTATACACCTGTCTTGAATAGGAGAACTTGGTGGTTGCTGTTCCTCAGTCATGTTACACAGCCGAATTTGACTAAATCCTATTAGGGCTCAGGTGAGTAAAGTCAGACTAATTATGGAATATCTTGGTTAAATTTATTGGCCTGTGATACGCAGGTGACCTAATGGCCTCTGCTTAGAGAAGTAATTTGAGGCAGCTGAGAGGGCTGGGAGAAAAAAGTTGAAAAGGGTGAGCTAGCTTTCTGATTTATATCCCCTCAAGGCAAGTGAGAAGTCAACTTCCTTCAGCAAATGTAAATATCATAAAATGAAAGAAGTTAAAATATTCACTCAAAGAGATTTCGTCTGCAGACATTTCCAGCTGTTCTGTAAGTATATTCTTCCCAATGTTGACCAACTATCATCTCTTAATTTTAGTAATTTTCTTACTTAAGTTAAAGGAATGTGAAAAAACTGGAAAAAAACTTTTATTGATTCACAGTGTTTCTGAGATAGTGCTAATACGTGATCACATTCTTGTGTAAAGGTTTATTTTGGGGGGGTTAGATGTGCAAAGCAATTATATGCTGTTCTTTATTTTTAATTGTATGCTTTTAGTACATCTTAATTTGTGTAAATCACATGTTTTTGGACTTAATCTAGTGAAGGGCACACATCTGCAGCAGAGTTTGCTATGGTGTGCTTTATTTTGGCATTATGGAGCATTTTATATTTAAATGATTTTTATTACTACATAAATAATGTTATTGCTCTAGTGGGATAATTATGTCCTATTTATTTCTCTGCTTCTATCAATTTCTCTACCTTAGTGCAAATAAAAGCAAGCTCTGAAGTAACTTCTAGTTTGTAAAAACAGCTCCTGACCTGATAATACTAATGGAGATAATTTGAATTCTACCTGAGCAATGATAATTGCAAGAGCAAAGCTGTAGCTAAGTAATGCCACTGTGTCAACCATTAGTGGTGCCTCAACCAAAAGAAAGCACAAGAAAAAGCACATTTTTAGGGTGGAGTTACAAAAAAAGACCCGATTTGAAATCTCACCTTTTATATTTCCCAGGTGCTATAGGCAAGTTACTTTAGTCTGTGATTGTATGATTATGAGAATGGCCGTTCTACAACTGAGGGGTAACAATTGGTCTATTGTTCACTGTATGTGTTCTGCTAGAATCAAATAGCCAAAAAAAAAGTCCAAGAAAAACCCCACTATGCTCTAGCACTTAGTATTCCTCAGTGCCACATGAAATACTGCAATGCTTTAATAATATCAGTAAGCTTTCAGAATTTAAATAAGACCTTACAGAGATGTGTACACCAGCCTTTCTTATTTAAATCTTTCTGCCCTTTTACAACCTTACAATTTTTTGAGCTTGGGCTTCCCCAGTGCTCTTTAGCTCTTTTTTTATTTTGACTCCATTTGCTTAGTCCCTGTCAGGAAATAATTTTGCCACATGTGACAACTGAATTCTGACTGAAGTTAGAAATGGGATATAGTATTAGCCAGATGACTCTCTTCAGAGGAACTTGCAACTCTGAGGCAATGTCTTGCCTCATTGTTGCCCACAAGATGCTAGTGTTACTCTGGAGAAAGGAATATCCAGCTGCCTGGACTGTGTCCTTTTAAAGCCTGTCTTTAGTTGAAGCTGATGAAATATGAACTCTGTGGTTTATTTAATTTTTGATTCCTTAGTACACAGATTCAGGCTGTATCTTAAGGTAACAAAAGTTGTTTGGTACGTTTATATATGCAGAACCCTCTATGCTTTGTGGTTCCTCAGCTGTAAAGCTGGCTATAGTTTTCACTGAATTTCAGAAACACAACTTTCACTAAATGTATGTATGTCTATATCTTCACATATATTTAACGTATGTGTCTATATTTGCACACAAATATGTATACGTGCATAGCTATTTCTGGGATATCTTAAAAATATAAATTGTGTATGAACTGAAAGAAGGTCTTTTTTGCATTTGTGCAAATGTGAAGTAATAAGTCTGAATACCACAGACAAAATCCTTAGGCTTTAATTTTTCAAAGCTGCAGAATTAGTAATTTTCTCAAGTAAGTTACACTGTTGAATACAGCATTTTTCTGCAGCTGCATACCTTCCCCCCACCTTGCATTTTGTGACTTTTTTTTCCTAATTTCATTTCTACTCTTGAGCTACTGCAACTTCTCTCTGACTGCATTCCATGACACAAATAATTAGTTGCACCCTGTTTTCCTGGGTCTTAGAGGTAGAACCCACTTTGCAACCAGGCAGCTCCAGCTGCAACCTGGTGATTTGAAGTGACTCTTCGAGTTGTCATTTTTCCTGGGCAAGCTCTCAAAATTCGTAGTGTGTTTGAGATTCTGCAAGAAACTTAGCCTGCAATAGCATCTGTGATGTCTGTAGCTGAAATCATGAGGTTCAGCAAACCCGAGAAGAATACTGAATTTTCAGATAGATGTTGAGTTCTGATCTGCTTGCTCTCAAGCTTCTTTTCCTTTTATTTCCTTCTACCATACAGCTCAGGAAGTTGGGGTAGAATAGCAACTTATGCTGTGAAAGTGATTAATGCATAACAGCAAAGGCAGGGGATGGGGCTATGTGTGTATAAAAGGTGCATAATGGAACAATAAGTGTAAGTGCTGCTTTAGGCAATGAAGATGCTGGTGTTCATGAAGGGATTGGCAAATGTCTCTCAGATTTGTCAGCTGTGAATTTTACATTCTTTTTAATTTTTTTTTTAAATGTTGAAATCTAGATGCCAACAATGATATTGCCAGTAAAAAATACAACCATTGTAAGCATCAAGAATAAACTGTAGCAGTTCTATAGAAAGACAGTGCCTTCCAAAACTAGAATTAGGGAAATTCTGCACCGCTTAGTAACCTTTCCTGTTCACTGAGGCTGAGAATTTCAGAAAGACAATTCTGAGGTGTTCAAATGCCCACAAGAGAGACTCTCAGGATGTTGAAGCATTTAAGTCTGTCTGTAACTACTTGATAAGTTAAATCTAGATATTCTGTTCTCCAGATTTCTTGGAATTTGCACACACAGAGAGCTCGATACCTCAAAATGTTGATGTCAGTTTCTTCTTCCTTAATGCCCTTTTCCTCAAAAAAGGCATTAATCTAAATACAGTAGCAGGACATCTTGGAAGTTGTCAAACGTGCCAATTTTATGTCTCCCACAAAACATTACTAAACTAACTTCACTGAGCCAGGTTTCCCACTTATTGTTTGCCTTTGTAAGGTTTGGTCCATGCTAAAAAGTAAACATAATGATATTGCAGGCTCAAAATTTTTTTTTAGTTTACCTAATGGGACTGGAAATACAAAAATATTGTTGTTAAAAATCATGCCTTTGGGAACACGTTCAGTTGCCTCTAAGTTCCTCAGGTTGTACATAAGACTTGTGTTTTCCTTGAGAAAGACTGAAATTTCACAATAAGCAGATGAATAATACCGGGCATCAGGATTGTTGATGAATGTGAAAGACAAGAGGTGGTGCTTAGTCTAGAATCTTTAAGATGATACTTGAAAGGACTGTGAGGATGATTGGACTTGATGGATGAAGATTCCAGGTATATGACAGTGACCTGATAGCTGATGCAGCAGTCAGACTAGAAAGGACTAAGGAGTAAGACAGACCAGACAGAAAGAGTTTACAGTTGTAATGTAAAATTACACTTGAGATCAGGAAAAAAGAGTATTATTTGTTATATTCCAGGTAGTGAGAGAAAGCTGATCTGATGTATCAGGAGAAAAGAATGCAATAGAGAGATAAAAAATCTGACATTTACCTTGCATAATGAGAAAGGATTTGTGGTCAGCTGTAGTGTTCTGACGTGGAGGGAAAGCTGCTAAGCTAGAAGACATCTGGGCTATAGCAGCAACAAGAGAGGATCAGATCATAGACAGAATTGAATGCCAGAGATTATTTAATATTTCCGTGTCTTCATTATCTATTGAACAAGCTACCAAACCAAAAAAGAAAATAAAAGGTAAATTAAAGAAAAGTCAAATCTAGGCTGTTGAATCATTTAAAGATTATTTCCATCAGTATCGTAGGCCAAAGTCTGGGTTATTCATTGTATAGAAGCCTCAAAATTGGCATAACACAAGAAGGTGCAAGAGTGGAAAGTTTCATTGTTCTTGTCCTTATGGAGAAGAATACTGTTGGATAGATGCGAGACTGTGACAGATTGACATTCTGAGTCCATGTGATGAAACTTGGACCTCATTTTCCAGCAACTGTACAAGTGTGCCTCTAATGTTTGGGACCACTCACAGGCATGCTGAGCATGACCATTTAACAGTGTAGATGAAGGCTGTGTATTGTACAAGTTGCACAAACACTTGTGTTCACAGTCACAGCTTTATTTTCTAAAAACTGCTAGGTACACACTTTTTCTAATAGTGGGTATTAATATACTGGTTTTACTCATCAGGCTTTCTAATTTTAAAGCTTAGAGCTGATTTGAAGTTGCCCTATTTTAGTGCTGCATGCCTCTGTTAGCATATTTTTCCCAGCACTACTGCTAATTTAGCCTGTCAGGCATTGTGACACACTGCAGGACCATGCAGGTACTTGTCATGTCTGAAAACTTCATCCCTAACAGTGCAGGTGGGGGTGGAAATAGCAACAAAGGTAATTACCACGTATCTTGATCTTCAGGCAATGGAGATCGTGGTTTGGAGTGATTTCCCTTGGGGAAAAGCGGAAGGTAGGAGTCAGAGCCTGCAGTGCTGACTGGGTGCTCTCTGAATGGTTTTTGGCATGGTGAGAAGAGCTGCAGCAGCATAGGACCGGCAATGTGTAAGAGGAAATACAGCCCCTCAGCAAGGAGTGGGGTACAAACTGGAGCGGGAAGAGAGGTGGTGGGAGGGAGAGCATGTAAAGAAGGGAATTTTGAAAGAAAAGTTTTATGAAAGGTATATTATATTTTAGCCTTACAAAAACATTTCTCATTTAAATGGCAGCTTTCCATTATGCTGAACTGTTGCGTTTTCTAGATAGACATTACAGCTCTGACCTCCCCATCACCCCAAATGATGCTGTGGTTTGCCTGTTAATAGTTACTGTATAAAAAAAAATGTCTCTTGATGTTAGTCTGCATTCAGGGACACTCATATATGTACCCATATCTCAGTACTTTTAGTCATTAAGGACCTCTGGAATTGAAACAAACACTGTTGTCAACAACAAACTGAGAGGCCTTTGAAAAATTAGCTTTGAAATCTTAAACTTCTTGCTGCAGGGCTCACCACAACTGCACTTCTTGCACTTCCTGATGGCAAGAACTGCAGGAATGTTTAAATTAAAAAGAGGTTTCAAATAATCTCATGTTGCTTTATGTTGCTGAATTTTGATTTTTTTTTTTTGGATGTTGCATTTGAGGTTATGTCTTATTTTTCTTTGTGTATGAAACTGGTAACTACCCAAGCTTTGAATTTTAAATCAGCTTAAGGTCTCCGGTATTCTTAATTAACAGGCCCCAAAACTGTTTTATTTTCACAATCCTAATTAATAAATGAAATATTAGTGTGGAAAAAAATTAATAAAAAGTTATGAACCAGTATAGTTAAAATGGTTATTTGCTTCTCTGTTTGCTTTGATACATTTGTCCCCCATGAATCTTTACTGCCTGTTTTAATAAAGGAAGTTTTCTAAGCTCCTGTGAATGTTATCCTAAGTGGAAGCCCCCATGAGATTGCTGCTTAGTGAAAGCATATTTCTCTCCTTTCTTGGGTTTGCATTAGTGATGATGAGTTTCTGGAGCTTTCAGTGCTCTTGCCAGAAAGATAAGGCTGTCGTGTCTTTGCTGTTGTCATTCATTATAGTCACTGCTGCCTGATGATGTGCCAAGAATAGTTCAGGGATTAGTTGGAGCTGGGCCTATGGGCACACCTGTGTATTCATGCTAATATTGTGAAAATAGTAGACTTGGAAGTGTAATTCATATGTACTATGAAGTATGTGCAAATAAAATCTGTAATTTGCAGGTAAGAAACACACACGGAGATATAGGGCTGAAAAAATGAAAACTCCTCTATTGCAAAACTTGCTTAAAACTGCGTAGTTAGAGATCTGTGCCTATGTCACTGTGTAGAGAGACAGCTTCATCTTTTTATTCCCTTTTCTTCTCCAGCACCTTCCCTCCCAGCCCCTTGTTCTGTCTCATATATATTGTAATTTTCTTAGTTCACCTTCTCCACAGAGATTCTGTAGGGCTGTGCGTTTTGTAGGGAAGCCTCTTCTCTTTGTGCTTGTCTAACTCTAGGTGACCTCTGTGTCTCCTCTAGGATAACAATGAGACCCATGGCTCACTCGAAGCAGCTGTGTGTTCTGACAACATCAATGCGCACCAAAGTCTAAGCTGAGCCTCCTAGGCCCCATATGGGCTCATACACAGATTCCTATGGGATCCACAGCTTATCAAAATTCAGAATTACAAATGGCTTATCTACATAAAATATCTGGAAGTGAGAGCAAACAGGAACCAGTGAAAGGCACAGTGATAGCGTATTACCCTGATAAATTGAAATGCTTGAAAATAAAAAGTCCTTGGGTAATTTTACAGGAGGGAGCAAACATAAATAAATGGAGCCTTCAATAACTCTAACTTCTGCCTCAGAGTTTCAATGGAATATTTGATCCACTTTCCTCTTATGTCTTACTCTACTAAATTAGAAGCATTATTTATTGAGATGGTTGTCAGAGAGGGAGTCTAAAATAAGGGAATGCTGTACTGTGGTTCCTTGTAGGCTTTTGGACCCCTAGGTGTTTACTCTCAGACTGAAGAATTCTACTGCCCCTTAGGTTGCTTATTTTAATGGAAATTCCTTTGTTGTGCAGGGGAGATAGGATATAATGACTTCAAAATTAATTCAACATAGTATTTAGCAGAAATCAAGCATTTCCAAAGCTTCAAACTTTGGGGAGCTGAAACTGCCTCTCTGACAGCACAGATATTTTCCTCAGGGTCAGACTTCTGTTCTCAAAGAAGATGAGTCAAACCTTGCTAACTGGCTTTATAAAACCCTGAGCTCTAAGAATTCTGCTGTCGTGGACTCTTTTGCAGAGCTTTTTATTTCCCAGGCAAAACCTCATTTGCATTGTGGTATTGTTATGTGTTTTCCTTTGATCTCCTACTTTGGATTTCTAAGATTGAGTGCTTTTTTTTCTTGCAAATTTGCATTGCCCCAGGATATGAGAGGTTTGTTTGAACTCATTTAATTGGCCAGTGATGTGAAAAATGATCACTTTCTATATTGAAAATGAGCTCAAATAACCCTCTCATGGAGTCCTTATAACCTACTGTAACTTTCCATGCATTTTTACTGAGTCAGATTTATCTTGTCTGGAAGGAGAATGAACATATCTAATCTTTTCCAAGTTTACAGACATTGATTTTTGGATTTACAAGGCATCACAATAAAAATATAGAAAAATTGAAAGATAATTAGCCACACTCTCCAGTGTTCTAATTTCAGTGAAAATGATACAATTCCAATTAAATCAAAGGAAATAATCACAATAGATATGATGTGCCTAAGAGTAAAATGGAGTTTGGTTTTTTACATTTGATTTCATGCTGTTTATATTGTAATTTTGGAGAGATTACCTTTTATTTACACAGAGGCTAAATTTTATAGGATGTTTTTGGACAAGAGAAAAAAAATTATCCTTTGAAAAGCCTGAATGCAAGAATCCAACCTGAAGTCTATAAAAGCTGTATGACTGGTCTTAAAAAGGAATATGCTCTATTAAGATTTTTTTATTAGCATTCATGACATCTTAAAATTACTTCTTGATTTATTAGAATGTTAGGGGGAAATAAAAGTCTATACATTAAATTTGGCATTTTATACTGAAATTATAAATACATTAAACTATCACTGTTTCTTCTATCAACTTTATCGACACTTGGAGTTTTCCAGCCATCTCTTTTGTCTTGTCCCTCTGCAGAATCCTCACCTGTAACATTTTACTCTGTTCACAGTTGCCAAGCCCTGCAACTAGAGGTTGCATATCTCCTTTTAGTCCTATATAAAAGGAACTTGTCTCTACCTTGTAGGTGGGAGGGTGTTATCTTGGCATTATGAGGAAAAAATGGCAATTTACTCAGCTTCCATGCTGTTCAGAATCATCAGGTCCTACTTTTCTTTTTCTTCCCCCCCTTCTCAGCTCTTAATTTAAGCCATGTACAAGAAATAAGCTTGGTTGTGTGGTGTGTTTTGGAATTTTTTGGTTTGGTGGGGTTTTTTTGTTTGTTTGTTTTTTTGTGGTTAGTTTGTGTGGTTTTTTGTGGTTTTGGTTTTAAATAATCTTCAGGTGTAGCTGGTCTGTATGATCCTATGTGTTTTAAACAATGTACTCAGGGAAGAGTGGACACAGATTTGCTATTAGATCTAACATAGCAGTGCTTTAAACTCATTACTGAAGACTGAAACTTGTAATTGCTACATGACAGGATCCTTGTAATGACAGAGGTGGCTACATGCATTATGGCATATTTGCTCTTTGTGATTACTATGCCTTTGAGTTTGTATTTTTTTTTTATTGAAAATAATAGTTAATCTTTCTTCCTATTCTTCAGTGCCGTTGCTGAATTATGGTACTTTCATCCTGTTTGGTAAGAGCTGTGATCATTTTTCATCACGTAGGTTTAAATTTCTCTAAGGCATATTAGATATGGAAAAAAATGAACAAAATGGTGATGAACAAGTCTGAGGAAAAGAGGTGATTCTTAACTCCTGAAATATGTAGGGACCTTATGCCTTTCTCTGTGTAGTATAGAGCTAAATTACTAAGATGAGAGGGATGACCAATGTTTATCATTCTACATTTCTCCTTCTAAAACTCAAAGTAGTGCCTGTTGTATGTGTTTGGTCAGTTGTAGTGCTCTTGGTGGTCTTGAATATAATCCCCTTGCTATGGGAGACTACTGCCTGGTTGCCATGCCAAGGCACACATCAAAGATATTTTTGAGCAATTAGCATAGTTTTGCAAACTGTTCAGCAGAAGTTCTGCGTAACAGAATTCACTTGTCATGCTTGGGCTTTCTCAAGAGAAATTCCAGATTGAAACCAAGACTGTCACTTGCATCACATGACAGAGAGTACAAGAAAATAATTATGAAGAAAAAAGAACAGACAGATTGCATTCCAGGCATTTTAGGCTGTCTGCTTCTATTTTAGAGTGAACATGCACCACAGGTAGAAGTACCCAGACTGGAGGGATGTACACAACACACTGTATCATTTTAATTTTCTTTGGAGGAAGAAAATCCAGACCTATAGGTTCAGGTTATTGAGTTACCATGTTCCAGTTATCAGAGTTCAATGAATAAGAAATACTCTAGGAAACAAACACAGGATAATTTTTTTTCTGTAGAAGATTTATTTTTGGAATGATCCAAAATAAATGGTTGCAAAAGATATATAGGAGGCTAGTCTACAAGCTGTTACAAGGATGGCCTCCTTTCAAATATTTGGAGCTTGTGAGCTCTCCTACATATCCAGGAACAGATTCAGCAAACTTTTTGGATCTATTCCCTAGTAAAACTTCAGTCTTTGATTTCAATAACTGATTTACTGATTTCTGTATTGCTGCAAGTGTCTTTAAGTTAATACCACAGGTAATATATGTTTGCCATTAAACATATGTTTGTATTCTCACTTCTTCTATTAATGTTCTAAATCTATTGTCTTAATTAATCTGAACAAATGATTTTTTTTTTGCCTTTTTTGTTTAAGTGCTGTATTCTTCCCCTATGTACCACATAAAGTATCCTATTAAAATCAAGAGCTGCACATAAACAAGACATGAAATATGACTGCAAGTTCACAAAACCCAGCAAAATACCAATTTTTTCATATTCTTCCTTGGCTAAAGGGGGAAGAGGATAAAACAGCTACCACAGGATACCAGTTCAATGCAAGCTTCTGGTGTGGACAGGTTATATTGACACCGTTGTGTGTTCCAGAATAGCTTCTCTCTGCAGACAAACCCTCAGATCTGTTGACAGGAATGATGTCTCATCAATGTATGTATGCATATCTTAATTAAGGGTACACATTGTTGGAGCTGACAAGAATATCAGGCTCTTTAGATTCCAAGAAATTCTCTAAGCCTGACAGATATGAAGCTGGTATTGGCTGAGTACATTCAGATAACTTTTCACAAAAGATGAGTAATTCCTCTTCCTGTATGAATTAGAACTGTTCCCAGAGTCTGAATTTTCCATTCCTCTGTGAGACTTTTTTTAAAATGCTTTACAATTCAGAGACAGACGTGTATATATTATACTACTTAACAAACACTTAAATGCAAAAGTGTGCCATACTTTTGAGACATAGATAGAATTTTAACTCAATTAGAAAAACTCACTAAAGGCTTACCAAGTGTTATCAGGGACATATATTGAGATGCAAATATATCTCTTGTCAGAAATTCTGTTATTTTTCTGGGCAGATACAGAATAACTATGAAAGCATGACTAAATCTTGCAAAATATTAAGGGTTCTGTAGCTGAGGGAAAGGATGTTTTTCCTCGTCTTTCTACGTGCTTCATTTAAGTTATATCTTACCCAGACCTTTAAAGAACAAATCCTAAAATTGTGTGGTGCTATGAGTAGTTACTCTGGTCTAGTAAATAATACATGATTTTTTTTTCTTTAAATATAAAACTGGCATACTGATAAAATCCCTAGTGTGGAAGCAATTTTATAGAGAATATGTACTTTAAGCATATATAACTAGCTGTAGCCATCACCTTTATGTGCTTATCAGTGTGTCAGTAAAATAGGTATTGTTTAACTATATCAATTGCATCTTAGTACATAAACCCAATTTTCTTTCTCAAATTTGGTTGAAGTAGTCGTTTTGGTCAGATCTGCACTACAAAGTTTTGCTGGTATAGATGTTGTTGCTTTTACTGATAACCACTGATTTCCTTTAATCTTTTATTCATAATAATCCTTTTCTTTGTGTACAGTTGCCAATAAAATAGTCTGTCAAGTAAAAGACCCTGGAAGTCTGAGATCTACCTGCTGGAGCAGGAATAGATACTAATGAGCTCAGTGAGGGAAACAGACTTATGGCTCATGAGAGGTTGTCAGAGAAATTAAATGGACTGGACATGAGGTTTTAGGCACAGGGAGAGCGTAATTATGGCCCTCAGACAGTACTGAGGAAATGCTTTGAATACTACATCTAGGACTGAGAAGAAAAATGATCTAAAAGATGTCAAACAGTCTGGTACTGATGATAATGAAGACAATTTTCATGCTACTTGGAAGGTGATTGCTGAAATTGAGTATTTGTCTTGGTAGAAGCAGTGGTTGTAAGCTAAAGAATTGTGTAAGAGTTCAATTGTGTCAGTACTAAGTACAGTTTATTATTTACTAGTTCAGTGTGAATTTTCTGACAACATTAATTTTGATTAGGGGCATTAGAGCTTGATGGTCCCCCAGCATAGGTAGAATCCTCCCATATATGTGGTTTTGTATCTCTTTTGTTGCAGTTGGTCCGCAGTTAAAGCAGCACAAAAATCTGTGTGGACAAGCCAGAAATGAAAAATCAGTATAAATAAATGTCACAAAAAAAAATTATTTCAAAATCCATTAGCAGCAAAGGGTTAAATAAGAAGGAAGTAGCAAAGAACAACTACTTTAGCCTTCCTACTAGTCTTGCTATTTTAGCAAAACAAGGGAGTAAATATGGGCTTGCACTTCTTTCAGTCTAGCCTCTAATCAAGGATCTGCTTTTTTCTTTTGCAATAAATAACATTGGGCTTAAGAGACTTCAATTAAGAGAGACAAGTACATTAATCCAGGGCTTTATCTCCTCTTAGGTTGGTAAATATACAGATCCTTAATAATACCTCCTCTTTAGCATCTTATAGATGTCTTGATCTGTTTCCAACATGGAAATTCAAGCTGTAAGATGCCTCTTAGTGGTTAGATCTTATTTAGGATCTCTATGTAATTATAACTACCCATGTTCAGGAAAGGCAAATTCAAATTTACTTTACAGGAAAATGGAGTATCTATATTAAAAGTGGAGTATAACCTTCATCGTTGTGTATAGATGGCAATTAGCCGACAACATATCTGTTATCAACATCAGAAAGGTGAGGTACTCCATGTTTGAGTGCTTTGGAGTTTGTGGTGTTACAGGAATGGTAAGCTACTAGAATTCAATTAATTTCTTCCAACATTTAATATCTTGTGGCACTGATCCAGACTCACTGGGACAAGAGCTAGTCCTTAGACTAGTACAATTTTTCTAGGCATGCTGACAGTTCAGTGTTGTGTGGTTGTAGTGTGTGTGTGGGGTTTTTTTTGTTGTTGTTTGTTTATCTGACACCAAACAGAAATGGTGCCCTGCAGATGAGCAGCCACTGCTTTGTGCCATACAGGAGGCACAAAGCAGCCCTTAACAGCAGCATCCCAGTCTAGGCATGATGCAGAGCTTGTGTAATGACTTCTGTTTTCCCCAGCTACCAGCAGAGAGGGTACTGGCAGGTAAAGAAGGTGTGGATGTATCATAGTAACTTTGGACTACTGACTTTACCTGCTGACAGCCTCCACAGCTAGCCTGCTGCTCAGGTGCCATGTTAATGACAGACAGAAGACAGGTATTTGGACAGATGTATGTACACCTGGACAATAATGGACCTTGCTACCCCTGTCTTTGTTCTTCAGTAACCTTTAGGGGTCGTATGTGTGAGACAATAAAAGTGCTATCCAAGGCATTCAACCTATATAGACATCCTATCACTTTCTCTGTTGGATGGAGGCTAAACTTTGGTGTAGTAGTGTCAAAATCAGAGTTTCTGGGAAGAAAGTTAGTGAGGTGATATTTCCAGTAAGTCCAAAACAGAACTGTTATAGAGATGCTGAGGGCATTGAAAGGCAAACAAAAGATGCTAAAAGAAGTTTAAGAAATGGGACAAAAGAACTAGGGATTTTGAAAAATTAATTAAGATATTATTTCCCAGTCTCTTCTGGGAGACCTCCAATGCTTTGTCAGGGGAGATAAAAACTCTGTTAACTATGCAGTTTAAAGTGTCTGAGTGATGTGGAAGCCAAATCATGGAGCTCTCAGTCTGTAAGAGCAAGACAGATTGATGAGGTGCTCAGTGACCTGGCTGTCATGACCCAGAAAGTTTTCCAGGAAATGAAGGAGACATGGAAACTACTGGTCAACTTGAAAAATGCTGAGATAAGATACTGTAAGTAGTGCAGGAACTAAATAATTAGCTTGCAAAGAAAGAAAAAGATTTTAGACTGTAGTAGGAGCTAGCTTTCTGCATAAGATATGCTGAACATCCAACAGGCTTAGGTAAGAAAGGGTATTTTCCTAGCCTGCTCCTATTTTATACCCTATTTATAATCTGTGGAAAGCAGAGGCAAGAAATTGGATTGCCTCAGTTTAAACGACATTATCTTTGAAGAGAAAACTCCTGTGACCATTATTTTACTGTAATGGACAAAAAGAGGCACTTTGGTAGACAGCTTAGGTGACGCACATCTCAGGGCGCCTCAGAATTTATGCGCAGGAAAAGAAATCTCATCATCTGAAGCTTAAACAAGTCTGTAATATGCACCTCAGAACTACCCATCCATCTCAGTTCACCAAGAGACACTTGAGAACTAGAAAGAAAGAAAAAAGAAATTTTATTTCAAGCGTTAAAGGTATGACATTTCTTCCTTACATAGCTAAAACCACTCGAGGCATTCTGGAGTAAATTGGTAGCATGCCAATTTCTTGTTCGTTGGAATTTAAGACTGAAGATAAAAAGTGCCAACATAAGACAAAGCAATGGCTAGTGAGAGTATTAAAGGGAGAGTGTTTTGTCTGTATGAATACTAATGTAGTATGGCCTTGCTCAAGAGAGTCTGAAAGTCAGTGTTCTTTAATACCTGGGCTAGTAATTTATAAAATAGTTAGAAATCCTGATGTAAGGAATCCAAAATCCTGTAACACTACCTAAGGTGTTCTGTTGATTAAATTCTTCATTGCACCTGGAGTTCTGAATTACAAATATTTAATTCTAAGTAAGTAAAAAAAAAAGGTTTAAAATGTCAACCATTCTAGTGGTTTTCTCAAGTCAACAGAGAAATAAAAGGATGTGCATCTGTTCACTGCTCTTTCTACTGATGGCATGCTAAACTGTCAACAGCGTGCCAGACTATAATCTCTTACACAGACTGCTCTGAACCTCTGATAATAGTAAAGAACCAGTATAACTTTGCAAATGAAAAAAAATTGGCTTATTGGGGTATTGAAGGTTGAAATACAGAAAGTGAAGAATGTGGCAGAGTTGGCAAAAAGCCAAAGCTTGAAGCCTTGCCCAGGTTTCCTCTGCTCTCTTACCAGGCAGCTCAGGTGCACAAATATCAGACTTCCCTATTAATCAGATTTTTGAAAAGACCTTGTTAGCTTGGTTGCAGTGATGGGTCTAAGGTGACTGTAGGCTTTTGCACTGTACTATGCCTCATATGTAAAGCCTTTTATACAGCATAGAGCCCCAACGTACATGCCACTTGGGGTCATCACAAGAAATTAGCTTGGAAAGACCCAGACTTATGAGCTCTCATTCGATAATTGTTCTGCTGAATGCATGCCAACCCAGAAAAGCACCTTCTCTAGAGTTCAGTTTCTATTTGGGAACAGGCTGAAGACTGCTTTCAGTTCTCTGATGAGATGGTAATGTTACATTGCACAAAGAAGTGCTGGAAGCTTGGTCTGTTCTTGTGATTTGGAGGAGGAAGGGGCCATATGGGGGAGGCAGTTGGAAGGCGTTGCAAGTTTTGAGGACTCCCTGATTCATTGTGTATAATGTCAAAGCTGAAGTAGCCTTTGGGCACGTGAGATAATTCAGAAGCTAAAACTGCCCGTGCAAGTTCTGTATTGAGATTATTAACACAGATATTGTACACTGTTGATAGGATGCCTGTCAGCTGGCTTCTGTGTTTTCAGGACAAGCAGTAAGTAACATTTAATGAGTTGTGACACAATATGCATGGTTTGTACACTATCCTTTCCATTTCCAGAGGTCTTGCAAAAGGTCAAATGAATCTAAGCAATAGGTACTTTGCTCACTGATTTAGTTGTTATGACCTAGAATTGCAAAGCAGGGGAGGGAACTGCATTCCATGGAACAGGCACTAGGAAGAATTTGTGGACTTCATTCAAGATGAATTCAAGTACACTGACATCCTTCCTAAAAACTAAATGGAAGAGATACTCAAATTACATTATTTAATAAGATGGCTAAAACTCAAAAGTATCTGCCTGGGTTCCCATGCCATGAATGCATGCATGAGAAGATGTGAAATTCAGTTTGAGAAGAAGAAAACAGACTCCAGGACAGTCTAGTTGCAGCTGTGGTTGTCCATGGTAAGTTAGACACAGAAGGTAACTAGAAGTCAGAAAAAGTAAGCAAGAAGTAGAGAAGAAATCATGAACACGAATGCTTATTTAATCACTGGGACATTCGTCTCCTTACAATATTTAAAATTGCTCTCTTTTTATGCTTGAATTTGAAAAGATTTTTTTTTTTTAATGTGTAGTGAAGCAGAACTAAGTTGGATATGTTTCTGAAGATGTCTGTAGAAATCCATTCATTTTACTGAAAACTCAATACGTGAAACAAATCTAACAGCTGTAGGTATGATTTGAGTCCAAAATCGGAAGAATCCAGGAAAGCTTTTATCATATTAAGTCAATCACCTTGCAAAACATATGTATCTTGTAGAAAACATCCATAATTCAGGAAATATTTGTAAAAGTTTGATCTCATGTCAGAGGAAATATTTACATAATATATTTTTCCAAGCATAACACTGGAAGTGCACGATGTTCCTTAGCATTTTGGGAACAATCTTCAGGAAAGTGCTGATTGAAGTTATCAGTCACTACTCAGGTTTTACATTTGAACTGTCTTTATAACAGTGTGTTTAAAGCAAAAGAAATATTCCTTTCCCATTTCATCAGCAACCTGCAGGCATGTAGACTGGATCTTAAATTCTGTGTCACTGCTGTGTCTTTATTTTTGCTTACACAGCAGCTATTTTAGCAGCATATATAGATCTTAGCTAAGGCCTTCCATTCCCTGAAGAATTTACATTTCTAGAGGTGTTAATATGGTACATCCTTCTTCCTATGTATTTTTTGTACATATATTAGTAGAATAACAGAGTATATTATTTGGTAAATGTTCTGTTACATCTACAGTGTATTAAGAGTTTTATTTCTATATTAATTAATATTGAACTGGGATTTGGTTGGGAGAGATCTGAGTTAAACTGAAAGACAAAAAGAGAATTTATACTTTATTTTCCAGGGAAGGAAAGGATGGAAGTAAGTGTAGGCAGAGCAAAAACTAGGAGCTCAGAGGAACAATACCAGCCTTTTGGCATTTCATTGGATTCACCTAACTCTATTTCCACTTTCATGCTAGCTCTAATAGAGACTCCTTTGCCATTAGCTGGAACACACTGAAAGGTTTTTTGAGACTCTCAAGCCCATAGTGAACAGGCAAGTTGTGCTGACTTGCTGTTTCTTTGGTGTTACTTTTCCAGAAGAGTAATTTCTAATATAACTTTTGCCTCTACTTAAGGGCTGAACTACCAAATGGTGCTATACATTCACAAATGTGAATAAGAAGCTCAGCATTTATAAATGAGGTGGATGGGGGCCCGCCCAGAAGAAAAGGAGTCTCCTAAAGTGCTGTTTGCGTATTAGGGGGGGAGGAGGGGGAATTTAGGGAATGCAGCTGTAGAGCCTATAGTGCCTGCTGTGTAAATTGCCTACATTGCTTGCCCCTGAGCTCACAATACAGCTGGCGTGCTATCAAATATCCGAAAGGGTATTAGCAGTGGGACTTTAGTAAAAGCCTCCCTGTATAATTACCAGTGCTTTTTTAAAAATAAAAACTTGTCCAACAATAAATAGAGGGGACGAACCTAACAAAACCCCAATTGTGCAAATCTTATTTCAATATGTACATGTCTTTGCAGAGCAAAGAACAAATACTGGGCTTTGCTGATGCAAATGTTGTTCCTAGAGGTGGTTCACAGCTTTCCACTTTATACTCTAATTAGGTTTTCACTTTTGTGGTCTGAGTTTTCAAAATTTTTTGTCTTATTTTCCCTCTTGTAATCACTTTTTGTTTAGCTTTGGACCCTGCCTTTTCCCTTCACCCTTGAAGTGCTGATCTAACTTCTAAAAGCTTTGAGAAATATATATCTATGAAGTCCTTTCACCTTGACCCCTTTCTGTCTGCTGCTGGAAGTGCAGTTCTGTGTGGCATCTGTATGCTTCCACCTGTCTTTATAGTTACCATGGAAACCTGCCACAGGCTGCATAAAGCCACTGATGAGACAAGGAAGAAGGGAAAAGCCTTTTAGTTCCTAAAATAGAATGATAAGTGTAGGACTGAGAGCAAATCTCACTCTAATTGTCCAGGACACACACCCAGCAAAGGATGAATTCTGGTAGTGCTGTAAGGCTGGGTTTGATGGTATTTTGTTAGAGAAAAGTCTTGGTCTCTTTTTGATTTGCACAGACTTGTACAAGAGGCTTTTTTGGTCTGGTGAACAAGATAGAATTCAGCTTGCTTCAGTTCTAAGGCAAAATCCAATTTTTCCATTGAAAGCAGGTGATCCTAAGTATTCAGCAGCTTTGGAGTTTGAGTGATTGTTTTCAGCTGGGCAACATGAACATTGAGCACAGGTATTCTCCACTGATGGCCATTTATAGAGGTGATGTGCAAATTGATCCCATAAAGTACAAATTGAAGGCTGACAAAAGCTACAGCCTGGCAAACCTGCAGCTGGTGAATGTAACAGAAACTCAGACATCCAAGATCAGGCTCAGCAATCCATTCTCCTTCTGAACGTGGGTGGGATCTTGGGTGGCATTGAAGCGATAGCTCTGCCCAGAACACTGAGGAGCTGGAAGGTTGAGTCATTTTCCTGTCTCCTGTCTTGCTCTCAGGTTTATGTTTCTCCAGTGGTAAGAATTTACTAGAAAAAGCCACACTTTGGATTTACTAAAGCCTCAGTTTGGTAACTTCAAGATTTAACAGGAGATAGATTTAGTTATCCAGGACTTTGTGGCTGCCCATTTAGCAGAAGGGTTAATGAACAGAATACTCTATATACTTCACTGATTTCTTGATGGCAGGTGATGAAGGGCAAGAATGGCACATGCACTGTATATACAGGTGTGTTGAAGGCAAACATGAGCAAACACAACTTGCTCTTAAAGCCAACCTGAAGTTACGTGACTGTACCACTAAGGTCCTGAGCTAAGGGTACTGCTGAAATTTCAGGAGGGCTTGTCAGTTCAGGGCTGGTGTGACACTGCAACCACATGGCTTTGTCCAGGGTAAAATATGGACAGAACTGCTGAATCTGCTGATTTGTCTTGCTGACAGTTTGGGATGCTGCTTTTTTCCAAGCCAGACAGCTGTTCATTGGCAACTGGAGTAAGAACACTGTGCTCTCAGTTCCCACAAGCTGCTAAAAAGTTGTCAAGGGGAAGCTGACTTCTATTAAGACTTCTCCTGGCTGTATGTGATCGGAAATGACTTTGAATCCCGTTACCTGTACTTTGCAACTGCTGGTGCTAGATCCTGGTCTCATTTATGGCTATGAATATGGAATTGTGCTTTGATTTCATCGTGCTTGCTTTTCACTTTAATTGCATTATGAATGAGACAAGACTGACTTTCCCACTCCCCTCTATACTGTTCAACCTTACTAAAGTCTTCAGTACTTTATTTGTGTGGTCTCCATGTTATACTTCAGTGGGTCTTACTCAACCTCTTTGTGCCTAATAAAACTCAGTAATAGTTGTATTTGCAAGAATAGATTGATTTTTTTTTTCCTTTTTAAATTACTATAGTTTTAACATAATAAAGAAAAATTCCTATGTACTAAATACAGTGATATTTAAAATGTACCTTTTTAATATCTTTTATCTTATTTGTAAGAGAATGAAGCTTAACTTAAAAAAGAAATTTTGCAGCTGTCAAGTGAAAAAATGCCACCAGTTTAAGAACAAATTAAAATATGTTACAAATGAGATTACTCTGGTGCCACATTTATATCGACAGTATATGTTTGCTTATCCAGTTCCTAATGAAAACAACAGACAGAACATAATAAATTTAGCTGACTGTGTAGATTATGCTGTTTAAGCAGTTTCTTTTGAGAAGGGTGTACTTGTGAGTCTTGTATGCCACTAACCATATTTTTTATTTTTTTACTAAATATGAATCCAGAGTCATTACTACTTATCAGAGACTCCATGGTTTATAGTCACAGATTGTTATTTCTGGTAATGCTCATGTGATAACAGAATAGCAAAATCCCCTGCAATTCTTTTTCATATGCGTGGTTGAATGTAAGGGGTATAATTAGAAACTTTAAACTAATGAAAATATATCCATGGCTGATGGTGTTCACTGTTCTGCTTCTTGAGATAGCTGATGTAATTTGTTTCCAAAGGACCAAGCCAGCTATAATGATGTTCCATAGCAGAAAATGGCTATTCTTCACAAAGCCAACTTTTAATCAGCTCCTGTCAAGGGATGTTTCATCTGATAGCAAAGATACGTAGATGCAAACACTACATATGTTAGTCAAAAATACTAAGCAGATAAAGGCAACTTCCAAACCATTTAATCTGTAATAATCACCCCTTTGGAGAGGAGAATTACAAAATGTAATGTGTTTATATTACATGGTATGAAAGCTGAGAACATCTCCTGAATCACAGCTGTAATGAAATGCTTTTGTTTATAATATCATCTTTTTTCATAAGATCATTATGGTTAGAAAAAACAATCTTTAAAATAAGCAAACAGTGAAAACACAAACCTTGCTTCTTTAGCCTTTTTTCCACTCTTTAGAAATTCAATATTCAGCTTCAGTAATGCAATATGCTACCTTTCTCAACCTGTACAGCATGTCTTAGATGTTGTGCAGTTGTTACTAATGTATTGTGGCAATATGAGGTGCAGATCTGGGATCATGTTTATCAAAGCAACTTGCTTATTTTTAAAATTTTTCTGGTGATGGTACTGGCATTTCTCTTTCTGCAAAATCTTGATATATATTAATGCATATGAACTGTACTTACTGCATGGAAAACTTAATTAGGTTAATTAACTTAATAACCTGAATTAGGTTGTTTGGATGAAACTGGAATACATATAAATAATGACAAATAGAAAATGTGCATGAAAAATTAGAGGACAATACTGGAACTAAGGAAACCAATTGCAACAAGCACGTCTTTATACAAGACCTGTCTTCAGACCAGCGTCTCCATTTCTCCAGACAAACATCAATTTGTCCATTCAGTAACCCGATTGGTAACAGTAGTTTCAGCTGCCTGTAGAGCTATTTGGAAATGAGAAAAGGAAATTAATCAAAAAAATCTCATGGCAGACTCAAAGAAGATAATGCAAGCAGAGTGAGGTCTGAGCTGCAGAAAGAATGCTGGTGGAAAGCTATGGTTAGATATTTTCACATGACAGGCTTGAAAAATGAAACAGATGCAGAATTTGCAGCAGGATGTAGAAAGAAATGCTAGAGTAAGGAGAATCATCTCTCGGGAATATTCTCAACAGAAAAAACATCTGGCCTAAGATTAGAAATCTGGACTATTTCATCTGAATTATCATAAAATATTTATGATTTATTCTGTTGGTGATTTGATGATCTCCAGCTTCCCTGATCACTGTTTCTTTTATAATAAGCCCATTTTTTCTGTCTTCCCCCTTCCTTTTTTTTTTTTTTTCAGTTAAAATGTACTTCTTTATTACTGCTGTATTTAATCAGCATCTTTGTATAGTGGAATTCAGAGTAGGTTAAATTCAGAGTCTAAATGATAGTAGGTGCATCAGAAATAGTAATACAGCATTATTAAAGCATCTTTTTTTTTTCATGTACACACCCCAAAATACAGCTATTTTTTTTTCTTTCTTCTGGTATTTTGGCAAACTTCTTATCTGTTAGTTTCACACTGTGCAATTGCTTTTCTACGGGGATGTCTGTGTGAGTTTTCTAAATTTTCACTGGAGACAAAAAGCGCATTTATTTTTATTGGCTTACTCTCCCTACAAGATTTTTATCCTACAGAAATTCTTTTCCAGCTTCAGATGGGGATATATGGCTACACACAGTTCAGATAAGGATGATACCAGCAGAAGAGAGGAGCAGAAGCCTGCAGTTTTTGCTGCATGAAGCCTGCTCCAGAAATGATTAGAGAAGCAGAGATTTCCACATATTGAACACAGTTACCAGCACAGAGGTCACTGTCAGTCCTGAATCAGAGGTCCATTCTTGGGTGAACTCTGATCCTCGTCATGCATATTTAACACTTTGTTTATGTGAGAGCTCCATAGCATTTCCCATACGTAACCTGAATAAAAATCATGAATACTTTACCTAAGCAGGAAGAATATCACTTATGATAGACGAGTTCTATTATTGATTTCCACTTGTAGCAGCTTTTAAAATTTATCCTTACTGCATGCTATTCTGTAACATGTAAATGGAGCATGATATCTTCATGTGAGTAGATAATATGGTATGGGTATGTTTAACCTTGGAGCTGCAGTAGCCTGAAGATACTGTTTATAAATACTTTTTTTTTTTTTTGTGAAAGCGCTGGAAATGGCAAAGCTTTCTGCTGCATCATGTTTGCAATGGTGAAGTGGGCAGAGTTCAGTTACATGCACGTAGTCTGATAAAAATAGGGGAGATGCGCCATCTACAGCTACCTTTGTAGTATTCCTTTTCCTGTGATTGTGGGCTGCTTTTTTAGTCTTTCTTACAAACCTTTTGTTGAAAACCCTATCAAGAAATTCTACCTGTTAGTACTAATGAAGGGGAGTGAATATTTTTAACCTTGTGTATATTGCCTTTTTTTTTCACCTATGCTGGCCTAATGGTAAGGAAAAATAATTCTATTTAGAGTTAAATCCCTGAGTTTAAGTTTTAATACTGTATTTTTAGGTTTTTAGGATGGGGGCTAAATTCACTGCCTGCATAGCCAGCTGCAGTCTCTAGGAATTGGCACCATTTTTTAACAAATGCTCTGTGTGAATGTAAGAAAGATGCTCCTGGATAGGCTGAGGTACGTTTAAATAGGCAACTTGGAACCATGCCCTCCAGAGATACAATTTCACTAGAAGGTGTAGGTTGATGGAAATAGGATGTAAATGATTACTTGCTTGGAGGTAACTGCTGTACGTATGCTTGCCGTTTTTCAGCAGTGAGAAACACTTGACGTATCATTTCCCATCTGCTCCTTTGTTTATCTTCCCATATTTCTCCATGGTCTGAAAGGATGTACCAAGATGCTGTATCAAGTGTCTTTAGGAAATAATCTATACTCTTCAATGGTAAACCTAGTGTAAATAAACAACTTATCCAGCTGCTCCTGGGATCCCAGCAGAAAGAGGGCATATTTGAATGGAGGAATGGAGAATGCATTTTGAGAGGAAACACTGAGGCCAGTTGTCGGCAGTTTGGAATCAGTGCTGTGCAGGACTAGAAACTGTCCATGTAGTTCAGGCACTGGGGTGTGGGAGCAAAAAAATTATGTGATCAGCATTTGTCATTTGGGGTTTTTTTGGGAAAAAAAGATGGAAAGAGTACAATATGTAATAATAATCATTATAATTATTAGCAATAATCATTCCAAGGGCTAATTTAGCCTCTTTTGAGGCTTGCTGGAGGAAAGCTTTGCTGCATTTTCCAGGCATGCTACATGTCTCCCAAAAGTCAGTGTTGTGTCCTCACCCTTCCTGCAGCTTCTGGAGGTCATGGGTATTTCAGCTGAGCGATTTCCACTACTGTCACTACTCTGTTGCTAACAGGTCACAGAACCAGGTAAGACCTATTAAAACAAGCACTGTGAGACTGTTGCCAAGCACCATCACCATACTTGTTTCTGGTTTAGTGTGACTGGAGGTGAATGGAGGGTGAATGGTGGCAGCCACGATTACAGGATGAAAGTGAACTACAGCTCTGCTGCAGTTCAACGTGTTTAAGTTCCATTGAAATTTTAGAGGTAAACAATAGGGGAGAGTGGACTTGGAGATGTGAAGTTTGAAACCTTATTCTTAGGATGGCAACAATCAGCAGTTGTTTCATAACAGGTTTGGTTAGAGTAACCTTGTCTTTCAAGTAAGTTGGCCAACTACAGAAAAAAATAGGAAATACCATTTGTTACAGTTATTAGTCTCATGTGTTCTCTTAGCTTCTTGTAGTTTCTTCTTATTTTTTTTTTCTGTAGTAAGATTCTTATAATGTAACCTGCGAAGGTGAATGCTATCTGATGTTTAAAAATTTCAGTTTTGCCTTTGCCTTTTTTGATGACTGTCATATTTCCTAAATGTTTTTTTTTGCTACTTATTTGAAGTCACAGATTGTGCTGTAGCTAAAAATGTTTTTGTAGCCTAATGAACTAACAAGAGAACAATTTCAAAGAAACAGGAATTGTGCATTAGTTTTAATCTAAATAAATATATATTTAGTATAAATATACGTAAGTATAACATACTTGTCTGTAAAAGAGAAAAATGAATTCAGTTGCTGTTGAAAGACCTTCCCAAAGTGTGCAGATTGTTACTGCTTTATTTTACACATACTCTAAAAAAAAAAACAAACAAAAAAATCAAACCTCAATCAAACCAAAAACCAACAAAGCAGAGAATATGTAAGTTAGTTGTTCTTATGAAACTCATGTATGAAACCACTGCTTTGAGTAATTGTGGTGTGCAAATTACTACAATTTTGTTAGTACCAGGAGAACAGATGATGATGTGCATGATGTATTTTTGAAGAGTTTTTGCAGAAACAAGAAGTAATTTTGATTTAATTGATGTATTCTATAAGCATTTACAGAAAGACTTTGGTGTCACCAAATGAGTTTAAAGAAATTGAACTTCCACATATCAAGATTTAATAATTGTCAAGAAAATAGAAAACACAATGAGAAACAGTTGCTGACTTTGCTATATAAGGGAGAATCAAGGAATTTATTCTAGGTTCTCTGCTGTCTAATATCCCCATAAGTGATCTGGAAAAAGGAGATGAAAGAGATGGTAAAGTTTGCACAATGCACTGTTTCATTCAAAGTAACAAAAATGAAATCTTGTTACAAAGAAC
The DNA here is from genome assembly GCF_036250125.1 of Pseudopipra pipra. Classification (NCBI taxonomy): domain Eukaryota; kingdom Metazoa; phylum Chordata; class Aves; order Passeriformes; family Pipridae; genus Pseudopipra; species Pseudopipra pipra. Next base: position 24,420,020 of record NC_087552.1, on the reverse strand, counting down.
TGTAGAGAGTTCATGATAATGCATGATGGAGTGATAAAATGGCATGTGAGATCCAGTGCAGATAAAAGCACTTGAGAAAACCAATCTTAATTTTCCACATTAAAAGCAATGACACATTTTACTTGAGAAAGAACTTAAAATTATAACATTTCATTTTAAGCAAATGTTAGCTCAAAGCACGGTATCGGTCAAACAAAAGGGGGGCAGGTATCTAGACTATTAGTGCAATTATACTGTTAGAAAAGGGATGGACAACAAACCATAAAACCTTATTATGCCCTTGTATAAATGCCATAATTTGCTTGCAGATTCTTTGTTACCTGAAGTTCTGGTTGCCCCTCTTCTGAAAGTGTATTTTAAAATAAAATATGTACAGAGAAGGATAACAAGGATGATCATAAATATAAAAGGACATTTTCTTAAGTTGCCATTAGATAGATTAAGGTTTTTCATCCTGGCAAAGTTACAAAAAGATGATGGAAGTCTATGCAGTGTTGATTTCCATAGAACAGATGAATGAAAGCGACTGTTCATGATTTATTTTTCTTTCTGAGGCAAAAAATGAGGGGTATTATATGAAATTATCCAGTGAAATGTTTACAACAAAAGGGTACACAGTTTTGTGATCAAAGATTAGACAAGTTGGTGAAAGCAGAAATTCTGAAGAGGTATTAAATGTACCTTAGTAAGAAGTGCTTTTGTTGTGGATTTCGAGAATCTAGCAGTAAGTATTAGGAGAAATATTGCTGTATGCTTACCCTTCTACAGCAGATCATCAGGGAAGACTAATACAGGGCAACATGGACTTTTGGTTTGATCCAATATTGTCATTCTTGTGTTTCTATGTGATAGGAACAACATGTGTCAGAGACTGCAGAAGATACTTGTATGCCTTCCTGTACAACTGCTCAACACGCAGTAGGGGAGCTTTCACCATGGCTGCTGCACAGTGTGTCCCCTCTCCTGCTTTGGATCCTGACCTGCCCATGGCAGTTATGTGAGGTCTCAAAGCTGAAGGATGGCTATGATTTTAGGTTACTGCCACATAGACTGTGGGTGTTTTGGGTAGGGAGCATGAAGTGGAGATCACGTGAAAAAATCAGAACTGCATGTGACTCTTGTGTAATCTGTGGAAGGAGCTGGACTTTAAGTTCTGCTCACTTCTACATCCTTGCACCACAAAGTGCTGCAGTTGCAGTCCTGTTCTTGGAATCACAGAATCATTTAGGTCGTAAAAGACCTTTAATGTCACTGAGTCCAACTGCTAACCTAACACTGCCAGGTCCACCACTAAAACATGTCTTCCTGTGCCCCATCTGCATATCTTTTAAATACCCCCAGGGATGGTGCAGAAGTCTGCTCTTCCTGCTTTCTTGAGTACTTCTAGGCGTTGTAGGATATTCTTTGACACTTTTTTTTCCTATCTGTTAGTAAAGATAAATGTATGGGAACAGTGTCTCTTGCTGCTGGAAGCTGAGCAGGGATGCTGTTTGCCTGAGGCAGTATTTCTTATTACTCTCAGAGAAGAATGATGCTTAGAACTTGAAATGGAACATATCTTTAGATGTATAATTAAGTCCTTATGACAAGGAGAAAACTGTAAATTCAGCTTTTTGAACTTTAATATGTAGGGCAAACCTTATAAAACAAGAGCATAGCATGACTGCAGCAGTGTCAGTGCCCACAGCTACAGAATACATAAAACTACAGAAAGAATTGGACTGTCTAAAGCATGAGACTAACTGATAATGGAAAAAATTCCATATTATAGTTATGTATGTCATGTATTTCCTTGCTGTACAATCATTTAAGACAAGTTGACAGCTATATACATTCCCAAGTGGGAAAAGGTGATAAAGCTGTTTGTATTAAATTTTGTACTAGAATGGTAAAATCAGTCATACTGTATCATAAACAGTGATGAACAATGAAGATATTTTTTCTTTTTTCCTGAATCTTCCTCAACCTTAAATTATGATGGAAAAAGAAAACAAATAACTCTTTAAGTAATGAAGTTTACATATGAAAACCTTTACTCTGTTTTTAGACATAATAGTTTGAAATTGGGGATGTAAATATAACCTACATTTATCTTTGGCACTTCTATTGGATTATTGGTTCTTCAAAGTGGAAGCTGGGAATCATCACAGTGTTTTATGAGAGCGTAGTGATGAGGACAATATGCTACAAAAGTTTACAGATGACAGGCCTTGTGGAATGGCATCTTCATGTTGCAACTGAGATACAACATGTTATGTGCTTCTGTTAATTTATTCTTGTGCTACACTGGTTTCCATCACATCTACAGTAAAACTGCATAAATAATGTTTTATGCTGTGAGGTATTGTTGGTCAAAAAAAGCTATTTCTGAAAATTTACATTTAGTAAGGATGATTATTTTAAAAGTATTCAGAAAATGCGTTTTCAGTGGTTGATAGTTACAGTAGCAGCACTAACAATTAGTAGCTTGGAAATCTTCTAAGGTTTTTCTCTGTGTATGTATTTATATTTATGTTTTTAATTTTTTTAATTTCTGAGAGAGAGTGACCTCTATAAAAATCTGCTGAAAGGAGAATGACCCCTCTATTCCTTCTCCTAATCCGGCTTTTGGATATGAAGAAGCTGAGTATGACACTCTTATAAAACAGTACCCACCTCAGGGTCCAGCTCGCTATCAGATATTATTTGTAAGTAACTTTTAATGACTTGCACATCACTAAAGAGAAAACAATAAACAGTGTGCTGTATTTTTACTTTTTTACTAAATAACACAAACTAAACTGTTTCTGCTCCTTCCCCTCCCCTCCAACTCCCTTCCCCCCCCAAAAAAAAGACTGTCCTGTTCTCTTTTCTCCTAGAATAACAAAAATCAAATAGCTGCCACTGGATTTCTGACACTATGCAGGATGTTTCTGGAGGTTATGCATGCAAATGTAATGAAGTCTTGTTAGTATCGTAGTGAAGTAGTACCTGCTTTACTACATCCAGAGACATTTCTGTAGATTTGGAAAAAACCCTTACACCTCTGAAAGATGATGTACATCATTCCCTTTTCATCTTGAGTAGAAAGGTGATATAAAAAAGGGCATGCAGTAATTCTGCAAGGGATAAGAGAGAACCTTAGGGTGTAAAGGCTGCAAGAAACCTGCTTATGCTTTTTTTGCAGTTATTAATTTCTTAAAATAACAAAGCCATGAGAAAATTGATTCAAAGAATCCCAGTATGCCTATGAATTCTAAAATCACAGATAAAACTGAATTGTAAGAATGCAATTCTAATATTGAATGTATTCTGGTTGCTACCTTATAAATACATATTTGTCTCTGTTTTATTTGCAAATATTTGAGAGAAATTTCCCACTTTTTGACAATATTTTTCTTAACTATACATCAAAAAAAAATTCAAGGTATAGATATGTTTTTCCCCCTTTAATCCCTTCATAAGAAGGGGACTAATATATGAAGAAATATGTATGTATTACATGTGTGAAACACAAAATCTCTTAAAGTCATGCAGTTCTTTGATATGCTTTCTAAGCTACAGGAGGACTCTTGCAGAAAAGTCTTGAAGTTCTATAATTTCATGTAAGAGCACAGTATGCGAGACCTGTTGAATCATAGACTTTCTTGAATTATTTAAAAAATTTTTTTCAGAATTTTGTAATTTTAGGGAAGTAATGACTTAAAAAGCAATGAGCTTTAATTCTTCTATGTTTTCAATATCTTTAAGTTGCCATATTTTACCGTAATGTCTGACACTTTTGAGAATACTTACAAATAGTGCAATTTAATAATATTAAAAATACTCGTTCCGCATCTAAAGCATCTTGCAAAGAAATCTGCCTGCAGAGTTGTTAATACCACAGCCAAAAATCTTTAAGTGATTACCTTCCTGTTTATAACCTTTTATCTGCTCGTAGTTCTTGACATTTTCATCTTTAATTAAAAGTGTATCATTGTAGGTCAGGACAGTAGAGTATTAATATCTTTTTCAAAAGGTACTGGGATTTGACTGTATGATTCCTGCTAGTAAAGCACTTGACAGATCTATATCAGTCTGTGGCAAAAAGTGCTATTTTTCAAAGTCTGTAGATTGCCACATTATTTTTGCTCCAAAGTCTTTTTGTAGTCTGTATTTTTTTTTAGTTCTAGGTCAACTTACTGCTTTCTTGAAGAAATTTATCATGTTTTCAATATTTTTTTTTAGACTGTTAAATCACTTTTGAAGCTGAAATGCTGTCAATTTGATATCAAATCTACACTGAAAAAGAAAAATGTTCTCATAATTAAGTGAACTTTTACAAATTAGCAGCTCTACTTTAAAACCATTCTGAGACATGATAGATTGAAATTCTGTAAATTCTGGGTTATACATCTTGTGTTGCAAGATGTGTATTTTTGCAATATTTTAGTAAACTGTGTTCTTTAATATCTCTGTCACATCTCCTCAAACAAATTGCGGATTAACTGTGTCTTCCCTTTGAAAGGCCTCAACAGCTACTGTTCACTGTTCCTTATTACAGATGATTCTGAAGTAGTGACATCAGCTATAGATAGCATTTATAACAAAGGGGATGCTTGAGTAGTACTAATTGCATGGACTGCATTATAGTTCATAATTAACCAAAATAAAGAAGGGAATAATGAATTCCTTTTTGGTTACTCTTTCCCCCTATGGTTAGTTTTCCAAGAAGTGCATTAGGGGGCAGCAGAGCCACGTGGAGACCCAGATCACAAGCATTACTAAGTATTCCATGCCAAAGCTTTTGTATTCCACATTTTTGTTAGGAATCATATTTTCTGTGAGTGCTGTTGTGCAGTTACAAGTCATCGTGTTTTCTCAACATTGAACAAACAAAATGCATAGTCTCTATGTAATCAAATATAGAATCTGGGAAGTTATCTCTAATTATTGTAGTTATACAAAGGGAGAACTAACACAAGGAGATTAAATGGTTGTGCTGGTTTTGGCTGGGAAAGAGTTAATTTTCTTCATAGTAGCTGGTATGAGGCTGTGTTTTGGATTTGCGCTGGAAACAGTGTTGATAACACAGGGATGTTTTTGTTTATTGCTGGGCAGCACGTGCACATAGTCAAGGCCTTTACTGCTTCTCTTATTGCCCTGCCAGTGAGGAGGCTGGGGCTGCATGCAGGAAGTTGGGAAGGAACACAGCTGGGATGCTGACCCTGACTGACCAAAGGGATATTCCATGCTATATGGCGTCATGCTCTGCATATGCAGCTACCACATTTGGACTGATGGTGTTTTGTCTTCCCAACTAACTGCTACATGTGATGGTGCCCTGCTCTTCTGGAGCTGGCTGCACACCTGCCTGCCTGTGGAAAGCAGTGAATTAATTCCATGTTTTGCTTTGCTTGTGTGCATGGTTTTTGCTTTCCCTATTAAACTGTCTTTATGTTGACTCAGAGTTTTCTCACTTTTCCAATTGTCTCCCTGGTCCTTCTGGTGGGGGAGTCAGTGAGCAGCTCTGTAGTACTTAGTTGCCAGCTGAGGTTTAAACCACAAAAATGGTATACTGAAAAGGTGATTGGGAATGTGAGAATTTCCATCTGAAGTAAGCTTTTGATCTCTAGATTTGGATGATTTCAGGTAGTATTTTAGCTACCTGTATGCTTTAGCTTTTAGCAAAGGAGAGACAAAGGGTTAAGGGAAGTCCCACAATGTGCAACTGGAGTTTTTATTCCAAATCTGTGTTTCTTTTACATAATCTATTCAGAAATAATTTTTGAAAGCTAGATTTACCTGGTGATGTTAAAAGAATTTTAAACACTGTATTTTAAGGAATGTTGACCATTTCATCGCTGTTAAAAATCTAAGAACTGGAGTATTTTGTTCTGTATTCTGGTGTATTTGAGTGCACAAGAATTACATAGCTCTTTGGCACAAAATTCCTTTGTTACCATTAATGTTGTTATAGAAGAGATGTTGCCCGATACTGGCACAATGGAGCTTAAAAAAACTGTGTAAGAAGAGCAGAAAACTTCTGTTGGATCTGGGGTCCTAGAGACTGTAAGGTATCTCTGTCTTTCACCATGACAGCTTTCTTTTGATTTATTTTCTAGAATGGTGGTGTTTAAGGAATTTTGACTACTTCTGAGATAGTTATCCTACATAAAAGGATAAAAAAAATAAAGCTAAGTATTTTAATTTTAATTTACCTACAATATTAATATATTGAATTTTTTTTAGTAAGACTCGAGTACAAAGAGGATTTTTGTCTCTGTCTCTTAGGGGAAATAATGAACACCTTCATGGGAAAAGGTGGGCGTCTTTCAAGTGTCTAATTATTACTTTCTATTAATGGAGCTGACCTATAACCAGACCAAAGTGTTTAAGTGGGTCAGTACATTTCTAAGACAGGTCCTTACTGTAGATTATCTTAGCAGTCATTGCCCTTTCTTTAACTACTGTTTTTTCTTATCAATAGGTTATAGAAATGTTGTAGCATGGTCCTGTTTATTTTTGATTTGCCTGTGTTTCTTGTCTAGTTCCTCTTGGTTTCTCTTTGTAGATTTCGTAATTTTCTTTGGCACTTCAGTTTCATTGTCCCATTTTAATCAACCTTCAGAGCTGGATACAGTGTAGAAATCATGGTCTAGTTTAAGATCTTAGTTTTAAAGTACTAGGGTTAGAATGGAAAACATTTAAGTGATGCATTGGAGTCTGTTGAACTTGTTCTGTACTTATGTGTTGGATTTAATAAAATGTTTTATTTTTCTTGATATGTTTCTAATTCTACTGTGGGCAAAGATAATGATTGAGTCTTTTCATCTTCCTGTTTCTCTTAGAAATGGCCAATTTTTTATTATTTCTAAGGACTTGTTTGCAAGGTTATACTTCACAGAAAACCTTCTGCAGATGCATGTTTCTCTTAATACTTATTACAGAATCAATGGCATCAGTTAATACTTTGTATGAAAATATAAAATAATTTGTAATAATAGCCATCAAGGGTGTCAGAGGCACACACCAACAACACACAACTAAAGTGTTTCTCGGGAGAGAAAGAGCCTTCTGAAAACAATTTTGTCTTTGGAGGGTTTTGAAGTGCTTTCTTGTTAGCAAAACGTACCTTATTATATATTTTTATTTAATATAAATTTGCTTAAATAAAAGCAGTGCATAAACTTTAATAATTTAGTGAGTTTTCACAGTTATAATAGCACAACAAGAAACAACATGAAAAGCAGATACAATAAATAAGCCCTTAAGTGGATAGTGAACTATTTTGAGTGTTCTTTTAGCACTTGCTGCAGCTGTTTTGGCCTTATTCTTTCTCTAGAGAAGTGGCAGTATGTGTACAAGTTGTTGGGTTGAATCCCTTATTTTATTTTACACAACCACTATTTTTAGGTCAGAGCTCCTTCAAAGCTTAAGCCACTCATCTAAGATTCCCCAAGTTTCTGCTTTTTTCTTACTGTGGGTACATATATTAGATAAGTCATGAATTCCCTAAGCACGCTTTCACTGTGAAACAAATGTAGGCCTCAGTCCAGCAAAGCACTTAGATGTTAATAGTTAAATACATAGTTAGCTGTTGCATTTGACTGAAGTAGAACTGCTTACATATTTTAAGCTACGGACATATGGAAGTGCTTTAGTGGATTAGTGCCCACATGCAATGCCAAGGAAGAGAAACAAATTTGTGTGATGTTACTGAGCTAGATCCTCTGGTACAGAGATAGATCTGCAAAGTCCTCAATTAAAAAAAAATAAATTCAAATCCTATTTTTAAATAGCTAAAATATTTGCATTATAACATATGTATTCTATAAATATCACAGAATTAATTAAAAAAAACCCCAGCTGATCATTTTCTCTTGCTCTTGTGGGAGTTATTACTGTGCTTTGATAAGATTGGCAGTTGCTTTAAAAATGTGTAAGGACTGGTGTATCAGGCTGGGACCCAGGGAGCTCTGCAAATTTAGGTCTGCTTGCCCATAAAATATGGTTTGGAAGGAGAGCTGGAGAAAGCGAATGATTCTGTGACATAATGTGAGAAAATAGTGTGTGAAAAAAGCAGCAGTATTAAAAGGTTTCTGCTGAGAGGCACTGCCTTAGTTTAAATATTATAACCCTCGATGGTATGACTGTGTGAGTTCGTGCTGGGAAAGATGAAGAATATGCAAATAAGGTTATTTTTGAAGAGTGTTATATTAAAAAAAAAAGTATTAAAACCCAAACCTGTGACAATTGTTATGCTAGAGCTTAGTGAGGTGACTATAAAAGCTACATAATCACTGTATGTAGGTAATACAGGTGCATACATCTTCAGGCAAATTGTATATCAGGTCTTACTCAATGTGTTGCATCAATTAACCTAAAGTTTCAGGTAGTATTTCATAACATGAAAAATACATCCTTTTGAAACAGCGTGTGTAATCAGCCTAAATCTACTTTACAAGGCTGGGTATTCAAACTAAAGGGTACTGCTGGAGTCTGACGCTGATACATTAGCTAATGTTGGTAACATGCTGGGAACTACCTGTGTGCTGTAACACTGGAAGGCAGTCCATTAGTGCTTGAATTAATGCACTCAGGGACTTTTAATTCTTCACGGAATCTATTTCCATATTTAATTACGGGAAAGTCATAGAAAAAAGTTACAAAGCACCTTCTTCATCCATTTCATTGTCAACGGGAGTGGCGATTAGTAATTCTTCTTCAAGTTATATTGCAGTGTTCACTTAAAATAATGCAGCTCCTTGCTGAGTTTGCTCCAATTAAGCCATATTTTATTTGCTAATGACTTACCAAGTTGACAATGACCTTGAAGTTGGTATTGTCAACACTTCTTGACATAAAGAGCTAGATGATTTAGAGTTATTAAGAGTGCATCCATATATTCTTCAGTCTTTGTCAGTATTTTTAAAAAGATTTTTAATTCCATTACAGATGGGATACTTTACCTGAATTATGTAGAGGTTAGTAAGTTAAGTAACAGTCAATTTATATTATTTTTTCTGCAGAGTTTAAAGATGTATATATAAGACAACACTTTCACTGTTTTTGAGTTTGCAAAAATGTGCTGGAATAATGGATCATCTTTACAATTGAGTAGCTTTAATAGCTAGAAATGCAATTTACTACTGTAACATTTCTGCTGCCTGTAAGTCACTTATATAAAGAAATTTATAAATATTTAAGATAATGAATTTCACTTTTTCAGAAGTTACACTTTATTGTGGTTAAATTTACTTCACTGTAGTACCATTGTAGTAGTACTAAAATCACTTGTACTGTATCATTCACTAATATTTCACTGCTAGTATAATTGAATAGAATAAGATATTAATGCTTCTTGGTAATTTAAAATGAAGGTGAAAAATAAAATTACATTTATATGGTTTAGAAATGTTTAGACCCTCATAGTTACAATTTCATAATAGCATGAAACACCTGTGCTCTTAGATATAACTTACAGTGGACTAGTTTGAACATTTTAGATCCAACACTGTATTTAATACAAATGAGTGCAGTAATGAAATATCTTTTGTCACTAGAAGTATCCCTGAACTTCTCAGTTTGTTGGTTTTTTATCATCTTTGTCTTTTTGGAAGCTGATGTTGCATGTTCTGTTAATCCAGATGCATACATAATCACGCTACCAATTCATGCACATTATTTGCTGGGAACTATCATTAGTTCCTTTTTCTTCATGTTTTTATATAACATCATACCTGTCTTCAAGGGGTAAAAAAACGAACCTTAGTGAGTTTAAAAGGAAGTAGATTTGAAAAATACTCTGTGATAAATTTCATGTTCTGATTTGATGCACTTAAATTGTATTACATTTTACTTGTTAAGAGTATAGTTCCATATGACTTACTGAGTGCCATTTAAAAAAAAAGTGATCAAACTACCAATTTGAGCAGATCTTTAAGAATATGCTCCTTTTGTTTTACCTTCAAGAATTGAGTTACTATGCCATGAAATTTTACTTTAATGGAGTCATCACTATGTGCAAAACTGTAACTAAGAAATCTTATGATCTAATTACTGTAATCTGTTTCTTTCTTCACTCTAAATCTCTCTTCTCAGTCTTTGTATCATGCCTAATAAAATACTATCCAGGCTTTGGGCTGTTCAATCTAGAGATTGTGAGGTGCCTAGGATCTTTTGAATATTGAAATGTTCATTAATAGCGTGTATGTACATAGCTTACTAGGGATTAGCAAGCACACGTTTCAGGTCTAGTTACTCAATCACATCCATAAATTTAAGTATGCAAATTACTTCTTTCTGTTAAAAATGACTTCTTATAATTGAAAAATTATTTTAAGTAAGTAGAGTGAGTGCAGAGTAACAATGTGCTGAGCATTCTTCTGTAGGTGTTAGAATATGGCTAGAATTGCCTCTCATCTGATTGGATGACATATTTACATAGCAAAGTTTTCTTTCATATTATTTTTATTTGGAAACATATGCTCATTTGAATTAGAAAGGGATTCAAATAAATGATTTTCCTTAAGACTATAGAGCATGACTTGTGTTTTAAAACCAGAGATGACTTCTAATGTTCTGTCCAGTATTTCAGTTTTTATGTCAGAAAATCCTTTTTCTTCTGTGCAGTCAACTGTGATATTTGAAATTGCTCATAATTTCAAAATGTTTTTTTTTTCAGTCATGGAAGGCTTACTGCTCTGTAATAGGGTATATACACAAAAAAAGCAACATCTGCATAAAATGAGAGAATGACTGTGCTTGACTTTGGTTTTGTTTGGTTTTGTTTTTTTATTTAGATTTGCAAAACATGGAACACTTTATACCTTGTGAAATATATATTTTTCATTATTACAGAAACTAATGGTATTGAAAATGTTTAATTTGTTTAAGATATGTTTCTAAATGTGATAGTCTTGTTCTGAGTAAAGTTCATTTACTTATCAAGTGTTGCCCCCAGAAAAGAAGCAAAAAAGTACAGATACTATGAGATTATTTATATTTATTTATATATATATATATAAAAAACAAGATGACAGTCTGCACCTTTTATTCTTCATGGCAGGGCTTTATATTTTTGCAGTTTATTGTTAGTAATTTAACATAATTTCTCTACATGTATAAGTCCCTTCTCTTTTTTTAGAGCTGATGCCCTCTGGGTGGGATTCAGTTTGGTGTTCATTTCACATTTTTAGCTGGCAGAGAAATTAAGTTGAACTGATGTGAGGCTCCTATCAGCTCAACATTTTCCTAGATCGTAGAGGATGTGTTAGAGAACAAGGCCATTCAACTCTTGAAGACCTCCACCAGTGTGGTTAGAATGTACAAGACTTTTCCTGTCATGGTAAGGTTCTGTTCCATTAATAATAATAATATCATCGTGCTCTTCCTTTTATTAGTGTTGTAATCATATATAAGTAATTCCACAAAATTACCCGTATAAAAATTCAATATGATTAATCCTTATTATAGACTTCAAAATAAATTAGATTTCTGCAGGATCATAATCTGTCAAAATCAAAACTACTTTTAAGAAGTCCATTCAGTACATATCTGAACAATAATATTTTTCTAATGTGTAGTAAACCAGTAGTAAATAGTGCCTTACAGAACCACTTGATGGTGCTGTCACCCTTTTACTCTGACAATTCAGTTTAGCTCTTATGCTTCCTTTATAAAAATGATCATCCTAAACTTCTTTAAATAGTGAAGGAGGAGAAATTGTACAAGCAAGGATATTATTTATTTTTTTATTATTTGTTACTAGGGAAAGGTACAATACTTTAAGAAAGAAATATGTAAGCCTGTGATTTTTTTTTTTCATGTGAACTTGTGAGAAGGCATATACTGGATATAGAGAATATACATATCTGTAAAAAAGGAATCTAATCTGAGGAAGACGCTAGCTGATATTTCCAGAATCCTGGTTATTTCTGCATAATGAAGGAAAAATATGACTGAGTAGTTTTTCTGAGATGTGACTGACTTCAATGTTAAAATTATTGCATTATAGAAATGTGCATGCTGATCCTGGCTGTACATTGTATTACTGATAGCAAAGTGTGGGTTCTTTTGGTTTTGGTTTTTTTTTTTCCTTTCTTCAAAGTACTACAAAAATGATACTCTTTGATAACCAGTCTTATTCCCAGCATGTGACTCTGAGAATGTTCTCTCAGCGGTCCATGTATCAGGTTTGTTAGAAATCATGTAAAACTTGCTGTGAATAATTTTGATGGATTTAGAATTAGTGAGTGAAACTTTAGATATATAATGTATTTGCTGAACTAGTAATTTTCTGATGTTTAAAGACATTCTGTCTACAGGCCACTGAATTTCATCTATATATGTAGAGTTGAACATGGAGCTGAAAAGTTAGTAACGAAGGGAAAGGAAATATTTGTACAGACCTTTGTGAGGCAAGATAGATGTGTTCTATCCAGTTTAGTACATTTAATTCAGCCATTTACAACTCATGGCTTTATATAAATATATTCATATTGGACACCAGCACTTTAGGCCCCAACTTCAGGAGGGGGGAAAGGTGACATAAGGACATAGGAGAGCTAAATGACGGAACATGAACATAAAATTTGTAAATCTTTTTATATACCTCACATTAAATGAAACTGTTTCTGCTTCTCAACTTCCATAACATCTATTGAATAGACCATAGCTATATGGGTGTTTGACAGCTCAAAAGATGACTATGAAGATGTGTGCAGAAAGTGTAATTGGAAAGATGAGTAGTCCATTGAGGTCTAACTGCTTGATGTGGACAATGATAACCTGATTTTTGCTATATTTGTTGTTTTTATGCATTCTGATCTATGTAGTCTGAAGCTAAATCATTAACCAGTACTTTCTTTTCTATGACAATCATCACTGCATCTCTGGGAGAGACATCTGTGCTCTGTGTTGTGTATGACTTAGGAAGCAGCTCTGGATAAGGACTATAAAGAAAAATTTAACTTGAGTAACTGAAAAAAAAATTTTAAAAAAAGTTTTGTTTCTACAGTGAAATAAGCTGTCTAGAATCACAAGCTGCTTCCCTGCTAGACAGCTCTTTACTTGTGAATCTTCAAAGCTCCCCTAGCTGATACGTGAAGTTACTGTTTTCTGTAGTTCAGCATTACCCATCAAAATGTTGTTAGAGAAACAAACTGATAGTATTGGGGAATTATTAGTTTCACAAGCGCTATTTGTTTGCAGAGAACAGTGACGCTGAAGGGGTTGGGGGTGGAGATATGTGAGTGAAATAGGAAGGAGAAAACCTGCTTGAAGGCCTTTGCAGTGTAATAAAATTAAACTGCTGTGTGGTTCATATTGTAATTACGGTGTAACTAGTAAAAAACCCCCGAAACAAACATCTCTATGGATAAGATTCACTACAAGGATCAAAGTGATTTTTATACAATGATTTTGGCTGGTAATTAATTATTTTATATTTTAGCTGTACTTTGTAGATAGGGCAAAACTGTGGTCAAGAAATTACAGAATTCTTTGACTTAAATTTATTTTTTCTCTTTTGTTTCTTTCCATTACTTATTCTGCCTTGAAATATAAAGGAATACCTTTTACTGATTTAAATGGAAAAAGCTGTGAGTTTAAGAGGGTCCAGGACTGGGCAATATGATATAACTCAGTAAATAACAATATGCCAGGATATATAATTTTTTTATCTGTTTATTAAAAAATTGCTGTATTTATTCTTTAGAATTGATTTGTTATATTTTTTGTTTTTATTTCCATTGTGTTAATATTTATTGATTGTCTTATGTTTTTAGCCATTTGGTTTGCAGCAGTCAGGCTCATTTGCTGTTCCTGAACTCTTATACTTCATGGAGTCTTTCCTTTCATATGCACAGACATTTCTGCTTGTTTCACTGGAAACGTAATCCTTACAGTTATTAATTTTGCTGTGGTTTCAGAGCAGTGAACACGTTTTTAAAGGTTTCCTTCACTGAAAGCCAATTTACTTTATACTTCATGGCTTGTAAAAATTATGATCTACTTTCAGTAACATAGTTGAGCTTTTGATTCATCCAGGCTGGTCTTCTGCCACACTTGATAGCTTTTTTGCACATTAGAATGTGTTTTGAAAAGAATGTTCTTGAATATCAATCAGCTCAGCTCTCCTGAGCCCCTTGGTCATTCAGCCCTATGGATAGTCAAACAGATCCCTGAGTGAGTCAGAGCTAGGATAGGTGTCCTGCTGGGCTTGTTACTGATAAAAAAGGATGAATTCCTTAGGGCTCTGAAGGTCAGAGTGATGGTAGAATTTAAGATCCTGAGAAAAGCATGTAAGGCAAATAATAAAATTAATCCTTATTTCACTAATCCTTAATTTAGCCCCTTCTCTTGACTTCCAAATGGTTCATTGTTAAAAAGGATGTAAGGAAGTATTTCTCCTAGTTGAGCTTGTAGCCTTGTGTAAAGAGGAAGGCAGCTCATTTATGTCTGTAACTTCCTGTGGAGGTGCTCATTAAGATACTCTAGACTATATATTTCTACTGCTGTATGAGTGGTCATTAAGGTACTAGGAAACGTGTGTATGACCATTGTTTCCTCCTCTGTGACTTACAAGTATAAATGACCAGCTCAAATTTCTTTTAAAAATAACGACAAAAAAAGGCTTCCAGTTTCAGATTGTGCATCCTATTATCAAGCTAAAAGTGAAAAAGGAAGTTAGTCTGAAAAGTTTGGGAAAAACAAGATTCTAAAATCTCATTTAGTGACTCTGCTGGTTGGTTTAAGCAGTAAAATGATCAATATGCTGCCTCACGTTTTGCTTATGTTTGTAGGTAAGTAGTGCTCTTGTGTTTGTTATAAATGGCACTTAAGCATAAATTCCAAGCCTATGACTACAGAGCTTTGCCAGTTTGCATCTTTGTGATTCCCACCCTTGATGCCTAAATTGCCTATTCCAGTTATAGGGTCTTAAGCCTTGTAAGTACTTTTTTAAGTGTAATGTTAATTAAGTGTTGATGTTTGTGCCTGAGCAGTTCCTACATGTATTTCAGAAGCTTAGGCCCATAGAACTTTTGGATAAAATTAAAAATACAGATGAATTCTATCCGTATACTTAACCAAGCAACTGATTTGGCCTAATTTTTCAGTCTGCAGCTGTAAATTCATTAGAAGTTGGAAAAAGAAGTTTTTAAAATAAACTTCAGCATGCTGGTCTTCATTTGCTGTGTGAGCAGTTTGCTGTGGTTTAAATCCTTTTCAGTGTCTTGGTCAGACTTATTGGAATGACATTTGAAGTGGTCATAAAAACTACATGAGTATTTTTAGTGATTTCCTTTGAAGTTTTTTTTCCCTAAAAATAGTAATGAAAGGGCTCTCTAGAGAGTTGCTTCTACCAACAGAGTTTTAAAAATTTGTGGTATAGCTAGACCTGTTTTGGTGAATTACAGTGTTAAGTCTCATAATTAGAATTAGAGAATCATAACTCACTTGAAGCTTTGTTTGACATGGGATATCATCTCAAAAATTGTCCACTGTCTTTTCTCTAAGCTTTTTATTTTTTCTCCATTGAATGGTTGTTGTAGTCATCCTGTTATAATAAATATATGATTTTGCCATTTGTGAAACAAGCTTTGTGTTGCTTCTTTGGGTTTACTGCATAATTGTATGATATTGTGGGACCCTTCCTATTTATAAGTAATTTTGGCTTTCATTAGTTATTGCAAGTAGCAGCTGTTTGTAATAGAATAGACTTTCACTAAATGTATTTAGATAAGCATTTAAAAGTGAAGACTCATAAATCTTTCCTTTAACTTTCTAAAGGGAAACTGCACTGCATTATGAAAAAGTCAACAGCAAAAAAAAAAAAATGAGGCAAGAAAAAATATGACCTCTTCTTCCCACAGTAATAGAATTACAGAAGAAAAGGAGGTAATGGCACTTCAGCTTTTTCCTCCTATTTGAAAACTAATTTATACCCAGACTTCAGGTGTAAGGCTTTCATAATAGAGTGAAAAAAAGACTGCAATTTATATTGGAAATAAAAAACCCCCACTAGTTAAGAATGAAAATTCATGAACTTTTTTATTTTTCCTCTTCTACTTCAGTGTAAATCCTGTGAAATAATTTAAGAGCATAAACTCTTTACACTTTGTAGAAATTGTGAAGCTGGAACAGATTGCCCAGAGAGGTGGTGGAATCTCCAAGATATTCAAGAACTGCCTGGACACAATCCTGTGCAATATGCTCTGAAATGGACTGGCTTGAGCAGGGAGGTTGGACTAGATAACCCACTGTGGTCCCTTCCAACCTGACCCATTCTGTAATTCTGTATTTTCACAACCTTTGGAATGATATGTCAAAATTGTAATCAAATGACTAGTAACTCCTCTCAGAATTCGTCAAGATCCAATAAATATACATAAAAATATATTTATTCTAAATGAACAGTGCTGTTGTTTTGGTTTATGTTTTAAACTCAATGAATGAAATATTTCAGACCATTTATGTAACGTGGCAGAATTTTGGAGCCTTTAGGCATGTGTGGGGAGAGATGTCTTCAGCTACAGGCAACTGCTTTAGCTTCATGTTTTTTTTCCTATGTAAAAATGCTTTATTTTAAAGTTTGCTTGATATATTTATATTTTTAGAGATTGCAGTTAAAAACCTGAAAAAATCAATACTTCACCACATCCAACTGTATTTTCTCTTTTTACTGATTTTTCCATGTCTCCAGCAAAATGTGTTTTAGGTATAAAACTTCTTGTCATTGTACCCTCTTAGTTTTTCTACTTTCATTCAGTGTCACTATAAAGAATTGTAAGGTAAATTGGATAGATACTACCAGCTTAAATGATAGAACACCAAGCATCATTTTTGAAATTTGAGCACTAGAAGTAACTAATAGAGTCTCATTAAACAAGTAACTGATATTGCTGGTTCTAAGGACGGAAACATTTATAGTATTGAGAAAAAGCTGCAAATAATTAATTCTGTGCATGTGAAAAGTTTTCTTAAAATTCAAGGAACTTAAGTATAGGTATGGGACTTGTGAATTTTGAAAACTTTTGTATGTAGGTGCAAAACTGAGAAAAATCACTATTTTTGGCACACAACCTTGCAACTGAAAGCTATTCTAACCGGGACTGTTGTACCACCATACAGAGTATCCCGAAACTACTTGTATTAGGATGGCATAAACTTGCAAAAGCTGTCCGTTGAGATTTTTTGAAATATTAAGGATGTCTTTTCAAATATAGGCTGTGAACCTAGGTTTCTTATTTAGAATACTTTCAGGTGATAATTAATGAGGAAGTTACTACCTTATCTCATTTAAAGACCGAAGGACTGAACAGTGACATGAATAGGGGGAACTGCATTAGTGGGAGGCAGCTTTTGCCTTGGCATATGATCAAACATACTATGCTGAGTGATCCAAGCTATGCTCCTTTATGCTTCGTTTTTTAACTCCTAATAAACTAGTTTAGTCTTCCTCGGGTGTGTAAAGCTACTTTTGACATAAGAGGAAAACAGAAGCAATGATGTAAAGGGATACACAAGAAGGAAGATAAAAAAGAGGAGTTGAGATGACCTAGCACTCCTTTTACTAAGGAAGAAACAATGTACAAAGATTCAGGAGGAAGGGGGAACCTGGTGTTTCTAGGCAGGAAGTGATAAAAAAAGGAGGTTTGGTTTTCCTTTTTTTTTTCTTTTTTTTTGCATGTTGGTAGAGACAGAGAATGTGTTGCTCTTGGTTTTGTTTTGGTTTTTTGTCCCTATCTGGTTATAAATTTCAGAAAAGAATTGATGAATGAATGGCGCCTATTTTTGAATTACATGAAATGTCTGATGGCAGTATTCTTTTCCAGGTTTCTGTTAAGTGCTAATGTATGCAAATTTATTGTGAAAAAAATAAATAATTATCAGAGAAAAGATATGTTAAGTGAGAATTAAAACAGAGTATATCCCAGAATTTGAAGTTGATGGACAGTGTGTTGTAATCACCTTAAAGAGATCTCAATTCTTCGTGGTTTGGGAAACACAGCTGGGTAAAAAAGGTGTGTAAAAACCAGCTTTTGTCCTTAGCTAGGATGATACATGTAGTTAGAGCAGGCGTGTGGGAAGTATTCATGTGAACACTTACCTGAACTCAGCCCTGTGCTTTGGGACTGAATGCAGTAACCAGAAACCTTACTTTTGGAACCAAACTTAACCCTGAGCTTTGGGGTTGGATTTGCTGGTGTCAAGGAAAGATTACATGCTAATTTATGTTTTTTTCTGTAAAGACATTCATAGTAATTACTTTCCTGTGGACTCACAGATTTCTGATAAAACTTGAGTTTACAGTGCACTTTATTAATCAGAGCAATCTGTTTCCACAGATACCTCGTTTTTCTCAAAGTTGGTGAGAATTTTATGTCAAAGAGTCTGCAAGTTCTTAATCAAATTTGGTTAAGACTGACTAATAGGTTCAAAATAACCCGGAAAGGATGACTTGATTTTTATACCTAAAAGCATGTCCGTTTTTTCCTCTAAAGACCAGGCTGCAAATTGAAATCATCAGTTCATTCTAATTTAGATTCACAAATGTTAAAATGTGCAGTGGTAACTATCTAGCTGACATAATGTCCCTTCTGAAAAAGACAATGATTTCCTAAATTACCTTATTGAGAGTTTTGATGTCTTAAAAAATTTGCATTATTTTTTTTCTTAAGCTACACTTTGATTAGGATTTCCAGAGGTTAAAATGCTTGGTTTTGGTGTAATGCCTGTGTGATGCATTGTAAGTTGTTTTTTTTTTTTGAAGGTCAATAATTGTTTCCCCTACCTCCTTTTTTTTTTTGATGAATAAATTCATATAGATATCTTAATGCATAATAAATAAAAGGAGGCAGTGAGGTTTTTGGGATTGGTCTCTGATTTTGGAATGTGATTGCTGCAAACGTATGTATGATAACCTTGTTTCATGATGAACTGCTTCTCTCCCCCTCAACTTTCTTAAGGGAAAAAAAATGATCAAATTTTATAAGGAATTGGATCTTTTAGCTAAAGCAGATTAAAAATAAAGCAGGACTGCTGGGGTGAGAAATTTATCAACAGGTAAAGTTGTAACAGCCTTGCTGAAAGTACTGGGAAAAAGTTTCTCAAAGTATGGAGGGACTTGTAAAGTTCATTTTGCTTATATTTAAAGTGAAAGGATAACAAAAACAGGTAAATGCAAACTATAGAGCGCTTTACAGTATCTTCTATCCATTCATCTTCTTATTTTGACTGGCTCTCTGTGCTCCTAATAACATCCTGAAGAGGAGATGTATTTTAAAAAAGCAGACAACAGATATTTTCTTTAATACATGCACTATACAAGAAAAGATTTTCTTAAAAAAACTAAATAGGATTTAAATTTTTTAAAATGTTTTATGAATGTACTTTAATGTATTTTGCAGTTCTAAGAATATGCACAACTCTTGCATGCAAAATATTTCTCTGCTATGTTTCTGCAGATTTGTAATTACTCAAAAGTTAATTGCAGTTGTGCATCATGATTTCATGATTAAACAGGGGGCTGCATAATACTACAAAACAGGATCTTATGACATAGTACAGGAAAAACAATTGAAATTTAAGTGAAAAAAGGCTCCATTCCATCGCGGTGTATGATGGAATTGGTAGCGTCTTAGATTGCTCACGGGCAGCAACATCTGACTTCAGTGCCTTAAGATGAAATGGTTGCAAATGTATTGCCTTGACTTTGTTTAAGCTTCAGTAAAAATAGGCCGGGTATTTCTGAAGAATTAAGTAAGATAGATGTAGTTTACTTTTGTTAAATAATGTTTCTTTTAAGGCACTACTATGTTTCAAAGCCTAGAGCTGAGCTTGGTAGAGAATGTGTTGTGTCAGCAAAGGGAGGGATATAGTTTGTGAGGAGGGATATACTTTGGCTTTAGCAAAAACAAAAGCAAATTCTGATGTGTCTGAATTAAAAACATTTGAGAAATGGTGTTTTAAAATACAAGGTTAGGGTTTGTCAGTAGGCTGCTGCAGAAATTTTTGAACACTCCATTTGTTCGCTTCAGTATTTCACTGAAGACACTCCGGTTCCACAGAGCCCTTACCCATAAACAGAGTTAATGCCCTAGTTAGAGAAATAAGTGGTTGTTGCAGGCTTTCGTCACTAAAACCATGTGCAGGGTTGAGAGCAGAGACACCCAAACTGGCTATGCCAGAGAACTTCCATGTAGAGTTTGGCAAAATAAATGTTAATATAATTTTTTTTTATAAATATATATATGTACATATATAAATGTAAATCAAAATTTGATAGACAACTAATTTTGGAATTTTACCAGGTATAATTTATTTCTTTGCATTACAAGAAAGTAATCGTTATGCAGGAAGAAAGGTATGTACCTGTTTGTTGTGATTACTTAAATCAGTCTGTAAATAGTTTGTTGATCCTAATGTATTTATAGCCAATTTTTTGTTTCATTAAATATGTGCTTATATAAAGTGCTATGACCTTTGAATTAATGAAATAGCTTATAAATTAAAAAGCATGTGTAGGCTGTTCCTCTACCAGGAAGCAGGAAATGAAGCAAGGTGCTCATACCATCTCAGAAAAAAAGGAGGAGTTGATTAAAAAATGTGAAGCATTCACCTGGATGCTTTTTAAAACTTACTACCTTCCCATTCTTTATTGAAAAGTCCATAAAACCATTTTTTCATTTATATTATCACTATGACACTTTATCTTAAGGAAATTAGGCTTTTAAAGACACTTCTTGTAATAACTTTCACTAAGCAAGTGCAAAATAATGTTTTCTTGAATAATTTCAGAAAAAGGACTGGAGTCCCAGCTTTCAGTTGGTAGTGCTACTTATACAGTATAAAGAAAAAAGCATACAGCAGTGCAGCGGTGCTGGCAGTTTCTCATTTCTTCCTTAATATTGATGACATTTAGGTAGCTTTGTTCCAAATACCTTGAAGAATTCCAAGGAACAACAATCTCTAAACTATATATGTGTCAACATTGTGGCATTGTTGTGAAAAAGGGAATATGGCCAGATGCTCTGTTAGGACGTGTACATAGAAGTTTTACTTGTGATGAACGTGAAATAATTCTTGTGAGCTGTGCTACAGAGAGCAAACTTTATCTGCAGTATGGTGTCATATCTACCATATTTCAAGTATAAAGTGTGGAGGCCAATCAGAGCCAGTTTAGAGGAAAATAACAGAAGTAATAAGACATTTAGAGAATGTTCCTGGACAGAAAAAATGAATGAGTAAAGAATAAAGGAGGACTTAATTTAGTAATCTTCAACTATGCAAAAGCTTGCTGAAGAGAGACAAAAAATAATGGGATTTCTAAATCCACCTACAATCAAGATGAGAAAAGAAAAGCTTTGGCCTAACACAGATTTGTGCTTCTTTCAAAAGAGTTCTTACCAGAAGCTTGTAAATTTGATCAATTTGCATTCTCTATGCAGATTTTGTCTGGATTTTTTCAGACTGAGGTTTCTGAAAGGTTTCAGTAGTATAGATTCCTTTATTTTTTGAGAACAAAGACATTTCAGATGAGGAGGGTTATACTTTGTCGCTAGCAAAAACAAAAACCAATTCTGACTTTGCATTTGATTAGCTCTGATGCCTTAATGGAAAATGATTCAAAAACTTGAAGCTTGTCAGTTCAGTTCTCGTTTCATTACTGGGTTTATGCATATGTATGTATTGAACTTGCAACATATATATAATCCTATGAAATTCAGGAGATCCTGGGGTTAAAAATATATTCACTTGCCATACTGAGTAAAACAACACTCTTTTCCAACTCAACTTTTCTTCAAACACAACTGACTCTGTGTTGGAGATATATCCTTTGCCAGTCTGGTAAATATCTGATTCATTTTCTCAAATTGAAATAGTTGGAAAAAAAGTAGTACCTTGTGTACTACTATGTTACTATTTGTGACATGAGTTAATGATCTGCTATATTCCTCTGGATCTGCGAAGATAGGCATCTTTGCGAAAGGATGGCAGGAAATATGTAACAGCTTTTTCTATATGAGTTAAAGATGGAATGTAAGGAAATGAAGTAAGATTTGGAAAGAACATTTTCTCCTCCCCGATCATATGTGTAATTAGCCGATCATTAGCTGTGTCCTTTGAACCATCACTTGTTTTCAGATGATGTGTGACCACATGTTTCAGAAGTTTTGTTCATGGTACTCTTTTATCAGTCTTCCTTTCTATGATATTTACTTGTTTTACCTTAGAATTATATATGTAAATCAGTTTGCAAGTGAACCTGTGAATACTAACATCAGTTTTCCCTAAGCACTCGTAACCATCAGTGCTTGTTTAATGGCTGTGCTGCACTATTTAAGTATACAGCAGCATTTTTTTTTCTTACTTGGGAGTCTCTTTTCTTCATGGGTGAAGGATGCATGTATAGGAAAATGAGGTTCTGGCCAGAGGACTTTAAAAAAAAGTGTGATGATGGGAGGACTTAATTGGTAGATACTATTAGATTTCTGTGTTACTGTCATTTTTATCTCAACAAGGTAGGAACGTCTTCTCTATATGGACTGTAAATTTTTTAAACTGTCCTATACTTTCTCACTTGTAATTATACATTTAAAGGAAAGTGGGATATTATGCATAAAAACAGAACACAGGTCAATGTGTGTCTAACAACCAGATTTGACTGGCGAATTAAATGGAAAACAAGGCCGTCCCCTACAAAATGTTCTGCACACATGCTATTATGATGATATTAACACTTGAGTTTCTTTTTAAATATTAAAGGACCTATTCCTAGACTATGATAGCTTTTGTTTGCCAGTGAAATTGTGACTAATCCCAGGAATGCACAATTACCGTATTTTTGCAACACTTCACCTGTATTTGATACCTCTCACTCCCAAAGGTTTCTTTTGTTTTGGTGTTTTTCCCCTCTGCTGCTTTTAGTCTTCTCTCATAGGATAAATCAGTGAAATCACCTGTAAATGAATAAGTGAATTGACTATATATAGTTAGTTTCATCTTGTATGTAATGTTAGTAGCTTGCAAAAGCAAATTCTCAGGATCATATACGTTGGAGTTACTGGATCTTGAAGAGCTTCTGTTGCCTCAAGCAAAATTCTGAGGCTGCTTAATCATTTCTCTTCTGGGAACAACAGTAAATCATCTGTGAATTTAAATCTGTTTGAAAAGGTAACTTACACTGGAGTCTCTCTTGGCATATATTAGGCAAAACTGCAATTTATACCCTCACAGAGTAGGCATAAATTTCCTTATATTTACTAGAAATCATTGCTTATATGCAAGGTAAGCTTCCAAGTGTCACCAACTCATTAGTTTTAAATGAATGAAAAAGCAGGTTCAACACACAGATGAGATTTACAACTATGCCGAATTCTGTTAAAAAAACTGTATTGTGACAGGAGTTGAAAGGGCTAGTTTTCATCTTATAATACTGAGAGTTAAAAGTTGTTCAGTGTTAGCCTTTGTTTATCAAAACTTTGAGAATTTTTACTAGGTTATGGCTTAGATAAAAATTACATGGCTTCTATCAAGCAAAACTTCCCTTTTATTTTTAGCTTAGGATAAGGATGTTATAATATTCTTTACTTCTAAAATACATTTTACTGTAAAATGCCAGGGCCTCCCCACCCTGTCATCCTCCGCTGTATGAATGTACTGAGCCTTGCAAAATGAACGTGCTGGGATCCTGATGTTCAATTTACAGTTAAGAATATAGGGGCCTAACGAGGTTACAGGGTGTATTAAGGATTATTCAACAGATGAGCATGGCAAGGAATAAAATGTTGACTTCTAGTAAGGATGTCTTTTGCATTTTTATAAGATCAGCTATTGATGCACCATAGTATTGGTTTAATGTTACTACAGGATTGTTTTTTATTGTATATTTATTGTATTATATGATATATTTGGTAAAGAATCTTTTGTAGTGCTTGGCATATTTGGGTTTCCTGTCTACTGTTAAGAGTTACATCAGAAATGAAGTTGGTAGATTCTTGTATGTTGTTTGAAAAGATATTAGTTGATTCTAAAAGCAAGAGAGCCACAAAGCTGTTACATAAAAATATTTCTTTCTGGTTTTAACTTAATGAATAATTTTCTTACTTCTCTGTACTTTTGGATAGTGCTGTGACTTTGCTTTGTTGCGGCTATTTATTAAAAAATCCTGGTGAACCCTGGCAGATGGTAATGTTCTCTGCAGGTTTCACCCCACACTAGCTCAAAGTCATAATGTTTTTCACTTTAGAATGGTTTTGGTGTGGTGTGTGTTTTTTGTTTCTGTGTTTTGTTTTGGTTGTTTTTGTTTTGTTGTTTGGTTTTTTTTTTTTTTTCCCCTTAGAGAACTTCACTCTCTGGAGTTTCCCCATTGTAACTCTTCCTGACATTTGCTCTCTACTTGAATTGATGAATGGTTGGATTTTAATCAATATTTTGTCACAAGTAGCTGGCTTTTGTGGTGCCATCACATTCGTGTAGGAATTGACAGAATGAGTCAAATCCTCACTGGCTTTTGCGGTAACTATTATTACAAAAAAAATCCATTAACTTGAGGTCTGTGTGAATGGAGTTCACTGTTTAAAGTTCTTTCATATACTGCTGTCAGATTGTAGCATTTAGGAAGTGTGAATACCTGTAGGGTTTTGCAACTAGTAGCTATTTCCTTTAAGATTTTTTGTTTTACTGTTAGTGTCAGAGGTCATGTGTTTATAAATTACAATGAATATGTTTTTTGGGGTAATAACAGTAGTGAGTCTTTCATGAGATCTTTGTTTCAGCCTTTCAGGTTATCTCATGGCTAAAGTAAAAGAGAAGCTAGCAGTTCTGTTTTTTTTTTTTTTTAAGTGTGAGAAGACAACATTAAAGTAAGTGTGTGTGTGTGTGAGATATCCTAGTAAGACTAATGATTACCTGAAATACTTGTCTGTGCTTTTGAAGCTTAACCCTTTTGCTCATCCATCAGTCAGCAGTGGCAGGTAGTGACCATTAGGTGGATTCATTAGCACCCTGCAGCCTTCTTGTACGGGGTGACCCACATCTGTCTTCATTAGAAGTTTGCTACTTGCCAGTAGTGAACAGATGGGTCATTATAGCCTACACTGCCCTCTGGGCATACCTGGAGGACGGGCAAAGTCGTCCGGTGCAGGACACAGATGTGTATTTGCTTCATAGAAATGGGACAACATATTTAGGATAAGTCTAATAACATCAGTTTTTTTCTTCAGACTGGCTAGCTTATACTTAGGAATTTTAATTTTATAATTATTTATTTTGTCTGATGCCAGCTTTGAGGACATGAAAGTATGGCTAAAACAGACTTGAATTATGTGTGACTATTTCTTAAAAAAAATATTATGGCATATAGCATATAGCAATGCTGAACTGTTAGTATTTTCATTTGAGCTTTAGGTGCCAATTTCAGCATCTCACTTTCTTTTTCTAGAACTGAGATATTTTCTATAAAAATTAAGATTTTTTTTTTTTGAAAGACTTCTATGAGGTAAGGCTGAAGGTAAAATGCATTTATAATCCTATTGTCAGGAGAGGAAAATAAAAGCCTGGTTTCCTTATTTCTTCATGCTCTTTACACTGCATGAATTTAAATCCTATTCTACCACCATGGTTAAAAACATTTTTGAATAAAAACCCACCCTATTTGTCAATTATTCACTATGAGTTGCCTTTTTTCAAAATTTTGGAGCAGTTAAACATGTATTTTCAGTGTTAGCAGCATTATAATTGCTATTCCACTTCAGTGTTTTTTTGAGAAAATTCCTTTCATCACTGTGTTTAAGAATAGCACTCTTAAATGTGAGACAAACTGATTACAGCCAGAAAGCCTGATTATGCCAACAGCTTCTTCCCTGGAATACTCTCCCAAATGAAACAAGAATTACCTTTACCAGTGAAAAAAGGCTCCCATTACCACTTTAAGAAAGTGTTGCTGCATTAAAAACCCCCACCCAATGTGTTCTCTCCTTTACTGGACCAACCTTACCCTCCACTTAGGCATATTTTCTATAGGAGGACTTCAATTATTATCAAAAGATTTTTTTTCTTTAGCTTTTTGTAGTAAACTGCTACTCACTGGGAAGTTGTTTGCTGTTTTTAAATAAGTATACTGTTTCTCTCTTCGTGGTTTAGGATAGATACTAACTTTGTCCAGTTCTTTTTATATTCCATGTAAGTGAGTGTGACTATATGCTTTTTTTTGGTGGCACTCAAAGTAGATTTTAAAGGCAAAAGTATTTCTGGACTTTTGTCTCTGTTTGTTACAACAAGCACATTCTCTTTAGGAAAGTATGATCTTGTCCCATAGTTACATCTCATGTAAGAATAAGAATTGCCCACATCGTTTATATATAAAAAAAATAAAATAATATGGTCATCTTCTTTAGTTAAAAATTAGGAACAACTTTTGTTTAATAAATTTTAAAATAAAATAGATGTTACATATTTAGTGAAAAATACCATTACTGAAGTTTTTCATTCACTTGAATGAAAAAACTGTAACGTTTGGAGTTTTATTTGTAACAGATGAATTGGACAGCTAACAAAAAACATACTTTCTACTTGCAGTAGAGGTGATTAATTCTGCTTGGTGCATGGAAGGGAGCATTAATAATTTCTTGTGAGAAGTGCAGTATCTTGCTGCTGTAGCTATGTTCTACCGATTTTTTTTTTCATGTGTTTGTTGTGCATGATGAAGAGTTGACAAAACCTTGTTGCTGTATCTTAAGAAAAATACTGAAATTTATTCATCTTTTCAGTTTTTGAGAAATAGCATCCTGTGTTAGCATGTTCTATGTATTTACAATCTCTGATTACCTAGCAGTAAAGATGACATTCAGGGTCCATCTGGAATATTTGCATGTATTTACATTGTTTGCAAAAGCCATTAAAATGATCTGAGAGGCTCTGATTTAAGATGGTGCAGGTAACCTCAATACAGCCGTGTTGTATCTGTAGTTTATGATACAATCTTTAATTATATGATGACACTATGTTTTCCAGAGAATCTTGCCTTAGGGTATACAGAATAGATAGTGTTCACTGAGTGAAGTGCTTTTTCTTTATTTCTTTTTTATCTTCCTGTTCTGCATGAACTCTATACTATATGTGGCACATCCTCTTTACCATGTTCTGAAATGCAGGTGATTAATTTCCTTTCCAGTGTTCCTCTGCTGCTTATTGTAGAGTTTTTTTTAACCTTTTTACAAGCATAAAATGTGCCATCTTTCTGTGACTCCTAGTCATGTTAATTTTCACTGCTGCAGTCCTCTGCTCTTTTTTTGGTAACTAGCATTAGACCTTTCATTCTTAAACTCATTCTTTGTACATCTCTGATTCTCTGTTTCCTCATTAAACACTCCTTTTTTTTTTTTTTTTTTTTTTTTTTTAACTTACAACAGTCAGCTTTCCTGATACAGGTGAAAATTACAAGTCATTTTCATTCTGCTCTTTAGATATGTGAAAAGGATATATTCTTTTGAACTTCTCTACATTTATTAAAGCCACTGATTCTGTCTGTGTTATGATGTGTTAATATCAATAGAAAGAATGGCAGTGTTTTACTACTTTGTTGACAGCATGCTTACATTTACCATGATAATTCGTAGTTAAGGGATAGT
The DNA here is from genome assembly GCF_036250125.1 of Pseudopipra pipra. Classification (NCBI taxonomy): domain Eukaryota; kingdom Metazoa; phylum Chordata; class Aves; order Passeriformes; family Pipridae; genus Pseudopipra; species Pseudopipra pipra. The sequence continues at coordinate 24,392,424 of NC_087552.1, read as the reverse complement.
GGAATGATAGATACTTTTCAGTGGCTTCATAATGGCACATAGAAATGCAGAGTTAACTTTCAGTGTTTAAGAAATTGAAGAATCACAGATAGCTGTATTTGACAGACATAACATTAGTTTTAAATAACTGGTTTGGTGTAGTTCTGTTAATCATTGTTTATATCTCCAGAACATTTTTTACAGACTGTAAAATTACCAACAGTAATTTAAATTTTTTTTTAAAATTCTACATTTTGCCTTTTTATCTAATGACTATTTGAAAAATAGGTATGGGAATGTGGAAACCAACTAAAGGCTTTGTAATGACCCTTGATAGGACCTGAAATGCCTCAGTATAAACAGTGAAACTGTAATGAATTTATTTACTAAAACTAATAATTATGTATTAATGAACTTTCTATTACCTTGTAAATAGTAGACCCTAGTAATTTTCAGATGGTGATTATCTGAAAGTGAGTTGTCTGATGACTTTTAGCTGATATTTGTCAGTTCATTTAAGTACATGCTCTTAAGGCCTTCTGGAAAAGGTATTGTCATGTGAATACTATTTGCTGTGATTTAATTACTTCTATCATTGTTTAATCAGGTTCTCATTCGGGTTTGATAGGGTGACATACTGTGTTAGATACCGGCACTTGCATGTTCAGGTGAACTACCACTGTCATGGTTATATGTTTAATCTGCGGTGTATCTGGATATCACATCTTCTTGTTTATGCAATTTTTTTATTGCATGTTATTTTTTTGTTCAAGAAATATGCTCTAGATGTTCCTATTCTTGAAGCGCTTGTATCGTTGTTGTGAGTTGCGCTCCACCTATTTTTACCATTTTATGTTGTATTTTGATCTTATTCAGACCTCTTTTTTTCTTTAAATGAGGAAAAACGATTTACCAGCTTCCTGAAAAAGTTTTCTGCAGATGTAAGAATTTTTATTTTTTGTATTTGAATACTCCTGACAAAAAATGAATCTGCAGAGGACGATTCTGTTTCTGTTCAGGTTCCATGTGTATTAGATTTGTGATGTGCTATTCTGAAGATATTTGGTAGTTTAGATTAAATCGCCTGCTGATGATAGAACTGGCTGGTCTCGTTCAGTCATCCCACTGTGGAACCCCCTACCGTCCCCTATCAAGGCTACCTATTGTTTGTGCTGTTCTAATGAGACCCTCTTGTGGAATTCATGTTCTGGCCTGTAACCTTGTCTTGTTACAAACTGCTTTGTCTTTTAATATATTTGACTTCCTTATTCACAACCCAGTTTTTAAATTATCTTCTGCCAGTTTTCACAGATACTCTTTCAGATTGAAAAACCCATGTGCTGAACAAATACCGTCAAGGGAAATGAACTTCATATGAGTGTAGCAGCGTGTGTTAGAATTTCTTTTTTTTTTGAAGTGTGACATTTTGACTGTAGGATCTTAAAGAAACCACCATGCAAAATAAAAAAACTTTGACCTTTTTTTGTGTAGAAACCTCTGCCATGTATTGTGTGTGACAGCAAGCAGAGTAGATAATCCATCAGGTTTATGACCAAACAAATATAACTATGTTTTCTTCACAGGAACATTTTGTTAATTTTGTGCCCAGATAAAATGTGAAAGATACAATACAAGTATTAATGTAGCTGTCAACACACTTTTTCTCCATTTAAAATATGACCTTATAAGTGTGAACTGAAGACCATCAGCAAAAGTGTGATTTTTGCTGATAAAATAATGCTACTTTGCAGATCATTCATTAGAGCTGCTTGATCTTTTCTTCAGTGGGTTATCTCTTTGAATTTCAACAGGTGCTGGAGTGACTTTTTAAGACATCTGTTTATTCATTAGAAGTGGGTGCATATGAACTAGCACTCCGAATGAACTAACATGCTCTAGAATTTATGAGAATTAGTGCTTGGCAATTACTGGTGCCGATCTGTATAGTGTGAAGTTATTGTGGGAATATAAATATCGTGGCATAAAACGACACATCAACAAAAATATCTCTTAACAGCAAGGAAGCAATCTTATGTTAACATAGTGTTAAAGCTGCACTCTATTATGTACCAGTATACATCCTGTTGAAGACTACCTGATGCAGGATCTTCTCAAAACTTCAGGGAAGAAAATAGGGAGTTCTGCTCAGAGCAATAGGAAGAGAGATAGAACAGTGCAATTCTCTATCAGTTATAATCCTTTACTGGGTGGCTTGATTAAACATTAAAAAATTATGGAAGGAAATAATTTTCTTAAGTGGGACCTTTCAGAATTAGTGTTACTTCAAAACCAATTCATTTTCATGCCTGATGTTTATAGCTTCAATGCAGATCAACAAATTTGACCCTTTTAAAAAGATTGCTGCAATTTAGCATCATTAACTATTTTCAGCATGATATTAATTAGAATATGCAAGTTAGTTGAGCTTTTTGGAGATTAAATTAATTTGATAGAGGCAGTATTGATACAGGGTAATACTGCTGTAATATTATTTTATGTTATTTCTCAAGAAGAAATTGTTTATTGTATAAGGAAATCTTAATAGAATTAGCTTTTGGTATCTGTAGCTATGTAGTAATTTGTGTCAATGCTTCTCAAAAAACTGAAATATCAGAGGTCAAGAAAAATCTGTGATATGTAATGCTAATATAGCAAATTTTTGTCACTTCTAAACTTTTAGCCTCATTTGAGAGGTATGGAGGTTTTGACCAATTAGTCTTTAAGTATTATATCTTAGTACTTAGCAGCTGCTGGAGTCACCCTCCGAAGAACACAGATATAACTTTTGTTGTTCTTGGACAGGGCAGATAGGGGAGTAGTATTAAACTTTTAGCTGTAAGTGTTTTACAGTTACAATGATTGTGCTTACATTAATATGGCAGAAGCATGGGAAGTTCTCAAGAGAGTAAGGTTTGACAATTTAACTTGGGGTTTTTAAGATCCTGAGAAGCTGTCTGGATGTTTCATGATGTCTTGGACTTCATTTAGGCAATCTAAATACTTTATCCAATCCTTATTGAATTAGTAGGAAAACTTTCCTTACTGAATGGAATTTGGACTACTTTGTCTTTATCTGATAATAACGTGTGTCTTAACTGCAAATAGAACAAATCATTTGACTTTTCTAATAGCATAAGATTTGCAAAATGCATTTGTAAGCATGTGGTTTATAGAAATTAGTATACCTGAAAAAAAATTAGAAATAATCTGCCTTGTTCAAAGAAAAATATGGATTGAATGAGAGAAAGCTATGGGAGAATCCCCTGTTTTCAGGTTTTGAAAATGTGTTGAATGAAGACAGTTTGAACTTGAGCTGTTCTCTATTCAATGCATAAAATAAATGTAAGGGGACTAGGATCTGCGAAAAGCCTGTTGCTTGTCTGCGTTGTGTGAAGTATCCAGGAGCCAGAAAGTGTCAGACTTTTAAATATAATAATGCTACCACTTTCAGGTTCTGTGCTTTGATGTACCAGGCAGTAAATGGAGAAAAAAAAAAAGTAGACTGTGACATAGGCTTACAATGTATGTGTAAGATAGTTGTATGCTCACAACTCACTGTGCAGTGAGTTTTATTTTAGCCAGTACAAACGGATGTGTTGTGTATATATAGTAGTTCACAAAGCCTAAGTGATTTTTGGATCAGGATTTTGTTTTAGTATATTTCCTAATACTTAAGGACAACTAATTTGATAGTACTTTAGACCTTTAAAAACACTTCTTCAGTCAGCAGAGCTCCAACAGACTTTTCGAAGTAAGCTTAACATAGTTTGCCTTTGTCTATGTTTGCATTTATACCCTTTTCAGCTACACTTCAGTTGTATGTGGCAGTGACATTGTCTTGAGCTGATTTACATTTCTTAGTTTAGAAACTATTAATGGCTCAGGGAGTACTGTAAAAGCCATTAATACCAAAACTGACATCTGGCAGGTCTTACAGCAAGAAGAAACAGAATTTCAATTTCTAGTTCTGTCTGTATGTAATGCATTTTGGGAACTATCACTTTGAAGAGAAAACTTATAAGTTACAGGGCAACAAAATGGTACAGATGTACAAAAAATATAGAAATTAACATCATCATAGTGTGGAACAGGATTTTTATAGTAGGTGGTATTTACACATTAGGGAAAAGTAATGTTTGCAAAATAGAGTGATATTTGTAATACTTATTGAGAGATGTGCTTGTTTCAATGATGGCCTCTTGTTAAGCATGCAGATGTGAAAAATAGGTACTTTAATTGCCACAATAAAGACTTCCATGTCTTAGAAACAAAAATAACATATTGAAATCTCAGTGGCTGGTGAGATTTTTTTTTTTCCCCCCAGAAACCTCAATATGTGATTTATAGCTTTGAAAGTCATAGAATCAGCCAGGTTGGAAGGGGCCTCTGAGATCATCAAGTCCAACCCTCGATCCAACACTGCCGTGGTTATTAGACCATGGCACTAAGTGCCACAACCAGTCTCATCATTCCATCTTTACCTTTAACACTTTCTTTTTTCATCTAGTTCTTACAGAACTGTTGTTCCATATTCCCTGTAACAAGCACTTCAGGAAATACCATCCGGTTAACTATGCAACTTCCTGCTGTAATATTATATGGACTGCTTGACCTATAAACAGTAAATCTGTTTATATTGATAAAGTGAATTATTATCTTGAAAATTTTCAGTTATATCTGATCTGATCCACTAGCATTATAAAATGATTTGATTATTTCAATATCTTGCAGCTTAGCTTTTGGAATTGTGAGGCTGCAGTTTTTATATAATTGGAATTTTTTTTTTTTTTACTTTCATAATAACTTATCACTTGGCTGAATTTTTCCATTCTTAATTTCTGCCCACAGCTGAAATAATGTTTTTGAGAAATGTGAGAAAAGCTGTCATGGTGTGTTGTGTGGTTTTGGTTTTTTGTGAATTTTTTTTTTTTGCTCTTCTTTTGTTTTGTTTAGTTGGTATTTTGGCTTTTTTTTGTGTCACTGTGAAGTACGCTGCTGATTTATTTGTTTTGAAGAAATTATAAGATACTTTCTGACACACTCATAACTTTAAAAATAGATGAATGTTTTCTCTTTAAAATGAGCTACTAAATGGATGTAACTCTGTTAATTGCTTGACTAACTCTAGTCCAGTATTCTAATTGTTGGTGATTTTTTTTTTTTTAACCAGAAGCTGTCTAAAATGAATGAGTGATTTATGAGCTCAGGAGAAAAGACATAGGATTACATCTCATTTACTAAACTTTTTACTGAGGAGCTCAGGGGGCCTACCACTTTATGCATGGGAGCACTGCATGTTTAATTATCTCCACTGGTAAATATTTACATCTGAGGCATCCATCAACATCTTTCTTGGCCCAGAGGATGGGTTTTTAAGCATTGCTAAATCCAAGATTGTTAGTCAGGAATAAGTTTATTGGCAGCAATTTTCTAAACTATGTGACAATGGAAAAGATTTCATTGAGATAACTAGTTTCACTAAGAAATGCTATAAATGATTGTAGACTCCCAGCTCATACCTATACTCTATCAAATTTTGTATAACTGATATCATCTAGTGCACTCTAAAAGTCTGAATATGAGGAAAAAAGAGGTGAAGGAGCACTGTAGATACTTTCACAAGAAATGGTTGGCTTGCAATCTTGTGTTGAAAGCCTTCACTGACAGCCCTGGCTGGGGAATTCTGTGCATCTGTCTTGCATATCAGATGCTCTGTCAAAAAAAGGGTACAAATGAGTAACACAACTTGAAGATCTTATTTCCTTTTCATTAATATTAACTGGCTATGCTTTGCTTTCTCATGCAGGGTATTTAGTAACGTATATTTAACAAGGAAAAGATTTATCAAACTATAACCTGCTAAAGCAGAAGAGCAATGCCTGAACAAGGTAGAAGTATCAAATGTAGCTGGCATTCTTCAAAATAAAGTCTGTTATATGTAAATGTTGGTTTGTTTTTTTTCTTATAAGATAGATAATATATGAAATTAATGAGAAACATAGGTTTCAGATAATCATATATACCGACTACAAACAGACAATGCCAAGGACAATGGTACAGTGGGATTTAAACACACTTTAAATAAAGGAAATTGTTACAAGTTGACAAAAATAAATGTCTTTTCAGAATTCAATTTTTTTCCCAGAACTAGAGTCTGACTGCAAGTTAAATTTAGGTCAGTATAACTATTATGAAGTATAACTATACAAAGGTACATGTATTTTTAGTCCTCCTTATTTAGCCCATCCAGTATTTTTAAGTATATTCTTCTTGATTTTTATCCAGTAGGTAAACGCCTGAGGGAGACTTTTTTACGTCCTTGTAGTTCCATTAATTGATATGGAATTGAATATGTGAGGCAAGGTTTAAGTACCAGGATGGGGAGACTGCAGGTGTGTCCTCTGTGGGAAGAGGACAGAAAATGTCTCCTGCCTGACAGAGCCATTTCCAGGCAGCTCTGCAACAGACCCCACACACAGAATACCTGAGCCCATCAGCCAATTTGGTGCCTCAGAAAAAACGTTTTCAAGGAAATGCAGAAAATATCATACAGGCAAAGGAAGAGGGAACAAAAAGAGTGGGAAACAGCAGAGAAGGAAGTGAAGGTTCTCCAGGCATCAGAGCACATTTTGCCCTGCAGCCTGTAGAGAGTCCATGCTGGAGCAGATTTTTCTTGACAGGAACTGTGGTCTCTGGAGAGCCCATGCTGTGGAAAATTTTCTGAAGGACTGCAGCCAGTTGGGAATCCATGCTGGAGTGGAGTAGAACTGTGAGAAGGATGCAGTGAAGGAGAGAAATAAGTATGTACTGTCTGCAACTCCCATCCCCTAATGCCACCTTGGGGATGGTTAGAGGAGTCTGGAATGAAGGGGTGAAGTTGAGCCTGGGAAATGTGGGGAGGAAAGGTGTTGTTTTAATGTTTGTCTTTTTGTTTCTTGCTCTCTGAATCTATTTTAACTGGCAATAAATGGAAGTCAACTTTCCATAAGCTGAGTCTACTTTGACCATAATGGTAATTGCTAAGTAATCTCCCTTGTTTTATCTTGATCTACAGGCTTTCTCTTTCTGTTTTCTCCTCCTGTCCCTTTAAACAAAAATAGAGGTTTGGCATGTGAAAATGAGTAGTTTTCTTGGTTTAGTTTAAAATTATCTATATAGAGAATGCTGAACCAGAAAATTGAGTTTATGGAAAACACAGCGCTCTTCAGTTTAATTCTGTGCTTTCTATTTCCTGCCCAATAGTTGTTTTTCCATGTGATCCTCAGTGGAACTTTTTCTATGTTCTCTGTACATTGTTACTGACAAATAGACTGAAGTTCAGGATATTGTAAGTAAAATAAGATAAAAATGGTCAATATATTGTCTTGCTTGGGATGTAGCTATATCATATGTGTCCTTTGTCTGTCACTCCTGACCCTACACAGCAGTTGGTGGCTTTGTTGCTTACCGGATCTGATAGTAGCTTCCCTGAGCTGTGGGCTTGGAGCTTACAGGCTATCAGCAGAACTCTCGTTCCCTCCTTAGCCTCCCAGGCAAGGTGAGGCCATGTTGAGGACTAGGGACTTCCTCACAAGACTGAAAGTAAGTTATCACAGATGATCCCAGCTTGGTTGGATCTTCCAGGAGAGATATGCACAAAGGCATATCCCACCCCACCAGACTTGGAGGAGATGGGAGTCCTGGAAGCTCTGGGTTAGTCACTGGACTATTTAGGTCAAACAAACTGTCAGGATTTATGTATGTATTTGCCTTCAGTATATTGGATTGGTATTTTTTTGAAGTATTTCTTTATATACTTGGTGAGGAAATACAGATTTTATGAATAACTTCTAAACCAGTTTCAGTGAACTGTTTTTGCTTAAATTTAGGATTAAAATCTGTGTTAGGGTTCCTGTTTCCTCAGCAAAGTAAGGATGAAAATGCTTTCAAGTATAAGTGAATTTATTAAGAATTCATTTCAATAATCCATGTGCAGCATTCAAAAATTTTAGATTCAAGATAGCATAAATATCCAATAGAGTTTTCTGCTATACAAAATAAATGTATCTTAATTCATGATTGAAGTGGTTCAGTGTTCCTATACTTCCAAAATATACAATGGCACTTTTCGTAAGGGAAAAAAAATCTTTCAATTAAAAGCACTAGTATGATTTTGACTTGTTTCTACCACTGATTGTAATTATATTCATAGGTATCTGTGAATCACAAGCAAAATTTGTAGCTTCTGTCATGTCTTGCTTGTCCTACAGAATAGAATAAAAAGAGTTTCTGAACTCTTAAAGTCTGTAGCTGATTGCAAGTGTAATTGTGTGCTTAAATAGTCTTAAATTTGTTTGTTTGATATGTGTTCCCACTCAGTCTAGACTACAAAATACTCTGATGCTAGTATAAATATTCTGTTTTATCATAAATCATTCAATAGGACAACTTGTCCTGTAATATCAGTTTGATGAAAGGGTAAACATAGGAATTAGTGATTTTAATAATAAAAATTAATTCTAATAGCTTTTTATAGCAGAGTTGCTCAGAACAAAAATCTTTCCTAGTGTAGTGGTTAACTTGCATACAGCAGTTTTGCTGTATAAAAAAGCTTTTTTTTCAATAAAAAAAGCTATTGTAATATAAATAGATCTTAATAGGTTGGGTAAAAACTTAGTAAAATAGAACATACTGATCTTTAAAATTTAGGAAAATATAGCTAATATTACTAAATTTTATTGTAAGCAATATATCTAAATTAATTTATGACACTGTGTCTATTATTGATTGAAATAATTATATTTTTTCCTGAGAAGATTGATATCCCATTAAGTGTCGAATATAACACTTTGTTTTACATACTTATGAAGGCTTTGCTGTCTGTAAAGTTAGTGAACTTGTCAAATTATAAAATGAAGAAAAACATGTCTATTTTTTTACTTTAACCTTGTAAGTTAACTTTCTGTCTCTGAGACTGGGCATAATTTCATATCCCGTGTCTGGGTTGCAGTGTGGGAGAGATCACTGTAAGAATGCTGTTTCATCAGAAGGAGTCAATGGGTCTTTTTAACATTCACTACAAATAATAGTAATTTTTTTCTCAATTAAAGGAAAGGCAAATCATTATACAATAAATGTTACAATTTCTGGGATGCTTTCTCATAGATTTTCACATTTAGTTGGGAACCTGATGCATCTTAGGGTTTGTAGATGGAGTGGAAAAGCTGCCTATGTATTACTAACCAAAGTCTGTATAACTTAACCAGAGTTAAAATGTTTCAGCTCTCCCCTGTGTGAAGTATTTTAAGTAATGGATGTGTTAGGACTGTAAGTGAAATAGTCTCAGTTGAACTGTTATTATTCTGGCATTTTGAAAATATATTTTCTCTTGAGTTGCTGGAAGTGGCTTTGAATGCCAGATGTAAGTGCTGACATTTATAATGGAGGGGAGTAGCTTGGTTAGGCTGCCAGGTATACATATACAGAACTCATATTATTCTTTTGCTGCTATTCAAATTCAGAACTGTTGCAATCCATTCAGTCTAAGGAGGAGACACATTAACACAGCTGTGTGCATAAACATTTGCTTGAATGTTATCTTTTCTTAGATTTAAAAAAAAAAATTGTCATGTACCACTGCAATTTTCAGAGCAGAACTAAATCACAACTATTATGTAGGGTTTTATTTAAAGTTTTTATTCCAGGTACATAACTTTAAGGACAACATCTTTCATTTCACTATCCCAGATCAATTCCAAAGTTGTTTTTCTATCTTCTTTAACCACGTGATCTGTTTGTACTAGGCTTACTTGATCTAAACCTGTTTGATTTTTAAAAAATGCCTTGTTTTGATCATGTGGGACAGATTTCTTTTCTGAAAAACAGAAGCCATGATAACTCAGATTAATGTAATTTATGTTGCAATTGCATGAAGAAGTTCTGCAGATGTAAAATCCCTGCAGTTGTGTAAGTTGGAAAGAACATACTATGAATTAGGCGCTCAATCACCAGTTACAGTTCACAAAAACCCATTAGTGTTGTATTCTAATAGCAATCTCTCTTGTTATTAAACCTATATTATTCTAGTAATTTAGGAAAATCCTGAGTTGGTATAAGATTCATACCAGAAATTCTTTAAACAACCAACATTTTCCTAAAATTGTACTTAAATAAAATTGATTGTACTTTTTGTATGAGGGGAAACACTTCTGAGGTGGAAATGTGCTTATGGTCTCACTCAGTAAACTGAAAAAATAGTGATGATAACAGCATTTGAGTGCTTCAAACTATGGAGAAAATGTGGAAAAGTTGATTATTTGGTAACATACTTAAAAGTTTTAGTGTGTTGTGAAGGTAGTTATTGCCTGTGGCAAAGGTATTAAACTCCTTTAGAGAATTACATAGTCACAGAATACTCTTTTATAAGAAGTTGGAGAGATCTCAAGACTTCATATGCCCACACATCCTCCCATTGACTGGTTAGTAGTTGATCTATATTTGCCTTGAAATGTATCTAAGTGTTCACTTTTAACTTCACACAAAACTTATGCATACATTAAGCAATTGCTGGTTTACTTTTGTGTGTAGACAGTTGTGGCATGAGTTATGTTTTTTCAGGGTTTTCTGAGATTTGGGCAATATGAAATGAGAATTCTGTTTCAAAAGAGCAGTGTAAAGTAAGCCATATGTGTTTTTCTTCCTTCACACGTAGGTATTGTAATAATGTGAATAATACAACAGTAAGGTAACTGTCAAGAAATAATAATTGTAGCGGTCTGTGACTGCTAAATTAATTGTTTCTGTGTAGTTTTGCATTTTTTAGTTAACTGTTGATGTTTATGAGATCTCTATGAATATAGAACTCAGACATAAAAGTATTTGTGGACCAAATATGTGTGTTTGCAATATGCTGGTATTCAGAGTATATAACCTAATATTGGTAAGACCAATATTCTAGGACATTAGTAATTAATCTTATAATTGAAAATACAGTAAATATGAAATTAATTTGAAGTTTAAATACTCTAATGTACATATGGTTGTTGGTCAAAGGAATGTGAATATGGTTTCTAATTTGGCATTATTTATTTATGCAAACTGATTTATAATAGTATGTTTGTTTTAACTAATTTATAGGATTGCTAACTAATGAAGAAGCACTATAAATAGCATCAGTGAATGATTTCTTCAAGTGAATGATTTCTTCTTTTCCCCTATTTAGGGCTATTGTTAAATAAGACTGTTTATCTAAAATACAAGTTCTTTAGCTAATTATCAACGGAATACCAAAGATGTAATCATAATATGGAAAAGCATGATTTTACGTAAGTAAAAACATGAACAATGAATTATGCTTTCACTCCACTGGCAATCTTGCATCAGCTTAATAATGGTATGTGGCTGGGAGGGCAAGTGGGAGAATGTCTCTCTAAAAGGCACATCCACACAGCTTGGTCTCTTGTTGGTTGGTGCGTGATTATGTAAAGTCACTGGTACTTGGTTGTGTACTAATTCTTTTTGGTCATCTCTTTTGACCAGTGACTCTCTTTAACAGTCTTGGTACCCTCTGTACCTTTTTTACATTTACTTCTCTTTGTTTTGTTGTTGAGTGCTCATATGTCACGCAAGTCATCTACAACTCAGTGGTTCTCTTGAAGCTCACTTTTCACTTTGCTTCACTCTACCATTATTTTATCTGCCATTTAGACCCTGCACTGGAAAGGGAAATATTCAGAAATACCTTCTCAATGACATCACAAAGTAATAAATGTCTGATCTCAGACCCTGATCAGTTAGAATCAGAGTTAACTGCCCTCGGCAACTTTTATGATTTCTGTGCTGGGCTGCATGAACAACCTGTAGCCATTAACGGAAGAGAATGGTCAGGAGATTATTTTTCATACATCATCATAGTTTGAGGTGAATGTTCTGAGACACCCTGGGGGGAGTGTGTGCTGATAGTAATTACAGAGATTCAAGATACCACATTACCACGTATTTAACATTTTGACATAAAGCCTTGTCTGACTCTTCTGAATAATGTTGTAGGCTTTACTCAGGAGGTGATACTCATTCTTTCTATATTCTACTCATTCTCAGTGCTGCTGGGGATACAGTTTTGACTCCTCTCTCCTATGCTGTTGACAGATGTTAATTTGAAATAGCTTTTCAGCTCACCTGTCAACTCCTTACTAGCAAGCCTTTAAAGTACACCTGCAAGACTTATGCTTTAATATAAATTTTCACTAATTCATATTAAAACCTGCTTTTTTGCCATTACCTTTGACAGTAATTGTTTACTCAGCCCAGTCATTTACTTGTGACATTATTGTAATGGTCAAGTCCCCACAGTATTGAAAATGGAAGTTTAAAAGAAGTGTTTATTTGGCATATGTAAGGATAGCAGTATTTGTATCTTCACCTCCTCAATGTTTATCTTCTTTTCAGAAAAGCAAGATTTTTGTACTTTGACCCTGCTGATTATCAAGTAACTTTACCTTCTTTTTAAAGACATATTTTTTAAAGACACAAAATGTCTGTGAATTTTAGAAGGTTTTTTTTTCCAAATGAATAGTATATTTTTAAGAATTATTTGTACTTAGTGAAAAAAGAGAACTAGTCAATGAAAGGAGAGCTAGGTGCTGATTACGTTTTGTTCCTGTCTGCACTTTTGTTCCTGAATGTTTATTTTTGCTCTTTTGTAAAAATAATGAGTTTAAAGGCAAAACCAATCAGTTTTGACACTTCTTGACATGTAAAGCAGAACATATTTTACTCACAATGGTATGAAATCTAGGCTTTTCTGTGCAGTTAAAAGGACAATTTATAATTAAGAAGTTATGCAACGTTAGAAGAAATAACAAAAAAAAAGGTGGTGATGAATGAGACGTTACTCGCTCTTTTTTGAAGAACACGTTCTTAGGCTCTTCAGCTTTCCTACTTTTATATTTTTGTTGCATACTCTTTCTGTTCTTTGTCACAACTTCCCTGTCTCTACTTCAAAATAATAATACTTTTAAAATATGTTTTTCCCTACTTGCTTAATGTGTCATAGAGTTTTATAACATATTGCAACCTGATTCTGTCTAAACCATTACCTACTGAAGGGAAGTGTTTAAGAACATGATTAATTCTAAGCATTGTAATGTTTCATTGCCAGAGTTCCACGTTTATGTTGCTGAAAGCAAATTATCATCTGTCTATGGTCAGAGATGGATAGCCTATAGTTTTTTAGATATATAAACCTAAATTTTTAGCTCTTCTGCCCTATCTCCTAAGAGAATCATGCTCATTCATCATTTTTGCTATTTTAACATTTAAATCTAATTTGATACAAATCTAGAGAGCCAAGACATAGTTTAACGGGCCAGAATGTAAGAAATGTGATTAGAAAGTAAGTTGGGAAAGTAAGATGAAGATCACAGTAATTGGATAATTAACAATTTTAAAAAAGCTAGGGCATCATATGTATTTACAGTAACCCCTGTATCCTCTTTAGCAGTAAGAAGACCCTTAAAACTAGCATAAATTTTTGTAAATATTCAGTATAAGGATCTGTTTCCCACAAAGATTAATCTGTAGATTGGAGTGTGTTTTGTTCCTTTCCATTTGCCACACTTAGTCAGTAAATTTGTGCTACATTGTTCATGTCTGAGGGGATTCTCATGCTCTGATTATTGAAAATATGATCATCACTCTCTTTCATACCTAGTTTTCCCATCCAGAAACTGGGATGATGGTTAGTGCCCAGTCACATCAGGATGAGGAATCACTGTGCAGGTAAGCAATGTGCTTTCACCTCAGAGTGTAGGAACACACATATCCCACAGCGTAAACAATTTTTAAATGAGTCATTCTTTGTATTGTCATGGCAGTTAATTGCAGATATATTTAGACATGACACTTGTTTAATAAAGAGCAGATAGTACACTGAAGATAATTCATGTTTTCAGGCCTGTATAATAAAACCAGCAAAAATTGGTGATTCCTGTCTTCATTTTGAAATGTTTTTACTTAGCCTTTTTTGGACAACAAAGCAGGCACATTTACATAACGTGTGCATACACATAGATATCATATTCTACTGATTGATTTAAGTAGACTGCTAAGAAGTTCGGAGCCTTAGTGAGAAAACATCTTTAAGCCAAAAATATGCCTAAAGAATTAAAATTACTACAATGTCTGAATTTTAAAATGTCAATATTGAGAAATGTTATTCAATATTATAAAAATATTTCAAAATTTTGAAGCATTTTTTGCAAGAAAATAGAGTAATCTCAGGATTATTGTCTTTCTTTCTTCATAAGACTTTGTATACAAACTTCTTTTAAGGAAAAAAAAAGTTGCATGAAAATCGTGAGTAGTAGAAGAATATAAATATGAAAAGATACTTCTAAATCAATTCTACCCTTCCCTCCAGCTGTTGTATATCTGTGGTTGGTTCACCACTCACAGTAGTACTTCTTTTCTCTGCTAACACCATGGATTCTAATTTTTTTGAAAAGAACTTCTGAGTTTGTAGACTCAGGTCTCTAGCCAATTGCTTAGACTTGTCTCTCCTGATCATAGGGCTTCTTTTTGCCATGGGTTTTTATTCTTTGATATTTTTGTTTAGTTTGTTTTTAGGAGCAACCTTTTATGCCATACCCAATTCTTGTGACAAACCCTGTGTATGTGGCACTGGATATTGGAAGCCCTGCAGTGTTACTGTTGTCATGTAGATCTAGAATTAGACAGTTAAAGGTGCCTCATTCACGAATTCATCCAGTTCAACTTGAGTTCAACTCTGTCTGTGTGCTTCTTTTCCTGAATAATGATGATGTGCTGGCATCTCAGTGCATGGATCTCTGGTAACTTTTTCCTTTTGGAATTGGAGCTCACATTATAATAACACAAATACAGTTTAAGTCACTGAGACTTGTACATGTTCTTATGTGTTTGATTGAATTGGATGAAGGAAACTGGAATAAAATAATTTTGATGTTAGACTCAGAGGATATAACTGTCTGGGTGCATGATTTAAAATGCTTGTATTGTGCATTGCTACAAAGTATGATGGATGCATATTATAACCTGCATGAAGTGTATTCTTTCATGGAAATTCAAATAAATTTTTCTTGTATTGTTAGTATAGCATTAAATATATTTAAGAGTGAAGCTACAAATGTCAAAATGAAACTTGGAGGGTTTTTTGTCTTCAATATTTTTGGCATTTTCTGATTCTTGTAGTTGGTGTTTACTTTTGCATCTATTACACAACTGTAATAATATAAGCATTAGAATGTTATAATTATATAATACTACTACTATATAATATTACTTATATAATATAATTATACCATTATGATTATATAATTATAAATATATAAGTTGAGAAATAATGCAAAGCTGCTGCTTTTGCAATAACCATGTTTTTTATTCTCCAAGTTTTAATATTTAATGATTTATTAATATAACTTGTGCTCTTTGTTTTAGAATAATGTAGAACTTGTCTGATATAAATGAATTCACTTCAGATCATTAGTTTTCATGTTAACAGGGTTCATATGAATTAAAACTCCAGAAGACAATTTTAAAGGAGGTATTTTTAAAAAGACTAACATTTCTTTGTTCTCTACAATTTTCAGGTCAAAGAAAACACTGAAAAGCTACAAAACCCGCTATTTCTCTTGTCAACAGCAGAAAGAACAGCAGTTGCCATGGTAAGAAAACTTCCCACGTTAATTTATTGGTTTTAAATTAGTGAATGAAAAAGAGTGGGTTCAGCCAATTTTTTGTGCATCTTAGCTCATTTGAACAAATTTTGTGTTATGCTAAAAGAAAAAACACAAGCTATCTCCTACATTACGTATTCTTATGTGTTATGGAAATATTTAACCCTGTATATGCTGATAAGCTTTGAGGATGACACACAGATGTTATTTCTTGTTTTCAGCCAAATATTGCAAATTGAAGGGATGAGTCTTAAAGGTTTAGGATTTGTGCTGCAGGGCCTTTGCTCAGTAAATAGTATCTGCATTAGAGTAGTTATGCTTGTCTAAATTTATACATGGGACTGTGTTTGTTGGAAGAGGAAAATTATTTTTGTTAGAACGATGGATATAGCATATCTATGTATGTGAGGAGGTATGAGAGAGGGAACAAATGATTTTGGGAGCTTGAGCCCTTCTTCAGGTGATGTTTAAAGAAATATTTCTGCAGGATGGTCACATAAGGGGATTTTGTACCTTTAAACTCAACTCAGTTTTCCAGTTTAGATGAACTACTCTAGTAAGAGGAGTAGTGTGTGTGAATTTTGTACCTCAACAGAAATGCTGAGCCAGTTGAGTGCATAGGCCACTGAAATGAATGGGATTACTCATAAAGTGAAGCACATTGAAGGCCTCTTTTGGATAGGGACTTCCGAATCTGCATATTAGTCTTTGTCAGTACTCTACTTCTAACCTTCATCAGTTGCAATTTTTTTTGGTTAGTCATGTTGCCTTGTGAAACTGAATTGTGTCCTTCCTGGTTATGTCCTGGGCATACTTGCATCCACTAGCTGACAGGGCAAGTTAGATAATTATAGTCTAGTTTATGACTGGAGGTAACCTATAGAAAGAGAATGGTTTTGTGACTGTTTAATGCATAACACCTGTGTCTATGGCAACATGCATGCTTATTCCCTCTGTGTCTATTTTGGAGCTATTTAGAAAGGACAGTTCCCTTTGCAATGCTTTCAGCAAACTAAAAATTAATCCAGTTACTGAAATCTATCATGGATAAGAAGAATACGGTCTGAATTACTAGTGAAGTTAAAGTCCATGAATATACAGAACCTCTTAGTTTTGCAGAACTCAGATTTTAGCATTCTTCTTGATTTAATCAAGCACTCTAACCTTTTGCAAATAAATAAGGGATTAAAAAAAGAAGAAATCATCACAAAGGAAGCAAAGGCTTATAAATGTTTTAAAGGATAAATAGAGAAGGTTGTCTCATGAGAAAATATTCTAGACTTGTAGACTAGCTTAGTATGAGTCTCTGTCTTAGAGGGACAGAGGGGAGGAAACAAAGATGGGGTGATAGTGATGAAATGAGATTGGAGAAAAAGACACAAAAAGAAGTCAGGAAAAAATTGGATTTGATTTACTGAAAAACAGTAAAAAAGAGAGTGATGAAAAAACAAACAAAAAGTTATGTGGTTTAGTAGCAGTTTTATATTAAATCATGAATGTGAAAGAAGACAAGTATAGGAATGGTACTAATTGTGGTATTCTCTGTCATTAGGTGGAATCTAAAAGTTTGTTGAATTTTTTGTCATTTGGAATTTCAGCTTTTTTACTGATGGAGAAATAGAATGCCGATCATTGGGTGTTTTTTATTTATTTATTTTCTTACACAAATAAAGGGAGATTATAACCATTGTGATTGTGAAATGTGCAAAATGAGATTAGATACAGTTCTGAAAACACTAAGGTTTTTAGTGTTGTTACTATTTTTCTTTTTCATATTAGTAAAATTCTTGTGTTATTAAAAATAACTGTCTTGTAACTTGAAAATTATCTAATTATTAAGTTGTGAATATGTTTGAAAAGTTTAAATATGGTACCCAAAGAGAATAGAATATATACAGTGTTTTGAGTGATTAGTAACTAGATTGCTTCTGTCTCTGTTCTCTCTCACTAAACATATCTTGCATATGCAGGTAAATGGCTTCTATATAAAGGCTAAAACATTTTTAGTAGATTGTCAGAATTATAGTCTTCATACTGAATCACTTATAGATTGAAGCCATATTAAAACCAGTGCCATATCAAAACTTTGGAGCCATATTAAAACCAGTGCACACCATGTGCCCCAGTTAATTGCAGAGCTAAGACTTGCCGAGTTATTTTGTGTAATTCTGGATTGCTGACCAAAATTGTTAATTTAGATTGTAGATATACAATACAGAGATCCAGCTCAGTCTTTTGTATGAATTCTCTGTCTCCAAATAGGCTATGGATGTTTTAATTACTTAAAGTACTAGACAGTTATACTGTGAACAGTGAAAAGTTTGTTACATTGGCAGTGACAAGTTTCCCAACTTTTGCATCTCTTTAAGCATTTTCTTAGTGTATATTTAATGCTTAGACTGTTTCCTGTTTTTATACAATTTTTTAATTGAAAAAGACACAACACAACACTTTGGCCTAATACATAATAAAATAAAGTCAATGAATTTATAATTATTAAAGTACTGGTTTGAAAAGCAGCAATTATGGTGCATCTTTCAAAATCAATATACAGAATAAATGCTTTATTTACTCTGTGCATACTTGCTATCAATTTAGTAGAAGGATTTAATATATGAAGGGTGATTATTAGGAGAAAAGTAGGCAGAGTAGCTAACAAAAATTGTTTTCAGGCAACTAGCTTATTTGTAGCTAAAATGGACTTAGCATAATGAATAGTTCAGGTATCATACCCTATATATGGCATGGTATGCTGATGTTGGTCTTGTTTCTGGAATATACAAAAGTGGAGTGACTTTTCTCCCTGGTACAGAGAAATCCGCAGGATTTTTGTGTAGTAAATTAGGGAAATCAAAGAAGGGCCTCAGAGAAGGGCCTTTGGTTTCCTCCAAAGATCACAGGTGAAGAGAAACTAGAGATGCTGAATGAAATACCTGTTACTTAATGACAATAAAGTTAAAGTTGGACAGCAGCTTGGGGTCAACAGATGAGAAAATTTCCTTGGAGGTGTCAATTCACTCAGAACAGTTTAATACAAATGTCTGTCGTTGGAGCAGGTGCAGGTAGAGCTAGAATGGAAAAGGAACATCCTAACTGAAGTATTAGTACTCTAGGGCTGTAACAGTGGGTGTGTTCAGTGTAAATACAGAACTAAAACAACTACATCATGAGCTGTGCTAAAACTGGTGTGTTTACTACAAAACATGCAGCAGGGACTGAAAAGCAGCATCTTTGTCAAGTGAAAGACAGGCCATTCCTTTGAGGTATTTTCCTCAGTTTCCATTCCCTGTGCTTCTGTGGAAAAAGACGTGTTTCCAGGAAACAAACATCTATGTTCCAGGCTGAATTATGCATGTAGGTTAATTTTTTTTTATTTTCTTCCACTGTTCTTAACTATCACTTTTCACTTGAGGGCAAGTGCTCCATGTTTACCATCAGGCTGGTATGTTTTGCCTTTGGGAGTGTCGTAGATTCACTGCCTCGCTTTTCAGTCATAGGAGTGCACAGTTCAACTTCATTATCTATTTTACCTCTGGTATTTTGTATTAAAGCTATATTCCTGCCCCATTCAAGATGAGCAGTCCCACTAACATGGCATTTAAACTGGCTGTTTGGGACTTAAAATTTTGTTAGGTAGGGTTAATAAAAATTCCCATTGTCTGGCATTTATGATACCAGTAATTTCTTGAGACTACAGTGCTTTGAAAACCCATGGTGTATAAAAACTAAGCCAACAGTAAAATCAAGTACAATGGAGGCTTTCTGCTTACTAAGGTATTTAGCTCCTGGAAATTTTTGCATGATTTCATGTGGGATTTTAAAATTCATTTTATGAGATAAATTACTCCATTAATTTTACAATAGGTTGCTATTATTTTATGCTCATCTAATGCTGTGATACCATATGGCAGTGGAGATCTGTAAGCCTCTAACTGCCTTACATTTGTTTCTGTCATTTTGTAGTAAATTGTATTTCTGGGAAGTACCACCTTTTATGGAGCTACTATGATCATATTTAGATACTGTCATTACTTTCCAAATGAGTTTTTAAAAAATCTGTCTCAGTTTGTGTTTGGGCAATTTTGTGTTTTAACCCTGTTATGCAAAAATAGTGTCTGTTCTTCCAGACAGTCAGTGGTTTTTTTTGAACAAGGAATGTCCTAGGTCAGGGCTATTGATGATTTCATTTTTTTAATATATGTGAGCTTTATGATAGAAAAGAGAGAAAAGTGCATTTTATTTTTTATCTTCCTTCTTACAGTAGCATCTTTGGTGATGGTCTTCTGCAAGAATGCAGTTTTTATATGCACTGAGGATTAAAAAAAGGCCAGTTCTGGATTTGAGTGTTTCTATGAACTGTTAATTCACGTCCAAAGTCCTTTTTAGTTTAAATTTGTATTTAGGATGAATTTGGTTTTCTAAAGCTGACTTATGAGTTGTAGAAGTTAACTTGTCAGACTTGGAATGAGATATTTTTGTCCTCAAAGGGATAATTCTTATTTAAATATGACTTTTTAAAATTCTTTTTTTTTTTTGACAGCTTCTATATTATGTTAGTAACAAATATACTTTATTGTAACTGACACATTGCATCAGCAGTGTCCCAAAAGCCCCTTGCTGTCTTTGCAGTGCAAACCTCAAAAAATTAACCTGCTGTGTTGATGGCCAGCCATGAATGCCAGCTTTATGACTCTCATACATACCTGCTGTGTAAAGGTTAAGTTTAGTAACATAAAATGTTTCGTGTCATGCTGATTAATTAAAGATAGCAACTGATTAAGTCACTACACTGAAGTTAGAAATTCCATACCTTCTGTACTGCTTGACAATAAATTCTTAAGAAATAATGTGATACCACAACTTTCTACTGGCCATCTTGTATGTACAAAGAGATTGGATAGATTTTCTGATAAAATGAGCATGCTAAGACCTAATTCTTCATCAGAAGCACAAGTCATGTAGAAATAAAGAACCTCTAGGCTTTTAAACTGCAGATTGATTTAATACTGTTACATCTTCTGTAAGAATAGATCTTTGCCTTACCATGACATTGATACAATCTGTATGCTTGGGAAACTGTGAATAAACAGGTTTTGTGACATATCTGAATTACTGCTTACCTGAGCAAAGTGAGAAAGTGTCGAGGGAAGAAAAATTTCCTAGTTTAGTAAAAAATGAAGTAAAAGCAAGTTTAGGTATAGTCTTCTGTTCCAGTGGATTATCAAAACTATTTATTCATAAAGCAGTAGCAATGATACATGTATTCTTGGTTATGTTTGTTTTGTCACATAAAGTTACATTACAGAAGCAGGAATGTTTAATTCATAGTCATTTTAATAGAACGCAGAACTCTGTAACTACTGCCATTGGCCACGACTAAAGAAGAACAATAATCTTTCTTTTAAAGTAATGTAATAATATGATAGTTTCTTTTAGTGTTGCCAAATACTTGACTTCCCAGTTTTTGTTTTAGCTGAAAAGTTTGTGAGGCATCTTGATAATTATTCATTGCTTATCTTGGTCAGTTACAATGCTAGTGATGTTTACATTTTTGTTCCAGTACCTATTTTTATGCTTCATTTCTATGACAACTGAGATAACATCTTATGTGAGCAGAGGAATATTCATTCTTTATGTAGTTTTTCTTTGCAATGTACTGTCTTGTTTTAAATATTTAATATTCTGTGAAAAATAAATTGTTTATATATGAGTATTTTTAAAAGGGAAGTGTATTTATTTGAAAATAAAATGTCACCAGTCTCTTCCAACCACCTATTTTTCATTTAAAAAAAATTTTAAAAAAAATTAGAACCTACTCTTCACTTAGCGCTTCTCCTTTTTTTTATGTCATCCTATTCTTACCAAGCAAGTTATAATTAGAAACCACTGACAGTAACAGTTTTGGATTTAATTTGTGACATTTTATTATGGAATGTAGTATAACTATGTATGAAAAACTTATGCAAGCTGTATGCATCAAAAATCGTGGAAGGAAAAATGGGTATGTTTAATCCAATTTAAGCCTTCAAAGGGATCAGAGCATCATAAGCAGAATCTAAATTTGTATTTAGGTGGTTGCAATCTGATTAGATACATGAGAAAATAAAAAAGCAATTATCATTATTGAAATAATAACACTAAAAAAATCCACAACGTGTTTTATGCTCATTTCAGTTAGTGTGAGTGTGTCAACTGTTAACTCTAAACCATCTTTTTTTCATATCAAGCTGAAAAACCAAGTCCTGGCAATATGGACTCACAAAGATCTATATGGAAGAAATGTTCCTTACTGACTACTGCTCTTATGTGCTGGATCTTGATCAAAACAGTAAGAGATTCACATTCCTAGTTCCCAGTAGTTGCAGGACATCTGAACTAACTTGTCATGGAACAAGAAACAAACTTTTTTCTGTATGAAACTTTTCTCTGCTGCTTATCTAAAAATGGTTTTTCTGGTAAGTACTAATCATTTTGAGACATACTAATTAGTTATGAGAGAAAAAAATAAAAGATGCAATAAAAGGTACTGCTTATTGAGCTGTTCTTTGTGACTTTCATCACTAATGAGGTAAGCAGAGTGAGAATAAACATGTGACTCTAAAAGTGATAGCTGTGAAAATTGGGGTAATTCTTTAAAAATGGAGTATGATGGAAAAATTAGTAATCAACTATAAAACCCCTTTTTCCAGTGTTTTTAAAATGTTTCAGCATCATATTTTTATTTTTGGACAGTACTTGCTCTGAGATCTGATTTTGCTTTCTATATCTTTTTAAAGAGCTCTGTGTTCTGAACATCAGTACATGAAAAGAAAGTGAAAAATAATGGTCGTTTTCTGTACTTAAGCACATGCCAGTCTTTCTGAAAAAATCTGCTGCAACATTGTAGCCTTGAGAATTTGGTATGTGCCTGTAGCATCCAGCTGCTTAAGTTCCTTGCATCTTGCTGTTTGAGAAGTCAATTTATTTTTTACAGAACTTATGTTCTTATACAGATAAATTTGAGACTATTGCAAAATGAGACATAGTAATCAATTTAAACTCAGCAGTTGCCTGCTATTAATTGCCATCTAGACACATTTAGATGCAAAGCTCATGATAGCTCCGATTCATAAAATGTTAAAGATATTTTTAATATGGAAAAAAGTTTTGAACTCTGTATGTGGCAATAAGAATTTGCATTCCTGCCCAGGTAGGCATCTTAAAATTCTTTAAAGCTTTCCCCTCAACACAGGCTCATTATTGTGTCTTTGAAAGCTGACCAGGAAGATATTTCTGGATTTGCAGATAGTGTGTATATTTAATATGGAGTATAGAGCAATAAATCGTATTAAAATGAGGTAATTTGACCAAAACATGGTCTTTAATGTGTTTTGATTTATGTTTATCCTTTGATAACATTATCTGATAATAATGATAGATTCTCTGGCTCTCTGAGTTCTTGCTTTGTGCTACCATTATTCACAGAAAGCCTGTACAGTTCCTACCTATATAATCTCATATTTGGAAATGTCACTGTGATGTCCTCATATACTTTGTAGTTAACACTTATTCTGGAATTAGTTTATGGGAAATTTGTGCATTTTGTTAGCACAAAGAAAGAATTTCAGAAAACATGATAAATGGAAAGTAACTTGCCCCAACTCTCTAATTGCCCATTCTCAAGGTAAAATATTACCTATTATGAACTTTATATGTTTGTGTGTATGTGTGTCTATGTATGTATATGTATTGTATCTATTACTATTAAGACTTAAATGTCAAATTTATATAGTGTTCAGATCATAAAGTCTGACTTTCCTTGGTTTGTCCAGAACTACACTGTAAACAAGGCCAGCGAAATTTGCTTCAGAAGGTTTCAAAAGGCATCAGGATACTGGATCCAAATAAAAACTGTGTGAACTGCAATTAATTTCTTCTTATGTTTAGTTTTTAAATGCACAATGTGTTCCTCTTTTATAACAAAATAGAAGATAGAAACATGAATAATTCAAATTATTCAAATTCAAAATGAAGCAGTTTTATCAGTCATCGGACAAGTGATTTATTTCAGAAACTGCTTGATGATGCCTGGAGCAGTGTCTTGACAGATTTTGGTGATTCCATGCAGACAGTTAACAAATAGTAATGAGATGTTGCCAAGGTAAAAGCATTGTAGTGTAAGCATAAGGTCTTTTCAGAGAGACAGTCTGAGAAAAGTTGTTACCTTATCCTCTGAAAAATTATAATGAAAAATGCAATTTCAGATGAACTCAAGCTTATTAATTTGATCAAAGAAATTTAATTAATTTAATAAAAAAACCGAGCACCAGGAGTCTATAATCAGTCAGGCATTTATACATTGACATCTATTGCCACTCAACAGCAGATAGGTATAGAGCTAGGATTCAGAACAAATTGATGGTATCAGCAGGTATGCTGCAGTTACATCACTAGGAGTAAGTTGAATTTTTCAGCTTGTTTTTATTTGAGACCTAACCAAACTTTTCCTCGAAGAAATGCTTTTGTCTCTTGACTATCTTTTCTCTTGATTATATCAGGTGGTCTGGCAAGAGGTAAGATGTTACCTCTTCCTTAAAACCTTGTGTCATATCTTCAACCACAACTTCCATGGTATTTGTGTGTGTGCGTGTGTGTGTGTGTATATATAAAGGATGTATCTAGTTTATATGTAAGCTATTGTTCTATACATTGAAAAACCAGGTTTGTATCTGGGTCATTAAAATGCAAAAATGATTTTGAAACCTATAAGGGCCAATGATATTTTTAGATCTCTCAATATAATCAGATGACAAGTATTATAAGGTTTCTGTATATTTCTTTTTTTTTTTTAAACATTCCTAAGTAACTTTGCCACCAATAAAAGAAGACTGGTTTATTTTATGACCAAGGTAGAAGACTGAAAAAAATCATGGTTTTGGGGAAAGGCTGACGGAACCTTAACTATAGTAGGAGCTAGCAGGTGTCACTATAAAAAAAATAGTGATTGAGAATGATGGCTATAAATAGAGGAGCCATTTTAGTCATTTGCCTTTGAAAGCAGTTTAATAATTCCATGCTGAGCCCCCTTTCAACAAATTTAATGAAAATCAGCATGATGTTGTGGCAGTTACTATTGGATTCTTTTACCATCTTCTTGTGTTTCATGGTGTGAGAGATTAAAATAGCATCTAATAAACTACATTAGCAGTTCTACGTTTCTTATCTGAGGCCCAATTGCATACAATTCCTCCTCCTCTGGAGGGTGCCCCTGTTTTTCAGTTCACTGTTACCATGCCTAGAAACTAAAAATTCCTAAATAGCAATTTTGTGGCTTTATTCCCTATTCATTATGGTTGACAGAGTAGAGCTACTCTGAGGCATTCTGAGCAGGAAGTAATGATTTGATATGCAGCCTACAGTGAAAATTTATTAATCTGAATGGACCCTTCTGAAATTCTACTCTATGAACAGATGCCTGTATGAATGCTGTTATCTATTGGTTTCCATAGATATAAGGCAGAGCAATACTGTAAGCTTAGAAAACGTTCTTATCCAAATATGAATCACGTAAAAGTATTTTTTCTCTTGTATTTTTCTTTTGCATTTATGATCAAGAATCAAATTGTGTGTTTATTACAATGCTTGAGGAAGATTTGAGGGAGTTCAATACAGGGTTCAGTTGCTGGGAACTTTCTAAAAATTTAATTATTTTTACACTTTGTGGTTTCCAGTTAGTTTGCAGAGTATAGTATAACAAAGCACAAAGAATGGCAACTGCATTTTTTTAGGAACTATTTTAGAAATAGTGTTTGTGTTTTCTTGTGAAGCAAGAAAATGTTTCACAATCCTACTGCTGGACCAGCAGGAGAGATTTCAATTCTTCTTGGATTCCAGACGCAGTGTCTATAGAGTGCTCTAATGTTCTCAGCTTTTTTAAGTTTGGGAAGTCCTGTTGCTGTTTAAACATAAAAAAGAAAAAGTTAGCTATGGTGGAAGGTGATTTAGTTGGATATTTAAACTATCTGGATATAAAATATATAGGCAATATATTTTTAAATTAGATGCCCCTTCTCTAACAAATAATAAAATTATAAACTAACCTGAAACTTATATGCCTCAGGCTTGACCAAGAGAGATGTCTGGGAGGTCCATGGACTTGCTGCTTTCCAACAGCAATACAGGCAATTTTAAAAATAATTCTGTACTGTTTACTTCCTAAGTACAGGAAGTCTTATTTCTTGATTTTATTTGCATTTCAGTTCATGATTCCTTTTCAGCAATAGTATGGTCATGTGTTCCTGAAGGTATAGTCTCAAAGCTTTCCTGATCCTCTGGATTTCCACACTGGGACTGATTTCTCCAAAATCCTCTTCTGCGCTTTCAGCCAGGTCTCCAAAATGGTCTCAAGTCCTACAGGTTTTGGCATTAACTGGTCTGTTAATTTTGCTGAGTTTGTGGGGCTGAACTGGAACAGATGTTTTGTGGTAGTCTCTTGCAACCAATGAGTCTTTACAGAATCTTTGGATGTAAAATTAATCCATCTGGAGGTTTTGCTTACCGCAACATGTACATAAAATAACATTAATCAATAATATTTCCTTCAGTTTTCAACATGATATCAGCCTCCAGTTCCCTTGTATTCTCCCCAGCCCCAGCACAGACCTCTGACTTTCTCATCTGTGGTGTAGTTTTCATTAATTGTTGCAAGAATGAGGGGCTGTGGGAAAGACTGGACATTTTTTAATTTTTATTTTTTTTAATCTGCTTGTTAATTCCAGGTACTTTGATAAAACACAGATTTTTGGAGTCTGATGCTGCTCTGCAAAAGATATATGTTTTTAAAAAATTGTGAATTCAGTGAAATGAATTCCTCTAAGTGGGTGCTATAGTGCAGCATGTGTGAAGACATCTACTGAAGTAACAATCCAGTAAAGGGCACTGCTTCTATATGATTTTTCACTAATACACAATCAACATAGAAGCTTTGTTCATGAGAAAATTGCCTTTAATTTTTTTGTCCCTTAAAGACTAGAGAAGATGATTAATACTTCATTATGAAATTTCCTGTTCATTTATGCTGGTTGCATATTTGAGAAATACTGTATTGAGTAATTCTTGTGAAATGAATATGAAATTGTATTAAACTAGGCACAAAACTGTAAAGTGTAGAATATTTTATGAAGAATATTTGTTCTTGCAAACAAAATAAACCAGCCTCCTTCCCCCCCCCCCCCCCCCCCCGAAAAATTATAGAGTATAAGAAAGAGGTTTTAAAAGCCACTTGAAAAGAAATGCAGCACACCATAGGTGTCTTTGCTTTTTCAGAAGATGCGGATGGTTTGCTTTCAAATACAGTCTTGTCTTCTCTTTTTTTCCTGAACTAAGAGTTTGCATATCCACTGCTGAAAACAGATGTAGTTTTTAGTTCAAGTAAGAATGAGTTTGGCAGCCTTTGTGTCACAACTGATGTGATTTAATGGTTACCAACCTAAAACTGAACAAAACAAAAAGGCAAAGATGGTGATGCTGATGACAGAAATTTTATTGGCAGCTGTGATTGTCAATTATCTTTTGCATGAGGGTAATGCTGAAACTTCCATTGGCTTCAGTAGGCCATGGGTTTTGTTAAAAAAACAATTGAAATATTATGAACCTTTCTGAAGATTTGACACTTCTTTCTAATCTGATAAAATAGGGACTGTCTTGCTACTCACAGAGAGAGTCAAGAGAAATAAGACTATGAACCTTGCTGAAGGTTGTATTGTGGAAGAAATGAAAGCTTAACTGTATGTGGAGTGCCAGCAGCATAGAATGTAAGTGTGGTGGTGCTGTTGGATGGTAGTTTCAAAAAGATGCAGGGAAAAATAGTACTGATTTATTTTATGTTAAAATAAAGGCTCTTTGGGAAGTCAGATGCGTTTTGCCATGTTATTTGAAGAACATTCCTCATAGTAGTTTTAAGTCTTAGTAGTGGCACTAAGTGTGAAATCAAACCCAGACTTCAAGGTTTATGAGTGGTTTGGAAATGAAAAGGTTTATATAAGGTATTATTCAGGATAGCAATTAAGTGTTCTGCCCAAAAAAATAATTTGCCCAGGTGTATGTCAAACTATAACTGCTCAATCTTCATGTAACCACAAATTTGAATGATAGCAAGGCAAGTCCAGCTGAACATTCACTAGCTGGACAGCTGACTTCTAATTTCTTTAATTTTTAAGCAAGCAGTGAAAATGGTTGGAAATGGAAGGTCTGAAGGTCATCCAGTAACCAAATCAATAGAAGCTACTTTTTACTCTTTTTGTAGTAGAAAGATTTCAGAATCCTTTCTGTTTTTACTTCATATACTCATTGAAATAAATATCAGGGATTTTTTTTTTAGACCTAATTTTCCAGTGCATGCTAGGTATATACTGTCTGTTTCATTTATTATTATTTTTGTTTAAAAGAAGGCAGATCATTGCAACCCTAGAGTACTGGCCTAGTGGTATATCTCTTGGGTGCAATATATATTGCATCTTCACCATTAGTAAGCAATTGATTTTGAAGCTGGTCTTTGATATTGATGGATTTGATACACTGATTTCTTGGTCTGATTTACTGAATGTTGGTTGTCATCAGAAGGAATCTTTGTTTCACACCAGATGCAGGGGAGCATAAATCAGCTCGGACAGATGTCATTAAAGCTTCAGAACTTGAGCAACTACGAACAAATTGTCTGAATCTAGAGAGACTGTTGTTGTGCATTGCAAACATTTTTGCAACTTGAAACTTGAATATTTTGCATCACAAATAATTTGAAATTAGCTTTAATCAAGACATCTCTTCTGTACATTTCTCTCTGTGTTGTTTCCCTCCTACCTCCTTGCCCCCCCTTTCTTATCAGATGATAACGCAGGCCAGGCTGTATGACTTCAAAGAACAGCTTTGGTCCTGTTTCTACATCCATGGGAAAAGTACATTTATTTCATAACATAGATATCTTTGAAACATTGCAGATTTACTCTGAAGTTGATATTTATATAACACAAATTCAAAGAACATTTCATAATTATTTCTCTTTAAGTGAGTAACACTTAATTTAAATATTCTGTTTTGTTAGATACTTAGCAACTATCAAGATGTAGATGTGTGACTTGGTCAGGCATGAGCACATTAGATTCAGATGTTCTGTGTTTTGATTATTTCTTGACGAAGCAATGGTGATACTAAAACCTTTTCTTCCCATCTAAGATATCTTGGGTGCCCATGTTCAATTTTTTGCAGCAGGAGGGCTGCAGGGGTGTCCTCTGTGAGGAGTGAGCAGGGGCTGTCCCATGCCAGGCACAGCTGGTTCTAGCTGTCTCTGCTAGGGACCCACCACAGGGCACAGGTGAGCTGCAGAGGGAAGCTGCTGTGGACTGACTGCAGCCCTCAGTCCCCATCACCCTGCACCACTTGGGATGGGAGGCAGTAGAGAAATGGGAATGGGGTAAGATTGAGCCTAGGAAAAACTGGGGGTTGAGAGAAAGCATTGTTTTAATTTGGTCTTTGTTTCTCACCACCAAGGTCTATTGTAATTAGCATCAAATTAAATTAGTTTTCCACAGGTCAAGTCTACTTTGCTTGTGGCAGTAATTGGCAAATGATCTCTCCCTGACTTAATGATTTTTTCTCATAGTGTTTTTTTTTGTTTGGGTTTTTGTTGTTGTTATTGTTTTTTTGGGGTTTTGTTTTGTTTTTTCCATGTTATTTTCTCCCCCTGTCCTGTTGAGGAGGGGAAGTGCGAGAGCAGCTAGATGGGTGTCTGGCAGCTGGCCAAACCTCTGCAGGAAGTTATCACTGAAAGTAATACTTACCTGTGGAGAGCTTCGTTCTGTTGTCTTTAAACTTAAGATGGCTAGTAGCTCATCAAATAGTCAGATCTTAAAATACTGTATTATCAGTTCTTCCATAGTCGTCTTTATAGTGTCTGAAAAGCCTGCAAACTAGTTAATGCTAACTGTATACTTAGCTTTAACATTTTTTAAATGTCAGAATGCTGGATTGTGAATAGTTCTGATCTCATTTGGCTTAAAAGAGTGTTTTAAAACCTTTTAAAATCCATGGAAATCATGGCATTGATTCAAATCAGATTTATGTCAGTCTGAGATGTTTCCTTGATGTTGCATAAGAAACTTTCATGACTTCTTTTTTTAAAAAAAATATTTGCTATGATTCTCTAAGTAATTAATATATATTTGTAAAAGATTTTTGGTTGTTTGAAGAACATAATTGTACAGTTAGTAGTTTATTAATTATGACTACTTATTAGTGATTGATAATAACATAACAACAACAATAATAACAATCTCCGCCACCATTATAGTCTATTACATTTTTACAGAAATTGATGTTTTTACTTGCAAATTGAATTTAGAAGCCGAGGTTTTTAAGTATCTTAAACATTCTGATATCTGTATCTGTACATTTATATATTATTATACATGTATAAACCAGCTGGATTTCCATTTGCATGAGCTTGCATCTAAATCCTGATTTTTGACTGATTACTAAGTCACTTTGTAATACTTCTTGTCTAAGGAACAGAAGGAAAAAAGTATAATACTATGATATATGCTTCACTTTAATAGTTCTCATTGCATGTGAGAAATTGTTTCACTTCTGTGGTTTGGTTTGCTGCAAAAGAAAGGAATAACTGAAAGGGTTAACACTATGAACTACCAATACAAGATAAATACAAAGCAAATCTTTGCACTTAGGTAACTAAAAAAAAAAGGATAAAGTAGGTATTAAAAAGATTTTTTTTTTGAGATAATTGTCTTTGAAATAATATTATGTATTTGAATCAGTAATGTCAGTTTTTCAATGAAGTCATAACATTTGAATAAAAGGGCATGCTGCACTGTAAAAATACCATAAAATTGCTTTTATAGGACCATTCAAAGGCAAATAACAACTTCCTGTTATATAATAAGCTTATAGTTATTTACTTACATGAAAAAGATTGAGGCTTTTTAATATGTTTACTTTTGACCTTTGCATTTTCACAGTATATGCTATGAATCAAACAAAATATTCTAAAGTAGCTTCCTTTTGAGTATATTTTTTACAACTGCTTTTCATGGTTTGCATTTTTTACGGTGAAAAATGTAGTTAATTAAATTTTTATTTCTTTGTTTCAATTCAGTGCATTTTGAAGAGTAAAATTTACAAAGACTCTGTGATAATTGAAGAACATCTCCCTGTTCATGTCCCCATGCCCAGATATTGGTGCTGACTCCTTCTGAAAATAGAGATACCCGGTGTGTATCTAATGACCTAAAGTAATGACAAAGCAGGGAATAACGTTTTATCCATCTAAAGAAAATGTTTCTTTCCTTTAAGAAATGTTCTTAAAACATTGCAACATAATAGAGTCCATAAATAGCGAACTGTAAATTAATCACAATGATATGATATTTGACAATAGTAAACAGAGTACTTCTAAGAAGAATTAGGGTACATGTGTATTTTGATGATATATGGCTTACGTAAAGACTTTTCCAAGACTAGCATATGATAGTTATTAAACTAAAGAACGAAACAGTACTGAGAACTTTCGCATTTTATAGAAGTGCATATATCAACTGCCTACCCATGTGCATCAGTACTTTAATCTGAATAATGACATTCAGAGTTCTATTAAACTATGTTATGGTTTTGTAACTTAGATAGGAATTGAGCCACTGACATATAACATTTTCTTGCGCCTTCCAAATAATAAAATATTACTTATATAGATTTTGAAATTAACTAGCCATTGTTTGACGAATCTGAATGGTTGATGGAATTGACAGTATTTGTGCTTTTTACTTACATGTTCTAAGTGCTATACCCAATTTTTTTCTGTTTCTTTTTGATGTATTAAACTATAGATTCAAAATGACTGTGATAGAGACATTAAAAATTATGCAATAAATAATGCAAAAGACAATTTAGTTTAATCCTTCAAAAGACGTGGTGAAATTCATAAGTAACTTTTTAGTATGACAGTTCCTCGATAATATTAATGAATGATATGGTCCTGTATAAGGTGCCTCATCTTTTTATGTCTTATATAGAGATTAGTAAAATTGCATTATCTTCTGAATCAAATTGAATTACAATTATATGACAGTCCTTATGCATTTAGATATTTGAAATTGATTTGAAAACTACATGGGAATATAATTATATTTTTAAAGGATATTTCACTGAAGAATTTCTATTCCTTAATAATTATTACCCATCATGAATATTCCAGTCAATCTATTATGTCTGTTGCCCAGTGGAAATAGACAGCAGAATCAAAATATGGAAAGTAACTAGGAACCATCAGCCACCTACAATATGAACAGAAAACCTCTTTTTGGTTATACAAATAATGAAATGCGAGATGCTTGGTGTTCAGAATAAGGATTTGTCAGCTTCCAGCTCTACTGTGTATTGAGCAAAAAATGAGAATAAAATACAGAAACATATGAGTCTAAGATAAAAAAGTCATTTAACTTATGTGCTTTGATGCTTTCTTGTCTTGGTCCTCCTGGCATGTGGTGTGTTTACAGATGTTTCAAAACCAAAGGCATGGCATAGGGACTAAAGATATTTCATTTTTTATTGTAATGTAGTCACTTAAAAGCTTGTCAAATCATCTGTATGGGATATGTAGCGAGTCCTCAGTGAGGAGCATTCCATTTCTATTGTCAAAAATTGTTACAGTTATCTTGCTTGTCAAGTCCTGGAGAAATGGGAAGTATTTTGTTAGTGCATAATCTTTATCTAAGGATTTTGAAGGTTTCAAAAATGGCAGACTCTGTGGAAAGTGTATTTCTGAAATGAAGTCTTAGAACTTGAAATACAAATCAGTAACGGTTAGCTTCATTTTACAAAGTATGGTTTGACCATGTACAGTAATTGTAAAGGTGCACCTCTGAAACTTTCAGGTGTAAAAGCATTAAAACTGTCTTAGTTTATGTAATCTTAGTCCCAGTTCCACTATAGTGAAAGAAATCGACTGCTTTATATGAGGTCACGTTTCACTTGTATTTATTTATAACCATTTATTTATTTATAGTGTCAATATTATTATTTTATATTGGCTTTGATGTCACATTCGGTATGCTGTTTCAAAAATTTACAACCATTAACTCTTTTCCCAAGGAATAGCTTTACTTTTTATGGAAAGCGAACAAGCCTATTCATTGGAGTGGGAATTGGAGCCTATGTGTCCCTGTCTCCAAAGTCAGTGCTGTAACTGCCAGGCTTAGTGTGGATCCATTAAGATGAACTGAGATAAACTTTGCATTTCTTCTTCATGAGTTAGGAAGAATGAGTGCAAGAGACTCAAGGCAAGCTGTGTAGTTATGAAAAGCAGAAGTCTATGGCCCAGAAAGTTCCAACAGACAGCGTTGCCTCTCCAAAGCTATAAAAAGGCAATTTCTGAGACCAGCAGTGGAATTTGTCTGAGTTGAAACTGGAAGACACCATTTGCCTTAAAAAACCCTCAAATTCCGAAGGACCATTTGGTCAACAGATTACTTGGGACTCAAGTAAGAAGACTGTGTTAGGTGTGTGGGCAGGTAGGGATTGGGATTGGGATTTTTGGATAAAAACTAAATCAACTGTGCCTTATATCTCAGTAGTTACTAAAAACTATATTTGGAACACTGGAATGGCGTTAAGAGATGCAACTGAGATCAACTTCTTACCAGAATAGTTTATAGCTTATTTCTTGCAAGAAAATGCAGTCCTAAGCACAGAATGTTGAGTAAAAAGCAAAGGAGGTAGACAGTGATGGTTGTATGAGTCTACTTCATTTCCTAATCTTTCGGTAAAACTTTTTGAAGACTAAACATAACAGATGAAATAGGATAAAACACTTTCCTAGAAGCTTTACTCTGGTACAGACTCTACCAAACTTTCTGTATATAAATTCAGAAGAGAAGGAATTGTTCTATTACTTCTTTTGGAACACAGGAATGTCTGCCCGAGTACTATATTTGAGTCCAAGACTGATTTGTACTTGATAGAAAAACACAAACCCCAATTCTTAAATTGAAATTAGTGGAGAGGGTAGTTTCTAAGTGTTCTCTATGGATTATTAGATGCTTGTCACGACATTGGGGAGGTTTTTTTTCTTCTTCTTGTTTCCCTGAAGGAAGCTTGAATGAATGTCTGAAATTCTACTGAAGAATGGATCCCCAGTTTGCACCAGTTGCCTTTCTTTTGCCCCTGAGGATTTTTTCAGGCCATCATTTTCTTCCACAGCTTGTGGAGAGAGAGCATAGGTAGTATAAACTCAAAGTAACTATAATTGCATTGGCAACATCACATAGGAAGAGAAGATCTCAGTGCTTCTAGCTCTGTTCATTCTAAGTCAGGAGCTTTTATATTAACAAAACATCCAGATGGCACATTCACAGGTATTCTTTTATCTGGTAATATTTGAGGTCTTTTTTTCTGGGACAGAAGCATTTATACTTGTTTGAGGAGATAAAAATCCATTCTGCTGAAGCCCAGTAGATCTTCTAATACAAAGCATTATGTGTCATTACTTTGAACAGGCAGAAGTACTTTTACTTGAAATAAAAAAGGCTGGCCTGTTTGCTATTTCTGTTATGCACCTTTTGTTATGCACCTCTGTAATTAGCTCATAAATAGAATTTTAAAGACCTTCTAAAAATTATTAAACTGTTACATGCTTTATATAGTAGGCATTTATGTATTGTGCTTTGTAGTTGGATCTGAATGTCTCCATGAGATTCCAAGTGATTGTTAGCTAACTGACTGGCTGTTTAAGTGAAATGCCTGGCCTAACAAAATCCTTTCATTATAGTTCTCTGTAGAGAAGGAATTTTCAGTTCATATCTCTTGTAAGCCAGGGAGAGTTGGTGAAGAAAAGTTACGGTAAATCAGTTGCAGTTGAGATCATTAATGCCTTTCAATCAAGTGATTGCTTTTGTCCCATTGTTAGCTAAGTTTGTTAAGAAGGAAGTATTATTCAGGCAATTTCTGCTCTCATGTATACCTGTAGTTAGCCAAGATGTATTTTCCCTCACTTTACTTCCTTCGAACAATATACAGTCTAGAATAACAATGGTAAAAAAAAAAAAACCAAAACCTTCAAGATAAGAGAGTTTCCAAGCTTTCCTTTTGGTATTTCGGTTTTTTTTTTTTTTTTTTTTTTTTTTTTAGCCTTGACAATACTCATACCCTCTACTAGAAAAATTCCTAAGCAGGAAAAAAATCACAGGTGCAAAACGGATTCTTTCAAATACTAAAATTCTAGCTTGTAATAGAAGAAAAACACCTTATTCTTATCCAAAAATCATATGCTGGTTAATGACAATATTGATTAATATTTTTTAAACTGTCTTGAGGTTATAGCATTTTGAGAAATGTAAACGGTAGCAAAACCCAAAAAATTAGAAAAAACTCCACAGTTTCATCTGAAATAATAATGGTGAAAAATCACACTGAAGTACAGCAAGTAATTTTATGTTATGTTGCTGACCAGTGTATTCTAAACTAAGAAATTTTAAATGCTCATGCATGGAGCTTAACATTTTTCATGGAATTTTAGAGAAGATGCTCATAAGGTGAAAATATTTTTGTCTATCCATTTACAGAATATTTAGTATATAAATAATGATCTCCCTCATTTCATTAGCATGCTGCAACAGGTGTTTATTTTATAGGGAAATAGTATTTCCTAAAGCAGGGGTTCTATGCCTATTGCTTTGCTAAACGTCTGTGTTCTGTGTTGAAGGCCTTGGTTAATGTGTGTACCTTTGGCTTATATTAAATGTGGCTCAGGCATTCCTGGCATAATGCAGTGTGGTATTAGATGTCTTCAGCTCTAGGCAAACTACACAGAATAGGTCAACACTATTCAGAGAATCTGGCTCTGGTTCCAAGAGTCTTACTTATTATAAGTTTTCATTATATTGTGTCCAGATGTGACTAAACTGACTCTAGGTCAGGAGTTATATTATATGGCATCCAACTGGGAATCTGTTTACTATCCTCCACTGCTTGGTGCATATTGCACTTCTTCAAAGGAAAAGAGGTCATACTTTGTGGAAAGTGAAATTGTGTTGAACAGTTAACACATTGGAGTTAGGAGTACCATTAAGAGGCACTCTTAATGTCACCTGCTAAGACTCCTGGTACCAAGTATGTCAGACCAGGCAGTAAATTACATTTCCTCTAAAGTTCTGAAGTGATCTAGGAAATTGCCATTTACCTCTCTAGAAACAAGCAATAGTTGCAACTTAGAACACACACACACACACACACATATATATACACACTTTGTAAAAGCTGGCAAACCCATTATGTTTTGCTTTAAGCAATATGAATCTGGATGTTAAAAATGTGAGCGTTTTTTAATATGTAGTTTTCCCTACTTCTGAGTGTTCTTTGGTCTCCTTAGAGGCTTTCCTTCCCATATAATTTTTTTAATCTGAAAAAGAGAATATTTCCTTTTGCTGCTGTCTTCTTTTTAGCTGAGAGTTCTCCTTATTTCTTCTGTTCTACCAACACTTGATTTTTCTCTACTAGTCTTTTTGATTTGGCTCTTGTACTTTGTCCTGCTTTCAAGAGTGTACTTTGTAAGTTTGTCTGAGAGGGTTTACAGTGACAATGGTATTTTACTTCTACTAGAGACAGTGTGTTATGTAGTTGGCTTCATCAGCTGAAATTCAGTTTATTTCATGATTTTGTTTCTACCTGTTTAATTTCCCATATATTAGACTCTCTATGGCTGCATGATTGCGAACACTAGTGAAGGGAAGAGATAGAAACAAATATGATCAGAGAGTAATGTGGAAGAAAGAGTAGCTTTACTTACCAGTGATGTAGACAGCCTCCACCATTGGTAATGCTCAAGAAATTGTTCAGTCTAGAATGTGATTACTGCTACTGTTCTCATGAAAAAATGCTTTATGCAGCTGCTAATTATTTTTTGCAGAAACACTGAGGATAGAAGACACGTCTGGAGATTATCTAGCCCAGCCCCCTTCTGTGCAAACCTGGGTCAACCACATCAGGTTGTGTAGAGCCATATACATTTGTGTGTTGAATATGTCTGAGGATGGAGACTTTGCAACTACTTTGGGCAGCCTGTGTTTGGCCACCCTCACAATAAGACAAAAACAGCCCAAAGTCAAAAGCAAACCAACCAAAAAAACCTCCAATAATCAATCACTTCCCCCAAAAAAACCCCAAAACAAAGTATCCTCCCTGCCATTTCTTATATTTAAATGGAATTTCCTGTATTTTAATATATACCTATTGCTTCTTTTTGTCACTTTATACCACTGGGAAGAGTCTGGCACTATCTTTTTTACTTCCCCATATCACATATTTATATACTGTGATTAAGACCCCTTTGAGTCTTTTATTCTCCCGGCTGAACAACCCCAGCTCTCAGCCTCTTCTTATATGACAGGTGCCCCAGTCCCTTAATCATCTTTATGGCAACACTTCTTTCTGTTAAACTGCTTTTCAGACATTTAGTCCCCAGTCTGTACTGGTGCATGAGGTTGCTCCTCCCCATATGCAGGACTTTGCATTCTCTTTGTTGAAGTTCAGTTGGTTCCTGTCAGCACTTTTCCCCATCCTGTCCAGGTCCTTCTGAATGGCAGCATGGCTGTCAGGGTGCATCAACCTCTCCTCCTGATTATCTGCAGGCTTGCTGAAGGTGCACTCTGTCCCATCTTCCATGTTCTTAATGGAAGACGTTAAACACTGTTGGTCCTGTATTGCTGCTGGGGAACCCCACAAGAGACTGTCCTCCCGCTGGACTTTGGGATGCTCATCACAACCTTTTGAGCCTGGCAGTCCAGCCAATTTTCGATCTTTGACGGCCAATATATTCATAGATGTGAAAGCACTACTTACTGCCTTAATGTAAAAAAAGGAAGCCTGCCAGTTCACAGGTGTGCAAAGACATTTGGCAAGTGCCTCACTAGAATCCATTTACTGATATGAGCATTATACATGTTTCATGTGAAAATACTAATGGGAATTTATTTTGCCTTGGAGGTTTGTTGAGGAGTTGTGTTATTGGTGTGCCCTTTAGATTTTGAATTCTTTTATTATTTCTCTGATTGATCTCTGTCATCAAGTGCTCAGATGCTGAAATATCTGAACTGTGAGACAACTGTCATCTAGTCAGAGAAAGATTGTGTCATTTCAGAGAACATCTGCTCTCAGAAAGCATATATATAGACAGAGAATTATTGTACATGCAACATAAATTTCTAACTTATTCCTGTAGATTTAGTAAAAATACACGTGAATGTACATTAAGTTGTAGCTGATAACTGTGTCAAAGCACCTGTGGCATACAGACAGATAGCTTTTCTTCCTTAAAGCTGTAAAGAGGTTCTGAAGCTGAAGAGTCCAGATGATATTTGTTTAATGGGTTTGTTCCTTCCCTTTGTTTGTTGCTCGAAAGTGTAATCTTCTGGATCATAGCAGTGGTTACTGTGGAAGCTGTAATGTCAGAAACATGGAATTAAACCTTTGTGTAGAGTACGGGCCAATATAAAATTAAAGGGGAAGATTTCCTTAGAAAAATCTGTAAAAATAAAAATTTCATTATACAAATACAATAAAAGGAAACAAAAATGCGAAGTAAAAAAAGTTGCAGTTAAATGCAAGTTTTAATGTCCACAGGAATTTTAAACTGTTAGATTTTGGTGTATAAAACTTCAAATATCGGTCTAGATTTATTGTCATAATTATTCATACTTATGTTGCTTTTATGTTGATTAAATTATTAATAGAGAAGCACAGCACTGAGTTTAAAATGATGAAAGAGTAAGTGCTTTTGCTTCACTGAAATTATTGAATCTGAATTAAGTGGGTTCATCCTTTAAAATAAATACAACTCCCAAACAAGAATGAAATGAACTGTTCAGTTAAATGCTATGAAATCAATAGAGAAAGTATATTTACTTCCTTATTGTGTATATATTTTACAGCTTTTAAAAACATCAGACTTAGAAAAGTAAGGATGATCAAACTTGTTTTCCTGCTTTCTTTATTTCAGTGGTGTATATCAAGGCATAAACTTTGTTTTGGTACTAGTCTATATGTGCAGATCTCACAATGTTAACTCATTCTGGGTCCCAGGTTAGGTACTTTGTTAGGTACTTTATTAGGCCTAAGGGGAAAAGAGAGATGCTTACTGGTCAGATCTATGATCTTTGTCTCATTTGTCAAACCTTATTGTCTTCTAGGCCACTGCAAAATATATTTTCTGTCAAGGGCTTGTCCTTCACCATAGTTGAAGATGCACAGTTCTGTTCTATTCTTTTCCTAGGGATTTCCCTTTGCCTGTAATTAATTACTTTGAACTCTGCCCCAAGGGAGAAATTTACCGAATTGCCTCATCTCTCAGTGTTGCAGTCTGTTTGACCACACACCTAAAATAAAATAACTGAGAGTAGAGAGCTGCCTATAACAAGCTACTGGCTTTTCTCCGTTATTCAGTCATATCAATTCCCTGAGACCCTCCCTTAAATGGAAGTCAGTGGCTCTCTAGAGTCATCCTTGAAAATGGTCCTTCATGCTCTTCCTCTTATCTTGCCAGATAATATTTGAAAAATGTTTTGACAAGCTTAAATGAACCAAATGTTGATTTAGTTTATAAGATGTACAACTAGGAAATAGATGGTAAGAACCAAATATAGATCCAGAGTGTTAGTTTTGATCTCACCTTTCCTTGTACCACAAAAAATAGGAACTTCTTATTCTTTGATGACAGGTCGTCTTCTGTCAGTTTATTGATCCTAATTAGGCCAAGTTTAGTCCAGGATAATGTGTGTTTTGTTTTTTTCTCCTTCTCCGGGAAGGTCTTCCTTGTTATGCTTGTTCTGGTAATTGTTTAGGAAAATGGGAGTGTACAATTAGCATGTTTCATCATGAAAAGTGATATCAAGTAAGTCTAGTGAATTTTCCTTCATAGCTTCACAAGTGATTTTACATTATTGACTTGAAAATCATTGCATTATCAATATATTCTGAGAAGTATTTCATCTTTTGTTCTATATGTGTCTTGTACAGCACAGAATGTGTGGCAGATACTGAGTGGGATGGACAAAAAGAAGTACTGCGCTACAACAAAGTCTCTCTTTGTTACAGAGAAAAATATATTGAATCTTCAGCAAAATATATTTCTAGAGACAGTCCTAGAATAAATTAGTGTAGGTAACAAATAGAATTTATGTTTAAAATTAATTGAACATATCACACAGAGGTATTTTTGTTCACTTTTTTCAATGACTACAAGGAGTAGCTTTGATATGAAAGTCAGTATTCTGTGAAAACTAATTATTTTTCCTTTTTGCTTGTTGGATTGTAATAGTGTGCATCTAGAAACACTGAGAAGTTTTTTAAACAGTTCTGTTCTTTGATTATTTTATTGTGCACATCCAGAAGTTTTTACTAGTGTTTATGGTAAGCTAATTAGACTTGGCCTTTTGTTAGGGAAAACTTCTTTTGTACTAAAGTGTAGTCTTATTTTAAATCATATTGGTTCCCCCCTTCTGGTATTCTGTATTTACAGTACTGGAAAAAAAAATAAATCAGTTGGGGTGGTTTAACCCCACCCAGCAAGTACCATGTAGCCACTCTCTTGCTCCCCTACAGTGGGATGGGGGAGTGAATTGGAAAAGTAAAGTGGAAAAACTTATGGGTTGAGATAAAGCTAGTTTGATAGGTAAAGCAAAAGCTGCATGCACAAGCAAAGCAAACCAAGGAATTCATTTACCACTTCTCATGAGCAGGCAGTTGTTCAGCCATCCCCAGGAAAGCAGGGTTCCATTGTCTGTGATGGTTATTTGGGAAGACAAAAGCCATTTCTCTGAATGTGCCCCATTGCTTCTTCCCCCCTCTTTATATGCTGATCATGACCTGTGGTATGGAATGTCCCTTTGACCAGTTTGGATCACCTGTCCTGGGCATTCTCTCTTCTGGCTTTTTGTGCAGCTTCTTGCTAGCAGAGCAGAAGATACTGAAAAGTCTTTGACTTAGGTAAACCCTACTTATCAGAAGCCTAAACATCAGTGTGTTTTCAACATTATTCTCATAATTCTCACTTCAAAAACCCTGTCACTCTACCAGCTATTAAGAAGAAAATTATCTCTGTCCCAGCTGAAACCGGGACATCAGTTCAATTTGAGTCAGTGTGTCTAAAACACCTTCAAAACTACTTTCAGTATTAAAATAAAGATTAATGTAATATACTCACAGACTTTGATGTTATAGTACAATAGCCCAAAATTACCTTGATTCCTTTTTAGGTTTGGTTCTTCCATTTTTCATGCATTAGTAGAACTAGTAGAAGAAAGACCTTGATCTGCCATCTTATTTTTTGCCCATGAATTAAAGCATTCTTGCTTATAATATGTTTATATCCTTAGGATATTTCTGTATACAAGAACTGTTAGGTTCCCTGTAACTAAAAACCCACTTGTAATGTCTGTTGCTTTTATATTTTTGTAGGCTCCATGCTAAGAGAAACCAATATAAAAGTAAACTGCATTTAAATATTTAAAATTTTTTTAATATTTTAAAAATTACTTTTTAAAAATTAGCTCAAGATTTATTGCACTTATTTATTCTGAATCAATCATACAAAAAGAAGTCAGAGAGAAAAATTATTTTATCATTCAGATTGTGATTTTTTTACATGAAATGAAACTCTGGAAAAATCTGTGCTGTCAATTGCAAAAAAAGACTGCAGGTGTTAACAGAAAAACTTTACATCTATAATTTGCACTTACTCTAAAATACTGTAGAAAAAATTGCTAGAAATAGTAACACCTTTCTGGTAAAATATTTTTTCTTTTAACAGAGTTTAAGGTCTTTGGCTAAGTTTGTGTTTGTTCCGTGTCAACATACTCCGTCTAGTTCCTCCATATGTTCAATTTAAACACAAGTGTCTCAACACACATTTCTATTGTGATCATGAGTGTTGGTAGTCAGATAGAGTCAAAGGCTTCTAGTCCCTCACTGTAGTAAAGAATACAGTGCAAATTCTCGCCTTACTAGAGAAAAATCAACACAGCAGAGAGGTTTTATGAATGCCTAGCTACAGAAATAACTTCAACTGGAGTGTTCACTTATTAGACATCAAATAAGTCAACCATGAAACATGAAGCGATAGAAAACAGAGTATCATTAATTCTGTTGCTTATGGAACAATTTATCTTTGTAATGTATTGAAATAATTTGTCCATGAAGTACTAAAATATGAAATTGAAGAATATAAATTAGAAGAAGGAAAAACTGAAGAGAAGGAAAATTATTCAAAATCATGTGCAAATGGAACATATATGTAAGAATTATGTTTACTTTCAAAAAGTTTTATTTGTTTTTGAATTATTACTTATTCCTAACTTTCAGTATAAAAATATTGTAATGAAAATGGATCTCAGGTTATGGGCCTGTTCTCCAAGAGCAAGAGGTCATAAATATTGCATTCCAAGTTTTGTATATTAAAGTATTCTCAACGTTTCATGTTGATATATAATTATAATCTACTCCCATTACATCTGCTGAATATCCTGAATGCTTGCTGTTGCACTGTTGTTTGGAATACTTCAAAAGCACAAAATTTTGAGGTAAGTCTGCTGATCATCCCTAGTTTCTTCACTTTGGTTCAGAGCATAGTGTATGATCAGAGTATTTGAATACCTTGCATACTTTCTGAAGGAAACCCTAAATTTGCAAGTATTCTCCAGGTAACAAAAGAACAATCTGTTCACAGTCCTGGGTTAGAAAGTAATTATAATTGTGACAAGTCTTAAAAAGAAGGTCCTTGTTTGTGGCACTTCAGCAATTTTTTTTTTCCTATTACAAAGGTCTCTGAAACGTTTCTGCATTGCTAAGTAAGCATCTAGATAGGTCTGTCGTTTTCACTATCATTGGGTGTTTGTATAAGAAAAGTTACAGAGCTATTTTTTCTGAGACTGTAAAAAACAGTAGAAGGTAATTTTAAGTTGTTTCATGGTTCAATAGATGATAGAGGAAAGTTGATTTGATGTTTTTCCCAGCAGGGCATTGAAAGTAGAGAGAGAAATGAGTGGACAGAGGAATTAGTGCTTCTACAACTTGGAAAAATGTGACGGGCTTTCTCTGTGAACACGTGGACAGGTTCCAAGTTTTACTGCTTTTAACAAGAGCAATGGCTTTTTACTCATGACTGTAGGAGTCTGCTTGGTAAAAGTCATTTGAACTCAACACAGATAAATGACTTTGAAAGTTCCTTGACTAAAGGATACTCCAGGAAGCCATGACCTTCCTGTGTTGAGCTCCAGGCTGATACACAGAGCCTTGGCTGTGTAGAGAAGGTGTTGGTGGCTCGTTTTCTGGAGCTGAGGATGTAGTCTGAGTGGGTCAAGGACAGCCTGGGTGTGGGCTATAGGAAAGGCAGTGAATTGCTGTGAAGTTACCTGAAGAGGAACGGGGCTGTAGAAGATTGAGGGTCTGTGTCAGCAAATTGTTGGGCTCCTTAAGCTGTGAGAAGATAGGGATGAGAAAGAAACAGTGGAATACTGGTACAACTGAAGGAGGATCTAATTCTTAGCTCATCAGCTGTGCTGCATGAGCCAGGGACAAATACTGTTTTCTCTGCTGAATCCCAGGCCACAGCTGCATTTTAGGATCTACACATGCAATTCCACTGCTGCAACAAACTGCAGTGAAGAAAAAGGCAGTTGTAAACTCAGCCCAATGCTCTGTCTCTCAGCTGATGACTAAGAAGATATAAGCTACTGAATTATCAATAACTGAAGAGTATAGAAATATTCTTGCACTGTTAACACTAGGTTGGATTCTTGACAGTGGCTGAGAAGGCAGATTTGCATGTAAAACATGACAGAACTGTCACTTCAGATGGTCTTGTTTATCGGATACCCTTAATTCAAATATTGACTCAGTCCTTTTCTATTTACTTGATAAAGTCTAATTGGAACACAGCATGGAGTGATACAGCTGTAGTGTATTCTATTCTTTGTTTGTACATTGTTTAAACCTCAGTTAAGTGGTAAATTAAGAATGAGAAGGAAAATAAATCTTTACATTTGGGAAAATACTTTGTCAGATGAATGAATATAAACAACTTACCCATTTCTTTCGAATGAGGAAGCCTTTATGTACCTGTCCCAAATTTTGAGTTTTTAGGCGTCTACAGAGTTAAGTAAACAAAACATGGTTAAGGAGAGTGATATTAATCTTGGAAGAACATGCTTATGGAGTTGTCCCTAAAGCAATATAAAAGCAATCACTTGATGCTAAAACATTTTGAAATAATGAGGCTTTTGAGTGTAATCATATAATCAGGAATTCTATGAATCTCTGACTGTTAGAGCAAAGTGCCAGCAATGTATTATAGAATGAACCAATCCAACAGGACAAATAAAGCTGAAGATTCATAACAAGATTATTATTGTAGTCAATTGTCTAATATTTATGAAGATAATTCAGTGCTCACTTAAGCTCTTCAAAGTGCATTAGAACTTCTAAAATAGCTGCAATGTCAACAATCCACTTAAAAATCTTGAATTTTTCCAATATTATGGAAGTGGCAAGGCAGTGTTATTTACTTATGATGCATACTGAACACATTTGAGGCTGTGAAAGCATTGCTTTTGTCTCTATGGTATTACAGAAATGACAATTTTCAGATCGTAAGCTGTTATATTGAGTCTTACAAGCTGTTGTCTTGAGTTTTAGAAAATACATTTTTCTGGATTCTTGGATTTTTCTTCCCCGGAAGGGGGGAACCTGCTGGTGGAAATGTAATGGAGCAAAGCTTCACTCACACTGCTCCAAAGACCTTGCTGCCATCTTGTTCCTTATGCATCATAGTAGTTCTGAGAAGCACTACTATGGTTCAAGGTTTTTCCAAGGCATGTATGAGCAAATATGCAAAGAATGACTGAAGATCTACCACAAAAACCTGTAGAAACAACTAAGCCTGCCTTTTTTTATCATTTTGAAAATG
This sequence comes from Pseudopipra pipra, assembly GCF_036250125.1. Lineage (NCBI taxonomy): Eukaryota > Metazoa > Chordata > Aves > Passeriformes > Pipridae > Pseudopipra > Pseudopipra pipra. Next base: position 24,347,757 of record NC_087552.1, on the reverse strand, counting down.
ATAATATCATGGAAAAATTAAGGCAGAAGGGACCTTCTAAGAGTCATCTAATCCCCCTCTGACTCCAAACCATAGTTGCCTTCACAGTTGGATTGAATTGCACAGGACTGCGTTGGGTTCTGAAAATCGGTCCTTTTCCTGGTGCAGCTGAATGTACAGTTAACCTTCATTGCTGTAAGGGTGCACTCTTGACAAAAAGTACTTTATCTTCTAGCCACCTTGCCAAATCCACTGCTAGAGTGAGTCCATGTTTTAGCGATTCATACACATGCCGTGAATCATACAGGTGATATGACTCTAAAAGTCATCTAAGAAAGATGCATTGTGTGCCATTTGCTTTTCCATGTGTTCTGCAGAAGTAACAGAGATGGTAAATCTGTATTTAATTGCTGGAAGTTTTAAATTTTAAATCTGGTGCATGATCTGCTAATCCTACCTAAATCTGCGATATGAGAAATGAAAAGAGTAGCATCACAAATTCAAAGATTATTGATAGCAGGAAAAAGTTAACACACATTCAGCACAACAATATTTTGGTGTCCCTTGTTCTTGCCCCTCTTACATAAGGCACTAAAAATTTCCTCAGTGTGGTTATTATGTGGGTTTTTTTCTGTTTTTTCCCCCTTCCTTTTCTTTCTTTATATTTGAATCCTTTTTTGTTTGTTTGTTTGTTTTTGCCTTTTGCATACTCTGCAGTGATCTTATGCTGGATAAGTATGCCTTATTATTTTTCTTTTAGGCTGGTCTTGAGTTTATCACAGAGTTTATAGAATATTCTGAGTTGGAAAGGACCCACAAGGATCATCAAGTCCAACTCTGAAGTGAATGGTCCCTACAGGGATCAAACCAGTAATCTTGACATTATTAGCACTGTGCTCTATATGTCAAATGCCACAGCTGTTTTTTTTTGTTTGTTTTTTTAGTTTCTACTCTGACTTTATTTGAAAGACAAAGAAATGGAAAAGAGCAATGTATCAAAAGACGACTGCTGCTTCTACTAACTGAGGGTGATTCTTTTGTACCTGGGGTGGTTTTTTTTAAAGCTGGTGCTTGGTGTTGCTGCTCTTGCTGTCTTTGCTGCTGCAGCCACCAGCAAGCAAAGGTCTAGTTGCCTCTGCCATTTCTGAGTTGGATCACACTTGGGTCTGCTGGGTGGGATCTGCATTCATTAGGGGACAGAACCCACTGCATGGCCACTTCTGTAAGGACCCTTATACCCTCTAAACAGTTGTTTTTAATACTGCAAACAGCAGACACTTTCTGCTTATATCTGAAGCCCATCAAGCAGTTGCTTATTTAAGAGGTTAGAAAGCTAATGTTTTCTCCTAAGTGGTATATTTTTTTATTTCTTGTAGGTAGTCTTCATTTTATTAGGGATAAAGTATGTATATTTATTGAACAAAACTTACATTTAAGCAAATACTTTATATCTCACATGAAGACCAAAGTCTCACTAAGAACTGTTCCATTATTTATAAATACTGCTCAGTAAACAGGATATGCTTATAGGAGAAAGGACTCTAGGGAGAAATTGGAATGGGAATTGTAATACTCCAGAATGTGATAGAAGACAGTCTCAGCATGTCTGAACAGCTTTAAGACTGATGTTGATCTGCAGCTCTATTGACATCTAGATACTAATTTTAGTCATATCAATTTTAAGTGGGTATTTTTATTTTATGTTGATAATGTTAATTTTCTACATGGAGGTGTTATTAAGCAAAGTAAAAGCAAACTTTGCTTTGGAACTGGCACATTAGAGTCTTTTGCTAACCTCATCCGTCAGTTCAAAGAATTACTTTTTATTTTGTTGAAGGATTTAATAGGGGTTTTTAAAGACAAACCACAAAGATAAAAATAAAATAAAACTGACCCCACCAAATTAACTATTAAATGTAGTATGTAACTTGTTTAGTTGAAGTATCCCAGAATGACAGAATATTCTGATTTGGGAGGGACCCACAAGGATCATAGAGTATGTTGTTCTCAACCTACATAGTGTGAATAACTGTTAAGGTAAAAAAAACTGTTTGTTTTGAGATTATTTTAATTTCTCACTTGAAATTAATATGTTTTTTAACATCTGAAATCAATAAGGTAATGTAAGTATAAAAATTGTTTTTCTTTGGATGGGACTGGGGAAAAGAGAAAAGCTTTAGGTAGTGCTTCAAGTGAATTGTTTTTGTGATAAAACTACCTATACCTGTTAATGACATAATTCCATTTTTCATATGTTGTAGTCAAGAAATTGCACTAGCAAGACAATGTTTACCTTTATGTTTACAGCAAAATTTTTTCCATTGTCAATTTAAATATTGACATAGAGTGCTGTGTATAATGATGTAGGAACCATTTCTTCATAATAGGATTCACAGTGATTGCTCAGAGGATATCTCTGGTTGATTTGTAAGTTACTCATAATCCATGACTGAGCTGAAACCTTTCCCAGAGGTAGGTACCTTTGAAAAATGACACTCTGCAAGGAGAAGCGAACCTAAGTTTCAATTTTGGTAAGAGTGAAGGGGAGGAGTTAAGGATATGCAATAGGAGATCCAGGGAGTAAGGAAATACCCTGTTCCAGGGCAACTACTGGTATGTACAGTTGCTGCTGTGACCTCTGCCAAAGTACTGTTGAACTCTGCTACCACCGGTAATGATAACTGGGCACATTTGTTGGCAATGATTTCCCTCTGTGTTTCCCAGAGGAAGATAATTCATGCCATTAAGTATGTGGGTCTAGCTTAAGTGAAGGACTAATTTCAGTTTTTGAGTGTGTAATGCTATAATGGGAATAGATATGACAAATCCTTTGAGTTTCTAAAATCTAGACCAGAGTCATTCTGAGTTGAGTACCACTAAAAAGAAGGTGGGCCCATTGCCTATGAAAAATCTCACTGATGGGGGGTTACTAATTATTCTGTTTTCAGAGGTTTCAGTTAGCAACTGTGGTATTTGTGAGAATTCCATCTGGAATGTAAAGATTGTTTTCCAGTTGTAATGGTAGTCATAATTGTGAAGATATAAATTTGAAATGTAGTCAACAACAGAGACCCAAATAAGTAACAAAAGTTGTATTCATATAATGTAAAATCATGTGATTAATTTCTCTGTTAAATCTCCAAGCTCTTTCCGTACTTCTGTATTTCTTTCAAAAGTAGCTCCTATCAAAAGTAATTCATATGAAAGGAAATTTAAAAACCCCACATTTGTCTGAAATATAGGAACTGAAGTAGTAATACTTGGGAAGTATTCTTGTTTAGGGTTTTTTTATATGGTTGGATAACAATGATCATAACAGTTGTCATTAAGTCTATTAAAAAGACACATAAAGCCTAAAGATTAGATTTCATCTGTAACAGCTTTTATGCTATACTGAAGTTGGAAATGTTTTCCTTAAGGCTTTGAACATGTCAGTGGAAACAATTTATTTTTTAAATTAAAAGGAGCAGAGAAGGAGATAATTAAGGAGTCCAGGAAAGGAAATGAAGATCTTTCATTTCACAGAACGGAAGCCAAATAAAAGATATTAAAGAGCAGGTTTGGGGGGCTCAATTAATTTGATTCAATCAACTTAAAATGATCATGGGATGGTTTTAAAATTGTTGAAAATATTTTAAAAAATAGTATCAGAATGGGACAGACCGTGGAATACTAGCATAGTACGAATGTTTTCCCAAAAGGAGTCTTTAGAGTATTATTCATTAGTAGGTATAATTTTAATACCTTCTCAAATATTCCTAAAGTAATAGGGCAGTCATTTTTAAGAACATAAAAATATATGTTAATGTATTAATAATGAGGGTTAAACAAGAGGAAATCGTTCCAAGTTACCGTGCCTGGAATTAAAATACTGATGTTTACCTGCAATTAGTAGCTGCAGTATTTATGGCCCACCTCATATTCAGCAGGTGGAACTGAGCAGAAGTGTTCATTTCTTGTATATGGTAAAGATCAATATTTGAATGCTGTACTTTATGATTTAATTTAATTTTTAAAAGGTAGAAAATGGAAAAGATTTCCATGGCTTATCCTGACTTTGGTAAGATATTAAAATAGTTCTAACAGAGTTCCCAGAGTGCCACTGCCGAAATGTAGATTAGATGTGCCTAATCCAAATTAGAAACATAAATTTCTAAAATGGACAAATAGTATTGCTCTTGTTTTTTGCCACATATGAAGGACTGAGATTAGTTGTGGAATAATCTGCTAAAATTTACAGCTTAGGTTTTCCCCTATCCTCCATTTCCTCAGATATTTTCCTTTCAATGCTTTCTTTGCCAAAAATACTCTTGTTTCACTTCTGGCAGGATGGGGATGAATTCAGTTAAAGAGCTGCCTCATGAACAATTCAGCTCCTGAGAACTCAGGAGCTGATACTAAAATATTAACATTGTTGAAATCAAGGACAAAATCACAGTTTCTTTCAGTGGTAGCTCTTAGCACAAAGGCCTTCATACTAAAATATCTGGACAGCGTTACTGTTTTCATAATAGTTGTCCAAACTAAAAATGTTCGTATTTTCAAGTGGCATAAGCATTTATACTTTTGTAGGATGTTCCTTAGGTTTATTCTGATACCAATAATTTTTTTGAAGTTTGGTGAATGGCTACCCTGGATTAATATGAGGCCAACCATTGTTTTCCACCAACTTGGAATTTTTCCAGACACTTCAAGTGCATTAAGAAATTTTAAATAACATTCCAGATTGAAAAATTCTAACTTGCAATAGATGCCACATTTGAATTAAACAGAAAATGAACAGGGAAGAGCCTATTCTGTATGATACTTCCTACCAAATTTTTTATGCACCTCTCAATATGGTAAATTCTCTACAAATGGTATGTGGAGACCTAAACAATAAAATCAATGTTGATCAACTGTTGTTTATTGATGTTTTATAAATGTGTTACAAAGATACAAAAGTTAAGGAGAAAGTCACAAGTGTTGTTCAAGTTCTGGAGGCATTTTATCATGTGTATTTCCTTTCTCCTCATGGCTGTATTGGAAGGAATAATCTCATTCATTAATATGCATTCTGAATTACAGCACTGTTATTTAGTGTTCTAAAAGGGGACTTATTGTCTGTCTATGAAATTAACTATACTGAGTATTGTATATTGTGATTGTAAGCTATACCAGTAGATCTAGAGATGTAAATACTTTTATTCCAGAAAACAGTACTCACATTTTCCCAGTTTGAGCTACTTGCTGCACTGAGGGAAGGTGTGCATAGAAGAGCTTGTGTATCCACAGCCTGGCTCTTCAGGCTGATCACAGCCTAGTGGCATGCCAGGCAGGAGAAGTAAACACACCAGCTCAGTTTGTTTTTTATATAGACCTTTGTTACTTCATGTGTTATTTTCTAAGTTTTTCCAAAGAAAGGATTTAAAACAAGTGAGAAAAAACAGTAAGTTTTTCTGTATTTTAAGAAAAAATGGAGTTGCAGGTAATGATCTTGCTCTTACCTCCTTCCCTGATCAGCAGCCAGTGACACCATCTAATGCTTTTCCTACATTTTACAAGTATTGGTTAGTACATTGAATATTAGCTATTTATTTGCACTGTGTTTTATTTCTGATACAATTCTAACAAAAGACTGCTATTTCTTTTTTTTATTCAAATTAAAAGTAATGAGGCAAAACAACTATTAAAAGACATTATCCAGCTCCAGTGGCTTAAAAAATTAGTTTTTCTCCAACATATTACAAGGCGATGTGAAATATAGGTATGCAGGTTCATGTATTAGTAATGGACATATGCATATGCTTAATTTTAATTTGCTTTTCTATTTCAGCACGTTCTTTATGAAAGAAGAAAATTCAAAATGTGCATTACTAACAGTTTGCCAATCAGTGTTTTTACAGTGTTTTGCAGTTAAGCTAAGCAGGATACATTCATGCTAAAAGACCATAGAAGTCTTACCTCTCGATGCAATTGTAGATGGTTATGGTGAAGGGTTTTCTTAAGTTTACGTCTTACTAATAGTTACTCAAACATTTCCAAATATGTTTTCTGGCACCTGTATTAGAGCCATCTTATAAAAAGTGGATTGGCTTAACTTCTGTTTTTTTCCTTAATGTTGGGTATTAAAAAAAAAAAAATTAAAATACTGTAGAAGTGAACTGAGAAAAATTGGTTGATTTGGAGCATAAACTCCACAAGTATTCCGTATCCATTTTTTAAAAATATGATGCTGCTGTTCCGACTTTCATCCAGAACCTTTCTAATTTCAATGATTTCTGAACCCCAATGAATTTTAAAGTATAAATCTGTAATCTTGGTGGACAGTGGCATCTGTAGTTCTATAACAGAAAGAGTCTATTCTGCAAATGAAGCTATTTGACCAACATCTGAATAGGAATGAATACTTTTCAATAAATGAGCCAGAGTTTTTGAATATGCCATCTCAATTTATAGACAGTGCAATCTAAAAATATAAACATTGGGAGGACAGATCAAGGAATCAGAATATAGAAATAAAGTGATTAGGATAATCATTTACATCTATCTGTTAGTAAAATGTAATTATGTATTTTTACCATTATTTTACAGTGAAAACATGTTAGTTATTTTTTTGCTTCTTTAACAAGCATTTCCATTGTTAGAAAGCACTTTGCAATTGTTTGTACTGCAAAGATTAAATTTTTATCCTAATTCCTCCTAATTTGCATTCAAAGGCCGATTAGTGTAGATATTATAAGTATAATAAGCATTACTGAAAGTTAGTGTATTCCGGACTGGTTTTTAAGTCCTAAAAATTTCACTTCTTTAGTAACCTTGAAATTGCAAGAAAACATCACTATGTAAAGATTTGCTCTATGCAACATTGACAGCATTGATGATCAACAGATTTGATCTTATATAATAACTCAGATACTTTTCATGTAATGCTGTTCACCATTCATGAAAGCAAATGTTAAATAATCTGCTCAAGGAAATAAAAGCCAATAAAACTGGTAGGAAAAAATGTAATGCTTTTTCCTGGTCTTATAATTATTGAGCAGATATGAGATCAGTTCTGAAGCTCGTATTGCAATCGACTTGGCCATAGGAAGGCCAACTAATTGCTAATGTTCAAAGATGTTGTTCAAGGGTTTATACTAGTAAAGGGCAACATAAACTGAATATTCTGTGTATTGCTACTTCTTGCTATATTTTTTATTGCTTCAGAATAAAAGCTGATAGAAATATCTTGATACAATTTATGCAAAATGAAGCTTTAAAAGAGCTGAAAAATGATCAGACTAGGTAATAGCAAAATGAAATGCCCCACCTTTTCATCTTTCCTAAAATTTAGGAGAAAATAGGTACAAAATAATAAAATACCTGAAAAAAATGGTGTGAACTGCACTATTTCAAAGGAACATCCTTCTTTTATTTTATTATGTGTTGTTAGATACTTTCAGCTGTAAAAAAACCAAAGACACGTAACAAATACCAGGGGGAAAAAACCCAACAAACCATATATATTGTAAGAAGCACTGTTTTTAGCTCCTGGGAGTCCCATTTAAGTGGTGAACTACTTCTGTTGATTCTGATGCATTTCTAAGTGAATACAAGTTTCTAAAATGGTACTTAACCGGCATTTAAAATTTGATCCAGATTCCTAATCAGTAACATCTGGTATTTGGTGAATGAAGAAAATAGTTCTCATTGATGAGTGAACTTTGAAGTGGAACCTCAGTCTGTAACTGATGTGGATATTCTTCCTTCTTTTCTTCCCTTATTGTAGGAAGATACTGGGAACACCTTAAAAGGAGATTGTAAATATAATTTTGATTATTTTCATACTTCTATTATTATCTAGCTGTGTGGTGTCTCTGACGATGAGAGAAACTAATTTAGCTAGATGCAGTGAAGCATATATGCCAGCTTCAATAGCTGGAGAGCTACATTATTTGTTTTTGTAGCATATGCTTATATCCTTATGGACGTGCCTGTACACAACATTATTAACTGCAAAGGATTTAACAGCCCACATAAAAACCTCTCTTTATGTGCATTCCTTTATTATCTTAATGAAGATCCTTTAGACAGTTTACTGAAATCTGTTATGCTAAAAGTGTAGTTATTTTAAAACACTATCTGAGTGTGAAACTTTCAAACCACTTATGTAAACCAGAGATTATTTTCTGGTTCGTGGTTGAGTTCCTCTTTTTGTGGAAGTTTCACTTTTAGGAGAACAGGCATACATTGATGCTAAGGTCTGAGACAGTGCTAAATGTGAAAACTTCCAGTCGTGAGTGCTATGGCTGGATGTACTTCTTAAAAGCAGAAAACTAGCTGTGTGAACTCAACCATGGACATGCTTTTACAAAGCTTTGTCTTTAAGGGATTTTAGAAGAACTGAACCTGTTTTTTACAGCACTGTATTGCTGATGTCCTCCAGTTCCGAAGATAACCTTTATTAATTCATCCTAGTTCATTGATGTATCAAGATACTGTTAATAATTAACTATGTATTATTAATGATTATTAATAATTAATGAATATATGTTTATTTTCTTAGTTCCATATACTGTTTGAGCTATGATGAAACTTCTTGAATGTTTCACAGGGAAATAAATCTTTCCTGAGTGTCTTGGTCTACTTCTATTCTGTCTGCAAGTGTCTGAGGTTTTGAAAACCAGTGAAGTGGGTCATGGTGTATCATCCTAAAACATGTCCCAGGACTGAATTACGATGTTTCCAGGGTAAAATAGAAACTGAAAAACACTTTCAAGTCCTACCTTTGATGCATAGACTTTGTTTCTTTTTCTTTCTGATTTCTTCTGAAGCAATATCATTACTTCACCACAGCAGACTACTTGCAACCTTTTCTATTTTGAGATTACTTTATAGTTTCCTCAGATTAGTAGGGCCCTTCTTTACATTTCATTAAACCATCCTTTTCTTGGATAGCTATCTTCATATATGATGAAAATATCTTTTCCCACAGTCTTGTGAGAAATTCTGATACAACATTGCAAATTATTTTTATAGGTTTTTATGTTACTGCTGAATTAAAATTTAATTTCCCTTTATTTTAATATATAGTGGAACAAGTTTTCTTCTGCCAAGTAAGAAATTAGTTTTCCTTGTAAAACTTTTCTCTAGTTATTAGTGTACTTGTATTACCTCTGTACTGTACTGCGTTAAAATATTTTTCTATATGACTTTGAAACAATGATTGACTCCGTATGTTCTTTTGGAAAACTGTTATGCTTACTCTCTTTCTCAGTGCTTGAATTACTGTGACATTGATGATGAGCTTTGCTGGACTCATTACCTCCATGTGTTTTGACAGTGCCTGCAGTTTCTTTCCATCTCTTTTAGGATACTTTCAGGCTTATGAAAAGTCCTAATTCTATGTTCTGAAATTTGTGGGAAAATCAAAGCATGAATGGTGATAATTCTTTAATTCTTTCTCATTTTAGACCTGGGGAAAAAACCATCTGCAGTGACTAAGTAGCTGCATTTCAAATGGAAATTTAGGTAATATGTGTGTTGTAAATGTTAAGACTGGAAAAGTTTTGTCCTAATGCTTCTAGTAATGCACTATCATCTGCAGTAATTCCTGTAAGTGGTGTAATTGGAGTTATTCATGGTGAAGTTTGTTCCAAGTTATGATTAAAGCTGGAAGCTTGTGACCCTACATGATCTTTTTTTTTATAATTGTATTTCCAGGTCCTTGGTTTTAATCAATGTTATTCAATATATGTATAAATATAAATTCAATATATGTATACATATAAATATATGTATATTAAAAGCTGTACTGCATTCAGTTACTCAAAAGGATGTTCTTTACTTTTTTAATTCCCTTAAGGAGGCATGTATGTAAAATATTACTGAATTTATGAGACAATAATTCTCTTATGTCTGTGTTTGTGGCAGACAAATCCTAGTATTTCTCCAGGAAATGTGTACAGGATTGCTCTGTGGGGATCTCTGCAGTCAGTTTGACACTTTGAAAGAAGCCCTCAATGTAAGCACTTCAGTTTTCTCCAGGCTTCTGGGATTTGGATGTCTCCAAACCTTTGTTAGGTGGGTTATCAAGTACTCCTGTGTTGAAATGCATTTCCATTGATGTACGCATAGACCGGTGGCTTGGAACTCTGTTAATGTTTACTTTGTGGTTTTTCTGACTTAGGTGCAGAAGAACATGTGAGTCCTTGGTAAATTTTAATCACTGAAATAATGTGAGGATGTTCTTAGCTGGCTTTGTCAGATTGTGTCTGCGAACGTTTGCCTATGAGGTTGACAATGCATCGTCTTTTCAGATTGGTTCAAGCTACCTCGTATTTGTGCCTCGTTAGGCTGTGCAATTCATTGGCCAGTGGTAGGAGGAAGAGAAGACAAAGCTGGAAAAAACCCCAAACAAACCCATGTCTCTTCCAATCAGTAGCATCTATTGTAAGTTCCTTTTTTTTATTCAGCTCCTAAGTCATCGCATGAGTTCTTTGAAGCTGCCAGCAGTAAGTCAGGAGGCACACCTGTCCTTGCCTTTCTTCATTTCAACATTAGCATTATCTTTTGTGACAAAGTGGAACTCCCTACTATGCTTATTTATGTGTACAGAGAAAAAAATCCTGCACAATTTTAGTATTGTTCTTCCATATCACTTTAAGAGATAAAATGGTACATTTAGTCTTTATTTGGTTGAAGGTGTATATAATTCAGATCTACTGTGGACCACCAAGTTTTTGGTGGTGTGTGTTTGTGGGATTTTGTTTTTTTGATTGTTGTGGTTTGTTTTTGTTTATTTGTTTTATCAGAGGATGTTGCTGTAGTATGTTTTTCACTGCTGGCACAATGCTCAGGGGATATTTGTGTAGTATGGAGTTTGTTTACAGAGGTGTGCTGAATAGCACTTATCTAGATTCTAGTATTACTTCTCTTTCCAACACTGAAAAAAATATAATCTGCTAGATCTAATCAGAAAGTAGAGAATTACTTCAGCCACAGTATCTGGCTTTTGGAGTATGCCTAAAGCTTACAACTAAGACTGTTATTCTCAGAAATAGCTTTCTTCATTTTGTGTTCATTTCACATTCTTCAATTCAGAAAGAAGCGTAATCAGCGGGTTACTTGTGGGGCTTCCAGTGGGGACTAGTAGTCCTTTGTGTGTCTGTTTTTTAAGTAAGACATCACAAAGGTGGATTTCGTAATAGATTGTTTTGTAAAAACCCTTTAATTTTCTTAAGTGACAAGCAAGGTTTTCAACACAATATAATTTAAAAATAGGTAGATATTCTGGAAAACCAGCAATGTGTTCAGTGGATTTCACTATTTATCCTGGGCTACTATGCCTTGAAACCTTTAGCTAAGGGGCAAATTTTTGAATTAATTTTGAGTAGAGTAATAAAGTTTGAGGTAAATTTAATGGGAACTAAACCACTAGTGAAATAAGCTTTTGAGAGCAGATAATTTTTGATCTTTCATTGCATCATATGTGATTCAAGAAGTCTTTATTTGCTGCTGTTATCCATTTTTCTGAATCTTTCTTTGTTTACTACATAAGATGAATATTTTCCCCACTAAGGAAGCCAGGCAAACTCAAAACTTGGGTTTATTTAATAACATGTAGAATATTTGTCATGGGTTTATATCTGTTTCAAGTTAATCTAAGTAATTTTTGACAACTCAAAAACTGTACTCGCTGCAGGGAGAGAAATGGCACCTATATAAAATCATAACATCACAGTAGAGTATGAGGAGAGATTATAGTTATACAGTAAGTAATTTTGTTTCTTTGCAAATTAAATTCACAGTACAATATTGCTTTCTGAACTGTGTTTTCCACTCAAGTTATTTTGTAAAGATTAAATTAAATTCATTCCAGGGTACATGCTTTCAGAGACTGTAACAGTTCTTGGTTGTTTGAAATATACCGTGACTTTCTTAACAATGAAGGAAAAAGTTCAAAAGACAGTTTTCCACCTCATTGCTTCTTTTCATAAAAGTACTCGTACTTCAGCTGCAGGATTTTATTGAATACAAATTGAAGTGAACCTGTGTCAGAATGGAAATAGCAAAATCATATAGTGGTGCTGTGCTTTGCTCTTTGCAAGTGGGGGAAAATGTTGTACCACTGTGATTACTCAGAGCTCAGGCAGAAGGCTTGTGAGATTTGAGTAATATCCGTATTTAAAGTAGTATGAATGCATAGTACTTCCTCTACATAAATCTTTTCCACTGTATGAGTTTTACCTGCTTCTGAAGTAGCAAATTCAAATGTGATAATCTGACCTTTCACAGGAAAATGGGAAGTTTTGGGAAGGTGCAAATGCCTAGCTCTCTATTCCTAGAGATGACCAAATGAACACATTTACTTTGTGTCATCACTAAGAGAAGTGAAAATAAATATAAATATGTTTGCAGGCACCTATGTGGTATGTTTCTGTTTCCTTCTCTTATGTAACATACTTCAGAGAGTAATAGGATCTTTTAACTTGAATTTCAGCTTAATGTTTTCATTCAGGAGCTAACTCACATTTTTAAATTGCATAGGATGCCAGTATTGTAATCACCGGTTGGTTGAAGGGCACAGGTCTTGAAATGTCTGCAGGAATTTCCCCAGAATTTTGAAGCAGTCTGTTCCTGTGTAGAATAGAAGGAGTATCAGAATGAATCATCAGTCATTCCTACTTGGAATGTGTTTGATAAGATACTCAACCTGATTCTAAAGCACTTTAATCACTGTTTATAAAAATAATGTGCACCATTAAAAGACAAAAAATGCTTTCATAATGCTTTTATGAAGCTCACTAAACAGTGTTTTGGAAGAAAAAGACAAAAGAAATATAAAGGTTTGGGTTTTTTCCCATCTTGTATTCTTTCAAGCATTAGACAAAAGTGAAATATTTCTTTTTTCCACTTCCTTTATCTGTTTCAGGACTGTCAAACATGGGTTGGGACTTGGAGTAGCTTCAGACGTACAGGAGTGGACAGACATCTCTGCCCAGTGGGTGGAAGTTGCAGCCTTTTTCCAGGGGTGGAATAACATTGTTAGAGTGGGGTCTCAGCTGTGCTGTACAGAGGTGGATGAATGTGCCAGTTAAATGTTGATAAATTTTTGAAAGCTGATATACCTTTCTAGTAGTAATATATGTCTGTGACTGGTTACAAGAGCCTCAGGATTGTGCTCTTCAGTGCCTTCTTTTCTGTGTTGTGTGCTGGCTGCATATACATAGATTGCATTTGTCAGCTATTAAGTTGTGGTTTCAGCTTTGATGTTTATTTTGAAATTGTGTCAGTTTTTCCTTTACTTTTAATGTCGATTTTTTTTATTATTTGTCTTTTATTCCCTTCAAGATTTAGGAGAGATCAGTTTGAGGAGGAATTCTCGTATTCTTAAACATTGCATTACTGAGAGTACTTTTGCTATTTTGTTTAGAAAAAAAGGTAAAAATCAAAGGTTGTGTTTGTGTATGTGCATATTTTTATTCTGAAACATAACTGTCATTGCACTAGATTCCAACTGGAAAGAGTAGAGAAAAAATTTTTTGCATTGCAGAACCTGTATTCCTGGCAGAAATAAGCCCTGCCTTTGGCAGATCCCAAAGAAATTCCCACTTTAAACTGGAATTCCTTGTGTATATTGATGTATTGTGTATATTGATGCAATGTTTAATTCTTTTTTACTTTTCTTTTGCATGTGATATTTATTGCAGTGATTGATTGAAACAGTAATAGATTTTATTCCTGGAAAAGCACAGAGTTAACATACTATCTGATATGTTTTTTTTAAATTTTGAGGTCTGTCCTTCTTTACTGTGAGATGACTCTTCACTCCTCAGAATAGTTTCACAAAAATTGATATGATTGTGTAATTCTCTTCAGGTTCAGCCAAATGTTACCTAGTTTTTTGAAAAGTGGAGTTGAAGTGGCTGCATGATGACAGGCTTTCCTCATCTTTAATTATCTGTGGATTTCAATGCTACTCTGAAGATTGACTTTCATCTGGCAAGTAATTTGCAGCAAACTTATGTAATAGATTTCCTTTTTCCTACAATGGATACAAATGGAAGAAGCAGTAGCAAATAATGTTATCTGGGGTTCAGCAGAACTTTTTTGTTTCTGTTAAAAAGTTTGTTAATGTTAACATACAAAGCTAACATCTCCTAGGCCCTAAAACAGTGTCTGTGGAGAGCACCAAACCTTTAATACCCAGTGAGTACACCTTTTTTTTTTTTATATGTTATTTATCACCTGGTTTGAGGAGTGTGCTAGTAGTGTTGTACCAGTTAAGCCTCCCTTCTTTCTTTCCTCTTTTCCTTTTTCCCCTTTGCCTATAAATATAATAAAATTTACAACTAAAAATAGTTGGTTATATACTGTTGCACATTATTTCCTTTCAAATAAGTGATCTGTGAGGTCTAAAGTGTTTGTCTCTGTCTCATAGTTTGTTTTTCTTGCATGTATCCCTTGCCCTACATTAGATATTCTCAAAAGCCATTGCACCTATCTATGTCTTGGAAAAATTCTAGTTTCAGAATTAATCTCTTTTTCCTCATATATAAAGCAATTTTTAAGTTGGCTTAAAAATTTGCCACCAAACCGAACCAATCTCATTCTTCAGGTGACCTGTTGATTCTCCTGGGGAAATATAGCTTATCATATATAGAATTTGTGTGAAACCTTGTAGAAAGCAGTGTGTGACTATGGCTTCAGCTTTTTAGGCTGGCTTGGCTATAGGAGGGCTGAAAAGTCATCAGCTTCAGTTCCAGATTAGATTATTGCCTCAAATTTCTTTGCCATTGCAGCTCAGTGTTGATGACTTCTTTTCACACCATGGAATGTTTTCTTCATCTCCTTCTGCATTCAGTCATGTCTGTAAATAATTTTTTGTTGTAATTTCTCTAGAGACTTCAGTCATCTTAATGGTCAAGCACTGAATGACTATCACTTAACAAATTTTGTAGTGCCTTTAGGTCTACTTTTAATTCACAGAAGTAGCCAAAGGGCGCTAAATACCTGCAGCTATAAAATAAAAGACACCTTAAAGTCCATTATGAGATCAGAACTCTTCTTCTGGAATTCCTAGTCTATATAAGAAACTTCTTCTAATGTTTTTTACTAATTAGTATTGTATGTATCCAAAGGTTAATTTTATCACTCTTTTTTTTACACCCAGATTCTATCGTTATACCTGGAATTTCTTGTAAATGCATTTAATTAGAGAAATCATAAAAACTTTTGCTTCACAATAAAATATGAATCTTAAGAAAATATTTAAATGATGCCAATATTAAATAGCTCTTCTAACACCAATCCTATGACAGTTCAATGTTACTTTATAATACTGCAGGAGCATTTGGTCATTCTCAGTTTTTGTTTCTTATATGACTTTAGCATTTAAATGCTAAAATTCTAAATCCCATGGTCATTTATTTTTCCTAATTCTATATAATTAAACAAAAACCTGTGATAATTATTCTCTTTAAACAATGCTGCACATTTTTATGCCAGTGGAAACAGGACTTTTTTTCCTTAGAGAAAAGTTTATTATACATTGATGTAACTTTATAATGCTCATCTATTTCTTCTTTTGAAAAACATCTTTTAATCTAACATCAGGAAGCTCATAGCAGCCTCTGAATTGTTGAAAAGCATGACTGTATATTTACAAAAACATAATTCAAAGAAGCCTTTCTCTTTATGAAGGGAACAAAAGAAAAAATGAATTGGGAAAAAAAATACATTCCAAACTTGCAAATGTTATGCATGGAAGACTTCTGATATATTTTCCTTTTTGTTAGTTAGTGACGCTATTTACAACAATAAGAACAAAAGCAATCAAAAAGGTTATTTTTGCTTCTTTGGTGATGTACTCATGGCTGATTACATGAAATGGCAGAATAAAGAGCACAATTTCCCTACCCTAAGGAGCTCTTTTTTTTTTTTTTTTAACAACAGATATGCTATCTGCTAAGTAATTAAAGGTTCTTTCAGAAGGGTATAGAAACAAAACAAAACTATGAGCATCTAAGAAAGATAATTCCATATTTAATTTGGAGAAAAAATTACATCAGTGAATGGCTTCCAATCAGCTGATGATAAAATACCCCAACAGAAGTCAGTTGTTGACATACTTTTTCTGAAAGTATGTTTTTAATGATTTTTCTTACTAAATTAGGCTAATTAAGCAGGTAGAAAAATGTGTGCTTAATTTACGTGCAAGGCAATGCCCAATATCTATATCATTTCTAATAAATAAAAAATATGAGTGGTTATATTTTCAAGATAGTAACATAAACTTTTTGGTTGTGAACACTGTGTTCTGCAAGTTTGCTGATAAAGTAGTAAGTCTGCTATTCAGATACCCAGTCTGATACATCTTTATAGTGGAGTTACTGATTCCTTTCAAAAGATCATTATTCCCACCTATGTCAGAGTGAAATGCAAAACATTGTACTGTAGAAAATTGTATTTTCATTTGCAGGAAGAACTTTTCATGATCAACTTTGTTGCCATTAACCTCAAGTGGATTTATCTACTTTACCAAATATTTTACTTTGAAAATATTAGTGGTTTAATGTTTATATTTTGAAAATATTAGTAGTTTAATGTGAATATTTTGAAAGGGAGATGAGTCAGGAAATAAACGTATTTTGAGATTTAGGGTCTTGTGTAAGGAAAGCTTTTTTTAGCCCGGACTGTATTTATTTGTAGTAGCCTTCATTTTGAAGGCCTGAGCATGAAATACTCAGCAATATCTGCATATTTATGGCTACTGTCAACTTCTATTTAGGTCAGTGACAGATACTTGTTACTTTGGAGGAGGTGGAAAAGGAATCTGGAGGGATTTTGTATAGAAAACTACCTATCTTCAAGAACATGTCATAGGAAGAAGTGTGTCTAGGGTTAGTCTATTATATTTATAGTTAGGTTAATAATTCTCACATGACAAACATGAACTAAAGAATGCATAGAAGAAAAATGTCATAAAACTCAATGAAGGAGGACTTTGTTTTTAAAAGTGTCTAATTTAAACTATAATCAAGAATCCACACAGACAAAGACAGTGGACCAGAAAACAATTTTGTATACATCTTTTAGTCTATCTACCTAGCTGCTTTGAGCTTTATGTAATAATTTTTTTGTACCTTTTATGCATATGAAACTTGGGGGGGGTAGGTTTGGGGACAAAAAAGAAATTTAGAAGCCTTTTTTGATTGTCTTTGAGTAACTACTTAGGAATAAGTCTGGAAACACTCGTGTCAAAGCTCTAATATCTGTAATATAGTTTCATATTTTCAAATGAAAACAAAATTTATTTTTTAGCATTTCTCTGAATTTTTCATTGGTCTATCATACACAGTCTTTAAGTTTCCTGTGCAACAGACACAATCAATGAGCAATTAAATACAAAAATTGCTATTCTTGGTCATTCATTATTTTTCATAATCAGCTCCTGACTAGGAAATCACAATAGAAAAATCTCTCACAGCTTTCTGACTCTATTGATGTTCCCTGTTATTCACTCATTCTGGAATTCTTCCCACATAGGACACTTTAATATCTTTAATCCACTTGTATTGGAATCTAGAAGTGTACATTACTTAAAAATTGTAGGTTTCCCCTACAAGCTTTCTCAATTCCCAGCTTGAAAAAGTCAGCTTTTAATTTTATTTTATTCTTTTTTTCCCCCCCAAACATGCAGATTCTGTAGGTTTATAGCAATGTGGATTGGATCTTAGACCTTTCCTGGTATTTTCCTCCTTCCAAAGTCTGATTTGGTTTTGCCCTTGTATATCTACACTCTGTCAGTGATTTCTGGATTGTTCTTCACTGCACTTCCTATCATACAGAATTAGCTTTCTCTCCAGCTGAATTTCAACTGCTCAGAAATTTTATGCAGAGCTAAAATGCATTTTTTTCACTTTTTCTTATTTTATCTGTCTGTTGTTACTTATTTAACTTTGTGTCACTTAAAATAACTCTGATAAGCTTTTCTGAGTTAAAAATGCTGTGCCAAAGAAAATATTATGTTTATTTATGTGTCCTGTGCTAATCAGCATATTTAGCATAGAAGCCTTTGCCTGGACAATTCTGCACTGCTACATATAGATAAGATGGTGTCTGCGGGTATTTAGCTTTCCCATTCTGTTTTCCATCTTTGCTTAGACTAATGGTGAAAGCATTTCGAAGTCAATGGTAGAAATAACGTCAAAATCCATTTGCATTGGCAGATCCAATAAAGAGTTCATTAAACATGCAACCTTTCTTCCTGTAATCAAATGGCTACTGCAGCAAGGCTCAATGCTCTCTGTGGTCTGAGAAAAGCAAGATGACACTATTTAAGATGAATTTATATGTGAGATCAAAGCTGAGAAACAAAGAAGTGATTTTCTTTAGATGAAAATAACACTGGGGTTATTTAATACATTGAAAAGAAAAGTAAGAGTTACCCACATATGTTTCCATGTTGTATTGAAAGGATACTTAGACCTTCTGAATGGAGAGAAATGTTTACATCATATAAGATCAGAAAGATATTTCTTATGTGGCATTAAAAGAAGTCTAAGAAGCTTTAATTTCAAAAAATAAAGAAAACTTGAAAGAAGTTCTTTAAGGGTATTTTCCTATGTTTTAAAGCTTATTTATCAGACTGTTTGAGATTTCACTATACAGAAAAATAAATTCTATACATATACGTTTCTTCTAATTGATAAGGAGCATTTAGAATCTAGCAGAAACTTTGTTTAAAAGGGTTAGAGTGGCCCATTGTGATTTCATTCCAAAGTTACTAAATAAAGTAACAATAGAAAATATCTGCCAGTGTTGCAAGAGACATAGTATCACTTTAAAACTCTTATGATTTTATTCATGTGGAATATAGTAGGATCAATAGAAGAAAGATTTTACCAACTTTAGAAAATCATTACCATTTTTTTCTTAATTGTGATTGATTTCAGGACTAGGAGAGTTCATGTGACAATGTCACTGACAACAGTTTCCTGGAATTGTTCTTCCATTTTAACTTCCAGTACCTATGATAATGGAGATCCTCTTCTTAGGAAAAACATCCCACATCCCACATGTTGAAAAATTTTGAGTGATTTGTCTTGGTTTGAATAAGTTTCAGGGATCCTTTGTATTTTTTTGTCACAATGATCTTATCTCTTTGGTCTGAATATGTCTTGCTTTAGTGGTTTTTTTCCCACTTTTTGTGTTTTTTCTTTACCCCGTCCCTGCTGCTTTCTGTGCTTGCATCTTTACCTGCTAAAGTACAGTACTCTCTACTAACTTACATGTCTAAGGAAGCTAGTAAAGTTCATAGTATGTGATCCTGTCATAATTTAACTCTGTCTTTCATATAGTAGGTCCTTTAGGTTTTGGTGTATTAGTTTTTTCAGTCCTTCAACTGTTCTCCAATCTGTTCCCTGAGTCTTCTCCAAGATATCAACTTATTTGTTGAATTCTGGAGTCCAGAACATGACAGAGTCTAGCTAGTGAGAATTCCTATGTCTAAAATAACAGGGCTTCTGTACCCTCGCTTCATCTTTGTCTGCTAGATATATCTATGGGTCTTCAGTGTAACTCTCAGGTTATCAAATATGTAAAATTACAGAGCACTTGCATATGCTCTTTAAAATCTGCAAGGAAAATCCAAGCTCTATTAACTTATTAGTGGGATTCCATACATCTGAGGTGTTGGCAGGTAAACCAGAAAGGTGGGAGGGTATAATTTCAAAATATAGTCAGAGAGCAGTAAAAGTGTCAAGAAAATGTGACCACTGATTCTACTTTCATTTTGAAAGCCTCATTCAGAGTTTAATTTTCTTTTATGGAACCTTCCTTTAATAATAAACACTTTTACTTTGAATAGAATTAAATTGTTATTAAGGGCAGAATTGTGGAATGAAGATGGCACTGTCTTAAACATCTCAAATTTAAATTCTGGTCTTCATTTACAACATAATGAGCAAGAACATACTTTTTTTAATATGTCAGATATATGTTCTAATTTTGCTGCTGAAAGAAGCTTACTGTAAGTGGAGGTACTGTAAGTTTTGTTCCATTAATGATTCTTTAAGATTGACAAAAGTAAAAGTAATATGAAAATTGGATGCTACCTTGGAATTTTTTCATATTTGTGTGTGTAAATATATATGTGTGTGTATGAAAATTATGTAACATACAAACCTGAGGCTGAGATTTGTGGTAGTGAGTGGGGGAAAAAGATACTGACTTAATAACAGAGAATAACAATTAAGAAAATGCTACATTTTTTTCTGTGTGTGAATCATGTTATAGCAAACATCAAATAAACATTGTGTTTCATGTCCAAAGGAGAAGATAACCTTTCTGAATCTCTAAATTGCTTTTTAAGTAGTCTGGTAATCTCTTACAGATAGAAGATTATTGTCTTGGAAACCTCTCAGAACCCGCTTTGTTTCCTTCTGCTATTTTTCTTTGCTTTATTTATAAAAGAGGAAAACCACCTGTGTCAAGTAGTAGCCTGAAGAAAGTTACCTGTGTAAGAACCAGTAAGAGCATGAGGGTATTTGGTCTACTCAAATCTTAAAAAGGCAGAAAATCAAAGCAGCTCAAAACTATTATTTTTGTAGGGGGGTTGTAGTTTTCCTCTTTAGACACATAGTTTTGCTTTTCCTTCACCTACTAATCTCTAAAACAAGAGCACCAAGGAGTTTTTAAAAACATGTGTCGATTTGAGACAGTTTGGAGAGGTTGAGACCTTGGATAGAAGTCTCATCCCTTGGACTTAATGATACCTGGGGTTTCTCCAATACAAAGAGAGAGACCAAATATGTCCAGACATAAGTGAAAAAGTAACTCTTTACCAAGAAGAGTGCTAATAACAATACTGATAAAACTGTGGAGAAACTTCCCAAGCCCCACCCACTGGACCAAATCGAGATGGCAGCTGGCCATATTTTGATCAAATTTATTATCTTCTATATAATTTATTTTAATTACCATATACAAGTCTATGGAATCATACCATCTAGGTTAATATGCCTCCTGTCTGTCTATATGCAAAGTAATTTGCATTTTTTTTCATAGTTAAAGCTCCAGTCTGACTTTACATAATAACTAAACTGCTGATGGGATAAAAGTTGTTATTAAGGCAGTTTTATATTTTTCTAGTACTCTAAAGATTTTCTGGATAGCTTTGGGATTTTAAATTTCTTCACACAATAACAATAAGGATTTTAATTTTTTTTCATTCCTCATTATTGCAGAGTGTTTTGCAATTAAGATACTTTAAAGTTTGTACTATGAAAGTGTGCAGATACAAGTTAAATATTTCTTAATTTGTACACCTTTGAAAAATCTGAGATTTTCAGATAGAAAAAGTAAAAGATGAAAACTGTGTTGACTTTACTGGTTCTTCCTAATCTTTCTTTCAACCTCTCTGTCTCCAGACAGTCTGATTTAAAGCTTGCAGAAGGATTATTTAAGTGGGTTTTGACTGAGGTTGTATCAATTCAGCTGCAGATTGTCATTGGAATAATTGGTGTGGTACTAATTCACTTGGTGTCTCCCAGCCTTCTTGCAATTGCTTAGTCTTTATGTTTGATTTAAACCTCATTGGATTCCACCTTGAAAATTCAGTTTTGGATAGCCTTATGTGCCTCTACCGTGTCTCTGAGCATGCATATATATATTCTCCCTGTTGCTCTTCTCCCTGACAGTCTGCTCTCAAAATGTCATACTCACCTGAGTTCATCCACAGGAAGCTAAAATCTGGCATTATTACCTCTTTGACTTGTTTTCTTTTAACTGCTTAAATAGTATTTTGAAACACAGATAAACTATGCTGTATGCTGGCCTTCTTTTCCTTCAGCTTCTACTAAGATTTTGCTCCTTTAAAACAGTTTGTTTGCTAAGATATATTATTAACTTTGTCAAACTTGCAGTAGTGGAGGTTGATTGATAAGCTGAGAAAAAGCTGCTTTGTGAATAGGCAACAACTTACTTTAAGAAGGAATCTACAAGACTTACAATTCTAACTAGAGAATTAGAAAGAAATGAGCATCAGAGAATGAGTTTATTACCCTTAGGGACAAGTAAGGTGAAGGAATTATCTCTGTTTTTGAAAATTGTTCCAGAGTCTAAAAGCTAGGTTTGACTAAAAGCTGTCACCTTCATTAGGTGACAAAATTAATCAATAACAATACATTAGGGAGAGACCAAAATTTAGTTTTCTTTAGGAGGATCTCTATCTGGTGTAGAGGGGAAGTTCTTTATTAATTGGCTAGACATAGAAACTGAGTTTGCATTAGTAGATGATAATACCTGAAGCTAAGGTATACAGAGACAGACAAGAAAGACAAAAGCAGTAGACTCCTGCAGAGAAATTTGTAGTACAGAAATATGTTATTCAAAGGTCCTTATGCAACAGTTGGATGGTGTTAACTCTTTCCCAAATATGAAAGTGAGCCTTGAGATGCCTTCATTAGAGATTATTCCAGTCATAAATGATTTCTTCTGAAGTAATTTAATAGTATTATGTCATTTTTTTTGCAGTACTGAATCCAGCCCAGCATATTATTTTTCTACTTTAAAGATTGATCTAGTGTTTTGCTTTCTATTCCTTAAGGAAAATATGACTTTGTACGTTATTAGATGTGGTAATGGATGAGATCATGTTCTTGGTGTGTCGGCCTTAAATGAAGCTCACTTTGGCATTATGGACTAATTTAGAAATGGGAGACTTACAAACCAGGGATGGAGTTACCACATGGGTACTTATATCACACATATATACAATATAGCTGTATGGGGGTAGTTTTTTATATATTATTGCATAATGTTGTACCATGTAAAAATGTACATCTTATAAAAAATCATTAAGGTCTATTGCTTTCAACAGAGAAAACACTTGCTATCTGAGGGATTATGAACTGGAATGTAGTTTGTCAGCTGTTAGGTGCTGAAGTCTCTTACTTTTTTTTGCATGAATTTGGGATTAATATACGTAATTCTCCTGTTTGTATATTCATTAAATTTGAGGATGTTAACACAATATTCATTTACCTGACTCCAAAAGTTTAAAATTAAGTTTAGTTTGGCTTTTGTTGCCTTTTGGGTTTTTTGTGGGGGTTTTCTTTCTTTTTTTTTTTTTTTTTTTTTTTTTTTTTTTTTAATTGTGCTTGGAGTCATTTATTGTCATTTGCTTCTTGGAAACTAGAGGTACACAAAACACCATTAGAGTAATAAGATGTTATTGCTTTTATGTTTTTTAAATCTGCTGCATTTCACAGACTAAAAAGGAAAAATATCCTTATTCTATGAAAGTACAAAAAACATAAGAAAGAAGGAATAAAATACAGTGACCACTGCAAAAAGAGAATTCAACTGTTTTGTAACTAGTGAAGAAATATATAATAGGAAAAAAATAAAGAAAATGCTTAAAAAGGCCCACTAAAGCAGGAATGAAAGAATTTGCCTTGAAAATGGATACAGTCATCAAATTAGTGCTAAAAAGATAAACTGATACATTTAAGGATAAACTATTAAAGATCTGCCCTGTTGAAGTCATTTATTTCTCCTGATGATTTTTTTTCTTGTAATATTTCCTGGAATGAATTTAGCCTTTGTTGGTAGCAGAGGTAATATTATGGTTTCATTCTTCAGTGCAGTAAAGTTTACTACCTTTCTAAAGTACTGTTCTTAAATCAGCATGCATGTTAATGGTTGTGCTGTAATAAAAGCTCTATCACAGTGCCTTAAATGGTATCATATTTCATATTATAAATTATAGATGTTTAACTGTCTGTATTTACTTTATAAGTACAGCAACATTTTTTCCTACAGACAAAATAGTGCTACCTGCTTGAGGAATTATTGTTTTAATATTTTAAAGTGGATTTGGACTAAGTTATCTCTGCTTCTCTTTCAGCCATGTCCTTACTCTTTAGCTGCAAGCTTACCTCTTTTGTACTCCTAGACATTTGTGTCTAGATAGCTGTAATGGGTCAGCTGTGTTCCTTAGTGATAGCAGCTAAATGGTTTCAACTACCAACATTCAAGAGATGTCCTTGTTAAAAGATATTATTAAACACCTTTGCTTAAAAGGTGAAAGCAAATCAGCTGAGTCTTTAGTAGCAGTGATTAAGACGAAGATGTGGAATGAAATGAACACAGAAGCAGTGACCCAAATTGGTGCTAAAAGGATATAAAGTCATTTTATGTTTTTGTAAAATCTTAATCTACAAGTAATAAATTGTTGTTTAAAAAAAAGCCCACTTTTTTTTTTTTAGATAGTGGTTTGTGAAACCACAATGGTCTGTGAAATTTTGATTAAATGTCTATGTTTTTGACCAAGAGAATGACAAAAGAAGTCAATGAAACTGATATGAAAGGCATCTATATGATATAGGAAAAGGTGGTACATAGCTTCATCCAGAAATGCATAATTAATGGAGACTTCTTTATGCTGCATTTCAAGTGCTGGTATTGAATGAAGGAGTTATAACAAACTGTGTGAAAAATTGTTAGTGTGGGTGGCAAGAAGGATGTTTTTACTTGGTGTGTGTATTTGGTTCTATACACAGTGGTATCAAAGATGTCATTGGAGAAAGGTAAAACTGGAATGAAAAGAGTCATTACTCAATAAGAACTGGCTGGATTACTGTAATTTGAAAGGGAAGTTATAGCTCTGTAAGCATAGTGTTTGACCTAAAGGACTGAGTATTTACACACAGTGAACAGATGAAATACACAAGTTTTTCTGAAATGTTTGAGCAGTCTTTCCACAGCAGTTTATGAAATAAATTTACCATTGAGGTATACATGCCAAACTCAAGCTCTAATAGATTGCTTCTCAGGAAAGAAAATAGACAGGATCTATTTCCATCTCCAACTAAGTCTGTGAATTCAAGGCACATGATGAAAGCAATCCAGGTTTCGCTATCAGTACGTGTTGGTACTGTGTGTGATGTAGTGACTGCTGATAATCTTGAATTCTGTATTATTCTATAATTTAAAAAGAATTATAGAATATTTAAAATGTTCTGTAATACTGGCTCTATGTGATAATCACAAAGAAATATTTAATTTTTTTTCATTAATTTTTGAACTGGTTATCTTATGCTTCAAGTAAACCTATTCAAGGACATTTTATAATTTCAGAGGCATGTAGGTTTTCTGAAGTATGGGTTATATACATAAAATACAATTTTTACCTTTCTGGGTACATTGTTAATCTTCTTTTTTTTCACCAGCTTTTTAGTTTTATGAAGATTGCTAATATTTTGGGACCATTTAAAAAGGTGTAGTGTTTAATTTTCTTTCTATTAAGAAGTGTGTTTTTATAGATAGTAGAGGTCTCCAGAGTGCCAGTTATCCATTCATTATACACCAAAGTGAAATTTTAGCTGTTAATTTTCTTTCATATAAACTCGAGTTGTCTTGCACAATTTTTAATTTTCTTTTGCTTTCATATAGCAGTCCCACTAAAATTATAGAAGTGTGACTAGATATTTTGCCCTAAGGTAAAGATGTAATTTTGTTTCTTTTTTTTCCCCTTTGAAAAGTATTACTAATCTCGAAAATAGAACAGCACTTGCAAAAGCAAATGGAAAAAAAGACCTGAAAAGTACCATCAAGTTTGAGGATAGCGCTTCTAATCTGGGCTCAATTTGAGAAAATATCAGAAATTTCAGGTTTTTCAAATGTCAGGTCTGACAAAAGCAGAATATGCCAGGAAGTTACTCAAGATCATTATGATAAAAGAGTTTATGTAACAGAAGGGTTTGCAAACCTAATGATAAGCTCAGTCCATTAACAGAATGGAAAATGTTTTTCCAAAATTTTGAAACTGAAGGTGATGGAGATCATCTCTTTGCCATACCAAGTGTTTTTCACTTACTTCACAAGAATAAATGACGCGCCTTTTTTTTTCACTGAGTATAATAGGCTTATTAACATGTGAAAAATGAGCATTCAAATGAGAGAACTACACCCAAAAAACCTGTATCAAGTGTTGACCTCTACTAAGAATGACATAGGTAAAGCTTATTTTTTTGTTCTTCTTGTATTGCTTAGGAATAATTGGATGGACATAAGCAGAACTTGCTGAAGCGATGTTTGTGTTTCTGCAAATGTCTAATTACAAATTGTACAAGGAGTTGTGGTTACTTTTCTGTTTGTTAGTGTGTTCAGACAGTTCCAGGGATGGTGGCTTATAATTTGTATTAAAGGGCAGAGAGCTGCAGCAGAACTTCAGCAAGTACTCTAACAAACCTCTTCAGTCTCTCTCAGTTGCCCAGTTTCACTTCTTCCTTTCCCCTTTATCTTTTTTTTTCAGTCTTTTTTTTTTTTTTTTTCACCTATCCTGAGGATTCAAGTCTTAAGTCAGAAATGGAATACCCTGTATTTTAAATTGCTGGCTGTTCTGTGGTTCTGACATGCAAGTGTAAGATAAACACAGGCCCTTCCTCAGGTCTGAGAGAAGCACCAAATTTAAATGCAAAATACGAAGTGTAAACAATTGCTTTGGATGTAATTGACTGCATCAGATCATCTCAAAGGAAAGACAGCTGTCACCTTTGGAAGGGAGACAATTTTGGTGAGAGGAAGAGACAGAAAGAAGAGGTATGAGTATTATTTACTAGGGAAAAGGAAGACAGATTATAAGAAAGCTAATGGAGAAGAGGAAGGTGAAAGCTGAGTTCTGCCCTAACAGGAGTACTTCTATGGAGTCTTTGGTGTTTGCTATACAATAAGGTTAATTTTTTGTTTCTATCTTCATTTTTTGGAAGGAATTTGAGTCTCTTAGAGGATTTGAGAGAGAGTACTTGGTCTATAAAAATATCCTCCCCTGTGTTACTAAATGTTTTTTAGGCTTTATTGATTAATTGAATTAGTTCATTCTGGTTTGTGGAATTTGATTTTTGTTTGTTTGCTTATCACAGCATTAAATCTACTGCTTTTCAGGAAATGTGAGAGTAAAATGTCAGTTTTGGAAGTATTTATCATGAGATTTTGAAAGTGTATTAGCAGATTTACATTTTTCACTCAGTCACAATTAGATTAATTTGGTGCTTTCCAGACATTTGGGAATTTGCATCTAATGTTGAGTTAAACTTGGTAGCACTTGAAGGCTAGGAGGTGTCATTCTGATATGATTTTTCTTTGCCAATGTAGATCATAATGGTTTAATGATTTATTGTATAAATGTCTTGGTAGGGTAAAATGTGACAACCGGAATTACATTATTTGTATTTTGGTTTTGCATTAAATAAAAAAAAATTTATTTGGTAGCTTAGAAAAAATATATTTCTTATAATTTTCGAATAAAGGTCCATTTAGGTGGGTACCATATGTGTTTTTTTTTGTAGCAAATGAGAGCAAATTTGTAGCAAATGAGAGCACCTAGCTGTATGTTGAAGGTTGTTTGAGACTGACTTGGTGACTAGTTCAATGGAATAAGTTGTGTTTGTGGATTTTCTGTATATGAAAATTTTGAAGTTGACACTGTCAGTTGTCATCACGGTACCACATCATCATTTTATCTAGAAATTGCACTTATAAAGTGTATTATGTTGCCTAGATTGTCTGCTAAAAAACTGAATGAATGCTATTGTATGAAAGTCAGTAATTCTGCATCATCCAGTAATTTTTCCTATGTTGAGAACTTAAAATATGCATTTTTTTTAACATGACAATTTATATTAGATGCTAAGATACAAAGCAGTAGTCCTGACGTATATCAACGTCAATCTGAAGTAAGAGTCGTCCTTTCTTTCAAGAAATACTGAAATGGTCAGAAATGATCCTTTGTTTCACCCAACCCCTTCATCTTATATTAAAAGCTTAAAATTTGTGTTGAAAAATTAATTGGTACTGAGCAGTTTGTAGGTGCTAAGGAACTGAGAGGTATGACATTAGTCTGAGGCATGAAAAGACTGCAATCTTTGAAAAATGCATCCTTTTAGTAATGTTATGAATGCTATCGTTGGCAGATTTCGACAGCAGCAAGTTAAATAGCTATGGCCTTTCTAATAGTGTCACTGTAGTCAAAAGGTTTTGAGGGAATATGAGATAATTTGATCAATGAAAAGGTCAAGGAAGAGGTGCATTGGGGGAAAATTTTAGGCTTTTTTTTAATATCACTTGAATGAAAATTAACACATAATTTTAGGGATTGACTTGAGTGTTAAGAGTGCTATGAAGTTAAATAGGCTATAATTGCTTCTTACTAGTGTAATTTTGATTTATTATACCCATTAAGGAAATATTCTTGTTCTTCTGTTCTTCATGTTCTTTTTGTACCACTGAAACTGGAACCAGAGGTCGAGACAGTTCAAAATTTGAATGAAAGCATGACTTTATAAGACTTGAAAGTGAAACCATGTTTCTTACAGTCCTTCTTAAAATAGAGCAGCTATTGAGTTGCCTGTCCTTTGCTAGAACTAATCTGTAATTTGGGATAAGATCATGTGTGGAGTTGCTGATTCAGCAAGATCCAGAAGAATCTCCATAACAACACTTGTTAAACATCCAATTTTACTTAGGAAGTAAAGGATTGAAATAGAGAAAAATATATGCTTTAATAACACGACGAAATTAAAGATTCTTTGTGTAGCCTGCATTAAAAAAAAACAGGTTTTGTAGTTTCAGAAGAAATAACATTGACATTCAGATCTTCTAGTTTCAGTGTGACTAGTAATTTTCAATAATTTAATATTTTAGATACCATTCCACATAATTGAGTGCACTGTTGCAACTGAGCAAGCGAATGTCTGTATGTAAGTTAAGGAGTGCGAAGTTGCTGTGCTTGGGCATCTTTAGGAGATGGATAAATCAGACCAGTTTCAAATTTCAGGGCACCCCTTTGTGTGGCTGATGTTCATTAGCAGGCAATTTGTGCTAATGGTCAGCTCTTACTCATTATCAATCATTATCACTAAGTATTCCAACAGATGGTCCTTAACGATCACATCCCACATTAGCTGTGCAGGTACAGCCCCGTGGAGCGGATGCTGCACCGTTATTGCTGGTGGCTGTGCTCTGCACTGCTCTCAGCTGCCGAGGCCGAGGGGCCAGGCTCCAGCCCTCAGAGGGGAGCTGAAGCCAAGGAGCGACCTCTTCCTTCCCCATTGTTCAACACTAATCATTGTTATTTTATGGTCCTCACCTGCTCTTCAAAAGAAAAGGGAGAGGCTTTAATTTGCTCCAATCAGTTCACCTCATCTTAATTTTGGGACTAGGGCTTGTTTTGGTGCCATCACGTGCCACACCCTGCCTGTTAAAAATCCTTTCTCGCGAGTTTTAGTGCTTGCACAGGTTTTCCTGTTCCCTGTTTTGCAACGACACCACAAATCTCCATCTGACCATGTGTTACTCGTATGTTGTTTGTATACCTTTGCTCAGCTATAGTAGAACATGCTCATGTGTTGTTACTGGTTATTAATTAGCAATGCTACAGAATACTTACATGCTGTCATTTGTTAGTTTAGTGTGCTTGTGCTGTGATTCAACTCAAGCAAATATTAAGATTCTGCTTAGTTTAATTTCGTCTCATAGATGCAACATGCCTCTCCTTTGGGTAGAGCATGCTGAGGTATTTTTATCTTGAACTGGGGCTAAAAGTAGCGGAGGGGAGAGTTTTCTGGCTCTGCTGAATGAGCTTTGCAAGGTACCCAAGAGAATTCCTCAGAAATAGGATTTATTTAAAATTATATGTTTAGAGAATGGATTTTGGGGTAGTTGGCTGAAAATCTGGAATAAGAAAAAATTTTAATTTGTCTTTCCAAAGAGATCACAGTACACTGTCAGACTTTCCATGCCGAGATTTTAGAGTATTGACATCTTATTTATAGGCAGGAAGGGTGTTTGTTTGGTTGGTTTTAATTATTTGTGGTTATTTGTGTTTGGTTTGTTTGTTTGTTTGTTTATTGTGGGTTGTTTTTTTTCCCCCCACAAAAATCAGGCACTATATCCAAGTTGGGATTTTCAGCCATGAAATCAGATTTTCTCAGTGGCTGCCTTATTCTTTGAAGATTCGTATTCTTAGAATAACAGTGTGTGATCTTGATATTTTCACACATTCTTGTGTTCATAATTTAAAAATAAAAGGAAATAATATAAAATTGTTAGTAGTCAAATGTGCATAAAATTACTTTGTAGCATGAGAATACACTTATTTATAAGGAACCAGTAGCTTTACAATTATCAAGTTGTTTCTAAGCAAGGATAAATGCATTTTATATAATAAATTGGTATGGGAAATAGTGTGGTATCAGTTCTCATCTAAGTTCAAAACACACCAATTCTCTTCTAGACTTGAACAAATATTACATGAATGAGGGCTCTTGTAAGATGTTATGTTTTGAAATAGATTTCTTTAAGGCTTTCCAGTGATAATTTATTTTTTCATTTATGCCTATGTCTCTCCTCATACTAATAATGGAGAGCTTATTTGCATATAAATAGATTTCACTATTTGCTGAGGCAGAGACTTAATATGTTTCCCTTTTTTTCATGGACATTGTTAAATAAGATAGAATATTGTAGTGATCAACAGTCATGAATTGTAATAATTTTCTTGGTCAAAACTCTTTAGAGTGCTTCACTTTTGTGAAGATCTCAGAGTTGAGATATCTCACTATCAAAACCATGATACTTTTGTTGCTTATAAAAAGGTGCTTTTCATGCTATCTGAGAAATATTTGCCAATAGATACCGAAACTGGTGGCTCTTTGGGTACCTCTTCTTTATTAATACTTCGTGTTTTCTTGCTATTTCTAATCTAGTAGTATGTGGATATTTTTATAATGCAAACATCACACTGCAAATTAATATAATGTAGTTGTCATTTGTTTTTCTGGATTATAATGATCTCATGGTTCCAACCAGTTTTCTTTAAATTGGAGAGGTACATTGAACAGAATGGTGGTATCATTCTGATATATCTCAAAATAAATAAATTTTAATTATACTCCATTAGGATATGTGAAAGCAGAGATAACTCTTAAAACTGGTTTTTATTTACTAAAAATAATGGTCAAATAAGATTTGATTAGATCAGTTTATGAACTCTAAACCCCCCTTTCAAAATATACAAGGCTGAATTCCAGATTCAGATGTGTCTTCCAGAAAAATGACTGGAAGAAACTATTCTGTACCGTATTATTACCCCAAACCTACATGTAAGAGTAAACTCCAGATTTATACTTCGTATACCACTAGTTGTTCCATAGCTGCTACCTCAAATATGCTGCCTATAAACCAGGTTCTAGCTGTATAGTTCTTTAAAAGACTCTAAGAGAAAGATAAACTGATGACTCTACAGAACTAGTCAATGCTTCTTGGCCATCAACATTCTGAGCATGTTAATTTTTTGTATACATCTACTTGATATGAAGAAAAATGAATGAGAATGTGCTTCTGTACATGAGTGCATGTACATGACGTAACTGCGAAGGTGCTTTTAGTGAGGTTTTAACCTGTGTGTCTGTAAGTTGTTTTTGCCAGCAGAGGTCACTCAGGGTAAAGTGAACAATCGCTTCATCTTTTAAGGAAGACATGAACTTCATTACAGGCTGTGAGATGCATATTGTAAAGCACACATCTTCAAAAGTGCACACAAGCAACCTGCACCTGCTATTCCTTGCCTTCAAATCTATCTTTGTTACTTCATGTAACTTTTATTCTTAAGAATAAAAGATCAAACATATTAAAAACTTGTAGGCTTACAGTGATGCCTACCAGAGTGCAGTCAGCAAAATATTGGGCTGTAAGGGTAGGTATTTTTTACTGTGCTTTATAAACCAACACAATAAATATGTTAAGTTTATTCCACATATTACTTTACCACAAATAGGTAGCTTTTGTGTTTACCTCATTTCTGGAACAAAGTCTGATTAATCACCATTAATTAACAGTTATTTTAAAGACTGGTATGTAGTAATGGTTACCATAGTGCTTACTTTTTTTTAACCCCCCTCTGCCTGGTGACTTTGTAAATGCTGTTCTCTGAACAGATTTTCTTGTTGTATATATCTAATTGTATCTAGCACTTTTAGTTATAAAATATACTTTAAAATAGATTTTATTCCTGTCACTGTTGTTTTAAGGCAATTTTTTGAGAAGAAGGAGGATATATTCCCCTGTAATATGAATACAGTGAGTTGTGTGGTGTAACAGAGAATATACTGTAGCCTGCTGTGACGAAAGGCTACACAGCAGGATCTTTATTTATTTGATAGTGATGAGTAAGCAGAAAATGCCCATCATGCTGTCAGAGCTCAGGAACTCACAGATGTTTGTGAACTGAACAGAAGTAGTTGAAAGGTGATAAAAGTAGATACTGATGTTGCTGTTACATTCACTTTTCTAAATAGAACTTCCTTTGAAGCCATCATCAAAATAAAAATAAAAATGAAGGATCAAAAGTTACAGTATATTTCAGTTGTCATGAATGAAATTGTTTTAAATATGGTATGTCTTTCCTGGATACCAAATAGAAAATATGTCCAGTTCTCAGTGTACCCACAAAAGCCCCACCTGTCTGAAGAAAATATATAGGGTTTTTAAGTTAAGTCATTCTGAAAGGGGTTTGTCAAACCATTGGACATCAGAATATTGCGTATCTATGTGAAAAATAAAAAAAATAATTATTTCAATGTTATTAATGCTACTTTTTGTGTTTTCTTTAAATCCATAAGCTTGTGTTTCCTTTGGGACATTCACAGGAGGTCACAGATTTTAAGCTGATAAACAACTAAGTTGAAAAACTAAGGAGATAAGGAAGATGGCTAATAAGCTTTTATTTATATGTGTGTCGGGTGTTTTTCTATAACTTGTATGTTTATGCATTGTAATCATCTTCTGAAAGTTAAAAGAAGCATCTGGCATTATAGTTACTTTCTATTTCACTTAAGCTTTCAGGAAAAGCCAAAAGATACCTGTGAAGAGCTTACTACAGGTGAGAGAACAGGTTTTCCCTTTTCTTTGTCCTTACTGCCTTTTGTGCTTGGATGTCTTAGTTATAGAGTTCAAAATTCCTAAATTTGCAGGCAATTGTAAAGGATAAAATTTTAAGAATCAAAACAATAGATCTTTGTACTCCTCTGTATCTGGTGAATGTATCTGATATTCAAAGGAAGAGAAGTGGTTTAGTTCTCAAGTAATTCAGTTGGAAATATTGAATTTAATTCCTTTTTGAAACTAGACAAATACAAATATATGCATGTTTATTGTATGATAACAGCAGTTTAGGCACTCTAGACAACAGTTAAAAGAAAAGGATTAAAACATTTAAAAGTTAAAAGAAGGTTATGGGCTAGGGATATATTCATACATATAATACTGCGGTTACTGGTGAACTTGCTTCTGAATGGTACAATAAGAGTGTCATATCCTTTTTGCAGTTTTTTGTTGTTGGTGCCCTAATAATGTGAATCAGAACCATGCAAATAATTTACATTAAAAATACAAAATAGCAACGTTTGAGTCAGACTAGGCTCATAAAATTATTTTGATTGATGTATATATTTAATTTTATTTGGCTACATTTCCGTACACTGAAAGAATTAATGCTATACAGTGCTTTTACATGCTCCAGACACTAAAGTTAAGACAGCGAAGTATTTGACTTTCTCTAAATGTTTCCCACCAGGGATTCAACAGCCTCTTAAGTTTATAAGTCTGTTTTTTATTCCTCTCTAACATTTCTCTCTCTGGATACAGAGAGACTGTAATGGCACCCCTAACTGTTCCAGTGCTTAAGTAGCCAATGAGCTTAACTGGTTTACAGAAATGATATTGGGCTTTAGAGGATATTGCCTTTCAGCTTCTGGAATCTTTCTTCCACTGCTTGCAAAACTGTACTATGTGGAAAAATGGTCTTGCTGCTATGTTTCTAGAAAACAGGGCACGAAACTTCTTGCTCCCTGCTGTTTAGAAGCCTAAATCATAAAAATATGCTTTTATCTCTACCTTTCTGCAGTATTTGTTTCTGTATTCATCTAAAGCATGCCTCTCCTATGCATTTATAATTAAAATATAGTTGGAGTAACCAGAGCCCATATGTATATTTACTTTCACAGCCTAAACAGAGAATTGTAAAAGATAAGCTTTACAATGTGCTTAGAGGATTAACAAGTCAAGGCTCTAGTCAAAGATGGTTCTTCAGCATCTTGTTCTTGTTGTATGCCTCAGACCTTCCTAACCTGGAGTAACTCATAAGGTATAAAGAGATCCATTAGATAAGTGTATAAAGCTTTAGCCTAGAAATGAGAAAGCTTACTGGTATGGTCACAAATTACAGAATTATCCTTTGTAAAACACAACAGCTCATTTACTGCCTTAAACTTCTCAATAGTAGAATATTTTTAAAAAGAAGTTAATCTTGGCGTGACCAACATGCAAATAATTGCTGTAAAATCCTTGTCCAAATTGGAAAAGAAAACATTCATTCATTTTCTGGGTACCATACCTATCCATATTCATTGGTAGATAAAGTCCCCCTGCCTTCATCTTTTCCCTGAGCATCTCATAATCTCACAGGTATGGAAAAGGAAGGGGCCCTCTTTGCTGCTGTTGGACATCCAACCCTCATCACACAAGGGTGGACTGAACCAGCAACATGCAGAACAATGTCACTGATAGGAAACCGAGGGAGGAGACACTGGGAAAGAAGACAACTTTGCTATATATGTCTTTAAAGAAAGGATTTATCACACATAGCACATCAGGAACTTACTGAATTACACGTTGGAAAAGATGTCGATGATATGTACAGATGTAGGGACTAAGGCAACTCTGAGAAGAGAGGGTCTGCCCAAATTCCTAACATCTACTTGAGCGAGGCAATTCATATTGTTATTGTCTAGTAATGTTTTTTGAACAAATTGTCTACCTCCTTGAAGGAACTAACAAAAGGCTTCAGGTTAAGTATTTAAAAGGATTTGTGTGCTTAGTTTTTCTTGTAAGATAAAATGTCGAGATTTTTTTTAAAGGTTTTGGAGTTGTTTGATGTTCATTTTACTTAAAATATTCAGTAGTTTTTCCCATTATACTTTATAGCCCTGAAACTATTATTGTAAACAAAAATCAGATCACTCAAGTCCAGTAGGGTCTGATACAGTCTCTTCTGTGTATGTTCCTGTGCAGTGTTTTACTTTGCATACTTCATGTTTCATTAAAATATAGATTAGTTAGTAATAAGTCTTCGTTATTTTGTCTTTTTTTAATCCAATACATCACTGATAAAAGTATTGAAAGAATAAACCTCCTGCTTCTTAGATGGGAGTGTATTATCTCCATTATACATCCATTTTCCCACTTCTTGCTGCTGCATCAGAGTTTGGGGAAAGGAAGATCAGAATATGTCAGAAACACAACTTCTCAAGACTCCCCTATGAAATTGCACTTTATTGTATGTGCTTTAATATACCTTTTTATGCCTCAGAATTCATTCACAGTAGATTTTTCTAGCTTGTGTAAAATATTGTAAAGGTAACTACCAGCAACACAGAGAAACAAGTGAATAATATGTGTATAACAAAGTCTTTCTTCATTGCAAGGACATATTAATGCTTCTGAGCTAGTTTGGATTTTAAATCTCTTATTTGCAAAAGTAATAATTCTGTAGACATCTTCTAACGTAGTAGAATTCTCAGAGTGTGAAACCAGAAACATAGAATTTCATTTTAAATTACCCATTCCTCATGTTCTCTGAGGGTTTTTTTGCCCTGTAGCATTGGTTGACATTTGATAGAGAGTCAGCTACCATAAGGTTGTAAATTATATAATTATAAGGATCACCCACTTTTCTGATTTTTCCCATTACATACCAATCGGAATGCAGACATACCTTTCATAGGTATTTGATTTCTAATGAGAAGGTTTTATTCTTCATTGACCTGTGATTAAAGTGTGGCATTTCAGTAAATAAATGGAAGATACTTTTGACATAATTCAGCTCTGAAGTTATGCTTGATAGGCTACGCAGGTCTTTGACCCTTGTCATGTGAGTCGCAGCATAATTTAGAATATATTCTTAGATAAAAACTGTATAATACAAAAAATGCTTAATGTTTTAAAACAGGTATAATACAGGAAGAGAAAAAACATTACATCAAGCAGCGTCTCACATTCTGTCTTTTTTTATTACCGATACAGTGAAAGTGGTTTAAAAAATAATAAAGTTGATGAATTAAAAAATTAATAAAAATTGTTTCACAGTATTAAAACTTACATGCATGCTTTGGGAAAGGTGGTTGGTTGTTGATTTTTGTGTTTGTTTTTTTTTTTAATTTGTTTGTTTGGTTTGGATTTTTAAAGTAAGCTCCCAACAAATGCCAAGAGCAGAATACTTGTTGGATATCAAATTATGGATGGATAACTTTCAAAACTAGTTCACTAGAAAATGTGTTCATTTTCTATGAACTTAATCAGATCTTGATCATAAGATGGTGTGTATTTTCCTTTCTATTCAGATTAACCATGATCTTGACCCACAATTCTTAAAAAGTGATATTTTGATCCTGTTCTAACAGACTTTGTTATTTGATGCAGCCCTACATGCAGTCATTTCCTGAGCACTGTCTAGGAAAAACAGTCACTTATTTTTTATCACAGCAGTGCCTGGGAGCCCTGATCAAGGCTCTGCTGTGCACATGGCTATACAGATACACAAAGTAGACATCACTGAGAAGACAAACATTACGGGTTTGGGTAGAAATCAGAGAGTAAAAGAGAAAAGAAATTCACAGTGAAATTCCAAACTGATACTGGCAAATTGAAAATTATAAAAGGACGATTTCCTATCTAGTGATCCTTGTGTAGCCATTTCCTACATTTATGGTTAAAATGAAATTAATCATGAAGTTCCTGTCCTTCATTAAGTAGTAACTGTAAGAAAAATACCAATTCCACAGTAAAAGCAGAAACAGTCACTTGGAAATGTAGCATGAAGGGTTTTGCATTTATGGCAGGTAACATAGTATTTGAATAAGAAAGGATTGTATGACTCAATATCTATCCATGTGTAGTCATAAACATATTTAATATTTCTCAGAAGTTGAAAGGCAGTGGAATACATACAATAAAATAAATCTGAAGAGAAAAAGGACCTGTAAAAAAGCTATTATTTAGCTACCAGATAATGAGAAGCTAAGATATATTTTTACAACTCAGTACTGTAATTACTATTTCTAGATCTAAATGGTGCAACATCAAACATTGTTTCTGCTTCCTTTTCAAGTACAGTGGCAATGATTGCCTACTGCATTGCAAAACCTCTGTTTATTTGTACAGTTTATATATCAAATTTGTGGGTAAGAGTTTGAGTTTTTTAACATAGTTCATATGCTATAGTATATCATGGGTAAAATGTAAATGTGAAGATCATCTAGAAAGTGGAGTTTATTTACCTTATAAGAGAAAGAATTAGTGGGTTGCCAATTAATCTCGCTGACACAGTCTTTGCACTTCAGGCATACTATAACTACTCCTTGGCTTGTGGGTTTAATAAGCAGAAGATTTCTGGTTCCAAAAGGCATAGCTGATTTTTAGTGTGGGTTCCCACATATATTTTTGTATATGTTCACTGATGCTTGGGCTTGAAAGTCCAAGGTGCTTACCTTTGTACCCTTCTCCTTTCCCAGCTTGTACGTTATCTGTGCAGGGCATTACATTGTCCTGTGCATCTGTACTAGTTTCTTGCTCAGATTTTGCAAAAGTGGTATTTAAGACAGACTGACTGTCATGATGGTCACTGTAAAAGCTTCTTGAGTGAGGATATTTGAGAGGGAAAACTTGCGTAACCCGCTAAGAGAAGCAGAATGTTTTAGTTTACTTAAGGAAAAGAGATTAATTGGTTTATGCAGTGCAGTAATAAGCATCTAAAGCATGAATTGCAGGCTGAATGACAGTTTCAGTGTTGAATCTGGTGATCCATTTAATGTATTTCATCATGCTGTATTCCTGGCAGGACATGTATTTTCTGTGTTCCAGGGTTTTCCTAGTTCACAATGAATAAACACTATTTTTTCAGATACCTCAGAGGTTTGCTGATGGGAAAAAACATCATCAGGAAAACACAAATTTGTGTTTACTTTGAAGAATGCTGGACAGAATTTATTGAGTGGCTTTTGAACTCAAATCAACCCTGTAGTGCTGCTGACTTCAGCAAAGTTATCTTGTTTTATTCCAGCTGGATGCCTGATGTTATGTTTCTGTTTTAAAATTTTCTGAAGATAAATAACATTGGTTCTGATATTATTTTTTGATCTGAGTGCTCCTCCCCTTGCCATGTAAAAAAAAAATAAATTAATGTTTACAGAATACATGCAGATTTCAACAATTTTTTATCCCAATTTGTAAGCATTTTATCTTTCAATAGAAATAGCATTCATAAGAGTTTATGGCAATTTGAATGAAATAGTTTGCTGCCTCCATCTGACTAAGTTACCCGATGATTGTCCTTAGTGAATTCATCTTAATTACCAGCCTACTGGAGCTCATCAAGATGTTCTGATTGATTCTTCTGATTGATTGGTTAGGATCACTGACTTGGAGGAAATGTAGTGATATGTAGTGGTGTAAACCAAAGTAGACAACTTATATTCTCTGTTCCTCATTTTTTTCAGTTACTAAAGACAATTAATAAAGTGGTAGCTGTAGTAATTGCAAAGCAGAATTAAATATCCCTAGAATATAACAAAAAAACTGTGTTACTATTGTGAAATTGCTAACCATTGCTCAGTTTCAAGTGCAAGAGGCTTCTTATTTAAAACTCTGTGCTAGAATTTATCATAATCTAAAAGCTTAATTGGTTCTGTGATTCTTTGAGATAATTGTTAGGAGAAAAAGCATTGAAAGATGAGAGACATCCCATGCAAGCCAGTTCTGAGTTCTGTGGCTCAAGAAAGCAAAAGGAGCTTATGTATATAGTGAGAGTTCAATATAAGTCTGTATTTTTTATTACTTGTGAATATCATAGATATGATGTTGCTCATGATTAAGGTGTAAGACAGCATAAAGAATGAAGCAGAATTCAAGTCTCTCTTTGAATTTTGATTAATAATTTCCTATTATTTCCCCTTGTCATGTTGACTTTTAAGTCAACAATTTGAGGCAGAGGAACATGGTAAGTACTATGGAAAAAGGAGGATTTCCTTACTGATTTTCTGTAACTTTAACAGAGGCCTTTTCACAAGAAGATGATACTATTTGACAAAGTAAGCAAATAAAGTAGAAGTATCTATTTTTTTAAAAGGGCAGTTCCGCTTGGAAATTTGATATTTATTTTTGCTGACCTGAGGTGAGCACATATTTGGTCTAATTATGTACCATACAAACCATTAATGCAAAATGTACAAGTCAGAGGACTTAAACTTTTACAGCAACATTCATAACATTTAGGGAGCTAACCAGCAAGAGTAATTCAATCACTTTGCATCTGTTTGTATTTCGAGAACAAAGAGTGCTTTCCTTTTATTTAAGCAGAAAAAAAATCAGTGTGAGTTTTCCCTCCTTTAAGGGAAGAAAAGCATTGAGTAAGTTTACAGAGGGTTGTGGGGGTTCTTTGGAATTTTACTTTAATGAAATTAGAATTTTCCTTTGATTTGGAAAGGGAAAATTTGATTCTCAGTGTACACAAGACTTTTATCCTGTTCTAAGAAACAAATGTACGTGTTTGTATAGCATCCTTAATTAATAAGTTTGTGTTTCTATGCCACTTCTGAAAGAAAATATATTTACTTAGGTATTTAAATTTATCAAACTGTATTTAAAGAAAGCAAATACAAATTCCCCTGCCCCTGTAATAGCAAAACTGTATTGCATGCACTCTTTTCCCTTTATTAACTATTTTACATAATATTTGTAAAGAATACAATTGAATTTGCTTGACAAGCCTAGTCTTAATTACTTTAGTGATGACTGATATTGGGATAGCCTTGGTACTAGCTCATAAAAATACTTCTGGAGAGCAATAAGTTTCTTTCCAAATGCATACAATTTGATTAAATAGTAAGCAGTTTCCTGCAAAATTCAGAGGGATGGATACACTGAAATGATTCATGGGAAATTTCTTTTTTTTTAAATTTTGTTTAAAATGTATTAATATAAGTATAGGCATTATGGTGCTCAAAATTAATGTTGTCTGATTGAATTTTGTAGAATGACTAAAAAATGGATTAATAGGCAAAACAAAAAATTGGGTCATGGGAATTTTAGGGAAAAATACAGCATGGCTGATATATTTGAAATATATTTCATAATTTGGACAGAGAATAACCAAATCTTACATATAATTTGAAGGAAAGCATTATTTTTTAAAGAAGTATGACTGTAGTAGTTGTAGCGGTTATAGCCAGATGATGAGCCAAAAGTTGGGAATATTTTTTTTTTTCCAAATTTATTTTTAATTTAAAAACTTGGTGAAGATTAATACTACTATATGTAGCAAGTTTTTAAGACACAAGCTGAGATTTGGGCTGGAGGATATTGAGATATGTATTGTTAGAGACTTAGGGTTGATTGATCAACTCACACAGGAAAGACTTATAGAAGTGAGCACAGATAGAATGCCACAAAAGAGAGAGAAAAGAATAGCTTGGTGACTGCTGTGAAAGAGCACAGAAAAGAAAGCAAAGGAAGTACCTAGAAGATTTGATCAATAATGTTATACAAAAACTTAAAAATTGAGGAGTTTCGCAGTAGAAGAATCTCTGTACCTTGCCTTTCAGTGATTATTAAAATATAGGTTAGGTGCAAGACATTTCAGCCAGCAGAGACAATAAAAAGGGAGATACTGGTTGAGACAAGTGGTCTATGCAGCCAGTTATCCCTCCTGTGACGATAAAAAAATACACAGAGACATTTGACCCAGTCTTAGAGCAGAGGGTGAGCTCCTCAGCTTTCTCTGTTTATCTATAACTTTAATTTATTGTCAGACATGGGAGTAACCTGGGACAAAATCATTTGGAGAGAATCAAAGGAAGCACTGAAAGGATGGACACTGAAAGAAACCTGTAGTAGGCAGACCTGTTTGAAAAGACAGAAAAATTTTAGTTGAGCCATGTAGCAATATATTTGACTGATATTATTTGTTGTTGAATATTACTTTACATTACTTTAATTTATATTATGACTTTAAATTACTAATTATTTATAATATTCCTTCAAATTACTTATTTGTCATTGAATATTACTTTAAATGCTTAAATACTTGAAAAAATTAGATTTCTTAGAGCCTTTTACTCTGTTGTCTTTAATTTCCTTGGTAACTCATAATTTTTAGTAATTTAAATGCTTGCTCCTGTTGCTTGAACATGCCTTTGTATTTTTACCTTTGTATTGCAGAATAACAAAAGAATAAGTTGCTTAGAGTCAGGAAAATAATAGAATTGGCAGATCATACAAGCCACCTGAGAAGTCCACGTATTGTGCAAGTGAGTAATATGTAATGTGATTCAGTGTTATACTGGATATGCTATGGAAGGCTGTAATTTACACATGGTGAGTGGTGCTGCTCGTTGTTATCATGAAACTAAAACTACAATGATGTTTTATTAATATGCTTTTTCTTATATGTTTTACTAATATACTGCACTTTTATATGCCCTGTAAGAATAGTTGTACTGGATTAGACCAAAGGTTTGTAGCTAAGAATCCCTTCTCCAGTAGTTTTTAAAAGCAGGTAATCTAAGGAAGCAAATAAACTTGGGACAAGTAAAGAGCAATACTTCTATGAATAACTCTCCCACTCTCTCTAATAATTTGCATCTCAAGAAGATTCAATGCATATTTCTGTGTACTACTTTTGGGTAAGGGGTTTCTCCTTCATTAGGCTGTCTAAGCTTGTTTTGAACCTGTGCAAACTTCCTGCAGCTACCACAATCTGGCTGAAGGGAGTTCTGCAGCATAATGATGTTATATGAACAATTCCTTTCTTTAATCACTTTAAAATTCATTATCTCCAGTGGCTGCTCCTTAGTTCCTTTATTGGAAGAAGCAATAAGCTTCTGCTCCTTAGCAAATATCCCCACACCTCTGATGATTTTACAGACGTCTCCTATAGCAGTGCTTCTCAGTTGGTTATTTTTTCTCCCTTCTTCCTTTTCTTCCTTCCCACTCTTTATGCAGAAAAGTCCTAGCATGCTTAGTGGTGGTTGTTACATGCCTTTGGTCACCCTTGCTACCTTTCTCTGAAATTCTTCCAGGTTTGTGACTCAGTAATACTTAAAAATAATGGGAAATAAAATGGTCCAAAATTTTTCCTGCTGCAGAGTGTGCTCATAGATTTTATCTAGTGTTTTAGGCCATGTGTTATTGCTGTTGGCAAGTTATGCTTGGGAGTTTTTCTGACATCTGACTCTGCAGTACTAACCTGTTTCAGCACTAGTCTCAGACAACTGAGTGTAATTTTCAGCTGCAAAAGCAGCGGAGAGGACTGCTTTGGAAATTTGTGGTCTTTCCATGTGTTGGAATGGGGCATGCAACAGTTGCTGTTGGTGATGTGATAAGAAAACTTTTATACAAAATTCACTTGGTTTCTACCCCAGAATATAACAATACAAAAGAGAAACAGTGTTATCAGGGGCATGGAGAAATGTTTACAGAATGCAGTTGGGGTTTTTTATTTGGTTTTGTTTTGTTTTTGAGATAATTATCATGTTTTTCCACTATCTTTCTGCTGCAAAAGTACTGCATGTAGCAAGTACTGAAGGACTACATTGTTGAAATTATACTGTAACTTATAAATGAGACAAAATCAACCACAATAGTATTATACTCAAATCATCATTTGTTGATTCCTGTAATTAAATTGCTCTCATAACTATAACTGGTTCTACATCATCTCCTACGAAAACAGTAGAGTTATTAAAAAACAATAAGAGCCTTGTCACTTTGTCCAATAATTTAACACATTTAACTATTTATGTTTTAAACTATCTTGGTAGGCATTCGTGTTCTTCAGATCCTTTTATTTTCTTTAAAGTAATCTCCAGAGACTAGTTATTTAGACAGCATACCTAGTCAAAATGGAAAGCATTCCTTTGAAAAATAGGCAACTCCCCCTGGATTTGTAGTGGAGTGGGGGATGCCTTACATAGTAACATAATAAATATGCTGTCTTTATATTTAATTATTGAACTTTTTTTTCTCTTCTGTTGTAGTAAATTTTTGCATATACAGAGGTCTGTATTCTGAAAGGAAATGATCCGTCTGCTGCATATAAAATTACTAGAAACTATAATAATATTTAGCAATTACTATAGTCTTTGACTTTCCTACGTTTTTTATTGTCAAAACTGCTGCATTGATCCACTGATTTTTGTCTGGTCTTGTGACCACATGGTTAGTGGTTACAAGTGCAAGCATTTACAATAATCCTTGTATGAAAGTTTTGAGGGCCCTCAAAAATTAATAAAGACTGCTAATAATTCTGAGTACTTTTTAGCAGTGTTTGGGGGTTATACCCAGTTCACTCCATGATAACACTTTACTTACCCATGTGTACTGATTTCCCTAATAATCTCATGAAAGGCATGCTATTAAAAGCTTTTGAAAGATCTAGATAAAATGTGTCCACTGTCCCCTTAGTCCATGCTTTGTTTGGCATCCTCAAAATATTCTAGTGGTAGAAAACAGCACGCTGTACAGTTACAGAACTTATGTTGCTCTGTCCCTGTTTTATCTTTTTTCCTCTGTGAATTTTTAAAATCCATTTAACCCTTCTGAACCAGTATACCTAATGCCAAAGTAGTCAGCATTTAGTCTCTTATTCTCAGGTTACTTTTAGTGCCTTAAAAAAACACAAAACAAAACATGAAAGCATGAAAGAAAGAGATCCATCTATTTCTCTGGTAGAACTAGGGACTAGAAGCAAAACTGTTTCATTTTTGAATAATTTTTGTACTTGTGCACTAGCTAGAAACGTTCTTTGATGGTATTTCCTATGCATTAAAGTGAAGGCAGCAAAATAAGCAAATGAAGAAAGCTTAAAAGAATGGATCTAGTTGTCATTAAAATTATGCTTAAGTACTTTATTTGACTGAATATATAGTGCCAATTTTCCGTGTTTTGTATGTTCTCAAAGGGTATGACAGCCTCCATAGGTAAACAGGCATATGAAAGGACGTTAAGGAATATAGTAACAGTGGAAGGGAGGTATCTGACTCTTGCTCAGGTTAGTTGCAAAGTTCCTATGGATTTCAAAAGGAGTAATGTATTACCAGTTCCATACATCCATCAGGATCACTCTTCCTTCCAAAGGCAGCCAAACCTAGTTCAACTTGACTCTCCCATCTGACTTGACTTCCCCATCTAATGTGACTTCAGAGGCTTTCTATAAAGTTATCAGAGATGTAGAAGTATTTAAGAGGCCAATCTATCCCAGAT
The DNA here is from genome assembly GCF_036250125.1 of Pseudopipra pipra. Classification (NCBI taxonomy): domain Eukaryota; kingdom Metazoa; phylum Chordata; class Aves; order Passeriformes; family Pipridae; genus Pseudopipra; species Pseudopipra pipra. The sequence goes on along the minus strand of NC_087552.1, from coordinate 24,303,435 downwards.
ATGCATTTATATCAACTGGGATGAGACACCCTTTGCAGTGTAACAAGTGTCTCTACTGACTGCAGAACCAGTGTAGGTGACTGGTTTGGACTAGATATCCAATTTCTTTCTGATAAGATTAGATTAGATAATCAAACTCAGTCTTCCTGAGTAATTTCAGTAGAAAATGATTTTTAATATAAAATTTCAAAAATTCAAAAATTTTATTCTTGTCTCCATGGGCTGTGGCATCTCCAATATTATTAAAATTAAATAATGCACATACATTTATTGTATTTGTAAATATATTTGTGTATATATATATATGTATATATAAAACCCCACCTAAATATTTGGAATGACAAAAATGCATGCCTAAACTATAAATTTATGATTTTGTCTGGAATGTATGGAGTGCCTGCACGTGAATAAAACTTAGGTCACTTCAGTAGAGATTTACCTGAGTACAAATTCAAGGTCTAAGCCTAAATTCTTTACATCTGTAATCACTGTAATTTTTAAAATGTGAAAGTTGAACAACCGGTACATATGTCCTTATGGAGGTAAAATGTGGCCAAAAGAGTCAGCAGTTTTTAAATTGTTGTCATTGATGAAGGTAGAGATTGATTGTAAACTTGAGTGAGCAGGTTGGACAATAGAAATATCGTATCAGTGTTAAGGGTGCCCTCAGCAAAGGTGTGCTTTATATCTATACACTGGCCTAGGCAGTATGAAATTCAGGAATTTCCTTCAAAAGCTAAAACTTTTACTTTTAAGCTAACTGCCTTGCTTTCATGTAGTGTAATCCAGTCTACTTGATCTGTATTGTTAGAATGCAGCCTACCCTGTTAGGATTATAGCTGAAGTTTGGAAGGACTATGAGAAATATTATGACAGTAAAGACCTTCAATGGATTTGGAAAAGGATCTGCTTAAAAATCCATTTTTACAAAATAGGGCTCTGTAATTTGCCTGTTAGAAGGGAAACAGTATAAAAATATACTATTTGTTCACGTTTTACCTTGGATATTTAACTCTTGACAGATTAAAAGAGCTTCTGGGATATGAATGTGGTGAACCTCTGTCCTTCCAGAAATGTTTGGTTTAATTGGCTTATATATCCAGATACAAAATTAACTGCTTCAAGCCCAGGTTACTTCCCACAAGATGTAGTAGTTTCATACCCTATTTTGAAAATTGGAAATTTAAATGATCCCTGGAGGGACTAAAATACATACCAGTGCAACTACCAGACTTAATTAAAATATGCCTTCAACTACTCATAAACAGTGTTAGATTTAGACAGATGGGACAAATTATTATCATCATTATGGGGAAAAGACACTATCATGACAATGAACATTCTCCCTCATCTCATCTCCATTTGTAAACATACCAACAGAAATCCCCAAGATAAACTTCACTGTAATAAATAACTTGTCAGTAAAATTTTATGGGATTGCAAAAGCACAACAAAAGATCTATTACTTAGAAAAAAAATCACAAAGATGGGAGGAGTAATTTCCTAATTCTTGTCAAAATTCATCATATCATGCACATTGCAATAATTACTACAAAGACATGTCAAAATTACAGGAAAACTTAGCAATGGCCTTTAAAAAAAAAATACAGGTGGAGGTATTGCCTCCTTTCTTATCAAAGTAAAAAGTTTAAGACCCAGATTCTTCAGCTGATTGTGATTCTTTTCAGTGTTTTTGGCCCAAGGCAGGTCTGGTTTCTGTTTTGCTTCAGTATTTTTCAGACTGTGAAGCCATACTAGAATGCAAGGCTTTTATGGTTCCCCTGCATTTTAGGTACAGACAAAGTGAAACAGGGCATAATCCTGAAAATCTGTTTGCTGACTTTGACAGCAGATGGGTGTAATGACCCTTTAACTGTAATAGTCCCACAAATAGCAGGAAGTTCAAAAGGATGTGGGGAAAATCCCTTTTGCCACAGTAATTTTTGACTATATTTATTATGGGTGTCATTAGCAACAAGATCTGTCCTGCTATTATGATTTAGTACAAGAGTTTAAGATTGCAAGTATTTATAACACTATTGTGGAAGAGCAAACATATTTTATACACACACACATATATATACATGTATATATATATATGCATACATATCTACATAGCTAGCAAAAATTAGTTTTAAGATGCTTTATCTTTTCCTTAGAACTATTCAGTACTTTACTGTGAATTTAGCATCAAAATAAAGAAACCTGTTTGTGGCTGGAGGCCAGAGGTAGTTGCTTGCTCTCCTTTAGTCATTAGATGTAGTCAAGGTGCCTTTCAGGAAGAAGGGATGACAGATAGGTAACGTCCCCACTATCAGATCCACTGTCACAGGATGCTCTTGTCGGGGGACAGCAGGAGGCAGAGTGCAGGGGGATACAGGTGGAGCTTTTCCAGCACTGTAGTAAGATGAATGCACCTATTGTCACTGCTCCCTTGCTTTTCCGTAGCCATTAGTATGACAGTGCAGTAAATGATTACCTGACATAAGACCTGTTTTGAAATTTTTCTCTTTCTTGAAGCTGTCCTTTGAGCTTTTTAATAGTGTATGGTTGTGTACTGTCTTTCTAGTTCAAGATCTACAATCCTTGCAGTGGCAGAAAATTTTATGTACTTATAACAAAAGAAGGTAATATTTAGATTTGATAGCTATGTTATTGGCTGTGCATGGCAATGGTCTGTTATGTAGTTAATAGTGCAGGTCAGGAAGATACTTATCAGAGTGAGAATTGTCAATATAATTTAACATATCAATTTACCGTAGCAACATACTTTGTATGCTAAATCTCTTTATTTTACTTATATGTGTCCCTCTGGATGCATTATTCAAAATGAAAAAAGAAAGAGTTCACTAGTTCTGCTTGAGACGATGCTACGTATCATAGATCATCACTATGCATTACACAAATTAAGTGCATGGAAATAGAGAGCAATCCATAACAGAATGGCCAGATTATGAAAAACTCATTGTGCTTCCATTCTAAAAACTGCCTGAAAAATATTGACTCGTTCAGAAACTATTGGGGAATATTTTTAAATTTAATTATGTTTTTAGGCTTTACTTTATAGCAGCTCATAATCTCATCAATACAACACATCTGGGAATACACCAAGAGAAATATTGTAAATTGTTTGGTAGTGTCCACAAAATGTTGCCATATTTCCAGTACAAACTCTCCTTTTCACTCAATAAGGTATTCTTTTACCTTGGCAGGTGTTACTGGCAGTTACAAGTGTTTGTGAAAATGTATTTGACTTTTAATTTGAGATAACTTTTTTTTAATGTGGTGCTTACTTTAAGTCAAGCCAGAGAAGAAATGTTCTCAGCTCACTAGGTTATTGGTAGCCATGTGTTTTATAGGGAAAGGTGACCATTTAACCCATATTTAGATTTGTTCACAAGCTTATACTCAGCAAATCAGTTTCTAAATATGTAAGGAATTTTGTATATTCCCATTCCTGAGACGTACTCCAGCAAATTTAGGGATGACATAGTATGGATTTAGCTCTAAGTGGTTTGTTTCTAGTTTAAACCTGATAAACAAAAGAAAATCCTACACCAAAGCAGAAGGCAGGCATTTTAATGGGTGTGGACAGAAGAATTTGTGGACTCTCATATTTTTGGTCCGTATTTCTGAATTTATGAGAATGTTCATATGCTAAAATTACTCAAGGTTTTTCAACTATTTTTACTATCCCTCAAGGAATACGGAGAGAAAAATATCTTTAAGAAACAGAAAACTGCTGTCAAAAAAACCTGTCATCATTGATGTGAGAAAATGGATGATGTAATGTTTAGATGAAATTTTACCACAAAGCTAATAATGCTATGATAATTTCCTATATTAAAAAATAACTACAATCAAAGAGATGTTAAGTTTTTTATGTTGCATTTACTCACAAGCATGATAGTTAAAGGAATTGTCAGAGGAAGACAAAGTTCATAATTGTGTGCTTAATGAAATTCCTAATACTGTTAATGATACTTTCTTTTTTATATTATTCTAAGGAGCTGCCTGTACTCTGGTCATGGATAGCTTCGATTTATGACAAAAGTCATATTTATAGTGCTTATTAGTCATTCAGAATTGTTTGTTTGGGCAAACTGTTAATGTCAAACTAATATAATTTTATTGATATAATTATTTCTTTCATTATAGCAGTGCCTGCAAGCATATCTATAGTTAGTTATATTAGCATTCTGTTCTAAAACCTGCATTTCAAGGATTTATAAATTAACATTAAAAACTTGCTCCAAGCTAAATCTTGATATATAAAGCGCGAAGCATGTTTACAGTTTGGAAAAGTTTCAGAAGACTTAATCTAGGGTTTTTTTCCTTGTTTTTTTCCCCTGTTATTTCTGAAAGATAAGCAGAAAGCCTGGAAGAAAAGTGCCAACAGAAGTATGCTTGTACATATGGAGCTGAGAAAATGGTATTCTGCTTTGAAAGGAGGGAATATTATCTCAATGTAAATTCTTAACTTAGTCCTTTGTAATATTAGTTTTCATTGATGTGTTGGGGCAGATAATGCCAAGTGGTGTGTTATACATTTGATGTCATTCAAAAAAGGTCATGGCAGGCAGATTCAGGGTTGTGGAATTTAAGCTTCATCCATGTAACTGCCATCTAAAAACTGAATCTGAAGGCATGATGGTGTCTTGGCATTCAAAAGTTTCGGTGTCTAGGCAGAGCTCTTAAGGACAGCTGTGGGAAGAAATGTGTGTGAATAAAGAACAGTACAAAAACTGTAACGTGATGCCACATTTGGCAGAAATAATACATAATCTTAAGTTTTATACGATAAAGACATGAGAAAATATCCAATTCTGTCAAGTGTTGTGCTTTATTATAGTTAAATCCTGAACCATGTTGTGTACCTCAGGGGACATTAGTTCAGGAAACACAGTGAATGAATTCACGTATTTCACTTATATGTGTAACTTTGTGAAATCGCGTGTGTAATTTTTGGAATCAGATTCACAGTTGATAGTATCTTTTGCATTAATCAGCCATTTATGAATAATGTACATTTTAGTGTGAGGAAATCAGTAAGTTAGGGATCATTTAGCAAAATAAAGGACAGCTCTGCATAGTTTCCAGATGCGAGGAACTCTTTTCATGGATGTGACACCTATGTTATTTTATTCCAACTATCTGATGATTTGTTACATTTTGAAGATTGAAAGTGATTGACAATGGCACTGCGAGGGCCTATATTGTTTGTTTCCAGAGTGACTGTGCTAAACTTGGTATAAGAACAGGTTGGCTGGTTTTTAATTTGCTATCCCTCCAAATTATCTCTTGTATGAGAGACAAGTTGCCTTCTTTGCATCTTCAGTGAAAAGTTGCCAGTGATGGAAGTTCTGCAGGCCAGATTTCACTCTGGCTTTCTCTCCTCTCATTCTATGGTTGCACAATCTTATAATTGCTTGTAGTCTAATGTTTTGTTCTTAACATTACCCAAAAAGTGAGATAACGTGGCAGTGTGCATCAACTATAAATATGGTCAGTAAAGTCCAGTGTCACTCCTGATTTTTCTTCCAGTATGATCCAACCTTCCAATACCTCTTAGGGTCATACAAGGTTCATACATTTTACTACGAGCAGCCTTTTTTGGTGTTTGCAGGATTAGGTCACAGTTCCCATGACTGCTTTGTGTTATTCTTTTATCTCTTTCAGCTGTGATATGGTGTTGAAGTGTTTTAAAAACTAAGGTTTTGGCTGCTCTGGGGAAACTATGTAGCAATTCTCCATATTTTGACACTGAAACGGCACACATGGCAATTTCTGATTTTGCTGAAAAGCATAATTTCTGTGTGTGACTTCAGAGTAACTGTGTCCTGTGCTGTCTTCCTCTGCAAGACTGAATTTGAAAAGGCCAGTGGTAGGAGAGGTTAGCTAACTTATGGTTATGATGAACCTGGTCTTCTCTAATAGCTTTCTGGGAACACAAAGAGCTGTGGCTGGCTGTTTTAGGGTCTGCTAAGCGCTAAAACCATACTGGGAATGTGGTTGGGAAGAAAAGTGTCTTAGAACTGTTTTCAACTGTCACACGGAGACTTATTTCTTCCCTCTTCTGTCAGAGCTGAGGGAGGACCAGAAGCTCTGGTATACCTGCTGTAACTTGAGTCAATGGCTCTAATATGCATAGTGGTTTGGTTAAATGGTTGCTTTGTTTGCTTGATAAAAAGGCAATAGCAACTCCTGAGAACAAAGATATGCACCATGTTGAGAAAGTTTCTTTTCTCTTTTGTTATTGTCTATTCTGCCTGCTGTTTGGAATGTGTAAAATGATTCTGACAAGCTTGATATGTGCCAAAACCCAGCATGCCCACTGGTGGGAAGATTATCATCACCCAGATATATAATAAAAAGCTTCTAGAAAAGTGCCTCTAATGATGGGCTGTTTTTCTGGCGCTGACAGAGTTTTGTATTTGTTTTAGCAACACCCGCTAGCACCACTGTAGCTAAAGGCCTGTTAGCATTTTCATTGGAAATTCATTCCAGGACTTTATAACTCAGCTGGAAAATTTGCTTTGAACTCAAGAGCCACACAGAAGACTTTTATAGAGACTCTTTTATTTTCTTGTATTTTTGCACTGAGTAAAATTAAGCTATTTAGTCAATAATAAATGAATGGGAAAACCCAAAACATGTTAGCTACTAAGAATTTCACTGAGGAAAACATGTAGTATGTGTTTGAGATCATCATCTGAAAACTAAAACTGTGTGTAATTACTTGTTGAATCTGAGCTGAGTGCCGTGGTGTTTAATGCAATGGAATACTATTCTTTATGAGTAGTAAAAATGTGGTATAAGGCACAAATGTGTGCCACTTGTCTGCTTTCCCGCCTCAAAAGCACATGGTTGTGACTTTAGCAGTTACAATTATGATTTTGAATATTATAATCATTGTTCATAAGTAATAATCACATTTTATTTCAGATCCTGACTGACTCTTTTGTTCTCAGAAGTCAAAGATGTTGGCTCAAGTGACTTGACTTTATTTTTTTTAATGTTCAGTTGGAGGTAACCAGACATTTGCTTTTGAAAATTACTATTATAATTGTCTAAAATTTCAAAATAATATTAAGATACCTTTTATTATTAAAACCAAGTTAAATTGATGCAAATGTCTTGATACTAAAGGAAAAGAACATTATATATGAATCTCTTGCTTTTGTTATGTACCTTAGAACTATTTAGGTGTGCAAAGTAAGCTCAAATGATGAATAAATTTGAAACTAATTGTGTAATTGAATGAATCAGTGAAAAATGAATTTGGATTTAATATAAGGATAAAGTCAGCAAAAATGTATTTCCATGGAAGGCCTGTCTATACATAAATAGGACAGTGAGACTTTATAACATTAGTAGATATTCAATATGATGATATTTTTGGATTATGTATAACTTATGAACATGTCTTTATATCCTCAGATTAATATTTTAATTTTTTTAAAAAGTACAAACATTTTTTTTGTTTTTTTTCCACCAAAGCTCCTTATGACTGTGTAGGATTTTGTATTATTGATAAAAATCTGTGGCATGCTTACAGTAATTATATGATGCCTAGAGTGTAAACAGCCATATCAAAATCTGTCTAGAATGAGCGAAGATGTTAATGGCATTGATAAAAACAATTCCCATGCCAGTGTTTATAAGCCGTAATTTTTTTATATACTTAACCACAAACATGTCAGATGAGATCATCATGATGTTATAGGGGAGATACTGAAAAGGCTTCATTCCTGAGACATTATGGGGGGAAGTTGCATCCAGCTCACTATGGGTCATCAGTGTATCCTTGTAGCCAACAGGGGAAACTGCATCCTGGTGTGCATCAGCTACAGCCTCACCAACCAGTCAAAAGAGGTGATTATCCCACTGTATTCAGTGTTGGTGAGTGCTGTGTGCAGTTCTGGGCCCTCAGTTTAAGAAGGAAATGATGGTTCTTTAATGCATCTAGAGGAGGGCAGCTGAGCTGGTGAAAGAGCTGGAAGGTATGTCCTGTGAGGAGCAGATGAGGACTCTGGGTTTGTCTAGGGCAGAGACAAGGAGTCTGAGGGGTGACCTCGTTTCTGTCCACAGCTTCCTGAGGAGGGGGACTGGAGAGGGAGGTGCTGAACTGTTCTCCCTGGTGCCCAGTGGCAGGATGCATGGGGATGGCTCCAAGCTTCACCGGCAGAGGTCTAGACTGGACATTAAAAAACATTTCTTTATGGAGAAGGTGGCCAAACACTGAAACAGGATTCCTAGAGAGGTGGTTGATGGCCCAAGCCTGTCGGGGTTTAAGCAGCATTTGGATAGTGCCCTTAATAGTATGCTTTAACTTTTGGTCAGCCCTGAAGTGGTCAGGCAGTTGGACTAGACCATCACTGCAGGTCCCTTCCAGCTGAAATAGTCCATTCTATTCTATTCCTCTGTATTTCCCTAAGCAACAATATAGTATGTGTTATATTCATGCCCTAAAAGAGTTTCTGTTGACTTCAGCCAAAACTGCATCTGGCATTTCAAACAGGTGCAAGCATGTGGCATTGTTACCATGTAGAAGAGTAAATTCAAATGCCATGTATGCTCATGTGTGACCCTCTATGCTTTTTCTGGGCCAGTAAGAGAATGCTCTTGAACAATGAGCTTGTGCATTTGCAGAGTGATAGATTAGAAATAAAATCAATATTAGTCATTAAACCAACACCCCCCAGCTACCTTTGAGGATCATGTTGCTGATGCATTACCAAAGCTATTCAGTTGATGGAAAAGACAGTTACATGAAGAGGATTTTAGTAAATACTTTCCCATACACACTTACTTCATTAAGTGAAATTAAGTGAGATTTATTTTGTATTTGCTATTGAAATTTGCAGGAACATAAATAGCTCAAAAGTCTAATATTTAAGAAGTGCATCTCAACAGCTTCTTGAAGTGGTATCCATTAAAACCTTTTAACTGATGGAAAAAATATTGCCATCCTGTTGCCATCGTGAAATCACAGCAAAAATATTTGAAAGGTCATGTGCAGAAACAAAAGAACATACAAACAATTTAAGAGGCTTTGACTTTTGCAAGTGTTGAAAATTTTTAATATCTAAACAGATATGTCTCTCAAGTTAGAGAGTGGACAAGATTAAGAAAAGGTGGATCAATAAGAGATTTTTCTTCAAGTTTTTAGCTGTGTTGTTCAGCCTGCATGGAAATGGTCACAGACTGATGAGTCCCACTGAGCCACAACCTTCTCGGTGTGTACAACCTTTAAAATTTATTGGTATGTACAGCACATTCTTGTTTTTTCCTGTTAAATCTTAGAAAATGGCTGCCACTTCTGACACTCCTTTCTCTGTGGAGGTCTTGTGCTTTCTTATATTAGTAAATAATGAGTACTGGTTTTGGAAGAAAGTACTGGAGTGTTGTGGGGGTTAAAAATTCCAACGTGGATCTGGAACCAGGGGAATTTACTACTTTTGAACTCTTACCTTTCCCACCCACTGATCTTCTAGGAGAGTTATAATTTTCATGCTTTCTGAGGAATGAGGGCACTTAATGTGTTTCAGTAGCACAGCTATCAAGGCATGTTCCTGGAAGGCATATTCTTTAGCTTTAATTAAAGTGTAGAGAGATTAATTGTTTTCAGGAGAAACCAACATAATGGTGCTCATTGACCTCTTATACAACCCAGGCCACAGAGCTTTGCAATAATTCTCACATCCTGCTCTTAACTTCTAGCCAAGGAAAATGAGCCTCTCCATTTGAAGTCTGTGGTGATTAACAGTTCACGTACACCTTTAGATAAACTGTTCTCATTGTTCATTATTATCAGTGTTAATTCATTTTCAGTCTAATTTGTTTAGTTTATTTCTGGCCTTTAGACCTTATCACATCTTCACCTACTTGAATCAGAAATCTGGTCCCCCTACTGAAGTACTTTTACATCCTAACCAGATCACTTCTCAGTCTGTCCTTTGATGATTGAAATGGAATTTGCAAAGTTTCCCATTGAGAGATACATACCCTTAAGATGGAATGTGAAGAAAGGCATGGAGCTGAGCTCTATGGCAGTAGTAGGGATGACCAGAAAGCTGGGTGTAGGTGACAGCAGCTTGAGGTTGTAATCACTTTTCAGATTACAAATTAAGCAAAAAAAAAAACAACACAAAAAGAACATCTCCTTGAATGGCTTACTGAAATAATTTGCTTCAGTATATTTATTTTTTCATTCTTTCATCTCCTTTCACTCCAGTAAGGTCTAATGTGGAAACCGAGACCTACAAAAGCTGTTCAATTGCAGTACGCTTACAAAAACATACTTGGCAGTCCTCCTGGATGGGACACAAATACTCAGACATAAAATTGGCAGTAGGCAGAGGCTCAGATTGCAGTTTTTCTGGTAAGAGCTGCTAGGAACTTTAATCATCCAAAATTAACGTAATATTTCTGTGTCTTCCTACAACAATAGCTTTTTTTCCCGAGCTCCTAAAGTCACTTAAAAGATACATCCAATACTAATTCACATTGGCTTTTATTTGAGTTAGTAACGTTTCTTTCTTCAGGGAGGAGGATTGTGATCGTCATTTTAAACATTGAATAAATCCACCTCTTAGTGACTTATAAAATTTGATATATCATAGGATGAAAGCCCTGATCAGGCAGTGGCTGCAGTCATTTCCAATAATGAGCCTTAAAATTTTATCTGTGTCCCAGGAAAGGGATAGCTTTCTCCACAAATTCAGTAAATATAAATTTCATTTGAAATCACTACCTAAGTCAAGAATCTCAGAGGCCAAATATGATTAAATAAAATTTGCTCAATTTTACCAAAACAACCTGTTTTGTTTGTGCTATGACCCATTCATTTTATTATATGAGAAAGGCAAAGGAATTTCTCTTAGATCTTAAGAAAATAATGGGATATTTTTACAGATACCTTGTAACGCTTAAAATAACCCAAATTTTAAAAATACACACAGCTGTATAGCTGTAACATCTTTTGTCAGTTTTCACACCTATAGATGTCCTGCTGAAATAGCTGTGCATGTGCAAGTTTCATTTGAAGTTATGTGTTGGGACTCTGTTACTAGTGTTTTGTTTTTAGTGGAGTAGGCAATATTCTCTTCTTTTATTTATCATATAAGTAAAAAAGCCTCTGCTATTTCCTGCTATGACCTCTTTTTGTCTTCAAAGTGCAATTCATGCAAATAACAAGTCTAGAAAATTTCATTTACAAAGACAAAAGCTATTTCTTAATACACGTTTTAATGTAATGCATTTCGTGTAGGCGTCATCCATATATGCTGGAAGCTACTGAACAGAAGAAGTACAATTTGAGCCTCAAAAAGCTCCGCTTCAAACATTAATATGTTAAGAAATGCAAATAAGTGATGTATGAAAAGGAGAAAATAGAACATGAGAAACAACCTGATCATAATTCTAGTTGAATAGCTCAGTAGGCAGTATCATACCTAGGTATTCTTCAGAGAAAATGGCAGATTATTTTTTTGTAAGACCTTAACCTTCTCCACTAATATTGAGGCAGTTGCTGTTCCCTTGAGGAAAACACTTGCACCTAAGAAAAGGTTTCTGTTGCAAAATGAAACTTGCAACTCCTACTCAGAACTTGAGGTAACTTTGTGTTTCTTCTTTAAAACCTGCAAAGTAAGGTTTGCAAGATTTTCACTACTGGTAGCAACAGTATACAAGTCTGTCGATGCACAAAATGAGGTAGAATACAATCTACTTAGTCTTGATTTTGACCCTATGCTGGTCTAGCAGTATTAAAAAGTGAGAACAGCTTATTTTTGTCAATAGAAGAAACAGATAGAATCATAGGATTGTTTAAATTGGAAAAGACCTCTAAGATCATTCAGTCCAACTGTTAACCCAGCACTGCCAAGTCCACCACTAAGCCATATCCCTAAGTACCATATCTATGTGTCTTTTAAATACCTCCAATGTTGATGACTCAACCACTTCCATGGGCAGCCTGTTTCAACACTTCACAACATTTTCACTGAAGAAATGTTTCCTAATATCCAATCTAAGCCCACCCTGGTGCAACTTGAGACCATTTCCTTGTCCTATCATTTGTTTACCTGTGAGAAGAGGCTGATCCTCACCTCACTACAACCTCCTTTCAGGTAGTTGTAGAGAGTGCTAAGTTCTCCCCCGAGATCCTTTTCTCCAGGCTAAATGATCCCAGCTCCCTCAGCTGCTCCTCACAAGACTTGTGCTCCAGACCCTTCACCAGCTCCTTTGCTCTTCCCTGGACTCACTCCAGCACCTCAATGTCTTTCTTGTAGTGAGAAATCCAGAAATGGACACAGGACTCAAGATGTGGCCTCACCACTGCTGAGTATAGAGGGATGATCACTGCCCTGATCCTGCTGAACACGCTATTCCTGATACAAGCCAGGATGCCATTGGCCTTATTGGCCACCTGGGCACATTGTCGGCTTGTGTTCAGCTGCCTGTTGACCAGCACCCCCAAGTCCTTTTCCACTGGCCAGCTTTCCAACCACTCTTCCCCCCAGACTGCAGCGCTGCATTGGGGTTGTTTTGACCAAAAGGAAGGACCTGACTTGGCCTTGTTGAAATTCATACCACTGGCCTTAGCCCATAGACCCAGCCTGTCCAGATCCCTCTGCAGATCCTTCCCACCCTCCAGCAGATCAACAGCCTGTAGCAGATCAACTGGCCCCAATACTGACCCCTGGGGAATACCACAGTGTTCCCTGCTGCTTCCCACAGTCCCCACAGGGACCTGCTGCTGGCTGGATTTAGTTCCATTCACCACCACTCTCTGGGAGTGGCTGTCCAGCCAGTTTTATACCCAGTAGAGTATGAGCTTCAATAAACAGAGAACACATTTAAAAGATAAAATGTTTATGTCATCCTTTTCACAGTGGAAAGACAGTTTGGTGTTTGTCTCTGTAATTAAGGGAACTAAAAATTTCTTGTCTGTAATTTCTGCTTCATCATCTTTGTAAAAAGAGCTGTCATGTGAAATGGAGTGATACGTGCCAGACTTCCCTGGACTGTCTTTTTTCTTCCCTCACTGCAGCAGAATCTGATATAACTAACTTGAAGTGCTTTCATTTTTGCATTTTTTTAAAAATTTTTTTCTTTTTTTGCATCATGGAAATTAGAATATAGCTGTTTTCTACCTGCCATGGTATCTGAAAAAGAAATTAACCACTTTGTCTCACATTCTGAAATGTTTCTTTCAACTTCTTTTACCTTCAACCTTCAGTAATATTTCAGCTTTTAAAAGAACAGAAATCATTATAAAACTGTTATCATTTGAAATGACATATGTTCAAATGCTCTTCATCTCTATATTAGTCTGCTTTTACCGCTTCTAGATTTTTTTTTTCCAATGAAGGCTGTTCATGTTCTATTCAGTTCATCTTCTAAAACAGAACTATTGCATTAAAGGGTCTTTAATAATAAATGCTCTCTCACTAAATTTCTGGAATCCCTTCCTCACTGACTTCTAGAACTACTTGTTTGCTTTAAGCCTCACAGTTCATTACTTGTGTAAGAAAAGGCCTTACATCTAAAAAGTTTAATCATTTAAGCAAAAATTATTTTGTCATTATATGAGCTTGTGCGTACCACATTATGCAGCGGTTGTTTCAATGCCTTTTTGGCACAAACATATACAGATAGCCTCCAATGAGCTCTCTAGTTCAACTTTTACCTTGACTAATGTAGTCATCATCTGAAGCTGCTGCTAGCACAGCTGCCAGAAGATATCTCTTGTAACTGTGCAAGCCTGTCATACTCTTCTGTAATTGTTAGCAACTGGCCCCAAATTTTGCACTGAGTTTGCAGGACTGGGGCACATCAGGCTTGCTCTCTGAACTTTTCTTGGCCTCCTTACACCTTTGCTATACTTGGTTTAGATGTAGCAGCAACTTCTCTAATTGTGTGTGTCTGCAGCAAATTTGCTTTACTTGAAAAATTTTTTTGTACAGTATGACAATAGTTCTTATAGATATCTGGACCAAGAAAATGTTTTATGCAAAATGACATATTTCTTATCTAACATAATTTCTTATCTAACACAATATCTAATTTCTTATCTGTAGTGTAGAGGAGTACATTCCTGGTAGCAAATGTCTGTTAAACTAGAAGTGTACAGAATGAATTGCAGAGGAGTACTGCTGTGGGATGATTAGAGATGGGACAAAGACAGACACCGCAGATCTCTCACTGGTGGTCAGTTAAAGATAAGAACACCTGGAACTAGACGAAACTGGGTTTAGGGATAGTAAAGAAAACAAATAAAATATATCTCACCTGTATTGCTGCAGGTCAGTGAAGACAAAGCAAGGTGTAGAAGTATGTTACCTAATATATAAAAATTACATCAAGTGAGATTTAGACAGAAGAAGCCATTGAGAGATGATAAGTAACTATAGCATCCCCTATTGCCAACATCAGAATGACACCACTTTGGTCACATATGAAGTATGAGCTTAATATCAAGAAAAGAAACTAAGAATTCTTTTTGGAATAATTTTAACTGTATTATTGTTAAAAATTTCTTGAATATAGAAGCAGTTTTACCTTTTCCTCATAATTACATGTGTACTCGTAATGAATCTTGGATTAGGCTCAAGATTTCAATAGTAAAGACAAATTGGATTATTGTACTAATGACAAATTCTTGGCTTTTTTTAATCTCCCTGTAAACAAGATTTTGAGCATAATGCTCTGCAGTAGTCAACATCCATTTGTATCTCAGACTTTGACTGATTCCAGAAACCTCCATCTTTTAAGTATGGTGAAACAAAATGGTATATCTGGCTTGCCAAAGAGACTAGATCAGAGTGAAAAATGAGCTATTCTCAGATCTACTCAACTTTTAAGGAGGAAAAGTTCATCATCCTCATTGTTTATTCTTCTTAGGCTTTAATCATTACCCTATTGATTTTGGTTTGGAATTCACCTAGTTAAGGGTTTCAGTTTCCCTAAAGGGAACTAAAGATTTAATGGTACAGGCTATTCATATATTTATGTATGAATTTTACAAGCATCTATTCTGGATGTGTTTCTATTCTCACTAACAGACAGCCTTATCCCTGAAGACAAGCAGCCTTGTTCCAATATTTAGATGGTGGCATGATGGCTCAACAAGCAACATTTTGATTTAGCTTTGTTCATCCTGAAGCAATATTGTGAAGCTTTTGGATCAACTTGTAGCTAATAGTTACTTAAAAACTATTCATATGGAGCTTCAGCAGGTGACTGATCATATCTCACTTTGGCTACTTCCAAGAGACAAAAAGTATTTTTATCCAAATGAGTAGATTACAGCTACAGCCAATGCAGTTCCTTTATGGAAGGATTATCACTGAGTCTGCACAACTGAAGTACACTTCTCAAAGTCTTCCTTTTACAGGTAAATGCTCCAGGCTTTCATTTAGACTGCCTTGATCTACGCCAATATGAAAGACTGCAGCAAAAGTTTTCTAAAGTGAAACCTAAAGTAAACTGAGCTGATATTTAACACTGGATAAGTGGTCTGAATTTCTCCACCTGTTTTTACTTGAAAGATCATATTAACTAAGGTAAAAGATTCTTGATTGTTAAAGTTACAGCTCAAGTAATATACAGACTTTCTATCTACAGACACTTTCTTAATCAATTTGGTGAAGTAAGTAACTTTGCTTCTTATTTACAGTTGGTGGAGGCTTCTGTGACTCCTCTACACTGTGGGATCTTCTAGAATGGAATTACTAGGAATTGAAATAAATCACAGTAAAAACACCTGGCAGAATGCACAATAATTTTTTCTTAATGCCTGTGCTTGTGTTAAAAGTTTTCAGTGAAAACAGTCTGCCCTAGGGAAACCCAAACACACCCCTGGTATGTAGGGGGTGGATTACAGAGAACTTAAAAGTGGATGAAGAGCTTTTGTCAAAGATCCAGAAAGATTAAAAAATCCAAGAGATTTCACTGTTGAGCAAAACTAGGCATTTTCTGTAGCACAAAGGTGTCAGTTTACTTAACATTTGTGATTCTGTAGAGATAGGGCTGATGCAGAACTGTATCACTCAGTGAGGAGTTCTGTGAGCTGTTCATCTAATGTCTTTAGAGGGTGGTATAAATGCAGCAGGACTGACTCAAGTGTTTGGATTTGTGTGCCCTTGGCCTTGTGAAGCTGTGCACAGAGAGAAAATGTATTTCATCAACCCCATGTCCTCATGCAAGCAGAATTTAAACAATGATAAGCACCAATTTTTATGCACTTAATGCTGGAGCTGCACAATTGTGTGTGTAATCTTTCTTACCAGTTATATACAAAAGTTCTGGGTTTATAGCAGTGTGTCCCCCTTTTTTTTGTAGTACTTTGCTAAGTAAGAAGAGTGTAACATAGTGCTGTAGACTATTTCCATTGATTTTTTTTTTTCTTCTAAGAGGCAGTAAAATTAATTTATTTTTTTTTAAATAACAACCAGGCCTGCTAAAAGTGGAAATAGTAATTTGTTGTTGTTGAACTCATGCTAATGCCTGCTATGGTAGCTGTGTGATATAGACCTGGTTCTTACTCAGAGGTCCTTTCAACATTAATGCTTATAAATTCAAGTTGCTTGAGTGGTAGTGCTAGAAAACTTGCCTTTCTTCAGGTTGGCTCGTCTGTACATAAAGCTCTTTACTGAGGCTTAACCTTTAAATGACATTTTTCTATCTCAGTCCAGTAATAGACTCTACAGGATTTTGTGAAGCAGGGTTGACGTGCTACTTGTTTCTTCTGTAATGGCTGAGTAATTGCAGTATTTGCCCATGAAGTGAAAGATCTGGTTCAACTCTCTCTGAGCAATCTCCAAATGAGTGGTAACTTTGCGTGTCCTTATGTATTCTACTAAAGCTGTGAAGTTAAAAATCAAGAGCTATGCCAGAAAAGAAATTATGAAAAGAGGAATGTGATTCTGTGATCAGAGCACTTACCTAGAAAAGAGGAGTCCTGCAATCAATTTCCTGTCTCGGGATTGTTAATGAGTTTCACCCTGTGACTGGTTAATGTAAAGAACAGAAGCAACTGCTAAACTGTGCTGCCAGCAGTCCCTGACATGGTTTATTTTGAATTAGCCATGATGGTACATTGATACAGCATTGTATTTTGCAAATGAGACGTACCCACAGCTTATTAAAGCTCTGTCTGTGCTCATCAATGAAATAGGAAAGAGTTGTTGGAGTTGGTAGCAGTTTTCCTTCCTAGGATACTGGTGTAACCACTGCTTGGAGATAAACTTAGTTCAGATGGAGTGTCATGCTAATATTGCTGCACCACTTTCTACACGGAATTGCTATGTCTTATGTAGACAAAGTATCTCATTGGGCTCTCAGTGCTGTAATCCTTGGGGTACACACTCAAAATGAGCCAGACTTGAGGACTGCCAACAGCCCTCATTCTTCATTAACTTCAGAATAAGTTGTGTAGGTTTAATATGTATGGTAGACAAGTGAAAATATTTAAAAAACCTGTTCCTGATTTTTCTCAATTAGATTGTTTCATGAAAGATTTTCAGGTGTTTTGGATGTTTTGCTGTACAGCTGAACTCTTTCTTTTTTAGCAAATGAGTTTTCCCTAGACTAAAATGCCAAAGACGGATACAATATTTTCATATGCATGTAATGCCTCCTTAATTTTTCCTTCTGTACCCAGATTTGTGACTAGAAAATAGCTGAGTCTAAACGAAATTGATGGATAAGAAAATAGATTTTCTTTTTCCTTAATGTAATTAAAAATATTATATTACTTTTTAAATAAAAAAAAAATCTTAAAAACGGGAAACAAATGGTTTTCTTTCGGTATGTGTTCATGCTGCTTTGTACTGGAAGATAAAGTCACATCGCTTTCATTATTTTAATTTTTGAGGATGGAAGAAGTGGATGTGTTTCATTGGTTATACCTGACCCAAACCAGGAAAAAATCAATGAGGGAAGAAATGGTGCAACAGCCAGTGAATTTAATAATTTCTTTTAAAGAAGGGGAGTCTGCAACTTCTCAGTACCATGTCTGCTTTCACATTTTGATGAAAGTGAACCATGAAACAAAAGGATAAAGAATAGGTGTATTCAATATTCGTGACTTGTTTCTTTAGCAATATTTTTTTTCCATCCTCATTAAAGTATAGAAGGAAATGTAGAAGAAAACGGCAATTGCTTTCAGATTGAAAGAGTTCAGAGATTTTTACCTCTGACACAATCCAGCATTATGTACAAAGGAAAATTCAGGAAAATATCTTTTGCTTTTGTGCCTCATTTTAGGATGCCTTGTTGAAGGATATGTTATCTCTTGAAAGCTGATTTTTATTTGTTTGCAATATTAATCTACTGACTTTTCCTATGATCAGTTACATACCAAAATACAAAAGCTCATGTAGTCAAAGAGATAATAAGGTGGAAAAAGATAAGAATGCCTTAAACTCTTTTCTTACAAGGAAGATATAGGGCACTTGGGTAAAAATCATGACTGTAAGGAGGAAAACAGTGTGATAACATTGATGTACTATTTTCCCTTTATATTTGCTGTTTTGGTGGGTGAATATGAAACAAGAACATTCAGAACACGAATGTTTATGTCAGTTTGTAGAAAGTGGCACTTTAAAAGAAAGTGATTTTGCAGTTAGATCTAGTTTCACCTCATGGTAATAAGAGCCTTTTCAAAAATTCCATGAGGTCTAGAAACTCATTCACTCTAGTCTGTGTTGATGCTCTTATTAATTTTTAAATTTCCCTTATTTTTTTAATACAAAGCATATTTGTATTTTTTTTTTTTTAGCTTCTGGAACTCATCCTGTCTGAAGATATTTGACTGTATGATACCATTTTGTATTTTTAAAACAATACCATTTTAATTTTCCTAACAATGATTTGTAACTTTGAAAGAAAGGACATTGGATTAATTTGAGAGAGACGTCTGGACAGATGTATTCATAAGAAAGTAATGTTAAATTTCTCCTCCACAATTGCTTGTGTTCTCAAAAATACTTTTTGAATTCCTATGTCCTCTGTTTTCCACCAGAAAGCCATCGATTTGAAACTAAAATAATTTACAATCACAATTTGACTCAAAAGAGGGACTTTTCTAGATCTCAAGCTTTCAGTGCAAAGTTTTTATTTATGTTGCCCTGCTTGCTCTTTTCATAAAACATGTAGATCATTTTAAGTCATAGGTTTGTCCTGTTCCTTCTACATAACCCACGTGATTTGTTTCTTTTAAGAGTCATGATTCTGCAAGAGATTGCCCATGAAGTCTTTGCTAGAATTTATTACTTTGTGTGTGGTAATACAGTAGTGCTCTAAATTGTGTTTCTGAAGTAAGAAGACTAATGTGAATTTTGTTTCAGAGGGTTTTTGACTTTTCTGCCATTTAGAGGGATATAAGCTTCTTTTGTAGTCAGTCAATCCAAGAACGTTTCTTGAAAAAATAAGTTCCTGTTGTCATAGAGACAAAATCAAAAATAGATGGTATAGTGTAATAAACAAGCAGATTAAATACAGCCTTTAGAGAAACAGTGAGGCCAGAAAAAATTGCTAACTGCTGAATTTCTCAGTGAAAAAGAAAATCTCTCTTATTTTAGTATCTGATGGTTGCTTGTGGAAAACTCAGCTATGTTATATTTTACAAAAAAAGTTTGGGGACATTCTTATTAATGTCTGGTAATTCCTCTTTGCAATAATCATGGATTAATTTAAATTTAACTGCTATTTTTAATTCGAGGGTTTTGAAAAGATGGTGTTCTAGTACAGATTTGCTTTCAACTTTGGATAATTTTTGAGGCAGCTACACTTTCTAGACAGGATCATGTAGATAGTCTTATGGATAAGTCAGTGTTCTTTTTGTCAGGATTAGTCTTGAATAGTCAGGCTCATCTTTGACATTAACATGGTTCTTCATCAGATGCTCACTATCTTGGTTTTCAGGATTTAAATGAGACCAAGTTATTCATTGTGTCAATGTATAGACAATATGAGATTCCTAAAATATGAGATTGTGGACCTCTGTATTACTCAAAAAGGGAGCAATGTTTAGTGTTCTGTCTACAGCAAAGAGAATAACTAGGCAGTGTTTTGGTACATTTTTCTGGGCAGTTTTTTTTTTTTTCCACTATACAGTAGAGAGACAGGGAAGATATTACTATTCAAAGTCTGGATTTGGGTTCAGAAGGGTTTTTTTTCAAAAAACTTTTTTTCTTTTATTTATAAAATGCTTTTACTTGCTTGTCCCTACAATAATACTCAGGTGATGTAGAATATTAGGGTAGTTAAAAAGACCCACATCAGCCATAAAATGCTGGTATCTGACTCCCAGAGTAATCTGTGATGCTGTTTTGGAAGATGTTCTGATTCAGATACAGAAAAAATCTGAAGAATTCTCCATATCTTTTTGGACCTAGACAGGATTATTATTTTTAAGGATAAAATAAAAATGAAATGTATATTTAAACCTTCTGGTGCTAAAATTAAATAAAGTCTCATGACATGTGTTTCAGTGCCAGATAGCCTCCAGATTTATTCCACAAGAGATATGGTAGTTTTGAAGGATGCAAGGTTGAATTAATGATTTCTAGAAAGCACTTTGAGCACTTTGTGCTTTTACACAGTAGTATATTTGAGGCAGAGAATGTAGTTTCAGACTCGTACACTTAGGGAAAGCAGGTGAGCTGTGAAAATCTTCATTGCTTGCTAGAATGAGGTTCTGTCTTAAGTAAACTTAGTTTCACACATTTATGCTTTCCAGCATCCTCAGTGAATTGTGCAGATTTTCATTCAAATGGTTGCCCATATGCCCATTCCACTGCTGGTGCAAGTGTGTAGCTATCTGCTTGAGTCCTGAGTCTTTGCCCAACAACCACGAGATTATTATTAGTGCTTTGGGGAGTGAAGTCCAACAGCTGCACTTAACTTTTGTCTCACACAAAATGTAATTTCTTATTGTCTAAATTTAGGAAACCTATATTTCTTTGGAGTTTTGGCAAATTATCACTAGATACTGTTTTGATCTGGAAGTCTGTTGACTTTCAAAACTGCCTTACAACCTGTTGAAATACTTGTCTCTTGTAATCAAAGCATCATGAGCAAGAGGCTAAAGAAATCCTATATCCCTTGATTTGCTCTGTCTGTGAGAGGAAGTTCAATTTCATACTTATTTCCAGGGTGTATCTGTGTGGGAAGGCCAAGGTCAAAGGCCCCAGGGTCATTCATGCAGTCTTCGAAACTTCAAAGCATACAAGCTCTTCAGGTCTGTTTTGGAGAGTACCAGCTTGTACTCTGGATGTAGCTACCCCGTCCTGCTTTGACAAGGCAGAGAGCAGGGGCTGTTCCTGAAACATCCCTCCTTGTTGGTTTTGTTGATTTTAAGGACTGACTTTGTTAACATGAGAGCCTCTTGCCCTCTCTCAGTTCTCCGTCCCAAAACGTTTCTTGAAGGCCTTCTAAGCTCTTGAAGCTCAGAAGTTGGATGAGATGGTGTGGCCTTCATCACCATACCAGAGCTATGGTATCCATCTGACTGATGAAAAGATAGCTTTGCTGGGACAACTGAACTCCAAATGCAAACCACAAATCTTATATTCTGAAGTTGTACTGGACACACAAAAGTTTTGACCGTCAGTTCTTTCATGGACATTGTATTTCTCCTGACCACCACCAAATCAATCTGTTCGAAAGTATCAGGAGAACCCTTGTGTTTCAAAGGGCTGGTAGCTCAAATAAAGAGTTTAAGCACCCTCTTATTGCTGTACAATGTTACTCTAGTTACTCCATCAAAGGTATTTAATATTCAGATTGACTGCTACTCTCCTTTCTAAGATTGCTTTTTTGTCCACTGAATTGAGGTGTACTGTATGGTCAGTAAGACCATATATTCTTAAGGAAAAACTGCTGGAATTTATAATGTTAAAGCCAGAGCCTATCATGACTGAGTGTTGCCTTATGCTCACTGATTGCCATTTTATAATGCTTCATTCCTTTTTCTCGTTACTTAAAGTTAGTTTGACAGAAGTATAAATCAAATTGGCAGCATGAAAGTTATAATTTTTTGTTCTTAAAATGTCAAGATTTATGAAAAATTAATTATGATATTCAAAATTTTAATACAACTTAATTTACTTAGTATAATTTCCTTTTTTATATATTACACTGGAATATATCTGTATATATATCCTTATGACATGGGTGTCTTTATTTGAGCTCTTACATTTTTGAGAACTGGAAAAAGAGGTGGTTTGTCTTTTTTTTTCTAATGTTAGACCGTTACATCTTTTTCCCTCTTTCTATTACTAACTGAGAGGAAGAAGTCAAAAGATACATATTCTGCTTTTCTCACAGTGCACAGCCTTGCACTGTCAAAAATGTCACAGGTTAATGGTACAACTGAGCTCCATTTATCTTATTCTGACAGCTTTTCCAACGTCGTACATCTAGCAACAGCATCTCTCCTAAAGTAAGTGACATTTTTAGCCTTTGTTCTTTTCATATGGGCCTATTAAAAGGATTTACAGTAATCTAAACTGAGTTTGTAATACATTGCTTCTTATTATATGGAATTACAGTGAAGATTTTAGGCTAATTTAGTTCCATAGAATAATTAATACACTCTTGAAAATTAAAGTCTTACCTTAGAAATCTGAAATTATAGGAATGGATTTTGTGAAAAATGATGGTATGTATTTTTAATTTTACAACCTTTCTATTACACTTATTTAATTATTTATGGAAGCTAAAAAAGGCCAGCATGTGGTAGACAGCAACTTAATTTTATCCTCAAAAAAAGTATGAGTCCTAACCAGTGGTTACTTATTGATGACTTACAAAATGTATCAAAAATTTTTTACTGAAATGAGTTTTATAAAGCCAGAGCTAATTAAAATATGAATATTCCCTTTAAAAAAATTAGATCGTTTCATTAATTCTCCCCATGTTAAAACTGACTATTGTGTCTTTATAGGAACAGCTATATGAAAGCAAACTGAAAGCCCTCCCAAACTTGTCACATTTTCCAAGATGCTTGATTAAAATAAATTCAATAGATTTAGATGTAATTTTAACTTGGATGGCAGAAAAAGCTGGGAATTTTACCCTTGGCTTAGAAGAAGGAGCAATTGAAATCAAGTGGTGTTTCAAATGTAACTAAGAAGTTTAAATAAATTGAGTGTTTGATACAAAGAGAGATATTTGTCTTTTATGGTCTAGGCACAGTGCAGCTTTATTGAATTCTGTGGAGAATAGAACAGAATAAAATATTTCAGTTGGAAGAGACTTAGAGTGATCACCTAGTCCAACTAAAGACTGTAGTCTTTTGAGCATGCCTGGACAGGAGTTCTAGATGCTTCTGTTTTTTTGGCAAGTCCATTCCCTTCTTAAAAGTTAAATTTTTAATTCAGAGATTTGAAATAGCTATTTCCTTTGTGAAATGTCTGAAAGCTTCTCAAAAAAGGCCTATCTGGTTATATATTTCTTTTTTCTTCTCACCATATTTTTAAAAAAGCAGAGTCTATGATCATTCCAAGACTATTTTATAACAATAAGAATGTTTTCCTCCTCATTTTTACAATACCTTGACCAAGTGCTGTATGATGTCTTCTAAATCAATACATTTTTATTCAAAGTATTTACCATTATTTTACAATATTTTTTCTTTGTGGTTTCACATTATTTAATAATTTTTCATTATTATTTTGTAGAAAGAGTAAAATTAATGACATTTCTTCGTAATTTTTAAATCTCAGGAAATTATTTACATTTGATAAGGTGCATACATTTTTCAGCACAGCTAATTTAAGCATCAAGGAGAAAAGAATGAAAGTAAGGGATGCTGTCTTCAGAAATATGGTTCACTGGAGAAAAAAATAAAACCATGGCTTGTCACTACATAGCACTTCATCCATCTCTCCCCAAAAACCAGCCAACAAACCAACACCTCATCCTTTAGGTTCATTTTGAACTTTTGCAGAAATACTATGGCTATAAGGCTAATGGGGGTGAGAAGAGGGAGTGTTTTGGTTGTTTGATGTAGGTGTTTTTGTAACTAAAAAGCTATTATGTCTAAAATTGACATGGGAATTTGATCCTTTTTATGCATGCAGCATTAACAAACTTGAGATCAAACATTAATCAGCTTAATATTGGGTGCAAGTTTGGTGTTGCATTTCAAGAAGGATAAAAGCATATTGGGATGGATCCAGAGGATAACGACATAATTCAGAAATTTGTGAAAAACAGATTCTGTGACTCTTAAGGAAGAATAGTCTGATATCCCACTATGTGGTCCAATAGACAGCTAGAGGTATAGTGGCTTTAACAGAAAACCCCAAACTGGCATAAGCAGTGCTTATACTGTATGAGAGCTGGATGGTGTCCTTTTACCTGTGTTCACCCAGTGACAGGCTGCTTTGTGTTTCTCGGTCTTTCAGATAAAGGCTACAAAGTTGATTAGAACTTGAGCAAGTTTAACTGTTTTTTTCCTAGCACACAGAAAAAGAAGTTTTGGAAAAGATTATCTGAGAAAGAGGGGAAATGGAATCCAGATTATATATCAGAAGTCAGGAAATGTTAGTTTCTGGTTTTCCCAGAGTCTGCTAATCCATTTTCTGATGAGAAGAGTTAAAAAAATACATAATAGCAATGTACGTATATGCATATATAAAACCACTAGTTTTGCTTGGCTGGAGTTTATTCCCTATAATCAACTACGACAGACGAAGGAATATAACACTAGTCTTCAAGGTGATGTCATATTTTCAATCTATTTTTAAAGTACATTATGTTGTTTGCTAAAAAATAAGCCACTTCAGTCAATCATTGCTAATAAATTTCTAGCATAATAGAAGTTTTCTGACAATAACTCGAATTTTTTCGAGTGAAATATTGTAGCAGATTGACATATGGTAATAATAACAAAAATTATTTTATTTCAGCATTAATAGTAGTTCTAAGATGTTAATAAATCAAATAGGCAGTTTGAGTTCTTGCATTTTACATAAATGTATCTGTTACAAATAGTGGTGCTGTATCATCTTTCACTGAAAGTTACTGTGAAGATATTTTGTATAGGTTGAAACTAACTCATGCTCTAAAGTTTTATTCTTTGGTCACTTAAATCTTTATTTTAGAATGTAAAAATAATTATTACTTTATGCTATTTTTTGGATTATGGTGTCCTGTCAACTATAGTTAATACAAGAATAATTAGAGTAAAATTCACACTCACCACGAGTGTTAACAGAGTATATTTTTATAAAATGGCTAGACAAAATTAGTGTTTAAATTAATGAGTTTATGCAGTGATAAACATGTGTTTTTCAGTAGCATTCATGGATTTTTTTTCCCTTCTCAAATTTTTTTTTCCTTTTCTATTCTAATCACATAACCGTCTATTAACATCATATTGTGAACATTAACTTTTTTCTTTTAATTGCTTGAATGACAATACCTGCAACTGACTGTCAAGCTGAACAAATAGATTCCTTCCAGAGTGAGTTTTTATGCTCTGATAGTGTCAAGAAGCCTCAGGTAGACTCTTATAATTTAGAATCAGAAGGAGCTCAACTACATTGCTATCCAAATGTTACTGGCATGTAAATAGTTTAAGTATTATTGATTATTTTAATGATGGACTTTCATTCAGATGTTGATTTAATAGTATCTGACACAAACCAATATATAATAACCATGAAAATAAGATCTGAAGGAAATTAATTTTAAAACAGTTAATCAGGAAATTGTTAAAGCTATTAATGTATAAATGAATCCATTGTGTATCATAGAATCATAGAATATCTCATGTTGAAAGGAACCTAAAAGAATTATGAAGTTCAACTCCCTACTCCTCACGGGGCTACCTAAAACTAAAGAACATCTTTCAGATGCTCCTTGAATCCTGACAGGCAGAAGTCTGACAGTTTTGAATAATCATTGCAATAATTTACTGATTGCTTTAACATGAAACCCCTTTGCCATTTTAGGTGATTTTGACCTTTGTAATTTTGAAGGATTTTGATGGCAGGGAGGGTTTCATTTGCCTCAGCACTTGTGAGGCCACTCCAGGAGTACTGTGTCTAGTTCTGATCTCTCTACGGGAAGAGAGACATGGAGGTTATAGAGAGAGTCCAGCTAAGGGCCACAGAGATGGCTCATGACAGCAGCATCTCTTATGTAAGGAAAGGCTGAGAAGGCTGGGACTGTTCAGCCTGGAGATCAGAAGGCTCAGGGGGTCCCATCTATATGTATAAACACCTGAAGGAAGGATGCAAAGAGGACAGAGCCAGGCTCTTTTCCATCATGTGTAGTGTCAGGACCAGAGGCTGTGAGCATGCTCTGAAATGCAGCAGAGTCCATTTGAATATGGACTTTTTACCTGTGGGTGTGATTGAGCACTAGCACAAGTTACCCAGACATGTTGTAGAGCCTCTATTTTTGGAGATATCCCAAAGTCATCTGGACATGGTTCTGGGCAGCTGGCTTTAGGTGGCCCTGCTTGAGAAGGTGGGTTGGACCAGCTGACCTCCAGTAGTTCCTTCCAGCCTCAACCATTCTGTGATTTCTTACAGATGTGAAATGGGCTGTTTAATATATACTGAATACGAAAATAGTGGGTCTGGTTTTAGCCTGATACAAATGTACTTACAATACTGGGCTGTTCTAGGTTTACTTCAGCAAGACTGAGACTATGCCCACAGCTATGTGGCAGGCCAGTGGCACAGCATAAATAAAACCAAGGTCCTTGTGTAGTTCTATCTGCTTTCTTCAAAAAAAGTGTCACTAAGAGAAGTGCATCAAATGTCCTGTTTTTCTTCTTTGACAAAGGAAGCGTTCTCCAGAATTATGTATTCCTTCTCAGACTTAGGAATTTATTTGCTCATTGAATTTTGTTGGCTTTTGGTTTGTCTTGTATGTCTTGAAGTCACCACAGTTTCTTCCCTAGGCTCCAGTCTTTGTGGATTTATTCTGCAATGGGAACACACTTTAAAGGGCAAAGTATCTCGGGAAAGGAGTGAAGGACAGTAGGTGTGAGGTAGATCTATGGTCCTTTCAGAAATGCTGCATTGACTAATTGCTCTATGTAACAGTTTTACAGAACCTGATTAATTTCTCTACATAGTACGTATAGCAGAGGAAGGAGATTTCAGGTATTAAAATGCAAACATTTCTCACTCAGTGGTAGGACAGATTACCTTAGACATTACAGAAGAATTTTAGAACTGTGGATGAGAACACTGTCATTGAAAGCTGGAATTTAGCCAAGAAAATTGAATAAACATGTCTATTCCTGGAAAGAACCCTTATATCTGACCTCTCAGAAAAATCAGGTGTGCTTCTCTTTCAAAGTACTTCAAGTGTTTTAATTCATTTATCGTAATAGTCCCAGCATATAAATGCTGCATAGAAGAGTCAGTTTGGTACTAACTGAGTAAAAGGAATATTTCTGAAGTGAAGTGCAGTTTATATTAATCTTTTTTGGCAACACAAGATCAAATTTTCAAGGGTATTTTTATTATTTTTCCCCTGTATAGTGAGTGAGTTTGATTGTTTGTATGATAAGTCATTCTATTACAGAACTTTTTTTTTCCCCTATGTTTCTCACTATCCTGCTGAACATAAATCTATCATTTCAGAATATAAATCTTCACAGAAATTTCCCCTGTGTTTTTATCTTTTGTAGAATTGAGCTTTTGTTGTCATGTCACAAATAAGCATTTTTTACTAGTATTTGGCCTCTACATTTAAAGCTCAGTACCATGCTACTCTACACTTCATCTTACTCTGAGAAGCAGAGGGAAACTAAACTTACACTGTGAAAGCAAAAGAAACTACATATTTGAGCTCCCCTGTTTGCTATTGTGCCATTCTTAAGTGTCCCTTGAAGATATGTTTTGCAGGTCAGTCCACCCAGGCCCATTGCCATCTAAAGTGATTGATGTTGCTATTGTGTCTGGTCTTAATCAACTGAGCCAGTCATCCATCATGACATAGTAATAGAAGTCTCTAGTAGATATTTATAGCAAATCAGTTTATTAATGTATGCAAGTATAAATTCTTACAAGGTGTAGGTGAATGGAGGTGTTCACATGGGTGCGTTACCCAGCTGGGGAGGGGCTTGCTGGGTGAAGGTCAGTCAAGCATAGACGGTCAGCTAATGTAACTATTGCAGCTGCTAGAAGGGTGAGGGAGAGGAAGGACGTCAGAATCTTTTAATGAATGTGTTTGAGGTAAGTAGGTTTATGCAGAGGGAGAATTGAGTCCTACTAGGATTTCTGGAGAATCCCCCCCCAAAATAACTATAATCTCCCCTATATACGACTATAAAATCTTGTTCACTAGATCAGGGTTTCCTCTGTGGTATGAACTGAAGATGTAGGACATGAAGGGAGAGATTGTTCTTAGTTAGGGGATGCAGGGAAGAAAAAAGATCAAAACATCTGAATACAGGCAGATATTTCTAACCAGACTTCCATTTCTGATCTCAGTGTAAATCAACTAACCCTGATTTTTCATCAATTTCTTCACTTCTCTCTTTTATAAAGTATTTTAAACTATTTTGGATGTTGAAAGTAAATATTTTTTTTAATCTGATTTTAGATTAGGTGATTTCAGTGCACCATTGTGACATCAGTGTGTTCCGCATATAACTGATGAAGGTACCAGAACACTGTAACAAGGACCAGCTCCTCAGACTGTTACTCATGGGCACCTGGAGGATAAGAGAGCATGCCTAATATTTCACAGGTTAGTTTTGATTACAGGTACTATGGGGATCAGGAAAGGAAAAAATGCTATTGTTGACAAATGAGTATCCAGAGGAAGTTTTTTACAACCCTCAAAAACATGGGTTTAAGAAAGGCAAACTCTTACAATACCACTGATTTTTAAAAGCTCTGTTCAGTCACTGACTACATGAAAAGCTATACCTGGTTTTAGCAAAGTTGATTTGAGAAATTCTGGTTTAGGAAAAGTGTGAGAGGTAAGTGACCTTTTCACTGGTCAGAATCCCATTTCAGTGTTTTTCACATTGCATTTATTTCAAAGTGCTTCATTAGTAAGCATATCCACATTCATCTTGAGCAATCTGCGGTTCTCGTAACAATGTTGTTGCAAGCTTTTACAGCGCCACATTAGTAATACTGGCAGGGAAGGAAAGAAATAGTCTTTTCTAGGAAAAACGGGATGACCTTTGGGGCTGTTGTGGGCATGTTCTGAGAGGACAGCTAATGTGCAGTTATCTTGTTTCTGTACTTTTCCATTCATCTTGGTGTGCCAAATATGTCCAGGGCTATTAAAAGGGAACATTTATGCCCTTTGTGGGAACCAACAGTGGCTCCTGCTCAGTGTTTAATGAGGTTGGTTTGATTCCCAACTCTCTATCAGAAAGTACTGGGCATAACAACAGTATGGTCCATTATTTTTCAGTCAGTAGAATAGTCTAACTACATGTATTTAAATTGCTATCAGTTCAATTTGCTAACTCTTCCTCTGTTCATTTGTCAGATAAGACCAAGGAACAAAAAGCTGTTGTCTTTTTAACTTAATGAAAAAAACCCAAAAACCTATATTTAGATACCTAGAGCTGGAATAGAAGTTTCTATAAAACTGAGATGTCCAGAGGGCTGCACACAGTCTTGCTAGACAGGTGGGGAGTAGGTGCAGGGAGGATGTAGGTTTTCTTTCGTGTGATAGTGTGAAGGTTAGAGAGAGAACCCACCCAGAAGCAAATACCTCAGATTCCTAGCACCCAAGAGAGACGAGAAGGGGAAGGGAGACTGTTAAAATAAGTGACTGTTCTAAGAATGCCAGAGGTAAAATTAAAATCTCTAAAATTAATGAGATACAGACTAAGTAAGGGGTCAGGACATTGTACAAGAGCACTGCCTGGTAGAAGGAAATCCTGGGTTTGTGATCCCTGCTTCAAAATTATTTGCAGAATTTTTGTTTGAGATTTTGTTTGTTTTTAACCCAGTTTCTAAGACACAAACACTCTTGAGACAGGAACAGGAATCCAGTATTACCAATTTCTGGTCAACTTGTTTATTTAAATGCTTTTACATACTTGTGAGCAAGCTTACCACTGCTTTTCAGCACCTCTTGCTCCTTCTCTCATCACTGGAGCTTTCTTACTGCAAAGGCATGCTTGAGGCACTGAACTGCAGGAAATACTGTTGCCCTCCTCTGTGTGTACCTGATTTGTGGCTTTTAGCTTCCTATCAGCTGACTTAATGCCTTCTTCCCTGCCAGTGGCCTGTGCTGAATCACATTTTAAAATGTCCACTTTTCCTCATTTAATGCACTGACAGAGCAATTGTCAAGTCTGTGTCTGTGCATCTCATTCTAGACCTCCTCCTTGCACTGAGAATCTAGATGTGGTGGCACTTAGTGTTAATTGAATGTGATAGGAGCGTTAACATCAGCAAAGTTCATGTCTTTCTAATGTTGCACGAGAGACCATTATTGTTATTGATTATGATCAAATGTCCCATTGTCAATGCTGAATAATTGTTGTAATTTACAGCTAATGAATATATATGAGTTAAAAAAAATGTTCACAGTTATACCCTTAGGTATAACAGTATGGTGATTGTCTAATAACATTTTTTTTCCCTTCCAAAAACATATGTGCTAAAACATAATTTCAATGAGTGGACTCAATGTCAGAAGCTATGATTAATCAGGGGAATGAAGTATGGACATAAATATATGAAATTCTGCAGTCATATTACTGGTTGAACAACTTTCTGTTCTATTTGAATCCTTTACACAGCTGTGAAAAAGTCTAATTTTTCTCTATAGAAATTACTTCTTTCCAGTGTTTGTGTGTGTGTGTTGCGATGTTTTTTGAAGTATATTCAACAGATTTTTGTGTTATTTTTAGAAGAAATTAAAATTCCACTCAGACTTGAATGATGTCATTTTAAAACCTGAAAAATGTCTCCTTAAAAAATATATACTATCTAAAGATATTTTTAGGATGTGAAATAAATTGTGAAATTATCTAACTAAGAGCAAGATAGCTTGATTTTTTTCTAATCAATTGTTGTATATACAAATAATGATTTTTACATATGGGGGCTATGAAGACTAAGGAATAGTCTTAACAAATTTTGATGGTTTTATTAAACTGGAAATAAAACTACCCACTGGGTGATCCAGAAGAATATTGGGTTTTTATATGCTTCTCTTTCAGTATTGTCCATAGAATCAGGTAACCACTGAGGTAATGTACTGCTACTTCAAGTCTGACCTACAGTTTTGTTTCTCTGATGATAATTATTGTACTTACATTGCAAACCTAAAATAATTGTGTTTCTTGCTAAATTAGGTGGATGTATAGAAAGAGGAGAAAGTGCATAGTGTAGGATGTCCTTGGGATGGCTAATGAATGTCTCCTATAGAATCTTGACTTTTCTCAGATTCCAAGTTAATGAAGCTAAACCTGTAGTAATTGCTTTCATAGCATGATTAATGGTGGCACATTTGGCCAGTTGGGCTGTGACCCAGCAAAACACTTAAGCACATGCTTATCTTTAAACCTGTGAATAGTTTTGAGGAAATCAATAGTAGTTTCACTGCTAGGCCCCATTTTTTCCTTGGAGCACTTTGTCGTATTTGGATTTTGAAAAATAAAGAAGCTAAATTCTTGCAAATGCTCTAGTCTTAATTACAGAATTTGTTTTAGTCACGCATTTGACAAGTTTTAATTAAAGTAGTTTTATATAATTTATATGACACTTGATATATGTGCCCAATATACATTTATGTGCTTAGAATTTATCACAACGTCTCTTCAGTATATAAATGTTATTGTATTTATGTTCTGTAAAAGCAATGAAGTCATAATATTATCCTATAATAACATTTCATTTTGATGTTAAGTCTTTGGTGACAAGTGTAGTGAAGTATTCAGGGGTCTTGGTGAAGTACCACACAACTGGAAGACAGATTAATGTTTTCTGCATATGTAATGAAAGTCTTGGCATTTAGCCTGGGTTAACATCCCACAGAATTAGTTCCTTATTCTGATACAGAAGTAAATGAATGCTCAGTATTGGAAATATAATAGGAATCAGTATAAGGAAATTGAGCTAATACTCTGCTGAACTCTGCTGAACTGGAAAGTACTGTTTATCTTGGTTTGTGCCACTTTGATAAAAAAAAAAAAAAAGTGTTCCTTTTCTGTAAGAATTGTTTTTTTCCTGAAACCTGAGTATTTAGTTTGGAACATTCCAATGAAAAACCCAAACACAAAGAAGTCGGTGTTTTAGGCTTGAAAACACATCATGAATTTGATCATGAGGGATTATTTTGAATTAGTTTTACTACTGAAAGAAATTTTTTTAAAGAGCTAGGACTGTAGACATGGGCGACTGTTGTTCTATTACCATGGAATGTATTGGCATCAGACACTTCTTTGGAAATGCAGATATCTGGATCAGCAGTAAGAGCTATTCAAGGAGGCTAAACTTCAGGATGCTTAGATTTTTGAATGAGAATTTCCACTGTGATATATACTTCAGTATAATGGACTATAGAAAATTATTCAGACTCATTCAAAAAGCAAAAAAGCAATGAGTATATATATAAATTCTAGTGTACAGTGTAACACAGTTTTATATTATATGTGTGCTATTTTATACAAGCATTTAAAGGATAATAAATCAATTAATAACTGGGAAGATTACAGAAATAACAGGAAATTAAAGGATTTGTAAGACTTATGAACTCATTTGTCCTACTGATGTGCGGTCAGAAGTCAGGCAGCTGTAGAAGTGTCCTACTACAGTGACAGCAGAGGTGATCTGCCTTATATGGCACTTCCAGGACCAATAACACACTTGGAGAATATGTTAATTGTTAAATCTCCCAGTGAGAGATTGTCTGCTTTTCCAGGCAACAATGTTGGCCATACTATTTGCATAGAACTGAGATGCTTCCTTACCCCTGTCCTTCTGTTAAAGTACAGAGCTAGATTTGCAGCTTGGGAAAGTGTAAAAGGGTTCCTCAAAACCATGCTAAAAATCAGACTGGGAATAACGTGGATTTCCAAAGCTCACAATCATGATCTTCCAATGAGCCACCCAGCACAAAAGGGGACAGAGAACCTGTCATGGTTCCTCAAGTGTAGTCATAGATCACATTGTTCACACACACTTGCAGTTTCATAATGAGGATTTTCCATTTTATGTGCAGCTTTTGTTCCAGTCATGGTTCTAAATAGGGTTTGATACTTCTGCTATGGCACTAATACATTTCATCTGGGATTTTGGTAAAAGCAGTATAACACAAACAAAATTTCCATATATATCTCATTTTTATTTGGATCATTTACTATATTTCTGATTTAAACACAGTTATTTTTCTACCATGTATTTAAAATTGTGCAAAATTTTTTTACTACTATAATGGTAGAAATCTGCTTGCCTCTTACACACAGATTTATTTATTGCTAGTGGCAATCCTGGTTAGCTGATACTTCTGCAGCCTGTAACTTGCTCCAATCATCCCTTATGCATGCTGTTTTCATCTGAGAAAGTCACTTCTGAATTCAGTGACATTATGTGAATATATGAGTGTCTAATACTGTTGTTTGATCAGATAAAATCAATATGGACATCTACTTTTCATCCATTGTTACATAATTATGAACTAAAAATTCATAATAGATGAGTGTTTTATATGTTGCAAAAAACGTGGGCACCCATTTCTTACATGCCAGTGGAATTTCTTCTGAGAACTTAAAAATGGGGCTGGTTTTGTGTGATTTCCAATTTTTAGTCAGATTCAATTTAGCTAGGCTTGATGAGGCTTTGACTGGAACTAAAACTGTATGTTGTGCTTTAGATAATGTGGCTTGAACTACAAAAGGATCTGCTGCTTTCTTAGCACAATCTGCCTGAAACATAGAGAAAAACTTTAGCTTTTACATTCAAGAAAAGAGGTAATAGACTTTTCTCAGTCACTTCTAGGTCACAGGGACATAGATTCAAATTAGATATAGTTACATAATAGAAGAATAAGATTGTTTAAACTCTGTGCTTAAACAGAGTTACTAGTAAGGGAAACACCTAATGCTGATACAGTTTTGAAGTTTAAATACCAAGTAGTCTGCACCTCAAAAATATTTAGAAGGCTAGCCTGGTTCATTAATGTTGAGAGATACATTATTTATGAAGTTCACAGTATACAACTGGCATATAACTGATATTTGGTCATGTATTTGATATTGGTATTTGTATACCATTGATATATAAAGGTCTTGCAAGGGTTGAAGGATGAAAATTTTGATATTCTCCTTCTGCTCTCCAGATTTCTTCAGGAAAAGTTGTTCAGTCTGTACAGTTTACAAGCTGTCCAAGGCATTCCTCAGTTCAATACAAATATCTGTGCCTGAGGTTTTCCAGTCTGTGGTCTGAGAAATCTGTAGATAGACATTAAGAGTTCTGAACCCAGGCAACCTTCTGAGAACACTATAGGAAAGGAATTTATGGCACAGCAGACTTGAGACATCCATCATATTTTAAGAGTCCTATTTGTTGCTTTTTACTACAGCCCATGCTGTTTTACACTTGGGCATGCAGTAGATGCCAGATTTTTTAATATATATTTTATATGATGTAATGTACCCCAACTTTAACATCTCTGCAGAGTTTGACCCTTAGGCATCTTAAAGTATTGAGACTCTTGGATGGAATATATTGCACATGTGGGAAATATTATTTTTTATTAGAGGGAAATAGCCATAATTAGTGCTTTAGCTACCTTGTTAATTCCCTTTTAAAACTCAGAGTGATTAATGTGGCAATCTCTAGATGTTCAAAATGTAAAGGAAAGTGTTTAAATACATACTTTTAAAGAGTTTTAAAAAAATTAGTGCAAAAGTAAGGACCAAAGTAAAAGTTAAATGTTTCAGGAAAAAGTGCATGCAGATACACAGAAAATTACGTGCCAATTTTATCTAGAGTTTTTTAAAATAACTTGCAATTTTAAACTCATTTTCACAGAGTTGCTTTCCTTGCTATTTTCTTGTTCAATATGTTTGTACCTCCAAATTTTGCATTCATGCTTCCCTTGCTACTACCACCTTACTAAATATGTTGGTATCATAAAATTTGTTCTCTTATTCATACACAACAAAAAATATTAAGTAGTATAATTTACATTAGCCTTTGACTGCCTTTTTAAACTCTAGAGTTTTTAAGTTTTAATTTAATCTCAAGTCTAATATCTGTTGTATCAGATTTATTGGATAAAACGTCTGCTGACAGCTACTTTATTTTTGCACCTTCAGTACTTAGGAGTTTAAGATAGAGAGGAACAATGAAGTAATTTGATTTGTTTTTTTGTATAAAGATTTTACAGCAAATGTTTAATGGATTGCTATGGATATTACTAATTGCTATAGCCACAGGAAGTTTTTCTCATTACTGTCTTGTATTTCTATGAAGATGCTACTTGAAGCTTAGAATGACTAAGATGCTCTCTGCAGTTCCACTGTATGTTGACAAAACCCCCACATATGACTTTGATGTGTATGTTTTCTGCTGTATAGGTCTGCTAGAATGCCTGCCATGGATAATCAGTGATGTATTTGTTATAGCTTCATACTAAGGGCACTTTATTTTCATTCCACAATTTATATACAAGTTCTTCAAATCCCTGGAGAGATTTAACATTTTTATTTGATCCAGATCCTATAAAGAGAGAGAAAATCTAACTGTGAAACTGTTAATCTTCCTATCCGGGAAAAAGGTGAAGTCTGCAGTATTTCTTTGTTATCTTTGTTGCCCAACATGATTTAGTAACTGTTTTTCTCTCAGTAGGTCTTATTTTAGGAAAAAAAGAAGTTCGGTGGCCTCTATTTTCTCTTGACCTGATATATAGAATAATGTTAGGCAATTTTACCTTGTTCTTTTTAGTACCACTCTCTTCAGTACCACTTTTCAGTACCTCTCTCTTCCTAGAGAGTTCTGTAAATCCCTAAACTATCAGATCAGTTTTCTTTAGCTGCGATACAGCTACTTTAGCATTTCTCAATTTTTCTGATATCCTAAAGGTTTTAAAGACCTTTATGGGGCATGGGAAGAGGGAAAATAGTCATTGCTGCGTAAGTGAATGTCATAAGAATATCTGTAACACATTTCAGGTTCATAGTCTGAGATATCAATCAGCAATTTGGCTCCACTGTATTTGATCAAATAATGTCAGAAACTAAACCCACACAAATTCATAAACCTTCTACAATTAAAAATTTTTGATGACTGTAATGGATTGTTGTTAGCACAGTAGGCTATGTTGATTTGACCTTAGTTCTTGTTGATCTATAGAGTGGATTCTGAATTAAGCATTTATTTGAAGTTTTATAGTTAAACTTGTCCATCATCTCATTTAACAAATTAAAACCCAGTAATTTTATGCTGCAAAAGCAGCAAAGCAGACAAGGGAAGAGAAAAAAATAAAAAAAATATTTCTAATATTTCTATTATTCGTAATAGAAACTTATTCTTTTTTCTAAAGCAGTTAATAGAAGAATGTTGTTCATTTTGGTATTCATACAATTCTTCAGTTCCTGGAAATATCATTTGCTCCTTTTTGATTATTGACCAAAAACTCTTTCCTGCCCTAAAGGAACAGAATATTATATTAAAGTAGACAGACTGCATATTAGACACTACGGATTACAGATTTATGTGAAAATATAAATTATATGCACTCTGAATTTCTCATTTCTTGACCTTAGAATAAAGTTTTCTCTTTAGTAGTTCAAATATTTTAAAGACTGCTTGGGTAGTATAAAAATGTTCACTATGAGTTTTATATGTAATAAATGTTCTTAAAATTAAATAATTACTTTTCTACAGAATAAAAAGATCTATTAGTAAAAGGTTTTTTAGTATGTCTTCAAAGACTGCCTTCTGCGAAAAAAAAGTTTGTATTTTGAAGATTTTACAGTTCTTTTTACTGCACCTGCTTGAATTTCTGAAAAGTGTGATACAAAACTATTAATCTCAATATTTTGGAGCTGATTTTCCAGAAAATGTTAACATATTCCATTGTTTGCAATTTAAAATACACCTCCATTCTTTCTCAAGAAAAATTCCTGATTTTAATCTCTGTCTGACTACATACAAAATCTATGTACTGTAGTGAGAATTTTGAGTCCTTAGCACTCACAAAGTTTTATTTTGTAAACTTTGGAGTGAATTTTTTGTTAATAGCTACTGAGTAACAGAAGATAGAGAATCCTTGGGAAAGTTTCTAGGACTATAATTTTCCATAGAATAGGCCTGTAAGTTAGCCAGTATTTCTAGATTTAAACCTTTTTCCTTTACTAGCAGTTTTCCAGATTTTTTTTTTATTTTTTATTTTATCAAAATTTTGGGGTGGATGGGAGTTGACTCAATCACATTTGTGCAGTTTTTCTGCAAATATCAGACAAATAACAAAAATACTAATTATATCTCCAGATGTTATTCCACATGTATGTTCTGCTTTTGAAAAAATTAAACCTTGTTTCATCACTTCTGTCTTCTGTTTGCTTTGGAAATAAACCAAGCCAAAGCAAGAAGTGAATCCCCTGGCTCAGGTGCCAAAGTCTGAGGAGAGACCAAAAGCTCATGCAGATTCAGAGGGTCTTAACGTTTTTCTGTTTAATTCATAGACTATTATTTCTGGTTCTCTGGTTTACCAAGGCCTTTTACCTCTGAGAGAATCAAAGT
This sequence comes from Pseudopipra pipra, assembly GCF_036250125.1. Taxonomy (NCBI): domain Eukaryota; kingdom Metazoa; phylum Chordata; class Aves; order Passeriformes; family Pipridae; genus Pseudopipra; species Pseudopipra pipra. The sequence continues at coordinate 24,265,723 of NC_087552.1, read as the reverse complement.
AATGCAGATTGTGTGAATTCAGGTGTAGAGTGTTTTCAATAGCCTACAAATCATAAAACGTAATTTTCTCATTTAGTTCCTAGTTCATAATACTAAATGGTTTAGAAAATTGTATTAGGTAATTTTCTCTAGTGCATTTGATGTAAATTGCACTAATATTGTGAAGTGCTTTTGTTTAACGTATTCTTTGTAAGTTAGATAAATGGAGATTTCTGAAGACTGGAATTAGATGAAGCTCATTATGATGAACAAAATCACATTCAATATGGTTAATTTTTTATACTAGTGGAACTAAACCATGTAACTTCACCATTCCTTGTAAGACTGGCTTTGCTTGTCTATGCATTTAAGAAAATTTCCTCAGTCATATAAGCATCATCTAACATGTTTATTCCTTGAACCTCACCAAATTGTTATCATTAGGCAGTGATGGTTTTCCCATGAGTGTAATGACAGTTTTGCACATTTTGTAGTTTTGAAAAATGAGACCGGAGAGCAAGACGATAAAGAAAAACATACATTGGCTTTGTGATTTCTGCATTAATGATCCTGGGCACTAAACTTGTCATGAGGTCTGAAATGCAGATCGTGTCCACCTTTTGCCCGTGTTGAGTAAGAAAGAACAAGTACTTTTCCTTTTGCCAGTCCTCCTGAACAGTAAATGATAGTAAATGATAGTGGAACCACAATTAATTTGTGGCCTAAATTGGGTGCAGGCATTACTAGTTCTTACACTTACAACATCTGAAGGCACAGAAGGGGAAGAAAATGTGGCTTTTAAAATGTTTAATTTAACATCCTTTCTTATTCCTTAACCATTCTGAGTGGATTCAGGAGATGTTAAGCACACTGAGAACATACATAGAAACTGTTAATAGTGATGAGTTTCCTTTAATAATGAACTTGAAATTTGGTGTTCCTACTGTTACCAAAGCAGTGGTTCATTTACAGAAAATTCTGTTCTTTTCTTTGTGTGATCCTTACAATAAAGGATTGCCGGCATTTAATGAGAATATAGAAGTATTAGAACAAGGCAGATCCCATGATTTACTGCACTTGAGAACTCTTTGAAGCCCAGCACTACTTGTTAATTGGTAACTGCAATTGGAGTAACAAACACTAAGTTTCTGACTTTTATTTTTTGATCTTTCTGTAAGTGGAACATCCAGAGAGGAGAGGGGAAAAAAAAAATCCTAAAAAAACCCCAAACAACTCAGGCATACATGACATAAGTGAAAGCTTTTTTTTTTTTTTAGGGCTGGACTGGAAAACTGTAATACAAAAAGTCTTTTATAGGGGAATTCTGTAGTAGCATATGAACAGTGACATTTCACTCTAACTTCAAACACAGACTTTTGTCATAGAAGTATAAAGTTGAACTTAGGCCTGAATAAAAGGAAATTGCAAACTTTTTAAGCTATGGATCTTGTATTTTTCATATATTTTCACCCAGTAGACATATGAGACCAACTGGATACTACTTGCTGTAGAACCCTAGGTTTTTTGTTTTGGGAATGAATCCTATTTGTTCAGAGAAGGTGCTGTACAAGCATTGTCTAGCAAGAGAAGTATCTGTTTGAAAAAATAGATCCGTTTTACTTCTTGACTTCCTGATATCTCAACAAAGAACCCATTTAGTCCATCTAATAATGTCATATCAAAATTCATCTGTCCATGTGTTAAAGATGCTGCCTTCCCATACAGCAGGGCAGTACCCCCAGCTGGGACAAATCATTCACCAGACACAGTTTATAATAGGCCTGAAGAGGCCCATGGCCTCCTTTTATGAGCTACTTGTGCAACTGAATGGCCACGGTAACATAACGCTAGATCAACTGAGTGACAGTCATAATAGAGGGGATACTACTAAATGGTCAGGGTATATATCTGAGGAAGGATGACTGTCATTAAGTGCATGGCATAACATTTAGATTTCTGTCACTCAAATAACTGGAATTCTTCCTTATCCGCTCTCTGGCACTGAATCCAAAGTAGATGCTCCTATTCAAAATGATTGTGTAAAATAATTGAACAATTGAACCATTATTCACAAAGTGAAGAACATCCCCAAATCAGAAGTGACTCTGTGAATACACATCAGATAATGCTTACAAAGTGGTAACTTTGAAAGGTTCAGTGCAGCTTTCAGTGCCAGGCCTTTGGGGATGTGAGGATTAGGAAGGACAGTGTATGTGCCCTTTATCCAACCATCTCTTGCACACATTTGTTGAGTATCACCATTTTGAAATGAGGTTCTGATAAATCATGATGCTGTTCTGTCCCTTTGACCTGATAGACTGGTTTCAGACTGAGAGTGAACTTTCCATCACTGTAATCCTACAGTTTTCCCTTCCTCTGGCTTTTCTGCAACTGGAAACCAGTAATTTAATTGGATCTTGTGTCTTTTGGGTATCTTTGCATTTAGTTATTTTCTATAATAAAATTTTTATTATGATTAATTAACTGCATGTTAATTCATAACTTATTCCCTCTGTTTTATAAAGTAGGGAAGTGTGTGTTCATAAGGAACTGGAACAAACAGAGGAGTAGTTGAATTATTGGTATAGAAATAAGAAATATTCATAAGAAGGCAGAAAGTAACCAGAGTCTTCAAGAACAAGCAATTCATATGACACTGCAGTATCCTTACATCTGTAATTCATTATAATTCTAAGTTATCAGAAAACAAGGTTTTACCAAATAGTCTGACAAAATTTATTGTTATACATCAATGGATATAACCTGAATACCAAGGAGTGGTAGGGAATGCACTTCTGTCCCTGTCCCCCCCACCCCCTTAAACCCCTCCCCCAAACTACAATATAAAATTTGCAGAAAATATAATTGCAGATTTGAACACACTTTTTTATCTGTAAAAGTAGTTTGAGATTGATCTATGTATGCCCTTTTTAAATACTATAATTGTAAAGTCTGCTCTGAGTTCAGGAAGATTTGCTGAAGGCAGCTGAGGATTTATGCATGTCCAGTTTGCTTCATTAAACATTTTTTATGCATGTTTCTGTAGACAAAATGCTGAACTAGATGGACCACTGATGTGCTTTATTATGGCAATTACAGTCTCCAGTTTCCATTTATTCAAAAATACCTATCCATTTGATAAAAGCTATTAAGTTTAGTTCTTTTACTTTACTGGCTTACTAACTTTTACTCTTTGTTACTACAGAAGAAATTTTTCCTGGAGAGTAGGATTAAATTCTGAAAAGCAAGTCTGTAATAGGTCTTCACATTTTGTGCTTATTATCTATAGATGATTTTCAGTATGAAATTTGACCAGATTGGTAACAAGTCTGATATTGTTTATCAGGATGTCATTCTGAAGTCATAGTTATTTGTGCAAATATTAGCTATTAGTTGTTACTAGTTCTTCATTTTAGGGTTTTGAATAACTTTTAAAAATACTTCTAATTAATTTCCTCTAACATGTATTAATTATTATAATAGAATAAATAGTCATATTTGTTCTTTTTTTTAATCTCCTGGATGTTCTTATGGTTCAACTTGCTTGAGATTTGTGTCATTGTTACATGAAGCACTTGTAACGGTAGCCAGCTTATTATAAAAAATGTAATTAATGAGAGTAAATAATATGAGTATGTTTGGGTTTTTTTTCCTTAGCTGTATTTTGATTTTATAAGTTTTTTATCCTCAGTTTTAGCAGAATGGTGTGTGCTTTATATGTATAATTTTCAAGCAAATACTTAAAAAGCATAGTCATTGGATTCAAATCTCTCTTTGTCAGAGTTTTGGGTGTTTTTCTAAACCATCAGATTTATTATTTTCTGTCCCTGACAGATAACTTCTAATCTGGGTCATTGTTGTGGTACTCTACTTACACGTTTGTGTTTCTGTTTCAAATCTGAAGCATTTCTCTGCAGATGATGAAGAGATTGACTGCTGACCTAGCACATGTTGAGAATCTGTATACAATGGGCATCTTGATTAAACTCTAATGAAATAGGACAAATAAATTGTAATTTTAAATTTGTTTTCTATAATTTAATTAAGTAACTGTGCCACCTACAGTATGAGGGAAGTGACTTTTTTGGATAGCATCTCTATTAGATAGTAATACATCAATTGTCATCACATGTCAGAGAACAAGTAGTCTGGCAAGTAGAGGTTGACATCTGAATCTCCTTTAAAAGTTAGCATGAGGTACTGTTTTACTTTTTCATACTGTGAGAGGCACACACAGAGCATTGAACCATCAACTTTCACAGATACATTTGGTCTCTAAATACCACAATTTGTTTGGCTTTTTTGGGCAATGTCTGTAGGTGTTATGATACTATTTCTACTCAGTGCTCAGAGGAATCCTTTTAAGAATTATTATATTCATGAGACAGCTTGACAGAGTGGTCAAAACTGTAATTGAAAAATACAAATAAATGAAGAGGATGGTGTTTTATAATAGCTGTACTTGACTGGTATTTAATCTGATAGAGAAAATGCACTTTTCTATTCATAAGATATTTTCTCTACCAAATTTCTAAACAGCTGTGAGCAGTAGCATCATTTGAAGTTCTTAAAAATTAGCAGAACCTTTTAAAAGAGTGTGAAGCAATATATATTTCAGTCCATTCATATATTCCTTTACAAAATATTTCTCTTACATAGAAAACTTAATATGACTTGGCATTCTGTAATACATAGATAACATAGTGGCACTTATGATATACTGATGAAGATTAGGCTTAATGACTTAGGCACTGCAATATGTGTTCCATGGGATTTTGCAGATTTTTGTGAAACAATTAGACTTCTTAACAACCTATATTTCTTTTATCGCTCTAAGCAGACACCGGATTTCCTGGAAATTTGTAATGTCATAAATATTAACATTTTTTTTTCAGGGTTATAAATAATGCTTTGCTTCTTTAAAGCTAGTAATACAGATTTTAGCCAAATTTTCACTTCTATATAATAATGCTGTCATACCTTCAATTCACCATATGCCTGATGATTTCTTCAATACCAGAGTTGGTAATTAGGTTCCTGTAAATGGTAAATAGGGAGTGACATGTGAATCTCCTTGAGAGTTAGTGTTGAGGTTCTGTGCGTGCCCATGTCATTGTACACATCCACATGCAGAGAGACACGCATTCTTAATCTATGTTTGGCAGTCAGCTGACTATTGTACACAGTACAAAATGGTCTTGATGATAGAACATAAAACCTTTCTTTAAATGCCTCCTAGAAGGTAACAGAGGTTCTTTTACAGATTACTTTGGTATTTTATAAAGACTCCTGAAATTTGTTAGGCAATTTTCAGCAGCTGAGAAATGCAGACCACCTGACTGTTACATTCTTTACATGCTGGCCTATACATTTGTATATGCCTGTAGAAGAGACCTATACATTTTTAAAGATGTTTTGTGTTACTGTACTCTGTTCCACAGATACTGGAATCATTAATACTCAGCTAAGTTTGGGTGTTACAGGAAAAAGATATTGGAATATGTTTCAGGGAGGAAATTAAAGTAGTTATCTATGCTAACAAAGCATATAATCCAATGGGAGAATTTTCTATCCTGAATATAGTGTCATTTATTTGTAGCCTAAAACCGTGATTAAAATATTTTCCTAGGTATACTTACTCATCTTTTTGAATCACAAACTAGGGTTTTTTTTGCTCCCCAGATCTGAATAAAAGCACACTTTTAGTAAGAATATTACTGTAACATGAATATATGGAATTTTCACGCGATGTGTAGAATAGAAAATTGAAGAAGCTTCAGTTTCAATAAGTCCAAAGACATTTTCTTACACCTATAATTTTGTAATTCCACGTTTAGAAATCTCATTAATCATATAATGTACTTTTTAATAAAGAACCACTTCTTGCAATGTTTACTCAGAAGTTCCCATTATATTAAAGAGATTTTTATCTGATTAGAGGTAAGAAATGTCAAAACTCTAATGTTTTTATCTGAAGCTTTTGGATTTCTCCAAATAAAGTATCTTTTTTTTTGAAAAGTTCAAATCTTGGTCTTTTATGAACATACAGAAAAACTTTTCTAGTAGGTAGAACAACAAACTAAAATTGATGTATACCAGAAGAGACATTTTATTTTGCATATATTCAGGGTATTAAGTTACAACTTTCATCTTACATTTCTGTCAATATTTTGTTAGGAAAACCTCCCAAAAGAATACAAAGACCTTTTGAAATACTACAGAATAAAAAATGCTCTGATTTCATATAAAATTGTAAACAATCGCTAGTGGAAATAATATTTTTTAAATGTGGCATTTTTAAGAAGCACACTTTCGTAAGCATTCAGAATGGGTGAAATTTACTTTTATGAAAGGAACCAACTGAAGTGTTTCAAGTCACTTAAATCTCAATTAAACTCTGTTATGAGAGTCTAAGTGGAATTATATGTGAATTTTATTCATTACTATTTTACACTGCTTGATTAACTATTGAAATAGTCTGTCTAATTGTCATGTCCAATACTGAGAAAGTGTGTTAATGATCTTTGAAAAGATTTCCCAAACAAACCCTAAAAAGGACTAGAGTTACTTAGTCTCTTTCTTTTAATCAAGTGTGGGATAATCATAGAAGACTTCACATGCATCTCTAAGAGCTGTGCCCACTGTAGGACTGAGGCATCTAAACCTGGTTTGTCTGAAATGAAAGCAACTAATGTCAAAATTGCAGTCCTGCAAAATATTTGCTCAGATGTCACTGCTTAACTCTGTTAAGTTTAATGTTCCTAAATTCACTGTGAGCTTCTTCTCTGTGTGAGTGGCAGTTTTACATGTACCATGGCTCCTCCATGTGCCCTGAGCTGCTCGTGCTGTGTAGCTCAGCACTTAACGTAGCCTGGCTGCTGTCACAGAATTGTCACTTCTCCATCCTGATCTCCAGAAAGACCCAGTTATATGCATGCAAGGTTTATGAATTATCTTCCCTACTATGCAGGAGTCTTACTCTCATGTAGAAGCATGTGCAACCTGCAACCTAATGCAACTTCAACATTGCAAGGAGGCCTAGAAAATCATCAAATATTTAGGGTCTGCTGGAAATGCTTGACTATGGGCCAATTAACATATACATTTGACATGTAAAGTTACAGTAACTTTCATTTAACTTACAACTCTTAGTGGTTGCTTTCCTCCAAAAGAAAGAAATCATTGTATTTCTGTCCTTTAAAAATGTAGACAGAAAAAAAATTGCTTAGCACAATCATTTACGTGGTTATTGTTTTCGTGTATTTTTCAGGATCTCTTGGAATGCAATTATATGAAATATTTGAAATTTCCCATATCTCAAATGCATTCTTGAGTTATTTTGTCTGTGCTCATTTACATAGCACCATTTTTGGGACCTAAAGAAGTACCATTCATAGTGTTTTGGGTTTTTTTAACAGACAGGGGGATTGTTTTGGTCACAAAGCTGTAATTTGCATCTATGCTGGATTTTAGTTAGCTTCATGGTTTCTATTAGCAGTAGACACACATCAGTTAATGTCTGTCCCAATAGTTGTATTGGGGTGCATGATAAAATGTGTGTGTGTGTATGTCTTTAGTTGTTTTTAAAAATGTTCAATATCTGATGTTTCATTCATATATATAGATACTTGTTTTATGTTTTGTATAATAATCCCATATCTGTAACTTACTGAGTTTGCATGCTAGTATTTCATATTTGAAATCACAAACAGGTTGATTTGAGCACAGTTTTGTCTGTTCTTCTAAGGATACAGGTGAGTTACAAACTACAGCTAGGAAGCTATTTTGTGCTGTTTAATGCATCTTTGCATTTATTCGTCATTTTGGATGTATTTTCTATTCTTAAGCAAATATGACTTTCATATAAGCTGATACGTCACACAGAGATGGAAAAGATGACTTTGTAATCAAGGATGTGCAAAGATAAAAGTAAGAAAATGTTATTAAATGTCTGAAATTAAATGTATGCTCTGGGTATTCTGGACCCTTTGTTTAGGAGTCTTTGTTTAATTTTATTCCATCTATTGGGTTATAATGATAGTGGTTAGGGTCCAACATAGCTGTACAAGCTGTTTTGCAAAATCAGATGAATTCGAGTGTCTAAAATTACCTGTTGCCCCGTTTTATTTACTTTAAAGAATAAACTACTGAAGCTAATGCAGAAGCTAAACTACTATTTTAGTACCAACTGATTCCACAGGAAAAGCTTCCACTAATTCTACTTGAGACTCAGGATTCTCAGAAATCAGGGCTAGGTTACTGCGGCCACCACGTGGATAGGCATAGGTAAAGGAGAAAAAGTGAGTGGTCACAAACATGTAAGCATACTGCCAAGTCTGAGTTCTTTCAGTGGCTGCCTCTATTGCTGTTATACCATAGTCAGACAAACAACACTATTTCTGTCATGTCACTTCTGCTAAAGGGTCCATGTATTAGGATTATGACTCTTGCACTTGCTTCATAAATCCACTAAAAAAATAATACCGTGTGCTTAATAATATGATTTAATAATATGATTTTAAACCAATGCCTTTGAAAGAAATGGTGCATGGTGCTTGTCTGTTAGTCCAAATGATGTCTTTTTTTTCTCTGACTACTTTTAGATTTGTTTCAAATTGAATCAAGGCTTTGGTACTTGAAACCTCAAAGATATATTTTTTAAAATCTTACATAGACTTGCTTTTTCTAAGCATGTAGTCAATCAATTTGTTCAACTGCTTTTAGAGATAACAAGGCAAAACTCCTTGAGCATGTAACCTCTTCTTCCTCATTTTCTAATATGAAAAACTATTTGCTACTGTAGCTATTGTTCTGAACATTAAATTTGCGTGGGATCGACCATGAATCAAATATAAGGGCTGAGAGAGATACCATTGTCTTCCTTGTAGGTATGGGGTAAAATCTAGGCAGGAGAGGGAGTGTGGCAGAAAATCTATGTATATAACTTAGATTTCCACAGCAACAAACCATTTTGCTTTTGCCAGAAATCTGATATGTGAATTTTGTTAACTATACATTTAGAACGGCACAGACCATTTCAAAGTTATTTTCATTAGCTTTTGGTGCCAAGAACCCGTTTTGTTGCAAAGATGCTACTATCAGCACCCTGATATGTGTTGGCTAAGAAATGGGGGAGCCTTGAGAACTGGTTGTTATTCTGTATCACAGCATGCCTGCGTGCACCGAGAAACTATGGGGAAGACTGGGATGCTTTTGCACTTTCTTTATACTTCCAGAGTGAAATGAAAATTTTGGAGAGTGGGAGGAAATATTACAGTCCCTGGTGTGGATTACTCACCTGAAACACAGTGTTATTTAAGTTTCTGTTATGAACCATCTGTTGTTTGTTATTAGAACTGCAGTAACTGATCTTTCCTCATTATTGTTTTTGCATATGAAATGAACTCTATTTACTTGTTTCCCCTAGGCCGTTGCTTCAGTCATTCTGTTTATTTTGTTACATACTTATGAAATCTTTATGAAAGAGGAATGCAGTACAATAGGCATTATATAAATGTCTTGCTCCTGCAAAGATGCTTTCCAGAGAGACAAAGTTCTTGTGTTTATACAGGCAAAGAAACTCTGTAGTCTATTCTTTCCTTCCCCCACCCTCCTTTTTTCTTTTCCCGAGGATTCTTTACTAGTGGGTTTAGATTCTCCCAACAGTTTGTACTGATTTGAGATATATTCCTGTGAAATGAAGGATTGCTAGACATGGAATGAACCATTCCTTCTACTGCCTTGGGTCCAATTTTGGATTAGCATCTGATAGACAGATTTTTGTGTCAAAGGTTTATGTTCTGTGATGTCAGAATTCATAATTTGAAAATTAAAAACCATGTTTATCTGTGTGTAGTTCATAAATCTTAGGCTTCACAGATTGAGTAGGCTAGAGCTTGACCCACATGCTGGCTGCTGTGAAGATTTATTATGTGCTATAGAAAAGAGTGCATTACAATACAGTTCTTAAAATTGTGTTAAAAAGAAATTGCTATTGTCAAAAGAGAAAAAAACAAGCAACAGTTCTTGTACTAGCTCCAGAAGTGATACATCTGAATCCTTAGATTTGTAGAGCTGAAACTCTGTTTTTCATTCATGCAGAACAGGTTAATTCATCTATTAACGCTTTTACATTAGGTTTTCTAAACTTGTTTTCAATGTTATCCATCTCTATGCAATGTTGTTTGTTACCCTTAAACAAACTTGAAAAACCTCACTACAGTAGTAAAGTGTTTGGGGTCATCTGTTCCCTAACATTGCACTCTTTGATCATAATCTACAGTATAAAATGCATATGTAAATCTTTAATCTCTATTTCTATACTTGTTTATTCTCATCTGACATGTACTGGAGTTGCATCCTGTGTTTCTAATTGAACACAATGTGTATACATTTCCAGGTGAACAATATTTCAGTTCATTTTGATGTATTTCAGTGTTGTAGAATTCAAAGGTTTTCTTTCATTTTGGATTTTCAAACTTCAAGCGAACTTGGGTACAACTTCTATATTTTTGATGCATTTTCTTGTCTTACCTAACTAAAGAAAATCGAAACATGTTAGCATGACACATGGCTATCTTTCCTCCCATCAATTGGATTTACTTTAACCTAAATCTTCACATTAAAGGGATCCATGTTAAGAAATTAGTTAATTCTTCTGCATATTGTACTGAGTAATACATAATTTTTATTTTATGTCTTTCATTTTTTGTACAGAAGGAAGTTGTTATGATTTCTAAATACTCTGATGTAGTTAAGTAACTTTAGTATCTCCTTCACCTGTGTCTCATAAGAATGCAACTTAATTTTAGATGACCAAATGTTTTCATGTTTTGGCCACTTGTTTTTCACTTGTCCTGAAAATACTTTTTCTATCTAGAGGAGCTTTGATTTGTTTTGAGGAGGAACTATTAAGTTACTATTGACATATATATATAGAATTTCTAACTCTGCATTATATGAGTCTTTGTCATCACAGCATGATGTCATCAGAAGAATTTTCTTTTAAGTGCTTTTAATGGTGTTGGCAAGAGCACTTTCCAGACTTTTTCTTTTGCTGATTTAGTTCTAGGGAACAGTAGGCCTGCAAATGGAGTGTGTTTGCGACATCCAAATGTTAAATCTTTCTTGAAAGCAGCTTTGTTTATGAAACTAATGCTGGGATTACAAATTGGTCATGCCACAGAGGTTAGGCTAGCATATTCAGGCAGTGAAGTGCAATAGTCAATACTGTGCTGTAACAGTGCATTACATTGGAATCCATTTCTATGTTACCAGAGAACTGAGTGCATTGGGTGTAGCTACAAAACATTTTATTGCTAGAGAAATATCAATGGCTGTCATCTTCTGCTTCAAATATCTGACTATTCAAAAGCCTCCAGTTATGGTGGGAGGACGGAATGGCTAACAAAACATCTATATTTATAGATGTGTGTTTTCTGTATTCATATGTAGTGTTTGAATGTTCCAGCATATCATAGCTGATGTGTAGCATTGATTTGGCTAAATCTGACTGATTGTTCCTAACAGGTAGAAACTTGTCTATGGAATTAATTAACATTTAAACCTGAAATTTCTGTATGCTGTAGAGAGAAAAGAGAAATTTTTTTTAAAATTTTTTTCTCACCAAAGGCCCCCTGGGATTTTTTTTTTCCAAGAAGTATATTATTTGTTAAACATTATGTATTTATTATTAAAATTCAAATATTCTTGCCTGGAAAGAATAAAAATAAATATTGATGTCAAATCATCTTTTTCCGTATGACAACAATGAAAAACATGAGACATATGAAGAACCATGTATCAAACTCTCAAACTGGAAACTAGAATTTCTGAATAGGAGCAACAGAAATACAGCTGTAGCATGCTTTTGAAATATATTAGTACCTTTTAGGTAATAAATCATGCTAAGGAACTTCCGAGTATTAAAGATTTTCTGTTATTTTAATTTTTTTTTAGTAGAATGGTAATTGTGCTATTTTACTGACAATAACCTGTTTCTAAATTCAGTATTTATGAAAACAAGATTGCGGAAAGATATGATTGAAAATCAGTCGACTTTTAAATATTTATGAATCACTTAAAATATCACCCATATTCTTGCTGTTCATTTCAGATTATAAAATAAACTCCAGTGATTTAAAATGTGTCTTTGGCTAAATATAGAAATAATTTATGGCTGTAGACAATTAACATCCAAGTGTTGATGTCCTTAATCAGCTCTTGTTCTTGCAAAACAAAAATTTAGCTTTAGGTATGGTGATTTGAAGGTATGTTTTCCTAAAAGAGTTAACTATTTACATGCTGAAAATGGTTATGCTACAAGTATCAAATATGAGTTTAAGGAAGGCTATTTCTTGCCTGGCATTTGCAGACTAGGATGTGGAGGAAGTAACAGTCTCTTCCAGCTGGGTTTTTGGCAGGAAGGGAAGTGTTAAATAACATAAAATATACCTTGTGAAAAGCTTAAGACTACTTTCCAGCTCTTTGCTTTATATGCAAGCAAAAAAAAAAAATCAGTCCTCTTGAGTAGCTTTGAATGTATTGAATGAGGGTTTAATTAGAGGGTTTAATTTTTTGATTTCATATCATGTAGTTGTATATTTCTTTTCACATGTTCTATCAAGAGTGAAAGACCTACAGAAATGTTATGAAGCTATGCTATCTCTAATGGTGATTTTGTCATCTGAGGCATGATGTTTAAATGTTCAATAAAGCCTCCAGAATCCCAAAAATCCCTGCGTGCAGCCTCAAGCCAGAAGCACCTGTTTGCTCTAAGTAATCCCAGCTGTTGCACATCACAAAGATATTTCCTAGGAATTACTCCTATAGAGCACTTTAGTCAACAGACCATGAGACAGTGGTACTTGATCTACTGAACCAGTTTATGAAACAGTACATGTGGGGGATGAAAGAGTGTTTTTTAGATTAAAGGAGGAAGAAATGTTCTGCATTCTTAATTTGTATTTCAGAGAAATTCTTGTCTTAGGAAAAATAAACCTGATTGGGAAAGAATAAAGTAAAATGATTTGTAATGGCAAAGATCTCTTTTCCAGATAATGTTCCATGATCTCACTAATTTACTTTAGGAGACATCTGTGATAATTGAAGAAATCCAGAAATGCATTTTGTTCCAAATTTCAAAGGTTCTAAACACAGACTCAGGTTTCATTACTACCATCTGCTGCCTCCTAAATGGCTTCACAAATTTGCACCATTTTACAAATCACTAATGAGATTTTAACATTTTTCTCTGTGAAAGAAGTGAAGTGAACAAACTGAGCACTTTTTACCCTGATTCTCTTAACCTCTTTTTACCGAAGTGGCATTGTTTGATAGTACCAGCCGTCATTTTCACATAATTGCCTTTTTCATTCACGCTTGTTTTCTCTGTCAGTGTATGTAGCAGACAATCCTCATCTCAATGTTTTTGTAGCTTCTTAATTATGCGCTGTCAGTGTTGAATGAATGCTTCAAGAGTGTATAAGTATCTACATACTGTTTTGTCACCTTTCTTAACTTTGCATGTCATATCAAAGACTCCTAGTAATTACTGTAATAGTACTTCAAAGAAGTTATGTCAGCCTGCACATACCATTAATGCATTAATGTGTCAAAACAGCAGTGAATGACACAGCTCTAGGCAATCTTAAAAGCTACTAATGGTAGTCCAACTCAGAGGAATTGATTTGTAAGCAACACAGAAGCTATAAAACCTTCATCCTGATATATGGCTTCACCAAGTCTTTTTCTATCATCCACCTTACATTTAGTGCATGAGGACAGCTGTTTGAATAAAGCAACATTCTGTCATTCTGCTACCTTTCTTCTGGCAGTAATACTCTACCATGAATGGCATGAAATGCTTGTCCTTACAGACATTGCAAAAGAAAGCCCAAAAAAACACTGTTCCACCAGCAAAAATCTAGAGTAGTCAAAAGATGAGGGGAGTACATCTTGAGTTAAATTTTAATGAGTGAGATTGGACCTCTAATGTGAAATATATTTATGTGCTAGTAAAGAAAAGATTTAGTAACTAGAATAGTAAGAGGGTAAAGAAAAAAATAACAAAAATACCTGGGGCAGTGGGATGGTTACACAGGTACAGGGAAAACTGTTTTCTAATGGCTCTGACCTCTCTATGTAACACTGACTTCAGCAGCCCGGAATTAGGGGTAGTTTTCTGTTACCTAACTGGATGCAGGGATAGAAGACAGCACATGAGAGAGGAGGTCCTTTTCACAGAATTACAGAATATTCTGAGTTAGAAGGGGACCCCCAAGGATCATCAAGTCCAAAAGCAGTTGCAGCTGCAAAAGTTTGAAGAATATAATCTCTAAAGGATAGTAAATTCAGAAACATGTCTTGTGACTCCTACACCCACATACTATGTGTGGATATGAGTTAATTTTTACCATCATGAATAGGGTGTGCAGTTTAACTTTTCTGAAGTGATTTATTTATCAAAAATCCATGTGCAAAACAAACGAAGGGGAAAACTATTTGGAAGTTTCATTTCAAATGTCAGTACAGAACTAAAACCCTGTCTCTGCTGATGTCAGTGAGAGCTGTGTTATCAACTTCAATGAAACCAAAATTTTTCTCTATATATTCATATCTTATCTCCCTGCAGAACTGAGGGCTGGAAGGCAGGAAGATGAATTGCTAGAAATGAAAAATAAAAAGCAGAAAAGGGCAGGTGATGAAAGGCCAGGTTATTGTAAATGAAAAGGCAAAGAAATAAGAAAAAAGAATAGAAATGAGATTAGGCAAAGGAATGCTGAGATGAGAAGAAGGAATGAAAAAGAAAATTATGAAAGAAATTAATAATAGTTGAAAAGTTTAGGATTTTTGATCAACATGGTTAAGTGCTCTTTTTCTTCAGTGTCAGGCTAGCAACAAAGCATGGCAGACACAGCCACTAACCTGGAGTTACTTTTAGAGCTCTCCCATTTAATGAAATGTGCAGTTTGAATTGGGGGTACATGTATGTGTAACAGAGCAGACTGAGGAGCATGCTGAGAAACCATCTCTTTGTGACTCCGAATAGAATATTCGCCTGCCTCCCCACAACAGCTGGGAAATCACTCTGGGAAGCCAGAAGTATTTTCCACTACTTCATTGAAGTACCAACTGCCAAGTGAAAAACATATAATAATTTTTAATTAGTGAAAAGAAGGGGAAAGAACTAGTTGCTGAGAGTTGGAAAATAAATAAATTCTTCAGTCTTTGTATTCCTTTCTTTCCTCTTCACATATTTTTACTGTAGTTGTGGCCTGAGGCCATAGGAGGCTTTATAGGCACAGTTTATTAGAGTGATTAGTGTTCAGGAGAAAAGAGATAAATTTTTTACATACTCTAGGGAAAAAAGTGTCCTTATGTATGCAGAAACTTGTCTAATATTTTGTCTTGAAAGTGTCCATTCTATGTTTAGAAACTTGATGTCCTCTTTCCCTTACCTGCTTTTTATGGGGATATGATGGGGGGGAAAGTCCCAATGTTTCATTTTTCCTTCCTATTCACTGTGAATTTTTAGTGCCAGAACTGATCTGCATCTCAGCAAAGGCTGATAATGACCAGCAAGATACACAAACTGCATTTTAATGTCCAGGAAGTTTTTCGTTGTTATTATTTTATGAGATGCTTAATAGAACTCTCTATAAAGGGAGGTTTGTCCTCTGTTTTGTTAATATCCACAGTTTTAAAGTAAGAATGAGTAGGAACATTTGTAGAAAGTAAAATATAAATAAACTTCGTTAAAAGTTGTGTTATTAAGCACAAGATACTTCAGTAGTCATCCATGCTATGTTTAGCAAATTGCTGTTATATTACTCTTAATGATAACCACTGAACATCAAAGCCAGAACTGTTTATAACTCATAAGTTCAAATTTAAGCTCTCCCATATGGTACACCCACTCTGTAGATTCTGGATTTTTCTGGATCCTTTCAATTAAGTGCACAATATATTAGTGTTAAGTTTTTTGTCTTCTAAAAAATTACAAATTTTGTCTTTGAATCCAGGCTTGCTTTAGCTAAAGTCTTAGATTTTTTTTGAGAGAGGGAAAAAAAAGAAGATAATTTACGTTACTCTTATGAGCATCGTGTAAAAATCTTCAATCTAAGATCTAGCAAACTTCTTTTTCAGCCTTTCAAGACTCATATTTTTTTCTTAACTATTTTTCATGTCCTAAAACTTTCTTATACAGGATAATGCTATTTCATAGGACTGATTTTAAAAAATACACTGAGTGCCATGCTAGAGCAGGAATGCACAATAGACATGTTTTAAAATAGTGGAAAGAAATCTTAAATAGTCCTTTGGATTTGCAAGGATAAGGTGACTGAAATGAACTCTTGAGAGGATAATTAGGTAATGCTAGGTTATCTTAACAGAAATGGCTCTTTTTTATTATGTGTGGAACATTAATGATTGTAATGTGATTAATATGGATTACCTTGAGATGGATGCAAGAATTATCAATATTTAGGAACTTAGCATGTAACGTGAATCAAGCTTTTAACATGAATCAAGAACATGTTGTCATCTGGGGTCTTTGTGTATAGAAATACTGTGTGGTAGCTATTCCAAAGATGTTAATTGCACTTACTAATGCATTGCAGTTGCCTTAAATCAATGTTTACTTGCTTAATAATTGAGTTTTGGTTTTGTTTTTTTTGTTTTTTCTTTTTGGCCATAATTCCTTTTTCAGCAAAAATGGTCCCGTTCTTTCCACTCTGTCTTTGGTACCCTTGATAATATTTACTGTCATAGTAGGCAGATATGTCAAATGAAAACATTTAGCTTTGTACAGAAATCCATTCCTTTACAGTGGGAAATATATTTTGTTTAATACTTCCTGCACCAGAACTAGTGTAGACACTGATGTACAGGTACTTGTGCTTTTTTATTTTTCTGACCATATGTCATGACACAACATATAGCCAAAAATGATTTTGGTTTTAAGCGGAAAGTACTTTTATTGACTGGCATAACTGAACAACCTCAAACTCTGGGAAGATTTAGATCCCAACTGTATTTGAAGGCCATTTTTGTCAGAGAGGTTTGAGAAAGACAGACATCAAAGGTCAAAAATCTAGATCTAAACTTTATGACCAGCTGCAGTCTTGGGAATGTGATACGATTTACAGAGTTTATGGAGGCAATTCATTTATCCAAAATTCATAACAGCATGCTTCTAGCTGTTGAAGTAGGTTCTGGATCTCTGATAGCCATACACTTGCCTGAGGTCAAAAGTGCATCTGCCATCATCTGTCCTCAGCTCCAAGGAGTAACAACTGTGTGTTACCCTCACAGTACAGTTAGCTACAAATTCTGCATCAGCACCTGTCCTGACCAGGGGCCACCATGGGGGTGCTTCCTACACACCGATCAATATTAGACTTGCTTCTTCTTGCCTTTAAATCACCTTCATATTCTGACTTCACTTAGCTAATGAATATTTTCATTCAAAGAACTGTAAGGAGATGCTGTTATTTCAAATAGCTAGAACAAAAGCTTCATTTCTTTTATCCATTAAACCTGAAAGTTAATGGCAAAAAGGTACTTTGGGAAGTACAAATCCAAGATTTAAAACTTTTATTGCTTTTATGTAAATTTGCCTCTGAAACACTTAAAATTTTCCTTGCAAGGTTAGAGAGACCTAGAGACAGCAAATTATTTTAAACGACTTATAATTCATGTAGATGAGGTAGGCTTTTTGCCAGAAAACTGTTTTTTATCCTTTTACAGAAAAATGTCCTGCTAACCTTAATCTGTTGAAGTGAGGCATTGCTTAGATACTGAATTATTAGAACAATATTGTAAAAGAGCAAAAGTTGATGTGGAAAATAAACCTGCACTGAGAAGACTATAAAATGTTTAATATAGTTACTGTCACAATTGCACTTAATAGTTCTTAAATAATAGCACAAATGTTACAGTACCTCTGAGTCTTCAAAAATATGCATTCCCTTAAATAGCCTCTTGTAATCAGTTGGGACATAATGTTTTCTTCTATGCAGTTTTTATTATGAATGAAATTAATTATAGTTTACTGCTTTAATCCTTCCATTTCAGAAAGGCAAGTGAGGCACTAGCTACACACTACATGTAATATACATATCCCTCCATTTGCTTAAATTCCTTCCTTGTGTAATATGTGTGTCACTCAAAGAAGTAGCATCATATTGTAGAAATACTGTAGTACCATAAATGTAATACATAAATGTATTTTTTTGTACATTGTGAACAAGTGCTTTGAAGTAGTCCAGTAACTTTAATCTGAGAGAATAAAAAAATGAGTTTAACTGCAATGCGTTGGAACGCATTAAGTCATCACCCAAAATACTTTTGTTCTTTTAAGAATGGTGACATGCCAATATATCTTTTTAAAATCACTTTTCTGTATAGATGCTTTCTGAAATTTTTTGGAAGATAAGAAGTTCTGTACATATCTGGTGTGCCTAATATAGAAACTAACCAACTGTTTTGCTTACTTCATCTTTTTCTTCCCGTCTTTTTATGAAATCACAGAATGGATCAGGTTGGAAGGGACCACAGTGGGTCATTGGGTCATCTGGTCCAACCTCCCTGCTCAAGCAGGGTCATCCTAGAGCACATCAAACAGGATTGCATCCAGACTGTTCTTGAATATCTCCAGTAAGGGAGACTCCACAACCTCTTTGGGCAATCTGTTCCGGTGCTCAGTCACACACACAGCAAAGAAGTTCTTCCTCATGTTCAAGTGGAACTTCCTGTGCATCAGTTTCTGTCCATTGCCTCTTGTCCTATGACTTGGCAGCACCACTGAGAAAAGCCTGGCTCCATTCTCTTGACACCCTCCCTTCATATAGTACTAAGAAATGAATAGCTCTGTTCTGTAACTGTCCCAGTCATTTTGCTTCCTTACAAGCATAGTGATGCCGTGTTTTGCCCAGGTCCAAGATGCTGTGCGCAGTGGATGAACACTGGGATGGTCTACTTGGACGGTAGGGTAGTCCTATGTATGGGAGAAATGCTCACGCCATGAAGGTGCCAGTAGCTGAAATGTTCTTTGTCCCTCAGCTTAATGTAAGATCAGGCTATTTGGCTTCACTCGACAGACATTTTTTGAAAGTAGCTTCTGCTACAGAGCGTGGAGGCTCTCCGGTTGGCATATGGAATATGCTGAGCTGGTCATTCTTGGAAGTTATCTGGTGTCTTACCTTTGCAGAAGTTGTACTAGATCTTTGGGCATACCAGTTGTGATTACTTTTGGTGGAAACACAGCACTCTGGTGAAATGTTCCTAGCATTGTTCAGGCTAAAATTTTTTTGAACTGCTTTTTATTTACTGCTCAGACTTCTAGTTTGGCTTATTACAGACTTCCAGGAGTGCTTTTTCCCCTCACTAGATCTTCTATTGAATATATATATGAACAGGAAAAAAGTTATGCTGTATTTACAATGGATTCAGATTTCTGCATTTGAAACTAATTTATCTTAGCTTTCCATACGCTTGCTAATTAAAGACATCTTTAAGTGATGCTATACACTGAATTACAGGTTGTATATTAACCTGCTTTGTAAACATGTGATCATATTGGCTAAATGATTTGTGCTGTAAAAGTACAAGAACTTTTGCTCTGCATAAAATCTTTATCTGTTGTATAAATCAGTATATAAATGTGTATAAAATTGTGTTTAGCTATAATGAACCTCTTAAGCTTTCTATAATATACTTCAATCTTAGAAGGAATGGCAATGACATCTCTATTGTCTAATCAGTTTATAGAATTTGTCTCTGAAACTGTTGAAGCCGTCAAAACTTTTTATCAACAAGGGAGAATATGATTATTTTTTCAGTTATAGCCCTAGATTTGCAATTTTCCATTGAAGAGAAGCACTCTTTAAAAGACATTTCAAAGCTCATTATTATTTCTTAACATTTTAAAAATTCTTAACATGCATAATACAGCATAAATTCATTAAGCTGTTTTCTAAATCAATAAGAAAGTTGCAATTGTATACTAAAATGTATTCTGGTTTTTTTATAACTTTTCTTCTCCAAATATGAGAAAACATCTGAGAAAAATTAAAAAAAAACCAAAATGAACCAATATGTTTTTCATTTCTGAGTTTCTCTTGGAATTTCTCTGTCTTATACCTATAAATTCTAGCAGACTGCAATACACAAAAATGGAGACCTTTAATGAAGCGTCTCACAGCTGTCACTAGGGTTGAAAACCATTCTAGTACATTTTGCCTTGGCTCATATTTTACCTCAATCTTTTGTACTACTCACTTTGTACTTTAAATAATAAAGCAAGAGAATATAAAAAGAGAGAATAAAATAATGTAGTCAAGCAGGAAAGTGTTTGGCAAAAACAGTAAATGACTGATGCTGATAATAGTTCTGGGAAATAGCATAAGGAATTTGAGATATGGTGGAGGAGAAGAATAAGTGTAATTGCAGAATGTGAACAGATAAGTGTCTGGGAGGATCTTTCAAAAAGGATACTAGACACGCAAAGTGTATCTATCACTGCTCTATTTAGCACAATACCTGAAGACTGAATGGACGCTATATATTAAATACATTATAGTGATTTTCTATGACTATATATACATGCATTAAAAAAATGGTTAGACATTCTGTAACCTATAAAGAGAGGATTTTTGGGATTTTTCATTGGGACAGTCTGCAAAAATTCTTGTTGATTTCTTTAACAAATGTTAGATCCCTTTATGTGTAACTGGAAACTCCCAGACATGTGGGTGCCTGTGTGTGAGCCATTATCTCCTCAAGGAATATCCTTCTGTCTTAATTTTCATTTTAGTAGCTGTTTTCTGAATATTACATTTGTAGGCACTGGGTAAAGGCTGTCTGCTCTTTTGGATTCTCAATCACATAAATTCTTATTGCTGAGGATATTGCTTGATATTCTGAGTAATTCCCTCCATAGATATGCAAGGAGGGGATATGTGATGTTTACAGTAACAACTTCATAACCTTTCTGTCCATCACTCCTTAAGTAACGTTAGCCGATTCCTAAACCTGACACAATTGCCCAGGTCCTGCCATGTACAGCATGTACCTTGTTATGCAGTACAGGAGTGGAGAGCTTTCAGTTCTCTCATTAGAAAGAATACCTCAGATTCTATTCAAGAGTTAGCCCTCTATCCTTGTGCTTACATTTGAAGAAAATCCAGGAGGGGACTTGCTTCAGTTCTAGGTTTTAAAATAGCTGCCAGCTTTTCCATTACATTGAAGGCACTGACAATGCCTCAGGATGCTGTTAACAGCATGCAATTGCAGGAGTTATAATGAATGAATGTTTTCTGTCAGGCATTTAAATTTGCATGGTTTCTCTTGAGAAAACCACAATTTCTTTTGGTTTTTTGTTTGTTTTGTTTTGGTTTTGTTTGTTTATTTTGGGGTTGTTTTTGGTTTTTTTTTTTAATTATTATTTTAAGAGGGTTTCTCAGCTAGTGAACTGATGTTTGAAAAAAAATTCTTGTAATGTCTTTGGCAGATAACACTAATGTGTTACAAACTGTTGGGCCACATTCAGTGTACTGTAAATGAAGTAGGTCACTAGTATGGCATTTTTGAGATACTCAGTTAAACTTTAGAGATATGTAGCATGCCTTAGTGCAAAAGGTCTCATGTATATATAACATTCCAAATAGAAAGGTAATTTTTCTTCACAGACCATCAATTTTTTTGGTAACCCTCTGAGCCTACCATATATTTTACCTTGTAACCATGGCAGTGCAATAATTCTCACGCTGAACCTTTTCAGGGAATACAGCTTAAGTTTCACCAGCAGCAGGAAGCATCTGACAGAAAGGCAAATCATGATCTTCTGGAGATGGCGCGCATGCTGTGTAATTCTGAGTTCTGTGTGGGTCTCGGTAGGGATGAACAAGTTTAATAAATTTCTTCCCAGTGACAATTTATTTTCTGCTGCCTGGAGTTACAGCAGGCACTTTGTTCAACTGCTAAACTTCAAATGCACAGAACTCAATTGTTAAAATCAAATAAAAAAAGCTAATAATTTTTCTACTGCTCTCCTGGTAGCCCATGCTGATTGAAAAGTTTGCATCATGGTAATCAAAGTGGAGATGTTGCTTCAATGTTTTTACTAACTTTTAAAAACTGTGAGAGTGAAATACAAATGGAAAATTAAGCTATTAATGAGGGAAAGAGAAATGTAATCATTATATTTAAAACACATTCTGATGGGTTGTAGGTCCATATCTCTGCAGCTCACTCAACCCCTAATCGACTGTTATACTGAATGCATCATGTACTGTCTATTCAGTAAAATTGTAAAGGGATGACATGATAACCCTTATGAATTGTACCATTCTATGCACTCTGCATCTATTCATTTTGCCTATTCAACATTTATAATATCATGGAGGGTTTTTTATGACACTTCAACTAGTTTGTCCCAGAACGCTGAAAGACTATGCAAGCATACAGAGAACCATTTGTGTACAAGAGGCAATTACTCTTCTTTACTGGGACTGTTTCAATATAGTGAGTTACGGAGCTGTACACACATCAGCTGCTCTTCCATGAAAGTAAATCTTATTTAAAATGCAGCAAGAGAGAACTACCTGAAAACATATTTCACTCTTTCGTTCTGCTGTGCATTTGGCCTTGATCCAGCTTACATATAAATTAAATTGGTTGTTTTCAAGTAATTTATTTTTGATCATATTTGTGTGTCTGATTGACGATAACAGTTTGCTTGCCTAATAATAACAGTAACTTGCTTATGCTCACTGCTGTCTTGGAAGATAAACTTACGACTGGACGTGATTTATACTTCAGCAGTTATACCTTCCTGAACTAAGGGGTCTGTGCCTGGCTCGTATATTAATGGTATATTAACATTAACCATATATTAATTCTCAGAGTAAGGATCTTTTGAAATATTTTACAGCAAAATAGGAGGACATCCATCATTGTCATAATTCCTGTGGGAATAAATATTTTGTGATACCGTAACTTTGAGACTCTAGCCTTGTAGATTTTGCATGCCCTAAGAGTTTTTTTGTGTTGGAGTAATGTTCTGCAGCTGGATTTAAACACTGATGTTAGAGAGATGTTGGTAGCAAAAGTCTTGTTTTTCCAAGGAAAGTGGAAAAATACTTTTTGCAGTGAGTGTTTATCTGCAGGAAATATTTGCAGGGGAAGTAGTGTGAGCTTTGTGGCAGTAGAATGATGCATTTCATGTTTGGCTTTTTTTCTTTTTTCCTTTCTTTGGATGTAATATGCAAAGCATAGCTGTTAGAAGAGTTGGTTTATTACCAAATTACTCCATGAAAATTTTTGCATGTTCCTATTACTGAAGAGAAAGCTGTTTCTTTTGTTTGTTTGTGTGTTTTAATCTGTTCAATGAGTTAAGACATTAAAATTAAGCTAGTTGCTTGGCATCAGTTGGAAAAACAAAGCAAGTTTCTGAAAGATAATATAAATACAGAAATTAACTATTAAAACTGTTTGTTGTTGTAGAGGACAAAATAAATTTTAAAATTTTATGGGTTTAATAAGAACATATTAGTGAGGATTCCCTTTCTAGCTTTTTACTGTGGTGTTACTTATCAGTTATGATCAGCAATTACTGCATGAAAATGGTCAATGATTTTCAAGTCATACAGCAAGCCAAGTTCCATAGTATAGAATACTTTCACTTAAGCTCTTTCCATCCTATTTATGCTAAAATACCATGCACTTATGTCCAGTCTGAGACGTCTTCAAGGGTAGCATACTTTTTCATGAATGTAAGTATTTTGAGATTAAATAGGAGACAACTGTTTGAGCTGAAATTTATAGAAATTAGAGATACTTCTTTTTCAAAGTGGAACAATTGCTATGATTCAATTTATTTTTTCTTGAGGCAGATTCCTAAGGTGGATTGTTACCTTAGAGCACCAGGTTCTCACTAGTTAGGAATTTTAAAAAATATTTTCCTTAATATCCGTAGTAAGTGTTTCCTGGAAACTATAACTGAATCATTTAAAAGCATTACAACTTTAATTACTTTCCCTATTTAATAACATCTTGCTTGTCTTCTTGTTTCTGTAGGAAGAAATTTGGGGTTTAATTTCACTGCAACATCTTTAACTTGTCCAGGAACACTGCTCAGAAATTAATCATGCAGTGTGGGTCAGTGTCCCTTCATTGATTACTTGTGGTTGTTCAGGGATTATGCTGTCAGTCTTCTTCCTACTAACTTTACTCCAAGTAGTACCTGAGACCCTGCTGTGTTACAGTTAAGCTGTTACTACTGAAAAGAAATTGTCTTCGTGTTGTAACGAACACTGAAGGTTTTGGCTTCCTTGCTGCTCAAAAGGCATTTCCAACTCCAGTTTATCAGAGACCTCAACACTCCTATGAAATGAAAATTTGACTGGACTCTTGTTGCCAGGATACGACAATTCAAATATCTTCTCTACCTTCTTATCTTACAAACAGAGTACAGTCAGTTGTGAAAATAGCGTTTCCATTCCAGTAGTCATTTTGAAGTGCCAGAGGAAACTAAATTAGTACCCAGGCCAGGTATGGTCAGACCATCACCGGTAGCTGTGGGGTGAGAAATGCTGATTTTGTGTGAAGATTATGTGTGATCACAGGCAGGCATTATCAGTCGTTGAAGTGATCTGTAATGAGTCCCCTTGCTGTCATCATACTCAGCCTCCAGCTGAGTTTAGTCGATGTCCCTGGAATCTACAGACAGCTTCTTCCTTCTAGTGATGTAATGCTTTTACGGTACTTGTTACAGATGATCCTCTCATTTTTCTATTTAAATTTTGTACCATCCAGAACTTTTCATGATACACACTGATGATGGTTGCTTTTGTAATCCAGGATATTTTAAAAATGTGTTAATTAGTAATTTTATAGATGTGCAACCTGGATATCATTTAACTTGTTCTAGAAGGGGGAAAATATGAAGTAAATGTTCTCAGTATGTTTTGTGAAACTGGCACAGCTGGAATGCCAGACAAAACAAGTTAAGAAACATCCTCTAACAGAGTGTTTTTTGTAGGGCATTCAACACGTCTAACACTGCTTATGGCAGTCTCTTATTATTTCTCTGGAGAATTAAAAACTCAATGTGATTTTTCTTTTATGCAAATGTGTTTTAGAAACAGTAGTTTCAAGAAGCACACCCAGACAGCTCTTCAGTTGGGAATTAGTGAGCTTTACAATGCTTCTTCATTCATGTGCATTTTTTTTTTCATATTTTTGGACCAGGTGAGCACTTTTTTTTTTGGCCACAGGACTTTTACCTTGGAGAAAATGACATGCTGAGTCTTAAGGGTTGTGTAATTTCAGGTGCCATTTCTGACATGCAGAACCTAGGTTCTGACTGTCCTGAAGTTAAAAACCAAGAATACATTACAAGCTGTGGTCTTTGAAGGGTCCTAAAAAAATATTGTCCTCATCTGTAGAGATGTCACATTGCTGAAATACTTATGTTTTGTCTAATTGACATGAGATGAGATGCTACTTGTGTGAAGATTTATGAGCAGTGAAAAATCCAGCACTCCTACCAGGGATTGCTGCTAATTAACTGTAGTTGCATATCTTCTTGTAGAGCTCGGTCTTTGAAAGTGTAAAGCCCAGTCTTTCCAGAACTTTTTCACCTCCAGTGCTGGGAGGTGATTTTTATTCCGAAGAGAGCAAAGTCTGTTTATGCAAATTTTGTAAACACATATGTTTCTGTCTGCCTTCTTGGTTAGAAACTAGAAGTTCTTGGCTCCCCAAAACTGTAGTGTGTGTGTGCTGGAAAGATACCTGGTGTCTCAGAAGTGTGGTTCTTTTTGAAAGTAAACAGCAGAATTTTGCTCTGCAGGATGCAGCTGTCAACACGTGACTATCCATATCCAGCCTGAAGCTATCTCCATACATACTAGGACAATGTGACTATTTCCAGAGAAGTCATTCTGCTGTTCTGACTTTTCAGATGAGAGACTTCTCAAGCAAAATGGCAGGTGTGCGCTTATCTGCTTCCAACATATTTGCAGAAAATCAAAGCTGGTATCTATGTTCTCCCAAATGATAATGCTAAGAACTATCATGAATTGAAAAAGACAAGTTTTACACTTTGGAGAGAAATGGATGGCTTTAGAAATGGTTTAGAAATGGATGTGCTTAGGAACCATTCATTCTCTTGATTATGAGGAAGAAAGGTAAGTTGTGAATGAGGATGGGAAACAGCTTTTCAAGATATCTTCTTGTGAAATTCGAAAGATTTAAATGGATTTCAGTTTACATATTTTTAGCACAATAATCCTCTCAGTACTAAATCCAGACCAGATGTTCATTTCAGGAGAATGAAGTTTCTGTTTCTTTTAATTAATGCTCTTCAGCCTTCCTTTTGAAGCCTGGAGTCTTGTTAGTCTTCTCAAGAGAATCTGCTAAGTTTGTACCTTGAAGGAGAGAATACAGTTATTTTCAGGCTCCTGTTCTGTGAACATGTTGCATCTGCAGAATTTTGGCTCTTCATACTTTGAATTTTTATAATTGTCCTTCCAATCCCTCCTATCTCCTATGGTATTGATTGTCCACCTACTCTGCACTGGTGCAGCCTCACCTTGAATATCGTGTGCAGTTTTGGTCACTGCAACGTGAGAAAGATATTAAGCTCAAATTTAACTTTCCATTTATATAAAAGGAGACTAGTGAGGAAGGCACTCACCTTTACCTGAAGGTCAGATTCAGATTGCTTTTAACTACAAAGGTGGTGGGGTAATAAATATTAACGAAATGCAGCCTTTGCTTGAAATGTTAAAATTTTCACAGAGGAAAATGTTTTACACAATTTCATGATTTAAATGTCAAATACCAAAGGATTGTACTTTTTTTTTTTTTTTCCCTTCAAAACTACAAGCTCTAGGGCTTAATTTCAGAGAAGTAAGTGGTTGCATATTTCAAAATTTTCATGGACTGATTTTTCATTGGACTCATTTTAACAAGAATATAGAAAAAAAATCTGGAGGACCAAAGAAAGATCTTATTGTAGATTTACAGTTCACTGACAGTCTGTAATATTAACTTATTGAGCTTATGGTAGTTCAGTTCAGGTTAGACAAAGCACTTTCCTGTATGTAGTCTATTATAGAGACTATGTGGAGATTTAAAAAATGCATAAAAATCCTGGCTCTGATTAATATTGAAACACTTTAATAAAATTGCATCAGTAATTTTCAGTTGTAAGTTTCTATTCATTGTTTTCCACATTGGATCAATGTTTATAATCAAATTTCAAAGTTAGGGACATCATCAGGAGTTTGTACACTCAACTTCTCAATCCACTGCACCTCATGTGAGGCTTTGATCAGAGACAACACTTATAATCACTTTTCCATGTAAACTTTCCCTACTTTCCCAAGAGTTTGTCCCAGATTTCTCAGTCAGACTTAGAATTAATAGAATTTGTTGTCTTTGAGTTTAATTATACTCCAAACTGATTTTATGCAGGTATAAACAAAGCATGTGTCCTGCCTTGCTAATATAATCATCTTGTACCACCTGTAATATAGTGTAGGAATACTTGCCCAGTTTTCAAAATATTCTGCAGATTCTTGATTGCAATGTGCACTAGGATTTTGAATTATGTTGTCTAAGTTTAAAATTATTCTGAGCCATCCCATTTTGATGATTCTGTGATTCTGTGAAGAACACTGAGGTGTTGGAGCAGGTCTAGAGAAGGGCAACGAAACTGGTGAAGGGTCTGGAGCATGAGTCCTATGAGGAGCAGCTGAGGGAGCTGGGGCTGTTTAGCCTGGAGAAGAGAAGGCTCAGGGGAGACCTCATCGCTATCTACAACTATCTGAAAGTAGGTTGTAGCCAGGTGGGGGTCAGCCTGTTCTCTGAGGCAACCAGCAATAGGACAAGAGGACACAGACTTAAGCTGTGCCAGGGGAGGTTTAGGTTAGATATAAGGAAGAATTTCTTCACAGAAAAGGTGATTAGACATTGGAATGGGCTGCCCTGGGAGGTGGTGGAGTCACCCTCCCTGAAGATGTTTAAGGAAAGACTGGACATGGCACTTGGTCATAGGTTGAACTTGATGATCTCAGAGGTCTTTTCCAAACTAATTGATTCTGTGATTCTGCAATTCTGTGATTTTATAACCTATTACAAG
The DNA here is from genome assembly GCF_036250125.1 of Pseudopipra pipra. Lineage (NCBI taxonomy): Eukaryota > Metazoa > Chordata > Aves > Passeriformes > Pipridae > Pseudopipra > Pseudopipra pipra. The sequence continues at coordinate 24,237,594 of NC_087552.1, read as the reverse complement.
GATAGATACAGTATAAAGCATCTAATGTTTTTATTTACTGGACTCTTTATACTACTTACTGACCTGTTACTGTATTTTGGTTGGGTTTTTTTGTTGTATATGCTGAATGTAAGTAGAAAATTACATTAAAATTTAGTCCTATGCCTATTATTTTCTGTTTATATTTCAGCCCAACCATAAAATCCCAAATTTTTGGCGAGCCATGACAGCACGTTTGTCTTTCTGTCAACTGAATGCTTTTGTATGTTCACTCTTAAAGCTACTGAACTCCACTGTGTGCAAAGAATTGTAAAAGTATCTCTAAATACTCAAGAACACTTTATAATCTAACCAGCCACACAGTCTATCCATTTAGTGCCATAAAAAGAATTGGACTCTATAAGCCAAAGAAAATTGGTTGTTTTTAGAGTCTATGATGAGGTAATTTTCCTGAACCAAGTTCACCTATAACTAGAAGTTTGAATACAGTATTAAGAATGAATGTTGATCGCCAGGCCATGCAGCTACAAATGAGAATTAGTAAAGAACATCTTTCAATGGCTGGAGTGATACATTTAAATCTCAGGAGGAAAAAAGTATGTGTGTGTGTGTACACAGTACTTCTATACTGGTTGGATCCAATTGGAAATAAAAAAAAAGTAGTATAAAGAAGCAGGCAAGATCTTTTTCAAGATATACTTAATGCATAACAAATGCCATTTCAGTAAAGTAGGATTTGTTTTGTACATAAAAGTCAGTTAGCCTGTATTTTCACTGAAAGTTCTAGAAAATACTGAAAATGAGAATACCTCCATGAATTTTCATTGGGCTATGTTTTATCTCTGAAGTTTTAAGTGAAATGTAACATTTGCTAGGCCATGGTTCTCTACAGAAGCATTGCCATTTCTACTGTTTCTACTGATTTTGTATTCACAAACCATGCACTTTGTACATGATTCCAATGCAAATCAACACCAAAAAAAAAATCTCATATTCAATGCAGTTGCAATTGATAAGTGATAAACATGCAGTTACACAGCTCAGCCCATATTTATCAATGTGGCTGTGAAGGAAAATTGAGTAAAATGTTGCTGATAGACAGGTTGCAGGAGTTCAAAGCTTAAAGTCTTCCCAATGAACATGTTGAAATTATAGGTGTTTCCAGACCAGTCATTTCGTCACTGTTTATTCAGCAGATTATAGTGTAATTCTGATTTTCTCTTGCTATTCAATTAATATTCACAGATGGTGATATGAACGCTGAGTCATTTATGCATGACTGCTTGGTTATGTGAAGGAATGTTTCCCCTTAGTTCTTTAATTTATTATCTTTGATTGTTTGGCTTTTTGTGCAGTTTTTCTTTAATTTTTTCTTCATTAGTGCTGTCTTTTTTGGATACCACTGCTGATTATCTCTCCTTTCCAAATCATACAGGTTTTTCATACAGGTTTACAGACTCCTTCCTGCCATCAGTGCAGAACTTTTGGTCGTTTAAAGTTTCCTTCTTTCCCACTGACTTTTCCCCTTTTTTATTGTTGTCTACATTTCTTTTTTCTGTTCTGCTTTCTGATCTCCCTTCTTTCCTCTTCCTAGCTATCTTTTAATGGCATAATCAAAGTCCTCAGAAATACATGCTATCAGCCCTTTGCTGTACTGTGACTTCCTGATGCTTCTCCAGGAAGCATCCTGTGTTCCTCATGTACTTTTGTGACAGCACTTGCTCTTTCTCTCTCTCCCTTACGTCAGTATTTATGCAGGAAACAGAAGATTCCTTAAAACCTGGTTTAGGAATGCAGTCATTGAATAGAGAGCATGAAATGCCTGAAGTCATCAGTATAAAGAAATATTTGCAAATGACATTCATGCTGAAATGTGTTTTCACAAATAGGACAAGTACAAATAACAGTGAGTCACATCATGGGTAATTCATTGACAGCAAGAAGACCCATAAATGTTAATGATTCTTCACAAATGCATTCTGCAGACTATATTTCTGACTTTTGATTTGTGAGCTATTTTAAATTTCTCCAAAACTTAAAAAATTTTAAGTAATCTGTAAAGATGTGTTCACCTCACTTTAGAATTCTTATCTATATTCTGGAAAGCTTTCAAGGGGCTTTCTCCTGCAAAAGTAGTATAAAGAGGTTTAAAAGAAAAAAAAAAGAGTCATGTAATTTTTCATCTAATACTTGCAGATTTCAGTGGCTACGAGATGCATTCAGCATCATTGGCCTGTCAGCTGAACCTTATATTGATGCAACTTGTTTTCCTGGCACCAAATTTATGCAAATCTGCATACTAAGGGACCACAAGTAAAGACAGTGAGCACTTGAGTTTTGTTAAATGATGCAAATTGGGTGTGAATTGGAGAAGATGACCAGGAATTGGAAGGTACATTGCGAACACATCCAATTGATCGATTAACCTTTAACCTTTTAAATCACAATAAAGATTTTGTTTTAAATTTCTTCTCTGAAATCTCACAGTTCCTTCAGCAGTAGTAGTTTTGCTCAAAACTATTGGCCACAGACATATTCAAGTTAACATCTGTATTTTTTGGTCCACCAGATACTTCTGCTAATTTCAGGGTGGCTAGTAATTGCAAGTAAAGATTTACAGTGAAGCCTAATACACATAGATTTTGATATGGTTCACTAATTACCTACAGTAGCTGGATAAATCTCTTGGATGCAATTCGACATTAAAGAATTTTCTTTATAATGAGCTGGAGAGGATCTGAAAGGATTTTTCAATTCAGGTTAAGTTACATTTAGTGAATCATCATTTTCTTTTTTGACACAGAATTTAATGCAGCATTAGTACATTACTGACAGAGACAAGCTGAAAGCTCCTTCCAAAGGAGAAATTCCTTTCATGGTGATCTTTCCCAGCTGCTCAAATATAGCTTTCCTTATAGCTTTCTGATAAAGGAAGAATGTTCTTGTAAGAATTCTTCTGTAGACTAAAACTAAACTTAAAATATGGCATTGTGTTACATTGTGTACCAAGGGGAAAAAAAAGTGTCTGGCTTTCGATGGCTTTCATTTATGCAATCCTCAGGATACTTTGAATAAAAATTCAAATATTGGAATTTAAATAATTTAAACATAAACAAACAAAATCTACCACAATAATTTGGAAATTTAGGCAGTGTCTTTTCAGGATTTTTTATCTCACAAATTTCTGCTATTGGAAAAATATCAAAATTGCCTTGCTGGAGTAAGAGAATTGTCTGACTGCCAAAGCTATATTACACATATCTCTAACTCTTATCACTAATTATTTATGCTGAAAACAGTATTCCATAACTCACACCCTTTAAAAGTAATGGAGAATATTTTTCATGGAATACACAGAGAAGATGACCTATATAATGTAACTTAATAACTTTTCTCCATCTTTATTGTCACTGGTACCACTCCGTAGAAGTGCTTGAGACATTGGTATGAACAATTGAAAAGAAGGGTAAAAAAGCTTAACCACTTAACCATGGAAAAAGCTCCTGAGTCTCCTGGAACGAGGCACACCCACGAGATAAATGGTAAGTGTTTATGTGTAATACATAAACGATTGTTCCGTAACTTTTCATACTACTATTTGATGTGGGATGGAACCTTTAATAAATAAGAACTTTTGAAAATGGAAAACATGTTTGTCTGTTAATTCTGTTTAATGATTTTGAGAGCAGATATAAAACTTTGTGTGGGTGCTGAATAGATGTAAGCTGCAGGTCTAAGCAAAACACTGAAAGCTAACTACCAATTAAAAGCATTCTGCAATGTATCACTGCAATGCTCAGCATTTAATCAGTCTTAAATTCATTGTAGTCAATGGTAACTTCTTTTTATTACAACCTAATAAGGTCAGTACTTAGCTACTATGGCTCTTCCTACTACAAAATCATTCTCAACAATCATAGCTCTGCAAAATTCATAGTTCAAAAGACTCATGAACTCCATTTAATCAGCAAACTCAAGCTGGTAACGAAGCTCTGCAGCCGTTAAAACGTGTTTTGAAACATTTTTGAAAGCAGAACACTGCTGAAAACCATTGATCTTTTGTCTCAAATTAAAAAAAAAAAAGAGCTGTATGAAGATAAGTGCTGTATTTATAAGGTAACTAAACAATGCACAGCACAGTCATCATAGTCTACTGGATAGCTCTTAAGAGTGAAAAATATTCCAATCATGCATTGGTTTGGAATAACTCATTTTGGGTTTGTCCTGCTTCACTAATCTGGAACATGTTTCTTTGAAGTTCTGAGCATACCTGACTTGATTGTAAAGACTTCTGTTTTATTAAACAGAAAAGAACCAATACCCAAATTTCTTAGTACAACAGCTCACATTGATGTTAATAATAGATTCTGGTGTCAGGTTGAAAGAGAAGGTATTTTCTCATAAAATCTGTGCTAAGACTTAAGGGACTTGTATGATCACCCTTTTTGTTTTAATAAGAGCTGGTAAAATAATATAAAATATTAGAATAATTAACTACCACAAAAAATTAATAACTCCATATAAAATTTAAATATCTCAGATGCTTCCTCTCTTTTTATTTACTGATAAGTATCCTGACTGGCAATACTCAAAACAAGATGTGTTTCCTGTAAGCGAATCTTCTCTCTTGCTGTGGTGACTGTGTTTGAAAGTTGAGAATGGAGCAGTTCAGGAAACACATTGCAAAAGATCAGGTAAAAAAAAATAAAAAAATTACATTTTCCATTGCCCATTTGCTTGCACATTTGTCTTTTGTGGCTTAAGTGATAAAAAGGGCATGTGAGTGCTGAGTGTATATATATATATATATATATATATATATATATATATATATACATATATATATATATATGCAGAACAGCCTGTGACATTTTCATGCATGTGTTGCAGATACAGCCATCGCAGGAATCACAGTATGCACTGGTCCACAACAAACTCATCACTCCCCTGTGACAGAACTGAGTAAGCACTTCCCAGTTTGAGGTGACATTTAAGGTGGATTGGTCTTTGCTCGTTAACCTAGAGAATTCTTCCAGGGTAAGAAATACAACAGGGCATTTAGCAGACCTTGCAGCCCCTTCAAGGTGGTAAATCAAAGTTTGATTTTGTTTGCAGAACGGGCACGTGGTCAGTCTGTGCCTTCTCCCTGCAGTTTTAAGCCTGCAGGGGAAATTTGTGCAAGCTATGATTGTACATATGAAAAAGACACAGTATATGCTGTGGGCAGAGCTTTGAATTTAGTGTGTGTGGGTTCAGAGCTGAAGCCCATGGTGGGCTGGTTGTTGCCTCAGCAGATGCAGCTCTTTTCAATTAAGTTTATAAGCAAGTATTACTTGTTATACTTGCTTATAAACTTAAAAGATCCCAAGGAGTTTCCTGTTTCTCACTCCGTATCCAGCACTGGATACTGTTGTGTGTGACTGATGCTGTCCTTTTAATTCCTTTGTGGTTGCCTTTTTTTTGTTGTTTTGTTCTTCTCACTTCCTCTTTGGTGCTTCAAGTACACAGTTGGGTTCCTATCGTGAATATGAATTTTTTTGAGAATTTTTCAGGGAGCCCAACAGAAGAAGAGGAAAAATTTCTGTTCGTTCTGTATTTTTTGTCATCTGGACTTAACACAGTATTATTTTTTCCTTTTTTCCCCCTTAAGTTTTAAAATGAAAAGCAAGTACAAGTTATAGCTAACATTTACAAATACCTTGGAAAAAATTGCAAGGTAAAGTAATAATTAATTTGCTTGATAAATTAAATTCCTAATCCTTTGAGTGTGGAGAGATCCATGTTCTTCTGTTTCTGCGTTTTGAAGGCACCGAAGAGAATAGAGTACTGCACTGTGTTTTTGGGCCCTTGAAAGATACTGGCACATTGTGGAAAAATTAACAAGTTCTATGGAAACCAGCTCTGACTAGTGCATGTAATGATGCTACAGTCATACTTGTATCCCCCCATTTATCTTATGAATTCCTTAAAAAAAACCAAGTGCTTCATTTTTTGAAGGGGCAAAACCAAATCAGACCATTGCTGAGAGTCTTCCCCTTTGACAAGGAAAAACACTGCCCTTCCAGCAGTTTTTGTTCAGTAATGATACTTTAAGTTTGGGACAGTGACAGAACCTGTAGGTAGCAGGGGCTCAGGAGTCTGAAACTCAACACCATGCACTCCTGTGGATGTGGATGAAGTAATAACCAGTTGGTCTGGAGGGCTGCCTGGTTCTCCAGGAGCCCAGGTGGGCTCTGCCATACAGAGCAGTTTCAATTCTCAGCTGTCTGTTCTCCATTGGCCCATGCAAGCTATGGGCCAACAGCGTAAGGGAAGCTCAGGGGAGACCTTATCACTCTCTACAACTACCTGAAAGGAAGTTGTAGTGAGGTGGGGATTGGTCTCTTCTCCCAGTTAAAAGCAATAGGACAAGACAAAGTGGTCTCAAGTTGAGCCAGGGGAGGTTTAGTTTGGATATTAGGAAAAATTTCTTTACAGCAAGGCTGACCAGGCATTGCAACAGGCTGTCCAGGGAAGTGGTGGAGTCACCATTCCTGCAGGTATTTGAAAGATATGTAGATGTGGTGCTTATGGACATGATTTGTTGTTGAGCTTGGCAGTACTGGTTTAACGGTTGGACTTGATGATCTCAGAGCTCTTTTCCAGCCTTAATGATGCTTTGATTCCAAGATTCTAGCTGCACGTGGTGGCAACAGTCAGGACTGAAGGTGTTTGTGATGGATTTCTTTATTGAAAAAAAACCCAAACCCAAAAAACTATACCCACTGTACAAACTCTTATGGTCTGAACCCAAGCAAAATAGCCAAAAAGGTTGAGGAAGAGGGGAGGGAGTTGAACTAGACATCCTGACCTTGTAACAGCCACAGCACTTTGGTTGAGCTTTGATACTGATTTTCAAGGGCTTTTTTCTGAACCTTCAATTGTTAAAAATTGGCCAGTCCACAAAAGCAAGGATTAAAGTTCCATTTTTGTTCTGACTTTCTGCTCTTAGTGACAAAAGAGCTGGGGGGATTGTTTTAAAGGTAATCCATGAGCACTTATCTTTGGCCTCCAGATAGCACAGGCTGCTGCTGAGCAAGCAACTAGCTATGATGTGTAAACCATATTCATTAGGAGTACTGACAGGTTGCAGTTTAGCTCTGACCTCATGATTAACAGTAGAATGGGAAGGGTTTGTGTGCGGGGTGAAGTTTTAATCTCCACCCAGGAGTTGCATGAGTAAATCCTATTAGAAAGAAAAGGATCTGAGCGCATGGGTTTCACACATAATTTTGTCCATGTCCCTATTAAATACTTTATGTGAATTATGTCAAACCACAATGCTGCTAAATTTAAAACAAAATAATGTGTCACCTACATTTCAGAAAAAAATTGGGTTCAGAGATTTTATTTCTACTTTAACATTGCTTAGATACAATTTTAGAAGGATCTGGGTTTATTGGAGATTAATAATTCAAATCCTTCTCTCCCATATTTAACCTTCCTTACCACTGAATTAAAAAAAATGTAGTAAAATGGCTTGTCACCAGTTGTGGGGGCAAATGCAGTGCTACTGTTGCTATATATTTAGCCTCTAATAAAAAGGAATTTTGTTTCTTCTGAAATGTTTTTGCTTTTGGAAAAGAGCAGTTAAAACAACACAGGAAATTGTACTACTGAAAAGTCAGTAAACAATCTGAGCAATGCAGAATGTCGATGCCTTTGTCCCAAGACAGGACTTTCAGCTTCAAGAGTGTTTCAATTCTACAGCTAAGACCAAAAGCCTGAGTCCTCTTCTTACATCTACATCTTTGCCAGTTATTTTTCGTATTAGTAAGAGTAGCAGTTTAATACTAGGAAAGCTGCTGCATAATTACCCTATGACCTTAATTTTCAACAGTTAATTATAGAATTTTTGGTATTATTTATTTTGGGGGTTTGGTGTGGTTTGGGTTCTTTTCCCCTCTATGTAGCAAAGTGTTATTATAATGAGTTTAATTAATAGAAAATGCAGGTTGGCCTACAATGTTACAAAAGATTGCTATGTGCCAATAAATCATAATTGATTTCATTTACTGTAATAGTAGGAGTCATTCTCAATCTTGGTACTTGTAACAAATGTTAATTGTTTCCTTAAATGAAAAACCCTTGCAATTATAAAGAAAACAAACCAAAAGCCTAGATTTGTTAACCAATACCAATGTAATGTTTACATTACAAAGAATATAATTGTTTTACTCATGAGCAGTTATTTAATGTGATAAAGTGTTAATATCTGGGGTGCCTGAAGGGATTTAACTATGCCTTATATTTTTGAAAAGTGGTTACTTGTTCTTTTGCTGAAGTGTAGTTATGGTTAGGGCAGTGATACGGTAAAATGTAGAGAAGAATTCCCAGAGAAAGCTTTGTGGCTTAATTGTATAGAGCAAAGCAGTTTGAACATGGACTATGTATACTCTGGTCATTATGAGTTAAGAACTAGGACTTTTAGGGTTCGAATGTGTAATTTAGAAGCATGCAGTGAGCACATGAATGTAAGACTATGGGATTATTCAGATGAATAAGTACTATGCTAGTTGTAGCTTCATTCAACCATATTTTAAAAAGGAACCAACGTTTTGTTGTGGGCCACTTTTTCAACAGTCTGTGCTTAGACACCTGCTTTTAAATTAGGGGTTTGGATACATCAAAATGCTTCTACAGAAGAACTGTCCTACCTGTAAATGTGAGGAAGCCTTTAGAGGGAGAATGTACTTTTCTGTGTGTTTGGAGAACATGTAGTATATACTGGGGCACTGCTGTAGTCAGTGCAATGAAGAACCCCTGCACACCCTTTTTTTTTTTTTCTGTGGCAGATACTAAGCCATAGTTTCTTCCCTCTCACCACCAGTGCTACGCACATACACTTTTATGAAGCCCAAAGGGCTTAACGTTACAGCCAAAAGAAAGGGCTCGTTTCTGCTTTCATGGCAGTTGGTCAGAACAGTGTCAGCATCTCTGATAACATTGATTTAAATTTAGACTTTGGAGACCTGCATTAACAGAGGAAAAATGCTGCATGTGCAAGTGTGCAGGGAAAAGAAAGAAAGATATGAAAGTTTTATATTGTAACATTTGGATTCTTTGGATCCTGTTTACACACAAGGTAGAAGAAAGACTTCAGTGTGGACCACTGTCATTATTAAACTTGTAAAATTAGAATTATTTTATTTGTTTCTCTGCTTATTTTTCTCAGTTCCTCCAGTCTTCACAATAGACAATTCTGGGATACAGGGATTAGAAGCAGCTGCAGGCCTTCCTGTGATCTGAAGGGCACAGTAGGAGTATAAGGAATTTAAATATCATTCATTTTATTTTCCTTCCCTCCTTTTCCCCCTGCCTTCCCCATGCCATTCTGCATGGGAAACAATCAGTCATTCAGAGCCATGGACAATGACCCCCTACCTTTCACAGCCCATATCCAAAAATCCTTTGGCAAAGCAGACCTGGACTCCAGCTAGCTCAGCACTGCTGGAAGTCACATTCTGCACTGTCGGACACTGGATTCATGAATCACAGGCTTGCACTGTATACCGAGTACCTTCAATCATTTGTCAGAAACATTGCCTAACCACTGCCTGAGCACTCTATATACTTCCACTTTTGTTTTAGTGCCTTTTCAGTTTTCACAATGAGCCTGTGGAACCTCACTGGAATGAAGTTCCTTTCTGATTAAAATGTCTTGTCTTTAAACTCAACTTTGCAGCAGGGACGCCAGCCTGAAGGGCGCAGCATGGCCAGGGTGTACTTCTAGTGATTGATACAACTTCACTTCCTTGATGATCATCCTGAATAAATCTCATTGGCATTTTCAGCCATGATGTAGATGCCCTTTACATCCATATAAATCTTCAGCAAGGAGAAAATTAGCCAAGCCCAGACATTGATCTTGTGAGGTAAATTGTACCTAGGCAGCAGGGGCTCCATTGATAAACAATGAAGCAATGCAGATAACTTACCAGCTTACTTTTAATCAATGCAGCTTCTCACAATGTATTATTCCAGCAATGGGTCTAAATCACTGTGCACTATAAGAGTTGTTTTCAAAACCTTTTAATCTAATTGGAAAATCTTCCTTTCTACTGGTAATAAACACTCACTAAACTGTCTGCACCTAATTGAGCTGTAGTAATTTATGTGAGCTCCCCACAGCTTTTTCTCTCTTTAATCAGACAGACTGCTTTATGTCTTTAACTAATGAAACCTAAGACTTCGCCAAGTAGATTTGATCAAATGTCACTACTGAATAAATCTTCATTAACACTGACATGTCCCACATCCTCCCCATGTCCCTCTTCATCATTAACTCAGAGCAACATCATCATAGAACAGTGATGGCCACTACTTTATTTACATATATAATTAAGCAGTAGTCATCAATGTCACACCAAATAAGAATATAAAAAGAAAATTTATTGTAGCTTTTTGTCAGGATATAATAATAGTAACTGCAGTGATGCATTTTTTCCTAGAAAGGAGATCTCAGTACCCCAGGCATGTGCTAGAAATGCCACCAGCTGCCATATGTGTTCCTAGAAAGTCTTTCCTGTTGTAAAGCTGTTCAGATCTGTCCTTCCCCTTGATAAATAAATGTTCCTCCCCACCTAGAAATGCTTTGCAGAGGCATTCAAGTCGGCTTAGGTAAGGAGAACTGTACAACTGCTTACCACAGGATGATCAGTGATCCACATGTGTGTTACCTGGCACAAACCATTTGATGGTATTGCTGGATACTAACCTAAGCAGCGTCTGTCATTACTAAATAGAATAGTATAAGGTAGTACTCCCATGTCTGCTGAGGGAGAGAATGAGAGAATTTTGCAGAGTAGGCCAATATTGACCAGAAATAAAATTATGGGGGAAAGAGAAGCAAACCAGCACTCAATGATGCAAAACAAAAAAACTTGGTGGTGCAAGAAATATTTATTTCAACCAATGGGAAATGAATGTTAAGCATTGTAACAGAATTAGTGTCAGGCAAAGTTCTTGGGTCATGTAAAATGGCGAAACTGTGGAAGAAAATGCATTTTGGATTTCCTCTATTGGCATACGTGACTTTTTTGCACGTATAAAAAATCAGAGCTGCCAAAGGAAATGTTCAGAATACTGGTTGTGGGTATTTCTATGTGCTCAGCATTAATTCCTCTTATAAAGTTGATTTTGTACTGTCTTTTGCTGTAAAGTCAGTGGGAATGATTGCTTTAGAAAGCCTCTGTGTTGCTCATCAAATGTTTAGTGAGTGGTAAAAGATAAAAAAAAGGTGGGAATGTGAATGCTGATACTTTTGTGGGAATTGAGTGCTGAAAGACGAATTGGGAAATGGACTTGGGGGCAGGGACTTTAAGTTGCTAAAATGGAAAAGAAGCAGTCAAGAAGCAGCTCATGATGGCCAGTGGTAAGGTCAAAAAAGTTGAAAAAGAAGATGATTTTGACAGTGGAGTTTTTCAGAAGTCTGATATGTGACAGGTAGTGAAGGCAGGACAAAGATGTTCACAGACATGCATGTACCCACCTGGACATGTTTAGTTTTGCAGGAAAAAAATAAAGCTATGATTTTGAAGACTGAATACAGCCACATCTGACTTGGCTTGGCGTTTTCCTTGAAAAACTTCTCGAGCTTTCCTTTTGTTTTGCAGAGTGCATGCATTGATTGAATTGGACCTACTAAACTCAGCAAACATTTTCTGTTTGCAGCAGCTACTGGTTTTATATATATATATATATATATATATATATATACAATATATATATACACATACACATGTACATCTGTGAACATGTGCTGTATCTGACTCTTTCACAAACACCATGTGAATGTTCTTCTCATAAGCCTTCTGGTCCCTTCTACTATCAACATTTCTTTAGTTGCATGAAATGATGACAATTGGGCCAAGGTGAGAAAAGAGGAGGCAGGACTAGGATAAAGCAATATGTTTATACCCTGTCATGGAGAGTGAAGGAAAACTTGAGATTTAAGAGAGAGAGTGCATTTAGATTTTCTTTAGGCCTTTGTTTACTATATGTAACTTTCAAAATTATTAATCCACAGAAAACATTTTTAGGGTTAATAATAGTTTCTGGCATGTGTTTAACAATCATTGTGTGGTTTTTCATCCTAGACAAACTACTTAAAATAAATGTAAGTCATAGATGACTTTGGCGAATAGCTGTAGCCTGGACAAAATTTTGTTTTTCAAGGGAAGATTTTAGCTAGAGATAGCTCTGTTCACTTGCATTCCTGAGGGGTTTATATTGGCTAGCTCTAATGCTGGAAGATAAAGGAAAATTCATAGTAGATGATTCATATTATATGAATTAGTTAGATTCTGCATTTCTTTAATCATGAGAAACAATTATCAGTTCTGTTGTACAAAAATAGTCTTAACTAAGGAAGGAACAGACTGTTTGACTGTGGAAGGAACATTATCTAATAGGTGAAGATGAAAGTACAACTGCAGAGAACACTCGGAAAGGTAGGAACAGGTGGAGATTTTAAAGAGATACCTGCTGGCCTGTGGTTAATGCTACTAATTTGTTACACTGAATATAACACATCTATTGAGTATATTCCAGAAAGACTTGGTATCTATCACTTCCAGAACTGCTGAGATCTTCTATAGCAATTGTAGAAGTCCTATAGCTTTGGCAGACTCCATGACTGGAAAATATATGGTGTAGATATAGACATGCTTCTTGTATGCATGTGTATATAAGAGAGGAAATGTAACTTGGTGTAATAACTCATTTGTAGCCCTGCATTACACCTTTTCCACTATAAGAAATTATATTGTTGCCTTCAGATACCTGGTATATACACACATGTAAAAGTAAAAAAAGTATGTATGTAGTTTCTGAGAAACAGACATCACAGAATTTTATTCATACATAATTTATCTGTCTGGACTATTATCTCAGCATATCCAGCATATCCATTAGAAGTGCATGTGACCCATTTGGGGCAATTGTCTGCCAGTAACTGTATTCTCTCGTTTTCTTTTCTTCTGGATTAGCCTACTTAATGTGAAAAACTGATGAACTTGAGTATGCACACAAACAGAACCAGCAGATTAGAGCATGTTTTACAGCTTATGTTGTTCTACTGGAAACCTGTAGGTCAATGGCACTGTTTTATTTCTTTTCCAATGATGGAAGAGAGAAAAAGATGAACTACAAGATGATCAAAAAGCATTTTTCCACTGCTGCTCCTTGATATACTCTTCTCTGTAATATAAATGCTGTAATAAATCATACTTTCTGTTTGTTCCATATCTTGGGGTCAGTGTTCAGCACTTTCAGTGGAACCAGCTTTTTTTTATTTTGTTTCAATGAAAGCACGTGAATAAGCTCCAGCCAGCTTATCTGATTGTTTGTTCTGCTCAGCTAAGCAAACCATGCAAGTGTGCCTAAACTAAATTACCTGCAGCAAGTCTATACTGGTGTCATTCCACCAGAGGCTCTTCCATCTGTTTTATTTCATTCCCTTTCTTGTGTCTTTTTCCCAGTCATTGTTCATTAAAGGCCGTTGAAAACAAAAATAATCATAAAAAGAAGCTTTATACAATTTCTTGTGACAGGCACATCTGATATAAATGCCAAAATATTTTAAATTCAAGGAATGGTCTTTCTTGACCTAAAGTGAATTTATTAAAACAGTCAGTGTTCTTGGTCTTCAAATTAATAGAATGAAAAGTTTACTAATTTTAGACACAAACATCTGTCAGCTGTTTTTCCTAATTTTATTGAATAGGAATGAGATGTACCAAACTTCTGGTTGTTTTAAAGAATAATTATAGCAAGTAGTTAACTATCTTAATTGACTTATATAAATTTCAGGCACTAGGAATAAACTGTGGGCAGATTTCTTGGAAAGAGGAGCTGAATGGTGAGACTGGGAAGGCTGGAAAGGAGGAGCAACCAATTTCAAAAAACATTATACAGCTACGAGGACTTACTTAAAATATTTTTTCCTTATGAGTTTCTGAACCACTTTGAGAATCCTATGCTAAGTCTTTTGGGGGAGTGAATATGTGAAGGAATTCCTGACTGGACTGTGAGACTAAGGGCTTAAAAATCTTCAACTGAGCTGTGATCAGAGAATCCTCTTGGAGAACAGAGTTTAGCAAGAAATATTTTGACAAGTATGAGAGAGCAATTATCTTTGATAAGGCGTATCATCAACCCAACAACATACAGGTAGGTGGATGAAAATTTCGAGAATATTTTTGCCATGTATTACACAACTTACTTTTTCCCATTGTCACATCATACCCTCAGATTAATGTTTTATATTTTGCTTTCCATGATGGTCTAAAAAAAACCAAACTCAGTTTCAAAGGATTCAAGATTATTTTCCTAGGCAAAACAGTCTCATTTGGCTAAGAGTCTTCCTTACCAATGAATCTTTGAAACAAGTCTTGTTGAATCGGGGAACAGTGTTATTTAAAACCTTCCCTGAATTGCAAAAACACTAAGGAAATCCATGGATGAGATAGTACCTACCTGGAGTCATAGAGATATCTGTCTGATTAAGAAGAAACATTAATGCCATTTCATGAAATTGTCATTTCTCAAGATAATATACAGGTGCATATGCACTGTCTGCATCTAAACAACTTGTGTTTTAACCCTAGCTGACAACTAAGTAGCACACAGCCCCTCACTCACTACCCCCCAGCTTCCCTCCTGCCCCAGTGGGATGGGGAGGAAAATCAGAATGTAAAACCCATGAGTTAAAATAAGAAGAGTTTAATAATTGAAATAAAGTAAAATATAATAATAGTAGTAATAGTAATGAAAAAGAGAGAGAGGAATAAAACACAAGAAAAACAAGTGATGCACAATGCGATTACTCACTACCTGCTGACCAATTTGCAGCATGTCCCCAAGCAGCGATCAGCAGCTCCTGGCCAGCTCCCCTCTGTTTATATCCTGAGCATGATGGGCTAAGCTACGGAATATCCCTTTGTCCAGTTTGGGTCAGCTGTCCTGGCCATGCTCCCTCCCAGCTTCTTGTGCACCTCCTCAGTGCCAAAACATGGGAAACTGAAAAAGTCCTTGACTTAGACTAAGCACCACTAAAGCAACAACTAAAACATCAGTCTGTTTTCAACATTATGCTCATATTAAATCTAAAGCATAACACTGTACCAGCTACTAGGAATAAAATTAACTCTATCCCAGCTGAAACCAGGATACAACTGCATGAAGATAATTTGCCTCTTACATTTTTTTTTTCCTGAAAAACTTCACAACAACTTCTAGAATAGCAGGACTACTTCTTTTATACAGAAACAAAATAAAAAATGGATTCAATAATGTTATCATGCCTTAAAAGTGAAGCAAAATTCACATCCTTAATTTCTATCAGAAATTTTTCCCTTTTCAAAGTCAATTTCTAGTAAGACTTTAGAAAAAAGTTGATGTGTGTTTATGACTTAACCAATGTTATGCTGGTCTGTTTTGCAAAATCAGAGATAACATTCAAAATTTTTCATAATCATAAGCTCCCACAGGCAATGTTTGCTTTGTCATATGGCAGAAAGATAAATGAATTGTTAAGCTTAGATCCAAGTCTGAACTGATTTGAAGACCTTGGTCATACCAGTTGGTGAAATGGTTTGGTTCAGTACAGATACAGACATCTGTTGTGAATGTCTAAACCTGGATGGCAAATTATTTGTGTTGCTTGCGGTGGTTTGAGTTTCATTTGGAGTAAGACAGAAGCATAATAAGCAGTAATATTTTCGACAGAAATTTTTGTAGCATACAATTTGTATGGATAAGTGACCTCTGAAAAGGTTTGAAAGTTGCTGTTAGTTCAGATATCAAAGTCTAAAAACATTTTATAAGCTTTGCCTAAATAAGCCAAATCTTATAATAATGTCAAATGTTCTCTGATAATAGGCTTTGGTGACTTTATTTCATACTTGAACACATGATTAACAGATTTCCTTCTTCTTTATTTTCACCTTATTTTATTACCTAATCCAAAGTCTGCTGAAATTTCTGGGACAGGAAAATGAGTTTTGCTCTGAAATTCTCATGAATGATGAAATCATCCATTCTTTTTTTTTAAGGAGTTGTGGGGTGTTTTATTTTTGAATTAAAAATTTTAACAGAACCACTAGTGTTTTAGGTAGAGGTTTGTATTATTTTTTGATGCTGTGCTCTGTACTAACTCTCTTGTCCCTAGTTATTAAGGTTCTGCAAGGAAGACACTTGTCATAGGAAATTTATATTTGTTGCTTTCCTCAGTAAAGTGTATATTATGCCATTATGCTCAGAGTAGAAAACTCGAGTCACATGTTTCACACTAATGTAATTAGAGAGGGTAATAAGACATCTCTCTGCAAAATCTAGCTTTTCAAAATGAATTTTTTTTTACTAGGTCAATAAAATAGTAAAATATTTACTGTACTATTTTACAATTAAACTTATAAATACTGTATAAATACTTATAAATACTTTGAAATACATCTGAAATGAATTTCTGTTTCTTTTTTAAAGCTGATTAATTTTCCTGTAGGGTAGTTTTCTCCCTATTGCATCATACTCATACACTTCTGCTGCAGAAGGCCCTCCTGTAAATAGTAAACATTAATAATACCTTTCAGTGGGAGAAAAAGAAGCCCAGCTGCCAACTTTTCAGTGGGATAACTACACTTCAGAGCACATCAGTCTGTAGTCCATGTGTGTTTTCTAAGGAAACTTCATCTGCATAGGTAAATATGAAATCAACATTTAAATTGAGTGAAAGATTGAATAGAAGACAGAGTGATTCTATGATTGACAGATATAAAGTCATTTTCATTGTGAAAATTATTGGTGTTCCATTTGCCAGAGGAAGTTCATAATAAGCTGGAAATTGCAGGCGAGCTAGTTTGATTGAAAGGTAGCACCTATCTCTTGCAGTGAGAGTGGCACAATCTGCTAAAAGAGTAGTCTACTGACTGCATAAATGAGGCATTCTCTTTCTTTGTTTTAGGTGAAGATTCAAGGTGCAATATGTCTCACATAACTTTACATGTCTAAATAACAAACATCCTCGCTTTAGTTAATTGCCTTTATAGTCAGTGGGCAGAAACGGACACTTCCAGCCAGGGATTCACACGACAGATTATCCTTGAATGCGATGAGTCATGACTTAGATGTGTCTCTTTAAGTGTCAAAATTTGACTGAAATGACTCTTGCTCAAATGCCCTCCGTGAAATATAATTAAGTCATGCTCAGATGACTGGAGTCAGAGATGGGCCAGTGGACCAATTCTCCACCCTAACTGAACCTCTAAGGGTGTTACTGAAAGAAGACTATCAGACCTGCATGATCTTAACTTCTGTGAAGTGCCAGAGCTTGAGATCCTACACCCTGAAATGCTCCCTTTGTGTCTATAAAGTGTTTAAGAAAATTACCGTGTCTATTGTATCTACAAATCAATTGAGACTTACCATACTTGTAGATGTGGATGTCCTCTATATAGGTATACTTAAGAAGAAGGAAACTTAGTACCAAAGTAAATCATATATATCATAAATATTATAGATGAGAACGTAAATATAAAATTGAGAAATTTTACTAGGTAAGTGTAAGGCTTAAATTTTTATGCTCCTGTATTATATATTATTACAGTTCTATCCAGCTGTTCATTCTTTGAAACTTGGTTAAAGTGTTATATTCAAAGATTTATGGACTGGTTTCCATACAAGTATAGCGAAGCCTAGCCATGATGATGAACAGGTAAACTATGACAAAACTTAATCACTGTCATTTGTGCCTTGGAAATAAAAGGTCATGCTATATTTATATTTCTTTGAGTTTATGCTATCAGGAACACATGAATTTGATAAAACATGGTGCAATAATATTTTGTGAAAATCACAGAATACCCTGAAGCCAAATGTCAGTGATCAGCTGTTCTTTGGGAATTGCCAGAATTTGCAGTCAGCTATATTTATTTTCCCTGAGTCCCTGTGAGTCAATTTTGTGTCCGTTCCTGGGGATACCTGGCTGTTATAAGGGGATACCTGGCTGTTATAAGGGGATAGATCTGTATTATTATTTACAGACTTCCCAAAATATAGAAGTGATTATTTTTAATTCAGTTGAGTGGTCTTTTCTGGACAAACTACCAAAGAGGAAACAGATCATGTTGGTCATGCTTTGCACTGTACCTCCAGTCTTTTGAAATGTTGAACAATTTTCAGCTGGTCGGTTTTTATCTTGAATCGAATTCATACCATAAAGTACATCCAGGCAGTTGTCATTCCCTAGCTCCTTTATTCCCCCAACTCCAGTCTCAAGATATCCTCAGTCACTCACTGATTCTCAGCCTATGCATTAGGGCCTGAAATACTGAACTGTATCTCTCAGATAAAAATAGCAATCCTCTGTCATCTACCAGCTTGGCAGGCCTCCCGGCCAGACTTGCACAGATTGCTCTTCCTGCCTGTGCTTTGAGTGTGTCTCCTGCAGTAATGGCATCAGGGCACCCTTGGCACGGCTTCACTTGGCTACTATGAAGAAATGCTTTTACTGATGGTGTGTGATGTGAATCAGAATCACACCGTCCTACATAAGGACTGGCATGGTTGACCACCCATTTCACTGACTGTCTGCTCTAATCATCCCTCTGCAGTCTTTCTTTTTACTCTACCATGGTTTCTTGTTCCTCAGCACCAGAGGATGGGCCAGGCACTACCAGTCATAGGTTTGCCTTCTTTCCTGGAATATGTAGGCACACGAACATTGCAGTCTTCTGGCCTCTTAAGACACGGTGGCACGCACATAGTCATCATCTTCTTTACCAAAGGTTTATCAAAGTGATCCCTGCCACCGTTCCCTTGAAATTTGCCCTCTATGTTTCATAACTGCCAGTCATTTCTCTGCTACCAGTCATTACTGCTGTCACAGCATGAGCCTAAACCTTGACATCTTTGTTATCACAGATGATAACTAGCAATAGCACCAGCTGCAATAAGTTATAGCTCCTTCACTGCTTTTGGAGGCATATCTATTGCTCTGGAAACAACAGGAAACAAGTTTTCCGCTTC
The DNA here is from genome assembly GCF_036250125.1 of Pseudopipra pipra. Classification (NCBI taxonomy): domain Eukaryota; kingdom Metazoa; phylum Chordata; class Aves; order Passeriformes; family Pipridae; genus Pseudopipra; species Pseudopipra pipra. Next base: position 24,218,550 of record NC_087552.1, on the reverse strand, counting down.
AGGAAACATATGCAGCTGCATTCTTACTTGTGGGACCACTGCCAGGCTCCAGCCTATGGTGGCTCTTAGTGCAGTTTGCTCACTAGTCACTCAGGATGTTGGTACACACATGCGTACACACACAGACAAGAGACGAACAACCCTTGCAGTACCAATACACAAATACCATTCCAGTGGTGGTTTATGTGAGTTTTCTGAAGTTTCTTCCAAGCTGTCACTGACAATACAAGGCTGGTCCACAGATGTTGTTGCCAAGAAGCTGCCTACAAACATGCCCTCAGTGCACTGAGGGCAACATCACATGTTGTGCTAGCTAGGTGGATGGTGAGATGCGGTGCAGTATGGCATGTGACACAAACAGCACATCCCATGTAATTATGTAAACTTGCCAGAGTTTCATTTGTAACCAAAAAGTAACCTAGCATTGCTCATGTTCTGTATTAATCACAGAATCATAGAAACATATAATCATTAAGGTTGGAAAAGACCTTCAAGGTCATCGAGTCTAACCTTTGAACAAACACCATTGTGCCAAGTAAACCATAGCACTGTGCCACGTTCAGTCATTTCTTAACCACTTCCAGGGATGGTGGTGCTCCCTGGGCAGCCTGTTCCAATGCTTAACCACCCTTTCAGTGAAAAAATTATTCCTGATGTCCAACCTGAATGTCCTCTGGCACAGCTTTAGATTATGTCCTCTTGTCTCATCGCTAGTTGCCTGGGAAAAGAGGCTGACTCCCTTCTTCCTACAATACACCTTTCTTTTCTCTTTTTTTTTTCCCCCATCAAATCTGTGTAATACCTTGGATTATCTAACAAGAGCTTGATGAATTTTGTAGGATTAATGGGTGGAATCCTGAGCTAGTACAGATTTTGATCATTCAGCTGAAGTGAAAAATCTACTTTGCTTTCCTGCATCTAATCTAAAGCGTTTTAAGACGTTGCATTTTCTTTAAAGGAAAACATACAGCACTGACCAGATTTATGAAAGACTTCTTCTTTTAAGGACACTTTAAGGGGATATTATAAAAAAGCAAAATACTGTTCTTACTCCTTGTAATTATTGTGTTTTAAATGTAGAATCTCAGGAACGGTGAAATTTTGCTATGACAGATACATACGTGAAAGCATGATTATTTAATACACACTGCCATGGAGGGATTCCTCCTATTACTGCAGCATATGATGGTGTGAGTATAATGAGCGGAGGACTCTAATGCAGAAGAGGAATGGACATAGCTCAGACAGTAAGCCTTGGTTCTTGAAAATATTTCCGAGCTGGGCTGATTTTTGTCTTTGGTGAGTAATGACTTCAGCGCCTTGGCCCGTTTCCTAAAACGATTCAGCAGGCATCCCTGGGAAGTGCCTCTTTAATCCAAGTCTTTTCTTCTCATCTGCAAACTGCCTCGGGATAAGTCTCAGTTGGTTGTGGTTTGGGGGCCCTGGTAAAAGTGTTCAGTGCAGAGAGGCTTTGTGCAAGACAGATGGCTCTTATTACAGATCTTTGCATTACAAATCGAGGGTAACCGATTGCATGACAGGGGGTCCTGCTCTTGCTTTCTCCTTCCAGGCAGGTGTCCTTCATATGAAGGTGGTCTTTCAGGCTCTTTCCAAAGCCAAAAGCACAGAAAAGTTACAGGAAATGAGCTGCCCCTTTGAAATACCTGTGATACCGTCTGACTCAGTATTTTGGCTCAGGATAGTAGCTTATCCCTAAGGAGTTTAAAGTAGAACAAAGTAAAGAAAATTGCTAAGAGACCAAAAACTCCACATCTGTCCATCCATACTGAATTTGATCAATTCTGGACTGTAATTTAACCAGGAGAAGAGTTGTTATCTGTACTTCAGCCTCTCTTATTTATCACAGTATATTGTATATTGAGGCAACTGTATTTTATCCAAATTCCACAAAGAGGGTTTTGTGTGAAGATAAGTGGAGTGCTGTTCAGCTAACACCATTTCTATGAAATAGGAGTACTTACCAAACAATTAATCATCTTTTATACAGTCTACTTTTCTCTATTTTGTTGCATTTCGGTTTTTTTTTAGCTACTGGATATTTGATTTAAGTTAAAGAGACAAATTTCAGGTTTGATGCCAGCTCATGACTGTGGCACTGCAGCATGAAATGTTGCTGATTTCCTTAGAATCAATATATCCCTTTGATAACATAGCTTTCCAGATTTCAGTCTAGTTGGACAGAGTCTCCATGTCTCTCTGTCTCTCCTTGCTGGTACTGATCACAGCACATTTAGCCCCGGCAGACTGGAAATATGGTTACCACTTGTGGCTGATGCATGCTTATAAAACATTATGGAAAAGGGCTAGGAGGCATAATAATGAAGATCAAATTGGGGTTTTGTCCTGTTTTCCTTCATCTACATGGACAAAGTGCATAGAATGAATTGTGTAGCAAACAGAGTAACAACTGTTGTCAGGTGTGTTCTTGTATTATAGCTCAGGTGATCCACTGGGAGTTACCATAATGCATTACTATATATTCAATATTTGAAAAGGCATTAAAGTCTTATTTTGTTGGTTGTTGTGAACATTTTTGCCACTCTTTTGTGTGCAGGTTCAAACCAGGACACCAACTCTGGCCCTTATACATTTAAAAAATTTCAGAGCTGGATTGAAATGTTACAGGTTGGTCCTGCCTGTATCTGGTAATCTTGCCTGCATCAGAGGGTATCAAGTTTTCTCCTGTATGCTATTAATTTTAAACCCTAGGCAATATATGTAACAATGTAAGCTTTAGAAAGTCATTCCTGGGTTTTGCCAGTTCCCTAATTACTTCAACCTGCAGTAAAATGTCAGTCTACCTAATTATCTGGTTACTCCTCTCCTGGGTCCAATATAGCCTGCAGGTGTGCACAGTAATGTGGTTAGCAGGTCTGACTGACCTAGTCTACCTTCCATTTATTAGACTGGCCTTTTGCAGAGTTGGTCAAACCTCTTGTGTCTTCAAGACACTGTTATTAATTTGAACTTCATCAGACAAGGCTAGATCTGGAACTTTAGCAGACTATAGGGAATTGTGAGAGCAAGGCTAGAGAATCTTATGTAGACCTAGAAAGAGTGTGTCTGATTAACTAGGTAAATTGTAGGCTTTTGGGCTTTTTCAAAATATCTGGACAATCTTACTCTGAATTATCTGTTTTAACTGTTTCTGTGGTTTCAATATACAAAAGAGAACCTGCTGCTTTGTTAATCCTGTTGTAGCAATGTTGTGTAGCTGTAAGGAGTCTCTCAGTATGTTTGGCTTTTATTCTCTTGTTCTTTTAGAGTTTTCTTTAAAAAGCAAATGAACAACAAAACTTGCTCCAAAACTAACAGCTCTACACTGTCCCTATTTACTGCCTCTCAGTGATAAATACAGTAGCTGCATTTAAACCAGCTAAAACTACTAAAAATTCATCCCTCCCTAACAGGAGCCCAAGTGTTCAGATTAGGTTTGAGATGCAGCTCTTTATACTGAATCAAATGAATGGGGAAATGACATTTCCAAATATCTCTCCAGTTTTATACTTGTACAGTGTATTCCTTGGAGCCCTATTATTATGTGTGGGAACAGGTATGCTGTGTAGGTCTGATGGTTGATATATACTTCATGTACTAACAAGAATTAGTTTGCACAAACACGCTGTGGTGAATGAACACAGCTCAAGCCTGTTGAATTATTTGAAGATTCAAAAGTGCTGTGTTAAACTTGAAAGGATTGGAAAATATCTGTGCACTTCCTAATTTTGACCAGAAGAGGAAGTGGAAGTACCATCATGCGAAATACCATTCCTACAACAGTTTTCAGCTGATAGTACAGTGCAGATTGTTGTGCAACTCTACACCCCTAAAATTTAGTGAAACTTTATGCAGAAAGTCTTTCTAGGCTCCAAAGCAGGGATAATTTCTTATATACTATTTTCAATCATACACAAATTGATCCAAATTGAAAGAGGAAAGAAGACCGAAAAAACTAATAATTAAAGAAGTTCATGAAAGCTAATAATTTTGTGTCCTCTGCAAAACCTTTTGTTATGGGAGCCTGATCAATTCAAGTGAGTATGCTTAAATTTAGTAATTCAGTTTAAACAATTAGGGAATCAGGTGTCCAGTACTCAGAGAACGTCTATATGATTTTTTGATCCCTATAGGGACTTCTGAAATTCTCAGTCCCAATCAGATAATTAATATCTAACATATTACTCTTCCAGACTGTGTCAGAATTATTTTGTTCCTGTACAAAATGCTACAATCCCTAAATTTTTAAACAAAACATTTTTCTTTTCATTAGAATTTCATTATAAGCTGCAGATTTTTTTAATTGGAAAAAATGATACCCCAAAGCATTTTTATAGGCAACATGTAATCATACAGAGATTTTAGGGGTTTTTTTGCATATCTTATTGTAGTCTCCAGTCCAATTTTCTGATCAGCCCTACTTATTTTGGAAAGCAAAAAATGTGGGAAAACTACAAACATAGAATCAGACACTGAATATTAGTATTTCTTGTTTAATACTGATAGTGCATCATGCAGCAGTATAGTACTAGAAATTATGTAATAGGTTTGAATCTCAGGGCAGAGATGTTTTATAAGAGGTGAATCTCATATGACAAGGGTAACAATTTTGCTTTAAGCATTTTTGCTGCATTTAAAATGAATAGCTACTTACTTAGGGAAAGGAACAATACATTATTTATTCTCTAACGTGATGCCACTGCCTGTGGAATGAAAACCTCCAACCAAATTGACAAGGGGAGCTGAAACAGCGGGCTGGGCATAGGCTAAGAGCATCATATTCATTACAAATTTAGATGGTAAGATAACACCTTCCCAATGAGAAAAGCTGCTGAAAAACCCTGGCCTTTATTAATGGGCCTCATGAGTCAATCTGCAGCAGTGATGTATCATCCTCATTTAGGGAAATGATGTGCTGTGAAAATGCATAATTTTAAAGAGCAAGAGAGTAGATTGAAACAAGTATACACCATAAGGAAGCTCAAATCTCTCATGATGTATGCTGATTTTCGGGTGGTCCCCATTTGCATGGCTGTTTAAGCAAGCACTTTAAATGGAAATGCACTTGACATTTTTGTGACTAGCTGTAATCAAACAGCATTAGAATTCAGCTGATCTCACAGAAGACGATTAAACAAATTTCTTGTTCATTCCTGGTTCCTTCTAATGGGAAAATGGAGGGAAAAGACACACTGATGAAAATTATCCCAGATGGAAAATGGTGTCTTAAAATGAGCTTGGAGAGGAATGCCAACTTCTTGCCCCTTTTCCTAAAGCAAGAGTCCCATCACTGTATTATGTCCATAACCACAGGAGCCAGCATACATCTATGATTGCCAGACACTCTTACAGAATAAATATTCAGCCTTGGGACTTAGTCTTACGCTGACAGTGTGCTGGGTGCTAGAGGAGGGGAAAGTAATCCCACTGGTTTTCAGAGTACTGGCATGAACACTTTTCATACAATGAGAATAAACTCTTCTACCTGGTAGCACCATTGCTTATTCTCTCAGACCATAATATTTAGAGCAGTATGTCTTTTAGCCTCCATGAAACTTGTTATTGCAGTATATGAATAAATTTTATATAGAGTTTAGTGTCTGGTATAAAACGCCAACTGGACTTCATAAAGACTCTGGACTACTAAAGGTTAAAAATCCTGGTCTTGGACTACAGCAGTGTTTGGGTTTCTTATACAGTAGTTTGGGAGATCTGTTTATTTTTTCTGGGCATTCGTTTACTTCAGTAAGTGGTTTTTCTGCCGTGGTTAATACCATTGGGATACCAGAGGGTGAATGTCATCCTTGTTATGCTGGGAAGGCAGTATGACAGAAGGAGGTTTTGCAGGGTTTTCTGAAGGCAGAGTCGACGCACTCCAAGTCTCCTCTGGGGCTGTGGCTGTAGCATCCCTGCAGCTGGCAACACTTGGCTCCCCGCTCCACTGCCACTGCAGCACTGTCATCTGCCTTGTCCCAGAGGATGGCAGCTGTGTTGACAACTCATGGGGCAAAATTCAGTCTGCAGCTTATACAGACTGGACTGGCCATTGTTGTGATGTATGTATATGTGATCCAGACTTATTTCCAAATGGGTTGATGCTGGGAGCAGCGTATGTGTGTCTGTGTGTGTGTGTGTGTTTGAGGGGCTGGAACAGGAGTTCACCATGCTCACAGACACCAAAAACCAGAGAAGCCGCACAAGGGAAACTGTTAGCAAGTCAGCTCTGGGTGGAAACACACGGTGGCACAGTAGCAAGAACAGATACACACTTGTTTTATTTACAAGAAATAGCCCCCACCCTTTGCATGCCAGCAATGGCCTTTGAAGCAGGAACTGAGTGAAGAGACTGAGACCTGAGCTGACTGCAGGAGCAGGCAGAAGCCAGGCAAGTTGTGGGGCTAGAGCATGCAGGGCAGTGAGGGCTGCTGTCCCTGTTTAAGCACCTGGAGAATGGGGCCAAGTGCAGTCCTGAGGGGTTATAAATACTTCTGCACAGGCCAACCCAGGGCTTTTGCCTAGTGAGAGCTGTCACAGCTTCGTTTTCAGTGGGTCTTTGTGCATGTGGAGCAGCTGGGAGGGTGGGAGCAGTCCCCCTGAAGAGCAGGGGGACTGAACACACCTGAACAGGACAGTGGTCTCTGAGAGGAAGAGTTCTAGAAAAGACCAATTTCCTCTCACAAACCCTAATACCTCAGTGAGAGACAGGTTCTCTGCCCTTCAGACACAGAGTCAGTTTACTGCCTTTGTGGAGGATGGTGCCTGGGGAGGTGAAGTGTTTGTGTCAGGTCTGAACTGGAAGCTGAAGGGGAGGAGCAGTGGTCTCACAAAACACAAGCTCTTGCCTATATACCTGCCAGGATATTTCAGCTCAGGGGAAGCTCAGAGGCAGGAGATCACGCCTTCCTCAAAGGCAAGTCACCATCAGTCAGATTCCCTGAGGTATTTTGTTAAGGTTACCACTAGTGACAAACCACCTTGAAGTTCTCTGAAGGCCTGAGTGTAGGACTGAATGAAGGAATTCAGCTTTACCTGTCTGGACAATAATTGTATAATTATCTTACATTCTTTTTTTAAATCCTACTTCTGCTTACTACCCTATTACCAGCACTGTTACTTCATAAAATCCTGCTGTTCAGTTGCCACCTCCAGTTGCTAGCTGATTTGGTTGGGACTATTTAACAGTTTTCTCAAGTTCACAGGAAAATATGGTGTACTTTTCCTTTATCTATTTTTTTTTGTTTTAGCATTCCATTTTCCTGTTGCTGTTTTTTAAAGATAAATTAATATTTTATGGTAAATTATGAAGTGTCTATTATTCACCTCAGCTCCCAGAACAGTTCCAGAAACGTCACTCTGTTCTTTCAGAATGGATATTCTGTAGCAGTAATTGTTTGCTTTTATATATCACTTTTTATCCTGGAAACTAAGGATTTAGCAAGCTTTCACTAATTTTATATGTATTCTTTGCAGCTATATAATTTATTTGGGAAGATCTTCATCAAAAGTTCCATTGATATCAGCTGAGTGTTGCATTATCATGAGAGTCACATCTGATTAGTTTCCAGGACTCAGATATACAAACATGTATATCTCTCCTATGAAGTCAGTACTGAAGATCTCATCACTCTTCATGTCGCTTTTGGGAAAACTGAATTGCAACATGTTCATGGAGCAAATCTCGATTTATAATGTGTCTGTAGAAGAACTGGGACCAGAATTTTTCATCTTTACTCTTCAGACTGTTCCTCCAGCTTCTTAACTTCTTTGTGCTTTATTTGGGTAAGGCATTTAGAAAAACATGCATTTATTTAATCTGATCTCAGTACATTGCCCCTGTTTGGAGGATCAGATCCTAGTGTCCTTCCCCACTACTCTTCTGCTGAAACTGCACGGGTCTTCTCAACTTTGTTAGGCCTGAATGAATGTCAGTTGTCCTTTGCGATTATTAGTAAAAAACTTACTTTCACAAAGAAATTAAGAGGAGTCCATCAGGCGAGTGTGTGGCTGGGCAAGTTTGTGTTATATATCCAGCAGAAACAATGCTTCCATTGGAGCTGTTTAAATCTAGACTGTGCTTAGACAGTGTGGACTCTATATAGAGCTTGCAATGTATGCAATACTAATCTTAACTTGCCTGACTTTGTTTTGGATAGGAAGCAACTGCTAAATGAAGTTGACATGGAAGAAAATGACTAAATGTGTGTTTTATATCAAAAGGTTTGGCAGAGGCAGAGATCATTTCCATGTTGTCAAACTCCAGATAACCATCTGTTTATTGAGTATGATCATTTTGAAGTTGATGTATATTTTAAAAAAGCATTTAAGCTAATATTTGAAAAAATGAAACATTATGTCAGTGTTGATCCATTTCTCCCTGGTCAATATCGTCTTATTACCAACCTGAGAAAGTTTCTTTGTTTATCTTCTACGTTTTTATAGTTGCTGTATTTAAATGCTTTGTCTGTCCTTATCTGCTTTGCACTTCCCTCTTTTTTGTTACAAAACTATTTTTTCTAAAGTTTTTTTTTTTCTGAAAAAAAGAACTTTCTTGTCCAAGAAGTGCTACTTGATATAAAATCTAACACACAACAGAACAACTTAGTAAGAGTCCCTCTTTTGGTTACTGTAGAGGAGAGTAACTATGCTGTACCCTGTAACATGTGAAGTCTATTTCCACCTTTGAGTATCTGCTCTGTGAAGAAACCTAAGAGTGAACATATCTTCTTCATCAATGTGACTGTCATTTGAATCTGTGACCTGTCCTGGTTTATTCTTTTCCTTTTTCCCCATGATTTTATAGAGAAGAGTCCAGTAAGTCTTACCAATAAATCTATTGTTCCAGGATAGGCGGTTGTCTCTCAAACTAGTGCCATTACTCCACCATCGTATCCTTTCATCACTTTTGAAGTTCAGTGTATGCATTAGAAGACTGTTACTTTGGCAAATAGCCACAGAGGCTAGGGATTTTGAGAGAAAACTGTTACCATGCTTCACAGAACCTGTATTTGTGTTGTTTAGTGTACCATGGAAGCTCTGAGTTCCCTTAATGAGAAAGAGCTAAGCTGCCTTTGACATGGGGTGGTTGCATGCATTTGGGATGTTACCACAAAGCAAGTGAGATAAAGCAAATTGTTTCCATGTAGTATTATTTTGCATATCAAAGCCTTCGAAAATACTGCAGGAGGGCAAAGAGCACTCATAGGAAATTATGATAGTTGTTACAGCAGCCTCCCCTATGAAATGTCTTTAGAATTGAAAATAGATTAAAAGTTTTCTTCCAAAATGCATGGTTTATATCTTCTCCAAAGAGATTGACCACTCTCCCTAATTTAAAACTTATTCTTCTATGTAGACGTGCAAATTTTGTCCTCTCTTTTGAGCTAGAAACTTCAAGGAAGTATGGATTTATTTTAGTGTGGAACAAAACTCCAGTTTGCATGCTTCAGTTCAGAATGCATCTTTCATGGACTTTTGCATCCTCTATCAATCTATATATTTGAAGACATATATGCCAAAGTTTTCCATATCTCCTTTATGTTGCTTTTTTACTGAGTCTCAATTGAGATGAGATGCAACAGTAATAAAATCTTTTGGGGCGAGTTTTTCCTAGCCTTTTTACTCAAAGCATACTGCAGCACTCTCCCTTTCAGTAGTCCTGGTAACTTTGCCCCCAGTGTGTCACTGAAGATGCAACTGCAATTTATTTCAGCAAGGTCTCTTGAACCTGCATGACACCAAGCAGAATTTTGAGAAATGTCAATTTAATGATGATAACAGTAAAAGAAAAATATGCAGCTCTTGAGACTCTCTTCAGGACAGAAGGACGTACTTGGTTGCCTACTGGGGAGACTTCAGGGGGGAGAAAGAAACAAATAAAATGGTTTTCAAAATCCATGTTGTACACCTGCGCACACATGAGAAGCCTCAAGAGATTGATAATCCTCATGGATGAGTAGCTGTGCTACTATGTGCCCTTTTGTTTAGTGCATTGGGAAAAAACATGAGTTGATAATTTTCAGATGAACATTCTTTGACTATGCAAAGTCATTGTGAAAGATAAAGTGCACATAACCAGAGGATTCTGGAAAAATCTTGTATCTGTCCAGTTGTTTAAATTGCCAATGCACTAAAGAAGCCAGTGGCAATAGCGTAGTTGCCACAAGCTGGAGGAACGTCTACGAAATCTTTGTCCTTGAGATTTCCTCTTGACCCCTGGCATGATTATGTACTGATGTTATTAAATTGTTCAGATGCAAGGAACTGATGAAACGCTCTGCTGAAGAAGGTTTGCTTCTCTAGTGGCTGAGGGTTTTGGTGAGGCACAATAGGGAAATGTGTTCTGCTGCTGTGTGGCACCTATTAGGAGAGGGCGTGCATTGAACATCTAGGTTTTCTTTCTGAACCTCTTCTGTATACTCTAGTGCTTCCCATAGAAAAGGGGTTGCATGGAGTTGCAAGGGGTCAAGATGAATGTTGATTGCCTCCCCCATGAAGGGGATCAGGGTGAGAAGCAGCAGGTTGTGTTAGAAAGGTCATGAGTCTCCTGTGCAGCAAGTTTTCTGATGTCATCTCACACCACTGAGGGAACCCAAAAAGGGACTGTTTGCAGAAGTGTTGAACTTGCAAAAAAGTTTCCCAGTTTGTTAGTGTTTGCCAACAAATCTGTCTTGTTTTTGTAATTTAGTAACAGCTGCTGTCTTCATTATCACTTCTCTTATTGCAGGCCTTTATCTGAGTGATACTGCATAACAATTTGCTCTACAGCTCTGAAGAAATATCTGTGCAAAGCAGAGCTCTGGATGGTAGTAGTTCATGTCAATTTTAAAACAGAAATAGAACTTTTAATTAAAGCAGACTTACGAAGATTGCAGTGTGTACTAAATATCTACTAAAGGCATATTTTCTATTCAGGATAAATCACTGTTCTGTTGCCAGTGTTTGAAATATCCTGATAGAGGGTGCTGGTGCTTTGTTTTAACATCCAAAAATGGGTCAGCTTCATTTGCCTTTGTTTTTAAATCTCACCGTGTTTTTTGTGTTGATAATAAACCCTTAGGAAAAGGCTGGATATTTTCCTTGTTTTGTAATGAAGTATGCTAGGATCAAGTCTTGCAACAATGCCTTAAAAAATAAAGATCTATTCGGGAGAGTATGACCAGTTTGATTTTGCTGAGTGTAGCCAAATGCTGAAGTTAGTAGGAAGATCGTGATCTTTTCTCATTCCAGCTCTCTCCTGACAGTTTCCCCTCCATATTTTCCCATGGTAACATCACACCAGAGGCCTTATGTCCCTTTACTACAAGAAAAGAAAGAATTTACTGGTAGACCTGTAGGTGGCTACTGTGACCAGGCACTCCAGCAAGGTATGAAACAGCATAAAGACTTTCTTGAATGTGGTTTAAGACTGTGGATTGAACTCCCACAAGAACTAGGATCAATACAAACTAAAGCAACTTCCATGCTAAGTAAAAAGTGCATGTTTTACCTTGTTTTTCCTAACACAACATATACAAGTCTGTGTATATGCCTATTGAAAAAAAAAGGGCAAAAACTACAAAACACTACTGCGCATACTCCTACCCCTGGGAAGTGGATGAGGGAAAGAACACATGACAGATACCAGTCACATCACTTCATGAACTACTGGAAAGCACTCAGTTGCTCCAGTGATGATGTGGACATAAGACCTTAATGGAAGACAATGGGATAGAAAATTGATGGCCATTCCCACTATTTCTGGCCTAAAATATACATACTCCATGAAAGTACACTCCTGAGGAAAGGCACAAACCATCTAGCAACAGCATGACAAAAGCATTTTCCACTCACTTCCTAGAACTGAACATTTGCTTGTTACTGTCCCTGCTGCAATGAATTTTGTCATAGATGCATCCACTGGGAAGTGTGATTATGAAGATAACATGTCTCCTATCAGCTTGCATAATCCTGTTGATGTGCCCCACCAGGATGCATGTGAAACCAGTTCATTTTCACACCTGAATCCTCTAAGGTCATAAGAGCCTGCATTTAGAGTGCAATGTGAGGAAGGGTATTAAGACTTGGGACTTTAGGTGCAGGAATATGAAGGCCTCTCCTGCTAGAGAGGATTTTTCACTGGCTGTCTAATGAAAGTGTGGAAGTAGCACTGGCTTGTGTGCTTGTGAAAAATTGAGAAGAAAGAGACCACTTGAACGTAGAAGTAGTTGTGATGCCCTGTGGCATAGGTGATCAGCATTATCATGAAATTACTACGTAGTTTTATCTTGGAGCTAGTGGTAAGTGAAAAAAGAAGTAAAACTTGAAGTATTTTTCTCCAAGTGAAAACTTTGAAAAATGTAGTTTCGGGCTGATCCAAAATTATTTGTTTGTTCCTGAATCAGTAACTTGTTCCTGTTCAGCTTAACAGGGAACTACAGAACATTTTACTCCTTAGGCTACAATCAGAAGATCAGTTTCTTCTCTGATATCTGTAATGTCAAAGATCTAGAATGGATACTTTGGCTTATCACTGGTGGTTAGGCAGCTCTAAACAGAACTCAATTTCCTCTGCCAAATGAAGTGGTGCAAAGTAATAATGGGCTTTGGATGCAAAAGGCTAGTTCTGTGGTAATTTGTAATACATATGAGCTGCTACAAATACCCCTGAACTGAAAAATCCAAGTGCAAGCTCCTTGTCTGTATTGATAGGGTATTTGCTCATGTTTGATACCTTTGTGGAAATGTTTTTAGTGTGTATGCCACTGTTAATTGTTTGCATTTACTTGCACTTCTGTTATCACATTTCAGCTAAGTTATGTCTTATGGAGCTTTAGCTTCTATGTTGTTTAATGCAACATTATGACTATATTTTCGATAGGTACTTTTAAAAGCAAGAGATTGTACTAGTCCCTACCTGCTCCAAAACGCACTTTCTTGTAAATGAATATCTCTTGCAGGTACTGATTAAAGACAGCTACAGCCTCAATTGAAAAAAAGTAATCCTGAAATTAGGAAGATAAATCCCAGCTTTAGAGAGACTTAACTAGTACAGCAAGATACAGAAACCATAGACATAAGCTTTAGACGGGAAATCACTAATGGCATTCTTTTCTATATCTCAATAACATGTGGAAATGTAAGACACTTAGCTCTGTCAAATTCAGACGTGCTCCCAAAAACTGAATAAATAACTTGAGTAAGAACCATTTTTAGATCATCAAAAGTACAGGCTGTTTTGTATGGGCTTTTAAATTTTTTTAACCAAAAACCCTCAAGTACTTTTAGCAGCAATACTTTCTGTTTTGAGAAATGGAAATCATTCATGGACTTGGAACCATTCTCATCTCCTCAGATGCTTAGTGTCCCAAAAAGGTCATTTTAATAATTGCAAATAGTGACTATTGAATATTACTGTTTGAATCCTTCTGTAAATTGCTAGGATGTGCTTTTGTATGTGTTATTTACAATTCATATGATCTGATTATAATGTCATAACTGCTCCTCCAAAATTGCCATAGGGTCATGGAATGGGAATTGTGTTAAGCCAGCAGAAATGCATTGTGCAAATTCAAAAATTCGAGGGAAATCTCCTGCGTGGGCACAGACTGTTTAATGAATGGTGCTAAGGTACTTCATATGCCAAATTCTCTTGCCAATGCATGAAGAAGGGATAGAGATTAGCTCCTGTTTTTAATGTAGGTTTTAGACATAGGGAAGGATGTTGATTAATATATTGAAAAAACGTATTGACATAAAAAATAGAAGAAAAAGAAATCACAAAAGAAACATTTATTCCTTTCTCTTAGTGGCTCCTGGCTTGGATTCAGGCAACTGGAAAATGAAAGAGGAAACAAACTGGACATCTTGACTTTCCTCCAGAACTCATGTACTGATTAACAGTCTCCAACTGTAGTATTGTGGACATTTTTAAATGCAAATTCCTGTGTGTTTGTCTTGGCAATTAAGAGTAATCCAAAATATGCTTTTCAGTGACTTCATGGGAAGCTTGTATTAAAGCACTCTGGTGCTTTGTTGGATAACACTGAAATATCACCACCCAGCCAGTGCAAACCAAAGACTTTATCTTCAGAAGAGCCAACAGAAGAGATCGCATTCCCTTAGGTAGCAAATATATCTCAGCTGGCTCAACAGTATTTATTTGTGGCTGGAACAAGGGGATTCACTGTCCTTGGATTGGAGTTTTTGTCTTGTAGAGCCCTGCCAGATACACTAAGCACTTTAAATAACTGAGCAGATGCCTTCTGGAGGGAAGCACTGCCATCAGTGTCAGTAGGCGATTTTATTGCTTACCTTATGAAACCTAGACTTAGTTTGTTTACTAACTCTGAGAAACTTATCTCCCTGAGATTAAGCTACTGAGTTGCTGCATTTTCTAAAGTTTTGCTTTTTACCTTTATCAGTTTAACTTCATGGTAATGCCATTTCACCAAATATTGATATATCTCTGCCTTCCTTTTCCTTCAGCTCCTTTCTCTGTCAAACATCCGGACTCTCTCTTTCAAGTCTCTCTTCAGGTCCCAGCTTTTTCCCCATTTCTGCTTTACCCTCTCATTAGGTATCCCTCACCCTCTGCACTTTTCAGACCATCATTACTCACTTCAAAGACATTACTAAGTCCTGAGAAATGTATAATAGAAAGAAATTTATAGAGAAGGAGAGGGAAATAGGACCTTTGTCTGGCTCTCTGCTTTTTTATTAACAAATACCCTTTGGTAATGAAGACTTCAAGGGAGCTTCATTAGGGTTTAAGGAGAGAACAGCATGAAAATTAATTACCTGGAGGCAAGAATTGGTATTTTCCCTTCAGCAGTCCAGTACTGCGCTTTAAAAGCAATCAATGGAGAGTTGTCTGGCAAACATTCAATCTTTCCTTGAAATGTTCAGTGTAATTAGAACTTCTCCTGTCTGTCATGACAAGACAAATTGTGGACTGTTAGCAGTTGAGTACTGTAGTGTGCCTCCAACCTTTATCATAATTATATTACCAATATTCGTGGAAATTTCCCAAAGTGAGAAATAGGAACTTATTACTAAGCTAATTGCTTGATAATGAATTGCTAGTTTTCATGTAGAAATACTCTATTTATTTTTTCCCCTTTGTTTTTCTTAGGGCCCTCAGTATACACAATGCATATACAAACCAATTTAGAAGCTTTCTGTAAAAAGATTAATCTATTCCATTTCTATGGCTCATTTTTGTTTCTAATTGAAGTGATGAACCACTGTACTGGGAAAAAAAAACAACAGACAGTCTAACTCTGTCCAAAATTAACTGGTTGGAGAGACATAAAGATGTCATTAGTTTCACAGAAGCTACTGTCAGCTACTTATGGGAATAATGATTTTTGAGTTTTTCTTTGCTGATACTTTGTCAATGCTTTAATGCCACTATGCCTTTGTGTGTCGCTCTTGCCTGATAATTAGAAGTCAGAAGGTAGTTGCTATAATGCAAAGGCATATGGTAGCCTCAGCCCAGCAAGGATGATAGCATATGTGTATGTGTGGGTTGGATGTGTGGTGGAAGAGTTGATTTGGGTTTAGGAAGCAATAATAAACACTTAATAATTTCTGGAGTGTTTTTGTGATAACCCTTGTTATCAAGCCTTCGAAGAAGATAAAGAAGTTTGACTCAACCAGTTAATCGTATTGAATAGAAAAGTCAGAGGATGGATGAGTCAGTTCTGTTTGCTTTGTCACTTTCCAAACAACTGATGTTTTATAACATTGAGTCATTACAGTGTGTGTGTGCAGGGGAGCTACAAGATTTTTAATATAAAAGGCTGACCAGGTTCAGAGTCAGATACAGATGAAGTAAGTTGTCTGTAAAAGAGGATACCTAACATGCTACAAGAAAAAGAAAGTACATATCTAGGCCAAGTTGACCAGGAGATTTTGGATGAGGTGCTCAACACCAACTGCAATTCAGCTGCCTCCTTCTAAAGGAGGTGGGAGAAAGGGGGAATACTTCAAAATTACAGTTTTCAGTGAGGCTGTAGCTATTTATGCCAGCTGAGGGTCTAACCTAAAATATACAGCTGCATTGTGATATTTCATTCTATGAAAGCATTTAACAGGGAGCGATAGGGATGCCTTCATATTTAGTATATTAGATCAAATAGACTGGGGCATAGAACTTAGCACCACAGAAGGTAATGAAAACAAAAATATACTATCTTGTATGCTCAATTTCATACTGGTGGTGTGCAAAACCTTACAGAATGGAACAGAACATGCCAGTTGCCTAGCTTAAAAAAGCTCTCTGCATTGCTGCTGAATAACTGATCTGCATCACATGTTTCTTAAAGTAATATACCTACTTACTACTAATCTCTTGTTCCTGTTTGGAGCACATCTCTGATATGGTGGGCTCTTCCCAGTTTGGAATAAGACCCATTTCACTGTTCACCTCCCCGGGTTGTTTTACATTTAGTATATTTTATTTTCTGTGTAAAGTACTGTTCAGACCAAGCATGTTGTATCGACATGCAGCCTTTTGATTGATTCCCCAGTCATGGCAACTTCTCTTTTCATAAAGCTTTCCACATAGATACGCTTTCCTTCCTCTCTTACCCTGTTCTGTGCCCTGTCCCAGTATGTTGTCCCTGGCTTCTCTCTCATTGTTCCCCTGAGTGAGTGGCATTCCTTCACGAAAACATCTTTTGTTTTCCTCCCTGCTGTTTTTTGATCACTTATTTACTATTATATTCTCCAGGGTTATGCTTGCTCTTTTTGTTTCCTCTCTGTCTAGCCTATATTGACTTTTTGAACATTAAAGATGTTAAAAGCAGTTTGAGAAACATATTCAGAACTCTTAATTTCCTAAATGGTA
This sequence comes from Pseudopipra pipra, assembly GCF_036250125.1. NCBI lineage: Eukaryota > Metazoa > Chordata > Aves > Passeriformes > Pipridae > Pseudopipra > Pseudopipra pipra. The sequence continues at coordinate 24,201,704 of NC_087552.1, read as the reverse complement.
TTGTCAGCTTTCTTTTCTGCGCTCAAACCATTCCTATCCCCTGTGGAGGCTGAAAGCCTGGGATTGCTCTTCTCTTTTTTCTTTTTTTTTTTTTTTTTTTTTTAAAAACGTGACTTGCAAACTGATTAGATATTATTGCAGAGCAAAATGTGATAAGGTGAAGCCTTGACAGATCCCTGTGCAAGGGGTTCACAAAATGATTGACGTTGCTCAGGGCCACTTTACAAGGTCTATGGTAGGAAACTCGATACCTTCCAAACACTGGTTGGAGTCCTCAGCCAACTTTCATGCACTAATCAACCCTAGGGTAGGATTTCTGTTGCTGGGATGTGGTGCTGAGGTCTGTGTTGTTTTTCTGGGCTTTCTCAGTGAAGGTGGTCCAGAAGACCCGATGCAGAAATAGTGTGTTAATCATAGGGAGAGAGAAATGGTGTTAGAGCTAGTGGGAGAGGACAGTAATTATTTGCTTGCAGCTCTGTGGCTAGCCTTCCAAAACTGCTCCTTCCCATGTCACTGACTTATTCTTTGCTGTGTCTTGTTACTGCAATGGCTGATGTAACTCAAGGCAGCCTACTGGTATGTAGAGTATGCATTTTAAAATACCTTTTGAGACATCATCCAGCAAATAAGCCATAGGAAAAAGGAGGGATTTATAGATCCAAGCTATCTGCAATCCCTACCAGGAAGGCCTAAGAAAAAAATTGTATTTTAAGGAAAAAAAATAGGGGATTAAGACTATATCCTTCATGAGAAAGCAGCCTAAGAAATTGTCCTTTACAGAGAAGACCAGGCATGTCTTCTCTCTCACCTGACTGTGTCTTGAAAAGAACAGCACTGGAGCTCAATAGAAAACATTTATAAAATGGTGTGGATAACTCTGTTCAGGAGAAATAAGTGAAATACTAGTATCATACATCAATGTTTAAAAAGGGACAGTGATAATGACAATAACTCCTTTGTACTTGAAATACTGTAGTATCTGTAGGCCAGATGATATTTGACAACAGTGACATATGAACAAATGTATGTCTACGTACTACTGTAAAGCAGAAGTTCTTCTGATCACATTTGGTCTCCTCTACATCTATTTGTAAAGATCTTTTAGGAAATATTTCCTTTAACTAAAATCTTCTGTGCTCTTCTGCCAAAAGTCAATGAAAAGGCATTTGATGATCTATGCAGAGTGACAATCACAGAGCACAAATTGATGACAAAAGTGTGATGTCATTTTTCTCAGTCTGAAGCAGGCAACACCAAGCATGGAAAAACTGAGGTACATGGAGGGCACTGGGGCTGACAGAAGATGGTGAGTTGTTCTGAAGTGGATTCCTCATTTATTTCCTTATTCCTGGAAAGACTTAGATTGAGATTTTTAGAAGAGTCCAGAGAAGCCTGTAACTGCATTTATGGTCACTGTGATGGATGTTCATGTGCAAGACATGATGATTGCTCAGCTACTTTGTACCTCTCTAGCCCTAACTCTCAACAATCAACATTTGTGGACTTTGGAGGTTTCATAAATGCCACCAAAGTGAGAGACAACAACTCACATCCAAGTAGCAGTTCTGCTACTGTTTGCTTCGTTCCCAGTACATTCAACTTGTTGTTTTCTGCCTCTCATCCCAATATCTGAACTCTAATGCAGTTTTGAACTATGAGAAGCATGTGTGATTTTTGGAACTTGTGGAATAGTTTGAATATTTGAATGCTCTTTCTACAGTTTCCGGTGTCAATAAAACTGTTACAGACTTTCAGAGGACAAGTTCACCTGCATGAAGGGTCTGCAGGCATTGGTAGCAAAGATAGCAAGTGAATTGGCTTATGCAAAATTAGCCAAGTTTTATTTTGACATGTTAAATGCAACATATCAATACCAAATAAAGACAACTTAAGGTAGACTTTAAAAAAAATCCAGCATGTGACCGAGTTTGGTCCAGCAGTAGTAACTCATGATTTGTATTGTCCTTGTGATCAGGTTATTCAGAGGCCTGCTGCATGATGGTATCTTAAAGCCTGTACTGCTTTCTGTTAACAGGATTCTCAGGATGTTATTGGCATTGCCTTTATTTTTGAGTTTTTCTTGATAAGGTCACATCTGGTGAGAGGAAGCGCCTTGCTGTTGAAACCTCAAGATCAAGTAAATAGCCTAATGATTATCAGGCAATTAATGACATTCAAACACTTGCATATTTTTTCTGCAGGCTGGTGAGAGTTAAAGGTTTAACTTTTATTAAAGTAGCCTATCCAAAAGTAAGCCATGCTGACCATGTAAATTGTCACATGATAGTGCCACATCTGCCACTAGCCCTGAGGGGTAGGTCAATAGCTTAATTAATAGCTACTCATCAGCAACCAAACATTTTCGTGTGGGAAAGCATACAGTTTCTAGGTGAAAGTAAGCCTTTAAAATTACATTTTTAGGGACAGATTTTTTTCATTTGAAGTAAGGTAAAACGACTGGATTATCTAGTAGTGGTTCCACCACTAAAATGTGGCAACAAATACACTTATACCCTGCATAAATGTTGATTGATGGATATTTCCTCCCTGTGCACATCTGATTTGCAGATACAGATGTTCTCTATAATCTCCCATGTTTCTTACTAGGCTGCAAATTCTTTGAATAGAATCTTTATCTTGTCTATCTAGCTTCATCTAGTTACTGATTATTCCTGTTCCTAAAGGTGATGCTTTTTTTTTTTTTTAATATTGGGTTGTGAGAGCCTGAAGTGACATTCCTAAGAGACATAATTAAAATGTTTCGTTACAGTATGTCTTGCTTTAGATTAACAAGTCTTTTGTATGTAATACACTACAAATGAAGAACAGTACTTTCTGGATGCTCTGTTCTCCCTCCCCCTTTCCTTCCTCCTGCTGTTAGCAAGGAAAAGTTTGCAGCCTGTGTATTATAAGTATCCCTCTTGGCATCCTTGTAAGCAGCATCTTAAAGGTTACTCCTAGAGCCTGGCTAAATGTTACCAGTTCTTTAGGGAGAGTGACAAAGATATGCACTCATGTGGAGCTGAAATCTTTTAAATCTTTTAAGTCTGGTAAACCTTATGATAATAAATAAGAAATACTTTACCTCTAATAGTCCATTTTGTGGTTTAAAGCACACCTGTTCACCTGTGCTTTATAATCAAAATTAAACATTAGCAGCTTCTCATTAGTATTATAAGACTTTTGGTAACATCAAGTTTCAGGATAAACTATTTATGTCAGTCTGTGCATGAGTTTTCAAAATCGCAGATGCCGAATGTCTCGAACTCCCACTTCCTTCTATTTCATAAACAGCTTCCCTCCTCATGAAAAAATTCCCATGTCGGGAAAAGGAACCCCTTGGCATAGTAGGCATAAACTACTAATTGCTCCCTGAGAACAATATTTTGGATTTTCTGTGGCATCACTGCATTGTATCAACTAGATACTGTCGTTGATTAGTGGCACCATTGGGTAGGTGTGACCCTCAGGAAGCAGAAGAATATTCAGTGCTTAAATATTACAGTTATTGTCCCTTCATACACAGACTAGTTTTTAAAGAGCTTAGCAGAGTTTTCAGTGGCTTTATTGAGACTAGAATGGGTTTTTCAGTCAGCTGTCTCCACTCGTACGTGTCCCATACCTCTGGAGTGTGTCTGGCATGCACAAATCTATTTTCCAATGAAAAGCATGTTTTACCAATGCTCTATGCAAAGAAGAGTGTTACATATGAGTTTATTTGTCTTAACATAAAGGAAATTTGAGAATAAAAGAAAGGTAGTGTCATTTAAATTTGTATGCTCTCTTCAGAGTCAGTTCTGGATTTTTCACCACGTGGAAGATCTTGCCCAGAGTTCAAATTGAATTGCACCAAAATGCAGTAAAAATGTAAATGAAAACTCTACTACAGCCTTGGGAATCACAAAGTGAACCCTGCTACAATGCAAACAATTTCAAAAGCTGAGTGCCAAATTCATCTCCAATAAAAGCCTTCTGAATATACCTAAGACGTCTCACATATTTTACACTGGTAAAGGAAAGTAATTTAAATAAATCTGAGCTGTGTCAGATCAGCAGGTTTGTAACATGAGAAACTAAAAAAAAATTAGGTTATTTTTTCCATTTGTATGGAAGTATTTTTTTTAAATGGATCTCTATTTTTATCTTACTCGCTTTTCCCCTGCAAATATTTTAGAGACAGTTGAATGCTCAGGAGGAAAATTATTTGTTGTAGGCTTTGAAACATTGTACATGGTTTCACTGCAAATATATTTACATTAAGTCTACAATAGGTATTTTTTAATGTAGGAATTATGTAAAAATATTATAAGTAACTTCTTATGTATTGATTAAAAAATAAATTTCATAAACAAAGTTTTTATATCCTATTTTTTCCCCCTGGCTATACACATCTGATACTGATGCTGCACAGAACTCTACATTTAAATTTCTGGATGAAATGTTTTAGATATGTGAAAAGCTACAGAAGGCTTGGACCAACCTGGGATAGCCATCTTATTTCTAACTGACTTTTGGGATATTTTCCTTTAATACTAAAAAGGAAAGAAAATGTCTTAGAAATGTCTTAGAAAAAAATCCTTGTTTTTTGAAGGTAACCAAAGTCTATTGGACCTTGCTGAAACTCTTAAGACTTCTACTTTCCCTCTCTGATTAACTGATCAATCAAGAGATTTAGTTTGATGGTTCATCCCCAAACATAGCTGTGGTCATGTCTTCAATCCTATGTGCTACATTAGCCTTTTAGTAAGGGACCGATTTCTCTGATTGTTTTGGTTGAGCTGGCAGCACTTCCCTTTGTGACAGAAGGCTTTTCCAGTCTCAACTACAAGTCAAGCCTTCTTTTTCCAGATTCCAATGGAAAATTTCCGTGGAATTTCATGGTAGGAATTTGAGAGGCTGTTACTTCAAAGGTGTTTTCAGTATCTAAGTATTGTCTCCCGAACAAGGAGCTGAGTGGGGGTTTGTTTGTTTATTTGTTTTCTCCTGCAAAATTTTGCACTTAAAATTCAAAGGAATTCTTTGTATTTTTTATGGCTGCTGGATGCTTCCATAAAAACAGGGGGAAATAGAGAATAGAAATCTGATGCTCCATCATTTTGAAAGTGTGTTGGCTGCACATCAACTGTTCTGATTTGCTGGTAGTCCAGAGTCTGTTCAGAGGCAGTAATCCTTTACCAATTAGGTTTTACAAGGATGAGAGAGTTTGTGGTCAGGTATATAAATTAAAATTATAATATCTGGTAAAGGTCAGAGCCATGGAAAGCTCAAGGGAGTGTTGTTTATGGCTCAAAAGCAGTTTAAATACTGTGATTTAGTTTAACAGCTGTGATTCACAGAGGGTCATCAGAAGGAAAGGAAAAAAAGCAAGAAGTGCTAAATTTAAGGAGGTGTGACCATATGTCTTAATACTTGTGTAGAGGGTGGGATTAAGTTTACAGATACACGGGTGTGATTGGTAAAGAGAGATTTCAAATCTAGTATTGGAAATTATGTTGGTGTTGCTGCAAAAAGAGGGAAAAAACGTTATTTGAGATAAAAAGGCTGCTCACACAGTCAGTCTAATCCTGGTGCTTGAAGCTTTGTTCTCATCTCCTTTTGAGAGTCCTTGGTAATAGTTTAATTCAAAATGGGGGGGGGGGGGGGGGAAGTGCATGTTGTGAACTCTGGGCCTACAACTGCATTTCAGCTTTTTATGAAAACTGAAATGTTTATCCACACAGTTTGATAAACATAGTGTGGAATGTTGTGCACTAGTTTGTTTTGTACAGCATTTGACACTGTCTGTTTTTAGCAGCGCACACAGCAGGGAAAATAATCTTTTGATTGTAGCATATCACAGATTGCCATGTCAAAAAGAAATAGCAAGATCTGTCTTATTTCTTTAGCTATATTTTGAGAATTAATACAAACAGAGTAACTGCATGCTAGTTATTTTTAAAAATGGGCTACTTGGCATGAATATTACTATAAATGCACTATTTTATTTATTTATTTATTTATTTATTTATTTATTTATTTTTAGTAAGTAGAAGTGATCAAAAAATGCTGTTTGCATGTTTGATGCATTTGCTGATTTACACTCAGACAAGAGTGCCATCCTGGGAAAATGAACCATGTTGATTATGATTTATACCAGAGGAGTAAGATTATTAATACTGACTGCATCATTAGAAAACTCCACCACAAACTAACCCCAAAAACCCCTGAAAAAAATGCACTTTAAAATTTCTACTTGGATTTGAAAATTAATGACCAAGGAGGCTTATTTGGCTTGGTATAGAAAGCTGAAATAGATTTTTTTTTTTTCCATATCCCAATGTTTGATATTCTGCAGTTGTTCTACATTTGGACTTTCCTTTGAGGATTTTAAATAAGATTGCCAGTTAGACCCAAAGAAAACTGTGAATTGTCAAAAGAGGCTTTTTTTTTTCTTTTCTTGAAATAAATTATGTAGTTACATTTGTCTCTGTCAGATATGGGTCAAATCAAATGTTGCTGAATCTGTAACCATGATTCCAAGATTTTTATATTTTAAAATTCTCATTTGAGTGAAAAGTAGAGTATAATTATATTTACCACCATTATTCTTTAGGAAGAAATTTTTTACGGAGAGAGCAATCAGACACTGGAATGGGCTGCCCAGGGAGGTGGTGGATTCACCATCCCTGGAGGTTTTTAAGATGAGACTGGATGTGGCACTTAGTGCCATGGTCTAGTAACCATGGTGGTGTTGGATCAAGGGTTGGACTTGATGATCTTGGAGGTCTTTTCCAACCCAGTTGATTCCATGATTCTATTCTTTACAAACATGCATACACGTGTTATTTAAAGTCTTCAGTGATGATGTAGGTGAAGGGTTCCAGTGCACGCACAGCCAATTTGCAGATGACACCAAGCTGACTGGTGTGGTTGCCACACCTGAAGGATGGGGTACCATCCAGAGGAACCTGGACAAGCTCTAGAAGTGGGCCCATGGTAACCACGTTTAACAAGAAGTTTAACAAAACCAAATGCAAGTTACTGCACCTGGACCTGGGCAACCCCCAATACCAATACAGGCTGGGGGATGAACAGACCTAGAGCAGTCCTGCTGAGAAGGACTTGGAGGGGCTGGTGGATGAGAGGCTGGACATGACCCAGCAATGTTCTCTCACAGCCCATAAAGCCAATCATGTCCTGGGCTGCATCAAAAGCAGCATGAGTAGCAGGATGAGGGAGGTGATCTTGCCCCTCTACTCCACTCTGGTGAGACCCCACCTGGAGTGCTGCATCCAACTTTGGGGTCCTCAGCACAGGAAGGACATGGCTCTGTTGGAGCAAGTCCAGAGGAGACCACCAAGATGATTAGAGGGATGAAGCACCTCTCCGATGAGGAAAAGCTGAGAAAATTGGGTTTGCTCAGCCTGGAAAAGAGGCTTCAAAATGACGTAATTACAGCCTTCCAGTACCTGAAGGGAGCTTACAAGAAAGATTGACATTTTATAAGAGCATGTAGCGGCAGAACAAGGGAAAATGGCTTCAAACTGAGAGTAGCTTTAGTTTAGATATTAGGGAAAAATTCCTGACTATGAGGGTGGTGAGGCACTGGAAAAAGTTGCCCAGGGAAGTTGTGGATGTTCCTTTCCTCTAAGTGCTTAAGACCAGGTTGGATGAAGCTCTGAGCAACCTGGTCTAGTGAAAAGTGTCCCTGTCCATGGCAAGGGGGTTGGAACTAGATGATCTTTAAAGTTCCTTCCAACCCAAACCATCCTATGAATCTATGATTAGCACAGTGGGATAAGGGACAACACGAGCTGATTTGAAAGAGAGATTAAACTTAAAATTATTTCACAGAGAGCAAACAATAAAAGGCACAAAAATCCCCAGTGCTTCTTTCATTTGCAGTCGGTAAGAATGCTTACAGATTGACATCACCTGAAAGTGCATGTCTTTCCAGTAGAAGTTACCTGCCATATGAGAACTCTAAAAGTATTTGGGGAGAATACTACTGCAAACTCCCACTATGAGGTGACTGGATGTTAGCTTTTCCTGTGCTTCTGCTCGTGGATTGGTGATGTGTTTCCTGGGTGCACTCTATGAGAAGCCAAAATCTGCCTGGGCAGAAGAGACGAACATTGAAGTCTATCAGTCTTTACATAAGTTTTCTATGGATGCCCCTCAGACCTCCATCAAGAGTCTCTGAATCCCAGGGGTAGTGACATGACAGTGATAAGCTTGCATTGATCGCTTGACTGTGGCTCGAGGGAAAAGCAGTCCTCCTTACTTTGGCCTTTGCCCATGCTTTTTGGAAGTGGGACAGCATGAAGGTAGGGGGCATTTGTCATTCCCTACTCTTTCCTCCTGCTGACAGCGTGTGCGGGGATCAGGCTTTAATTAAGCGCCACAGGTCTCCCCAAATGTACAACTGTTCCTTAAATGCAAACCCACTTGCAAATACACCAGTCTGTCATGACTGTGTCTGTTGCTTTCTCCTTCTGACAATGTTGTGATGTGGAGCTGGGTTTACCTTCTGCTTCCTGCAGTCAAAACTGCTGCAGGTGGCAGATGCAAAGGCTTGGGATGGTTTCACCCTGGCATTCGTCCGCGCAGAGGTATGGGGAAACCTGAGGAGAATGTGCTGTGTTAGTGCTCTATACTAGTGAGACAACTACTGCAAGAAAACTACTAATAAATGTGGTGCTGTCTGTCTAAACCTGTCTTCTCTGCAGAGAAAGGGCGGGAAAAAACAAAAGCCTGCAATCTCAATAAGTTACCTTTATTCTAGGCAGGCAGCTTTCTGGTTTGAGTGATTCTAGTAAGAGTGGGCACAAAAAGCAGTGTTTGGCGGTGAGAACAGCAAAGTGTTAATTATCTATTCTTACTCAAAGCAGATTGTGCTGGATGGAATAGCTGCTTGTCCTTTGGCTTAAACCTGGGTCAGTATGGAAAATTAAGCCCAAATTTCATAGAAGTGTAAGCAGGCATTCAGATCCTGTGGGGGGAAAAGTTAGAAAGACTAAACCTTGCTATCTTGTGCAAGCCTAATAATGAGTTTGTGGGTTTCTGTGCAAACTCATGGTGTCTGGCATGACATGCTATTCTCAGTTAGTGTTTCAGAGACTCAAAATTCTTTTGAACTTTATTTTGGGAGCAGAAGCAGCACACATTGCCCCATCTTCAACTTCTGGCTATAGAAGAGGGAAAACAGAGGAGCTTTATGTGGGCACTTTTACACCTCTGTACTAGGTCTTCCTCTGCAAACCTAGCACTTCTCAAATTCATTACTTGACCTACCTGATGCTGAATGGTCTCAGAGCTGGGAGAAGTGCTCAAATATTCTGAGACTACTTTTATGCCACTTTTCATTTCATAGTCATTCCAAATACTGTAAGCACTTCTTGTGATCTGGACCAAGCTGTCTTTTCCAGCTCATTTTTCTCATTTTTAGTATATGCAAACTTATCTTCTTTGCATTGCCAGGGGAAATCCCCACTATAAATCAAAATTCCTTGGTGGCAGAATTTTCCAATCCATCTGTGGAAATACTAGGGGTTTGTTTGTGTTTTTCTTTCCTGGGAGTGAGTTGATATTCCTTGAGATACAGAAGACAGGCAGCAAATAATGCCTTTGCTTGGAAGGTGCAAGACACTCCTGGTTGCAGCTGTGTTGTATTTTTGAAAGGACCTGTTAAACTGTAGGAAATAGTGCTCTCTGCTCTTCTTCCTTGGCAAAAACAGATAAGATCACTGGAGATATTATAGGAGACATGGTTAATGAAGGAGCCTCGTGCTTGAAATTTACTGTGTAAACTTTTTTTTAAAATCAATGGTTACTTTTTTTTTTCATTAACTTTGTGTCAAACTCTGAAGAGACCAGCCACTGTGTGTGTGGGGAAACACAATGAAAACAAATTACTTTGCACATGCAAAAAGCCAAATTCTTGTTTGCCATTGATGACTTTTTTCCCCCAATTTTCTAGAACAACTTCTTATATAGACTTCCCCATGTGGCTTCACAAACTAGTAACTTTTTAATATATATTTAATTCAATACTTACAAAAACTTCATGATGGTCCCTACTTTCCTGTTTTTGCAGAATTCAAATGGGGAATATACATGTAGTTCCAATTTCCCTTCTAATTGCTTTCGGATGATTGTAATATCAGAAGGAAAGAAGGGTTAGCACTAGAACAAAATAAATAGAAAAAAAATTCCCCAGTAGGGGATATAGTAACATAAAAGTTGTGTTTAGATGACGCTGTTACAGCCTTGGGTGTGAACATTCTAGTCTTTCAAAGTTTCCTGGGAACCAGCAAAGCTTCCTGTGCTAGAAATGCAGCACAGCCAGAACAACTCTGGGTATTTCTTCTCTTTATCAATATTCCCCACTTCTTGATACCAGTCCCCAGCAGATATACAATTGGCACTAAATTAATGGTATCTTGGACTTCTAGGCTAATTTCCTTGTGTCTTTTGCTTGGTACATGTATGCAATACAATAACAAATAGGCAAGAGTTATTTCCTTCTCTTCAGCAAGGGGATGAGGTGCTGGTTTTGAAGAATGGAACAGAGACTTGTATGTTCAGGAACAACCCCCTTACTTTTCCTCAGTGAGTGAGATGCACTCTGAGGATAGAAAGAAGCTAGGAACCATCTCAAAAGACCGGACAGCTGGGCAGTATTTTTGGCAGGAGGTGGTAGATAAGACAGATAAATTGATTAAAAATTCTGTTTGCTGCTTATGTTTAAGGGCCCTTCTATGGTCCTAGCTTACAAGAGTTTGTAATGTCTGTCTGGTCAGGCTTGCTGAGGTGCTAGTCTATTCCTACAATATTTGCCTGCACAGGGTGTAGCACAGTAGTCCTGCTATGAAATCTAAATTTTGTATATTATTGCTTAAACTGACCACTGGAAACAAGGATAGAGTAGATAGAAAAGACAAAGAAAGAAACACTCTCTCATCCTCCCTGTCTGTTCTTCCAGATCTTTTTAGATAACCTGTGCAGATAAATGGCAGACCCTAATATGGTGCTTAATCAGATTTTATTGTTTTCATTTGCTTTTCACTTAAATTTGGTCCATCCCATCCATTTAAATAATGATTTGTCTGATTTTAAAATAGTAAATTCTCAGACATCTTGAACTCTTTTTAGCTGCTTCTTGGTTATTATGGTTGTTGGATCTTCCCTGTGGACGGGGAAAGCTATGAGCTAGTGGGAAATGCTTTCAGAATCCCAAAACATTCTGGTTTGGAAGGGACCCACAAGGATCGCTGAGACCAACTCTTAAGTGAATGGCCCATACAGGGACCTAATTCACAACCTTGGTGTTATTAGCACCAGGCTCTAACCAGCTGAGCTAATATCAGGTTGCTGTGGTTCCCTATTATATGATTCCTGTTATATGATTCATACTGTATAGTGTTTTGCTTATTGTTTTAAGGTATACAGAGATATATATGTATATATATGTAAAACTTCTAGAAGTTGGCCTAATGCGATAGACTTATTTCAAATTTAGGTAATAATGAACTGGTTATCTAATTAGAAAATAAGACCAACTAGAGATGGGTGAATCCATGTCTAAAATGATGTACTGCGCTTCAGTATAAACCCTTTTTTTTTAAATAGTTCAATGGGTATACACACACACATATATATAGAAAGAACCTTTTATAATCACAAAAGATGGTTAAACATTTCTCCTCATTTTTCCTCTCTTGTAAGAGTAACATGCATTAACTTCTTGGCATCATATTTCTCAAGCAGTTTCTACTTCCAGAAAATGATTTATTAACTAGAGTTCAGCTGCTTTTTCCTTTTGTTGCTGTTGACAAAAGGCATGTTTAAGCATGCTAAATGAGCTTAATGCAGTGGACAAAAATGATGGCTAAGAGTAGCAGAACTTGCTGCCAACACATATTTTTTCTTTGTAACATTTATAAGGAATAGTTAATCTGACCTCAAAGACAAGAAACATATGTTCCACCAGATAAGGTGCTAGAGATGAATGAATCTGTCTGCTATGGAGCATTTGTTGGAATAAGGGAGAAAATATAAAAAAAAAAAAAAAAAAAGTGGAGCATGAGGAAAGGAAGACTAAGACAGCCAAGTGCCAGAAGGAAAAAGTGAAGTAAATCTGGGAATTGACTAAAATAGTGGATTGAAAGAAGAGAAGGTAGAGTAGTGAGAGAGAGAAAGTAAAGAGGCAGGTCTGCTGGCAATCAGCCCTCCCTTTAGGGCTTCACTTATTGTTTTGCCCTAGGTACTAGTTCAGGATTTTGGCTTGTGCAGATTGAGTCTTCTAAAGAGTTGGGCTAAAAACAAGTAGTGCTACTTGAAGGGAATAGTTTTGTAATTGCATAATATTAGTAAACCATTCTCTTAATAGGATCTGCTGACCTCAGTAGTACATACAGATGCATGTACATTTTCCAAAGGGATTATTAATTTTCATTTCAGTCTAGTTCTAAATACACAGAAAGATAGAAAAATCAGCTGACTGGCTAGAAGCATCAGATAAAGTATAGGTTTTTACAAAGGAGGAAATTAAAAATAAGGGAAGCATAAACAGAAAAGAAAGAGGAGAAAATGAATCTGAAGCACAAATCTGTGTGACTGTGTAGAGGCAGCATTTCATATATAGGCTGCTAAATCCGGTCTCCTTCAAAGGCAGTGATAAAGATAAAGGAGTAAGATGATAGGGTTGATGGACTTGATATCTGGACATTGGGACCTGACCTGAATTTCAGCTTCTTTTAACAAACTGCTTAGAGACTTAATCTCTGTCATGTATTTTTGGTATGTTTCATGTGTCTCACGGTGGATTGGGGGAAGTATATTTGAACTTTATAGACACAAGGAAAATTTTTCCTTTTGTCTCTACATTTTAACCGTTTTCCCTGTATTTACTATTATTGTGAACATTCAGTATTTTTAATGCATTCTATTATGGCTCTTTGTTTTCTCTCCAAATGGCAAATTTTGGTTACCATTAGCTTGTAAATATGATTTGTTGGATTATTTTAAAATATCGCAGCTACAGGCTGAGTTTTGGTGATTGCTCTTGTTAAAAAACTTATTTGCAAAAATAAATATTTGTTAAAAATAACTAAAATTAATGAAGAGCTGAAATTGAATGTGCAATTTTGTATTTGTACTTTAAAAAAAAAATCCTGATGGATATTTGTATCTTTATCCTGTTGCTCAGCTTTTGAGTGAAAGCTGTGGCCACATGTGATCCCTCCCTCACCTGTATAAGAGATAGGAGTGTAACAGTGCATATGAGTGATTTTTCCTCTGTGTCACAAGACATGATGCTGTCGCTAACAGTGGCAGTGCACATCTCCCCAGGGTCCTGAGAGTTTTTTTCCCTTCAATAATTCTACTAATAATGTAGTACCTTTTGGGAGCTAACATTTCATCCCTAACACAAAGGTAAGAAATCAAACGATTAAGTATAAATATAAATTTAATTTTAAAGTAGTGTGCAGGTAATACTGAAATCATCAGTGCTGTTCAGATAATTAAGCTTTTAAGTACTTCACCTGTGGTAGGAAGTAAAGCAAATAAAATAGGCTTTTGGTCTACCTAGAAGAGAGCTGCGTAACTTCCATGAAATTGAATCAAAACCTTGTTTTTAAAGTAAGCTGGTGAACAATTCCTGAACAGGAATCTGTGAGTGAAGAGAAGGGCACTGCACCATAACTGAAATAGTGGGCTCTCTAGCCCACCCTGGCTGGCTGTGAGTCATCTGCAAATTATGGTCAGTGTGATATTAACAAAAAAATCAATTAAAGCAAAAGAGCAACAAGGCAATAAAAAGAATTTCTTGATATCAGCAATGAGCTTGGCCAGTCCCTGAGGATACTGTAGCCTGAGGCTAAGCCAGAATTAAATGTTTTCATGTTTAATAGATTTTCTTTTTCCTTATTTTCTACTAGAAATGCTCTCATGGCATGTAGTTGGCAGCTGTGACTGGACTGTGGTTAAACAAACTGACATTTAAGGAGAAGAAAAATTGCCCTGTAAGGTAGTCACAAGCAGTCAGGCTCACTGACAGGCAGATGTCACTATAAAACCTCTCACTCAGTGATTGGCATCAGCAGCTAAACTGCCCAAAGCCAATTGATAAGTGAGAAGGACTAGATAGCAATGTCTGCCTACCAGTACAAGACTGCCTGGTCAGGGCAATTCAAGCTGACTGCATGTTTCAGCACTATCTAGGGAGGATAAGAGAAGAGACATGTGCTGATGCTAATGATTAACTTTTGCCTATTTTTTTTAATGAAAAAAATTGATGTTGGTAATTAGGGCATTAGAAGATCAGGAAACCCCCATTCTTGAGACTGGTACTTGATATGTTAGGAATTTGAAGAATAGGTATGACACACACAGTATTTCTTGCAAATTCAAATTTGCATTTAGCTATGAAAATAGCAGCAAATACTACAACATGTAATGTGCCAGAACTTCAGGCTGATCTTAATGTAACTAAAACTTTTTCTATTTGTGGTTATTGGCAAGCATGATTCTTGTTAAATTGCAAATATATGTACCACATTGTGTCTGCAGACAATTACTCTGGCATCCCAGTGACAGCATTTTCTGTGTCAAAAAGCTTCTTGTTCAAAAACAGGAACTAAATTTAGTAAAATCTGGGTCAACATGTAAAATATAGCTTAGCTGACATGAATGTTCCGCTATTTGATTTCTCTTTTGTGTGTTTGCGGGGGGCTGCAACATTTTATATGTGTCCGGCTGTTGCTATTTGTGTTATGGGATAGATGGAAATAATAATAGGAAAATAAAAGCAGTAAGTTGTTCTAAATTGATTTGGCACTGCTAGCTCAAAGTATTTGTGCCTTTTCTTTGCTAAATTGTTTACACAGCCATCTCAGATTTGTTAAATCATGCACTATGGCAGAAGTGGCATTGGCTGAGATACCACTGACTGAAGCTCCCATGACTCCTGAGATCTGTAGTCGCAGTGTATGAATGTAGGAGGGCACTTTTTACAAGGTAGATCATCTTGCTTTGAATAGCTTCTTCACTAGTTTGGAGTGAAGAAGCAATGAGGATGTCTCCAACAGTGCTGCATCCCAAATTGTCTCTGCTCTCCCTGCCAGTATTAATGTATGTATTGCAGAAATTTATGTGTATACTTATTTTCATAGTTATGCATTGTTGTGAACTAAAATTATTTTATTGTTTTTAAGGGAAAGGTAAGCAACTGTCTCTTTCTCTGCTTTCCTGCTTTGGAAAATGAGAACACATCTGATAGAAATGTCTTGGACCAGTCCTTAGGAACATGAATCTTCCCTTTGAGGAAAGGCTTGGTTTGCTTGCACAGTTTTCAGTACAGTAAAAGAGAGAAAGAGACCTGCTGGCCTTGCTGTACCCCTTCATTAAGTATAGAAGGTCTGTCTAAACTTTTAGTAGACCTTCAGTAGACAATTTAGTCACTGATTTGTCCCCAGTCTGTTGTTTGGGTGTTGTTGTTTTTTTTTTCTTTTACATGTCTTTGGGTTTTTGGTTTTTGTGGACAACATGACCTTTCTTGAAAATAAGACACCCCCCCTCAATATAGCAACTCAGATAAGCCTGTTTTCTTTTGCTTTGTGGTTTTTTATTTATTTATTTATTTCTCCCTCCTCCCAATTTCCCAGCTGGCAGACCTGGCATGGTGACATGATGTGTCAGGTTGCATCAGTCATGTTGTCTTCGGTGACATCCTGGCTCAGAAGGAGATGTGACTGATGAGAGGTGATAGTGTCACATCACAACTGAGGCCTCAGCTGGAGAAGTCTGAGCAATTTTCTCAACCATCATTAAAAGGGACATGGGATTGAGACCTGAGCTCTGCCTTACATCCCTTCCTTGCTCTCCAGTCCCTTTCCCACAGCATATTTTGCTAGCTGGGTCACCTCTGTTAGCCTGGATCAAGAGTCGTAGCTGAACAAGTTTTGAAGGCATGTGGAAAGGAGCTTTATGACATCTGTACCGGTGGCATAAATCTGTGGGCAACTGTAGTTACCCTGAGTCTGATGAACTTTGTCGCCACGCCCTCAGCATTGTCCTAACTAATTACAGCCATCATGTTGTGAGCTATTCCTTACAATCAGGGAGATGAATTAAAAAGCTCACAAGCTTCCCTCGGGCACTGTCAGAGGTCCGCAGCTCGCTAATGTCACTAAATAACAACAGGCAGTTCCGGCTCCTTCCTGTATTAACGGAGCAGAAGTAAGTGTTGCAGAGCTGGAAAAGTGAAGGTCTGAAACAGTGATAGCCCTTGTTAACTTTCCAGTTATAGCTAAAACAAATAGCTGAGATTCCCTCGCTGTCTGCAATATCTCTTTGTGCTCCCCTGCAGCAGCTGTAGGAAGTGCTCTCGCTACAGCATATCACAGATACATTTTCTATAAAAGGGTGTCAGTAGGGCTCTGAGCAAGGCTAGGCAAGATGGGTTTCACCACTTAAATGTTTTACCTTTTCAGATGAGTGGTTGCTTTCCAAACTATGTTTTTCAGCTGATTGACAGCAATACAGTGTTCATTGGTGAGTTGCCTATGTTGAAAAAAACATTATTCTGCAAATCATGTAATAAAGCTGTGAATTTTTTTTTCCTGGTATATGATTGGCAAATAAGACAATTTTGAGAATAGGAAGGCAGCATAATACTTGTTAGTCCTAGGAGAAACTGGATGAATCACTAGTTATCTATTCCTGAATCTTGACCCTGGCTGAAAATTCTTACCACCCTCAACTTCAAACACAGCTTTTAACTTGGATTTTCCTTTAACCTGACATCTATTTTTTCCTTTCTTTTCAGCTCCTTCATTTATGCCTATGAAGGAAAATACTTCTCATTTTCTGCCTCTTTCTTTGTTTTGATGCTTTTCTGGGCCATGTTTTTTCAATCTAAATTTTTTTTACTCTTCTCTCATACCTTTTTGTTTAACCTTCATGAAATAGGTTCTTCCTCTCTTATGACCATTATATTCTTCCTTGATATCACTGCTAACTTTTTCCGTCTCCAACTCTGCTCCTTCACCTCTCCTGCCCCATCTTTCTTCAGCCCTCACTAGTTTTTGTTTGTATTCTGGAAGGAGTCAAGCTGTCTTTTTTTTTTTGGCACGTGTTTTCCAAATACCTCCCCATTTTTGCAAAAGAAAGTCAGCCTTTGCTTCTGCCTTAGCTCTTACTGGCTACTGAACTATTCACAGGACGGAGAGTCAGAGAGAGGTGTTTCCTTAAGAAAAGACTCACAGAAGCTGGTGGATCTCTGATACCCACTAGGCTGGTTTAACTGTCATGAAGATGGATTTACTGAATTACACTGTCAAATTATTACAGCTGATAAAGACTTCATAGCCCAGGAGCTCTTCTAAACAGTACTTGCTGTGATGAGTGGTGCTGATTTTGACATTTTCTCTTAGACTAACCCTGGGATGCACTTTGGCATTGAGAGTTTCCATGTAGGAATCTACCTGACATGAATGGGTTTGCTGTACTTGCATGGGCAAGCAAACTGAAGCAAGGGTGTTTGTCCATCTTTTAAGAAAATGAAGGGAAAGGTCTATATGTTTTTTGATGTTGCTCTTTCCTCATCTCTAAGTGTTGTTTCTCGTTTTTCCAGGACTTTGACAATTTGTTTTCCTGGGAAAACATGCTTTGTAGCTTCCTGGGCACTGCAGAGTCTCAGAGCTTACTGGGCGGAGCAATGGAAAACATACCAGACTATTCAAGTGCTGATTTTTTTATTTTGTCCCGATTTTCTGTATCCCAACATATCCATGAGCCTGTATTACAGATACTGCCAGGCTCCACTGTTGAGACGTGGCTTGTCTTTGGTCTCTTCTCTGGGAAATATACCAGGAAGATGGGCAAGGGTGGGACACGGGGCAGTCCTGAGGCTTGCCGGGGAGCAGATCTGGTAGCGCTATGCAGTAGGCAAGGAGGTTGGACAGCAAGGGTCCATACAGAGGATATCAGTCTCTCTCTCCAGTCTCCAGCTTCTGTTTTCTGCTCGACTGCACTCTCCGCCTTCCTACTGCCCCTCTGGGAATTGCCCTCTTATTACCACAATTACAATCTGTACACATTTCATTAAACTAATATCGCTTCGCGCAGACTTTCTCCACCGAAGTGCACAGCTGGAGGCCCATTTCTTTTCCTCAGCTTAAACACTTTGACAGGTTAAGAAAGCTATTATGGCTGAATAACAGGTGTTGCAAAACAATGTGCATTTGATGTTTAAATGAGAGAGCTTCTTTATTGACTGCCTTTATTGCATCGAAGACTCTCCTTTTTCAAGATGACTGGATTTTTATTGGTTTTACTGCTTTTTAAAGTGTATTCTGTTGTTTCAGAATAGGTCCGGAGTGACTGTCTGCAGTTATTTGTTATTCTGATGTCTTTTTTTATTTGCACTTTTTTGCCTTCTTATCCAGGTGAAGGATACTGGTGCTAAATAGAAAAATTTTATTTTGTCTCTGTCTAGTGCCAGTATTAAGTGCATCTTGTTCCTGGGCAGCTCCCGGTGGAGCTATAAGACATTCTGCTCCATTACTTTGTCTTTGCTTATTATTCCTAAGCAGAATTGATTCACTACCCACCTATGTATATAGGAGCATCTAATTATATGTATCTAAAATATATGTGGAAGTTTACATATTTAAGTTATAGCTGGGCTTTAGAATGGTTTGCAGAAATTTTCAGAATGTTGCAGGAGATTTGGGCATACGCTGAACTTCCAGTGGCCCAAGTCAATCACATTTGTTTGGGAATCTCATTGTTTGTGATTACTCGGTGGTGCTATACAATATGATTCATATAGTGTGTTCACAGATGATCTAAGAGGTAGCATGGCCCTGTAAAAGGAGTCTGTGATAATCAGGAATTCAATGCAATGTGTCATTTAATTAAAACAAAACCAATATATTATAACCAAAAGAAATACTACAAAGATAGAGGATGAAAAGTAAGATTTCTAGACGTTAAAAATAAAAGTACTCTCCAAGAAAAATAAATTAATTCCTAAATAATCTCCCCATCTTCCCTCTCCATACCTCCCACCTGGTACTCTGGCTGGATTTTAGTAAAGCTTTCTGCAAGCAGAAGGGTGCTTGCTTTCTAACTCCCACAAGCAGATTTTGCCTAATGCAAGCAGTTTTAAGAATGATCAGGGCAGAAGAAAATATACCTATGTGTAATAGTAGAGTAAGGACATCATGGTTATGGCCTCATATTTCTTTTCTGTCCTACTACATATTTTGTCTTCCAAAATTGTGAAAGAAGAAATTAATAGCATGGCATTTTAGCAGCCAGAAGTTCAAAGGGGCTAAAATCTTACATTGGGAAGGAGGACAAAATCAGTTCAAGATACCTTCATGAATATGAAATCTTTTCCCTGACTGTAATTCCTGCCACAAATTAGGCACTGATGCAAGGTCTGGCACACTGAGAAGGGAGGGAGGTTGTCTGCCAGTTTTGAGGGAACTGGGGGCAGTACTGGGGAAATCTCACAGGAGGTCGAGATAGCTGGGCTTATTACACTATTTTTTCTTACATGACTGATGTGAATGCCACATGAATTATGTGCAACACCAAACCGAAAGTAGAAGGAAAATTGTGTGTAGATGAAGAAGAAGGTGGGAAAGCAACTAGCTGTCACCACCACCATATATTTTTCACAATAGGCAATAAATTACTCCTGTGAGCCTCTGGAAAATTACCTGTAATAGAGGAATTAGCTGTTTCTCGTTATTATTTTGATCTTGGGTATGTTTAAATTCCTGACAATGCTGAAGAAAAGTGAAATGCTAATTACTACATATTTTTTTTCTATAAATTACTCTGTCCATAACTGAAGAAATCTGTTGGGATGTTGTCAAGAGAAAATTAGGCTGTTTCTTTAGTTGTCTCTTTTCTTTTCCCATGTTTCACAAGTCAATTTGTGAATATTAGGTTTCAGCTGTTGTCAGCCTGCATGTTGAAGAGATTATATCTCAATGCATGTGTAGTTGTCTTCAGTACACCTGACGTATAACCTAGTCCCTACAGTGTACATTAACAAAACGGAAAATTTTTGGATACCTAAAGGAATTGTCCTGAACACGTCACAACTTATCTAGATTGATAATGGTTCTTCTCCCCTTCTCAATAAAACCTAAAAAACTTTTTCCTCTGAGCTAAAGTCGTATTTACTATTTAGCTGTTCTTGCCTTCTGAAAATATAAACTCCTTCTGCAGTTGTTGGCTGTTCATTCTGTTTATTCCGTACTTGAAAGGGCAAGAGACAGGATCAAGATACACTCAGGAGGCTAGCGAGTTTCCAGCTACTCCTTCCTCTTTCAACTTGTCTTTTTTTTCAATGTAACTTCAAGACAATCAGGGGAGATGCTCAGGCCAAAGCAGAGGACCTGGCTCTTCAGTGGAAGGGTGCCTGGATTCACATGCGAAGGGGAGTTGAATGGAGATGAGGCAGTGAGAATGGAGAGGGTGACTGCATGCTGGTGGAGAGACAGCAATATATGGGAAGGAGAGAAGGTAGCGTGTGTATGTGTGTGTGTGTATTGCAAACTGCAAAGAGAAAGAGGGGTAGAGTGACCAAAAATCAGGAGACAGGCTCTGGCTATTGAAAAAGGCAAGGAAAAAGGCAAAAAGGCATTAGAATTAAAGTAGTAGCTAATAAAGAAAAAAAATAGAGAGGGAGGGAAGGATATGTTAATCTGTATGGGGAACAAAGGAGAGACAAAGGAACAGGAATAGAACAAATTGAATGAAGGTAATGAATTACGAAAGGTATGTTGTAATTCGGCTTTGGTTTGCATTTATTTGTCTCATGGCTGACTGCAAAGAACAAATTATAGTAGAAGAGATGAGTGGAGTGTTAGAAACAAAACGAGGATAAGAAAATCTGAATACTGTAAAGGTGTACTTGTAAATAAAACATAAAACATCAAACTGGCTCAGTAGGAGCTTCGGGGAAGGTAAAGAAATGGTAGTTCCCAAATTACCTTTCAAAAAGTCTTTGTTTCTATGTTTTCTTAAAAACACTTAGGCTGCTATTTTTCTTCAATTTCCTCCACTTCATCATCAGTTTTGGTTCTGCTACAGGTCTGAGATCTCTTGACCACTAGCAGTTTTCCTCTTTTGAAAAACACTTCCCAACTTGGATTACAGCCACCTGCACTTTGACTTTTGTCTCCAGCAGCTTCTGGGAGGTCCGGAAATCGCTCTTCTTGTTGACACACTTCTCAGTGTAAAAGAGCCTTCTCTGTGGCTTACATTTCATTTATTTACACTTATTCCCTTTGTTAATCCCCTTGTCTCTGACCATGTCACTCCCACATGTCTCATCAGGTACCTTTTGGCTTTTGCTGTTTGCTGTGAGAAAGCGAATTGTGGTCGGGCGGTGGGTACCTGCACCTCTGCCCCTTTAAAATGCTGTTTCTGTGAGTTGGCTGCACTTGCCATGACCCAGAGGTACTTGCCCTGTTTTTTGGCTTGTATTGTTTTCTGTCCTAGAGAGTGATGCCTGTGACTTGGGAAGGTCTGGAAGCAGGTTGCTTGTCTTGCGGCTGACAGGATAACAGGAGCGTGAGGGCAAGTGGGCTTCGGGCTACTTGCAGTTGACAAGGGCAGGGGTGGGTGCAATGAATCAGTCAATGTTTCTGTGCCAGGGAGCAGAGCCTCAGAATTTCCTCTGCTTGTACCTGTGAGCAACACAAGGCTATTTGCAGGTACAGCCATAGGTAAACTTCAGGTAAAGCACACAGTGGCCCAGGCTGTTCTTTTGAGCTGACCCCGTTGATTTGACAACATATATCCAAATAGGGACTCCAATATCCAGGCTGATACATAAATTGTTAAAAGTAACCACCATTATATGCAGACTGTGTAACTCTGAACTCTGTATCCTGGTATAAATAAGGTGCACAGCTGAGGTATGGGAAAGAAGAATCAGGCCTTGAACTGACTGAGCTGGGAAAAGGAAATCCATGGATTCATCAGTGGGAATTTTTGTGTCAGCACCCAGTGATAGGTGCCCCCAAAAGTAATGCTTTTTATCATTACAATGCTGTCCAAAACAAGGATTTGCAGATAGCCTCAGCTGCTACTATGTAGAAATTAAATGTCTTGGGATCTTTCATAATCATTCCAGTCAAGGCTTAGAAAAAAATTATTGTTCATAAAAAGAATCTCCTACGGGCTTTCAACCCTAACAAGCTTGTTTATGGAATTATAAATTTATAAGCATCATAAAATTATAATGGAAAATCAGTAAAAATACTTAGAACTGTTTTTTACCTTGTTTGCAAGATTATTTCCATAAAAGAGAGAAAACATGTTTCTGTGGAGCTTTGCTAGGCATGTAGAGCCCTCATGTATCTCTAGGCTGAGATCAGGATAACTGAGGAATAGAGAAGTGAATACTAAGAATTTCAGTTAAGGGTTTATGTATTCTTTACCCTCTCATTTCAAACAAAATTTAGTAGCAGTTGCATGCAGTTTTGGACACTGAAGTTTAAAATAGCTTCTTAAACAGAGGAAAGCTGAGTGCTGTGGAGCAAATTTTTCTCAAATCAGGCTGTAAAATCTTTAATTGTGAATGAAATACATCAATATAATGTGCTGACCTCTTTAGATTCATTCCTTGGAACATAATTATTATGCAGATGTTTCTTCCTGTTAATATAAAGATATGCGCGGGCACGTGTCAGTGTATTTCTGTGTAGACAAGGAAAACCCAGGTTTTTTTGGAGCTGATCTTGGGCATATTGCCATTTTGTTTTACATGAAGCTTGCTATTCAGAAGCTGTAAGGGAAGATTCTCTTGGACCACAGGTAGTTTGTGTAAGTTTGGAAATTTCATGCGAAAGAGCCTTTAAATTAAACTTAAACATGCTGGGAGATGAACAATACCCAGAACTGCAGTCACCAACTCTCATCTTTCTTTGTGAATCACCATCTCAGCAGTGCACAGTCATCCTTTTGTATTCATTTTTGTCTTTTGCCTCTGTCTAGTTTCAAAATGTGCATTATCCCACATGCTAAGCATCATTCTCAGTTAAAAGAGAAGAAGAATTGCTGCTGACAGAACTCAAGAAAATATATTTTAAGGTTCAGGTAACGGTTCTGAAAAAGTTCTGGAGAATGGAAATTCTTTAAATTGTCTAAAATATTCACTGGAATAGAATTTAGGATTTTGGCTGTAGATGATTGTCAGGAAGAAATAGAAGTGCTATAAAAGTCACCTGCTTTTTCTAACACTATTTGACATTTATGAAAGGACAAATGAGCTTTGTGGTGAAACTACAGAACTGTACTTTAGTATTCCAAGTTTTTGGCTCTCCTGCAAACTTCCAGTGGAACTTTATAAATGGCTTTAATCTATTTTTTTCTCCTTTATTAATCTCTACCTGCTTCTGTTATCAAACTGTAAAATGGGGGTAAAGTTACTCATATGACACTTACATACCTCTTATGGGCTACAAGCTTTTAAAATGGGCATTTCCTTTGAATTTCTTGATGCAGTCCTTGGGTATTAGATACAAGTTAGATTTTTGGCACTGAAACAATAATGAAATATTTTCTTAGATTTGTTTAGTTAAATAGACCAATAACATCTGAATACCACCAAATGCCAAGATGTGTGCATTTCAGGAAAGGAATATATTAGAGGAAACTGCAGTTTTAATACAAATTTAAATAAAAATCAAACAGTCTATACATTAAATGGTAAGGAAAACATCAAGCTCTGCCTTTTATTATTGTAAGATTGAACACCCCTGATGATAAATTACACATAATGAATTTGTCAGGAAATTAAAGTGCTGAATAGTGGACATCAAAGTGCTATCAGAAAAATCTTCTGTCCAGTGGGAGCATTGGCACTAGTGAAAGGATACCTGTGATAATATATAACTTTAATTGGAGTGTGTCATGACAGTCTGACCAGAGGCCAATGAAAAAAGCCTAGGAAAAAAATAATATGAAAGGAAGGCAAGGTAATGACTTTTTTTTCCTTTTTTTTTTTTTTTTTTTAGAATACAACAGTGCAGTATCTTCTATGATCAGTACAAGGTCCTCTGATGAGGAGCTCAGTAAAAGTGGAGAATAAGTGCAGTGCTACCACTGAAGAGGATGTAGAAAAGGGCTGCCATAGGATTCCTTTTTGAGAAATCTTCTGTTAAACCTTTGGTGTAATGGGTGATGGTGCAAAAGGGTGCACAAAACATTAATACCAAGGCATGAGTTAAAATCTCCTTGTGAAATCACAGTCTTAAGGAAACAAAACAACACCCTGTATAACCACTTCTGGGTTCTGATGGTCTTTAGTCCATAGAGAGGGGACCTGAGGTGTAAAGCATCAGCCTCAGCTATTATTCAAACTTGCATGAAGAAGCCTCTGGGGCTGAGTCGCCCACCTCAAGCCTAATCTTGTAGGAAGGTTCAGTGAGAAAATTTTTCAGAGCTTTTTCCACATTTTTTTTCACTCCCATGCAGAAACCACAAGCAACTTCCACCTTCTTTCTCTTTTGCAGACTTTTCAGTCTGCTCACAGATAAGACCCCAAATCCACCTGATGAGTTGAACTTGAATTCAGAACAGATTTTCTTCTGGTCTGCTTTTTGTGGGCATACATCATTCCTGATGGATATCACTTGGTCAGAAACTGCACAAGAACAAAGAAAAGCAATTTTGTTGTCTTCTGCTTTCACAGTGTAAACTAACATCTTCGGCAAAAAGCTATGTCTGTGGTGTACTGTGTGTGAATATAATCACTTTATTATATGCTCTGCACTGTAAAGTTCTGCAACTCATATCCTGTTCACCAAAATATGTACTCCTGTTGATTCAAAATCTTGTCCTTCATTGTTTGTTATGTTGGACCAGGATCAAGTTTGGTGTCTGTAAGATGAACGTAACTTACTTAAAAAAGAGCCCTGCTCTATCAGTTATTGTGTGAGTGTTGTCTGTTGTTTCTGGTGAGGGTACTTGGCTCTGTTCCAGGTTAGGGAAATGAACATATACTTTACTGTATTGAGAGCTTGTTGAACTAAAGTAATTTTAATAATCTCAACCAAATCAGATGTTCCGGAGCACCAGGAAATGTATTAGAAGTTGTAATATGGAAAGCTTCTAGTATTTGGGTACTTTTCCAACATAAAAATGTGTAATTTTGGTAGTTCCAATATTTTTAATTGATGTCTTAATTTTGTTTTGAGCCTTGACATTAGGCAAACATTAGAGTCGCTTAAAGCATCATACTACAAGGAGAAGTAATTGAAACAAGGAAAGCCAAACAACAGTAATAATAATAAAGTTTAAATTATTGATAAAAACTCATTAAAAATCTTCAGATACACTTCTGTGTTGATTAACACTGTATCTTTTTTGAAGCAACATCTGAAGAAAATTTGAGAATTTGGCCCTAGGGCTTGAAAACATGTCTTTTACAGGGTCAGCTTCCTCCTTTAAAAGTGCATGCATTATGTGTATTGTTTAGGAAAAAATCAGTGTTAAAGACAAGGGAAAAGAAATTGAAAGCATAGTTTCAGACTCCTGCCTTACAGAGGAGGGAGGCAGAATGTGTGGGAGTCTACTGTCTTGTACTCTGCCAAAATGGATCCTTTTCTGTAAGAGAGTATCTAGTCTTTCTCATCAAGCTCCCAGCTGCTTGGGGATATGTTCTCTTGGCTCCTTGTAAGCTTCCTCCAGTGAGGGTGCCATTACCTCTTAGACGACTCACATCTCACAGTCAAATTCTGTATGATTATATAGATATATATACCTGTGTATATATTTTAAATTTTCAAAGTTGAATGGGGGCTCTTTCCCCTTGACATTAATTTCTCCTTACCAGTGTCTAACATTAATCTCTGAGTTTCTGATAATATTGTCTGTTCTGTGCTGTTAGCCATGGTTGTTTCTAGCTTTTAACAGTTGTTTATTGTGAAGAAGTAACTCCTTGAACACATGTGCTGTTGACTCTTCTGTCGCACTGGCAAGGACATATTGAGCAGTCCAATCTTTTCCAAAGTTCAGAAGGAAAAAGCAAAGAAGGCAGTCAGCCCAGTGGAAATCTCAAGGTAGAAAAGCTTATGTTGTACCTATGCTTGCCTATAGCCACTTCACAATTTTCTGTGGGTTGTGGTTTGGGTATGAGTATTGTGCTGTGGAGAAACACTGAGGATGTGGTCCTGGATTTCTACACTTGCACTGAATTCCTCAAGTTATGAATCACTTTGGCTTCATTTCAAAAGCTCTTTAAGAACAAAAAGGATATCCCTTCCACTAAATACAAAGCACTGCAAAAGTCATCCTTAGAATCATTCAATGTAATGAGAAAAGCAAACTAGAGCTGCACAAGAGTTTGTGCTCTTGGTGAAGCTGGTGGGAGAGGTGTGGAGAATGAAGGGACTGTGTACACCCAACTGCAGCCTTTCCTACCTCCTCCTCAGATAGCACGTGGCAGGTCACCCTTGGTGGCCATGAGCCCTCTGCCACAGCAATTATTTTAAAATGATTGTTTCACTTGCACCAAACACTGTGGCGCAAGTTCAAGTCCCTTGTCAGTGCCACATTCAATTAGAAGGACACAGATGAGGCACTCAGGGGGCCCACAGTGCCCTGTCTGATCTCATCACTCAGCAGAGAGCAACCTCAGGGCTGACCCTGCTGTCAGGTGGCCCAAACACGTTTCCCATCCCAGAGTGGCTCGGTGCCCCGTCCCTTTGCCAGGGTGGCGTATGGCAGCGCGGCGAGGGGTGGCTGTGGCGGGGCTGGCAGCTGGCCGGAGCGTGGGGGGCAGGTGGTGCCAGCCTGGTTGCAGTTGGGGTGGCAGCGAGCTACGACTGCCTTGACAGGCCTGCAGATGTCATTTTCCACTCTACTGGTTACAGCATGTGACAGACACCTAGCACTGTTGCACAGCCAGGCACGGCTTTAGGAGCGGGTGCGACAGCCTGAGGACTTGTCTAAAATTGGTTCTCGTGCAGAAAACCATTCGTTGAGGACCGTATGTGTGTGTACAGACAGGACCTGCCCTTCCTGAACCTTTCAGCTTTCCTGCTTATCGTTTCTTGTTTCTTCTTGTTTTTGTTATTTTGTTTTCCTTTTTCTTTTCCCTGCCAATTAGATCTCGCTTACTCAAAACTCATCTCAGAAAGTGGCCGTGTGAGCCAAAATGCCTCCTGCTGATACACACAGTGGGCTAACACTTGTGAGCTGAGCTCTCTCCTGTGATTGTTGTTTCAGATTGGTGTAGAAAATTTGAAAGTGACTGGTTAACACCGTGTCAAGTTAGGGGACATTATGATGACTTAGATGGGGTGAATGTGACAGTTATTTGAGAAATTAGTTTGTCAACAAACTGAAATTTAGACCAGAAATAGACACATGAGTAATTCTTTAAAAGATTGTCATAAGAAGTGAAAGGAGCAGAAAAAAACCTGATAGCAAACATTCACAGGATGACAGAATTGTTGATAAGAAGAAGTTTCTTAGTTTTTTAAACTTTGAAGAGTTGAAAATGGGGTTAAGATGTGTATTTTTGGCTATATACTTCAAGTCATTGGGTTGACTGGGATGAGTGCCATGACACCTATTACTGTTACATGGCACATTCATCAGATTAAATTCAGGAAAATCATGGAAAGTTGGCTTCTTTTTTTTGGTCTGGTTGGTTGGTTGGTTTTTTGGGGTTTTTTTGGGGGGTTTTTTTGTGGCTTTTTGTGGGTTTTTTTTTGGTTTTGTTTTTGTTTTGTTTTTTTTTTGTTTGTTTGTTTTTCAAATCTGCAAAAAAAAACTAAACCAAAACAAAACCCCAAAGCAACATAAACAAAAAACCAACAAAACCCACAAAACCCCAAATATGTAAAAACAAAACAAAAGGTACTGCTATCTGAATCTAACAGAAAGAACAGGGACATTTCCATTAATAAAGAGATGTGCAGTGCTTTTTTTCTTTTCTTTTTTTTTGGTAATAGATGATTTGTAATTATATCTGTGGTCACTGTTGGGAAGGTAAAATGAACACACTGCAATTTATTACTAGAGGTAGCAACTGAGATTTAGATTGTATTTCAGATGTCTAACCTGTGCCAGTAGCTTACCAATATCAACATTATTAGTGGAACGGAGCATTGTAGCACCTGCCTATCAAATGTGCATATTTTATTGTCTTCACATCATTTTAGAATATTCTTAGCTTTGATTATTATGCTATAAAGCTTTCTGAGAGCCACAAATGAAACCCTTTTTGAAGTATTTTAAAAAGCTGCACAGTACCTGGTCAATCACATAAAAAATGTCCACGAAGGGGCAATTCTTCAATACTCAGCCAATGTTCAGCAGAATTTATTGTATTAATGATTTTTAATTAAATGAACTTGCAATTTCCTGTGTATGTACAGTGAACAACAAGAGTAGCAATCCTTTTTTAGAATAAACTCTTATTGGAAAATTGTATACGATAAAATATGGGGAGCTATTCTCCAAAAGGAAAATTCAGAAAATTTAACTGGCTTGGATATATATTTCACAGAATCACAGATTCACAAAATATGCCCCATTGGAAGGGACCCACGAGGATCACCAAAGTCCAACTCCTGACCTTGCACAAGGCAGCCCCCAGAATCACACCATGTGCCTGAAACCATTGTCCAAACACTTCTTGAACTCTGTCAGGCTTGGTGCTGTGACCACTTCCCTGGGAAGCCTGTTCCAGTGCCCAACCACCCTCTGGGTGAAGAAACTTTTCCAAATACCCAACCAAAACCTCCCCTGATACATCTTCAGACCATTCCCTCGGATCCTGTCACTGGTCACCAGAGAGAAGGGATCAGTACCTGCCCCTCCTCTTCCTCTCGCAAGGAAGTTGGAGACTGCAATGAGGTCTCCCTTCAGTCCTCTCCAGGATGAACAGACTAAACACCCTCAGTTGCTCCTCGCACAGCTTCCCCTCAAGGCCCTTTGCCATCTTCATTGCCCTCCTTTGGATGCTCTCTAATGGCTTAATATCTTTCTTATATTGTGGTGCCCAAAACTGCACACAATATTCAAGGTGAGGCTGCACCAGTGCAGAGCGGAGTGGGAAAATCCCCTCCCTCAACCAGCTGATGATGCTTTGCCTGATGCCCCCCAGGACACGATGGTACGAACATCCAGAGTTGCCCCATCCCAGGTGCAGAATCTGGCACTTCCCCTTGTTGAACTTCATATGGCTGCTGACTGCCCAGTCCTCTAATTTGTCAATGTCTCTCTGCAGGGCCTCCCTGCCTTTGAGGGAGTCAACAGCTCCTCCCAGTTTTGTGTCATCTGCAAACTTCTTTAGTATCCCTTCCAGTCCTATGTCCAAGTTGTATTTTATAACATGAAACCATAAACCACTTATTAGTGATCTAAAAACCCCAAACTATTTAATTTTAAGGGGATCAGGTTTTCTTTTAGCCCTTTACTCCTAATGGAACTGCAACATGGAAAGCATCTTTGGCTACAGTAATGTAAAACCAAGGAATTCCAGGTAAGGATAAAAATGAATGTATATTTGAATCCCTTTATATTCCTGAAATGTCCTTTATCTCCTTGTAAATATCTTTTTGCTGTCTCCTACTACTCACTGCATTGCAAATGAAGGGTTTTTTTCTTTCAATCTATAAAAATGAACAGTCCTGGAAGTAAGAATATGAAATCGAATTCTTCTTTAGGCAAAAAGGGTAAACCAGTTATTATGTGCTGAAGTCCTGTTTGGGTAACTTAGCTAGGGAACAGGCTTTGACTATGTCATTTACACAGGCAAATATTCTCAGTGTAAGTGATGAGGATCCAGTACAACACTGAGTCTAAATGAGAGGTCTAGTTTAGTTGCCTTTGTGGTATTCTTTAAACAGTAAAATCCTTAATAGTGTTACATTACTCACATTGTATTCTTCCAAATTATTCAATTCAAAAGATGTTTAACACTAACTCATTTGATAGTGATGATGCAGAACATTCCTGATGTAAAATTGACAGTGTATTTCACTTAAAGGACATATATTACTATTACACTATGAAAACCCTGAGTCTCACAATGTGGTGTTATCACTTCTGTGTACAGCACTAGCTGCTCTGCTTACTTTTCCAAGGACCAGATATACCTTCCCCTTGGGTAATGTGACTGCAAATGGGGAAAAAATAAGTAAAAAAAGAAAAAGAGGAGGGAAAAATCCAAACAAAACATCTCTGAAGTCCAACATGCTTTTTCAGTGATTCTGCTTTGGTAATGGGCATGAGTACACTTCATATTCTAACTGATTGCGATTATTTATTGGTTGCTTATAATCATTGTTTCACCAATATCTGCTGAAAGGATTCAGAAGCGCAAAACCAAATCCCAGTCAAGTGTCCTTGACTTGCAGACTGTAGAACCTGAAGATCTCAGACTTCCTTTCCTGTTGATAGCATTGTATCATTTGGGAGAAAAGCAGGGGTAGCCAAAATGCTTCCTAGGGCCAAAAAGTCAAAGATTGAGTGATGCTGAACTCTTGCTGAACTCCTACAACATCATTTTGCAGCATCAGGGACCAAATGTGGGTATGTTCACTGCTGTCTACAATGAGAACCTGATGGCCTTATTATGTGACAGGCACGAGGCTGCAAACTCCACTGTCTATCTGCCCTCTCTAAAGAAATCTGCTGTATTGGTCAGCAGTCAAAAAAAGAACAAACAGCAGGCTTTCAAAAGCAGTGAAGTAATAAAAGAACCTAAATAATAGAAATGACTGCAATACAGATGCTTTTTTATCTCCCTGGGAAACCTGAAAATGTTAGTTTCCCTGTTTTAGTGCTTGTAAGAAGTATTGAAGAAAATTTCAGCATCAATTTTGTCTCCCTTCTTTACAAACTCAAGTGCTTCTCTTCTCTCCACCTCCCTAGTCATCATTCATCCATCTAGATATACATGGTTCTCCTGCACTCACATTTCCCATTTACACATCATTCTGTTCATTCAGTGCTCTTTTTAGCCCACCACACAACTAATAAGAAAAGTAGAAAAAATCATATGAACAGCAGAGACATTTTAGGCATCCAACACTACTTCAGAGTATAGGAATTTTTCATGTATTTTCAAAATTTTCTTCTCAGCTGTCAGGATGAGTTATACATAACATGAGTTATAAGTACAAAGTTTGTAGTACTCCCTGCTGCCCAAATGCAAATGCTGTAGCTGGGGGAGTGGGGGGTGAAGAGCCCTGCTTAATAATCTGTGTTGTTGTCCTAGATTAAGAACTTAAATTCAGAAGAGAGTTTGATACTCTTTTCCTGGATGAGAGAGAGTTGAACGTAACAGTGAAATGCACGGTCTGTATTGCACTGATACCATATTCCAGCACTGAAATACCAAGGAGGTTCTTCACAATAGTTTTACAGCTGGGAGAATTGAGGAATGTAAAGTTATAGTGACATTTCCTCCCTTTGAGGAGGTGAAGATCAAATAATAACTGTCCCACAAAGTAAGAGTATAAATATGTCATGTAAAAATACTGTGTAGTAGTCAGATGAACTGCACTAAGGATAATTTTGGCTTTTTCTTTCTTTTTTCTTTTTTTTTTTTTGGTCTTTTCTGGAGAAAATGATTCTTTAAGAAGTGTGACTATGGTAAAAACTCACTGTATAGGATGCTAAAATTTGATAATACACAGAAGGGGAGAGTATGCAGAGTGCATTATCAACTGCAACATATGTTGCTGCAGTATACTAGAATAGATTGACAAATGGGAAATTGATATTCTGACATAGTTTCATGTCAAGGAATTATGGCCTCTTGCTATCTTGTCAGAGGGAGCAAGACATTCCAGGCACAAACGTTAGTACTTTCAGTTGCTCTATGATAGATAACCTATAGTCTATTCTACTTATGTAGGCAAACATAGTGATACGTATCTCTGCAGCAATGCAGTTGTGCATACACCTCTGAGCAAAACACAGTGGGAAGCGAAATAAGTACAAAGTACCAAAGGTAGATTACCAGGAGCTCAGCAAATACAATATGTATCCAGTGAAGACATAAATATTCAAGAAGGGGCAGAAATGATCAGTATAGATGACCAGGGAACTACAGGAAGGCATGAAGACCGGGAGAAATGTGGACAAGACATTTATAATTTAAAAAAAAAAAAGTTTTGCCAAGAAAATCCCACTGAGAGCTAACATCCAATTTCCAAGAAATCCCTGAGGATAAATTAGAAGTGTTAGCTCTGAAAGAGAAGGTATAGGAGGCAAAAGAAAAAAGTTAAGGAAATGATCAAGAAAGCTGAGATCAAAAATGAAAGGAAAATTACATAGGATGTAAATATGAATAATAAATGGTTATACAAATGTAAAGTATAAGGAGCAAGAGGTTGACGATAGAGACTGCAGGCCCTGTGGGGGAATACCAAAAGGAAACTTATTACAGAAGATGTGGATATTTCTATGAAACAGAATGACTTCTTAAAATCAATGTTCGCTAAGCAGATTGGCAAAGAGGCTTGGAGGTTTGATGGTTTGAATCAGAAACATAATTTTATTTTTAACATGATATAGATGTCCCATCCCTGAAAGTGTTCAAGGCCAGGTTAGATGGGGCCCTGAGCAACCTGATCTAGTGAGTGACATTGCTGTCCATGACAGGGGTTTTGGAAAGAGGTGATTTTTAAGGCCCCTTACAACCCAGACCTTTCTATGATTCTGTGATTCTGTGCTGTTATGTGGCTTGCTGGGTAGCTGGGAAGATAGCTTTTTTCCACAGAGCTTTAAACTTTCAAGTAGTATCAATTGATGAAAACAGAGGACTTTGTAAAACTTAATGAAAAATTTTGAGTTTATCTTGCTTTGAAGTAGAAATAGTAATGAGCAAACCTTCAGTTCTGGGAAACCTCTTTACTTCAGGAGGATCTAAAATCCTGGTGGAGAGCCAGGTAGGGGTATTATAATTTGGATTCAAATGCACAATTTAGGACAAGTTGATTTTTTTTTTTGTAATATATATTTCATTTTTAAAACAGTTTTGGAGGTGGGATGGAGGAATACTGGGTTTGTGGAATACTGGCTTTGAGGATAAGAAGAGACTTGCTCCGAGTCTTAGATCAACACTGTCAGTACTTGCAATGTTTCTCCTACAGCCATAGTAGCCCAGAATTATAGATGTCTTCTTAATATAGAATAGATAAAATCTCAGTAAATCTTGTGCAAATATGAACTGGGTCTCAAGATATTAAAGGACAGTAAAAAACAGATGACACTGTGGAATTTAGGTGTGTTTTAAGTGTGGTACCAGCCTATATACCCTTGCATTCAGGAAGCTGAAGCTAGACACTTAAAATTAAATATCTAAGTTGGTAATTTCAGCACTGAAGATGATAAAATTCCAGATTTATGTACAGTACAAGATCCAGGAGCTAATTAAACTTGCTGGTTGTACAGCATTAAAGTATTAATTAATAAATTAAAGCTGCATTATTAAATTGCCTTAATATAGATACAGAAGTCAAATTCTAGGCAAATGTAATAACAGACTTCTGTAAAGTGTGGTTTAATCAAAATATACCCACTTGGTTCTCACAGATTTCTCTTTAATCCCTAAAGGTTTGACCCTCTCCTGTGACAGACTGCTGATTTGCAATAGAATTTGAACTCTTGAAAACCTTCAATACTTGGGAGAGATATTGGCCAAGCAGGTAATTTAAGTGCCAGCATTGTAATTGTAATGTTGACCTGCTGAGAATAATAGATTGATTATCTGCTAGTTCAAGATAAGATTTCTTTGAGTATCAGTGATGATATTGGAATTTAAGGGAAAGGTGTTTTTTCTTTTTTTCTGTTTTGTTTGGATAGTGTGTGTGCTTATGTGGAGAAGTAGAAAAAGAGAGATTCCTCAAGTCTGGATCAGTTATCAGTTGAATGTGAATTCACCATGACGTAAAGCTTATAGCTAGCAAAGAATTATAGGATAAATGAGAAAATGGCATATGTGCACATGTAACCTTTGAATTAGGAAAGATTCAAGCCACTAATTAAAATAAAGTTAGGGAAAAGCTGAACAGATACAGGGAGTCACTGCAGGTTAATGAAAGGGAGGTCATGCTTCACATATCCAATTAACTTCTCTGAGGAGAGATGGTCAATGAGACTTGACAGGGGTAAAGAAAAAGATATAAAGTATTAAGACTTCAGGAAGGCTTTGTGACACAGTAGCACCAAAAAGGCAAGTATATTTCATTAGCCAG
Source organism: Pseudopipra pipra (assembly GCF_036250125.1). Lineage (NCBI taxonomy): Eukaryota > Metazoa > Chordata > Aves > Passeriformes > Pipridae > Pseudopipra > Pseudopipra pipra. The sequence continues at coordinate 24,167,466 of NC_087552.1, read as the reverse complement.
TATGGGATTGATGGTGGAATTAGTCACTGGATAAAAAAGGGCTTGTGAGCTTGGATTTCAATGAGCAGCAAATCACTATTCACTGGTTAACAAGAAGTGATGAATGAACAAATGCAGAACTGGTGTTCAGACTGGGTCAGCTTTCAGCACAAGAGAGAAGAGAGCAGAACAGACATTGAAGCATTAACACTTGTAGTAAACAATACTCTTGGCCTAGACAATTCCCATCAGTGAGAGAAAGGGCCCTGACTAAATTAAAACTTAATTAAAAGGGAGCGTCTTTTGCTAACGTATTGTATTATAATCTAATGGAAATTTGATGTTAAAAAAAAAAAGAAAAATAAAAAGGATTTTATTTAAATTAATGCAAGTTACAAGTCATGCTGCATCTGAAAGTTATGTTAAAAGAAGATAACGTAGTCGCTGGAATATTAGAGGTTTTCAATCCCAATGCACAACAGGTGTTAATGATTATGTACCTTGAAATACTAAGAGCAGATTTGAAAGGTTGCACAGCATCTGGATTCCTGAGCTCCAGGAAATACTGAAGTACTGAAAAACATGAAGTGTGAAATTGAGTCATTGCTTTATTTTGTGATTCCCTTACTGTATATGGAGGCTTGTTGTTGGACACTGCTTGCAGCTCTTGGAAAGGTGTGAGGTGTTTGTGTCTGCATGGGTTAGTGCAGAACCCCTTGTCTGAGAAAAATAGAGAATATTGAAAAATATGGTGCAGATTAGTATTCCTATACAATACACATATTGTCATCCACAATGCATTGGAAAATCAATGTGAACTAAGGTTTTTTTGCACATTGGATGCTTATGTTCAACTGCTGGTAGTCTTTACTGGTGCAGTAGTTTTATGCAGAAGTTGCATCTTGGTCAGGCAACAGGCCCAAGACTTTTATTTGTTTGCCCTACTGTGATGTTGATATTATGCTACCAGCAATACATGAAAATTAGGGATGAGATTTTTCTAAGCATTCACGTCTAATTTATTTGTGTTCCTTTCTGGAAGTGAGTGCTAAAGCTCCCTTTGACTTCAATGGGACAAAAGGATTCTGCACTGTGTACTTCTGAAAATTCAACACTAATGTCTTTCCTCTTGCCTTTGACCATATATATATATATGCAAAATCTGTTGATTGATTTCAGTGAGGGTTATAAGTAATCCAGGGCAAAATTGGTTGCAAAACTTATAGAATTGAGACAGACCTGGGGGTGGGGGGATGGGGAATTAGACACCTCAGTCTTATGTTCTTCTGTGAGTCTTTTATTAAAAGCACCAATATATACAGCTTCCAATGATGCTAACTGCATAGAATGAGATGTATACAAGTGTCTCCGTCAGGCAGCTGCTCACCTCAGCTGTTTGCTCAATCCTCCCACCTCCTAATGGAATGGAAAAGAGAATTGAAATAAAAAGTAAAATTTGTGGGTTGAGATATAAACAATATAATAGGACAGAAGAAGAAGGGTAAACAAGAGTAGTAATAACAAGAATAAAAGAATTAAAATATAGCAAACAAGTAATGCACAATGCAATTATTCATAGCCCACCAACTGATATCCAACCAGTTCCTGAGCACCACACTCCATCCAGCTTTCCTCCTAGTTTATATGGTGAACATGGTATGATATTGCATGGAATATCCCTTTGATCAGGGTCAGTTATCCTGATTGTGTTGCCTCCCATCTTGTGCCCCCCAGCCTATTTGCTGGCGGGGCAGTACGAGAAGCTGAACAGTCCTTACGCACTTCTTAGCAACAACTACAACATCAGTGTGTTATAAACATTATTCTCATCCTAAATCCAAACCACAGCACTATACAACTACTGGGAAGAAAATTAACTTTATCCTAGCTGAATCCAGGACAATGAGGTGGTATTTCTGCATGCTGTAGTGTTGTGAAAGCTGCATTCCTAAATGAAAGCCTTCAGCCTAATAAACTTTTCCTTTCCTTTTTGCACAATAAAAACATTACAGTGCTTAGCTAGGCTGGAGGGTTGATGCATTAGTATTGATCTTTGGATAGCCAGAGAAGCCTGTTTTGAGGCTTTGTAAAGTAGTTAAGATGATTATCTCTTCTACTTCGGAGTAAGTTGCCCTACAGTATGACCTCTCAGTTTGAGAAACTTCTGTTGTGTCCTAATTGACTTGTGCTCTTGAGATTTGAGAAAATAAAATAAAAGAAAACATTCTTCTCAGAAAAAGTATCATGTCTTGTCATGGCTTGTTGCAGAATTTCCAGAGGTAGTGAAGTTCAGCAGGAGCCTGTTACCAGCAGGCAGTTTCAGAGTGTCTGAAAGCAAAGCTTGAAGCATTTTAATTGAATCCTTCAGAGACCAGTAGCTTCTGTTTCTCAGTTCTGTGAAGATATCTTGTTTCTTAAGTGGTATTTTTCCTTTCTATAACTAAATAATTATTAGGCTGGTTGTTATCTCTCTCTTTTTCTCTCATTTCCTCCTTTGTTCCTGAGTGCTCCGTTTGCTCACTCAGATCAGTGCTGGTGGTTGGTATGGCAGTGACTGCTGCTGCATACCAGGTTTGAATAGCTGCAGGCACTAGAGTTCCGATTTCCTACCGTGCTGGCTATTTCTCCCATCTGTGTCTTCTTGCCTTGTGCTCACAGCTAGAGCTGTGAGCACATAGGTCTCTAGCAAGACCTAAAACATGTCCCTAGCCCTGAATATTCAACTTGACCTCCATTTTGGAAAGCAGTGCACGCTTAGAGCACTCAGGAGCACACAAATTAATACCTGGGGCAAAATTATAAGCATGATTCATGTGTTGAATTGGGCTCTCAGAGACAGATGCTTTTATTCAAAATCAGAATCATGTCTAGAGTGTCTGTAAATATTACCTGAGAGCATGATTAATAGCAGGCAAGCATCAAATGGTGTTAGAACTGTTGTGTCAATAGTAATACATGCAAGCCCCCAAACCTGTTGATTGTTGTTCAGAAATTGGTCTGAATGTAAGACTAGAATAATTAGCTTTTTGTCCTATAAAAATACGTATCGTGAGTTGGACTACAAAATTTTGCGTGATGTTGAGGTTTTTTTTAGCATAAATAATACTTTCACTAGAGAAATAAATTTATAATAAATACTGTTTTGTCTACAGTACTAGAGGTGTTAAAAATACCATTATGAAATATTGCTTATTTCAGAATCAGATTTTCATCCCCAGTTGCAGTACCATATGTCAAAAATAGCTTCTGTCTTCTGTGGTCATAAATAGCTGTACATAAATTAAAATACCCTCAGTATTCAGGACTGGAATATCTTCTATATACAGTGTGTTAAGTGATCAAAAATACTTATATTAGGGTTTTTTCCCCCTCACACACTAATGGTTTTAAAACTAATTAGGGAAGAGGCAAAATGCCCCAAATAAATGCTTTTGCTTCTGGTTAGACTGATACAGAGTTAGACAAGAAAAACCTCAGAATGCTCTATCTATAAAAACCACAATTATTTAATTTAAAGAAAATATGAAGTCAAAGATAAGACTTTTGGTGGAACCATTTCAACTGATTTAAATTTTGGAATGGCATTTTTAGATGCCATTTTGGATCCAAGACTAATTTTCTTCAGTCAAATATGGGCATTCTCCCCCCACGCACTCCTCCCTCCAGTCCCCCTTTCCCCAGAATTGTTAGGCTTAATAACTGGATTTTATTTTAGAAGTAAAATATATAGCAGTTCCTGGCCTGAAAGGGAACATGAATGTGAATATATGTTTCTTATAAGTAAGTCAAGTGTCTGAAGCTAAAGGATGTTATAGAACCTTGCTTAGAGAAGTAGGTGTGGGCTTTTGTTTGTTTTGATTTGCTTTGTGGAAAACTTCAAAGTGTCTTACATTCTTTCAAAAATCTCTAGCTAAATTGTTTCCTGTAGAGAGGAGGAAAAGGTGTCAGCAGATGAATTAGGTCTCTAAATTAGATCTTGAAGAGTTACAGTGGTAAACATCATATGGAGATGGAAGATAACACATTAGACCTTTTTTTTTTGTTGCAATCTTATAGTGTCAGTACAAATTTATGCATATGGGAACAATAATTTATGGGTTTGCTAATGAAGACTGGAAATCTGATTGTGTGGGATATTTATGTATTTGTGATTATTTCTTATATGGCCCAAATCTTCTGTCACGATGCCTTTTTTTTTCTCTAGGAGCATTTTGGAAATTTTCAATGGTTGGTACATAGTCTTAGAGAAGACTAGAACTGGGATGAGGTGTGAAAGTACAAATAACAATGCATATGCTACTTTCTTAAGAAATTTGCTGGAGTTAAGAAAGGTGATATAATTAATTAAAACTTCGGATTTAACACTTCTGATTTTTGCTGGCTATACTATCTATCATCAGGGACATTGCTGGAGTTACTGCTGAAAATTGCTAATTATAGCTTCTATTTGCTTTTTTAATATATATTTTTCTATAGACATATCTTTTATTCTTCCTGTTCTTCCCTTTGCTTTTTTTTTCCTTATTGAGAGAAAAGATTTGATGGGATACATTGACTCATGCAAGCCATCTACTGAGATATCTGACCTTCTGTGGCATGTCTTTGCTTTGAATTTTGTCTGTGCCAAAGCCAGACGGACTGCTCTTTGTCTACTGCACCTTAGCATCTGCCCATTTGCAGGGAGAAAACTGTGTTGTGTTTTGGATTAACTCAACTCTCCAGGATGAAAGATACCTCCTGAAGAAGAGTGCTAATAATAAATGAAATCAGTAACATCAAGAATGCAAGCAAACCTGGGAAAATGGTGGCCTGTACTGCAGAGAAAATCTTTTCCATCAGCACTAAGTCAGATCTTCTTAAGCCTTTTGAACTGGACAGTGGTTAAGTCGTGTATTTTCTGTTGCTGATTGGAGAACAAAGCTATGTAGCTACAATTTAGGGTCTTTCAGTAGTAATTGTTTCATGGGAGTCATGATAGGGTGTTGGAGTAGTTAAGTATGTTGATGAATATCAGATCTTGCCAATGAAAGCTTATTAACATAGCAGAAATCTATCTTAGGTTATTCTTTCATGCAACTGAATTGTCACATCAGTATCTGTGTCCTAGGAGCCTCCTGAAAATAGCTCAGCACTAAATCTTCTCCCTGACACTCCCTCAGATTGTTTTTGTTCACCTGATATAAAGAGGAAGAAATCACATTTGCATTGAAAGACTGCTACCACCTCTCATTGTTTTCATAATCATCCTTCTGTACCATTGGTTATGAGTAAGAAAACCCACCTTGATTTTTTTGAGTTTCTGTACATATCTCAGCCTGTGTTTGTGTTCACATTTTTTCCTATTCAGAAGCAGTCTCTGCTTGCTGTACATCTGTTGCAAAACAAAAGATGACAAAGTGGTTTATAGTTCAGTTTGATTTATAGATAAAGGCTTAAATGATAACATGGTAAAGCAGACAAAACCTGCAAGAAAATGTGGCAGATGAGATGCATTAAATGAAAGAATGGCTATAAACAGCTCAGATGACATGTGTGTGTACCAGCGTTGTCAGCAGCATGCATGAATTTCAGTGCAGAGGCTGCTATAATAAGATGTGTGCAAAGCTGATGACTTGAAGAATTTTTGTTTTTCATTTTTTTCCCCTCCAACCGAGGAGACATTTGCCAGGAGTCTATGAAGTAAAATCTCTGTATGAAAGCATAAGAATTCATTTCTTTTCATGTCTATATGATACAAGGAGGAATATGACAACACACATACACACACACACACACACACACACACACACAGAGCTCCTTAAGAAGAGAGTCTTTGGTGCTCAGCAGTGTTACGGGGGTGAGACTGAAGTTTGATGAGAGGCCCTGTTTTATTCTCTGCTTACATTTCTCTCTGATACTGTGAAGCTGCCGATCAAGGTAGGCACCTCCAGCTCTCCCCATCGCACCTGAAGACATGATATCTTTTCCTACTGAATAGCGAGGGAGGCTCATGTGGACCAGCAAAATCCCACTACTCCTCCATGAAGTGTTGCCTCTGGACATTAGACGAGCACTGAGTCTTAGCTGACAGGATTAGAAAGGAGGTTAGTAAAAGCTGTCATAGTGCAATTCAGGTGTTGGAAGGCTGCTGTTATATCCCACCAAATCCTTTCCTTCTCCAACTTGGACAAGATGCTTTCCTCAGGCCTTCGTCACAGAGCAAGTGCTTCAACCTCGGGAACATTTTGCCAATATTCTGCTGAACATATTCCAGTTGTAAATTCACTATCTTCTGGAAACCTGGTGAAGATCTCCACAACATGGAGTGTTCTCCTGTGTGCAGTTAAGGGTGTACAGATCTGTACAGAACTGTACAGAGCTCAGATGATCACCATGTAAATAAAGCCACACCAGTTCTTCACAGCTACTCGATTTTTGCACACACATTGTTGGCACAACCTCAGATCAGGCCCACACTGGTGTATAGTTTGGGGAAAAAGCAAGTAATCTGTTTTCATCAAAAACTTTACAAGTACTAACTGAGTACTGATTTTCCTGCACCTCTATTAAACAAGTACTACCTTCTCTTTACAGATGAAGAAGTTGGATGCAGATAAATGATAAATAAGATGTATCTACAGAGGCAGTTTGAATCAGGACTGAAGGAAGAGCTTGAACATTCATTAACTCTACTCCTGCAATCATACTTATAGACTTCTTTCTCTTAAAAGTTAGTTTGTTACTCATTCAGAGCAGTCCTAATTTCTGAAGCCTAACTATACAGTAGAATTTCATGTCTAAAGAATGGAGCGTGTGTGTGTGTGTGTGTCTATGTCTTGTACCCACAATTTTGCTACTTTGAATTTTTTTCCCTTGCTATATTGCCAGTAAATCCTGAAGACGTGCAATTTCCTAGCCATTTGCTCCTGTTCTCCTAGTGACAGGCAGCTCTGTACTTGTATCTGAAGGGTCTCAAAAAACAGTTTTTCTCTTTACTGCATCATCCATGGTGTACTCTAGGAGATATTATCTAGCTGTGCCTGTCAAGCAGCATACTTGTGTGTTGAGGAGTATGGACCATCTAACCACTGGGACAACTGCTGGAGCACAACTGGGGCACTGTAAAACCCCTGGCTCTTCTCATAAGCTCATTGAAGGGGTTTTACACCAAAAAGATACAAAGCTCCCAAAACCCACACAATGGATTTATTAAAAGGGTCTTCAGTTCTTTTATACCTCGAGGCCACACATGGGAGAAATGTTACGATGTTTTTCAGTTCAAAGTAACACACTTTTACTGGCAAACTTTGGAAAACAAGAGAACTTGACAAAAGTTTAAAACAGACATTCAATCAACATAAAGAATTTCACAAAGTATTGACTTAACAAATTCCAACCCATCCAGGTTTAAGTCGCCCAAATATCAAGAAAAGGAAATCAGGAGAAGAGGAAAAAGTAAAGAAAGAAAGAGAGAAAGAGAAAATTATAGCTACTGCCTTAGATCCAGTGTAGATCCAGCTACCAGGAGTCCAGGTAGGGATTTTATTTGCTCTGGACTCCTGTGGCAATGCCACACCCAGTGGGGCTTCTTGTCTGCCAGCCATATGGGCCTGGGTTAGGGTTCCAAGGGGTGTGGTGTGTGGTTTCAGGTGTGCCAATGGCTAATAGCCATTCTGAGCTGGACTAGAGGCTCTAGGGATGGAAGAGAGGAGAATGGGGCAGTGCACCATCCCACTTTGGCAGAATTTGCCCTACCCCTTGCCCTCAGGGTTGTTTTGAAGCATTGCTAGCTTTCTAATAACTGTTTTTTAGCCCTTCACAGGTACTCATTTAGGATGTGAAAGACTGGCTATAGAAGTATTTGTCACCCAGTCTTACAGAGTTAGTTTAAACCCAGTTCTCCCAATCATAAGAAAATCCTAGCTCCTAATAAAAAAAAATTTTTAGAAAGGGTTTTCTTAATTTCTTCTGGAGAAGCTCTTTCACTGTTTTTGATATCTAACATAGGAAAATATCTCTAACATCTGGAAAAATGGAAGGGAAAATAACCTAGGGAGTCATAAGTAATTCAGTCACTGATTAATGTACTGGTGCTTTATTCCGCCAAGCTCACTCTGCAATGGATGGCACAGGTCAGCAAGAATTTTTAGCTTCATCTGAAGGGTAAACAGACCCAGATCTGGGGCTGCTCTATGTGTAATTTCTCTACTTTGTCCTGTGTATGATGATGATCTAGTTCCTGGAATACAATGTAAATGCACTGGAGTGCCTCGAATTAGGTCCAGAGCTCTTGTTGACTTGGGTCAATGCCTGCAAGCAGTTCAGCCATGCTCACACAGTGCCTGTGTTAGCTGACAAGTCTGCAGATCCAGGCTGGCTGTAGTGAAACTGTGCCCATCCTCTCTGCATCCATTACATGCTTAATAACCTGGACGGAGAGGTCTTGGGTAAAGGTGAGTTGGCTGTATATTAATTAGACCAGAGAAAAGAGAGGGAATCACCCCACAGTGCAGCTGTTTAGAGCACTCATCTGGATGAAAACAGGATCTTTCCTTTCCAAAGAATGTGGAAGTATTTCCTGCAAGGATATGTAGGAAGAGACACTAAAACTTTTTGGCTGAATTAAAATCACTTTTGATGCAAAGGGCTGAGCTCTGCAAGCGGGCACATAGCTAGGAACTTCTTATGGAAGTAAACCCAAAATCTGAGTGAGACATCATCCCTCTCTTCCACGTTTTCTAACGTTAGTGTAAAACAATTCACCAAATACCTGAATCCCTCTCATGCATTTCTCCCTTTTCCCATTTCTCCTCCCAAGCGTTGTGATAAGTAGCCTCAGTATATAGCATCTAAAGCCATCACAATCTTTGCCATAGCACTCCTGAGCCTAAGTTTCTTATGTGGTTCATCTTGTTTCACTGAAGCACAGTTTGGCTACAGTACTTGTGAGGCATTTCTTCTGTGAGGTCCTGAGTAGAGTATCTAAAAATGACAAAGTCCGGGAAATCCTCTGTTTATGCAGTCTAACCAAATTTATGATTATTTCTTTGTTTACCATTGCAAAACCACCTCTATGATGAGAAAGCTTCTATTTCATCTGCCTATATTTTCTCTATAGCTGATTATTTTTTTTTTTTGGTCTAGCTGTGGCAGGTATATGTACCAAATGGGATTCAAGTCCTAGTGTGCTGTGCTCTATGTTACTGCATGGTATAAGAAAGTCCCTGATCTAAACAGCTTAGTTTAAGAGACAAGGCAGACACATGGTGAATGAAAGGAAATAAGAGTCCCCTTGCCCTCTTCTTTTACAGGCACACTATTTATAGAGAGATGGAGGTAATTTGATGTGAATGCTCTCATTGGGAGTTTTAGTCCTGGCATATCAGCTGAGATATTGTTTCTCTGCATCTCTGAAATAATTGTAATATGCTAGAAATAAAAGCAGTGGTACTGATGGCAACTCCTTTGCAGGAGTTTGAAGGCAGAGTATTTGAAGTGAGTAGAATATTTTATTTTTAAAAGGAAGAATAAACATGAAAATTCTCTCTTTTCAGTGATCTACGAGTTTCAGCAGAGAGAGGAAATTTAATTGCATCTCTATTCTTTGGTAGTTTTCCCTTAATGATACATTTCATTGTATTTCTTAGAATTACCACAAAAAGAAACTTCCATTATTTGAAAATATCTTATCTGTTATTTCATACAGAATGCTATTTAAGAGTGGGTAGAAAATATGAATGTTGAATATATTGAGAAAAGAGACAGGAAAAGTAAAAGTGTCATTCAGCATTTTTAAGTAGAGTATACTATTCTTTTTTCCTTTTCTTTTGCTCTAGGAAGCACACTAATCATTTTAATCAGCGTGAAGAACTGTCTTCTAGTTTTCCTATGGATCCTTTGAATAGGTTTTTTTGGGTTTTGTTGGTTGCTTTGGCTTTAAATTAGTTGCCACTGCTTCTTCAGAGCAAGTATTGTTTCTTAAATATGAGTGCTTGAGAGTACTGCCTCACAAATTAACAGTAATTCACACACAAAAATGTGCAAATACTACCCCGAATACCACCAGCAAAAAGAGAAGATTTGGGCAGAGCACAACAGTTCGCTCCAGTGTTAGAAAATATAAAATAGCTGTCTTAAAGATTCTTTAATCTTCATCTTCACCGTAGTAGGCTTTTATGGCTGTCCTCTGACCACAGGGATCAGAGCATAACTTAGGCTGGAAAAGACCTCAGGAAATCTCCAGTCTAACCTCCTGCTAAAAGCGGGGTCAGCTGTGGGGTCAGTCCAGGTTGCTTAGAGATTTATCCTCCTAGGTTTTGAAATCTGCAAGGGTGGCACAACCTGCCCGGGAACCTGTGCCACTGCTTGAGTGTTCTCACAAAGAAAATGTTTTTCTTTATAACCAGTCCAAATCCCTTTATGCTCAGTTGAAATTCCCTTGCCCAATGTGACAAATAGTTTTGGTGGCAGAGGGGCTGGAAATTAACCTACTATGTGTTTTATTTTCCTTCCCTTGTTCTTCTGTGCAACTCTTTCTTCATCTATACAATCGGGATAACAAACCCATCTGTGTCAGTAAAAAAACATTAAAAATACCCTAGATAGGCAGCAGGAAAGGCACCAGCTTTAGCCTGAGGTAGATTATCTGCCTATAGGTACACTGAATGAATTGTGATTAGTCAGGGAGATAATTCCGCAGCCCTGGGGAAAGGAGGAAAAAGAGGGACAAGAAAGTGGGAAATGTATAATGCTCTCTTGCTTTATTTGCAAAACAAAGTCAATGGAGTACTAATTAGTGTTGGCGGTTATTGCATGTCAGAGATACCATCACTGTACTTTGCATATACTTGCAGTAATTAAAACCTGCAAAGGAAGATATTGTTTAAATGTCCCTTCTCTTGCAGGACTATCATGATGAAAATTAGCAGCCATCAGGCAAAGTACTATAAAGCAATGACAACCTCATCTTAAGGAAACCTCTGCTGATTTCCTTGTGTCCCTTGTTAAACAAGAGATTGGAGTTGCATTTCTCAAAGGTGAGGAATTTTAAAGGTGCAGTAATTTGACACCAGTACAGTGTAATTGGACAACATAGGCAGGACTAGAATGGAACATTAAATTAAGATAATGATATAAAAAAAGAAACTGTTTATTTCACTTGGTTTTTGGGAAAATGATAAGAATTAATATTTTTGTGTCTCAGGTCTGTATGGTTTTTAAATCTCAGTGTTGGAAAGTAGTTTTACAGCCAAGTGCTGATTCTCTTTCTGTAGGGGTTTGAAAATGATCTCATATAAGGGAAAAGATGGGATTAGTATCGACATGACTGATCTGTCACTCTACAGGAAGATATGCTTATTTGCATCAGTATAGTACAAACACGTGTTTAATGGAATACTGCGAGGTAATTATTAGGAACTCTACAGTGTTACTGATAGCAATGAAACATGCTTATGAATATTTAATTTCCTATGCTGTGACTTTTCCCAGTGAAATTGGCAAATCTAATCCTAGCAGGTAGAATTAGGCACATGAACGGGCCTTTTCAGACAGTGCCTGTAAGAAGAAAGTGCAGCATGGTTGGCTCCATAGTTGAGAGTTCTGGAGTTGCTGGATCTGTTGCTAAGAGTACTGAGTCTTTGTGATGAACCTTGGCCTCCTTTTTTCTTTTTCTTTTTGGTTTCTTGAGGGTGGTGAGGCACTGGAACAGGTTGCCCAGAGAAGCTGTGGATGCCCCATCCCTGGAAGCGTTCAAGGCCAGGTTGGAGCAACCTAGTGTAGTGGAAGATGTCCCTGTCCATGGCAGAGAGGTTGGAACCTTCCAATCCAAACCATATCTGTAATTCCACAGAAATGTCTTGTTCCCAACAAGTTACTGCACTTTATGGTCTATTTTCTTGCATCATAAATGTTATAATGACCAACTCTACCAAGACAGTAAAGGTAGGTGACTTGTAGCTATGGAACTGGGGGAGAGAGGGGGTTCTCTCCAGCTTAGATAGCACTGGTTTCACACAAGCCAAATATTTAACATCTCAAAAAGTTTTTGTCAATTAATTCCTCTTTTCGAACTGACTCAGAGTTTAGAAATAGAGACAGTAGACAGGTGGCCATGTTTATTATAGAGTAAAATTCTTTGCACATTGGCAATATTTCTGCAATTGAAGTACTGTATACTGTATTTCTTGCTAATACTAAAATGCTTCCATAGAAAAAACAGTATTGCTTTATAGCTGCCTGTTCATTTAAAGCCTGCTCTAATCTGGTAGGTAGAATAAAGCTATATCCTTGTGTTTTGTGCTTTAACATGTTTCTTTTTCTCTTGGTTTTTCCAAGTGAAGGGTTGAGCCTGTTGCCATAGTGTTTTGGGTATTTACAGACGGAAGTGCTATACATATGTGCAAAATGTAAATTATAATTTCCTAGCTCCAACTTTTCATTGATGTTTTTGTTTCTAGTTGCAGAGTGCTAGATAGAATTGCAGGGGTTTTTTTTCCTATTTAATTGAACCTTGTTGCACTTTGCTGGCTTTGACTACATATTACATAAGTATCCAGCAGGGCAGCCTACTTCTGATGCGAAAATTCCACCTGTGAAGAGATAAGACAGAGTACAGAAGTATGAGTTAGAATGCTTCAGTCTGTTTCCTCCATCTGCACGACACTGGGTAAAGTCTTTTATAGGATGAAATCACTTCAGATTTTAGTTCTGTAGTAAAGATAGAGAAAAGAAAAGAGCAAAGTGTATTTGAAAGATTAGAAATACTGACCCAGCCTTGTTTCAGATTCCTGTGCTGGGAGTAGAAGACACATATGATGAAGAGACAAAAGGGAATTTATGAAGGTGATGATGAATGCTGGTCAATTATCCACAATTTTTTCATGGAGAAGATTTTACAAAATTAACCTGGCAAACAGCTATAGGGCAGAAGAAAAAATTTTTGTGAGTGAGGTAATGGGGAAAAGCGAAGATGTATCAGCTTTTCTTCAATTCTGAAGAATGGAGATTAGTTAGCATCCTTGTTCTATGTAGATGAGAACACTTTGTCCATGGCCTTTTAGTACCTCAAAGTCTATTGCTGTTCATGGTGAATGATGGATTTGTGCTTTAGTTGATAGGTAGTGCCAAGACATTTCCCATCATGAAGGGATATTCTGGATACCTCAGTGTGGTCATTTTTTTAGAGTTAGTTTTAGTGGGATTTGTACCTCTAAGTTTATCTTACTTGAAAAGCTTTTAACAGGAAGATGCTCAAATGTTTTGTAGGTGCATTTTACTTGTCCTTCTAAGATGTACTTATTCTGTTTTTTTTTTCTTTATATAACTTGAGCATTTTAAAACTTCTGATGGCTTCTTATATGCAAGTTTGGGGCTGTCTTGTTTCATCTCTATAAAATAATATTTGGTACTTGGAAGAGAGAATGATATGAATATGTGTCTGTGAATGAAAACTGCAAAATCTGGATCTAAAACTATAGTGTTGCTGTTAATGGGCTATATTATGATATGTATGCTCTTAAATCCAGGGCATGAAATAGATGTCATATTCCTCTCCCATTCCTTATTACTCTTCAATCAAATAGTGATTCACTTTGTTTCAGCTTGGCACAAAGATTAAAAAAGTATGACGTAGTCCATGTTTGATTGGTCATTAGTTGAAATAAACATGAATATTCATTGTTTCCTCATTTATACATCAGAATAGAAATGGAAGCACTCACTGTAGCAGGGTTTATGTTCAATAAAATGAAGTCTGTGAGGGAATAGCATTAACAAAAAATATACTGAGAATATAGTTGCGGTAGGCCTATTTTACCTAAAAAACTTGGTAAGAGTAGACTGATGAAGCATCTCTGCCAGTTATTCAAGATTGTTTATAGAAATAGATTAGTTCCTTCTGAAGAACAGGGAGTGAACTGCACTGGAAAGTAATGACATTGTTTATATTTCTCAGATACTTATGGCAAAGCAAACATTTCTTTTGAAATATTCTCTTTTCATCAGAAAAGAGAACGTCAAATTCTCTATGCGTTTTTGGTAATGGAAAGTCAATTATTTTGCATACAAAGTAAAAAAAAGGTCTAAAAAATCTGAAATGCTGCCTTTCATTTTTCTAATGAGCAAAATGAGGAAACAAAGCAGACTTTGACTGATAGCATTTGGTTTATCAATCTCATGAAAAGATAATGTTTCAGAAGAAAATTACCAAGCAGTTCAAATAAGATGTTTGGATAATGATATGTGAAGCAGTTGAAAAAAACTGGAAGTCCTAAGGACGGGCTATTCCTGACTCTCCACTGAAAACAGACTTTTCGTAGTTGATGTTATACTTGTTGTTTCTACTGGGATTTGATTAAGAAGTGTTAATAATACAATAACATATGGTACTTTTCCTTACAAATCCCATCCAGTTTTGCAGCTCTAAGGAGTGGTAAATTGTTCTCAGGAAACTAATGCCTGGTGAGACCACTGATGGAGATATGAGAGGAAGAGAACATTTTCAACGGAAAGAAGAGATCCCAAATATTTTGGAGTGCTCTGTCCAATAAATAGTACTTTTAGTTCCATCTGCTGTTATTGACTTGACTAGGAATCTGACATGACTGTAAGGCAGGGCACAGGGCCAAGATCCCTTGCCAGTAACGAGGGGTGTAGCCTAAAGTATAACCTCTGAACTGGTGAAAGCAATATGAATTTCTACTAGTAGAGGAAAGAACTTGTTCCCAAATGACCTGTTCTGACATGCAAAGCCATAATTTTAAATATACATAAGTTGCATCCTTGAAGATCTTTAGTAGAAGGAGCGTGGTGTTTATTTATATTTCAGTAGGTCTGAACCCTGAATCACTAGCACTGTCAGATGCACAACCTGTTGCTTGCATGCTCTGATTCTTACAGGACTTTCCATTAAGTTTCTACAGTTTTTGGAAGTTTTTGCATCCTGCTGTATATTCTTCTTGGTTAATATGATTTCACTCAGAAAGAAAATAAATTTGTGTATTATTTTAGTGCTTTCCTTGGAGGATTTATGCAGTATTGTATACAGCACACAGCACAGTCTATGGAAAAAAAAATCAAATTCAGTAGTTCTTGTTTCCTAGGCACTCTTACATCTCCCAAATAAATGAATAATATGGCAGAGCAGAGTCTTGCTAATCTGTACTCAGGAGAGAAACTGCAGATTTTATTAGTTGATTTGAAGACTGTGTACCTTGGATAGGGTCTTGTTGGGTGGGAGCAGGGAATTTTTCAACTCAAAAGCTTTTTCTGATGCAACATGATGTTTTCTCAACATTACCAGGCTTGTCCTGGACTGCTCTGATAGAAGATTATTAGTGCTTTCACACTAATTATGAAATTGTCAGGGGCTCCTGCCTTCTACTCTAATACAGGCAGAAGATTTGCCATGTAGATAGTTATCATCACTAACCACCACACCCCCCCCAAAAAGAAAAACAACAACCCATCTTCCTTCACAAAGCCATAGCAGTGCTTAGAGGAGGATGAGGAAGGGTTGTGAAATATTATGGAATATTTTACATCCTTGAGGAAGGATGTAGCCTCCCTGGAAACCTGGTAGCACAGCTGGGAATCTTACGTTCAACGAAATATCTGTGCTTGGAGCAGATTTGCAGAAGCTCAGTTTGTCCACACTAGGGGCTTCTATCTCTGCCTGTGGCATCCCCTGGTCTTTTCTGTCAGTGTGTGGTAACCACTAGTCATGCAACATCACTGAGGCAAAAGCAGTAGTCTTACTTGCTAATAATGCCTGCAGCCATCAGACCTTGTATTTATGCCTCAAGAACAAAGCACAGCTGGATTTAGTCACTCCTAATTAGAATTACAGCAAGAGTTCCTAACCTGTGATAGTAGTACTTGACTACCTTGCATTCAGCTGTGAAGTTAAATATTGAGCATTGTTATTGACTTTGATTTAATGTGCTTTTTAAACTAACAGCCTTTAGAAAGGCAATAGGTGAAGAAAAATGATAGGTGTCAGTAAGGGATTACTCATATTATTATAAAAGAAATGAAATTATGATTTCATATTAAACCATTGCTAAAACCATCACTACCTTTTTCACCCATACAGTGAAAGTGAACTTTGTCTTTTTAGAAACAGGAGACATGATTCTTCCATTTCACTGGAAAAAAACAAAAGATCCTGCCAGCAGCCAGACTAGTAATTTGGGGGTGTTATTAATTTTGCATACTACTGATTTGGGGGGTTGTTGGTGATTATGAAATGTGACAAAGACAACAAAGAGAAAATAGCTATAACAGGATGCTTTTTTCTTACCATACACTGATACACTTGCTGCTATGATATGTTTTGCAAAATTGGGCATTTTGCAAGAAACAAAGCAAAATGAATAAAATGCTTTAATACCGCAACGCTGAAAATCAACAAAACATTCCTTATGAAAGCTGTATCTAGGAAAGGATTTCATTTTTACTAGCAGTAGCATTTGAAAAGCTTTGTCCATTGAATAAAAGTTGCAATTCAGTTAAACTGAGGTTAGGTAGCTGTTCTGCTGTGCTTTCTCTTGTTATGATCTGTTTTCCCATGCTGTCTTACTTGTTATACTCTTCTTGGGTCTAATTTCTTGCACTGTAAACTGCTTGGGACAAACACCATCATTTCTGTATGCCTGTGATATATCTTGCAGGGGGTGCTGGTCCAGTGCTAGAATTTTTTGGTTATTATCTATAATTTGAGTAGTGTTATCTCTGTTGAATTATTGCGGTTGTAAAGCAATAGTTTTTGTGAAACATGCTTCCCTCGTACCTGTAGTAAAAATTAGGCTAAAATTACTTTTAATTAAACTTAACAGATGTTTTTTAGTAAGGCTGCTAGTCACAAATAGTCTTACAGTAAACTGCACACACCTACAGAAGAATATATAGTAGTTCATCCTGAAATCGCAGGCATCAGAAACCAGCAAATTTCAAATGATTAATGGGACTTGTACCCAAAAGCATTGCTGCAGTAAGCATAGCAAAAATTGGTGAACTGTGCAGAGGTCTTATGATTTATCCCAGAGGAAACCAATGGAGTCCTTTTGGTTTTATGAGAAATATTCCTTAGGATACAATAGCAGAAATAAGTTCTAGATTATATTACTCTTCCAGTAGTTCTTTTAAAATTCTTTGTTAATAAAATTAGGGAATTGCTTTTTTTTTTTTTTTGTACTAGCAGAATGTCTTGAAATAGACACAGCGGTGAAATGGCACAGAAGCTGTGGGAAGAATGAATCACATCCTCTGTTTTTGAGGTGGTTTTTTGAGCAAGATGTAGGGTTTGTTGGTAATTGCTATTAGTGCAGCCAAGATGGTGCCCTGTACTGGAATTCTTACATTTTTGTTAGAAATTATCATGTATTACTTTAGTACAGAAGATGAGATTTTTTAGGAGTTTGATTCCTGTACTTTGATTCTTGGCATCTGTTTACATTTTTCTGTATTTTTCAGTTACAAATACATCTATGTAACCAGCCATGCATACTTCTACTTTCTTAATGTATACAAAAAATAGAATTGTTCCCATTCCTAATGCTTTTGCAAAGACAGATATTAACACAACTCAGACATACATTGAACTTGCAGCTGCAAAATAAGGAAGAAAATGTGTGCTGTTCCAGCATTTTGTTGGCATGGGTAAAAGCTGAGTAGAAACCTTATTTACATTGAATTATAATATTTTATTGCTCTAGGAATTTCTACATTTTGATCCAGCCTTGGATGCCATTGTTTGAAATAAAGGCTTTTACAGTCAAATTTGTGGTTCATGTACATCAATCTGTCTTAATAGTTTGAAAACCAATCTTTTAAAACAACCATGTAATTAGACTTTTACAACTATAAGTGCTAGTGATTATCAGCAAATGACATTGATTTCACTAGGCCATCAGTTCAAATAATTGTTTTCCGTGGAAATTAAATGTTTAAGCTCTCTAATTTTTTTTTCTTTACAAGTTATTTTCCAGCTTGTAAGAATTATCACAGACAAAAAGCAAACTGGTTTGACCGCAAAAATGAGATTAGCCCAAATTTGTGCATACTGTCTGGAGTATCCCCTCTGATGGGGATTTGTCCAGTTAGTTGGGCACATCTTAACCTATTTTGTTTTGCAAGAAACTGTGTATTTTAAAAAAAAAATCTGTCCTGGATATTCAGCAGAAATATGGGAAGCCACTGGAAGACTACTATGAATACCTTTGAAAGTGAATAGGTTATCAGCTGAGTGCATGTGTACCCCAAGCCCTGTCCTATACATCCAGCTGAAACAGACTTCCTGAGTTTGGATTACCATTAAGCTCAGCAGGTGGTTGTTGAGGAGGTGGTTGAAAGGGGTAGAATATTTATAGCTGAGTGAGAGACTGGATTGACTCTCTAATGGAAACAAAACTTGCAGGAGCCTGGAAACTACTGGTTTTACCTTGCCCATCTGTCAGGTAGCATCACTGTATTTGACAAAGATGATTCCATACAGAAAATTCAGAGACACAACCGGGCTTGGGATGGTAATAAGAGCTGAGTGATAACACTGGTTTCTAACCTGGATGGTGTTTGTTCAGAACAGCAGCCTGACAAGGAAAGGTTGAGCATTTCAGCAGACAACTTGTTCTGCTCTTAATACTTTATATTCTCTCTTGAGAGTTTAAACTTGCATGGACTTTGCACTTGAATTCATTCCTCCCTTTGGCACTCTGGTGTTTTCTGCCACAGCCACTGTGAGCTCCTTGAGATTTCCTGGCCCCTTTTGTCAGAGCTCTGCATGCAGGCTGACACTTGGCTGCTCTACACGCTATTCTGAAGGTTGTGGCATAATGGATAGGAAAGCTAACAAGTGCTGAAGTTTCTGGAGTAGCAGACTACATAAGGTATTCTGCACAGACAGATCTAAAAATATTATTTCAAAATTGATGTGAAATATTTTTTTCAAATTATCAACATTTTATAAACTGTAGATAGCTTAAATATCCAAGTAATAATTTGTTATGAATATAAACAATTTTTTAAAAATGAACATATAAGTCAAAAATAGTATATAATGCAAGTCATCCCACACTCATGAACTCATTTAGTTTTCATGAATAGCAATTTTAGACTGGAAAAACTCATTCATGAAAGATCTCTGACTAGCTGTAGAGCCGGGAGCTGGTTTGTGATAATTTAAGCTAAACTTCCAGGCTGAATTCTCTTTGCTTGTGGTAAGAGTGGGGTTCTCCTCTTTGTTCAACAGGAAAAAACAAATATTTTGTTTACATTGCAAATACAGCAGAGAAGAAGGCTGTCATAATTTGCCATCACCTGAGCTCTACCAAATCTCATACAGCCATATCGTTAGAAATAGTCAGATGATACCACTGAGAGTTTGTGTTGGTCTTCCTCATCAGCCGGTAACCCAAAACTGTCTCACAGTGGACAAGAAGCAGGTACTCTTGCCTTCTGCTGTTACCTGTCATTCGTTATCCACTTTATCTTTCTGAAGCTTCCCTGTTGTTTGCAGCTTTTATTTTCTTCTGTCATTTTTTTCCACAAAATTGTTTCTGTAACATGCTCTTCACATTTCCCTTGCTGCATCTACTGCCTGTCATAAAGGTAAATGTGAATACTCAGGCTCTTAATGACGGGATTGAGCTGTTATTGTTTAACAATAAAAAGCTTTCAGTGTTATTAGTGCTCCTATGTGGAGCTGGGAATGGCATGGATTAGGTGACAAACTGTTCCATGGAAGATATATTCCCAGAACAATTGTCTTGTAACAACTACTCATGTCCTGTGACTCTTCATGACTTTGTTCCAGCCTAAGGACTTGGTATTCACAAAACGAAAGCAAGATGGACCTTTTGGAAGCTTTAGCTACAGTACTAGCAGAAATAGGGAAGATTTCCTTTAGAATTTTTTCTAAATGGTCCTGTGATGCAAAAACCCCTTTAGGATGAGTTATTCACTCTTAGGGAGGCAGTTGATATTTTTTTAAGAATAGGTTGCTATTCTATACCATATGTGAAAGTTACTGTCTTTTTTCTGTAACTCTGCAGCAAGGGATTTTGTTAACATTACCTTGTAAAGATCTGCTTCTGTACGAAACTATGACTCAAGCTTTTATATCTCTGGATTAATTTCTTATTGTCTTCCACAGAGGAAGAAAAATCCCTTCTTTTTATAGCTCATTCATTTTTACATTTCCTTCTGTGTCGTACTCCTTTCTATTAACACAAAGGCTCCTTTTATTTTATATGCCTGTAAAAAGCAGCAGGCTTCTCTCCTAATCAGTGTTGTCTAGGTTCATTGCTGGAGGGCCTAGGTCATTAGTAATAAAGGTCATTACTTGATGTTTCCAACGCACAGGCTTTCAGATGATCCCTCCCTCCCTCATTTAATCTCCTAGTGACTAGAAACAGGCCTGGCCTCATGCTATTAAAATTGTTTCTTTCTTTTTTTTTTTTTTTAATAATAAAATGGAGAACTCCTGGAAAAAAAAGCTTTATAATTATGCTGGTGTGTGCACAATAGATGCAAAGATATGACAAAGCTCACAAGACCTGGAAGCTGAGGAAAGAGAAGGAAGTGCTTGCTATCAGATTCACTGCAGGTTTCTCCAAGGGGCTGAATCAAATGCTGAAGGAAAATCCCACGGAGCCCTAAGGCTGCCATGTCATGCCTGCCTTCATTACCTTACATCTTATCCTCCTCTGATTCCTACATCCTAATTGAAAAGACACTTTGTAGTAAAAAGCTGTGTTTGAATCACTTTGAAAGCCAAGCTCCTCTGGTATTTTTCCCAGCAAATGTTTTGCTTGGATCTTTGAGCTTATTAGACAAAATGATCTTCTGAAGCTTCTTGAAGCACGGACATAACTCTGCTGCCCCTGAATAAGGGCAAAAGTAGCAAATTCTAAATATAGTGTTTTGTCCAGGGTTTTAATAAGCTTGGTTTCTGAAAGTTAACTAATGTCTCATCTCTCATATTTTCATTTCCCTTCTTATTTCGTCTTCTATCACCATTCCCTCTGTCTCCACAATTAAACAAATCATATGTATTTATAAGAGGATTTAGTTTGAGTTTTAGTAATTGTTTGGTTTGGTTGGTTGGATGTTTTCTTTTTTTTTTTTTTTTTTAAATTTACACTAAGAACAATGTATTAAAAAACCAAAACCAAACCCACTATTTAGGTGCTTTGTTTGCAAAGAGACAGTAATTTTGGGAAACAGTTCTGTCATTAAAGAGCTTTCAGATGCCCTCTCTGGAGGGATAAAGGTATTTATAGAAGATCTAGATGAAGTCTTTTCTTCAAATTTTCATTCAGTAAGAGCAAGATGAAAGAAGAGAATGCAAACCTAATTCTGTTTTTTTATTCTCCTACCCTTGCTGCTTCTATTTTGCAGTACACAGAAAATTGTGTGCCTGTACTTCACTGGTGAATTGCACATTCTTTTCTGCAGTGTGTGCCATCTGAGGTTACTCTGAGAGTTATCAGAATACTTTTGAGGAGGGATTTTGGGAAGTGGCAAATTAAATATGTTTAACTTGAGCCAAGGTCAGATTTAAAGGGCAAAGACTGACTTAAGGCAAGCACTAATAATTTTTAAGTCTACATTCATTTAACTTTTGAACAAATTTTAAATTTATTTGGCCACCTGTATCACTTGTGTATTCTCCAGCTTTTTAAATGGCTTCCTTTCCTGAAAGGAACCCAGCTAAGAAGGAGTCTTGCATGAGCTGATCTTACTCCCTTTCACTTCAACCACTACTTTCCTTAATCCTAGACTGTGCCTGCCAGCCCATAGCACTTGCCTTCTGGGCCAACAGGACAGACCACATCCTGCAATTCCCCATCCACTCTTATGGTCCAGTTCTTTTAAAAACATTGTAACTGAACAATGCTTCTTGGGAAAATAACAAATAGAATTTTCAGATAGACATGTGAAAGGAAGATAAACATCTAACTCTAATGACTTCCAAGAAAATAGATGTTTTGTCAGTTTAAAGCCCCTTTACTCCTCCCATGGCTACCTTTTAAAGTATTTCTTCATAAATTGAATTCCTTGACATACGAGGAGTTTTAAAGATTAGTGATAAATCATAAACAGTCACACTTTGAAGAATGCTTTCTTTCTTTATTAAAAAACATAGCAGTATTCACAATTGCTTCGTTATTGCTTAGTGTGTTCAGAGGCTGGCCTCTAATAAGACTTGGTAGTGAAGTTTTCCACATCAGTGTATACTTAGGGACCTTGAAAAACCTTATAAATTGAAAGCCTGGCAGTGCTGTGCTGAGGTAGTTTGGTGTCCTCATTGTGCGGGTGGGTCAGCTGCGGAAGAGAGATAATAAATGACCTTCTCTGGTTCATATGACAATTCTGTTTGCCAATTTACAGGTCTTCGCTCATCTCAGATTTCAGTATTTCTTTCAATTTTTAACATGCCAGTTTTATAGACGAGAGAAGTTAGGTGCTCAGTGGAACGTGAGTCTTGGAAAACTCCATATCAGTCCAGCAAAAAGCACAATGTTATTTTTAAATGGTCTGATCCACATAATCTGCAGCTATTCTACACCGACTTGAAGTTAGAGGAAAACAGCAAAGGTGGTTCTTGTGGGGATAATTTTTTTTTTGCATGCCTGAACTTCATATGGGAGGTTAACCATTCTAACTAGGAATTATAGAGGATATGGTTTTTTAGAAGTAGATTTCTAGAGGCTCTTCAAAACAAAGCACAAAGTCAGTGCCTTTGTCCCAAAACACAGAGGTGCTCATTCATTGCAATGTTACTCTGTTCTCTGGAAAGTAATTTCTTTGAACGGAAGCACACAGTGTAGAATAGCCCTGTGGTATTAATTTTTTTAAATCATTCATAGTATTAGTATAATTTGAATGATTTCTTATTGGCTTGTGTTACCACTTCCTTTTCTGTGCAGTTAGATTTTGTCTTGTTTTATGGAATGCTTTATTACTTTATATACTTGGGTTCATCAATGAGTAATAAATTCAAAATAAAGTGCAAAATTATGTGGATATTAAAAACAGAATGCGTTTTTATCATCTGCATACATCTGACTGCCACCAAGCCAGGAAAATTCATACAATATCTATAGTAAAGACATATTTCATAAATAAGAGTTATTCGAAGTTATTTGTAGCAGAAAAATCCCAATTTTATTTTAAAGTTATGAATTAATGCACATTTCCTCCAGGAATAAGAGAATAATAAAAAACCCCTATGTATATTGAAAGCAGAGGTGTTCCTAATTATACATGGTTTTACAGATTCAGTAGATACATTTTTTAGAAAATGATACTTGAAGGTTATTAGTCCTGATTAAAACCAATCTGGCTTTAACAATCCCATGAAAATCTAGATCTGTTGGAAGAAAAATAAATCACTAAAGCAGAGCATGAACTGCTGCCCTTAGGTGAATTTGTAAGTGTAATAAAGTGAAGTTCAGAGGAGGAAGCTGAAGAGAACAGAATTATGTGGATTAAGAAAGAAAAGTTTCCTTTGACAGGAGCAGCCTCTCTACACAGGGGCCAACGGGAAGCCCACCACCCTGGGTGCTGGATACAGTAAAGCTGTAGTAAACCATATGATGGGGAAAAATCCTGCACCAGGAGGGTCATCTAATTCTAATGTCTTTTTTTCAAAACTGCATGATGCTCACAGAAAGATAATTAAGTGAAAACCAACAGGGAACTTCTAGTAAGCAATACCTGGAAAAATGAGTATTTAGAGTAGCATAGGAAGTGTTTGCTGTGGATGTAAAACTGGCTGCTCAGGCAAAGCTTTTCACAAGCATCTGTGCCTATTAAATCATATAATGATTTACCTCTGTTGGGTTAGGTCAAATGGTATCCTTCCACAAAAACTTAAAAGCCAAACAATACATGTCAGGCTGTAGCACGGGTGAGAACAGGGTGAGGGTGTGTTGTTTTCCAAAAAGCTGCTGCATTTTTTGCCTTTGAAATGCACAGACTAGTGTTGCAATACCTCATTAAAGCTGGCTGCTGCAGGAGAGCTCCCTGCATTTACTTAGACGCTCATAGGGTTTCTTCTGATACAGCTTCTGATGTTTCTGGCTGAAAAGGACAACAAATATAACAAATGTGCCTAGATCACACTTACATTGCCTAACCCAGGGAGGTGAAAGACATCGTTAACGTGCTAGTGTTGCATTCATTTCCATGAGGCTGGTTGCATGCAGTATGTATTTTGTGCTGCAGGAAAGACAGAGATTCTTGACCTAAGAGATACTTAAGGAATTAACCCTGCGCCATTTTCCTGACTGAAAACTGCTTGTTGGATGCCTATTAGATCAGAAAAATATGCTTGTGTACTCTGTTGTGGACCATTATAAGCATATCTGTAGTATTATCATGCAGCTTAGAAGACACTGTGATGCAGGCTGTCAGATCATTTGGGCGTCTAATTCCCACTGAAATAAAAAAAAACAAAACCACCTTTTATCCAAGTTCCTCAACAGGTTCATTGTGAAAACAGTTGGTACTAAACTAGAGTCTTGTATTACACAACCCTTCATGTTTGATAATGGCCTTAAATCAGATTTTTACAGGAGCTTGCATTTATTCAAACTTAGAAACTACTGTTATTGCTGCCAGCTGCTGAGCAGGGTGAAAACAAACATCAGGACTTAGAATTGAAATAACTATTTAATCCAACTGGATTTTTGTGTAGGCTTTAGCATGTGATCCAGAGTTCCCAGTTCACATTGGTAGACCTCGATACAAATCTATCACCAGGGGAGGAACAAATGTTAATTTTGAAATATTTTTCTCCTTCTTTCTCTGCTCTCTCCCTGTGCTTAAAGTTTTGCCCTAATTAGGTTATTGATCTACCAATGATGGCTGTACCACTAGCAAGCACTGTCTCTCTCAGAGGTAATGAGCAGGGAGGACTTAGAAGGAGAAGTGAAGCAATGAAGATCAATCAAGATTAATGAAATCCGTCTCCAGAGCTGTTACACACTTCATCCAGAATGTGAATAAATCAGAGCTCAGGACTCTGAAGTGTAAGAATTTGTAAAAAATGTAATATTTTTGTTTTCTTTGGGAGGTACCATTACATCCATAATTGCTATATCTGAATATACAGTTTAGGAAACACTATTTTGTTCTGATTGCAATAGGGAATAGCCTGTATAACTACTCATAAATTCTTCTTGTGGCTGGGGTGTTTTCCTTTTTTCTTCTAAACCAGATGGCCTTTTGCTAGACTTTCAAATGTTGAAAAATACTAAATTTCACTCCATCTCTAATGTGTAAGTGGAGATTCTTTTGGCTTTGTTTTTAAGTTCCTCCAAAATGAAACAGAGAAGAATATGGTGTAATGTAATAAACCTAAGATGCAGCTTAGAGTCTAATTTAGGTTACTAAAGAGAGGAAAAGGAGCAGCACATTTTAAAAATAGGGATTTTTTTTTTAAATATCAAATTTATATTAAATTAAATTTCTTTTGAAATCATTAATGTCTGTAATTTGCATCAATTGAATATGTAGGTGACTATGATATCCTGCAGAATACATCATCTATTGAAATATCTTGATAAACTACTATTGCCTGTCAAATGGGGATGGATAGCATGATTAAAGTCAGCATTTAATTGGGAGAAGTCTGAATGTCTGCACACAAAACAAAGCTAACATAAACCCTAGGTCATCGACATTTTTTTCCTTATCCCTGGACAATTTCTGTTTTGTTATTACAAAAGCCAGATATTTTTTTAAAAGTTTGTGAAGAACAGACCAGAATTTTTTAAGTCCACTTTTAAACTTCTTTGAACTTGTTGAATCTCTGTGGGGCATAGAGGGGAGCAAGATTATTGGTGTACTGGTGGGGACATCTCATGGACTAAAGTTTCACTCGCAGCAGCTGAGCAGGGTTTGGTGGATCATATTTCTAGACATGAATGTTTCCAGAAATATTTGCATGTAATGGACCAAAATGTCACTGTTATACCTATTAAAATTGCACACATCAGTAGTCTGGTAAACAATCATATGTAGACATAAGTTGAGAATACATCGATTAAAAAGCAGGACCTTAACAGAGGTAAGTTGTCCTAAGCAGGCCTTTTGAAAACATTTGGCTGAAGCAACATGGAATTTTCTAATTTATTGAGTCTTTGTTGTTTGTATGTGGATATATGAAGGCAAGATGAACTTTGTGGCCAAGCTAGTAGTATTTTAACAGATTTCTATTAGGACCAAAGCTGTCTGGTCAGTTAGGACTGAAAACACCAGAGGTGATCTAAACTTAATTAGAGCTTTAGAACCTTGATTCTCCAGTAAAATGTCATTCTCTCTCACACATGCTGCCTCCCAATTTAAAATAAAGTAAACAATTACTGACAGGAGGTGGAAGCCAGCACTGTGTTAGAGATATAAATTGAAAAATAGAAACATATGTATTTTGAAAATTCAGCAATTAGCAGATGCATTCATTCCCAATAGATTTTGTAGCTGTTTTTCATCTGATTTTTTTTTGGTTTTTTTTTTTTTTTTTTTTTTTTTTTTTTTAACTTACAGGATTTAGGACTAGTTATAGTTAAAGGCATTTTCCTGGTAGATTTCAGACTATGCTGTGGTTGCTCACTGTCCCAGTAGCCACCAACCCAAGGTTTGTACTCTAATTGAGTGAAAATGAACTTTCTTTTGGTCCATTTATTATTTCCATGTTCTCTCTCCTGACCTTTTAAGGTTTGTTTTCATCACATCTCACTAACAGGGCAGTAATATAGAGTTTAACAACAGAATTTTCCTAAAATATTTTGGAGTGGGTGCAGAAAGGCAGCTACACATTTGTCAAGAATTGTATTTGAAATCAACAAAAATTATACCTTCAAACAAGGTTTTATCAACTTTGAATTTCTAGAGGAATATTAAACTATATTACTCATGTCCAGATTACAATAAGAATCTGTTATTAATGTTTAGCTCAGGTTCTAGCAGTGGAAAAGTTTAGCACAAACCATACCATAATAAATAGTATTTCCTTTAATAGAAAATTTAGATTTTCTGAAACAGGCCCTGAACTTGGTAAAATTCAAATGACTGTGTCCGAATTACATCAATTAGAAATTCTGACATGAGGCATGCTGTGTTTGTCTGGTTTATGGTTTTGGCAGAGAAAGGAAAGCAGAGGGAAGAAATCAACAATTTTTTAGTTTATTCAGTCAAGCAGTTTGAGTGGTTTCAGGAGAGTTTTGAATAGAAGCCAGCACTTTGCAAATAATAATAATAATTATTATTCCAACATCAGTTACTTCTGAAGTGAATGCTATAATGCTTGTATTATACAAGATGTACACTGTTTTATTTCAAATCACAACAGTGTACTACATGAGAATATGGGCTTTTGGGAGATGATTTTACTTTGAGAGTAAAACTACACATAGCTCGAACATTTATTTTGTACTGTAAGTATTCGTGTGTCTGTGGGCTGTGCAAAATGGCTTTCCATATCAAAATGACAGATTTGACCTTCTGTGTTTATGCCATAAATGAAGCAAGTCTGATGTGGAAAACGGTATTTGTCTAGTCAAACAAAAAGACAGCTTCTTTGCAGTTTAACTTATGGTGAGAGCATTTCTGCATATTCTGTAACAACGATCATTTCTGGTTTGGGTTACAGACTGGTGGTATAAAAAGAAAGGACAGAGGAACAGAAAGTCACTCTAGGATACTGAGACAGAGCAAGACAGATTTTTTTGAATGCAACCTGCTTGTCTTTGTCTACCTGTAGAAGCGGACAGCAGCTCCCAGGGTTCACATGTCAGTCCTGTCAAGCCATGTTAGCATGAGGACTGTAAGTCCCATGAAGGAGAGAGCTGGAAATGGTAGGAAGAGGCTTAAAAGCAATAGAGGAAAATAAAGGAAACCAAATTTTAAAAATAAGAACATGAAACAGTTGAAGAGAAGCATTATATGAAATATCTACTGATTCTACATAATGTCTAGTAGGGACTTTGGAAAATGTGTAGCAAACCTGTGGTATTCAGTGAATCCAATGATGGGCTAAGTAAATTAGTAGATGCATAAAGCTTCAGTCCTAAACATTATAGTAACTTGTGTTAGTCAAATACCTAGATGAATCAGGAAGAAATAGAGATGATATGTGAATCTGAAGGAAAAAAAAGTAAGATTTAATGCCAGAATGAAGGGTACTTTATGTTAAATGTCTGTAAAAGATATGAAATGCAGGACAGTTGGCAGCCGAATAATGTAACAGAGTAGGAAGCACTGAAATAGCACATTTCAGAGTCATAAATATGACTGAGATATGCTTAAAGTACCCGTTATAACACTTGCCTCCCTCTTTTTTTTTTCTTGACAAAACATTTTTCCTTTTGAAGAGGTGAAAATGTACATGAGAAAGTTTCATTTCCCTCAAGGATATAACTTTACAAGCACACAGAATCTCTCTTGTTTCTTGGAGTTTTTCCCCTTTCTTATTTGAGAATCAAGCTGACTGTGAGTAAGAAAAAAACTTTACAAATACAAAAGCAACTGAAATTATTAGTTTACTCAAAATCCTCCTGGGAAAACTATGAGTGAAATGAAGTTTTGTTTTGGTTCCAAATTTAAAGTAGTTTGTTCCAGTTCTCCTTTGAGTAATTTTTTTCAGCCCTCTTGTCTAGGAAAAAAAAAAAGTGATAGCAAATTTTTATTTACTCTTACTGGACAGAGTATGCCTGCCACAAAGTTAAGTATTAATGTTCTTGAATGACAAAAACAGAAGTAAGGAACAATTATATCTTTAATTAACCATGTAGAACAGACTACCCATGCAGCAACAGAAAGAATCTCTGAAACTAGAAAGAACAAAAGAGATACAGTTGAATATTTGTAGATATGTATATATATTCATGAATTTATGAAGTAGATTTTTAGGTGTTAAATATTAGGCTGTGCTTCTGCACTCGCTTACATTTTCCAGCTGTTTAGAGGACCACTGCATAACTTATTTATGCAGTGGTAGTGCATGGAAGCATGAATCATGGACCATGGACAAACTGTGCTCGATGAAATATAGGTAGAAAAAAGATTACTCAAGTGCTTTGCTTAGACAGATATTGAAACTATTTATGCACTTTGGTAGTTTTCTTAGGAGTCAGAAATCTAATGTGGTAATTTCTGGCATCAGTTTGCTTGAAATGAAGCCACATGAGCAGATTGCTGTATCTTTGTAACCTTTGACTGAAAAGGACTGAACTCTGCACAGTTGTAATCAATTGCAGGCCTGGCTTTTTCAGTTAGGACTAAAAACATTGTCGGACTGATATAGAGATTATTGTTAACCTTCTTATGAATGAATATTTAGAGATGCTTATAGCATTAGAAAGGGAGAGTTGTTTCATAGAAAGTAAGACTGAAGACTTTCTTAATGGATATACACTAGTTCTTGGAATTTAGACTAGGGTGCAAATTTATTTTTAAACACTCTGAGCTGTGTGACTGCAGTAAGAGCCTGTAACACTAAGAGAATGGAGATGCTGTATCGACAGGAGGGACTGAAGTGACCACACAGCCTCTGAATAGCAAATGTGTCCTCTAACATTTCAGTGCCCTCGGTGCTCTGCTCTCAGTCAGCATCACAAAGAGTTTGTCCCAAGGCAAACACTTCTTCCAGAGTTAAAAAAGAAAGGGGTCAACAGACAACCTCACTGTTTTCCTAAATGGGTAAATAAAAAGGTGACAGTAACAGCAATGGCTGAATAAAATAGCAGGAAAGCTTTGTCAGTGCTGGCTGATCTGTAAACTGTTTAGAGAGGTTGGTAAAAATGGAATAAGATGTGAAAAGGGTTTAAGTATTTATAATGACTTCAGCTTTTCCCAAGCTATATTTTCAGTAGCACAAACACAGCCTCCGCTTCTAGATGGTAAGTACATAGGGAATGTGGGTTAGCAGCAGTACAGAGACAGACAGCCAGCTGGCCAGTGTAGGATTTTCCTTCATGGAGACAGTGATCAGTCATAATCTGTGGAAGAACAAGCTTCTCCATCAGGCTCGTTCACCCAGAAGTGGCTCAGAGGGAATAGGAGTTTCTATTGTTGCAACTGTGGTGGCACCCAAAGCTGTTGGCTTGTCACTGGGATCGCCTGTGATCACATTGTTCTTGTGCAAGCCTGACAAAGTCTTCATCATTAATATTTTTACTAATAATGCTGAATAATTATCATCTCTAAATGACTGATATTCCAAGAGATATCTGTGAAAGTGAAGTTTCCATTGTCTACCTGGGACTTTTAGGGTGCCTGATCCACTCAAATCTGATCTCCTCTTGTTTGAAGAGCTGGCTTGAAAGGGGCTCTCCTCCAGAAGCTGTTTGACATGGGTGTGCTCAGTTTGCAGAGCTGTTCCTACTTCACCAATGAGGGCTCTTCTCTGTACCCACAGGTTTACAGCAGACCTATCACTCCAAAATCAGCATCTGTTTCCTCTGATTGTCAGATTTCTGTTCCTAACGGCCCCCTCCTCCCCCTTTCATGAAAGGTTAAAAAAAGAGAAGAGTCTCAGTGTTTGGTAATAAAGCACATGGTACATGCTTCTCTTTTTTCCTTGCAGAAGGAGTTCAAGGACTGAGAGTTGCAAAGACTGATAGATATGGTATAAACACAGATGACAGGCAAGGAGAAGGCATCAGTTACAAAGGGCTGTGCATTTTTTCATAATGTTTGTCACTAAATGTAAGAAACTTCATATTATTTATTAGCTACCCTTCTCCCTTTTTTTTTATTCTCCTTCAGAGGGAAAAAACTGTGATCTGATAATTTTAAGAAGCTGTTGCTTTTGAAAAGGATGCTAAGAAGTCCCATGGGCTGCATTCTCATAGCAAGGGAATTGAGTGTGCTAGGTGAAAGCCTGACCCTAAAATCAAGGGTTATTTCATTTTATTAAGTTTAAAAAATATTTTTCCAGTGGCAGTCAACAGATTCAAAATGAAATAAATGAGTTACCTCTGGCAGTCTTGCAGTTCACCTTGGATGCATATGTGCACTCAGTAGCATTTACCATTCTCTCTCTTTCCCTTTCTCCCTCCCTCCAGAACTCCTCTCCAGCCTTCCTTTGTTGCTGACTTCAGGCCTTGCAGTTCACCAAGCTTGTTCCCCTTCAAGGTCAATGTGACACAATAAAGATATTGGACAATGCTTCTATAGAATAACACTTTTGTCTGATTTCTTAGGAAAATCAAGCTCATAAGAAATGCATGGAAGTAATTGTTAAATTCAAAGAAAGCTGATCTGACTAATTTGCAGGGACTGAAATGTTTAAATGTTGGAGGGGAAACAATGAAATGTACCAGATATTCTGCCAGCAGCACATTACTTTGCCAGCTCTGGTACTCAGGTGCAGATGCCCGTTTCCAAGTTCCTGACCATTAGAGGCTGAATTACCAGACTGGTGAGAGATATAGTCTGTAGACAGTGGAGCTGCAGCTGCAACACTGACAAAACCATCCTGCCAGCCAATGCAGGAAACTGCTTGGATATTTTCATGAAAGTAAATCTTTTCCAGGTATCTCCTTAAAGCTGGATCAAAGAAACTAAATCAGTAGGTACAAGGAAAAAACAGTAAGGGAACACTACTGAAATCAAGAAAAAAAAAGAGACGTTCCCCCAGGTATGTTCTAGTTCTGCAGAATATGAGATATTCTTCATTATTATTTTTCTCAGATACAGAGGCAGTAAAGAAAGCATGAAGATGTGTGAGTAATACAGACTCTGTGTGTGAGGAGGAAACCCCACAAAGAGAGAGGCTTTTGTTTTAACTTATTTCCATTCCTCTAGGGCTTTTCTTTCTTTCTTTCTTTCTTTCTTTATTTTTATTCATTACACTCCCAAATGAGGATCCTTGAAGAGAAAAGGGCTCACCAGTTATGCTCATGTCTTCTGACTTGCCTCTACTTCTTGGCTTCCAAATTTTGTTTTTTAAAGAAAATGGACTTGTTAAAATAATAGAGCTTGAATTGACTTTAACAATTAAGTTTCTTATTGCAGTGATTTACCTAATGTTTTGGTGGTGATGATCCTGATGGAGGAAGATGTGGATGGCACTGGATTCTGTGGCAGAAGGGAAGAGTGTAGGAGATTACTCGCTAGTTCACTTGATTTTTACAGGATGATTTACAAGGTATGTAAATGAGGAGACAACCACAGAAGGTACATTTAATGGCATCTTAATGCATCATGGAATTTACGACAGGGCATGAATAGCTTGTGCACTCAACTGTTGAAAGCAGATGCTGCTATAATTCTACTTAATACTTATAAGAAAAGTAAAGCATATTGTTTTCTGTACAAACGTTTATGAAACATTAATAAGAATAACATTCACCATTCAATGCTGAACATATAATGTGAAATCCACTCATAAATATTTATGAGCATGGCATTTTGGTTCACTGTATGCATTGATTTCAAGTAGCACTTCAGAGATTCTCCATTGTTTTTTCCTGTGTTAGTCATACTGGCACACCAAAGGGAAAGGTAGAGTGTAAAGGAGTCAATCACATAAACATCAAACATAAAAGCTCATTGCAGTTAGGAAAAGACTTACACTTGCTTGTGTAATAGAACAGGGTATTTAGCAGTTTGAAACCAAGACTTTCTACTTGTAATACAAGTTTTTTGCTACAGTTATGAAAGTAATGAATGTCATTAAATGTGATGACGAATCTATAGATTCTAGATTCTAGGTTGTTTTGTGATGGTGCAGTTTTCTACAGGTAATTGAAACGTTTGAATTAATTGTTGACAATTAATGGTTCTGGGTTTCTCAAGGGGTTCAGTAGATTAACAGCATAAGTCTTTGTCCCCTTTTCTGTATAAATGTGATTTACTGATTGCACAGATTATAGTCTTGCTTTATCTTTTCACTAGAATGACAAGGCTTTCAGTCATTCAGTCAAGTTATTTTCATTAGGGTGACAACCTTTCAATCCACACCTCTCTGACATTTTTGACAATGATACTTAGCAGCCAACAAAATGTTATGGTAATTTTCTGGTCTAAACGGGAGATTCAAGCTTTAATTCCCACAGTTTTAAATCTTTTTTGATTGCTAAATAGCTCTTACTATTTAGGCTCTGGTATTTCATAATGTCTTGAAATTAACAGAAAATATTAACCTTTTGGTAGAAATTGTAGGCACATTTTTATTTTATACAAAGAATTTATGACTGGAATATTTTTATTCTAAAACTTAAAATACTTTAAAAACATTGAAATGGTTCAGTAAAGTTGGATGTAGCAGAAGTTGTAGTATTTATGGACTACAAATGAACCACAAGAACATAACTGAGGATTGAATGAGCATTTTAGTACAAAGCCTTTGAGAGATATCTCCAGTGATCCTTAAAACACTTGGGCAAGGTGAAAAGTCTAGTAGAGCTTCTTGCACAGAGATCTGCTGGGATCCATTCTAAGCATTGTAAATCTCGATGATTTGAACTGTTTGAAAGCCGGGCTTTTCTCTCCATTTTGGAAATGTCTGGACTTCTGGTGGAAAATCAAACCCTAATTTTTTGGTATTTATCATTATTATTTATATTTGGGATTGCTGTCACCATATCTCTGAGGGTTCTTATTTTAGTATCTCATGCCTTCATTTATCTATATGTTTGTACCCCCCAAGCCAATTTACATGTTCCAGGAGATGTCACGATCTTTCCTTAAAAGACTGAAGGTATGGGATAACGCTGTGAAACACTGAAGTGACAGGTCTAAATCAATTTTTTTTTAGTTGCCAGATATTTTTTTATGGAAAATGTGTGAATCAGACACTTAAATTTAGTTGCACTGGCTCTTTCCTGTGAAACAGCTTTTTTCTGTGGAAAAGCATGTAGGGGCTGCAGCTGGCAAGGGCACTGCTAAGCTCCTGGGTTGGAAAAAGAGTGCGCATCGAGTAATAGTAAATAATCTTTTTTTTGTGCGAAGAATTAACCTAGGAAGGAAATGAAGCCCAGGTTTACTTCCTGGAGGAGTAGAAGTGAAATTACTAACATATAGAATTTTCCTTGTCTACTTAGTTCAGTGGAAATGCCACTAAAATTGAGAGTCATAACTCAGCAGTATGATACATAAACTCTGCCCTTAAATGTAGTTTCATTAGGAAATCTATACAGTGTTGGAAAAAAGTGAATATTGACTTAGTAATACTTTATAATGAAATTTTATTTCAGAAAGGATGGACTTTTCCACTTTTAATTACAATTTTTAATTTAGTGTGTTGCAGATTTTCCAAAATATAAGGTTAGGCATATTTCAAATAAATAGCACGGAAAGTCTTTAAAAAAAAATAAGCTGAGTTATATTTTATACACTTGTCCAAAAAGTATTTCTTTACTGTTTCCTATGATTTAATAATAAATTATTTGCTTGCTACTAGGAGTGTAAAAGTGCCCCAAACACAAATAATTCCATGTTAGTGACAAAAAAACATATAGTGGAAGTTATGATTTAGCACTCCCAGAGCATTTGAGAGGTTAGGGAAATTGTCCTAATATGTTTTCCTTCTTTCATTGTAAAGATTTCATTCTCTGATTTCATGAAACTCAGATCTAATATGAGGTGCTTCTGGACCACTTTTTGAATCAGTCTACCTTTCACAAAATCTGACTGACTTTTTTTCTTTTGTCTATTTAAATTTTTTTTCTTCTTTCTTGTCTTCTACTTCTTTCTCTTTTCTCCTGGATGCAAATGGAAAGAGGGAGGGACAAGGCAATGTGGTTAGTTAGTTTACTGTAGCCATAATAATGTGAGAGCTCGATTAAATTTAATTAAATAGGTTTAATGACCAAAATGTAATACTGTACCAGTTTATTATTAAGTTCAAGCCTTAATGTGATTATTTTTACTAATTAATTCAAGTCTGCTATAAACCTTCAATCTCCTTGAATATGCAGTCAATGGGGCAAATTATCTTGATTACAGAACCCCTTTGAAAAATGAAAAAATATCTACCAACATTTGTGGACATAGCACTGAGTTTCAGTAGTGTACTAGTAATTAGAATCTGACTCATTCCAACAAAAAGGGTTTGAGTGATCCAGCAAGGAGGAGAAAAGCATTGTATATGTCCTGGCTGCATTACATGTTCTTTATGGGGGCTGTGTGTGTGTAATAAGAGAAATTCAATTACTGGGTGAGGTAGTCAGTTTACCATTATACAGAGTCCAAAACAAAGAACTCACAATTATTAGAAAGGAATAATAAAGCCCAAAGCAAAATTCACTCTCAAATAATTATTGTTCTCATTAACTCTTATTGAATTCTGCAAATGGTATTAACATTCTGATATGGTAATGCTGTGAAAATATTCCATTAGCAGAATATACCTGCTAAGAAAATTAACACATTCTTGCTCCTAGGTAGACCATTATAATTTCTGTAACTTTCCTCTTAAATTCCTTTTAAAAAGTGCAATTAATTGTTAAATATTTGTTAATTGTTTAATAAGGACTTATTTGAAAAGGTCCACATTTTTTTATAACACTGTGAGTGCCTTTTTTCTAGTTTATTTGCCTCATTAATGTAAGAGGCAGGCTGCATTTCTGAGTTTTGAAGATGTTTGGAAATCAAAGCTCTGTATTTACTGTGAGAGTCTCAAGAGGCACAGAAGTAATGAGGGAGAGAGATGTCCAGGGTGTTCTATAGCACTCCTCACAGTATTTTCACATGTGATGTCCAAGGACCAGTGGAGAAGGGCAACGCTGAACCGGGAAGCTACGGGACAGAAAAGGTACCATGGCCTTTGCAGTCCTAGCAGACACATCAGACCCTATAAGCAGAAACAGAAAGCTCCCGTGTCTTTGGTGTCTCTGGTTTGGGTTTTCCTCTACTCACCCACCCTCTGTGTTGTTCTGTGGCATCCATGTCAGTAAGGTACATCTCACTTCTGACACTGTTATGTATTTGCTAGCACTGTGCTTTTACTATTATACCTTTTTAGCTTTTTTTATTATAGGTGTACATTATAGAGGGTGAGTAGCGACTAAGTCAAACTGCTTTTCTATGTGTAGTCTATATGCTGGTTTTGAACTGGTTTATTTGAACAGTCATAAGTAAAGCAACACAGCCTTGCAGACTGGAGTTAAACATGTTTGTTCTTAAATGTTTATATTAGTTTAGACTCCATTAGTATATAAATCTTTCAAAGAAGAAAAGAAATGTCTAGTAATGGCTATCATGCTAGTTTGTTTCTTTGATAAGAATTTGAGTGTTTGGAAAACTATCTAATATTTATCTAGATTTACGAGTCTTTTCTTGCCTTTCAAATACTTCTAGGATCCAGAAAATACATACTTTAGTGTTACCAGGACATCCTTCTCCATCTTTGAAGTCATTCAAGGTCTTACATTGACCGCAGGTTTCCTCTCATCTGCCATGCAGAGTTGGGTATAATCTGTGTTAGAGCTACAAAATTGGGTTAGAAAACTTTGTAGAACAGGCTGTGGGAACTTTTTGTAAATCTGAAGCTTTTCTGTTTCTGTTCAGATAAAGAAAGCTAACGTGGCACCAAATCCCGAGGTAAAACAATATAACTTTGACTTCCAAAGCTATATTTTAAACTGTAGCATTTAGATTCAAAAGGTTCTGGATTCATGGTGTTTCTGAAGCCCTAACCCAAACCAGAAAGTTGTGCATTTGATCATACACATACACTCATGTAGATAGGAAAATTGTTCAACCCTTATTGTAATGCAGAAAAACTTCTGATCCAGGTGGATCTTGTTTTGGGCAAGATTATAACCTAAGACTTAAGTTATTTAGATTATATTGGATTTTTTTTCATAATGCAAGTGCACTGGAAAAAAGGTGAAATATTAAAATGTGGTTTAGCTGCTAACTTTTCTAAGCAGGCAGAATTTAACCAGCCTTGAGTAACAGAACTTTGGATCACCTCGGTCTCCTGGTTGAAGTGATTTGGCAGACTGAAGTTTCTACCTGTTTCTTCCCTATTTTTTGCTTTCTGTAACTGCTAGACTAAATGAATCAACTAGTTATGTCTATGAATATTTTTTTAATTTTTCTGAAGATTTATACGTACCTTGAATAGAATTTACCAACATTTCTCAAGTTTTAGTTTTAAATATAGTAATATTCAAGTAGGCTATGCATTGTACTGTGAGGTTTGAGAATAATTTCAGAAAGAAAAGAAAAAGAGGGAAAGGTGCTTTTATGCTTGAATTTTTATTTGCAGCACCAGAGTGCCAACATATTCTCTTTCAGCTATTCCAAGTCAGATCCAAATGCTTAGGACAGCAACTGAATCCAAACTCTTCCAAGGACTATGAATTTTAGTGCAAATGTGAATTATATGTAATGGACTTGGCTCCGAGGGAGCTGTGAAAACCTCTCTTATGAGACAAAGCTGGTGCTGATCTGTCTTTGACTGTAACTTCAATAGCAGACTACAGTCTACTAGCTCCAGTTAAATAGTGATGTTATATCTGAGAAAGCAAGAGCATATTGTCAGCTTGAGGCAAGAGGTTTTAGCTGTTCACTTGCCGTTAGGATGAGATATGTAGCTAAACTAAAAGCACCTCCAGTTTAAATACACTTCTGAAAATAATCTCAGAATACTGAAAACACTTCGCTTTTTTTCAGATGCCTTTCTCTGATCACTTGATATTTCCATTTTCAATGTCACGCGTGGAAGTGGGAAGATGGTCGTGCCATTTGTAAAGAAACAGCTAGATTACAAATGTCCAGTTTTCATCTATCTTTAGATAAATGCTCAGAGAATAAAAAATGTCTTTGGCAGATAAATGTAAGAACCAGTGTATGAAATTTTAAACCAAAGCAGACCTATGAGGTCGCCTGATTTGATGATCTGTATGATATATTCCAGAAAAACTCATCCAGTTATTTGGATTTTTGAAACAGTTTTGCAATAAAGATAGAAAGTGGTTTTAGAAACAACATATATTTGACTGCATCTAGCTAAACACACATGCAATATGCTGAAGGTCATGTACTTAAAAGCAAAAGGGACTCCTGGGGTCATGAGGGTCAGTTTGACTTTCAGATTGTCAGTTGTATTTTTCATACAGCTACCTTGAGTCTGTCTAAAATCTATTGGCTTTTCTTGCTGGAGGTTGTTTTCCAGAAAGGTATTAGAATTTGTCATCACTTCCTCTGCTAATTTTTTGCATTGATTGATCCTCTCACTTTAAAAGCCTGTGCATAATTTCCAGTAGGTTACTGGGATGGGGTTAGGAGTAGAAATGACTGATTTTCATTTGAAACTGCTCTGTTTGAAATAATTAGGACAAAGATGGACAAAACCTACAATCTACTGGATAACCATGGTCTGTAAGCATCAAGGCTTGAGAGAAAAGGATTTTTATTCCTATTCTAGCATCTGAATGATTTTTATTTTTTTTTTTGGTCCCAAGCTGTGTAATAATAATATGTAATGTATAACTGTTTGAAGAGAGTCTGGAGTCTCCAAATAAGGGTTTAATTTAGACTGTATAGTCCTATGCAGTCTTGCATGCTGTCTTAAAACTCAATTTTATTTTACATATATATATATATACATATATATATATTTACATATATATTTACATATATATATATACATATAATAGATATGTACACAAGCACAC
The DNA here is from genome assembly GCF_036250125.1 of Pseudopipra pipra. Lineage (NCBI taxonomy): Eukaryota > Metazoa > Chordata > Aves > Passeriformes > Pipridae > Pseudopipra > Pseudopipra pipra. Next base: position 24,128,872 of record NC_087552.1, on the reverse strand, counting down.
ACTTATATATGTGTTTTTCAGAAAAAGTTTAGTAGTTTCATGGAGAGGAGGTGGCTGCATCCTTTCCAGCCTTCTGGGAAATGAGAAATATTCATTGGGGAAGCCACAACTCTTCTGCACCTGTAAAGTTTCAATGCCCAAACCAGGATTTTACAGGCCTAGGTGATAAGTGACAGTGGAATTTGAGATGCTGGTTTGATATTAGGGCATCACAGAGGGAATTAGGTTGGATTTAGACAACCTTAATGTAGTTGTAGACTCTTTATGGATAAAATTATATAGCCATGGGTGGGAAATTTAAGTGAAAAATTCCTGTGATTCTCAGTAATAACTCAGAGGAAAGAATAAGGCATATGCTTCAGGATATACCTATGAACTAAGAGTCTTTGAAAGAACTCTGAGGCTCATTTAAAATTATCTACTGTCACAATTTTTATCTGCAGACTGGATTACTACATATACATGTGAAGTGAGATTTCTTTATATGCTTTCTTTAAATTTTTGTGTATAGTTGTTTGATACGAACATACAAATCTGTGCTGAATGCATGAAGAGATGCAAAACAATACCAAACCAGCACTAGGAAATTGTTTTTCCTAAAAATTGACCCCCACATGTTTCAATTTTAATGCAGTGAGAACCCCATGCAAACTTATGTCTGTCAATGGGAAGATTCTCATTGGCTTAAATTGGCTTTTAATGAGACTCCCAAATGCCTGGGGGAAAAGTGCTTTAATTTGGTAAAGAAATTTCAGCATCAAGGACTCACTTTACCATAGGAATTTTATCTTCATTCAGACTCATTACATTATATATATGTCATTAATATCACATCATATCATTAATAATCACAGTGCAGAGTAATTGAATTTGTGATGGTATTACATGGGTCTGCATCTAGTCCAAAATGTAAGAGTAAGACTTTTTCTTTTGGTTTGATTTGACTCCCATCACAAGACACAGAGAGCAGTTTTACTGTGCTATTTGTCAGAGTATGATGAATTGCTATTACTTAACAGGTGAACTGTGACATACTGAAAATGAATGTGGGGAGGAGCAAGTGCACATCTCAGATTACGTGCTCTGTTATGTAGATTACAGGTGGTAGGTGACAAGTCCTACAAAATGGATAGGTTGGTTAAAATCATGCCAGTACTTCTTTGCAATGCATACAAAGAAGAATCATGTGTAAACATGGAAGCTTTAAATTTCATGGGGCTGCTTATGATGCTTGCTTTGTCCTAAATTTAAGAAGAGAAATCAGATTGAAAATATCTGAATTTAAAGAATTACTTCCTACCTTCAGTTTGGTGGAGAGGTGAAGGAAACTAACCAGGTTTTACAGATCCCAACAATCTTCTAAAACTGTGTATAAATACTTATATATATGTGTGTGTATGTGTGCATGTATTTATTACTGAATTGGTGACCTTCTAAAAAGCAGAATCTTTAAAAACATTCTGAAGATGATCTGAATAGATTATGCAAGACTTTATGTGGATAGGATTTGCAGTAGCATTTATGGAAATAGTAAGCTCTTTAAGAGCCATCTACTTTATCTCTTTTACTATTATTTCTTCTACAACTACTGTATTTGCTTTTATTTACTTTAAAGCTGACTTACTAGATAGCTTCATGGGATGTGCATTTCACTAATTTGTGGCCTCAAGAGGGTTTGGCAGCCCAGAGATCTTATTTCAACTTGTTTCAGTTGAACACTTGTAATATGACATATTCAATCTTAATCAGTAAATAGCAACAGTGAGTAGCTGCCATCGCAATACAAGGAATAATGAGGGTTCTGGGAAATAAGAGATACAAAGTTTCTAAAAATGAAACCATGTTAATATATGGGTAGTGAAACTAGCAACCTGCTCTCGCTACTTGGATGCGTAAACCTCCTGAGTTTTACAATTTGTATTTACATTTTTCAGACCAGTAGTGAAATTGCTAAGATTTTTGCACAAATCTAATAAAATATCACAGAGAGCATAGTCGAAGGTCAAGCTCTCTGTTCTTATGCTGAGTAAACTTGTGCCACAGTACATGGCCTCTGCTAATGACCTGTGGTTGTCCAGCAGCTACAAAGAGCAGACAATTCACACTGGAAGCAGACCTGAGGAAGTGTCAGCATCCATGTGTGAAAGACACTTCCTTCGCACTCTGTGCAAAGCATAACTTATATCATTTTCATTAGGAAGATGCTTTGTTATCAAGCCTTCAGTAATATTGAAGTGCAGTAGTAGACCCGTGCAGTCATTAGTTAACTAAATTCTGCACTTGTTTTACTGGTGTAAATTGAAATAACATTAGGATAAAACACATGAGTATTCTTGATTTAGAATGGATGAAGTATATAATAGAGGAAAATGATATTTCCAGTAGATAAATTCAGTAAGCAAACATAATGTTAAAAGTAATTCAGATATTTCAATGATGATTAAACCACACATGCAGGAAAATGAGTGTTATTGCCTGCAGATTGCTTTCTGGCTTCATTCAAATAGTCAAGTGCTCAATAAACAGAGTTGTCTAATTTGGATTCTGCACAAAGTATCAGAGACAACACCAAATGATTTCTTCAGTTGGAGCAGAAAACATTGGATGCAAATATTGACCTTCTATTATTCTGGTTTTGCAGTGTACTGCTATGTGTCTCACTTTAAGTGAAAAAATATTACTAAAAATATTTAGTGACATGTTTCTTCAGAATCTTCTACAAATGGGAAAAAGTGGGCAGTGTTTTTTTCCTCATTATATTATTTTTATCTGGGGAGTTTCTGTGAAGAAACTTTTATGTATTTCAATGCAGAATTTAATAATTTTGACTGGAAAAGTGGTAAATATGAAGCGGTATAATATGTCGTAAGTTTTCTTCCAAGCACTTATGACATAGTCCACAAAGTAATAAAAATATTTTGAACTTTTACAAAACTTTATTTCTTGGGTTCTCAGTCAGAGAAATCTACACAGTGAAAATGGATATCTACAGGGTCTCAGTGCCAGAACAGGAGGGGGGTGCCTGAATTATGCCTTGAGAATGATGGAAGCTGACTCAGTTCAATTGAATTTTATAATAGAAGAAATCTAACCAGAGTAGAAGAGCAGGCATCTAGCTGGGAAGCTGGGAATTCAAGTTTTATAAGGGGAGAGGATAGCTCAAAACAATGACCTTTCTGCCTATAGGTCATGCTGCAGTTTTTGATCACTGGGTGGCTTGCTGCCTTTTGGCACTCTTACAGTCCTTCTTACAGTCCTGGTTGAAATAACTCTGTTATAGATGATCTTTGTTATGTCAGTGGTCTCTGTTTTATGATAAAGTAGGCTAATGAAAAGGGTTTTTTTAAAAAAAAAAAGAAAAAAAAAGAAAAAGGAAGAAAATTTCTGTGGTAGCTGAGGAACCTAATGGAGTTCAACAAAGGCAAATGCAGGGTCCTGCACCTTGGGAAGCATAAGCCCCTGCACCAGCACAGGCTGGGGGCTGACTTGCTGGAAAGCAGCTCTGTGGAGAAGGACCTGGGGGTCCTGGTGGACAACAAGATGTTCATGAGCCAGCATTGTGACCTTGTAGCCAAGAAGGCCAGTGGTATCCTGGTCTGCATGAGGAATAGTGTGGCCAGCATGTTGAGGGAGGTGATCCTCCCCCTCTACTCAGCCCTGACGGAGCAGCATCTGGAGTACTCTGTCTAGTTCTGGACTCTCCAGTACAAGAGAGATAAGGAACTACTGGAGCTGGTCCAGCAGAGGGCTACAGAGGTGATTAGAGGACTGGAGCATCTCTCTTACAATGAATGAATGAGGGAGCTGGACCTGTTCAGCCTGTAGAAGAGAAGACAGAGGGGTTCTTATCAATGCATACAAATATCTCAAGGGTGAATGTCAGGAGGATGGGGCCAAACTCTTTTCAGTGGTACCCAGTGATAGGACAAGGGACAACAGGCACAATCTGAAGCACACGAAGGTCCATCTGAATATAAAAAAAATTTCTTTACTTCAAGGGTGACAGAGCACTTCAACAGTCTGCCCAGAGAGGTTGTGAAGTCTGATTCTCTGGAAATATTAGAACCACCTGGATGTGACCCTGTGCTAGCTGCTGTAAATGAACCTACTTTAGTGGCAGGGTTGAACTAGATGATCTCCACAGGTCCCTTCCAACTCCAACCATTCTGCGAGAATCTGTGAGATGATCCTGTATATAAATGTGAGGGTGTAAATTTAGCTCTTACTGAAAGCAATAGTGACATTAATCTAAAATTTTATTGACTAATTTAAAGGCCCAGAAATCAAGATAGGGTTTCATATTCTAAATTGAAAATACATAGCATAGCAACACCTGCTACAAAGGATGAAGAAATAATATTTAGGAGTTATTCCCCCTTAAAAATATGTCCTAATTCAAGATCTTGGTGTGCAGCTATTAGTAAACTTCATCCTCATATTTGGATGAAAAAAAAAAAGTGTGTTAACCTTGACATGGGATTTTAAAAAATGAGTGCTGAGAAAAAAAAGAGGAAAGAAACTGCAGGTCTGTGGATAGCAAGTATGGCTGACACACTGTGGAGGTGATAATAGTCTTAGCAGAATACAGAAAACCCTTGGTTTTCTGAATAAGCCCTGATACATTTGTATTACAAGGTAAATCCTGCTTAGGCTTGCAGCTGCTTTAAAAAATTTTCCTTTTTCAGCAATCACCTGCCAGCTGGGATGGAATTTGATCCTTTTCTTAAATCTGGAGACCTCACTTTCTCTTTGTTTTATATGAACTCAGTAATTTTCCTTTATCTGCATAAACTTACCAGCACTGCAACTATGTCACATGAGCATGAAGGAAGGGAAGCTTCATGGATTCCACCATTTCCCCTCTTGATTAAAAGCTTCTTAATGGGCATTAGGACCTTGGACAGAGACTCCTACCTCTGCCGTCTGCAAAAGTGTTCTCTCTTCATATCACCTCTGAAAGATGGGAGCTGAGAGCACTTGGGATCCTGGAGCAGAGTGGGAGCTGCTCTGAAGTGCACCTTTGATTGCAGTAACTTCCCAAGCATCTTTAAAGGATATCACAAAGTAGCCTGAGGAAATGGCAGTATTTATGGCAGCATTTATGGCAGCAATTTTCAGGTTTGGTTAATAGAGAATATTTGGGTTTACAGATTTTTCCTATTTTGCTGAACCAATACAAGGAATTGTAGGTTAGACAAGTTAACCTCCTCTGGAGGGAAAGAAATCATTATTGTATATACATTAAGAAAACAGCTATAGGCTTTGTTTTGGAGGTACATTTTGATGGTGCCCTACAAAAAAAAAAAACAGAGTGAAGTTCAAGTATAAGCACTAGAGACATCCAAAACAAGGAGAATTCGAGATGCCAGAAAACAATGAGGAAAAAAGCTGGTCCAGCCATTGCAAGATTGTGTTACATTATTAATGCAGAGACTCTCAACTGCCTGCTCTGAGGTGCCAAATCGAAACAGTTGTGTAAGTGTAGCCAGCTGTTGTGCTGGTCTGCAGTTTGTTGGATGACACTGCTTTAGTTTCACTAGGTTATACTAAGAAGGAAAAAAGAAGGGATTCATAGAATATGTATGCTTGTATGTCTAAGTGTGCAAAGATTCACCCAGTCAGCAGGGACATGATGATACAGTGGAACAGTTTTTTTCTGCCAACTTAAGTGTTTTTAGAAGTGCAAAGGTGGGTTTATCTAAGGAAAATAAAACACATTATGTTTTCTTTGATTTGATTCAGATGAGTAGGAGATTGAGACATTGATGACAAATTCCTGTTTTAGGTTTTTTCCCTGTTCAGATGTGTGGGTGTTCAGTTTTGGTTTTTGTTTGTTTGTGTGTGTGTGTGTGTGGTTTTGTTTTGTTTTTAACAAAAAAAAAAAAAAAGAAAAAATCTGTTTCTGTTAGAAAAACCCTTTGAAATTGTAACCACTTTGCTTAGAATTTGTTAACCTTTTCCATAATGCTGCAGCAAACACATGATGAGAAATCGTGTCTTTTGTTTTAAGAGCTCCTCATTCACTATGAAGGAAGAAAATATAAAGAACTAAAATTTGCAGAAAAAGAAGAACAGCATTATTGCTGATTCACAACACCTAAGGCAGCAGCAAAAGCCAAAGGATTTCAGCCAAATCTGGTAAGAAATCATTTGCCAAGTGATGTTGGCTCATTTCATGTTCAGGCTGCTGAGCACAGGTGCTTCTGAAAAGGTGCACAGTGTCCTTTATTTGACTCTCTCTTGATGTTAGAGAAATCTGCTTGGTTTTGCTTCATCTTTGAGCTTCTGCTTGCAGTGAAAAATTTAAAAAAAAAATTAAAAAAAAGAAAAAAAAGAAAAACTTTAAGACATTAATTTAAAAAGTAAAATCAAAGAAAAGATGAATGAAACCAAAGTTCTTTTTTTTTTTTTTTTTTTTTTTTTCTCCCGTCTCTTTGGTTTATTTTGAGCTTCTAAAAAGGCCTTCTTCCTTTCAGGATGAGTCCACAGAATAGTATCTTCTGTCCTTTTTAATAGGACAACCTGTCCTTGCTGAAAAAGATTATAAGCAGAACTGTATGTATGAATGACTGAACAGGGGACAAAAATAAGAAAGTAAAATGGCAAATTTTCTTATGATCTTTTTTTTTCTCTGAAACTGTTTACTTATTTCATCTTTAAAGAGTGCAGCATTCTGACAGCCAGAAGCTAATTTGCAATTTTTCCTCTGAATTCTAGTTTCAAATAAACTGTTCCTACCCCACCCCTTCCACTGAAATAAAATAAATTTTACTGTATGCAGACACTAGAACTTCTCTCTGATTTCATGGGTTTTGGACAAAATGGCAAAAAACCCTGCCATAGCTTAGAAATGCTGGTATATACCAGAATGCTCCATGTCAGGGACATTCAGTAAAGCTTTGTTGGTTTCTGTCTCAGGATCTGTAATTCCTAGTTGGAATTTGATCGTGGATTTGATGTATAGGCACAACCTGTAAATGTTAAATATTTTTCTATTAACTTTTTCATTAAAGAAAAGTAAAAACAGACTGGAAAAACTAGGCTGCAGCCTAAATAAAACTATATGTTCTTTACATAGATATTGAAGTTAAGGATATGCAGGCAAAAAAAGCTAGGCTTGGATTGCACAATTTGTCTTTCACAGGAAAACATTAAGTAGGAAATGCCATTGTTCTTATCCATTCAGTAAAATTACATGAAACTTTCATTGTCATTTTCTCCCTTTAGTATCCTTTAGTTTGTTCTATTGGTTACAACTGCACTGATATTACCATTACTTTCCTCATTTGTTTTGCTTTAAGTTACCTATGAAAGTAAACAGTTCGTGAAGTCTAATTTTTTTCTCAGAAACAGATGTTAGGTAATAATAAATCAAACAGTACATATCCCTGCATGAAAGGAGTTGCAGTTTGTTTGGCTTTCCACTTTGCAGGCATTATTTAGTGCTTTGTCATGGAAATATGGACAATATCTCACCTAGACTTTGTTGTCACATTTTTTTTGCTTTGTGTGGGTCAAAAAGTGGAAGAGGGAAGCCCTGAACTAAAGGCTTCTGACATTGAATAGAAACAGATGAGAAGCTGTGGTTCTGATTTCTGAATATTGTAATGGTTTAGTTTTCATTACTAAATGGTATGAAAAAAAGATCAGAAACTCAGAAACTGTTAAGAAAAAAGGGTGTGAGGGAAGCCAATGTTGCCCAAACCATTCTAAAGTTCTATTCCACATAGCCAGTAAAAAATTTATGTACAGATATCTAAAATCAAAATATTATAAAACTTGAATGGAAAGACCCATACAGATGGTTGTCAGAAAATAAGAAGTATTTCTGATACTGCTGTTGCTGCTATATCTTACCTGACTGAGTAACTTTGTGAAGCAAACTGAAAATATAGGATTGACATTGCAGGTGAATAATTTCTCATATTTTTCAGAGGGCAGTCTTCCCTAATAGGGATCATTCATAGAGATCCTCTTCCTGTCACACTTTTATTTCCAATCCCAGATAGTTCAGGTTTGGTTTATAAACTGAAACATGAAGTCTTACAAGATAAGCTTGCAAAATTGTGAATAGTCTTCATGCTATCCATGTAAGAAGTCAACTCTGTCTTGAATAAATAGGTACTTCGCTGGCCAACTAAACTGAATTTTTAAGTATTTTTAAAAGGGAAAAATAAGCCACTTCTTGCAGAAAAGTGAGCGTGCTAAATTTGAAATGAGCTGACCCATACCCTTCCCGTTTTTTTTTTAGTTTGTATTTTTTCGTGATGTTTGGCTCAGGAACTACATATATGTGCCATCTGCCGTATGTTGCATGGGAAAATCAGTTTCTGGGTTCCTCGTGTTATAAATATCTGAGTAACAAAATTGTGTGGTGTCCATGTGAATGGACTGTAGATATTAGCACTCAGCTTAAATTGTAGCTGCCTATGTCAGACTAGCATGAATCCTTGGGCAATAGGACACAGTGATGTTGCATCTGTCTTGACCTGTCCCTTTGCTCAAGAATCAGTTTCAGTTCACTTCTTCTTACACTTGGATCTGACCTGTTTGAACATGACCACTGGTGAGTTTTGGAATGATGGTTGGAGTTGTGGACCACTCTAAAGTACCATTCTTCCTTATTCTTGCCTACTAGAAATAGAAATTGCCCCAGGATTGTTAGGTTTATTTAAAGTGGTAGATTGTATAGTCATATTACTTTGTGGTATTTTATATGTGTTTTTATACGTCATTAAAAAGCGAGGAGTAAGGATATTCACAACCAGATGTATAGTGGACCTGTGTGGGGTACTACCCGTTCAGCAGTACGGAGAAGATGTCCTCCAGTGTTTTCTGGAATTGGTTTTGGTACAGTTAGACCTTACTATCAATTTGGGGACTCAAACAACTGTACTTAAGACTTTACTGCTTTAAGCAGAAAATTTTCTTTAGGCATCACATAACAGTTTTCATCATGATGGTCTGTAGGATATTGCTGTCAGCAGGGAGCATTAATTCGGTTAGCATTGGGTTGGACTTCTCCACGTCTGAAAATTCATTAATGCTTATCCCCCTCGGATATTGTTCCCCAGCCTTTTAACACTACCCAGAATGGCTTTCATCCCCTGCGTTGTGCTTCCTGGGATTGCTGTTCGCTGCTTCAGTTCTTTCACAGGCACTTTTCAGCATGCCCCAGTTCTAGTTGCAAGGGTTTCCATCTCATTGACCTTCCATAATAGCTGCTGGTAATTGTTACGCAGTCCAGCTGCAGTGAATGTTGGTTGGGTTTTCACTGCTTTTTCCAACAGGGCAGTGCTTGTTCAGACTGTGGGCTGAGGGTTCTGCTGAAACACACTGCTTTTGGTTAGAGATACCTGCTCAGCAGGGCAGCTGCTGGGGTGCACTGTTTGGTGTGTAAGGAAAAAGATTCTGCTACCATTTTGTTCTGATGTTTCTTGAGTCTTTAGTGTACTTGTCCTTCACCAGCACATTCATTCTACATTACCTTTGTGCTATTTATACAACAGCAATAGCCACTTGGAGATCTGCTGAAGTGCAGCCACTTTTGCTGGCAATCCTGTGCATTTCCCTTTAAATTACCATTCTCCTGCTGTGATCTGCTTTCCTTTAACACAAAGACTGGTACAAAATAAGATTTTTTTTTTTAATGTCACCCTGTGGAATTATCCTGAAGGAAAATCAGTGTTTGCAAGACTTTAATCACTGATCTGTGAGGCACTTTTCAAGCAGGTATGCTCCAGTGGTCCCAGTTCTCAGCTTTTTTGGTGTTAATGTTAAACTGCAAAAACTTTATTGATATTAATAGAGTGGTTCTGGATTTCCAAGAGTGTTATTGGGACCAAGTTCCTCTTCACTTGATTCAGCCCTATTATTCATGAATACTTATTTTAATATGAAATCAAAGTTAGTCCTTCGTATCCCTGTAAAAAGCTTGACTGTGCCTTTCAGTCAGACTCTAATGAAAGACAGAAGAATTCACTTCAGTGTAGTTCTTCTGGATCTGTTCCAAAAATATGATTTTTTTTTCTTTTTAATTTAGGCTGTGATCTTGCAGTAAGTGAGATTCTGCCCTAGTCAGAGGCAGCTCTGTCATTTCTTTTGGCATGAAAAAAAAAAAAACAAACCAAAGACCAAACCTAATCCCAACCCCTCTAGTTTGTTTTAACAAAAATGTAATTGCAAAGAAAAAAAACCTTGAAAAAATTAACATGTAACTAAGAAGAGTTCCCATGCTGTACAGTTTAAGACCTGTTTATGACATTTATCATTATTTCTAAAAGAGAGGTTTGACTTACAGTGCCTGACAGAAGTGAGTTTTATTCTTGGAAAACACCCAAGTTTCTCAAGAGTAGGCTTCTCTTTTAAAAAATGAAATTATGAAATATACTGCTTTTGGTCTTGATTATCAGTAACTGAAAATGATAGTGCTTCAAAATAAAAATGTTTCAGCATTGTTGATACAGCTAATGTACCTTCTGCATACTTTAAGACATCAAATATGCAAAATACATCAAGTATGATGCTAGAAGCCTATTACAAAACTTTCCTCTTGTGTGTGTTTTAGCTTGATTTTTCTATATCAGTAAATAACTGTTTGTATAAAAAAAGCTTCTTAAAGCACTTAGAATGTTGTGTATATGATTATCATGTACAAAGATTCGGTGTCTTCTTGTAAAAGACGGAGCTTCAGAAAGCAGATATCTCAGATTTGTTCAAATACTGTTTTCTTGGTTGCTTTTGGAAGCTATGCTAGTAAGATCATGAAATTAGATGTATTTGTTTCCAAATCCATGTCTTTCTCCTAGTTTTTCAATAATATTTAAATATCTTATTGTTAGAACTAAAGAAAAGCTATAAAAAATATTTGCATCAATGAGGCATAGTTGTATGTGTTTAGTATTAGGATTCCAAGAGATTAGAATTTTGTGGGGACTTTCACCTAGATTTGCAAATGACCTTTTTAGAAAACGTAAATTTAGGAAAAGGCAAAGTACTTAATTTTGGCCAATTTCAAATAAAATGCCTAAAATGTTTCAAAATTACTTTTTATATACTAAAAGGTAACTTCAGTAGTGTTAAGAGCCCAAATATGAAATTAAATACTTGGGTTTGCACTCAAAAAAAGTATTCAATGGAATTCCATATAAAAGAAATGTGTTTAGTCTTACAAGCAAAAAAAAATATATCCCTTTCAATTTTGGACATTGTTCAACTTTCCAACTCCTTTTAATTCGTTGTTGCCAATAATCATAACTATTTGCTTTCATTCTTATTAATAATTTGAAAAAAAGTATCCTAGGAAATGGTAGCAGTCAATTAGCATCTACTAGATGCATAGACCACTGTTTAACTCTCAGTCCTAGAAAGCCTGTTAAAATTAAAAAAAAGAAAATAAAAGAAAGGTGTTTGAGATGTTAGAAAATTATGTTATTCAGCTGAAATCAGTTGGGGAGGAAAGGTTTTGTATATCACCATTATAATTAAAACCACACCTAAGCCTCCTTATTACATCAATCATGTATCTTTTTGAGAACTCAAAGAATCACTGAGAACGTGTCCCAGGACATGTTCTGGTCAGTGATGGGGAAATAGATAAGACATGTATGCTGTGAAGCCTGCACAATTCAGTTTGCAGCCTAGCATTCCTATTATTCGTCTCCTAATAAATCTAAGAGAAGGTAATAATGTCCAGTGCTATAGCTGCATATCAGTAAAAAGTTTATGGGCATGCAACAGATGATTACAGCAGTGGAGAAGTAGGATCTTTACAGCTTCTAATGTCAAAGGAGCTGTTAGCAGTGATAGTCTGAGTGTGTATCTGTGTGTTTTGAAGTTGTGGAACGTGCACATCTATGGCGACAGCTCTCTCCATCACAGCTTCCTCTCAGACAATAGATGCCAAAAACTTATTTCCTGCTGCTAAAATGAGATCAGGTCATCTAAATTCATGTGACATTCATTGTTCCAATAATAATGTAAAATATTCCTAGACTGAAATGTAAAACAAACTATCCTACTGTTGGTTTGCTTAGTGTAAAATATGTTTCTGGTGCACTGTGTTTAGAAATCGTAAGATTTGCTAACACTGCCCATGGTAAAACCTGCACTTGTTTCAATAAGTGGGATAAGACTGTTGAAATATATCCTGTGGTAAAACTTAGTACTAGCATCCCATCACTTAAATGACAGAGATTTTATGTAAATACACTGAGGCATTTAAAACCAAAAATTATGTACCCATAATTTCAGATTATTACAATAATAACTGAGTGATAGAAGCAAATCCTATCCCCCAGGAGTGGAATTGTTCAAAGAGTAGGTTAATACTTTTATGAAAGTATTCACAGATTGGTGTCCTAAAGGGAATGAAGTAATTTCTCTGATATCCTTAAGTCAGGTACCTAAGTTACAGAGGAGTGAGATTTCTTGGGCACTGTATAGTTAGTATTTCCTAGTAGCTAATTCTAGGTAACTGACTGCCCTCTATCACATATTTTCAATGATCTTTCATGGACTATAATAGATTCCTAACCCTAGAGATCAGGGTGTTTTTCAGTCTTGAGTTTCTCTGCTGTGCCACCCCACTAGAAAATTCCAAAATCTCTCACCAGGACCAGTCCGTATGCAGATAAAAAAATATCTCTCCCTATCACCTGTACAATGCATGAATATTTGCTCTGTCTCTCTTTTGCAAGCTCACACACAAATTAAATTTTAATTATGAATCTGTATCAGGCACTGAATCAAAATGCTAGCTACTAAACCACAGACAACAACAATAATCCCCCCTGCCTGACAATCCCTAATCCCTTGCAAACAATTGGGCCATTTATTACTCCACTAGTCTAAACAATAGCTGAAGTGAAACACTGCCACATAACCAAAGGTGCTTGATTTTTCCAGTGTCTTCAAGGTTTTCAGTTCAAGGTGATGTAAAACTTCCTAGCTGTACTACAGAAACGTGAAAAATGTAAGGGAACTTGCTGTGTGCTCTGTGAGGTGCTGATCAGAAGTTAGACTTTACAGTATTGTGTTGTACAAACTAGTCATTAGCAGTGAAATCATTTAGTGCCCAAGAAATAAGGCCGAATTAATTTATATTAATTTTTAACACACACCTGGTATAGATTATTTTTTTGGTATGCAATTTCATACTGTTCCTTAAAAATTTGTTTTTCCTTCCCTCCCACCACTATGTTAACTCCCGAAATTCTGGGGATAGATCCAGAGGGATTGTGTTAAAGAAAGACTGCCTGAATATTACTGATGCTGAGATACGGCTGAACTGGAGAAGCAGAGGTTTGCTGGACCAGGATCTGATCTTCATTAGAATAACAGGAAGTAAGAGCGTCTCCTGACTTCAGTGAAGCTGTTCCATGCTTCTACTGATGTATAGAGGAAGCAGAATAAAGGCTAATCACAACAGTAGGATTTTCATTCATATGGCCCTACTTCCTGTATTTCCAAATTCGCCTCTGGGTTATTATACAATAACTGGTGGAGATAAAGTGGGCCAGAGAATTAAGTAACTTCGTTTGGAAGAAACTGGGTTTAGAATTCACCAGAGAACTGATGCATCACACTGATGGAGGAAAAAAAATCGAAAATAGTTTAGAGAATTAGGATCCAGTAAAAACTGTCTGGGATGATGAACTAAAAAAACCTTTTCACCCTTTGTTTTTTCATGCTGTTGCATGCTTGTGCTGCCCCTTTTTACACCCTATACCAGTGCAAACTATGCCGAGTCCATGAAGGCAGGTTGAAAGCTCTGTGCCCTGAATTTGAGGGGAGGTGAAAAAAACACTGAAAAAGGCAGACTTGCATATTAACTCAAAAGCAACAGCCATTTCTAGATGCTTATTTAGTTAGTAGTGCTCTGGCCGGCCCTCCAACACCCTCATCAAAACAAAGCCATCTACTTCCCCAAATCTGCCCCTAAGTGCCCACCTTGTGTTCTCACCTTTATCTCTCCTACCCTCAGCTTTTCTGTGACTCGAGGACCAGGCAGGGTGCTCTGGTCTACACCTATCCATAAAAGAGAATATGAGTTAGGTTTTAATTTGCTGCTGCTGACTCTCATCCCTGTCATATTGCTTTTATTCACGATGTGTTTCCCAAACAATAACATAAAGTACTCCTTGGAGAGTAGATTCAAGAAATAACTAATGCTCAGGTTCATCAGGAATTGTGGTTGTGAGCACTTTGTAGCAGAAAGCTTCAGTTTTTCCCATAACCTCTGACCAGCACAAATACATCCTGTGAGTTAAATTGGTGACTTAATTTGAAGCTGCATTGTGTTCTATCATTATCAGTCCATTCCCCCACTTTTCCAGCTTCCATGTTTCTGATAGACTTAAGGGGGAAAAAGGCTTTTGCATTGAGGATTTAATTAATCTCTGTTTATTCTCCTCTAATGCAAAAAAATACAAACATAAATGCTCTCTTCTCCCATAAGATGTCTGGTTTATTTTATGGATTTTGTCATTGATATAATTTCATAACTTATTTTAATTCTCCACCTGTGTTTCCAGCATGTAGTTAATGTTAGCCTGGGAAACGTTCCCTTAATAGTTTCCATGATCAAAAAGCTGATTTATTTATCACTTGAGTTCTACAGAAATTAACATTTCTCTCTTGTTTACTTTTTGATACTGAAATCACAGAAACACACTTTTTTTTAAAAAAAGAAGGAAAAAAAAAAGTAGAGAGCCAGCCATGGCTCTGTGAGGAAGAACAGGGCTCCATGATGAACCAGGCCACTTAGAGTAAGCTTTGTTGAGAGGCTTGTGAAAAAGTGTTCAAATAGGAGCCTTGAATTGACCTTATTTTCCTGATGGTTACTATGCTTTCCAGATTAAAAGCTGTTTTCTTTTATTGAAATCGAAAAGTGCCAAACATTGAACTTGCTCTGTAAGACATACATCAAGGGAGAAAATATTTCAGTGCAATGACATGACCTGACATTTTAAAGCAGATAACAAATGACACCTTGTCAATGCCACCAATTTATTATTCCCTCTCTTGTACCTCTGTGTCACAGTGAGATACCACATTCTTTTTAATCATCGGCATGCGTTAAACAAATTTTTAGCAGAAAAGCATATAAAACTCCCCTTGTTGTTTCCCACTTCCTGACCTCCCAGCCATCCCACTGTAACACATAAAGACAAAGGCTGTGTTAAATTTTTCAATATTTTAACCAATTTCTGATCCAATTACATGAGGCTCTTCCATCACTAACATGAATGTATATGCTATAATGTCAGCTGCTGCACATTAATCACGCTTTTTCTTATTCAGTGGACACTGGTGCTAAATCATCTCACCGAAAAAAATTGGAAAAGAAAGAGATGCAAATGAATTAGGAGGAAAGTCCTTTTCAAGCAATTAGAGTACGAGTGGGTGGCCTTCCAATCAAACTGCCAAAGCTCTGGAAATGCACCAGATTGTTTTACATCTTTGATTTTCACCTAATTAAAAAAGAATAGATGTTTCTTCCCATGGCTTCACTTTTCACTACTTCTACAAGCCTGCATCAACATTTTCACCTGTGTAGGATGCTAGTCTTGTTTAATTCTTGCAATGAGTGTGCTAGTCAGCTGAAAATGTTTGGTCTTATTAAGATTGATTTCTGGAAATGTTATGGAAAGGAGACTTCTGCTGGGATGCATGTCTCTCTCATCGGAGTTTAGAAGGTCATTTTGGTTACTATACAATTTTATAGGTGAATGAGAATTAGGCTTACATAGGGAAATACAAAATAGTTTCTAAATTTGTTACTTCATTTATTTCATTAAAATGTGAGAATAAGATCCCACATGTGATTTCTGACCCTTAGGGGCCCTGATCTCCAATTCAGGTTTAGAGGTTAAGAATATATTTGTGATTAGCACTGATAGGCATAAGTACCCTAGAAGCCAGAGCACTGGGGGATTTTCCTGGGTCTTCAGAGTCAGATCTAAGCATTCCTTATGTGGAGGAACCCAAAAGCTTCAAGAGCACAAAGTCAGACTGAGTTGTGCAGACCCTTGAACCAGCAGCAAAGCCTAGTATCAGAAGAGATGAACATGTTTTCTCAGGTTTTGGTATAGTTGCCTAGGTATCTGAAAGGTCAGGATTAGCTTGAACAACTCCATGACTTCAGGAATATAGATGTTTGCTGAATTTCACATGACTTGGAGTGTGTGGCTGTTTACAGAGATGTAGTCTTGTCTTTCCCCTTTGGTGACCTATGGATTGAAATTAACTTTAGAATTAGATTTGTGTTGTTTCATAATCTTATGTGTACAGCATCTTCTCAAAAAATCTTTTAATACAGAAAGTTATACCAAATATCAGGACTAGTAAGCTTTCTTGTGGTATTTATTTTAGATTTGTTATTGTTGTTTTTGTTGATTTTTTTCACTGATATTAATTTATCATTAAGTATGACATAAGATGGAATACAGTTTGAGTTGTGAAATGTGTGTATCTCATAATTGCTGGATGTATATTTGATACATTTTCTATATTAATTGGAAAAAATTATGTTGGCATGACATACAGTAGAAAATAAGTGGGGGGACTTGACCTGTTTTTCATCCTTTGTAGTGGTTGTGTTTATATTTTTTATTTTTTGAAATACCAAAGGAAGTCCTTAGTTAAAGAGACATTAAAGAAAATAGACATTTGACTTCATTGAAACCAATAGTAGATTTTTAAGAAATAAAACAATATGGACTTTCATGTTTAAATAGAGGAGTTTAATTCTCTTATGGATCAGACAGTTTCCATGGGTTAAGACTATCGTGGCTTTTAAAATGCATCTTATGCTTTCTGTTATTTCTTCTGCATAATTCAAACAGCTTTACTGTAACAGTAAATGCAGACATTTTAAATTTATGGTGTATTTGATTTCAATCAGCTGTGTCACACAACAGCTCTGTATTACATTGCAGCATAAATAAGTATATATGCAATATGGTAGTTTATAGTTAGATTACAAATTATAGCTGTATACATAAAATATATAAAATCAAGCAACGGGAATGAAAGAGTTATTAATTTATTTATACATATATATATATTTTTTTTAGCTAAAGGTTAAATACAGCTTTATTAACTCCTGGGTAGCTTTTCCTCAGGGATAGCATCACCCATTTTCACCAGAATTTTGAAGATCTTCATACAATCTTTCATTGTTATCTTGTCTTGAAGATTACATGCAGTGGCAGCATATCATGACAGAGGTAACTGCAAAGCTCCTGTGAATTTGTTGTAGTACCTAAGGTACAACACATAGAAGCTTCTTACAGTATGTAAGAAGCTGCCAGGACATAACTATATATTTTTAAGTAGCAGTAGGAGTTGTTGAAGAATTCTCATGCTGTCAGGCACTTGTGCCAGAGCTCTCAGTGGAGATTTTGCTGTCTATTCCCAGGCTCACTGTTTGGGGCAGTTTGGGTCAAGTGCAAGAAGCAGCTCAAAGAAGGCATTTACGACGACTTTCTCAAAGAAATGACCTTTTCTTTTCTTGTTGATGTTGTTGTCAAGTGCATAGCAATTATATATTTTTTGTGTTTTAATAGTGTCTTGATAATGTGAAATCAAGAGCATATGTTCCTTAATACCCCCCCTTTAACCCTCCAGGCATGGTTCCTATGACATTCTGTGACAAGCATCATTTCAAGAAGGCATTTTTTTCTGGCTTCTGAAAGAGGTAGTATTTCTGAAGAAGGAAAAAAGTGTGGTACTGAGATTTCACACTATTTTGTGTATCATCTTCCCTTCAATGTTGTAGCCTGCTGTCATGGATGTATCACTTAAAGTTCTTGTCCTGCATTGTGAAATAATATCTAGGACAGCAGAGAGGATATTAGTTTTCAATTCTTCTTTAAAATTAAGTTTGTTTTGGCTTTGGTTCTGGTTAAATATCTCTTGATTTATTTTTTTCCTAATTGCATACCATTTCTACAGGCAGTTTAAGTTACACCCCAAAACCTCCGGTCAGGAACCACTGACAATATTAATTTACACTCTTAAATGGCTTAAGTGTTGCAGTCATTTGGTGAAGTAGTACTTGTACCTATCTTGTAAAATGCTATGAATCAGTTGGATGAAAGACATCATATCACCCAAACCAGATATTATTACAATATTTTTATTTGCTCCAGAGTGTTTTCCCCCTCACATATGGCAAAATTTAGCTGCTGTTTGTACCATGAACCCCAGTATTGATTCTTGATGGGGTAGTCAATCAGGACTGCTTCCTGCTTTCTTAATGCTCTCTTTGTAAAATAGGGCAAATATAGTTTGATCACCTTCAAGCTGGGGTGATTGTTTAACAGCCAAAAAAGAGGTGACTAGTGTGGGGTACAGAATCAGATTGGTGTCACCTTTTAGAGGTGACCATGGCTGAGTGACTGGCTTAGGCTGGTTAAAGAAAATTAACGTTCAAAAATTGAGTTATCTGTGGCATTTACTCCTTCAGCTTTGTTGGTTTGGAAGAAATACCAGTGGATGATGGCAGTGTGGTGTATTTAGTAGGAGGTATACTGCATGAAAGGGTTAAAAGACTCTACAAGTTTGTTGGAAAAATAACATGAAGATAGATATAAAAAAGAATGAGTTGTCTTATAAAGAAATAACATTTTGCTAACTCTGCCATCCTTAGTGTATTAGGGAGCAATATCAATGATACAGATGTAATATGGTATATGAGTTTCCACATTTGGCTAAGCCTTCTACACAAATAAATGTCCCTAGTGCAGCTTAGCCTGGCTAAGGATAAGAATGAGTGACTGATATAAGTAACTTTTGCTTCATTCTGAGTAACAGCTTTCTGACAGCCTTGGTAAGAGTGCAGTCAGAAACAGATGCAGTTTGGGGCTTCTCATCACAAAACTGAAATTAAAAGATTAGATGAGATTCAGGAGAGCACAGCTAAAATGCAGGTAAACTAACATGCAATTATGTCTGGTTTTAAAGACAAATGTGGTTACAGCCTACTGTGGTGGGGGTAAAAGAAGAGCGCTGGGAAATGCAGTGGAAACTTACAGAATATGTGCAGTATTTTGTAGGAATTAGAGTTTTATACACTTTGTCAGAGAGAGCTTTTCTGTCTTCAGTAGGCTTTGACTTGAGCATTACTTGGTCAAAAGTAGGTAGGAAGCATATCCCTGTAACATAAGTACCTTTACTAAAAAACATAAGGAGGACTTGTTTAATAATGGTGGCAGAATTAGGAGTAGAAGCTTGAAGAACAATAAAGGGAATAGGAAAGATATTTTTTATTTCTTTTAATAATTGGTAAAACTGAATGGCTATTCAAAGTAGAAATTGTTACAAACAGGAAAATTTTCTGAAGGCAGTGCCCTTCAGGTAGGATACCGTGATCTGATGGGCACTAGTGTCAATCCAGGTTCATTTTGCTGAAGCCTGGAGTTACCCTGACTGGTAATGGGAAGCAAAATCTGTCCTCAGGAAATTTATTCTGCAGAATAGACAGGATAGTAATATCAGCTGCATAGTGAAAACTCAGCAGTTTTGTTATGGGAAACTTTTAAAACAGCCAAGGTAAAATCCCATTGATCTTAGCACTAAGCAGAAATCACAGTGGAATACAAGTCTGAACTCACTTCAGGGCCGAGGTTTTGATGTCCTCTCAAATCTTACCTTTTTTTTTTAACCGTGGGTATGTTCTGTTTAACAATCCCACTTTGTGCTTATTTTGTCTTCGCATTTAGTCCTTATCAGATTCCAGCTTCCAACAACCCTGCTTCACATGTGGCTTTATCAATTTTCCCAAAACGTTGTCACTGGAAATCTTTGAAGACCTATAGCTTCCAAGTTCTCTGCATTCATATTTTGTTACCCTATTAAAACAAATCTAGTTTCTGTCACAGCAACATAGCCCTTTTAGAAAAGCAGTCAAAAGTTCCAGAAGATAGGCTGAAATCAATGATTACAACAGAAAAGAAGTCAATAGTGTTTATGTGATTAATAGCACCATGTGAAATATGGTAACCTAGATAGGGGAATAAGAAGGCAGATAATTTGAGCATTAGAAACAGCACATCAAAACACTGAAGTCCAGAGAGGCTACATTCAGGGACCTGTTAGCTCCAGTCAGGCCTGTAGATATTGGAATTTTTTTAATGTCAACTTTGGTGGCATTTATACTGGTATAAAATTGTGTAAGGGAAATACTCAGTGTCTGGTTTCTAGAGATTAAAGGAAATATACTATACAGTAGTCTCCTGTGCCATTTCTGAATGCAGGTCTACCATGTGCACTGCTCCAAATATCCACAACTGAGCTCACACACATACAACTTGGGAGAGTGGGAGGTCACCCTTTTTGCAAAGCCTCTTACTGAGGGGATCTCGTTAATCCTAATAGCCTGGTTCAAACTAATTGGGATGGATATGGACACTGTAAAGAGAAAAATAGACCGCCCGTCCTTGAGAAATCCCTGGGGACATGGAAGTGGAGAGAGAGCTGTGCAATTGCTGACTCTGAGGTAAGATCTGCAACAGACTGCACAGAGCTTTGTTTCCGGCACCTTCTGGCATACCTGATGAAAAGCAATGGCTCTCAACTTTTAAAGGTGAACTGCAAGAGCAAAACAAAAATTAAACCTAATTAAGCACTGGTTTCTCTGCTGAGCTCTTCCTCTGAAGAGGCAATATGGGACAGACAGAAGAGAAAGGCATGATAAGCCCTTTATTTGAAACTTTTTTGATGCCCTTCGATGGCTTCTGCTTGCTTCCCTAATAGGTGTATTCAACAACATTAGTACTGTTTTGGGCTTTATTTTTAATTTCAGTGAGTATGAACAGTAATCTTGATTTTTTAATTTTTTTAATTTTTTTTTTTTTTTTCGCTTAGGAAGAGGAAAGGAGACACTGCAGTTTATCTAGTTTATCTTTCCCTGAATTCTTCTGAGCAGGGGAGGGTTTGATCCAAGATTTTCAATATGAAAGGAAAATTTAATGAAACTTGTATAATTCTCTGAGGGAAGAGGTATTTTCCATAGTTCCTAAGCTCTCATTAACCAGTTCTTGATGATGTGGTCTTGCAAAGAAAACTAAAAAATCCCTAATACCTCAAAGCCACACCTCAATATAAAAAAGAAAATAGAGAAGAGAATACCTGCACTCTCTAAATCACTCTAAACATGGCTCTACAGGGTAAAATACACAACTTTTTTTCTTCATTTGTTTTTGGTTTTGTTTCTGATGGTTTTGTTTGTTTGTTTTTTAATGGGACCATGTCTAAGCAGCTTTTGAATATCCCCAGAAAGGGAGATTCTAGAACCTCACTGGGCAACCTGTCTCAGGTCACCCTGAAAGTGAAAAGAGTTTCATGATGTTCAGAGGGAACCTCTGAGAGGTGGTAGATACTCAACTCCTGGAAACATTTAAACATCCCGTGTTTCAGTTTGAGCCCACTGCCCCTTGTCCTGTCAATTCAAGAGGGTGTCATAGTCTACAGTGAACAAAGCAAATGAAAATTAGTGTATGCATTTTGTTCTAGTGACAAACAGAAGTTTGTAGCATGAGACTGTCCCTGGGAATATCTTTGGTTCAATTCTGAGAAAACCAGATGTGAGTGGCAGTCCATATTGAAACACCTTCAGCACTGGCAGCCACTTGTGGATAGAGAGTTTGGCGCTGGACATCTCTTATTCCAAAGATGTGAAATATTACCTTCAGTCCACTCAAAAAGCATTTTTCTTCCTGAATTTAGCCTTCAAGCCCACAAATCTCAACAGCAAGTACCACGCAAATATCTAAAACTAGGCAGTGAGTAGGATCTGTTGCTTTTAATTCCCTTTTAACCATTGCTGAGCTGCTGTTCTTTAAATTGCTGCTCCAGCTATTTAACTTGCAGGCTCAGCATTATCAGTTACTGGGTGTTATTCTCCCCTTTTAACTTTTTTTTCTCTTTTTCTTTTTCTTCTTCTTATTTTTTTAAAATTTTTTTATTTGTTTCTTCTCATTCGAGCAGCAGAAGATAACAGCTGTGTCACACCAGTGCAGCACTGACAGCCCTTATGATGTGTTAGAGAGGGCTGCTGACAGTTTCTGGTGCTAGCTCTGATCATGTTGTTGGCTATGTCACATTTCTAGTGGCTGTGTCACAGGAGGCTGGTGGCAGGATGGATGTCCTTGGCCCAGGATGAATGTCTCCTGGCTGTCAGGGAGATGTGGGATGGACAGCCTTGATCTGAGGCTAGGAGAGTTTTGCTTTCCCCGGTTTTGTCAGCCTCAGCTCTGGACAAGGACACAACCAGATCATGGCATGCTCCTCTTCTCACCCATCTCCACCACTCAGCCAGAGAGTGTCGCAGCTTTCTACACGGATACTGACCTAAGGATAAGAAAACACACATAGCCCCAGTCTGTACCATGCCACAGTCCTACAGGCAGCTGGAACATCCCCACGTTTCAGTTGTGAACAAAGGAAGCTCCACACCACCCACCTTCTCTGCAGCCTGTCAGTGTTTCATGAAATAAACAAACAAAAAAAAAATCTCAACTGGGAAAGAAGACTGTACAATTCAAATGAAATTGATATTTTAAGTTTTTCACCTTTGTGCAAAGAGTGACCTGGCTTTCTAAGGCTGCACAGAGGTATATTAAATATTCTGAGTGGTTCAGCACTTTTCTGAAGATTGGGGCCTTTTGCTGTGTTGCTGATGAGAAACATAAATTCATTGGTCACCTTTGGAAATTGTGGTTGAAACCTGAAGAACTTTTAAAAATGGTTATAACTTGAAATTTATTTTCTTCTTTTATAGTTTTGTCCTTCCTTATGTTAGTATTTCCCTTAAGAAGTACTTCAAAGAACATGAGAAAAGATGCGTGAGGAATCATGCAAATCACCCCTGCAGGTTACAGGTAAAAATTTTTTCTGAACCACCTTCACCTGCCCTTTGGGCTCCTCCATTGCTCTAATCTCAGTAACCCTGGTGAATCCAAGAAGTTGCTGTCTTGACCCCCAAGTGATATAATTTTCATAAGTCCTTTAAACTCAGTGCCATTATATGTTGTTTGGGCCATAAGGGCTTGTGAGCAAGTTATCCAGTGACACTCTCAAAAGTTGTCTTTTAGTCAGTAATGTATAGGAGCTAATCATTATGTGAGTGCAGATCATTTGATCAATGCCATGGTGCTATGTAGTAGCAGTCAATAAAACCAGTGTACCAAAGATCAGCACAAACCAAAAGAAATGAAGGCTAGTTTTGCAGAAATAATGCTTTTCATATGCAAAGTAGCACATGTTGTCTAATAAAAGCTCAGACAGAGACAAGGAGTGGAAGAATATTAGATTTATACATTTTATATCCAGATGAGTATGTAGGAAATGTGACTTCATATGAGATTTTTCTTCAAAATCTTACAAGTAATTATTCTGTGTTTTACATAAGCAAATTCTTGGATATTATGCAAAATGCCACTGCTCATCTTCGCTGAAATGTTGATGAAATGCAAACACAACAATGTGATTTGAAATCTGAAGTACAAACAGATGTTTCTTTTGAATGAACTTCCATTGCTTAACCACTGGCTCTAGTTATTGCCATCTAAAGAGGAAGATGAAGCAACTTCACATGCTGTGGATGCCGGCTGTAAATGTTCAGCATGCAAATGAAATTGTAGCTAATCCCTAAAAGGCAGTGCCTCTAAACACAATGGGTGGGCTCAATTTTTAAACGCAATTTGGCTGCATAGGATATTATACCAACTTTGCATGTTAAAAACAAAAAACATAAGGTGGGATATATACTTTAACACAGCTCACTGTTGTACTGTGATTTCTTGATATAACTGCCCCAGAAATAATTCCTTCGCCCATACTGTTTCCTTATTACCAGATAGAGCCCTGCACTTGCATTGTTCTTATACATGCCTGCAGCTGGGCAGGGCAGTTTGGCCATGCAACAAGCCTGTGGTGGGTTGACCTCGGGTTAAGGTGAGGACAGGCAACTCACCAGTTGCCGTCACGGGCAAAACAAACTTGACTTGGGGAAAATTGAATGAGTATATTGTCAATCAAATTGGAGTAGGATAATAAGAAGTAAACCCAAATCTTAAAAACACCTTCTTCCCACCTCTCCCTCCTTCCTGGGCTTTACTCAATTCCTAGTTCTCTACCTCCTCTCCCCCACTGGCACAGGAAGACAGGGAATGGGGGTTACAGTCAGCTCATTACATGTTGTTTCTGCCTCTGCTTCCTCCTAGGGGAGAGAAGTCCTTCCCGTTTTTCAACATGATGTTCCTCCCATGGGAGACAATCCTCTATGAACTTCTCTAATGTGAGTCCTTCCCATGAGCTACAGCTCTTCACAAACTGTTCCAGCATGGGTCCCTTTCCCAGGGTGCAGTCCTTCAGGAACAGATTGCTCCAGTGTGAGTCCTCATGGGGTCACAAGGCCTGGAAGCAAACCTGTTCCAGCATGGGCTCCTCTCCCACGGATCCACATGTTCTGCTGGGACCCTGCTCCAGCATGGGCGTCCCATGTAGTCACAGCCTCCTTCAGGACGTCTATGAAGGTCCTCCACCATGGACCTCTATGGACTGCAGGGGTATAGCTTGCCTCACCATCGTCTTCACCACAGACAGCAGGGAAATCTCTGCTCTGGCACCTGGAGCACCTCTTCTCCCTCCCTCTCCACTGACCTTGGTGTCTGCAGTGTTGTTCCTCTCACATATTCTCACTCCTCACTTCTCTGGCTGTAATTTGCTTCTGTGCAATACTATCTTTTTTTCTTCTTAAGTACATTATCCCAGAGGAGCTGCCAGCATTGCTGATGGGCTTGGCCTTGGCCAGTCACAGGTCTGTCTTGGAACCAGCAAGCATTGGCTCTAATGGACATGAGGAAGCTCCTACCAGCTTCTCACAGAAGTCAGCCCTGTAGCCCTCCCACTACCAGAAGTTTTGATTTGCCACACAAACCAAATAGAAAGCCCTAATTCAGAAAGTGTAAAAGTACATGGTGAGAAGATGGAGTGGCTTGAGTGCTGCTGAAATGGCAAAATCTTTGCTTAGAGTAATTGTTTTCTGAAGGCTATTGCAGACATATCTAAAACTTTAAATTATGCCGAGATGTGGGAGCTCTCAAAGATGACTTTAGGCTGACTTTTTCCTTATTTTACTGCCCTTCTGCTGTGTCAGCAGATGTGGGGTGTAACCAGTCATCTGACCTAAAGTACTTTTTTGTAATTAGGTGTCAAAATAAAATGATAACAGCAGTCTAATTCCAGTGGGTCTGTGTACCTGAAATGCAAATCTCTCTCCATTTGAGTAATTAAGTAATTTAGAGTGCTCAAGGTTTTGATGTTTCGAAGTAATTAGCAATATGGGGAAAGATACTGTTTTCTGCAAGTACCAACAGCTGATTTGTAATAAAATCAATGTACTTGCTTTTCTGTTATTAATGAAGTTGTATTATTCATTATTTACCAGTGTTTTCCCAGCTGCCAGCATTTGTAAAAATGTTTGTATGGCCCAAATGCACTGGAAAGATGAGCACAAACTCTTCAAGTCATTAATTACCATTTACATGAACGTAGTGTGTAGGAATTGATAGTTGTCATGCAACAGAGCCCTATCATGCAGGAAGCTGTACAAACCAAAACAAAATTTTTACAAGTTTAATAGCAGGCAGTACTGAAAAATGAAAAAAAACCCCAAATATTCAGTAAATAATTTTAAATGTTAAATACTCTATTTGTATTTTTTATGTGACTACTGTGTTAAAATGCTGCCTGTTTAGAATAATATGAAGACATGCATACACTCAGTGACTGCTAGGTAATTTAGAAGCTGTTGTACATTGTATTTCTGGCCTCATGCGCAAAGCATTTGGGGGAAATACACTGGTTTCCTTCACTGGACATTGAAGTAGTAGACAGGGTCTGCTAAATACTAGGCAGAAAGAAAGGGAGCAGAGGTGGTGAGTCTGGAATGAGAGCATGTCCAGGTTTGGGGGCATCATGGTTTGTAGTGAACAAGATACAGGAGAGGATTAACCCAGATGCAGGATTGTGTTCCTTGTAGGGAGTTTTACATTTAAATGCTTTGCATTAAAAATATGCCTTTATCCAGACCAAGTGATCTCTGTGTTGTGTTTTTTCAGGTGCCTCTGGCAATGATGAGGATCTGTGAGCAGCCACATGCACTATCCCTACAGCTCCAATGTGTGTTCCAGCAGGGGTCTTTGAAAGATGTTTCATCATACCAGCTGGACTGGTGTGCTTAATGCTCATGTGGGGTTGTGGGAACTGCTGGTTTAACCTCAGACTTGCCACACTTTCATCTGGAGATCTCCTACAAGCTCATCTGGAAAACTAACTCGCCTGAGAACATACATTTCCTACTTTTGTTTTCATTCACTTAAATTATTTGTTGCTTGTGAAAGTAGAAATATTTCATTAAATTGGTTGTATCTTTTTATTATTCTGATTATTTTATAAGCAGCTTCCAGCAATCACAGGCTGTTAGCAGTCTGCAGAGTAACAAGGGAGCAATACCAAGTTCAGGTCAGCTCTTGCAAAGGCAGCATGTCAGCCATCCCTGCCTGGTCTTTGCCTGGTCTTAAAATCCTGCAAAAACAGACCTTCCACATCTTCTCTGGGGGACCTGTCTGGTATTTAGCTACTATTTCATGCCATAAACTGAGGATAGTAGGCTTATGTAAATGCTGAACAAAAACCAAACTATTGTAACCACCAGAGGGTGGTTGGGCACAGTAACAGGCTCCCCGGGGAAGTGGTCACATCACCAGAGTTCAAGAAGCATTTGGACAACACTCCCAGGTACATAGTGTGACTCTTGGAGGGGTCCCATGCAGGGCCAGGAGTTGGACTTTGATGATCCTTGTGGGTCCCTTCCAACTTGGGATATTCTCTGATTCTATGAAAATATTTGACAAGGTTACTGAAGAGTGAAAAGCACTGTTATTTTATCAGTATTATGAAATTATAAACCAATTTGAAAAGAGGTTTAAAAGTATTCTGAGCTGTTTACCACATGTTTAAGCTTTGTTGTGATTGATCAGTCATATTTCACTGGCCCAAATCCCTATCTAAACATTCTCCTTTCAGTACGATCCACAGGAGCATTAACATTCAACTTAATTAATTTACAAAACACAACAAAGCTTAAACTTGTTTGTGAAAAAGACGAATTGAGGTTGTTTATAATTTTTATTCATAAATGCTAGGTATGGATCAGATTTGTCACTTTTAGAACAACTTATGTACCTTATATATTATGCACTTTTTTGCATTATTATCAGAAAATTCCAGTTTTGCAGTTTCTCTAGTAGAAATGGTATTTTAATTAGCAGTCTAGTGAACTGATTCTGGGGCTAGCATCTGCCCTTTTAGTGTGGATAGGTAGGGT
Organism: Pseudopipra pipra; assembly: GCF_036250125.1. Classification (NCBI taxonomy): domain Eukaryota; kingdom Metazoa; phylum Chordata; class Aves; order Passeriformes; family Pipridae; genus Pseudopipra; species Pseudopipra pipra. Next base: position 24,101,475 of record NC_087552.1, on the reverse strand, counting down.
TGAGGGATAAGGGAGTACTGTTTACACCACAGATCTTTCAAGAGATCACATGGTCCTTACTGTGAGCATGAAAGATGGCTGATGGTGATGTCAAATGCTTAAGTCAAGCAGGTGTACAAATCTTTGAACATCTGTAAATCTAATGGATCAAAATATTCTCTATTAGAGTATTTCAATCCTGAAATATCTGCAGAATACCATGATACATTTTTGATATCATACATCATGTGCATACCACACCACTGTGAGATACAAATGGTGCCGGCACTGCACTGTTACAGTACTAGTTACCTTGTGGGATTGCTGGTAACATGGATGGGAACAGAATAACAGGCTTGGAGATGCTTCATAGGATGACATATAATGAGAAAAGTTTAGAGGGAGGTTTCTGGATGATAACTAAATCACAATGTCTTAACTTCCTCCCCCTTCTCTGTACCTCAGGGTCAAGCTTTTTTTAGAGTTTTTTCACAGGGGTTTTTTGTTTGTTTGTTTGTTTGTTTTTAATTAAAATAACACATTCATACATAGGCAAAGGTATTGCACACCTGAAACAGTGTTTCTGATTATACCTGCAGGTGCAACATTAGTGCATAAAGATGGCTATTTGCATACCCAGCTCCAGAGATACAGATGCAAATTAAGATCAATTTATTTGCACACATTCAATTATCTTCCTTATTTCATTATCCTCCTTCAGTTCATGGACCAGGCTCTGTAAACACTATGACATCTACAGTATTCACTCCTCTGGTGGTTTCTTCCAAGCTGAATGTCTGTCTCCTTGGTACACTTGCTTGGAGCACACTGAAATTCTAAAAGAATTAAACCAGTTCGAGAACTGCTGATGAGATACTGGAGGTAAATAATAACCTTTTATATTATATTTTACTGCCATTGAGGTGAGATTTAATTAGTTTACTTTTGCAACAAACCGAGTTTTTTCTTTTCTGTCCAAAACCAATGCTGCTATCTATGCTGTGGGCAAAGCTCTTGCATGTAGTCTGGGTTTATTTTCAGAGTTGTAAATCTATGGTTTAGATGGGTGATGTGTTAAAAGATACTAGGTGGCCCATGAATCCTCCAAGTAGGGAGGAGGCACTTGAGAGGTTTTAAACTCCTGGATGATAAAGAAGATGTATAAATAGTGGCTTGTAGTAGTATTAAAAAGCTTCACCTATATAGGAACTGGAGCAATATTTACTGCAAGTAATAAATATTTGTAATTGTTATGTGGTGCTTTTCAAATGATATTTCATGTCTAGTTTTATTTTGAGTTATTTTTTAAAACTTCAGTTCCTCATGAAAACAAGTTGTATAGCTTATGGTATTACTTCAGCAAAATGATTTCCATAAATACAGCAAGAGGCAATAGAAGGGAACATATATAAAGATTAATGCATCAGACTTTTAGGCCTACACTGACTAACAATAATTTCTGAGACTAAAGTTATTGGGAAGGAAATCTCTCATATGGAAACAGGCAACAAATCCAAAACTACCTGAGCAGCATAGGCAATTTACTTTCCTTCCACTTAAAGAATTGTGTTTTTATAGCCATTTTCCCCGAGCTTATTGATTTTGTATGCAATTTTCTCCAAAGACAGAAAGCAGCTAGATTTAGCACTCAAATGGATGTAGACAGCAATTAATGCTTGTGCTGTTTGTCAGCCTAATGCATCTGGTGAGTACTGCTGAGGGCTTCCCTGCGCAGTACAGGAAGGGGAGTGTTCCTCTACCACAAACCTGCTTGGAGAGGTGACCAGGAAGCTGTGGAGTGGGGGCACTGGGGGGGCAATGGCAGATCATAGAACCATGTCAAGATAAGAGGTGCATCTGCAGAGACAGACCATTCATATTTCCTTCTTTAAAAAGAGAAAGTCACAGTCAGATGCAACCGGAAAATTATACCTTACCTTCTGTTGCTTTCATATTAATTTCCACTGAATTCAGTGTGGAACAAATAAGTGAAGCAAATGTCAGAGAATGTAAAGTCAATTTGCTAATTAAAGGCAGTTAACAACCTTGCCATTAAGTCCTAGATGCTGAGGAAAAAAAAAAAAAAAAGCAAAAAGCAACCAAAAAATCTAACATAGACTGATTTCCAATTAACATCTGTAGCATGTAGGTACTAAATACCATCAGTTTCTTTTAGAAATTTCAGTTTCATTTCTTAATATGGTGAAAATGACAACACTGTTCCTTAGGAATCATGTTAGACTTGCTTTAGATAGAAATACATGCAGAATAGGGCCCTAAATTATGAATGTATTGTTAGGTCATACTTGAATAATGTAAAGATCACAGAATAATAATCTATAATAATATTAGAAAAACAAAATTAAAACATTCATTAGAATCTTTCTGTAAAAACCAAGAAAAATATTGATTCAGGTCTTGGAAAAACGTACCTCAATTTTTATTTAATTTGAGCTTACAAGTCTTTGTTACAAAAGTTTTAAACAACCTGTAAAGGAAGATTTGATGCGTTTGAAAGGTACTGACAGCTAATGAACTGATGCAGTTGAATCATCTAAGGTGCATGTTATCAGTAGAGCAGATCTAGAAAATGCTTTGCTACAAACTCATTACATATGATACAAACTATAAATTGCTGAGATTCTGTTACTGTACCTAGAATAACAAAGATGTCAATGCTATAGTTCTGCAGAGTGGAAAATGCTAATTATTTAATGACATCCAATGACAGTGTATGAGCCACTAATGATCATTCTCTTTTGTTTTCCATCTAAAAACATATTTGATATAGTTGGAAATCATCAAAACAAGAAAGAATCAAAACTGACATCTCAAACTTCCAGTTATGAACAATTACACACATTTTAAAGCAGCTGTCTGGAAATACTGGACACCAGGTGCAACCTTTCACCCTTCCAATCTACCTACTTTAAATCCTTTCTTGATTTCTGCTGCTTTGCCATTTCCTCTGTCACTGCATGGTGATCTCTTTCAACAGGTAATAATCCAGCGTATTGTATCTCACAGGCTAAAGAATCATAGTAGGTTGGATATGTAAAGTTGCCACACCAAATACCTTATTAACTTCAAATGAAACCAACAGGGCAAATTGATGATCAGAAATCCTTACCATAGTGCCCGATTAGAAACACACCATGAAGGAGGATCACAAAATTCAACTATTCACTGTGAATTTCAACACTGTAAAAACACACAAATTCAGAACTGATGGGGAAGATGCCCTGACATTCTCAGGAACCTGATATAATTTTTGCTCTCTTTATTTCTGCCGCAGCTGCTTTGTATCTTCTGTTGTTTTGCAGCGAGGTGTTTGGATTTATTTTTTTTTTCCGAAGGATTTCCAGAAGCCTTCATCTGTGGCTCACATCTTGTACAGCCTCTGTTTACAATTTGCAGGTGAAAACATCACCATTTTTCAGCACAGAACTTTGGTTCATATTGCCTTACAACAAAAACACTGTACAGTGTGTAACGACACCATCAGCTTTGGCTGGCACGTGGCACCACAGAGCACCGTTCTACAGGTGGCCGAGCGCCTGCTCTGAGCCACTGAATCCCTGAGCACGCTGCAGAACTGAGCCTCTAATGAAGCTTGCCTTTTGCACACTTCTTCAGAGTAAATCACTGTTTGCTAAGCATAAGGCAGGATTCAGACATGGTGCAATTAGAGAACAGTTTTGAAACGTGTGTCTTGTGTTGTGAGCAGTGACATTGTAAGACTTTTCTTTCCAGAAAGTACAGCATTCCAAGCTCTGACTTTTAGAGGGCATCAGTGCAAGGGGCAGAGTGTGGGTAGCTCTTGCGGCTTGAACTGCCTTTAGGTGCCCTAAGGCTCTTCTAATTTATTCAAGGCTCTGTGCTGCTAGCTCTGCCTTCTTGTGCCCCTTCCACACACTCAGGAACCCACAGTTCCCAAAATGATTAAAGTCTCGGTATGTGGAAGGTGACTCTTTGGCCTTGCACCTGCCCAGAATTGCCAAAGCAGCACTGGTGAGCAGCTCTATGAGACAGAGCATGTGCCGGCAAAAACCGCAGCAATGAGGGAATGCAACAGCTCTGAAGCAAGACACAGGAAGGTTTTAGTTTGCAGTGGAGTCTGACAGAGAGAAGTATTCTTCTGGCATGGACTAAAGAGGCAATTCCTGTTATGGGCCAGTGGATACACTTGATAGAAAACACCTTGTCTAGCAAGACAACAATATATAGTGTTTCCTGCAAAAACTAGGACTTCTATGAAAAAACATTACTAGATTTGGGACTTCCTCGTATAGAAATATCAAAACCAGTTTGAGTGAAGGGTTTTTGTTTTCATCTAGATGGGGCATATGAAAAGAGAGAGTGTTTTTAATTTGAACTCGTATCCAATACTGCTGTTTCAATATTTCATATTTGTGTATATGCAGTTTTCTTCTAATGAAGGAAACTAAATATATATTGACTCTTTGAAATGCATGTTGCCCTGATATGAAGGCTCTTGTCACTATGCTAAAGGATGCTTGAAATACTTCACATGTGATATCTATCAGAATAAGAAATTTGGAGGTTTTAATACCCACAATCCTTTTCTAGAAGAAATCAGAGAGCTTTTGCAATTTTTCTGTGATAAAGCTCATCAATCACACTGGTTTCAACTGTTTAATCTCTCATTATTGCATTGTGAATTTATTTCCTATAGCTCCATTGCTTCTTAGTGTTCTGCACATGCACTCTCTGTCCCTAGAAGATTTATGCACTTTGGTCTTGACATTCACAGTAGTTTAATAGGTATTTAAATAAAATTATTTTAAGTAAACAATAGAAGTCACTGTGTGCCATTTATCGATTGTGAGTCAGAAAAGGCAAGAGTTCAAGGGTTGTAAATTGTACATATGAGCAGTTCATCTATGTGAGCATCAGACAAATCCCCTGACCAAGCAGGAGAAGAGCATACCTGTGCTATGTCTTACAGTTAGGGTTAGCAAAAATAAGGATTCTTCACAAATTGTGGCTTCTTTTAGGCCCAGTTTCACTCCTTTGTTCCCACTCTTCTACCTTCCCCTAGCCAACAGCACAGTGAGATGTACAATGGGCAGTTGTGGTCAGCCCCTGATAGTTCCTTTTTGCTGATGCTTCCTCGTCACACTGTTCCTCTTCTCTGGCATGGGTCCTCTATGGGCCGCGGTCCTTCAGGATAAACCTGCTCCAGCATGGGCTTTTTCTTTTCAGGGAATATTCACCTGGGTACTCCTTGGTCAGCAGTGTGGATATCTGCTCCAGTATGGTTTCTACTGCAGTTGCAAGGGAATCTCTGATGCAGAGATTTATGTTATCGGGAGATGCACTTTTAAACAGGGTTTCACACGAGACGTGGAAGGAGTCACTGTACCTTTGCAGGGATCGTCATGGCAGGGCCGTGGGAGCTCAGGTGCAGAAGGATGTATTTCAGGATCACTCCTGCCTCAGTAGAGGTTGATGTTTCTCTGCCTACAGCACATTCTTTCCAGTTACTTGTTGAAGTTAATTTTGCTACTGCTGCTGAGCTGTTTTCAGATCAGCTTGTGGGGCTATGTTGGACACCCTACCATAAACAGCCTTGCCTTAAAGCCCATTGCAAACATTACCAGCCTGTCTAAAAATGTGTTCAGCCCTCATGCACAAATCCATTGTGCTGGTCAAAAGGCTGCTTTTGGCATTAGTGTCTGTTTTTTTCCTCTTCCTTTTTCATGTCCTCTTAAGTTACTTTACTCCAAAGTACTCCTCCATCCTCAGTGATGCCATCTTTAATTAAAAGCAATTATTGATGTATTTTTGAACTCTGTAGTTCAGATGATTAAGCAGCATATTCCTAAACTCATGTTTCCCTTACAAAGCAGCAGTGTTTATACTTGCTTACGGACAAAGGGCCAGATATGGAAACCCTCTCTCTGAAGCCATATATCTTTATTTGTAGACAGTTTGTAAGATTAAATTACATATCAATATTTTCTTACTCTGCCACTTGATTAATGCATCACAAGCAGATTTAGAATCTTATTTTGTATAGGTTTTTCAAGAGCTGCTTAATATGTTTACTTTTGGAAGTACTTGCCCATTAGATTGAATGTATACAAAATAAATCATCCAAACAGTGATTAAAAATAAAGCCTATTTGACCATCATATCATTTTATTAAGACCAAATATTTCTGTAGAACTGCTGGACTATGGCAGATAAAAAGAGCAATTCCTACCTTAACAGCTCACCAAAGTGCAATCACTGCAGTGAAAGATCAGATGGATATCACGTAGGTAATGTGCCTTGTCAGTAGCTGTGATATACTGTGTAATGGAGGTGGTTTCAAGAGGTTCTCAATCTTTTTATGCTACTACAAATGCATTGAAGTGATCCTTTCTCAGAAATGATGAAGGGACACCTAAAACCAGCCTGCTGCTGAGTAGCTCGTCATGGTTCCCAAGGACATTACATATAGTGGGACATACCAAGATCTTGATAGGTTTACATGAAAGATTCAGTGAGAATAAACTTTTCTGGATGAAAATATCCTGAATGTGTCTGCCTTGTAGATCAGAATATCAGTAGTCTTTGAGAAATGCTCATTTGTTCCCTGGTGCTCTAATGAGAGTCCCAAAAAATTTTGCAATTTTTCTTCAATTTTCTTCTTTCCCTTACTTCATGGCTTTCACTGTTTATTTTTCATGCCATATTCTCTGTTGCTTACAATTTTTGAAGGTGTTTTGTATCTGTAAGTCAACTAAAAAATGGTCAAGCTATATAACTTTTGAACCTAGTTCTGTGAAGACAGTATTTCGACTCATTTTTGTGTGATCTGAGGTAGGTTGTGAAACTTATTTGATATTTCTGTCAATGTGTAGGCCTATATTATGCCTCAGCCCCTGCAGAGGACTTTTGCCCTCCTAAGTCATACTGACCTGCTGGAGAAGAAGGGCTATGTTTAGATCTTAATTGACTGAAGGGATAAATATAAATTATTTTAATTCCTCCTAGCCTAATAAATTACAATAAACCTTCAAGAACTGCATCAAGTTGAAAATCATATTCTCCCACCTACCTCCTATATGATATCTCTCTTTTTTTGTACAGTAAGTGGCCAACATTGGACAACTGAAGAATTGGCATTATCTTTAACCAAATAAATCACAGGTAATAATTAATAATATTTCTGTGTATCCATTTTACTTTATCCTCTCTTTCTGCAGCTGCCCTGAAGGCTTCTCTGTGAGAATTAGGAACGATGCATGGCTCTTGCTTCTTCTTTTCAGATGAGTCCTTGGTAATTACTTGTTAATGACTGGTGTGCCAGGGTTTTGCTGGCATAGTGCAAGATGGTAGCAATGGACCAAGTGCTGGGATCACAGGGCAAGAAGATTTCAGTTTAGATGGGATAAACAGGAATATTTATAGATGTAATGAATGGACAGTGCTCTGCAAATAGAGCCTTAAGGTGGCATCCACAGATGGTTCACATCCTTTTTTCTCCATTCATTATACTTCACCCTTTCAGTTCTTTCTCCAAAATAAATATCTTCAGTGTCCAACTTGAAAAGTAACTTTTCTATCTATCTATCTATCTATCTATCTATCTATCTATCTATCTATCTATCTATCTATCTATCTATCTATCTATCTATCTATCTATCATCTATCTATCTATCTATCTATCTATCTAATCTCCTCTGTATATACCTGAAATAGTAGGGCTCTATAAATAATAACCTATGTCTCTACCTCAGCATTTCAGTTCATTTAATGAAACACATGTGACAGTCCCATATGCTTTACAGAGCATGTCTAGAAGGAATATCTTCTTGTCAGCTCAGCAAAAGTATCTGCGTCCTCCAGCATATGAGCCTGCTCCAGCCTGGCAGTATTTCAAAGACTGGAACCTGGGAAAAGATTGTGCTTCTAAACAAAACACACCTGAAACAATCACTTCTTTTGAGGTTCTCTTGAGTCATGTTGTGCTGTCACATCAAGCTACTGACAAAACTTGTTACATCAAATAATGTCTGATATGACTGAAAAACAACCTTATATGACATATGCTAACAGAAATGGATTCAGAGGGTTTTTTCTTTTCTTTTTTTTTTTTTTTCCCCCAAAAAGACAATTTGCGGTCTTCAAGACTGCTGTGTGCTTACTTGCCTAGCCTTCATTTATCTGTAAAACACTGACTCAGAGTAGTCACACATTCTCAAGGATGCTGGCCTTCTGTTTTGTTTATTTATCCTTTCATTTTGAGCATCTACTCTTGTTTTCTTTTCTTTTTTTTTCTTTTTAAAGCTTTTATTAAGTAGCAGTATCAAAGACCTATGGCTGAAAGATGACAAATCCTCTGAGAATGTATGAGACAGCTATTGTAAGGTATTTGCAGCGTGAAGCTGACAGAGTATCTCTCCAGGATGCATTGTGAATGGCACATAGGGCTGGCACTCATATTCTGTGGGGATTTTTTAAAGTTGGGGAAGAACAATGACAGGCATCTAATTCCACTGTTTGCACAACACAATCCAAAACACCTTTAATATTTTCATATCCAAAAGTCTGAATAAACTTTTTTTTCATTGTAAATATTTGTGCAACTTAAAGACTCCAAGTAATGGAGCAACACATCTACACACTCTATTCCTATGTGCCTCTCATATTCATTTAAAACTATTGTGCATTTAATTCCCAGTTTAATATCCCCATTGCCAACATCATGCATAAACAAGGTGTGGATATATTTTCATTCTTATTCTATACTTTAGACTTCAGTGTTCACAGTTTAAATGTATTTTGTGTGCAGCCACTGAGGGATAAAAATCAATTTTATTTTTTTTAGTGGAAACATTGATGCTAGGAATGAAATAATTACAGCAGTTGGAGGCTTTATAAAAAATCCCTAAATCATGAGACATTAAAGGTGAAAATAATCACATCAATTAAAGTCACTGAAATTTATGTAGCTTCTGTTCCCATACACTGGCAACATCTTGCAGTGTCTTCTTTTGTTAGCTTGACGAAATGCCTGGTGTTCATTTTTTTCCTCCCTCTAAGTATTCTTAAAACCGAATGAATCATTTTGTAATCTTCTTTGGATAAACTAACTAAATCCAGGATCTCTGATTTCTAGACTTGTCACTTGGCTGGTATTAAGCAGTAGCTGCATTCAGAACCACCGCAAAGCTCTTGCGTGTGTGCAATTGCCCCAGCAGTCCCAGGAAACACAAGGACTAATGCAATGACACCCAAACTGCACGGGCACAGGAACTCAACACTTCCTGGCTGCCCTCACCTGCCTCAGGTCACTTGGACAGGGCTAGTAACTTGGCAACACCCTGTTTAGACAGATTTTAGAGAAACTCTTCACATGATCTGGCAAGACAAAGTACAGCACAATGAGCAGCCCATTTTATGATTCATCTGTTATGGGTGTTAACCACAAGCAGCCTAGCTCCTTTCTTGCTGAGGGAGCCATCACCTCCTGTAAAGTAAGTACACTTTTAATGAAACCCAGTACAGTACATTCAGTAGTTTTAGTAGTCTTTCATGTAATTCATCAGTCTTTCATGTAATCCATTAGGTTCAGTTGAATTTATCATACCAGGTGCCTTGCACAGGATTCTAGTTTCAGTGTGAAAGCATTCTTTCAGCATGGGATAAAATTTTGCTATGCTTCAAAATTCTGTTGCAACAGTGGGTAATCATGTAATCATTTTGTGCCTCAGGTCTTCATCTGTAAGATGGTAATAATTTTGCTACTACGGGATGGGAGGGAGCACTGTGAGGATAAACCCATAAGTACTTGGAATGTAAAGGGATATTGCAATTAGAACTGGTAAGAAAGTGTAGAATTCTTGCTGGAGATGCAAAAATTAGAAGGTCTGAATTCAGATTTTAACAGGACAATGCATAACAGCTTTGAAAAGTAGCATGCTTTTTTGTTTCTTTCTGCTGTGAAAAACTGCATACACTGTAAGGAATGAATAGGTCATAGCAATGTTGTGCACTTCTACCTCTTTAGACACTGAGCTTGGACAAGGTAGTTTAAGGCAGCAAGCACAGCTTTAGCCTATGTTAAAATTCTGAATAATGCACAGATTTGTTGAAAGTTTCAAAGAATTTGTTTCTTTACTAAGTTTTTCATTAGTTAAATCAATAGATCAAATCACAAATGCAGTTTGTGCAGTATGTCAGTGAGACTTGTGCCTGGTTGTATGGCAGAATTGTCAAATTCATGTTATAAGAAGGCTCCAGATTAGCAATGGCAGACATTAAGAGAAATTGCAGTAAAATATCCTGTACTAGGAAAAATGAAATAAAATGTTCTGGTTCAGGATTTAGCCAGGATGGAATGCACCACATTTGTCAGTAAATTATATATGAGGCAGAGTTGAAATGTCCCAAATATATTTTATTACTCTTTGAAACTGTCTTTGTTTAAAGTTTCTAATATGTGCATAAATGTTTTGTTTCAGAGAGAAAATGAGAAGATGGGAAATGATGTGACAGGTTTAATTATATTTAAGAGAATACAGAGGAGATCAAAGCCAAAGAGATAAAAGCTGCAACTACTGTATGGGCTGGAAATTTCTTCTGAATTGTAAACACCCTTAAGTGTAGTGCTTCAGAGGCAGCTACCCTGAATCCAGGACAGAGTCACAGCTGAAATGGAAATTACAGTGTTTTATGACCTGTATTGGCTGCTGGTGGCGAGCCCTGTACTTACACAGGCCCCAAAATGTCTAGGAGCATTCACGAAAAAACAGTAAACCAAACAGTGCCACCTAAGTCAGCGGCTCTAAAATAACCCCCCCATGGGTTGTGTTGCTGTGAGCTGTTTGCAGAGATGGCAGTTGAATGTGGGCCAAGAAAAATCAATCTTGTATCAACAGATGTAATCAGAACCCCTATGGTGGTAATGACTCTGTCACAGTTTTCATTAGCTGGGAATGCTTTAGCTTTCGGAGGAATGGGCTTCCCCCACCACTATCTTTTTATTGGTGCTGTATGATCTATTACTACACCAAAGTTATCAAACTGCCGCATCTCCTTTCTGAAAGCAAATACTTAATAAAGGGACTCAAGCCAAAGCAAGGTGCTGTCGATATTTTAAGCAAAGGTGCATCTCTGCAGTTTTTGCTTCTGTTGGTTTACTCTAAATCCACTAATCCTATGCTCTGCTTTCCTCAAAACAATGCTGCTGTATCCACCATCTTCAGAGAAAAAATTCCAGAAGCCCCATGCTGCTTTCTGGGAAACTGCTCACCTCCCTGTTCCACCAGCCTCTGCAGCCTGATCCTCTAGACCCAAAACTCCCCCAGATCCCGCGCCTCCAACTCAAGTTTCATTCTCTTATTGAAGAAGGGCATGGCATGGCATGGTTGCCTCTGCTTCAGAAAAAAGGCATTAAGTTGCCTTAGACTTGGGGGCATTTGATTGAATGGAAAGAGCAAGTCCTTGGAGAGTAGAAGTCAGGTACCCAGTGTGATCCTTTTGCTTTTAGAGGAGGTGGTATCTATTGTTGGTGCATGTGAGCGAGTAAAGCTGCTGTTAGAAACAAGATAGTATTCAACACTGCTGAAGGATTGCTGGAAGTAACTCACCTCTGAGCTCCTCTCCAGGATATTTCTCTTCTCCTCTTCCATTTTTCAGACATGGGGTAATAAATAGCTTAGCCATTTCTCTGCACATCTCAAAAGCCAAATCAGGAGGATGAAATAGAAATGCTCATAATTCTCTTAGTTCAGTCCCAAACTTCTAAAAGTCAACACACTAGCAAGCAGGGGTGCATGTATTTTATTTTTCTCTCTGTTCCTGCTGATGTTTATACATATATATGTAGACAATGATTAGAAGGATGGAACACCTTTTCTATGAGAAAAGGCTGAAAGTGTTGAGGTTGTTCAGCCTGGAGAAGAGAAGGCTTTGGAGTGACTTAACTGCAGCCTTCCAGTGCCTGAAGGAAGCCTAAAAGAAAGTTGGAGAGGGACCGTTTATAAGAGTGTACAGTGATAGAACAAGGAGGAATGGCTTAAAACTGAAAGAGGGCAGGGTTAGATTGGATATTGGGAAAAAATTCCTTACTGTGAGGGTGGTGAGACACTGGAACAGGTTGCCCAGAGACATTGTGGATGCCCCAACCCTGAAAGTGTTTAAAGCCAAGTTGGATGGGACCCTGACCAGCCTGGTCTGCTGGAAGATGTTCCTGCCTGTGGTGAGGGCTAGTTGGAACTAGGTGATCTTTAAGGTGTCTTCCAAATCAAACCATTATGTGATTCTATGATAATGTAAGTGTTCATGTCTGGTAAGTGATACCATGTCCATACTGTTCATGCAGTCACTTGAAATCTACACACCAAGACTTAATGTTTTTTCTTTTCGAACAGCAGGCTACACTCAACAGGAGTAATGGCATTGCTGCTGAAGGTATTCTTTATCCCTTACTGGGCACTGGGGACTTGTAACTAGCCGTTTAAAAATTCTGGATGCTTCTTGGAATTATTTGCATGCATGGGCAGTAAGAAAAGAGCGTCAGACACATGGAGCACACCAGTGCGCAGAGGTACACCAGCTCACATAAACTGCCACATCAAGGCTACTGCACGTAGGATTATTGATCTGTTATTACAGATTAGAACAGCTCATCTGAAGTGTAATGAAACTGTGTTGCCTTGAAGGATAAGGTTGCAAATACATTCATAGTGGTGCCACTGGGGTCTGTGTCAGAATCCACCTCATGTCTGCTCAGAAAGCAGTAAACCAACTTCATCACAAACTGGCTAGGGAAAACCCTGGGTAGACTAGATGACCATAGGTGTTATGATCTTGCACTCTTTTCACATGGGAGAGAGTGATTTAATAGGTATAAATTTTGGTTAAGATTTATCTAACTCTCTGCAGACTTTGGTGCTCGTACGTAGTGTTCTATGCTGCTTCTCAAAGGTTTTTTTGCTATTCATGTTTATGCCCAGGGGAACTATCTAATCATTTGAACATAGACAACTTGGCAGAAAAAAGGGATCAATCTATGTGATGTATTTAGTAGTACTTATTTACTGCAGTCATCCTAGAGATAGGTGGTTATATGGCATATCAATACCACTGGTAGTGAAGAATGTGAAGGTGTGTGAAAATGAAATATAGGAATTTTATGAAGTAGAACTGATAGGGATCACTTCCAGTATCAGATAATAACCTTTTTTACACATGATACTGGAAAACATTGAAAAGATCCTCAGAAGCCTGTGGTACTTTTAATGTAGCTTTTTCACACACTACTAGATAAAAAGTTGTGTGCCCACACTATAGGAGGCAAAATATATACTGCAATCATATCATAGATAAAAAGTGTGTGTGTGTAAACAAACTCAATATATCAAACCACTTTGTTTTCACAGGGAGATTGCCCACATATATTTAAGAGGATTTTTTTTTGATTACTTGTATCTGATCAACTGAAAAAAGCAGACAGTCTTATGAATAGGGTAGAGCACACTTCAGACACACTCAGCATACTTTCCTGTGTACATCTAGATCATACACATTGAATAACTTCTGCAGCTCCAAATTTACACAGCAATGTTACTAAAGCCATTAGACATGGTTTACAAGTTCAAACCAACATTTTAACATCTCTGAAGCACACACAATTTTTCTTAAAGCTGTGTGAAAACCTGCATTTTCACAGTCCCTTTGGGGTTAACCTTCTGTAATCAATACAAGCTTTTTCCCTGCTTCTCTACTCACTGACAGCACCAAGAAGGCTAAGGCTTTGGCTTTGTGTCAAATTTAGGAAAGACTTATCCTTTTTCTTTTTTTTTTTTTTTTCCAGAAGGTGTCAGAGGAGGTAAAATGATATTTCCAAGTTTTTTTCAGTGCCAGAAATTCCCTTTCTCATCTGCCTTACTGGCCACAGAGTGGGAGATAAGAGAAAGCCTGGAGTGTGGGGCTTCAGAGTAAGTGCCAGCAGACGGCTCCATGGGACTGCCTGTGATCGGCATTTGTCGTTCCGAAGTCCACCGGGGCATATAGCCCAGTATTAGATCTAAAGCCCTTAAACCTCCTTAAGACTGCCCAGCTGTTTTGCAGGCTTAAAAGTCGTGGTGTACACTGGGGATTTTATAGCAAAACTGAGATCCACGCCAAGCCTTTGGTGGCTTGAATGCATGGATATGCTACAGGAGATTTCTAAGAAGCAACACATGCTGCAGAAAACTCTCCTGAATACCAGCAGATAGGAATTAAATCTGTGCATTGTTGCATACTTTTTCACATCCATTATAAGGGATCCATCAATCATGCTTCCTAAAACCAAAGGGAGCACATAGATTTATTATTTCCTCATAAAGGCAAGAATTTCTGAAATAAAGTGTCACAGCCACAGTCCATTTACTGACAGTGGTAAAAATTCTAGTAAACCTTTTTCTTTCACTCTATCCTCCCATTTTACATAATGGAGCCCTACTCCTAATTGTTTAAAATTCATACTCCAAAGGAGCTGAACAAATGAATGTCTGGAAGTGTTAAAAATACTTTTTTTCCACATAAAACAATGGTGTAAAAAAGGTATTATATATTTAAGAAAATTATTTTCATTCAATGGCATTTCTCACATAAAAATTGTTTCAATAAAAATTTCCCAGCCACTGCAAAGAATAGGTGAATGCTTAAATAAAAGGGCGAGTCCTCCAATTAACCAGTGGAATTAACATTAAAGCAAGAAAACCTTTGTTTAAATAATGCTGTCAGAGCAAAAGATCATCACCTATAAACCACAGTACCTTTTTATTTGCAAAGTTTTCTACTAGGTGAAGGGGATGGGGTGTGTGTGTAGGAAAGACAATACCAGCTTTAGGACTAAATCAAAAAACCTACAGTTTTTATATACAAAAGATATATATATATATATATATATGATAGATGCATAATTTTCAGAAGAGAATGAAATGGTAGTACAGCATCAGATCATCACCTTTATGCAGATTGGAAGGTGCAGTTATAGCAATGCTGTGAATTCTTGGCTAGGTAATGTAATGTAATGTCATGCAGAAATACCATAGATTTTATTGGAGGTGAATAGTGCTACATCCAGTTGGTGGCTGGTCATCAGTGGGGTTCCCCAGGCTCAGTATTGTAACCAGTCCTGTTTAATATCTTTATTGATGTGCGGGGATACCCATCACATGGACAAAACTACAATTCCCTGGTAGTTAATGAGGGTGTAAGGATTGATGTAGTCCTCTTATAAGCAAATGTCCAGCACACCATGTATCTTAAATTTTGTTATTGGAAATAATCACTTCTGGTACTTGTAGTGTGCAAGCACTGAGGCAGAGATGCTGGTTTATGTTGATAGCCATGCTCTCTGCTCTACTTGATTATGGAGTTTCGGAGTAGTAACTATTACAGTCACACGTAGGTTCACTCAGAGATAACACTTGTGCTAGTAAACAGTGTAAATGATAGATGTGCCCCTTGATGACTTTTTGGCAACTATATTAATGCCAGTTTAACAAAGAAAAAATGACAAAACCAGAATGCAGTGCAGAGCAAGAAGCTATTTACTACCTTTCCCAGGAAAATGAGCTTTATCCTGCATGCTCTGTTGGAACTTTGAGAAACTACACAAAGCACTCCTGGTAAATCCCGACAAGCTTGTTTAGGCTTTTGAAAGGTCTCTTTCTCCGATCAGGAAGCCAACAGTTATCACAGTTCTGATGTGTGTACAGCACAGAAGAAAAAGTCTTTGCTGTACCTAAGGTCCTTCAGATAAAAAGTATTTGCAGAAATCACAGAAAAATGAAGTCTGGCAGCAAGCAGACTATTTGTGGCTTTTTCAGAGTCATTGGGGCCCCTTCTTTAGATGCTTAGAGCATCTGGGCAGCTTTAGGAATACATACTAGTTAAGACAGAGGGTAGCCACTGGAGGCTACTGAGTAATAGTAATTCTGTTTTAAAATACTGCTGTTTTTATCATGTGAGCCAGTTCTCTGGCCAAACATTTAGAACTGCTGCTAGACTAGGAATGACACATTAGTGACCACATTAGGTGGGTCATGACTGTGGGTACAGTATATGTTTGGGGCATTTCAACACTGTGCTGCATTCCAAGTGCACTGTATATAAGTTGAACATCTATCTAAAGCAAATTATCCATTATCAGTGTATCATGATTTTAATGAGATACTTAAATCTTCTTTGTACGATTATAGTAAAGCATTATTCATTACAAACACACATAATAGATTCACAGATTTATTTGTGAATGTCAGAATTTTCTTTTTTTTTTCTTTAGAAATCTCTTCTTTGACAGTCCTAATATCCTCCATGGTTTAATTTTTAAGGCAATTCTCTCTACAGTTCTCCTGCTGTAGCTGTAACAATGCAAAGTAGTGATTAAACATATATCTCCTGCTGGCTAAGATTCCTCTGTGATATGTTCTGGGATTGAATGCCATTCTATTTTTAAATGTTGGGCAATTACATAGCAATAAGTTAAATCTGAGAAATGCAGTAATGCTAAAATGAAAAAAAATACAATTTTTTCACTGAAGTAGAATAGGTAAAGCAAAAGGGAATTTTTGCACTGTGTAGCAAAAAATTCATGGTGTTTAATATGAGAGAAAAATAGTGGATTTTGAAGTAGATGATAAGAATCTACACTTAGGTTTTTGTGGTGGACACAGAAAGACACCTTTGTGATATTATTCATAGTTCTAGAAATTTCCTTGAAAAATGTTTTATTTCTTTAGCTATTTTTAAAGCAATATTGTTAAAAGAGTGAATCACTACTTGCACAAAAATGTCTGTAGGAATAGTTGATAGACCCAGTTACCTCATTAGCAGTCAGAAAACAGTTCCAGATGAAGAGGAGGCACCGGAGCTACAACAAGAACAAAAATTATTATTTATAAGAACATGTCACAAAGTAATCCTTAAAAGTGCTGAAAATTCAGAAAACTTCTAGACATATATGACCTAGAAGTATCAGCCATGTTACAAATGTATGTAAGTTTTGGATAATACGATGGGAGATTTGACTGTTGAGTCAGCCCTAACAAAGATGTAAAACATATTCAGGGGGCCCTTCACTTCTCCTAGTGCTGCTGATGTGGCATCTTGGCAGGTTTGCACTGACAAGAAGTATTAGGCTTCTTATTTCATGTCTCAGCATTGCTAGAATGAGAAAATTTATCTGTGTACATCTGTTTATACAAAGAAATATATAAATATATATAAAAGAATTAACTCCCTGGAAGAAAATGATGATAATATTAGAGTTTTTTGCTCTCACAGTGTTACCCAAGTAATCAGATAGTTCAGTAGCAATACTGAAATTTCTTTCACCTCATCATTAGCCCTTCTCATTTGACATCCCCAGCAATTAACCCCCGTGCCCCAAGACAGAGTGTCACAGTGGGTAACAGAGACATCGCTGCCAGCCCTAAAGCTACTTCTGCCAAAGACTGGGGTCTGAACATCGTGATGGTCAGGGCTCAGGATCCTGGCTCTGTTGTTAACCTGTAATATGATGGTTCTGCTTCCTGTACTGCCCTCACCTTTCCCACTTGTGTCTGCCTTGTCCATGACAGCTGGTTTGTTCATGGACACACTCATCTTGCTGTATCAGCAGGTAGGCACTCTACTATACTACTATGCTATCCTCCTATCCTCCTTCCTTGTCAGGACCTGCAGCTGGTAATGCAACATGAAGAAAGAAGTCATAACACCCTTTTCTGAGCTCTACTTCCATCTTCTGAATTATTTAAATTTAGTTATACATCTGTAAATAGAGGAACATCTAGAATACAATGCAATAAAGAAGAAAGAAGTGAATTGTTCACTGATACCTGAAGCTTGGTTGTTCTCCAGGCTGGGCAGCTAACACCTTCCAGTTAGTGCTGGTATAGTTGGGCACTTCCCTGTGTAGTTAGATAAGGAGAGGTATGTTGTTCATTAATTTGTGAAAAGTGTTTGCTTGTTAGTTTCACAACTTGGGAAGCAAGCATTTAAAGAATCTGCAACTAAGGATTTGTGAAGGACGTACTCAACACATACTCAAGTTCAATTTGAATGTTGTAGCGAGGTCTAGGGACAATTAGGCAAGGTTTCTCTGTTGTCACAACAGCAACTTGAGTGTGGTCAGAGACAGCAGCAGATGTTCAGCCTTCTCTGCTTACTGATGTGCATGGCAAAGCCTCATTCAGTCCTGTAATGTGCCTGCTGCAGTGCTTCCAAAGAAAGTACTGTCTCGGAGAACTATTCCTAATGTTTTGCCTTCCCAAGAACCTTACTTTGATTTGTTATAGTTAGATTTTATGTTATTATTTAATTATTTTTATAAGAGCTCACTGGCTTAAAGGTTGGTAAATAAGAAGATTACAGATAATGGGAAAATAATTGCTTTTTCACCTGATTGCCATGAAGGTAAATAAACTGAATGCAGACTATGAAGCACCTGGAATATTGACTCTGATTTTTCATCTTGTGCCCATTAATGCCAACAGCAAGTGAAGGCTTAGAACTTGCTCTGGGGCAGCAGTGCTAATAATACAAATTACCTCATATTAGTAAAGAGCACAACTAATGAAAGTTAGTCATGGTTACTGTTGTTTTGTTAGTGAGCTTTCTTCATTTACAATTCATTTACAATTCTTCATTTATTTTCTGCTTTCAGTTACATTGTGAACTTGCGTTTTCCTTTTTTTTAATAGATATTCCTATATTTGTAGTGTTCTAAGGACTCCCACTGATAAATGCTTACATTATTTCTCATAAAGTTCTTAAAACAGAGTGCCCTTTTCTGTTTGACTTTAACAAGGTTGAATGTCAATTTACTTTTTCCTCTCTTTCATAAATACATCTCATTTTATTGAAGGTTCCTGGCAAAAAAGAGAAACTCAAGCCAAAGTCTTTAGTGAATGTTGCATTCCTCAGATGCAGATTTTGCTTGGTTAACTGTGACAAATTTGCCATGCTAAGCTATTGCTCTCTACCTTAATGCACAATAGGCAAGATTAAAACAAAGTAAAATAATGTAAGATAAAGTAAAAAAGTTTGCAACATTGACAAATTTTAGCACTGCTTAACAGAATCATTTTGGTTTTGTGAGGTTTTACTACACTGTGGGGAAAGTTGCCTACTTGAACCCTGTGCATATAAATGATCATCATTAAGCCTACCTTAGACATTCACATTGAGGTTAAGGTATTAAAGGGATGGACAGCCACAAAGATGTGGCTGCTCTTACACTTTTTCTGTTTTTACTGACCTTGAATTTGATTCTCTTTTAGGGCATCTGAAACTCTTAATGGGAAGGGTTTTGCCACTATTCATATTCTCAGCAAAATGGCAGAAATGTATAAGCAGGTCCAGATGGATACGTAATTATCCATGACAATCCACAATGTATTTCTGATACTTGAGTCCATTATCACTAAACAACATGATAGAAGGCAGAGCAGTGACTCATAACAGTGGCAAACTGCATTCTGATACTGAAGAGGTGGTTTGGTTAGAAACAGAACTCACTCTTTGGTCCAGTATGTCCTCTGAACCTGTCGTGCAATTTCTCCCTGGAGGAGAAGGAACAAAGTCCTTGTTCTTTTTTGGAGGGCATTTTCTTGCCTTTTGCTGAATGGTTTGAGGATAGCTAATAGTTTGCAAACATGTGGGATCTAGGTTTTAGGAGTGACAACTCATTTTCTGGAGCAGCCTTCTAGTGATGAGAAAAGAAAGCTAAGACATGGAGTGAGTGTTAAAATGATTCTTGATGCATTTATACATGTTATATATATTTAGTTGTGTTAGGAGAGACCTGGGTTCAACCAGAAAATTGTTGAGTTTTTGTATTGAAATTGTTTCCTTGACCATAAATTTTGTATATTTTTATTGTTATTTCTCTGCCTTACTTTTTGATAAGAAGTAGAAGGAGGAACATAAGGACATACAGGCTAAGTTGTTATCGATTACAATTTCAAATTAAAGTACAGATACCTGAAAGTTCAGGACATTTACTAATGCAGGAATATAGCTAAATCTCACCACCTAAAGCTCACAGGAAAAAACTATTCTCAGAACCTTAACATAAGCCATATCCTTCAGATTTGCATCTCTTCTCAAAGAAAATTCATATGACATTTGGAACATCTTTAAAGCTTTTGGAGTATTATCTGACATGAGGGTTGGAATGAGCTGAGAAATAGGAGTCACGAATCTTTTCCCTGCCCTTGCACTGACTTGCTGTATGACCTTGAGCAAGTGGCTCAGGCAAACACTTTAGGAGTTCTCTCAGATTTTGTGTTCTCTGACTGGTATTTGTTCACTTGTTTATTTAGACAATCTGCTTTTCAGGTATAAGTTACAAAAGGAAAGGGCAAGGAAACCATTGGAGTTTAACATCATTGGCAGCCAAAAAGCATGGTACTCCAAACAGCATTATTTTGAAAGTGTTGCATTAAATTCTGTGCCTCAGTTATGCCATCTCTGAAAGTGGAAAAATAAGGTGGATAATAAACTGCTCATGGTTTGAAAAAACATCACCACAGTAATGCAAAACACTATTTTATTTTAGGGTTTCTGACTGCTGTGCATAACTCAGGGAATCTTCACATTCTCCCGAACGAAAAAATCTATCTTCTATTTTGCCTCCTACAAAAGGGAAAACTTTGGCATGCTCAAGTATGCCTTAAAGGCAATGCTGCCTTTGGGATCTCACATTAACATAATGATAAATGTGCTGTGTATTGCTTGAAAATGCTATGTGCCAACGTGTCAGAATATGTTTTCCCTGCACACCTCTCGATTAGCATCCTATTTACATACTGGCAGGAAAGGGATTATGAGAAAGACCTACGAAATGAAGTATGTGTTAATATGGTCTTCTCTAAGGCCACAGTATTAGTTCCAAAATCAGCTCTCTGGTGGCATGTCCTTCCAAGCTAGTGGGAATGTGTTACATGTTTTGAAGTACCAAATCCATGTGTGTTTCAGCAAGGAGTGGTAGTGGTGACACGCTTTTCCATCTTATACTAGTGCTGTATTTACTGTATAATTAATACATACCTTGGACAAAACCACTTTCCCACGTTCCCTGGTGTATCACAGGACAAAATATCTAACTTCAGTGGAATTTTCACTGGTTTCATCCATTCAAGTATTATGGAAATAAGGAAGAAAATAGTGGAAGCATCTAATATCATTAGTAATTTGTTTTTTGTTGCTTTTGCTTATGTCTTTGTATATTGATTATTCTTTGCTTTGGTTTTATTTGTGTGTTTGTTTTAAAATAATTTCCTGAATTTCCAGTATCTCACACTATTCAGAAGCCCTAAGCTCTAGATACCTATTGTAGCAGGGGCAAGCATGAAAATACATATGCAGTAAAAAAACTCACTGAAAAGATAGTTGCTATTCCTTCTTTGTAAATTAAAGATACTGTTGACATTGTAATTTACACTTCTGCAGTGCTTATAAATCCTTTTTATTAGAAAACCTTCAGGTTAGGGACTTTATGGGCATATCACTCTATCCTATTGAACTGAGTCAAAATTAATTTCAAGACACAATTTACAAATAATATAAACATGTAGGAACCTGCAAAGAATACGTGGCCAAAATCTGTATGAAAATCATACCACATTAACAGACTAAACAATTTTGTAGCATCATGGCAAAATGAGTGTATATTTGCACCTCTGAGAATAGATGTGAAAGAAGTTAATGAAGTGGCCTTAGCAAGATGCCTTTCAGGAAGTAGCCTTTCAGGAAGATGCTGCTTATGTAAGATATCCTTTATCAAATCCAGCAAAAAGAATGTTGTAACTCTTGAGATGTGAAATGATCAGAGCAGGTGAGCCATTTAGGGAAGCAACAAACATCTTATTTTAGAGGTGCTATTGTGGTTTAGGGACAAAAAAAATCCTAAACCCTTCTCTGAAGTAGACATAGCCTGGATGCCATGCATGGAGATGCCAGAGTGGAAAAGTTCATAAGAGGAAGGAGAGAGGTATCAGTCACCATCTCCTGCAAAGGGCATAGCAGAGTTTGAAGAGGAAGATTAGATAATCCAATTTGTTCTTTCTGAGTTTTATATGAAAACTATAAAAAAGTGAGGTCAGTGGCACAAACTGAAATTGCAGTTTAGAGGAAAGACAGCTCAAAAAAGGAGATACAGATTTATGAATATTTAGAATAGAGTTAGTAGATTAATTCATGCTTTCATTGACTTTTACAAATGGCTCTGAGCAAAGAATTGGTTCAGGCTATGATAAATATTATTTTGAATGTTACAATAGAATGCACAGTAAACTAATATCCCCTCAAGCAACGAATGTAAATACAGTTGTTGGTATTATATTTCCAGAGGTTATGTTATTTTAATCAGCTCTAGAGAGGACTATCTCTGGGAAGTGCTGCTCTGATGTTGAATGTTACTGGCTCCTACTGGCGACCATGATGTCTGAAACTAGAATAGTAAAGCTCAGAAAATCTGGAGAGCTGCCAGATCCAGCTGAACTCAGTGGATCAAATTCTGATGGTTTTACACATGTGCAGCTGTGTTGACTTCATTAGGGTCTTGTGCATATAACAAAATACTTTCTTCTAATATGATTATATCAGGAAGCTGGGATTCAGCTGTATCTGATTTATTATTGCATTAGATATCAGTTTGCCCAGATCATACTTGTCAATAACATCTCAAATGAAAAAAAAGAAGTAATAACACCTGGAAAGAATATAACTTTAGTAGATGGCTTTAGAAAATTAAATAGACAAAAGAAGAAAAAACTGATAAAACTGTCAAAGCAAAGAACCAAGGCCAGACAGTGCGGCTTAACATCTCTGCTGCCCTCTCACTGATGGCCTGACTTAACAGCGTGCTGAAGAATTTAAAATGCAGTAATAGCTGAAACAGGGTCATTACAGACAGTGGGTGGGATTTTTCAAGAACAAGTTGAGCACTCTCTCAAGTCCTTGATGTTTTAGCTTTGGTTTTTAGTAGGTGCACAGGTGGGCCGACCCTTGTATTTCTGAACTGACTCTCAGAAGCTGAAGCTGGATGTATGTTCAAGCCACAGAGATGTGTTTTCTACCTCATGTTGTGCTTCTGTAGTTTTCAGGCAAGCTTACTTTAGACAGCCAGTCTACATAGATGGATTCTCATCTTGCATGATTAACAGGGCTGAGAACTCAACTTCAAGGAGTTCTTGAGAGAGCTGTTTTAAATTGATTATTTTGCTGTTCAGAGGCTCTAGTTACACAGCACTCATTAGTGACAACTAAGGCACTGAATAAAGCAGACCTGTCAGACTTCCTGCCTTTGAAAAGACAGATAAATTAGTCTGGGCAGAGTGCCACACTGGTCTGGTTATATTACTTGCAGTAGTTGAACTAGCTCAGAGAGAGCTAGCTCAGGTATCCCTTCACAAGAGGATAGCGTGCTGTCTGGATGCCCCTCATGCAGACAAACAGTTAATACCATTTTGAATAGGCTTGCCTGCTCTGTTTCAGTTAAAGCATTCAGGTAACTCAAAATAATAGGCTAAAAGTGACAAGTTTTGCTTTTTTGAGGGGGACTGTGCTCTAAGGGAGACCAGTGGTGTTAACCTACTGCATTACAAATGGTGGGTGGCCTTTCACCTTTCCAGCTCACTCTGCTATCACTCAGTCAGGTTCCTCTCGAGATGCTCTCATTTGTCTTCTGGCCCCGGGGGCTAGTGTGAGTGCAGTGCTGTCTCAGGGGAGCTCAGGCTGGGGGCTGTGGACCCAGCCTGTGTCAGCTAATGCAGAGCATGACATTGAGGTAAGAGGAGAAAGGGCAGAGTTTTCTTGCTGCCCTCTCTCTCTGTGCCAGACTACAGCTGGACTCAGAAAGGGACCATCGAGCTGAGTTGATGTAAAAGCCGTATGATGCTCGTGAGCATTTGCTCATCTTTTCAATGATGCTGTATCTCCAGAAATGTTATAAAAATGTAAGCAACAGGTTAGCCATCATTTATTAATTCACCTAGATAACTTTAAGACAACCAAGTGAAATTTGAACTGGAAATACAGTTTCTCAGAAATTGTTTTCCCTTCCCATCTGTACTTTATTATATATTTTGTCATATCCAATGTCAAGATACAATCAAAAGATTTCACAGTGATATCTTCTCTTACTCCCTCCTCCTCCCACATATGAGTGAAAAAAGAATCAGAAAGAAGGACAGACTGCCTAGGAACTCCAGTAAATTCAGCCAGTGGTTTGGATCAGCATAAATTTGCACCAAGGCAGATAAATAACAGCTACTTTATACAGGGCAGAACATCCCCAAAAGGAGAGACCTGCTCCCTTCATAGGCAGTCAGACAGGAGTCTGGCTTTGAAAGCTTAGGCTCAATCCAATAGTAGGAGAACTTGAAAATTTGCTTCCCATTTCTCAAGAAAATGCTCATCCTGTGCATGTGTTTCAGCTGAATGAGGCCAAATTTGATCAGCTGGCATTTTCTGGCAATGACTGACGGTCATGGTTTAACCCCCACCAGCAATCAAGTCCCACACAGCCACTCACTCACCCTCCAGAGAGAATGGGGAGAGAATCAGAGGGGAAGAGCCAGAAAGCTCATGGACTGAGATAGAGACAGTTTAATGGGGAAAGCAAAAACTGCATGCACAAGCAAAGCAGGAATTAATTCAGTTCCCCATGGGCAGGCAGGTGCTCAGCCATCTCCAGGAGAGCAGGGCCTCATCACGCATAACAGTTACTTGGGAAGACAAACACCATCACTCCAAACATCGCACCCCTTCTTCCTTCTTCACCCCACTTTATGTACTTACCATAGTGTCATATGTTGTGGAATATCCCTTTGGTCAGTTTAGGCCACCTGTCCCAGCTGTGTGTTCTCCCAACTTCCCATGCATCCCCAACTTCCTTGCCAGTGTGGCAGTATGAAAAGGTTTGGCTTTGGTAAGCCCTGCTGAGCAATAACAAAAACATCTCTATATTAACAACCCTGTGTTCAGCACAAATCCTAAACACACCCCCATACCAGCCACTGGGAAGAAAATTAACTCAATCTCAGCTGAAACCAGCACACTGACATGTTTGGAAATACCTCAGTGAAGCTATAGGAAGCATGACAAAACATCATCCAGTAACCTTTTACTCTTGATATACATAAGTAATGTGCATACCACTGGAGAAATAAATGAAGAAGCATAGGTAAAATTGACATTAGCCCTCTGTAGCTTCCTGGATTGCTGGTCAAGCTGGCCTGTACCAAACAATGTTTAAGGCACGCATTTGACCTCACTGATAATCCGTGATCTAAGTTTAGGGGCTTCTGGTAAACACTGATTTAACAGAATAAAACAAAATTCTGACATATTTAAATATCCAGCTATTTTAGTTTGTTGATAAAGCTGGAGAATTTTAGAAAGCTGGGCAATTTTGCCCAGGAGTCCTTGACCAGGTACTCACATGGCTGCTCTGTGTGGTTGAAGAAGAAGGGTGTTAGAGAACATAGCAGGGTTAATGCAACCTCTCACAACAATATTCACCCAAGAAAGAATCAAAAATCAACTCTCAGCTAAAGCGGACTCTTTACACTCCTAATGACTCAGTGGAGACTTGCAAGACTCTTACCAAATGCTGTTAAATAAAATTTTCCACTTCAGCAACTTATTCAACCAGAGGGAATTCTGTCTGCAGTACAATTGAAAGTATTCTTGTTCAGAAAATAGACATCATTGATTACCCTGCATTTGTGAAGGCATTGTTCTTGATGCTACCCACTGGTCTGTGCTTTGAATAATCCTTCATGATTGCTACTGAATAAGTCAATGTTTTTAGAGCATCAAACCGGGAATGGATTATTATTATTATAATAACCATTTTGTCAGATGCAGTTGTTGCCACAAAGCCTGGCTAGAAACAACTAAGACTCCCTTTTAAAATGATACCATGTGCATTGATCTAGAAATTGGAGGGATTAACTAGTCAGCATTTGGGGTACTCTTAATAAGCAATACATTCCCATTTATGAGTGATACGTATAAAGAAAGAAAAAACCTCAGTAAAGGAAAAACATACTCAAGGACAGCTTATAAAAACACTTGACAATATATCTGTGAAAGGAAAAAAACAACCCTCTCTTTCAGGACAAACTAATGTTTCAGCACAGTGCAAATATCCAATAACCAAATGTTTCATCACCACTGTCCTGATCCTTCCTCCCTTTCAGAAAATCCTTCCATGTTTCAGTTTCAGTGGACAGCATGACCCCATAATGGAGGGATCCCTTCAGCACCTGGTCCCATCTGTTTGCTCATTCTGCTATAGGTATTTTAGGTAGTAAAGTCTCATCATATTTTATTCTGCTTATCTTCCAGGATGCAAGGTTATCTGCAAGGGCTTTTTTCTGGGAAATACTCTGTCAATATCACCTCACACAGTGAAGTTCACAGCGTAGTATTCCTGTTATTTGTATTGCCATAGCTCTTTCGAGCCCCAGAAAGGGTCTCCACAAACATCCCTTGAGCATTTCCCTTATTACAGAATAAGTATCCTTTCCCTGGCTGCCATTTCGTTCATGGCAGAGAGAATTTTAAGTTCACATACGTTAAGTTTGGTCCTAAAGTATCATTGAGAAATTCTAAATACAAAGCTTCTGCCAATTAAGTTTTTTCTATCACTAAATTCCCCATGGCCTCTAACACCTGAGTGGCTCCTTCATCTCCATTTATCTGTAACTATTTCATGCATGCAGCTAAAGAAGCTGTGACCATTCCTTGCTCTTGTTACCTTAGGAAGGATCAAACAACTTCTTACCTTCTCAGAGTCTTATGTTATTATTCTTATTTGCATTACAGCCTTATCTAGACCTTCAGGTCAATAAGGCACTATTGGCCAAAGCATTAGGCAAATACAATGCCCCACCCTGAAAAAACTATAGCCCAGGACATGTGACATGGAGAAGGAGGGAAGACAAGGCTGAAGTCAAAGCCATTATACATGTTATACTAATTTAAAACTTTTCTGCACTTTATAAATTCACAGAAAAAGTGTTGAAACTTGCCATCTGTGCCTTAAGCTATTAGACAGGGTCTGAGGATATATCTGTAAGGTGGCTGGTGATTGTGGTTGTCCTCTGCATTCAGAATATTCCTGGAAGACTTTACAGAGAAGGCAAAGGCAGATGTAGCCTGAAAAAACTCAGCCCTCCTCAAAATATTCAGATAAGAATTCAGTTTTGAAAAGGTTATCTGAAAAGAAGCCTCGGAGTTCCTCTGACTAGTTTCTGTCCAATAATATACATGTATTTTTTTCAGTTTGTCTTCAAAGAATGTGTTGTTCTTACAGAGAGGATTTCAGCACAAAGACAAAAGAGATCAAGGTATCACAGCCTGATACTCTCCCTTCCAAATGAAAGCTTTTTTGCTAGGGAGGTGGACGTCTAAGACAGGTACATAGCAAAATATTGCAAGCACTGCAATTCAGTCTTAAGACAGTCACACATTCAACAATAGGTGGTTTAACAATTGCATGAAATTAGATGTCCCTGTTAGGTTTTTTTACTGTAATTGGCAGAAGCTGCACTGAACAAGACAGAACAAAGCACAAGCTAAGAGATTAAAATGCCGTAATGTACAAAGATCCCACTTCATGCCATTTTTATGCCGGTGTTACATATTATGCTGGATGGTGTTGTATGTCATGCTGGATGCCATGCAGTGTGTCTAACTGTTGTTATTTACCCTATAACTTAAAATAATGGTTCAGTGTTAGTCTCAAAAATGGTAGGCTAATCAAGGGCCTTTTATTTTGCAGTCTGTTGTCTCACAGCAGTTCTCATTTTTACTCTTAGTAGCAAATACATTCTGCCTCAGAGGACCTGCAACTATTTCTAAGTGGCAAAAATGGTAAGCTTGGTTGTAAATGAAACGTGGGATACACTGTCAATACAAGCTGTACAAAACATAATGAGAGCATTTAAATATTTTATGATTTTCTCCAATGTTCTATCAGAGATTGAACACTGGAATGAGTCTTAAGTGAGAGCAACTTACCAGATGAAGAGCATAACGAATGTCTTTCATAAAAATTAATATTTAAACAATGTAGTTAGTTGTATTATAATTGTTCAACCTCAATACAATCATGATGTTTCACTACTATTTCCTCTAGTATAACTCTGATCTGAATATTGTATACATAAACTGCACTGAATAGGAATTCATCAGGCATGGAATCATCTCCTAGAAATGCAACTCTTTGGTTGACTAGGATAGTTAATGCAGCCTCATTTTGAAGATACTGAATGTGCGTGTGTGTATACACATACATATGTGTGTGTGTATGTGTTTTAATCTAATTTACTATAATACAATAACATATATGTATTTTAGTCCCAAATCCACAGAAATCAGTGTAAAACTCCTATTTCCTTCAGTGAACATTGGCTCTTATGCCCCCAAGACATTTTACAAGAATGAAAGAACGCTGACTCTTTTGAGAGCTGAATATCACCCTACTTGGCTGAATATTTTAACACAGACAAGATTTTGTGTACTAAGTCAATAGAGCAGTAAGAAACTGTTGAGGCAAACTTATCAAGAGAATATTATCAGTAGGCTACTCCAGCACAGACCTGTACCTGCTCTTTCCTTCAAGCTCCTGCCCCATTTCACTAACGAAAAAAAATCACATTCAGTGAATGTGGTCATGCAAATCCATACATACACATGCACACACTTAGGGAAAGTCTGTTGCAGGCAATAGAAACACTGATACGAACTTCAGTGAAGATGGACTGGGGAAGTAAATCGGTGTGTAAGGTCATCTGGAACATTTAGCAGCAAATTTAGTAATCAAAACAGTCCTTTTGAGTATCAGCTGCCTTCCTGCTCCCATTCTGCAAAACTTTTGCAGTCATTTGTTAGACCAGTAGCATATTTATCCTCCTGTATTGTATTAACTCTTTTTTTGAGGACCACCTCGTTCAAATAGTTTTTGCAGTTAGAGGTCAAACTCAGTGCTTGAGTCAGAAGGCAGCTCTGAAATCTGTGTTTGTGCATGGTAAGTGTGAACCCTCTCTGTATGCAGGAAGGATACCAGTGTGGGGTACCTCTCTGATCGGTGTGGAAGGCCAAATGAGTGGGAATAGAGCAACTATGTCAGAAACTGCTGTTCTGACCACCAGAAGAAATACAGTAGCTCAGTACATCTGGGCTCCTCCACCTCCTACCTGCCCAGAAGGGAACAATCATCACAATATCATTAACTGTATCATGAGATATCATTAAGTTTATCATGAGATTTAACATTTTGAATGCAGAAATACACTGGACACTATATCTGTCCAGTGTTGGTTAGCAAGGCATATTGAGGGAGATGGATGAAGAAAACAGAATGGAATTATTTTTTGATAAGGCTTCATTTCATTTGCATGAAGTAATCTAAGCAAGTTTTTGGAAGGAAGATAGAGTAGGATTTTCTTATTTTGGAGCTAGTTAGTTTTGAAAGAATTCTATTGCACTTGATCCCCATTTACTAGAAGCATGCTGCAAGTCCTTGAAACCTCTCCTATATTTCCCTCTCTACATTTTCAAGATTTTAATGTAATTTAAAGGATTACAATTTTCCTCTGCATTAGCACATGAATTTCTCATTTGGTGAATGCAGAAGTAGGTGGGGAGAGGAACACACAAGTGGAACACTTAGATTAACTGAAACACATCTAAAAATATGTAAGCCAGTCAAGACAAAAAAATATACAAAATCCCCCTAGTCTATCAGTTTAAGCTTTTCTTCTTGGAAAATCTTTACTGCAATGAAATCTCTGCAAGCACTAATCCTTGGTAGATGGCATTTTATTTCATTTAATTGATTTTCTTTATTGCAGCCAAGTAGATAAAAGATTGAAAATCTTCTATTGTACGTGTGTAAATACCTTAGGAATCCTTTTTAATATCCACACCAATTAGCTTATTAGCAAATTCAGACTATGGAATCACACTTTGAGATGCAATTCCAGCTATTTGCATAACAACTAATCACCTCAACCCATGTACTGAAGAAAGGGGCAAGATTATTGGCAAATCTGTGTACATTTGTAGTGCTTCTACTGCCATGGTTATGTGTAATTTAGTTTTATTCATGACTGAACAACAGAGCATTTCCATTGCTGTAGCATGGCATCAGAGAAACTAGCAAAATCTAGGTCTCTCTAGAGAATTTTCCATTTTTGTCTCTTAACTGCTGTGTTGCCAAGGTTCTTCCTATGTTTACAATGGTTTTGCCTTGAACAAGGCAGCATCATAAAACCTGGGGGCCCCTATGAAACAAGAGTAACGTTTCATAAAGTCATTCTTATGAAATATTCTTTGGCTTCTCCATAAATTTCATTATGTGCTCCTGCAGAGCATTCAGAGCCTTTCAGCTTCCTGTAGCCTCAGCGAAAGATGAGAATTTCTCAGCTCTCAGAAGGATTATGCTCATGTGGACCCTGCATTCAGGAAACTCCTCTGCTTCACTAGTGCATTTAATTGCCCCCAGACATAGTTTTTACTCTCTACCATGAATACAGTCCCTTAAATGCATTTGACAGCAGGCAGCGAGAAAAGCCTTTTTTATTCCCATGAATTAAAAGTGACTGAGTGAGTAACACATGATTGGAAGAATGAAGCATTACCGTGTGTAAACAGTGAGGAGATATACTGCAAAAAGCAAGAGTGAATTTTGGGACAGATTGAAAGAGATATGTGATCAAGATAAGTAGTGTCAAGAGAGAACAGAGGTGGAAAGTTAAAGGACATAATAGAATCTCTACAAAAAACACTCAATGGAAACTGAAGTACACGCCTAAAGGAGCTAACAGATGAGAAAAAAATGACCATCTGCAACCATCAATGGAACACCAAACAGGCAGCTACAGAAATCCCTGTAGGCAGGACACTAGGATGAATGAAGGACGGCTGCAGCAATTATAATATGAATTTATTATTGATTTATGAAGTTGTATATATGTAGCTGTGAGTAAAGCTTTTGATTAGATCCTTATCTTGTAAAGGTAAATATACTCAATTTTAGCCAAGGACATTCTTCTCTACTTTCTCTTATACTATCTAAGGTAGAGACAGCCTGAAAGCATGCTAAATAAATAAAAGAGTTATTTTTTTCAGATACTGTAATTACTTATCTGCTTGAGTAGATCAAGTTAGAATTCACTAGATAGTAGAAACAAATTCTTGTTGGGTTCACATTTAACACTTCAAATCTGATTCTTCCACCTGAATTCTTATAGAATGTAATTTTGGACTTGAACTAACTGCTTTTACATTCCCAAGTCCTTCAGCTCTTGTTTCACTGAATAGTTCTTACTGTCTAGTCATATTGACAATAATTTTAATAACTATCCTTTTCATCTATAGTATCAAAGTTGCATTTTCATGTCAAATTACCTTATTTCATCAAGGAATTAAGATTTACAATTACTTATGTAACACGGGTCTTAATTTTTTACTGTTTCTACAGGTTTTATTTTTATAGATATTTGGACTTATACTTGAGTCAAATCCTCAGCAAATGTAGGCTGCTATGGGTCCAGGGAATGTACAGGGATGAATCAATTTAAACCACTTAAGAATCTGGCCTTTACCTCTGTGTTTTAACATAATTGGCTTCACTAGCATACATCAGCTAACACACACAAACAAATACTTCGTGTGTGTTCACAGTGGAAGGCTGATGTGCTCTAACAGAATAATTCTTAAGAATTACACACATGTAACTGTGGCTCAAATCCAGCCCTGTCCCTGCTCCTGTCTGAAATCTCAGGATTTTCTATCTTTGGTATAACCTACAGGACTAGCGACAACAAAGCGTGAGGAAGAGCTTAACAAACAAACAAATAATTAAAAACCACACTAAGAACCAGCATGTACGCAAATACCAAAAGAATAATTAATTTAAAGGGACTCTGTGTTTATTTTGACAGCCATATCCACTAGCATTTGGGGATGAGGAGTTCAAATTTCAACAGATGCCCTGAAAAGCAGGGAGACT
The DNA here is from genome assembly GCF_036250125.1 of Pseudopipra pipra. Lineage (NCBI taxonomy): Eukaryota > Metazoa > Chordata > Aves > Passeriformes > Pipridae > Pseudopipra > Pseudopipra pipra. Next base: position 24,069,449 of record NC_087552.1, on the reverse strand, counting down.
AAGATATTATTTGAATTTAAAGTACAGCAATAGGATGACTACTAAATAGCCATCAAGGTAACTTATTACAAAGTGAGCTGCAAGGCACAAACAACTTTCAAGTGTTATGAGAGACAGATATCAGAGAAACACTTACCTCTGTGTCACGGACACCTTCTTCTACCACCCTCAACGGCCCTTCTAAGCACACCTCCAGACCTAAAAAGGGCCAGTGTCAGGCAGTGACACCTCTCTTCATCTGGGTGCAAAGTTGTTCACAGTCTGTATTTGTGCTTCACAAAGTAGCTACATATGTGCTACATAGTCTGTATTGGTCCCCCAAATTATGTGGCACACCTGGCCTAGCTAACATCAGAACAGGTCTTCCAGTGCAAGCCTACAATTCAGGAAGAATCACTCCTTTAATTCCAAATGCAGTTCAAGGGATTAAAGGCAAAGGATTACCTTCACGGGGCCCAAGAGACAGGACCAATTAATTTTACTTTTGATGTCTGAAAATAGAACTGACGCAAGCAATCTGATACAAGACATATATTGTATTATGACTGTGTCATATTACCCTGAGTGACAATATCCACACACGGGTAGCATTTCTGTACACATACACCTGCAGCATACTCTGACCACAAAACTGAGTTTTGTAGGTTTGGTCACATGATGAATCTTACCATGATTCTTTACGGCCCCATCAAATAGGCAAAGCAGGATCATGTTTGTATTGCATCTGTATAGCTCATTTTATACCAACTTTATTAAGATTGTGCTACCATATCTTCTCTATTTTTTTTGCCTGCTGTCACCTAACAGTACCAGTTTCCATAATCATAAATTCAAACCAACAAACTACTTCAAAACTTTTAGAAGATAAAAGCAGAGAAGTAGGCATAAAGCCTGGAACTTATTTTTTTCCTAATATTATTTGCCTATATTTTCAGAAAACCTGACTAAAAGGCTTCCTTAAGAATGCACTTGAATTTACAAATCAACACCAGAGTCTATCGTGTAAGTTTAAAAATGGAGCCTACTATATTACTGTCTGCACAAATCTGTACATTACAGTGTGTACAAAACATGCAATCCCTTGGCACATTTCCAATGCAGACCTTGATGCCACTTTTTGGAAACATGCTGTATGCGTGTTTGAGAGTGCAGGAGCCAGCTGTGGACGCAGATCCACTCCCACCTAGGAGTCACCTGCTGGGCCTTATGTCTTGTTACTCCCCCAAATAAAATGTCCTGCAATATGCTACCAAGGAGCATCATCACTAATGTGTAGATAGCGCTTGCCTAATTGCCTGTTTTCTACGTATTTTGTTTTTTCTGCTCATACAGGAGAAGTAATTGCAGCAGTTTTGGTGGTATAGGATGAGGTGCAGGAACGAGACCCTCTCTCCAGAGTCATTCATGCTGGTTACTGAATAGACATCAGAAGGCAACATCATTTGGCTATTTCAGACCTGCTATTTACAACCCTTTTTATGCCATTATTCATCTCCTGAGCCATCTGGCCCCTGTTGCAGGATACCTGCAGATGTATTAATAAACCCATCTAATAGAGCTGTACATATTAAATATACAGCAGAAGCAGCTGGTTGGTGTTTGTTGTGAGCTTTCTATTTTTCCCTAATGTTTCAGCCACTGTAATTTAAAGTCCTAAGCCAGCTCCTTCAAGGAAAAGAACAGGGTTTTTTCCTTATCTTCCCAGGAAACAAAATAAATTTATCTTTCATAAAAGAAGCTTGTCATTGAAAAGTAGCATAAATATAATTTTTCTCCCTGGACTAGAAACTTTAGGTTTAGCCTTTGAACAGCATTGTCAGTTCATCTAATATACCCCCCTGACAGCTCTCATATTAATTGCACCAGATTGCCTGCAGTGTGCTCATTTGTTTGTTTGTTTATTCTCAGCTAAGAATGACTTTCAGAAAACTTTACTTCCTTTCAGACACAGGTGGGGTTAGAGGGAAACAAAACCGTCTTAAAAGACTTCAAATTGTAGACATTTTAATGATCAAACTAGTGTTCTTGGGATAGTGCTTATAAATTTCTCAAAATGGGCCTACAGATGTAAAGCTATGTAAAACAATAGACAACAAAATATGTTTATACACAAATAAATAGAATAAACAACATTTTTTTCTACCATTAAAAAAAAAACAGCCACTACCCTTAGGGTACACCTGAAAAGTATCTTTGAGGAAAAAAAAGGGAAAGAAAAAACCCAACACATCATATAACCCCCTCAGCTAGGTTTTTTTTCATCTTGATTAAATGGCTTGTTTCAACTTTCCTCACCTGGTAGCTACTGATCTAATTATGACAGCATTCAAAACACAATTTAAAGATTAGGAGAAAAGGGCAGATGTGGGATCAAAAAAAAAAGTGAGAGTGAATTGCTAACACCAGCAATTAAAGTCTGAAAAGCTGAAACCCAAGTATGTCAGTTGTGATAATTCAGGGTGTCGGAGTGGGAAATAAAAACTCTCTGTGGAAAAAAACAAAAGAAAAAAACAAAAGAAAAAAACTCTAAATGAAAGCTAAAATTCTACCTGGGGCAGGTAGCAAGTATTTGAAGATATTTAAAGCAAAAAAATATCACCCCCCTCTCCCTTTATATGTTCAACTGCACTTCTTAAAGTTCACAGAACATGAACTTAGTTTTCAAAATGACTTGCAGAAGTGTCTCAACTGGACCTACATAAAGGTACTAGAAAAAAACCCTAAAGTACTTGGATTGGACCACTTTACTTTTTGCTAAAACCCATGAAAGATCATAAAGAACTGGTAGATGAGTTGTGGAGTAAACAGCAATAATTCTACATGTCCAAGGAAACCCTGTTTATCACAGCCATTAGTGTTCGTGCTTTGAACATTCCCCATAAATTTTCACGGTGAAAACCTGCAGCTGTCCCAAGAGCCCCAAGTATATCAAAGATCTCCTTTTTTGCTCCCTCCATCTCAGTTCTGAACTCCTTTTTCTCTTTTGAAGTACCTTTAATTTAAATTAATCAGAATCCACACTGTGATCCTCAGAAGCAACACAGAGAAAAGAATTTGTAGGGTCAGTACAATTCCCTTTGACTTCAGATGTTGCAGTGTGGGACAGGAAGCCCTGTACCTACCCACTGCTCCATGTTCCTCTGAAAATATGTGCCAGCCCAATTGGTGAGTTTTCTGAAAACCTGTTTATTTCTTCTTCTTTCCTGTATGCATACTGGTGTCCCCCTGAAAAATGTGCTCAATGTGGTTTCTATTACTGATGTATATTTTGTCTTCTATATCTAGTGAGTTCAAATTGCTACAAACCATCCTCATAACTGTTCAGATTTATGCCCACCCAAGCCTCATCTCCATCTGCTTTAGTGATTGCACTTAAGAGGGTTGAGTTGGATGTGAGCCATTATCCCAGAGGTGGAAAACCAAGGCTTTACACACTAAATCTATTATCATCTCCATCCCAATGTAGTGGACAAAAGGATACAAGCCAGACAACTGTAAGAAGTGTTCACTAGAGATACGTAGGATCCTATTTGGTAGGTGAATTGCACTTTTGATACCTGCCAATAATGGGACATAGCCATCTAGTGAAATGAGTTTTTATTTTTCTCAAACAAGAAAAGCACTTCAAACTAACTTCTGAAGTGTACAAGGATGAAGTGAAAAAGTAAAACCTATAATATAATCTGTATGCATATTAAAGAGACATGAATGACGTAAAGAAGTGCCTCTCTTCTCTGACAGAGGAAACAAGGATACACCTCTACTGAACAGTACAGTTGCTATGAACTTTATTTTTTTTCAATCTAAACCATTGTAGAATTGTCTGTCCAGTTCTGGAAAAAAAGGAGACAGAGAAGCAGCCATGGCTGGACACCGACAGGAGAATGCCCTCCACTGTATGCAGATGTATCTCCTTTTCTGCATGAAACAAGCCCTTAAGCATTCGTTGGTAATGAAATACAGATTAGTTGTCTAGTAGCCAGTGTAGAAAAGCATTATTGTCTCTTATCTGTAGGGAGAAACTACCCATAGGTAATGATTTGTTCAGGTTCATCAACTAACCAGGAGCTGAACCTCAGAGAGAAGGAGGGTGCTCTTCCAGTCCTGGGCTATTGCATGTAAGCTTCTCCATCACAGCTGCCTAGTCAAGAAGTGTTATTGAGAAAGAGAAAAGTAAAAGGCCAAAAGGCCACTGGATATGAAAAAGAAATCAATCCTTTTTCTGCTGTCACAACTAGAGAACTATTGAGTTTTGTGTTCTTTTTTCCATGCATGTATGACCTATATGCACTGGAACTCATTAATGGCAATTGAGTTAAGCCAATTTGTTATGCAAATAATGCTTAAGTAACAGATGCATTTAAAAATTAAAATGCATCCTGCTGCTCCAGTGCATCTTTGGAAACCAGCTGAGGAGAGATATTGCAATATACAACTTTCTCCTGAGGGGAAGAGGAGGGGCAGGCACTGATCTCTTCTCTGTGGTGACCAGTGACAGGACCAGAGGGAATGGCCTGAAGTTGTATCAGAAGAGATTTAGGTTGGATATTAGAAAAAGATTCTTCACCCAGAGGGCAGTTGGGCACTGGAACAGGCTCCCCAGGGAAGTGGTCACAGCACCAAGCCTGACAGAGTTCAAGGAGTGTTTGGATGATAATCTCAGGCACATGGTGTGACTCTTGGGGATGGTCCTGTGGAGGGTCAGAAGCTGAACTCACTGATCCTTGTGGGTCCCTTTCAACTCGGCATATTCTGTGATTCTGTGATTCCTCCCCAGTAGTGCTACTAGAGGTGGACACAAACACTTCGCAGAGCAAGGTACAATTACCTTTTTCTTCTTAGTGACACAGGGGATATGAGCTGACAGATCATTTGATGTGCTTCCAAGGTCATGTCAGAGAATTAGGAGAAGCCTGTGTGGGGATGGGGCATATCGAGCAAGTGGCTCCTTAATGTGGCACATTCCATTAGCATTTAACAGTTGATTGAAGTCGATACCATTGGTATTCCTGGGATCAATTTTCTTTTCTATTGGACACCATTGCATTTTATACGTATATTACTATGAAATGTTTCAAAGAAGATAAGTAGTGTAGAAAGGAAATATAATTTGCATTTCTCTTCAGATCAATTCAATCACTGATTCAAATTTTCTAGAAACTGTAGATGTTTACCAAAAGTAAGTTTCCCATGATTTTTGTTTAACTATTTCAAAGCATTTTAACATGGAAGGCAAAGATTCCTTTCTTTAGTTAGCAAAAGTCTGAGAAACCTAGATATCAGCTTCCCCATGATCACAGTCTTCCAAGCTGAAGGAAATCTTGGAATGTAAAGAAGTAGCTTAGTTTGAAGGTTATGAAATAATTTTATTTTTTTTTGGGTATCCCAATACAGCTTAGAAAGTCTGTCAAAGCCCTTGAAAGTCAAGGCCAAAGCCAGTGTTACAAGTAACCTAGAAACACTAGAGTTCACTAGTTCACTAAAGTGAACTTTTTGCCAGAAGCAAATATCAATTTTGAAATCTGGATTGTTATTAAGAAACTGTCTCCCACAGAACCATATGTACACAGTACTTCCATCTTTGCTGATAAGGGACACTTCAGGTTTTTTTCCCCTTTTTCTCCATTCCAGCATGAAAGATTGAGCTCTGCAAAACTGAAGCACAGATGCAAGCCCCTCTCACCCATACTCACAAATTCAGCCTGGGGTTTCTAAATCAAGCCTGTGGCAAGAGGAGTCTGGCTTTGAGTCACAGTATGAATAGGATAAAACTCTCTGGAGAAATGTTATCGGCTCTGACCCCGAAACCTAAACTTTCATCGGATTTGTGTCATTGAAATTCAAGGCCAACAAAACCAGCATATTCTGAAAAATCGTTAACCTTAATTTAACTGCTTGCCTGTACTAATTTGCATTGTTCTCCTTCACAGGATTACAATGTAAACAGTCAGTGCAAACTTATATGTGCTGAATTTCTGTCCTATGAGTAAAATTTTTTAAAACAACAATTCATTTGGGTTTTTTTTGAAACAGGGATTAATAACACACTGTAGCACAGTCCACTCCAACTGATGTGATTACAAAAAAGTCAAGTTCCTTATCCTCACTCTGTGTTTAGTGTTACTCATAGTCCTGATCAGAAAAAAAAATCTAGTAACATTTAAAATTGATTTTAAAAGACACAAGTTCAAACACCTCCGAAAATTTGAGGAAACATGGAGCTGCATTGGATCTAGGCATTCCATCTCATAAGCAGCACTGAGGTTAATATTTCTTATCAGAAGTGCCATGCAGGTCTAAACCTAAACAGAGATGCCATTAGATTATTTACACAATGGGTTTCTTTGTTAACACTTCAAATACATGGCTGAAAAGAATATTAGGGATGAGCAGTACATTTTCTTTATCATTGAGCAAACAGAGGCCAAGATATGCACCCAACCTCACTTAGACCTGTGTTCAAAGTGTTACATAGCTCTGTTATGCCATAATCCATGAGTTACCTACCTCTGAAGCGATAATTACCATTTCAAGTTCCAAAATTGCCATTTTAAGTTCCAAAATGTTCTTGCACTGAAAGTCACTCACAGCATTGCAGCTAAAGAGATAATTGACTATTTCTTTGTTATTGCAATTCAGGATATGAAAGACCACCTAATCATTAGAGAAAAAATAAATCCTGAAAGATATACAGTTGAATTATTTTTGTTTCTCTATGAACATCTGATACATTAGCAGTGAACATCTTGGAAGAGGTTTCTTCCCCTCATAAGTTTTCTTGGAAATGAAATGCAGTCAGAAGGACAGATGGTTGTGTGTGTATGTCTGCATGTATGTTAGAGGAAAGTGTGTGGAGGTTAATGGATAGCAAAGGAGTGGAAAGGAATAGGACATGGCTTGTCTCCTAGACTTTGATTTGAGCCTTGTTCATCCAATGGATCAGTGGTCCACAGCAAGCAGCCGCAGCCGGCACTGCTTGGCAGCACGCGCCCTGCAGGCGCTGGCTCAGCAGGGCTTCTGAGCCACTTGCCTTTGTCTAGTCACTCACTCTACACACTTAACACCTACTGTCACTCATTCCCCTTTCTCTTATTTAAACAAGTGTTTTTATTACAGACACAAGCATAATCATAAATATATATTCTCTCACACACACACATTTACACAGCGGAGGAAACCAGCGGGACCAAACTCATCCTTGATGGAAGTCTGCTTATTCAAAGCATTTAGTCCCATAGACAAACAGTAGTAAGAGACCCAGCTATCCTTGGTAAGTTTATTCAGATGAATTGAAAAAATCCCCTAGTCTAAAATAGAGATCTTCTATAACTCTCTTACAAGTAAGTTATCCTTGTCTGATCAGCCACAGTGGCAAAAAGAAAGAAACAAATCAATATTTGGGAGGGTCTGGAGAACATAATTCCACAATCTGTTTTCACTTTGAAAGAAAATTACTAAACTAACCAGAATTAGTTGACTTTCAATGCCACTTTGGATTCAGTAAAGTCACAAAAAGTATAAATGTCCCAGAGATACTATGAGTGCTTGGTACAGCGTGAGAGCAAGTGAGGTGTACCTATGTCTCTTCTTAGTCTTGATCAACAGGAGGCAAAGTGCAAGACAATAGGAGAACTTGTACTTGCAGAAAGACTAAAGCAATTGATGCTTATTTATTTAAAAGTCCCTTATACACACATTATAAACAAGAAGTTAGCATTCACAGCTAATATTCATGGTAAGTAATTACAAAAGATACACAGCCACAGAGTGCCAGACCCAGCAACAGAGGATGGTTTAAGTGGTTTAGGAATCAGTACAACAGACCGAAGGGAGGAAGCCACATCCCTGGGCTTCCAGCTGTTCAAGGCTGGCAGGAATGGCAGGTGCTCAAAGAAGCAAACCTGCTTCAATATCTACACTAGACTGCTGCAAAGACATGCAACTACAGAGTTGCAGGTCTGCCTTACTTACAGTGCTTGGGTTTTTTGTTTGTTTTTTTTTTTCCTTATTGCATTCAGAAAAGCAAGATAAAACCACAGAATGAGCTGAACTCATCACTGGCTTGTCGATAGGCTTGTCCTGATTAGTTTCTCTAAAGCACCAAATGACCTCACCAGCATAACCTTGTTTAGTCTACACAAAGTATACTGGTTAGAAAAGGCAAATCCTAAAATATGCCTCTTCTGTCATTTCCTTTTCCTCGATATTTTGAGTTGTGTTCTCTCTACTGCTCTCAACCTTTGGCCTTTCCACTCCAGGAGCTCCTAAAAATGCAATTTAGCCCTGGGTACACAACATACCTACAGCTAGTAGCAGATCCCTTTCTTTGTCTTAAGTCCCCAGAGAACATTGTAGAAGAAAATAGGAAAGGATTTGTTAAACCTGAAAGCAGAACATCACTTTGTTAAGGAAGAGTAACATGTAGTACTATGGCTTGCTTCCTTAGCCATTGGTGACACACGAGACTTGGTCAGAGCAGTAACCACAGCCCTTTCTATCCTTGCTTCAATATCCTCTGAGGTATCTGAGATGGGAGAAAGAGAGCAAGAGATGTAGAGACCTTTGTGGCCATTTGCCTTACCCAAACTCTCAGTAACTTTGTGGAGATAACTCCCTTACCCCTCTCTCCTAGCTATGAAGGGATCAGAAGCCACCAGAGTCTTAGGGCACTAGTTTGGTGTCTAATGGCAAGTCAGATGAAAGTCAGCCATATAAAACTTTCTGAACTTGAAATAAACTAGTTTTTTATTTGAGTGCTTTTATCTTAGCTTTTGTCATAGAACTCAAGTTTCTGTTATTTTTCAATACAAAGCTTCAAATCCATAATAATCACAACTGAGCTGAAAGGTGGACAACAGGGAGCAGATAAAATTCACCCCAGAGAAGAAAAAGATCGTATTCCTGGGCATAAGAAAATATTTCAAAGAATTTGGATTCAAGGTTCCTCTTCATAGACAGTGAACACCAACCACTTATTAATTTGGTTTGTGCCTATTTAGAAGCTAAATTGTCACACGGCAACCTTTGTGAATGATGATTTCTATCTCTGGTTGGCAAAGGACTCCTATCTGATCAATAACAACATGGCTTTAGTTATTCCTTCCTTGGTCATCACTCAAGTTGGATTAGAACCATACAATATACCCTTAGTACACAAACTGCTTCAAGCACATCAAGCTTTTCTTCTCTATAAAATTTTGAATCACTATATCTTGATCTTTATCTGAAATCAATATATAATAACATTTCATTCATATAACTCCCACAAAGAATTAAAAAAAAAAAAAACAAATGCCCTTAAACCTTCCTGCAAACACTCCACTCTATACTTTTCCTCTCAGAAGAGACAAAGCATCCTATAACAAATGGCTTCAAACTGAAAAAGGGTAGATTTAGATTAGATATTAGGAAGAAAATCTGCACTGTGAGGGTGGTGAGACACCGGAACTGGTTATCCACAGAAGTTGTGGATGCCTCACTCCAGGGAGTGTTCAAGGCCCCATTGGATGGGGCTTTGAGCAACATGGTTTAGCGGAAGGTGTCTCTGCCTGTGGCTGGGGGGTTGAAACTAGATGATCTCTAAAGTCCCTTTCAACTCAATCCATTGTATGATTCTGTGATTCTGTTAGGTGTTTAGACATGTTTCTTTATACTGTGCTCTTCCAATTAAGCATTATGAACATAATTTTTAAAAATAAATCAAAATCTCTCTGCATTCTACAGCATCAGACTGATGAAGGCTCAGAGATTTAAAAAATGTACAGCATTTAAGGGCTCACTTATAAAGCCTGAAGGCTGAGGTAGAAACCTGAGAGGCTCTTTTTTTCTTTAATGTTAAACATACAAGGCTTGTGTCCTTCATTCCTCAGATAATATATGCTGATGGATTTTACTCGTGAACTATCTCTGCTTTGCAGAGGTGAGAAGGCAAGGAGAAGCAGGAGCTCAGTGGAGGCTTTTCTTGTGTTCAGAAACAGGCAGTATTGTTGTCACTGTGCAGCTACTGCAAATAAGTCACTTGTGATGAGCCAAGGGAATGATTTTCATGGTTTTGCACCAAGAAGGTCTCAGCATGGCATTGAATTCACTCATGACTTGTCACAAAAGTCTATCAGCAAATTGCTGACAATGATTTCTGAATAAGACACTTTCAGTAACCTGCGGGATAATTCATGCTGGATGCACAGACCAGTGCAGCCACCCATCAGCCCTCCTCCTCCACCCCCAGGAACCAGCGACTCTCTTATTTTCTTCCTTTGCAAAGAATGAGAAGAAATAGCAGAGGTGTTAACATCGCAAATTTACACAAAATAGTAGTAAAAATACATCAACATATCACAACTTTTGGACTCCTTTGAAAAGTTGTGTGCATGTACAGAATTGTGTACAGCTGCGCTGTTGTGCCAGAGCCATAGATCTCAGTTGCATATTGGGAGCTCACATGTCCCATGTCAGCAGTGGTGACTGCAAAAGGGTTGCCTGCGTGTGGCACAGTAAGCTTTGCTTCCCCATGTTGTGACATCAAGCGTGAAAGCCAATGCAACAACAGAAGATGACAGTGGGTAGTCAGAGATAAGGCCAGTCAACCTGCTGCTCTGCGAATTCTTACCCAAAAAATCACTATGGCAGAGGAACTGAATGGCCCAAGTGAGGGGTGGTAGGATACAGTTACTATTTTCTCCTTCACAAAAAATCTATTTGAAAGTCAGTAAAAAAATTTTTTAAAAGTCAAAATACTTTTGCCTTCAAGTGGACCACTTGCCATAATTGAGAATACAATATTTTAAACAACAACAAAAAAAATCAAACCAAACTGCAAATGGTGAAATGAAAAGCTTAAAATATCTTCTTAATCAAATGGTATCTGATTATGACTCCTAGCCAGGTTGGCTTTTTATTAAGAACTTTTATCTTTTGGAAACTGTATGGTTTTACTCAATCATGTATTAACACTGAAAATCATAAAAGTTTCCTTGAGTTATTTTGTGCGAAATGAGTTGAAATTCACTGGAGGAATATTATGGAATGTTGTAGAATAGGTTTACAGATTAAGTCTGTTGAGTCCTTACAGACCTTTGAGTCATAAAATATATTGGCTGAACCATAGCCTATGATCTGAGAAGAGTTGCTTACCACTGGTTCAGTATTGCAGGAGTAAATCAATCATAGGCTGACTTATTTTCTCTTTGTTTTTTTTTTTTCCCTGCATATAACTTTCAAACCTATTAGAAAGGCATACAAACTGACCTTTAAAGTAATTAGTTTTTTTCTCTAAAACTTCAAAAGTAATTTCAGTTTAAAAAATGAGGGGAAAAAAAGGAAAAAAAAAATTAAAATCTCAAGGGCTGTTTTGAATAGGGACTGCAGTCCTCCAGCCATCTCTGTTATGCACTAAACAAAGGAATATAGCTTGCTCTGCCATACCTATATTGATTTTGCAACTAGAAAAATATAAAAACATGATTCAAACAGATAAACTCTACGTAGAAAAAAGGATTAAATAATACCACAACATCTAGTATGCTGACTGTAGGTGTACTTTAAATTCAAAATCACCAATAAGAATTTACAAGTTAAAAATATGCTAAGAAATTAATTAAGAACTTATAAACAATGAAATCTCTGCTGTACTGGATATTGAGGGACTGCTAGAGAACCCACCACTTAGTGATGTTACTTTACTAGTGCAATATTTGACATACAGGACCCTCAAGTCCCTCATTCCCCTTTCCACTCCTTTATTTTTTTCCCCCTTACTGCTAAGATACAATGCACAAACAGGCAGTCATCCAAATGGCAGTGGTTATAAAATGGAAATACACACATATATATAATTGTTAATTAGCTCTATAACTAGAACACATCTGTATGCCTGCATGGCTACCTGGGGCATCATGAGTTCCCTAAAGCTATGCAGGAGGAAGGAGGTATTTGAGACATATTTTACTTTCGGGGAATTCTCCAGTTGGTTTATGCTGTCACATATTTTGTAGTTGTACACAGCTGGGGATCTGCTTCTGAGAAAGCAGAGTCATCACATTGGGGTGGCAGAGGAGCAGATCAAAAGCAGAGTGGGGTTATCCAGAGCTTCAAAGTTCTGAGGAAACCAGGGTAAAAATGATCCAGCTTGTGATTAACAAGACTTTTTAAACTGCCTTTTTCCTTACAAATTGAGTATTCCATAAATTGCCCTCCCCCATCCCTAGTCCTGCTGTTCATTAAGTCAGATGCTGATGAACAAAGGAGCAGTCCCTATAGAAAAGAGCTTTGCTCTTGCTGGGAATACCATACAGCCTGAGTCATTGACACTCTCCAGATTGGAAGGTTGGAAGGGACCACAGTCCAACCTCCCTGCTCAAGCAGGGTCATCCTAGAGCACATGGCACAGGATTGCATTCAGACAGTTCTTGAATATCCCCAGTGAGGGAGACTCCACAACCTCTCTGGGCAATCTGTTCAGTGCTCAGTCACCTACACAGTAAAGAAGTTCTTCCTTATACTTAGGTGGAACTTCCTTTGCCTCTTATCCTATTGCTTGGTACCACTGAGAAGAGCCTGGTTCCATGCTCTTGACACCCTCCCTTCAGAAACTTACACATATTGATGAGATCCCCTCTTACTTGTCCCTTCTGGAGGCTGAACAGAACCAACTCTCTCAGCCTGTCCTTGTAAGAGATGCTCCAGTCCCTTAATAATTTTTTTTGCCCCCCACTAGACCCACTCCGGAAGCTCCATGTCTCTCTTGTACAGAACTGCACAAAGCACTCCAGATATGGCCTCACTGGGACTGAGCAGAGTGACAGGATCATCCCCCTATAACAAACATAACAGAAAAGTCTAATGTAAGTTACAGGACACAAGTCCAAATTTTGTATTTAAAATTTTCAGGTAAATGAAACTTATACTACTTTATAGCCATAGTGCCAACACTAGCTGTCGAATTTTCAGAGAATATGTAAGCCAGCGAACATGTGTGGTTCATGTAATGTACCTGCCATTTTTATGAGGCCATTATTTCTTTTTTCCTTGCAGACCATTCTACCTTTCTGCAAACAAACAGGGACTGGCCACTTAACTACCCAATTTTTAGTATTTTTTTCTTCTTTGTAGAAAGTCCATGCCGAATAACAAAAAAGTGATCAGGTGCACTGCTTAGCACAGTTAACCTAGGAAAAAATTTTAGTCTACAGTCACCCAAAGCTTATATACTCATCAGTCTCAGATTACAGTTCTACTAAAATAATTCTAGTGCAAATACTTAAATAATGCATGCAAGTGGCAAGAGTGAGACTGCTGATGTATTACGGTAACAGACTGCTGTCTCTGTCAGACAGCCAATCTCGATTCCTATCTGTTAAAAAATTTCAATGGAAATAAAAGGTAATGATGCCACTACTGCATGAGAAATTTTTAATTATTTCCAATACTTAGCCATCTTTTACAATGCTCATGTTATGTTTGAATATGCGAATCTGCCGCATTTGTGAATGTCAAGCAAGACTTGGGACCCAGTCTTGCAGAAGACTAGGGAGAATGAGGAACTTTTCACTCACAAGTTTTTGAAAATCTTGTCTGGAAAACTGTGTGCTGGTGGTGCCTTCAGTTTAGGTTTATCAATCTGTTATAGACCAGACATGTGGGATCAAAGGTTACAGAAGACTGATGGCAGAATGATCAATAGGACGAAGGTGACACTAATGAGAGTATCTTCTGCAAGTATGCAGTAGTTCTTTTATGCCCATGGGTAACCAAAAATAAAGGAGAGGTAATTAATCTCTACATTAACTAGCAATTGTTTACAACACACAGAGAAGCAAAGGGGCGTCTTGTCAGCAGGAAATCATTTGCTGAGAATAATGGACTGTGATGCTGGAGATCTGGTCAGGATTGCTTGGCTAGTGTGCCCAGACCACACAGGGAGGCTTTTTAAAGTTTTGATCTCTTTGGAGAACTATTTTTCTCTCCAGTGCTGTGATGAAAAGCCTCTTTGGCTGTACTGGCTGTGAAGCTTGATTTGAAGTCTGACACGGATCCGAAGCCACACAAAGAAAGCAGGGCCAACCTTTCAACTCTTACGGTCGCTAGGAGGGAATCAAATGCCCTGGTCTTGCACCAAAAGAGAGCTGTTAGGTTGAAGGTTGAAAGCTATAGGTTGGAGGTTTTAAACTCTTGTTCTGACTGATATGCTCCTGTCTTGCCAGAAAAGACATTGTTAAATTTCTGGTGTCTGTGAATAAAAAGAATTCACAGGAATAAAAAGAATTTCAGGAATAAAAATCAGTTTGTTTTAGAAATGTGAAATAGATTTCAGAAGACAAGGAGGAAAAAGTGTTTCTTCATGCAAGCAAGACACATTAAAAATTGTCCTCTGAACATTAAAACTCTATATTATGCATCAACGAATCCAAATTATTAGAAGAAAATTCTGAACCCATATTCATTTTCTAAGCATGTGACCAGATTTTAAAGATATTTAGCCATTTTATTAATGTCTCTTTAAAAAAATTGCAGAAGTTCCAGATGGTAGTAATATCCATATTATCCATAATATTTTTTTGCATATCAAAAAAAGTAGTTTTCACATTCAAATAATGCATACCTGGTCTTCTGATTTTAAATATTGTTTTTTTTCAATAGCACAATTCATCACTAAAACTTTATTAAAGTATTTAGAGCTGATCTCTTGTCAGACACTAAAAAGTTTGTGCTGCATTCATTTAATATTTTTTGATAGAGGTCCATGGAGAGGAAAAAAAGAAAAAGGTTCTTTTTTTTCCATTCCCAGCCCACTTTTTATCAGGTTGTATATGTTTTTTGAGTAGTAATTTAGAAAATTAGTGCACACAGGCTCAACCAAAAATCCAGTCAAAGTATATGAAAGCTGTAGGATAGACAGCCTTTTACAAAACATGGTTTCCAACTCAGTGTTTCATATGTCTGCAAGGAAGAGTGGTAAGAAATATAACACTGGTCCTAAAGGTAGAATAGCTGTACTGTGAAAGGACTTACTTGACTTTCAGAAAACTTTAAAGGGACCTAAAATTAGCTCCTTCTTTGTAACTCACAAATTCTAAGAAGGTCTTGCAAAGAATGCAAGATCCCAGCAGCCTAGTGGCTTAGCAGCTCCCCTATCTTTCACTTCCTATTATAATGTTTTCCCTTTCCATGTAAGCTGTCAGTCCTGGCTTTATGCCAGGCACAAACTAGACACCTAAGGATGATTGACTTCTATACATTTGGCCATAAGTAGTTAGATGCTATTTACAGAACATATACACCTTCCTTGAAGGAAGGTGCCCAAATACTCAAGTCCATCACCCAGCTTAGGTATTCAGCCCCCGATTGCCCATGATATATAAAGTCTCATTTACAAACAATCTCAATAGCATTTACATATCTAAGTATCACTTCATTTACACCTCAAGTATCTTCTCAGTGAAACTGCATTAGCAGGTCTCAGATCACAGCCCAACCGTCTACCAGCAAGCTGGTATTGTGTCTCTTCAACTGCAACTAAAGGCATTTTCCTTTACCTAAGCTGCACATTTGACCTGAGTATTAAAGACTACTCAACCTGCAGCAGTCTAGCAGCACTGAACAGTGACTTGGTTTGTCTGGAACCGCAACACTTTCTAAAAAATTGCCTAACCTTAAGTGACATTCTACTCTCACAACCTACAACTCACAACAATGACAGTGCTACAACAGTAGCCATATGGAAAACGTTGTGGGCAATCCTTCTTTAGTTGCAGTCTTTCCCTCAACTACATAAAAAATAGCAAATTTAAATTACAATTTTTAAAATGAGATTACTTTGAAATGTTTGTAAATATTCAGGATACCAAGATCACCAACCATACAAAATTTGAAGCATATATATTTCTATGATGCCTTTGGCAAGGACTAGTTTAAGATGATGGTAAAATTAAATACATGAAGTGTATGTGTGTCTGTGACCATAGCAACACAAACTGAAGTATAAGTTTGTGAAATTTTTAAACTGTTTGACTGATTAGAAATGATCTCCCTCACTGCTACCCAGCATTCCTCCTGACAGCTCTTGCATCATACAACAATCACAACCCAGAAGCGTGTATTGAGAGGCTTTCATTTGGGTCTGAGAAGCACTCACAGGACAAAGACAGCAATTTTATCTGCCATTGCCAGCCATCAAAAACATGCTTATTTTATCAGAAGTGGCTGGGCACCAAAGAAGAGCTCACTGGTTCGCTTAAAGATTGCAAGGAAAATGCTGAACACCACAAGGCAAATACCAGCCACTGAATGAGAGACAAATGTGGCACCTGTTGGGATGAGAAGGCTGGACTATAGAATGTCAGATCACCTCTCTACCATTGGTAGCAGCACCATGAGGAATACACAGTTATCCGTAATCATCATGGTCTAATGGATGCCAAGAAATAAAACACAGAAAAAAACGCCTGGAAACACATGTATAGACAAAATTAAGTATCAGATGATGCATTTTGTGTAAAAGGTGACAATTTTGACAACTACATGTTGCAGTTTTGTAAAGAAATGGAAAGCAAGGTCTTAGGTGGGATGCAGAACAGACAGGACAGATGGGACAGTGAGGCATTTGGACACCTATGCTTGTCCTTCACATATCAGGCATCTGAAGCAGTGCATGATAACAAAAGCAGCCTGCATCAACATAGTCTACCAACTGGTCCTGAAGGCTAAGGCTATGGACTCTCTGAGCAGCTTCCCTGACTGAGAAACCACTTCTGGAAATCTGAGCCCATGTGCACATTTTGTGAGTTAAGTTGCATATATGCTGTTTATTGCACCACTTTTCCATTTGAAAAAGAAAACCCTCACATTACAAATGACTACTGCTTCTACACTCTTCTCCTCAGATTTAGAGTCCATTGGCAATAATTATTAATAATAAATATTATTATCAACTATTCTTACTCTGTCTTCCTCTTCATCACACTAATACAAGCCATTTTGTCACCAGAAAATATGAATCTAGAAATGCCTAAGGAAGCATTTAAATTGCAGCTTTAAAACATATACAACATTGATTGCTATTAAGAAGGCTTCCAGCATATTGAAGAGCTACTTGTAGACTTTGGGCACTTTAAATTATAAATGAGCAGAAAAGTTGTATAAAACCAGTTAATATTAGATTAATGGTAGTAAGATTTGGAAATTTATCTGACAAAGCTTGGAAACCCATTTTAATCAAAGTTATTAATTATTACAAAGGAACGGCAAATTTGGGAAATTCTGGTTCTTGCCAAAAAAGGCATAAAGGGAGGATCAAGTGATCAGCTACATGTAGCTGTCTTTCAAAGTGGGTCATTATGCATTTTCTGAATTAAAAATTAAAAGTAACATTTTCAGACTGTTACATACCATATAGCTGAAGCTCCTACACCTTCTGCAGCTTCATACTTCCTATTTTGTAAGAAGAGAGTTTCCAAAAATTGGCAAACATGTAAAGTCTTTACTCACGGCTTGTGATGAAGTGAGAAGAAGTGACAGAATTTAGGCTTTTGAAAGCAGGTAGTGTGAATAAAAAAAATCCAGGAATCTTTAGCTTTTCCCTTGGAGAAATGGAAAGAGCTCTTAGCTGATATAACATGAGATATCAAATTAGCATGTCACATGTAAAATAAGAATAGTAACATCAGGTTACCTATGATGTCTGAAGATTAATTAGTGAATGTTTGCACTCTTCATTGAAGATGTAAGACACTGTATATGCGTTAAGCATTACTACAAAGACGAATTTTCAGGTCTTGGTAAGTTCCGTTTATATAGTAGAAATGACTTCATAGTTCTGCTAAATAATTCTCCAGTACTTTTACCAGTGTTTGCCATCATTTACCTGCAACAAATGAAACCTTAGCTATCCTAAAGGTAAGGAGTTGATGATATTTTGCAAACTATCAATAATAATGTATCACAAGGCAGAACAGCCCAAGAAAATATTAATACCTAATAATCATGATAAGGGCTCTAATTGTGTTACATTCTCTTAAACACAATTCATGCTTTTTAAGGCTTTTTAGCCATGGGAAAAACAAAAAACAAAGAGGAAAAAGAATTAAAATTTATGTTAATTTCTCTCTTTCTAAAAATCAAATAAAGGAAGTTCTGGAAAAACCTAAGCCTGATGCGTCCAGCCCTAATTCCATTTAAGTCAGAACCAAATCTCTACTGACAGCAGAGTAGAAGGGTTTCCCCCAGTGCATTAAATTCCTTTTTAGCACAATTTAGTTAGTTATGCTAGACAACTGCTCATAGGCAATTTGAAAAACAGCACAAACACTGAGGTGACAGCACTGCTGATGCTCATTTGCCCAAAGTAGTAAAAAAGGAAAGCAGATTTATAAAGGTGCAGGAAGACCTCTGGCACTGACTGGAGATGAAAGGACTGGAGACACTGAATGTAGATAAAGGTAGTACCATACATGAGGGAAAACAATTCCATATATAAAAAAAAGAGCTTGGTCCTAACGGCTCACTGTCTAGGAAAGAGATGTTGCCATTAGATAGTTCTAGGACATACCACTTGAGGGACAAAAATAAGCTGCTACTAGAGGAAAAAGGACCAGAGAACACTGCATGCCCTGATACCAGCTTGTAGCTCACCTGACTCCTGACAACTTTGCTACTGGTGCTGACTACCTCCTCCATTGAAATACACAGGGGAAATGAACCAAACCAGAAGAGCAATAAGGATGATAAGAGACATGGATCTGTATAAGAATCTAATAGAACCCCTCAGCCTAGAAAAATTCGATTCTGGAGATCATGATAAAAGTGTAAAAACTGCTGAGAATCATTAGCTGTATACATGAGGAACAGAGATTCAGGAATAAATTTAATACAGTGACTGGTGGCACCAAAATTATTTAGCAGGTAAGCAGACAGCAGGGGATGCTGCTTCACATGCCACATAACCAGGCAGTGGCGTGCATTCCCACGGTCCGTCACACACATTGGTTTAAAGGGTAATAATAAGAAGGTCCATCGAGGGATGTTATAGAAAGATACTAACTTCTGGTTCAGGGAGTCCAGAGCTGCATATGTGTCTTGCTGAGTTGCTTATGCATGTTTAATGGGGCAAGTATGTGTGTGTGGATGTTTATGGTGCAGCAGCACCTGCGTTCCCTGGTTTGCCCCAACCCAGATGCCAGGGTGACATCAGAGTTGCCTTGACAGCACTGCCTCACTTTGGGGAAAAGAGGAGAAATACCACAAAGGGCTGCTCCTGGACAATCTGGAGGAAATGGGAATGATTGACTTAGCATGGAATTTAGGGACACAGGTCGTGAATATCAGGGAATCCTTTAGTGGGAGGAAAAAAGGACCCACACCATCTACCCTTGTTGTTTGAATCGTCACTTGCTGGCACATGTTATTCTGCTTGGGCTGCCACAAGCAGGGCTGGGAGAGGCAAGCTGTTAGAAAGGGAAAGCTGGGGATGCAAGTGGGCCCATTTCCCCACTGACCTGTCCCAGCAGGGGGGTGAGGAGCTGCAGCAAAGAGCCCCAAGAACATCCTGGTTTGCACCTCCTGCCTCTAATGCACTGTGTAGGGGCTGCTCTTTTGGGCCAGAGCGGGTCACACTGGGCCACAGTGGTTCTGGGTGTTGCTGCAACCCACAGGGGTCACAGCTGGGAGCTGCTGAAGCACAAGGACTCCCTCCTGTCCAGCTGTGTTCCCTCCAAGGCTGCAAAGAAAGCCCCTACTGCTGGGTATGTTCCCAAAGAGCCACCTAGAAGGGGCAGCCTGAATTGCCAGTGCTCGCATCTCCTCATTGGGGCAGGTAACTCCTGTAAGCCCCAAGGCAACCTGCAGCACATTTCCTACTCTGTACAGCCCTGCGAAAGAAGTCACAAACAGAAATCACTCCACTGTGAATGTGGTTATCATAACAGCGCAAAGCACAGACTGCATGCTGAGGCAAAACACTTCAGTTCAGGCCCAGTAGTCTATTGAAAATGGATCATTAACTACAGCCCTGCAAGGTCTTTTCACAAGCTAACACATACAAAGATTAGGGGCACCTATATTTGAAATGATAAAAACCATATTTTGTTCCCAAATAATTATTATTTTTTCCCCTTTACTGAGCACCTAAGAAACTTCAATGAAAAGCTAAAGAGAGAGATGTGCCTAAAAATGCTAGACTTGGGGCCTTCCCCTGTTATTGGAAAGGACAGAGAGGAAGGAGATACTTCCGTGGTCCTACGGTGCAGGGCCCTGTGACCTCAGGCACTATTCCAAAATAAATAAAATCCTTTTTTCTTTTTTCTTTTTCCAGGACCTAACATAGATGCTAAACTTTTCAGATTCTGGTATGTTTTACCTTACATCTTTTCTAATACATCTTGAGTGTTTCTGCTGAGAACAGTAGAAACAATCACAGTACCAAAAAGAAAAGCCTTGTTTTAGGAATGAACAGAACTCCATAAATATGCACATATATCCTGCTGCTTCACTAACTGCTTGCTTTTACTTGGACCAGTTATTCAAAAAAAATTAATGAAAAATTGGTCTGAATCTCCCTTGTGTTGGAGGATGACTGCATTATTTTCACACAGACCTTTCTTCCATTTGTCTTTTCCTGCTGACAGGATGCCCCA
Organism: Pseudopipra pipra; assembly: GCF_036250125.1. Taxonomy (NCBI): domain Eukaryota; kingdom Metazoa; phylum Chordata; class Aves; order Passeriformes; family Pipridae; genus Pseudopipra; species Pseudopipra pipra. Next base: position 24,048,822 of record NC_087552.1, on the reverse strand, counting down.
TTTGCAGGAAGGCAATCTGCTTTTCCACTGCTGCTCTCCTTGGAGGAGGTATGGCATGGTGGCTGTGAGGTAACCTCCTTGTGTGTCTGCAGCTGTCCGCAGGAATCACCAATGTATGGTGGAGCACAAAAGGGGGAGGGAGAATCGTAGGTGAATTTCTGGCTTCCTTCTGTCTAATTGTGTTTTAATGATTTGACAAGTAGTTGTCTTGCCCATCAACTGCCCTCCACAGCAAAACAGGCCCCATGAATCAGGCACATCATCTCAGCAGGGCACGGTTGTTTATTAAACTGAAATACGTAAATTAATAATACTTCAGGCCAGATCCTCAGCTGATGTGGACATGGATAGTCTCATTGAAGTCAGTCAATCTATTCTGATTGGCTTTGGGCAAGGAGCTGGCTATCTGTTCACAAGCATTGTAGAAAAGAGCCTTAATTCATACACTATGCAAGGGCAGGAAAATCCCACACTCCCACTGCATTGTCTCACCACACGCCAGAGTTTCTCAGAGCTCTGAGCTAATTTGAGGAAACACGATTAGAGAGAGTGTCAGAGCTGCCAAAGGGTCTGTAATTCATCACCTGCAAAACAAGGGTAGTCAACACTGAAAAATGCATGAGCTTTTCTGAGTTTTTGAGCCACTGGAGTAGCGGATCACAGCAGCATGCATCCCAGCTCTCTTCCCTTCCTCCCAGGTTAGCGGAACCAGGCTGTGAGCAGAACTCTTTCTCTGCAGAGACTCCGCATCCTTTCTGAATCCTTCGCGCAACAGCACAGTTTTTCCAGCAATCTTACTGGAACCTATTTACAGTATTTTAATGTCCAGGTCAGTAGCTTGAAAGGTGACACATGGAGGTGTTTATAATCCTTGTGCAGGGAATACATTGGACTAGGATCTCCATCTTCCTGATTTGGTAATTCCTAGTTCCAGTCTCCCCTCAGAAGCCTTTGAGGGCTACTCACTCAACTGAGTCAATCAATCCACACTTGGGCCCTTCCTACTAGGATGAGCTCCACAGGGACTAAAGTCTGAAAACCAGCTCATTTGCACACACCATTGGTGCTGCAAGCCAGAGTCTGGCCTAGATTGCTGAGACAATGCCTAGAAGCAAACTCAGGCACACGAGGAACTGCAAAGTGCAAAACCAAGTCCCTCCTCAGATGCCCAAATGCTCCAGATACCAACTGAGCAAACAGACCTCAGGATAACAATTAAGACAGAGGTTTCAAAATCCATTTTTGGGGGGTTTTTTGACAATGGAAATTATTAGTAGTTTAGACCTGAATCATTACATATGTTTATATGCCCAGCCCTGGAAATTTTTTCTAAACTTAACCTAGATTTGAACTACATATTCTAAGCACTTTTAATCTGTTTTTTTGTTGCTAAGCTAACAGTATGGCAGAAAGCCTACATGAGAATAGTTTCTGAGCAGGTACTTCAAAATGCCATGTCGGCTGCAATTGCTGTAAGAAAGAGACTTTGGGGAGAAGTTATTAACTGAGAAGAAGTACACCTGTGACATTAGGGTTTTTGTGTTAGGTTTGGGGTTTTTTGGTCTTTAGTACTTAACAACAAAAAGGTTATGCTGTCATCATTTCAAGCATGTGTTCAAAGCAGGGATTACATTTTTAAGCAGAATAAGTCAAAACCAAGGAGAAAGTGGGTTGCAGGAAATACTATGTGCTCTAATGCCATCTCCTTGGACTTACCACAGTACAGCAAGCCGTGCTGCCGATTAATGGGATCAATGTGACAGTGTGCCCTGGGGCATGCCACATCTGGCGGGTGTTCTGAGGACAATCTGATTCTCTCTCAGTATTGTGTATGGCTCCACAGATCTGTTTATGAAAGCTCAAGGCTCAGTTTATTACATTATTAAACCCCAAAATATCTTCTTACATGTGGCATGCACAAAACACTGTGAGAGAAAGCTTAGAAAATAATCAACGAGGAAAGAGCTCAAAGCAGAAAACTCTACAAATCAACAACAGTCAAAATCTCCCAAGCCCTGGCAATATAGAGGCAAGAATCTGAAGAGAAAATAAGGTTGCGTGTTCCTTGACGACCGCAGAAGTGATGCATTTCTTAGGTTGGATATACATGACAGGTGATGTGGTAACGAGACAAATGCATCCTGTTTTAAGAAACGTGATTTAGGTATAGATGGTGAACATGGGCCGGCAATTATAAGTAGTGAAGGTTTTTTTCTTCTGGGGTAAGTTTGAAGAGCTTTTCAGAGAAAGCTTTCACCACCACATTAATATTTACACCATTAGATTCAATTGAGTTGACTTGACTTGGGGTAGCAGCTGTGAGAGTCAGAAGAAACACCTCCTGAATCAATGTAGTAGGAAAGTTGAACCTGGTAGTCAATGTGAGGTGTTGGATGAAACCACATGTACTCAGAAACACCTTTTATGGTACTGATAGTACCTCTTTTGAACCACAGCTTAGCTGACGTTTGAAGTAAAGCTAATGACACCTTTCTGACATAAGGAAGTATCTATGTCAGTGATGCTGCATCTATTTTTGTCAATATTAATAGGTAAACATGAAAGCTTTCCAGCTTTTAAAGATGATTTTGATTTAACACAGATTTTTCACTAGTGTCTAGAAAGGTGTTAAAACAGTCTTAAGTGCTCTCATTTTTAAAGTAGGTATTTTGTGGTAAGCAGTCCCATTTAAATGAAAGTCATAAATTGTGCATGTGCTCCTGCTGGCTATTAGCTTCTAGTTAGTAGACTCTGAATTACCTTCCCAGAGTGAAATGCTTATGTGAGCCAGAGTTCATAATATTGCTTATTCAGCTACACCTCTGTAATTCGAACTAATTGAGTTAAGTAATAGTGTCACAGGACTTCAGTGCAGACAGTTTCTGCTCTGGCTGTAGCTCCTTGTCATCAATTATCAACTCACACTAATCACTATTACTGTCAAAACTGACATGGCAGTATTTATCTTACTCCTGGTTCTTGTTCCAGAAGGTTCATTTAAATATAGCATCTATTCTCTGCATTTATACCTTATTCCCACTATTTGCAGTGTTCTCACCCACCGCCCCCATTTTATCCTTTCCTCTTTCCTTTATTAGCCATAGCCCTCTTTCATTATTATTTTTTAATTTATAGTATCAATCCCACTATTTTCAGCACTGAACCACAAATGTGGGCTCTCTAGCTATCTGCTTTCCTGTCCTCCTTCTAATTAGTCATAATCATAAACAGGCTTCTTGTTGTTCTGATTGCCAACTCTGCGTATTTTTCCAAAGAAGGTGCTGGAGAGTCTCAAGAGCCCCTCAGCAGAGGAGCACTGATCTGCTGAAGTCCAAGGGATCAGCAATGGCTGATTGTGACATCGCCTTGCACTACTCTGCTGAAGCCTTTAAATTTACTTGCAGTTGCTGCTGCTGATACTGTATTGGAGAAGATTTTACAGCACAAGTATATTGATGCCATAAATAACATCAAACACTATTCCTGTTAACAATGAAGCTTAATAAGGAGAGAAACATAAAAAAATCTTTCAAATCCCCATAGTGTTTCTACAGTTTGTTTATTCTCTTACTTTCAACAGCTCTCTTCAATATTTCGTTTTTCTTATTATTCTTTGTTATGACTGATTCACTTAGATATCTGGCTTTCTTCTAGGCCTTATTTTGTTTCAGACTTAGGTTTCTCCTTCCCATGCCATATTAACATTATTAGTTTTCTCATCCCTTTCCTGTTCTTTATTCTTTCAACATCTTGTTTTTTTCTGCTTCTGCCTTGCTGCACGTCCCTCTAAAGTTGTGTGATTCTTGCTGCCTTCTAGTGCCTGCTTATCTGTTTTTCTTCCTTTGCATTTCTCTTCCCAGCCTTCATTCTACTCCTTGCTCTTTTTGCTCCAAATGTCTTTTCCTTATTGATTTCCTTATTTTCAACCTATGATAATTTACTAACTTTATTATTATTATTAGACCTTCGCACTAAGCAAAATAATTTATACTGATATTTTAATAGAATACAGATTGAGATCCAGGTGCAAAACCAAACATATTTTCTACAAGATTAACAAGGTTACACTGCATTTGGCATTGCTGTGACTGCTTCACTACATGCCAGTACAAGCACGTAGTATTTTTGTGTTACTGAAGGCCATCCAAGTTCTCATACTAAATCAATGCAAAATTTTTTGCTTACTTTTACACAAATTAGGCTTCCTTGTGAAAGTTTCAGGAGAACTTTATTGAGCTTAACCTTTCTGTTAAAAGCCACTGCAGATATTATGTAAACAGCTTGATTTATTTGGAAAATATGCCATCACTTTAGGAAGTGTTGTAAGAGGAATATTCATCAATGCTTAATTATTTTCACAATGCAAAAGAGAGGAAGCAGTAATAAGTCCCAGAATTTTCACTTTGAAGGTAAACTTTCTGGTTCTGTCAAACAGAAGGGCACAGCTACAAAAAGATGGCATATTGGGGGAAAAATTGCACTGATAGGGAAAAGCAAACATAATATGTTATTTCAGAGCTGAGAGCTGACTTCACATGTTTGGGTCCTTCCTACACAAGGTTTTCCTTAATTTAGATTACTTATTTCAAATACAGTCCCTAAACCCATGCATAATAACCATAACTTAAACTTCCCCCTCATGAGGATTTCATATTGGGCAAGAATTTGTTTGACCGAATTTAGAGAAGAAAATTAGTTAGCCCTATTATGCAGAGATAAAATACAATAAAAAAAAATTAAGAATTATTTAAAGACGAAGATCATCAGATATGTCACCTGGACTGCCATTGTCTTCCATCCGAGATGCAATGCATGTTATCACAGCACTCACTGAAGAGACAGGCGCTCTACATCTCTTGAACATCTCATTTTCATTTTGCTGAAGGGCATGCCCTAAAACACTGCAGTTCATATTTTCAGATCTGGCTTGCATCCTAGACTACCATACACCTTTGCAGAAGATAGCATCTTTCCCTCCAGTCTTCCCGGTGGGCTTGGGAGGCACTCCTTCCAGCTGAACCATTTGCAATACACAAGGAGGGGCTGTTGTTGATAGGATTTTACTGTATGTGCAGAAATTTCGAGGCTTGACCTTTGCACTGGCACCTGGCTGAACTCACCCCTCCTCAGAGCCTCTGCCTGCAGGGCAGGGCAGCTCCTGAGAGCTTTTTCTCCTCCCTGCAGCAGCTGGGTAGCAACAGAAGATGCTATGGTGGTCACAAAGCACAGAAATCCTGCTTTCTGCCTGGGATTTTCAGAAGCAGGGACAGCTGAGGTATACACAAAGTATTTCACAGTGTGCTGTGAAGTTGGAAAAATAAGCTTGCAGTTAATCATGTCCTGCCTGTAACAAAGCAACTGTCTGGAACACTCACTGGCCTCCCAGCAGTATTCCCAATTTCCTTCCATACATCAATAATTCACCAGCACCCCAAAGCCCATGCTGCTCCCACAAAGAGCCCCCTTGCCCTTACACAGCTTCTGCCAGACAACCTGACAGCACAGGTCTGAACTTTTCCCTACAACAGAGAAAACGTTGCCTATTCAAGCACTGCATCAAGTACCTGGCTGTGTGGGTTCCTCCCAATGCTACTCCTCCCCAGTCCCTCACAGGGAATTGCTACAAATACTATTGTTCTAGTTTCTTACCTACTTCTTGATCTTTGATTTTCTATAGTGGTGTTTTCGCAAGCAGTCAGTTTGTGAGAAACACCACTGACAGACCTCGCATCAGTTCTCTCTGCGTATTGTGATTTAGAAAGCCTAGACAGAGCTGAAAGACTCAACAATAAACCATACAGTCCTGGCCACCAGACAGGGTTAGCTCTGAACTTTCCTACTATATATATATATATAGTCAGTACTGGAAGAGGCAAACAACTTACTTTTGATATACTGAAATGCAAGAATTTTGTCCCAGTTTTCTCCAAATAAAGCAGTTACATTACACATACCAATAATTTTGTCTTTCGAAATGACCTTTATGTATCCAGCACAGCTGAGTGAAAAGGAGAGAAAATAACTTGCAACACAGATTGAAAAAAGGCTCTGGAGATTTAGCGCACAGCTTCCAGTGTAAAGTGTCCTTTAGCAGCAAATCTGCCTTAAAATATTGTTGGTTTTATCACCTTTGCAGCTTGGTCCTGCATCTGTATTTCACCTAGACTGCCTCCTCCTCACTGAATTAATGCAACTTTAAGGGGCATGGTCTGAAATAATTCAGATTAGAAAAACCTTTGCAATGGGAAGTGGGCTTGAGGTGGAGAAGGCATCGAGAAAACTAGTGCAAAAATTTCATTTAGTGACTTTTTTCATTTAGTATCCTCTCTTTCTGGGGGATTATGACATGCAATTCTTGTTATTATTTAAGGATTCTGCTTGTTAAAGATTATTGTTGAGACCTAAATTCTGTGCAGACAGGCTTTTGTAAATGACTTGAGAGTTGCATGACCACTGTAAATAGGTATTCCTATTTACAGTGCATTTCCCCATACGCACACAGGGAAAAAGAGGAAATTAGAAAAGTCTCTGAACATAATAGTAGGAAGCTGTGTTGGCCTTAAGTTTTGAACTCCAGAATACACTGAATGTCACATTTGTCTTCACACCACAAGCCTGCATTTCTATCAATTTATTTGGAAGTCCTGGAATTTCTGTCAGTCACTCAGCTCACTCCCCCGTTCACCTTCTCCTTAGATAGCTTCAGATTATACACTTTGTGCCTGCCTGCCTGTTTTCCTGCCCTGTAATGAGATATAGAGACACTACTGAAACTTTCAAGCTCCTTCTCATAAGAAAAACAGCTTGCAGAAGTTTGAAACATTTGTGAAATGTTTAGCAAGTGCCAAATCATTCTCTCTGGAAACAGAGGTCTCAAGGGCAAGCCTGTTATCAGTATATTGCAAAATGTTTTCATATATACTTAATAGATTTTGGCAATTTGACCAAGTAAGTGTCAGATAATTAGGGCCAGCGATACAAAAAATGTTGCAGCTATAGAAGAATGTTGGTGATTTTTTTAGCAAGTTGAATGTGGAAGATTAGGCAATGTAGAACATTTTTTTCCCTGTAATTACCCTTTCCTTCACTACAGCTTTATCACAACTTCATATGGCATTAGAAGGATGCTTTATTATTTCATCTGTTTCCTGTCACATACTGAACCTTGACTTACTTAAAATGTCTCTCTTCTAGAAGTGGGGAGGAGAAAAGGGTCTGCTGGAGGTTTTATAAAGATCCAGGCTGACAAGCTAGACACAGGAAAAATAGCACCTGACTGCTAAGATTTAGGCTGCAGCAGCCTAGAGAGAGGCCATCTCAGGGAAAAAAGTGAGACACACCACAAACACGAAACCTGTGCAAGGCAGTGAGTGACAGATAGCATTGTCAGCCTAACAGGAACATAACAGGAACAAATATTGCCACGAGGACTTTCCATGGACTTGCAGCAGCCACAACCATGCCCATGTCTGATGGAAGTTTTTGCTTATCAAGCCTGCTATCCATTTTGTTTTTCCAGGGTGACCTCTACAGCACAGGTGGTTCCAGCCTAGGCTTGAAACCATAGTTTTGATACAAAGACCTGTATAGTTAAATGACACACCATAAAAGAAGGTAATTTATAAGTGTGTAATACAAGAGAGGATTATGGATCACCATACTTCAACAGGAAATTCATGGATATACTTTCCTGACATATCAATTTGGAACCAATGCCTCCAGATGACTTTTTCCCTCCCTGTTTTTCCTCCAAGCATGTATGTCCTTTAAAGGAAGCTGTAATAAAACTAATTTCTATCATCACCAAGGGCACTGCAGATGAAAAATGAGAATACAAGTTGAAATGAACATAAATATTAGATGTTAAAATATATCACTGTTCAGAATGCAGTAGGGACTGAGCATTCTGCAGTCCTGCATATATTCTGCAGCTTGTGACAAAGTCATTTCTGTTTCTTTCAGGAAGATAAATAGGTCATAGAGTTCAACTATATAATCGGTTAACATGTATAGGGTACTGGAGAGAGTAGCATTTTCTCCTCTTAGATCAATCTTTGTGGAAAAAAATTAAGCATAAGACTTTCCAAACAATGAAATGCAAAATGAGCTGTATCTGACACCAGAATGAGCATTTAGAAACAAAGCCAACAAAATTATGTTTCTAAAAAAAAAAAAAGAAAGAAAACTGAAGAATAAATTTAAGAACTTGATTTTCATAATGATTCAGTATCTATAGCATGAAGTGAAGCCTTGTCAAGTTGTTATTTAGCACCTGTGAGCCTGGAGAGTCTTACAATTGCATGCAATGTGAAATGATGTCTATCAGGATTTTGTTGCTTTGGATCTAAAAATAAGACCTATTCTTCATATTATTTTCAGTTAACATTTAAGACTGTCTATGGCAGGTATATGGGATTAGGTTCCAAAAAAACTCCAAATATAAAAAATATTGAGCTGTAATATATTAAAATGTGATACATATATATATTAAAAGATATGCATATTTTTTGCCAAGGAATATGTATATAAATTATCTAAAAGGAAAAAAAATATGCTTTTAGTCTATCTTACTGAACTCTCTGTTGCAAGTATTCTTCTTTGTCTTTTCATAACATAATTTGGAAAGAACAATGAAGAGCATAAAAAGAACATCTAAACCTACTATTTGACTCATAATGGATCATATTAGTTTCTTATGATTTAAATTTACTTAATGTTTTCTGTAGTATAGCAACATACACAAGAGATTAGAAAAATGAAAGTTTGGAATAAGGATAAGAATAGCAAAAATTTCGCATTACCAAATTCACTACAGCATGAAGAAAAATATTATTTTTTTTTTTATTTGTTTATATATAGTTACTCTGGGAGATATTGTCATGTAGGAGAAAATACAAGGATAAATATGTTTAGGATGAAGAACAGAGAATTTGCAGTATCGTTTTCCTTGTAATTTATTTAGTTCATTTCATTATCACTGAAAAATTCTAGAAAAGGAAAGGGAGCTGAAGATCTGTGCCCGCATCCTCAGATTATAGTAGGAAAAAAAATGTGGGGGGTAACACACTTAGATGAGTGGTCATGCAGTTCAGCAAGACTAGTGATGGGTCTGCCTTAGGGCAGATTTTTTGAATGTATCTGGACTCAGAAACAGTCCCAAGTCCTTAGGTTTTAGTGGTCTGAATCCTTTGGTAATAAACAAATTTAAGAAATCTAGTCTTTTGCATGAAGCAACTAAACTCTGTCACTCTTTCCTGTGCTGGGTAGCACTTCATATATTTTGGAAGTAGAGAGAATTATCAGAATAAAGAGTATAACTTAGAACAGTCATAGTAGTGTGAAAAAAGGTGCAGATTCTGGCCCATATTTATATTTTTAATGACACTGCATGACACATTCAGATGAAATAGGAGCTGACAAACCTTCACTCAAAATTTGTTCTGCTGCCTTGCGCACCTTTGCTTGTGTAGGTGATGACTGCAGCCTCAGACCCTGTCAAGCTCTGCCAGGTCCAAAATTCTTTAAAAATTAGAAGCCTACTTGAGCAGAAATTGAGCAAAATGTTTTTAACCTCTTTTATCTGTAGAAGATTTTCTGAACCAAATCGTCTAACCCTACTCTCCAGGGAGTGTGAGAACCAGAGGGAAAAAAGTGTTCGGTAAGGCCCGGGTGAGCCCACTTTCACACAAAGTAACATCCAGTGTTAAAAGTAGAGATGGTAAATTAGGCTAAAAGCAAAATGTGGTAATGGACAATGATAAATTATGTGACAAAATATAACTATAAATGTGCATAAATTTAGGCGTATAAAATAAACCAACCTTAAACCCCTGACATTTTGCTGAAAACTTCATTGAATCAATTAATGGATAGTATGTGAACCTGATCTTTCAGTTTTTAAACCTGTTCCTCACTGTAACAAAAATGTATCACAAGACTTAAATGGAAAAATGACTCATATGGTGGTAGTCCATAAGGGAATTTAAATGGAGTGTGGTTTGCGAAGGTAAATTATATGTTGTTTGACTTTTTATAGTAAGAAGAATTCAATTAAATTAAAAAGTACCCTCAAATTTCTTTCGAATGGAGGAAATACATTTTGTCATAACAAGTCATAACAAATTGTACTCACAATATGTATAGCAAGTTGTTCTTGGAAACATATGTTGCAGCAATGGCAGATGATAAAAAAACTTCATTATTGCTATTCGTCTATAAACAAATAACAGCCAGCTCCCTTGAAATAAAGAAGTATTTAGAATTCATCATTCTTCACTAACTCTCATCAATCCAGGTGACTGATAACTGAGATTATCTCTAACTGTGTCCAAGGTATAATTACTTGTAAGGTCTTGAGCTGTGATAGTGTCTTGCTCTTCAAATAACCTCATAAAATGGCAATTTAAACTGGGCTTGGGAGCGGAAAGAGCTCCAGGCACAGCAACAGTGATGTCTTTGTAGGCATAGATATGGAACAAATGAGTGTGTTCATACCTCTGAATCCAAAGTCTAAGCAGCAATCTCCAAGTATCAGCCAAACAGGGTTGCAGGAGTATGGAGGGAAGCTCTTGAGGAGTTCTGCTGCCTGTTTTCTGGGTGCCCTCATTGAGCCTCACCAGGCCACAGCTGTGGCATTTCTCAGGTGGCTGCAGACACAAATTCACACTGACACGGGGATACCCCAGCAGCTGGTTCCTGACGGGAACATAACAACAAAGAAAACCATGACTTTTACACCTCGGTTCAATAATAAAGATGCTATCTATGCTTCCTTCAGCCTTCCCCTTTATTGCAATAACGTGAAAAATTTAGCATTCCTGCTCTACATCCATGGATGTTTTTCAGCTCACATTGTCAAAGCAGCTACTCAACAGTAATGAAGGATGTTTGCATAATTAATAACAAATAATAATAAAATCTAGATCAAGTTGTACTGCAGATTTCATATAGACATTGCAGATCCCTCTTGCTCAAAAACTGTCAGGGGTCTGGAAATAGGACTAAAATGAAAAATAGGATGCAAAAGGAAGGTCGCTGGCTACCACTATATCTCCCTAAAAAAAAAATCAAACAACTAAAAAACCAATACTGATGTGTGTGAGAGTGGATATCATGAGAGTTGTAACTGAATTATAGTTGCGGGTAAGAGAAGGGAGAGAGGTCCTCAGGACCAAGGTAATTTGCATACAACATGAATACTGAAACACAATGTTTTCCTCTTGATGCTACTCACATATTGCTCACACTGTTTCCCCTTCAAGCACCTGAACCTTATCAAGCAAATATTTATCAGTATTGACTGATAAGTGGCTCTAAGTAAGAAGCACTTGTATTTTGGAAGACCAACCCTTGGAGTACATTTTCATATCATTCAATCTTCATGTAAGAGCAATGAATGCTGAGAGTACCCTGGTACCCAGGAGGTCTAAGGTATGAAAAAACCTACAGCAAACTGGCATCTGGGGAAAATTATCTTTTGGTAACTCAAGCAAAGGGACACACAGGAAATACACAGATTTTCAGAGGAGTGCAGATTTTCAGAGTCCTCATTTACAACTTAGGCTGTCAAGACCTCTCAGTTTTGAATAGTTAGGATTTTTGCCAAAACTTTAACAAAGACTGAAAAACAATTATTTATATTCTGTTGTGTGTTTAGATATATCCATTTTACTGACACAGATGCCTTCAGCTTGTTATGCAAGTAATATGCAAATTAATTTGCCATTGTTTGGATTTACAACAATTTCTTTGCACTAAATGGTGTGAGAAATAGAAGAATATAGCATAACACACTTCTCATGCCTGCAACAACATGTCAATGTGACAATGTCACTCATTCACATACACAGTAATTGGTTTGTATATTCCTAAGTTAACTACTTTCATATATAACTAGAATTTTAATTTGTATATTTGTTTATTATTCTTATTATCTCTATTTTTAGGACACTCTCCCATCATATGTTACAAAGTTTTATTATGTTAATTAAAAAAAAAAAATAAACTTTGTATTTTTAGTCTGCCACTAAAAGAATCACAGTTGTTCTACTTATGAGACTCACAGGGCTGCAATGGAAAATACAACAGAAGAGAAATAAATTGATTATTTATATTCAGGACGTCACACAAAAAGAAATTCTTTAGAAGAAAGTAATTTGGTTGTCTTTTTAAAGCTCTACTTAACTCTTCTTCACAAGACCTTACTGAAAAATTTACAGGTTCACTGTATTTCAGAAACCAACTAGTTTTCTAACCAACCACATCAGACAAGGTAAACACATTATCATTATTTACAATCCAGTATTCTCGAGAGCCTCAATCTTCAGTCTGCACTTCGTATCTGGGTAGTAATAGTTCATCAACAGAAGAGTGACTGATATAAATAAATAAGACAGAAAAAAATGTGCCTAAAAAGAGGGTCCCCTCTCTCAGTCTTAAATCTGTGAGAACTGAGTGATAGAGAGCTGGACACAACTAAAGATCTAGCATTGCAAGGACAGGTTACAAAGGGCACTTGTCTCTCAGTCCAAAACTGCAATTCGAAACCAGGCACCAGCTACCACTTCAACCTGAAGGTCCCTATGCTGTCCTTAACCTTGAATCCCCTAAGCATCGAGGCTCACACCTGTGTGCATCTGCTGCTGCTGCTCTCCTCAGTCAGAGCAGTGAACCCTGCTCAGTCCTTCATTACCAAAAGAAGAAACAAAAAAAAAAATTTGGTGGTATCCTTCAGGATGTGGACCCCACCTGGACAAAGGTGCCTCTGCAATCCCAGGTGGATCTCCAAACCAACAGAGTACTTATCCACCACTGATGGGGTTTTTCCTCACCCCCTCCATAGCAGATCTCCCTGTTTACAGTTTAGCTGGTTAGGATTCAACTCTGAGTTGCCCCACTCCTCTCACACTTTCTTCAGGAAGTCAAGGCACTCAGCATATGATTCTTCCCTCAGAATCAAGACCTAAAAATTTAAATGTTGAAGTCAAAGGTGTTTTTTAATCCTTAAAACAAAACCCCATGTTGGATGCAATTTCCGAATTTCTAATAAGATTTTTTATTAGTATCTTCTTCATAATATGACCTTCTTTTATCTCAGGTCATTTTAAGGCTGCTTTTTTTTGCTGGAAACCTTGGGAATGGTTAGTTTTTAGTAAGAGAGATGCTTAAAATATTTTTTTAACAGCAACATTATTTTTCAAGAATTTTCTGCTCACCTCCATCCAGCTTTATGTGTTGTTCTGAGCAAAAAATACAAGGAAAAAGATGGAATCCATTCTTGATTTAATTTAGGTAATAAATCATTTTATCACAGTTAAACAGTGAGAACATGCAGGGTGAGAAGGCAGTACAGTCGTATTTTAATAAAATAAAAGTCCTATTTTTGAGTCCCTGCCAGGGCTCAGAAACAAGGTGAACATCAGAGACTTGTTCCCATGTCTTCCATGCTACTGGTAGTCTCATATTTCAGAGTTTGTGCATGGTTACAGTACACAGAGAAATAATTTGCTCTGGTAGCATCTTCCCTGAGTGCAGCAGTTACAGAAGTAAGAGTGTCATCGACAAGACAGGAGAGACATATGTCCAAGGACTGGACCGAAGCTGAAAAGCAAACTTGTGTCCTTGGCTGGGCACGGAGTGATTTCCCAGAGGATAGGTACTGCAGCATAATAAAAATAACAGTTTCATGAGGGATCCTTAAACTCAGGAAAAAAATTATTGGCAAGATGAAAAAAAAAGATGGAAACAATATTGAAATTATACCTGTGGTAAGCGGACTAATTTTGAATTCATTATGTGACAGTGGATGGCGCCGTGTGGCCTGGCCTGTTTTGAAGCAAATAGAGCACTGTTTTACCTGCTGTTCTAAGCTTGCTCTGATGACATCTACCCACTTGCAAGAGTCACGTGGCTCTGCTTGTCCTTCAGGCAGCAAACAGTATGCATGCTATTCAGAGATCAGACGTTGCTGAAATCTGACGAATTAACAGTTTAATTCTACCAAACTACCCTTGAAGAGACTTTCATTTCACGGAGGAATTTAAAAGGGGTTTGCTGCTTTTGAAATATTTTGTTTGGTTAAGAAAAAAGCACTTGCTTTTAAACATGCTTTGCAGTACCAGGGCACTTAGCAGCTTTTCCAGTGGGTCTTTACCCTCTGTCCAGAAATCATATAGCTATCAAACTCTAATGTTTTTGTTTTGTTTGTATTGAATTTTTGGCTTTCTCTGAGCACTGTTGTATGCTGTAACAACAGTCATTTTGAACTAAGTATTACTGCAGTTCATTACATATATATACAGTACTCTCTCCTGTTTTCTTTAAAGCAAATTAAAATATTTCATTCCAATTGAAATATGTATTTTCTTTTCACTCTTCAAGGGAAAAAAATATAGCTCTATGATAGCCTCCCATTTACAATAAATTAATTTATTTTGTGGTGCAATATGTGTCTGAATCATGGTGTCATGGTTTAACCTGCTGGAGTGGCATTAAACTGCATCAGGGAAGGTTTAGGTTGAATATTAGGAAAAGGCTTTTCACCTTGAGGGCAGTCAGGCACTGGAAAAGGCTCCCTAAGGAAGCTGTCACAGCACTAAGCCTGCCATAGCTCAAGAAGTGTTTGGACAACATTCTTAGGCACATGGTGTGACTTTTGGGGGATGATCCTGTGCAGGGCTAGGAGTTGGACTTTGATGATGCTTGTGGGTCCCTTCCAACTCAGGATATTCTATGATTCTATGATAACCCCAGCTGGCAACTAAGCTCACTCACTCCCTCCACAGTGAGATGGGGGAGAGAATCGGAAAAGAAACAGTGAGAAAACTCATGGATTGGGGTAAAGACAGCTTGACAAGTACAGCAAAAGCCACACACACGAGCCAAACAGAACAAGGAATTCACTCATCACTTCTTATGGGCAGGCAGGTGTTCAGTCACCCCCAGAAAAGTAGGGTTTCATCATGTATGATGGTGACTTGGGAAGACAAACACCATCACTCCAGTTAATTTTCATGCAAAGAAGACTCATTGCAATGTCTAGACAGATTGCACTTGAAAAGTAGTACTCTGAAGCTTTCTGAAAAAGTATTTAATTTATGTCATTGCTCTTCTGCTTCACAGAGAGGTAGATGAGCCCATAAACAGAAATTTTTAAAAAGAACCAAACCAAAACATGGTCTGGAGGATGGACTTCTAGAACACAGGTGACTTGCAGCCTGTAAAGCCATCTAGGCAGCCTGCAAAACTACTTTTCAAAGGTTCTTGTGCTCCTGGCCATCAGTATTGCAACAGGTATAAACCACAGCACAGTGTCCACCCCAGAAGCAGCCTTTCCTCAACAAATTTTGAGCACAGAAGCTGAGAAGGAACTGAGAGCTAATCTCAAAACCAAAGGCTACTTTTCATGATGTTCAGCACGCCATGGGTAGAGAGTTAGAGGAGAATTGCCAGGCAAAAACACCAGTTCAGTTCAGAGCAAAAGAGTTTTGCCAGATTGACTTAACAGATCTGTGAGGTATACAACAGCTATCTTAGAGAAATATGGGGCATTTATGCAATTTGCATATACATGCAGCAATCTTAATTCTTACCTGTCAAGATGAATTCAAATTAAACAAGTCCTAACAAACGCAGACACATGGCAGCTATAGCTCACAATACTACATCAAAATGGGAAATGGGGGCCTGATTTTCCTAGCTTTTGGACAGTTATTAATGCTGTTATATATTTATATAGTATTTAATATAAGCCCACTATGATCCTAGAGTCAAGCATGATTGATTATTGTGAATTATGTATTAATAATGATTAATTGCAATGATTAACTACTGCTGCTCAAGTCAGTGACAACTACGGTTGTCATTGTTATGTTAATTTGCAACAGTGTAAAAATGATGATGAATTAAATTGACTTCATTTACTTTAACATAACCTATACTCTGTTTTAATTATTGTAAAATCTGTTCAAACAGTTCTATAAATACCTCACTGGAAATCATGTCAAACCCCATTCTCCTTATTCCCATATTACTAGTAGAGCTTGTTTAAATCAAGGTCAAAAAATACATATTTCTAAGATAATTTATACATAACAATATATTACCCTGCTTTTCTATAATTTAGGAGGTTGAAAGGAAACACAATTTAATTCAAAATCCTTGAATAGGCCCAGCACCAGGAATTACTCATATTACCTGCCTGGATGAGAACTACCCATGCTTGCAACCCAGAGGGAGTGTGATGACTCCTGTAAAAGTCAGGTGCAAGAGCAAATGAGCCAGTTACCAAAAACTTGAAGGTCTCACTCTGGTAGATGGTTGCCATTTAGACAAACAAAATCATGCATCTGCCCTGTATCTGCTGAAGGTTTCAGAAGGTCCTGGGGCATTAAGGAAAGGGTTCATGCACACAGAAGTAGAGTGCTCGGGGACAAGGAGTACTAGTGGTGGGAGGTTAAATAGTATTGTGTCACCTTATGTTTCTGTAAGCCTTCACCTCCAGAGTGGGCAAGATACTTAGTTTATCTGCAGAGTAGGCATTTCCCGGGAGCAGGAGTGGAACACTGATCATCCCTGCTCTCCTCCAAATCATCTGTCTCTCATGGTCCCATACCCTGTTCCCCAGTCACAGTGGTGGCACTGGAGGTGACCCTGGCTGCACTGATGTATTGCATCTTCCTCCTAGAGTCTGCCATGGTAGCACTCCATCCCACCTTGTCCCATGGCCACTGCAGATCCAGCACATAGCTTATTTAATGGAAAAGGGGCTGCTCCTACTGTGTAATTCAGGATGGGTGCTCAATCTGAAGCACAACCTCTCCTTCCCTCAGCTCCCAGTCTGAAAAATGAGATGGACCTGTTTCCATGCTTTGCTGGATAGTGAGGGGAAACAGCACACAGGTGCTGAGTGTCTGGTCAGAGGGGTTGTGTGAGCGCTCTGGCTCCCACTGGCTTCGATAGCTGCTTGCATCTGATCAGCCTTTTCTTACTACACTGACCTATTTCACCTTTTATTTTTTTTTTGTCCCCAAATTATACCAATTGCTCTGGTGGAAATAAGAGCTGAGGTCTCTCAAAAACCCAACACAGAGCGCAGCAATGAAATTTAGAGATGTAGAACAATCATTAAAAAAAACAAACAAACCTCTCAGCAGTTAGAAAGTTAAAAAAAATAATTTCTAAATAACATTCAGTAAGAAAACAAGAATGAAAGAATGACAGTATTTCCTTCTATTAGCTTTTGTTCATTATGCACCTAGAGTTTGGACTGCAGCAACATATCTCATTAGCTAAAATCAAAATAATTAAGGACCATCTGAAGATTCATTTCCCAATAACTACAAACTGAAAAATAAAATGCAATCATAGAGCCATAAATTAAAAATATAGGCCTATTAACCATATGTTTCAAAACTGTTAGGTTTCTGCCCTTCTGATTTGTACTTAGAAGAGAGATCTATGGTCTGATTTAAATACCCCTAGCTATATGACTGTAAAAAGCCAACTTTAATATTCCATGTACAACTAATCATAGGTAAAATAAAATAAAAATATTAAGCTATTCACATTCCTTGAAAATCATAACCCACATTCAACATTTGGCTGGTTTCAAAATGTAGCTTTTATGGATTTCACAGTATTTCCAAATTACAATCAATACAGTGAAGGTCACCAACAAAATTTGAGAATACTGCAATTACACTTTCCAAAGACATTTTTTAAAAATGTGATTGTATGTGTCCCAAACACTGATCAACAAATTTTAGTGGAGGTTTTATTACATGCATGTAACACGACTGATTGTTAGTTTTCAGTGGGAATGGGTGGATTCATAGCTTTTTTCCACATTAGGAAA
Organism: Pseudopipra pipra; assembly: GCF_036250125.1. NCBI lineage: Eukaryota > Metazoa > Chordata > Aves > Passeriformes > Pipridae > Pseudopipra > Pseudopipra pipra. The sequence continues at coordinate 24,030,968 of NC_087552.1, read as the reverse complement.
GGTCATGTGTGGTCATATGTAAAAGTGTCAGATGCTTGGTGTAGCCAGGGCTATTAGACCACAGTCACCCTTTCAAAATTGGAATATAGAAAATGCAGAAACTTCTGTTTGCTCCCAAACAGCCCAAAGCAATGAGGTCAGCTGTCCAGCCCAGTGTCAAGCCTACAGGCCTACAGCTTACTTCTCATATTTCTTTGATGCCCCAAATTTGGATCTTGCTTTGTAAAGGAATTATTTTTTTCCTATTGTGCCTTCAGGAGGAAACTGCACAGTTCTCAGCTATAATATCTAGCACTTTTGTTTCTTTAGTCTCCTGCTTTTATGATGCCTTTTTTTGCAGGTTGAATTTTTTTCTCATTTCATTTCTAACACAGTAATGGTGCTATTTTTATACAATTATCTGAACTAAGATAGCTCAGCTCTACAGATTATTAATGTTCAGAGCATTTTTCCTAAAGTACACTAAAAGCTATTGACATGCTAAAGCACTGACTACACATATACACAAAAATGTAATTTGAAATCATTGTTGATCCCAGGACTCTCATTTACAAAGGACTCTCATTTGCTCTCATTTTCTGCAGTTATAACTTTTCCTCTCAGCCTCTATTAATCAACAGTCCCATGGAGATCAAATATCAAAGGCTGACTGCCCTGTCTAAGGCGAACTATCATTTAAATCAGTGGTGTTAAAAAAATATAAAATAGGATAGGGTTAAGCCAGTCAGATGCCTCAAGATTAGGCTTACTAAATTCAGCAGTGCCAGAAGGACAAAGGTCGAAAAGGGACTTTACATCTCCCTAAGATTTACAAAATTTACATATTTTATTGTGCTTGAAATGTAAGATATTGGGGGTTTTGGTGGCTTCCAAAATCAGCAAACATCAATATTTTGGGAGTTGTGAGCCCTGCTACATTTATTATTTATTTCTACTTCTGTCACTGTACCTTGTGAGAGCTCAAGTGCTGAACCATCATTGTGCTGCCCTAGGATTTGTTACGACATAATAAAAAACAGAGCTCCTGGACACAAGAAGGCACCATGGTTAACAAAATCAAGTGCTTTTCTGATTTGTCACAATTAGGAAGAAATTTCATAGGTAAAATGGTTCATATCTTCTACAGACCTTGTTTCCCGGTCAACCCCGATGCACCTAGTAAGGCCTTTGTGTAGCTTCAGGAGGTGACACTGTACGAACAAACAGGACAGAATGGGACAGAAAATGGCTCTGGAATGATTTGCTGCTCTTTACTTAATGCAATAGGTAAATCTAGCCAGCATTACCAGTACCTGCAGCTAGAAGGCTGCCTCTCTGGCAGTGTAAAATAGTGGGCATACTTAAGCTACAAGACTGACTTTGACCCTTCCCACCTACTGCCCCTGGGGTTGGTGTGCCATGAAGCAGGCTGTGCCACGTGCCAGGGTAAGGCTTGTCACTACTGTGACGCTTGCCCTGTGCTCCACCCCTCAGTACTTGTACTGGGGTGTCCAACTTGCTGCTCCCAGTGAGTACCCACCCTGCACAGGCTGGGGGGATACTGCAAAAGCCAGGTCCCAAACTGCTCCTTCAGCTACACAGAGAATTTTTCCTGAGATGAGTTTGTACTAATGACACCATTGAGGATCCCGAGGATACAAAACATCATTAGCCTTTGTTTCTAAAACGCAGACTGCAGGAAGCATTTCTAGCAGTTCGGAGATTATTAGCAGCTGAAGAATGTTATTGTTTTGCCACTTGGATATTTTTGCCCTCTTAATGATCTCTCCTTTTTAAGAGTTCCTTGAATTTGTATTTTCAAAACAGACGATAACAGAGAAGTAATAAAATGCATTGTCCAGAGCATTTTTAATGTCCAGAGACATTATTAGCCTGATTTCCTAAAGAATGTTCAGACATGTACTACAAATTGCAATGAATTATATATTAAAACAATTAATAATGAATATTAGAGAGTCAAAGCATAAGGAGACACCTTATCCAGTAAGCTTGTTATTGCTTGAATTGGGTTGAAATGAATAACAAACTGCCTGAGGTCTCCTATGAACTCTAAAATATTTAAAAGTAATCTCTTTCATTGGTAGGTATTTAAAATACCATAAGACTCTTCAGAAGCTAGTTTGCAATACTTCATTAAAAATTTTTTTACATTACTTTTATATATTTATATATTAAATGCTTTTATAGTTCTTTGCTGTATTAAACAGTCATCTGTTCCCTGTCTTTAACATATACAAATGTGCACCATGACTGAAGGAGAAAGGGTTCTCCTCTCTATGCATGTATACACATACCGAGGAAATGCTATACAGGTAACCTTCCTTCCGTAGTGTATCATAAATTACATATTTATCCCTAAGATTCAAGATTTATTTAGTCATTATTCTCTTGTTCCAGGCTTTTTCCAAGGTGAAAATGGCCTGAGGTTTGCAGTAGTCTTGGTTTATTCTATGAAGCTAAAAGCATTAAAAAGGCAGATTTACCCTATTACTCCCACTGATCAAATGCTGTTTAGCCTGTGGTTTGGCACAGTGAAAATTATGGAAGCCTTTGAACCTAATTTTTTTGTGAAGTCCTCCATTTACCCCAGACAAAGGACACAATCAGGACTTACTTCCAGACACAAAGAAGGCACTTTCCTGAAGCCTGAGCACGGTGTGGTGCAAAAACACAGCCTTCCATGGGAAGAAACCTCTCTTTGGACAACTGTGTGTGGACAGAGAGTGGGACAATTGCGCCCTTAATGCCACCTCTTCCCTATCACTAACCTGGCCTCACTCTGTTGATTAGAGCAGAGATGGAGCAAGGACATGGTGATTTCAGACTAGATGATACTCTGGAAAGAGAAAAGAATGAGTTACCTCATGAACCTAATCCATTCATTTAGGAAAGTAGATGACTTGCTTTAATCCCATTGTGAAAAGCCAGCAGTAGTCCAGAAAGCACTTATATAACTAACAATCTCTCTGATTTCACCCGTTTGTAAACTAGAGCACCTTCTAATTCAGAACAGTTTTCTTAGTCTCTGTGATCTCTTTTGTGCTTTCTTGTAGGCAGGCATCAGTATTGCTGATGAAATGCATTGCAAATAACTGTTGGTAAAAAATTTGGAAGAAACCGAACCAATGCTGTTCAGTAATTGAGTTATTTTAGTAACAGTCACTTCTTTTCTCCATGTTAGTTTTTGAGAATAGCTGAATTAACTCTTTCACTCAAAGGTACTTCCATAATCGAAGACCAAGATAAAGGATTGTTACATATAAATGGAAGACCTAGACTTGGTCTAGGGAAAGTTGTCCCTGCCCATGGCAAGGGGGTTGGAACTAGATTATCTTTAAGTTCCCTTCCAACCCAAGCTGTTCTATGATTTTATAAAATCGTAGCATGTCCAATTTCATAAGCTCATATTCTAAAAATTTTAAGTTATTCTCTTGTTAGCATGTCTATAATGAGTCTCATCTATATATCATTACTGGGCTTCAGAATTTCTCAGTAAATGACTGTGAATTTCCAGTGAGATCTAAAGGATGCCACTATTACCCTTAGTGAGATGTCAGTAGTCAGCCACAAGGAATAGCACATCTATGTAAGGTGCTACAGTTCTGAGGGGGCACCAACCTTCCTTCAGTTTCTGTGCTCTTCACCTCAACATCACAGATCGGTAGTGCAGATTTTCGGTAGTTAGAAAACAGGCACTAAGGTGTTACATATCCCCAGATCCTGCTAGTATTTCATTATCTTCTAAAGCATAGTAGTTAAATGCAAGAAAGAAAAAAAAATGTAAAGAAAATTACCTGATTTGGCAATTTCAAATTCAAATAAACTGCCCGGGAGGGGAAAAAAAATAAAACAAAACAAAACAACAAAAACCCCAAACCAACCAACAAACAAACAAACAAAAAACCAAACCAAAACAAACAAACAAAAAAATCTACACATACCTTTTGTTCTTCAAAGGCAGGAATGGCTGCTTTACATTGTGTCTAATAATCTGTCCTGATGAGTGGTAAGGAATATTGTTTATATTTGTTTAACTTCTGAACTAAGCAGAAGCACCAAAATGATATAGCCATTGGTACCAAGTTCTAACATTTGAAGACAGCTGAGTCAATTAAATCAATGGTAAAGATTACTTCTGTAAAGCATTGTATTTCCAGAGTGTAACTAATGGGAAAGGAAATCATTGGCTTTGAATGAAGAGATAGATGCAATTCCTCTTAATTACACTTCATTACCCAAGAGTAGTCCTTGTGAGTGATACAGAGCAAAACAGTATGCAATCAGTTCAATGTTTTATAAGTAAAAAATCACCGTGGGATATGATGCATGCTAAGAGAACATAGTCTTACTGTTATCTTCTCATATATATTTAATAACTACTGGCCCTTTAAATGATGGGTTTTTCTTTTGTCTGTGTATGGATGTCCTTTGATAAGGGACTACTTAATTAGAGATCAGTGATAGCATTTTTGGCATTTTGGATGTTGCAGTCTTAATCTCAGTCCTTTACAGCTAAAGACAAAAGGCACACTTGGATGGGTGCTATTTTTCCTTTATTAGCCAAAACAAAAAGCTGGTATAAAGGAAAACTTGGATTGACCAGAAATACGATCTCAATGCAAAAGAAAAGAAAATGTTAGAGATTTGTCTTCTAGTGAGCATACTTCAGTTAGGTCATAATGAAGTAGATTTTTGATTATTTTTAACAGTGTAAAATATAAGTTAATGAAGATATAGGAAGACAATTTTTTAAAAGACAATAAAAACCATGGAGTTTTTTTTAATTTTCCATACTTTAATAGATTTTCCTGATTTCTGCCTGATATAATTTTAGAAATTAAATAAGGGTTTCAAAAATCCTTTTGGTTGACTCTGTGACATATTTTGTGAATTAAGTTTCAATAGAAAAAGTTCTTCCAGTGGTAGGAGACATAATGGGAATTTTGCCATCAGACTAATGAGAGAAAGGCTGAGCCCTGTATCGGCTTTGTATTTGCTTTTTGGGAAAAAGCCAGAATTTGGCACCAGGTATTTTATTCTTTTGTGGACAATAAGACCTTTCACAGTTATATTAGAAGACTAACACAACATAGGAGGAAATAAACAAGTATACTTCAAGTAAAGAGCTCTTTGAATACAACAAGAAGACAGGAAGAAAATTACGGTTACACTCTTCTAGTACATGATTTCCTATAATGTCTTTTCATTCATGTGGCCATTTTCTGAGTCTGAATGGATCTGATCTAACTGAGCAATTTTGATATCTTTATGCCCCTAAATGCTTACATTTAGTCATAAATCACCCATGGATTTAGTGCAATCTGAAAGTGACATGTTATTACTTCAAAGTTCTTTTGTGTTCTGGAAACGGCTTGAAAAAACAGTTTAGCCTTGTCACTTATGAACCTGGGTTGCAAAACCAAAAATGAACAGAAGGTCCCAATTAAATAATTCCATTGATTTCAGTGAATATTGAACCAAGTTTCCTAAGAGGCCAGCACGTCCAATTTCATTACATGAATTCTTTCATACTACTTTTGATGGATGCATTTGTGGAGGAAGAAAAGTCTTCTAATGAGACCACAGATGTGATGACTCTCACCTTGGGGCACTACAAATCTAATTTTAGTAAGACCTGTCTACCAATTTTCAAGGACCAGAATAGTAAAGAAGCGAGGACATTTTTCTTGAGTAAATGGTTGGTTCTGAGATCTTCGACAGTGTGGGTTCCATTAAAATCTTGACATATACCACATCTTGGTATATTCATTTATTGTTTTCTTTGTGAAATATACTATGATAAATACTATGATAAATTTAACAAATGTTTGTTGAATGTCAACATTTTAATGATACCCTCTGTTTTCTGAAGTGGAAGGGATGGAGCTGTCACTTGCAGTGGAGACAGGTCTGTTATTTGAGAAAGAAACAGCCATCTGAAGATATTTTTCACATGAAACCGTGCTAAACTAACAGCAAGGGACAGTCTTCGAAGCGTCAGTCCACTCTTAACTCACTCTGTAGACCTTAGATACCGTCAGAGCACAGTGTAGGATATATGACACAAAAATCTTCAAATAACATGCTGATGGGCTCAGCATAAGAAATGGGCAAGACAGACATATATGTTATAATGCAACACCTCAGTGCAACAGTATTTGTCACAGTTAGTTATAGCGTATATGTATGTATATATATGTATATATATATATGTATATATATATATGTGTGTATATATACTGTCCCCAACAGTTTTCTTTCTCTTTGTTTAACTCAAACTCCTAATTTGAATTTAGCTTAAATATTCACAGAAATACACCTACACATGTATGTGTATATATATACACATAAAGCACATTTTCTCTAAGAGCAGTTCCCCAAGACTGTGTAAGACACCTAAGCTTCCACGTTGAGACATCTCATTGCAATAGCCTATACCATGTTATTAGCTCTTGCTCAGAAACTGTAGCCAGGGTGCTTATGGTGCACGGAGTACAATCAAGGTGCTTCCTCGTGCAAGTATCAGGGATGTTAGCTGGAAATCAGGTTCCCTCACTCAAAGGGGGAAGGCCCCACTCCAACATACCTGTGCATGTTGCAGATGTGTGCACACCCCAGGGAGAGAGGAAAGAGTCCAGGCACAGTGAAGAGCCTGTTAGAGACATAAGCACCAAAAAATCATATTCATGGTTGGTAACTGCAGAATTTTGTTTCTTTTTGATTTTTCTCCTAGGCAGTGCAACTCAGCGACAGATTTAATTTTTCTGAATAACAAAACCTGGCAGCTCCATGACTAGACTCTTAGGAATTGCAGTGGTCTGGAAGACGGGAAACATGACATGGCCTCTGAACATCCTCTTTTTGCTTCTCCTTTACAGGAACAATAAAGCTTCCTTCTACTCTTGTGTTTCAGTAACATTGATAAGACGTCAAAAGGCAGTAAGACAAATAGTCTAGGATAAATCCCCCAGAGCTCTTAAAGGTGGAGTCCTTGAACAATGGAATTTTACATTTCTTAGATGTCACAGTGGAATTACACTCTTCATCCTAATGGCCACTTTGTAGCTGACAGAGCTGGTCCAGGATCACTGAAGAAGTAATCAGACTCCAAGTAATCATGCCCTCTTATCTTTCATTACCAGTGCCTTCCCTAAGCTCTCTGGGAGCAGAGTCAGGAACAGCAGTAAGGGTTTAGCAGCTGTGGAGCCATTCTCTTTCTGTTTTCTTTCATGGACATACGTATAAATCAGGGAGAACTCAATTGAAAAAGTGGCACATTTACTTAAGCATAAAAGCAATGAGAATCTGGCTTCTTATGTTCTATTTACTCAGAAAAGTAGTAAACTCTCCCCAGGCATGGAGCTGGGCCAAGCTATGCAGTCCTGGCAAGGCATTCCTGTAGAATAAGGAGGGCTAAAATTTGGCTCTAAAAATTTAATCCCAAGGAGGAATTTGATTACTTTTAAATGCAGCTTCGTTTTCAATTATTTTTCTCAGCATGCTCTCTCACCGCCTCCATCCGGAACATGAACTGTGCCATTATGTGCCTGCGCCTGGCCAGAGACAAACGCAGACCGCTGCGAGGCAGGGGGTACCAAACTCCTGTCTCCCTGCTCATATGGCACCTGATAAAGGTACTCTCATCCTGCCTGGGGCCTCAGGGGGGCCTTGGTTTGGCAGAGAGACAGAACAATGAACGAGCAGCCCACGAATAATTTGCAAATGTTGTCCGTGGGCTGTGAGTGCAGGGGTGGTTTCAGAACCCCACGCTGGCTACTCACAGCACAGCACAAGCAGAACCACAGAGAACTGCTGGCTCAGGTCCTAGAAACAGCGTAACTGCTTCAGTCACAGAGCAGCCGGGGTACTGCCTCCTGCTTGGAGACTTGCTCGCTCAGTGCAGTCATTACCTCACCATACTGTATTTCGTTTGACAAGCGTGTTATATATGATAGAATAAAAAAGGAATGCTGCTGATGCTCTCCTTATTGTCCTCATCAGTGTCTTAGGAAGACAGCAGGCAATTCTGTAGGCACTTGCCAGCACTCAGAAGAAACTGAAAATGCTCAGCACTTTTCCAAAACTCAGAACTTAATGCAAAAGTCAAGTAAAGATGCAATTGTCTACATTTTGACACTCCAAGTAGAAAAAATATGTTACTAAGTGGCCCTTAACTCTTCAAATATCAGTAAAAAATGGGTCAGTCTGCAAAGTGAGAATATCAGCAATTCTTCCCTTTTCAGAGTTCAGTTAGATCAGTCCATGATGATATTCTATATATATATAATAAAAAATTAGGGTACGTAAACTAATCCAGTGTAACTAAATATTTTCATTTTCAAGTTCTAAAAAGAGATCAAGGAAAACAATATAATATTTCTTCAGAAAACTACACAAATATTAGTGGGTTTTTGATGACCTTATTTAAATAAATTTACTATTGAGGATAATGCCTGAAGTTCCAGCAGAAAAAAAGGCACAAGAAATACATCAGGAAAATTCATACCCTGACCCAGAACTGGGTTGTGAATGTAAGCAAAACCAAAAAACAAACAAAAAATCAAACCAAAACAAACCCACCAAAAAACCCGACAACCTCACCCAAACCAACAAACAAAAAAACCTCAAAAAAAACCCATCAAACCACCAAAAACCAAAACCCACCAAACCTCTGCAGGATGTTCTAGAAAGCCAATATAGTAATATTAATGTATCTATCATAATTTTACAGCTATTGAGTTGCAAACACTTACCCACACTAATTCACTCAAATCTCACATTGATCTTCACAGAAACTAGTCAAAGATGAAGTACATGCTGCTGCACTGCAACACTAAAATGCAATTATTGAACCCTCCCCCAACAGACAGCATTTCTCACGTGTGGTACAATTTTTGCTTTTGAATCCCAAGTCTTTAGCATAATTTCACTCAGTAACACAGCAGTGTAATTTGAAGACTGGCATTCACCCTCTCAGTAAGCCAAAAACAATATACAGAATCTAGTCAAGATGACTTGATAGCTGGTATGGGATTTTGATCAATAATTTTGAACAATTGAAAACCAGTACAGTACATTTTTAATGGACTCAAATCAGAGGATCATCAATGATAGACTGAGATTTTATTAGAGCTCTACAGTGGTCAGGTTTTGGCCCTTATGTGTTCAGCAGTTTTAACAATGATCTCGAGTATCACAGAAAATCATAATCTTTGCTGTCAGTGCTGTAGACGTGCTAAACCACAGAAATGGGTGATGCAGCAGAAAATTACCCGCTGGATTAGACAAATGAGCAAACCCTTAGTAGTGTAACACAGCTACATGTAAAGGAATGCATCCAGGAATAAAATGTGTAGGACACACTTATAGGAACAGGGTAGTTTACTTCAGAGACTCTAAAAGCATTTAGGAGTGATAGTGGATAACTACTGGTTCATGAGTGCTTCGTGTGATGCTGCATCCAAAAGAGTCAATACAGTCCCTGGAAGAATAAACAGGAGGATTTCTGTAGGCAACCAGTCTGCGGGCAAGCAGAAGGGAATTATATTAAGTCTGGATTTGGCACTAGAGCTTCATGTTTGTGAGTTTATGCCGAAATATGATGTTCGTGATTCATCAGGGATGTTGATAAATTGGAGAGGGTTCAGAGAAAATCAGTGAGAATCATTACAGGATTGGGAAGTAAGCCTTTAAACTCCAGGATGGGCATGTATTTAGTTCATCAAAGAGGTTAAGGGATAACTTGATCTGACTCTTCATGCAATAGGAAAGAAAACTTTATTAATAATATAACAATAACCAGAAGTAAAAGTCAGAAATGGAGTAGAATTGAAGTTGACATTTCTATTAATTATTGAAACAATTTTAAAATGATCTGTGCAGACTCAATTTTGAAATGTTAGCAATAGGTTTGCAAGTTACTATAAAAGAGTTACTTTATTTAACTAAGACAGGAATTAACTCAGGAAAGGTCTGTGTAAGTACGAGGTCAGGCTACTTGATTAAAAAATGGTCTTTTCAATCATCACAGTCTAAAACTAAGTTATGAGTAAGAAGTTGAAGCCAAGGGAAACCACACATTCAAAAAGCCAACATAATCTATCATTTGGAACATTTCTGCTCCTTAACTAAGGATTTGAAACTTTAGAGGACAACCATGCTTCTTGCTATCCTCTTTCTCTGCACAACTGACTCTCAATTCCTACTGACCCGCACATTTCTTTAAAACTGAGCAATAAGATTTTAAAAACAGCCAGCCTCACAGAAAGCACAAATTTCCTGGGAGCCTAGCAGTATTGCCTTTATGACTCACAGTCAGAGCGTATTCCCCAGAATGCAGGATGCAAGCTCCAAGTCATACCTCTGCCACGTACCTGAGCAGCCTGTTGGTCCCCAGTTCCCATTTGTGCAGAGAGTTCTCAGTCCTAAAAACAGCACTTTTCACTTTGAACACCATGTTATTGATTTCAGTTGTGCATCACCCTGATGGTAGTTTCACCTGGGCCATAGTTTGTTAGGCTGCTTACATGAACAACATGTGAGAATGGGCCAAAAGCCTTGAAATCACATCCTTTGCCTCCTCTCAGTACCCACTGGAGGTGCAATGCTGTTCAACAGGACCTTTTTTCAATATGATTTATTCTTAATAAACCCATGCTTGCTGTATCTTATCACTGCAATCTCTCAGTGCTGGAAAGTTCTTTACACTCCCTTAAGGTACAGAAAATCTAATTCCCTTTTTCCACTATTCTTCATGCCCTTTTTTTGAAAAGTAAGAATTATGTCCATCCTCTTGCAGTCTTCTGGAATTCACCCTTCCTTTCAGAATGTTAATCACTACCCAGAAATGGCTCATCTTAATCCCTTAAATACTCCAAGGGTACATTTCAGCCAACCTAATGACTGCAGCACACTAGCTGTATCTGTTATTTGACCTGATCTTTGACTATTGGGCCAGAGTTCTGGTCCTCTCTGGTCCTGCTGTTAATCTTATCAGAGATGCAATTACAATATCATTATGTTTTAAGATTAAAAAAAAGAAAAAAACCTGAATGTTTCTGCTCCTATCTCCATCAAGCAAGAGATTGTATTTTCTTCTGTTTCCCATAAAGGAACTGTATTTATAGAAATATATTGTTCTTATGTCCATCACCAGTTGTAATTCCATTTGTTCATTAGTTTTTCTGATCTTGTCTATGCATGGTGATGTATTATTTTACACTCAGCCTCCAGAACCTTGTTTCTGCTTATGTTTTCTCTTTGATTTTCATGTCATTCAATAGCTCCTGGTGTTCCATGTTGGTGTTTTACTACAACCACTCTATTTTATTCATATCAGGATATATAGTTTCCTGGTTGGGTTTTTGTGCTTTCTCCCCTAGAAACTTCCAACTCTCCTCCTTATGTTTGTATTTCAATCTGTGAGAACCTGCCAAAATTTTTTCTGGGTTTATTGAAGTTTTCTGCTTTATCTGTGTGTTATCATGATGTATGTAAATCCTCAGGCCATCACTGCATCTACTCTACTGTAGGACGTGAGGCATTGATCTGCCACATCAAGCCACTGCTGGCACATCATATCCTCTCTCTCTTCCAGAAGCTCCCTTTCTGGATGCAGTTCTCTGGTAACACATTAGTTGCTCCCTCTCGCCCCTTCTCTTCCTGTGTTTTACAGTGATTCCCCACAGGTATCATCTGCATGGTCTGGACACCTACCACTTCACCTAAGTGAGGGACTATATTTGTATTAGCTCCTGGCAACAGTAATTTATCAAATTCACAAAGAACAGCCACTAGAGGGAATCTAACACACCCTGCAAGCATGTTAAGCTCTCTCCCTTTGATCCCTTTTCTCTTACATAGTAGCATTTAGAATGGCTTTATGCATAATGAAAATCTACTTTTGCCACCTTTGATAGACATCAACTATTTGAAATGTCTGTTCTCTGCAATGAAAATATCCTTGCTGAACTGCAGCTGCTGTGGGTTATCTCTGAGAGTCTATTTCAGTCCTAAAATGAACACATACTAACTCCCTCTCACAGTCTCTAGATGCAGTTTTGTGCTTCCTAGGGTTCAGTTGTCCAGGCATTTCTACTGAAGTGACTTATGCAAAAGCAAAAATCAAAATATATCACAGACTAGCAATTTTGCTTGGTGTGTTTCCATCCTGATGAGTTTACATCTCCTGCTACCTAAGGCAGAACGTGATAACAACTGCTGAAGAAGTGAGAGCGTCAGCAGCTGGAAAGAATGAAAAAACTTCAAATCATTTTATAAAAAAATCATCCTCCTGCTGAAGACATTAAAGGGGGGAAATAGGTGTGTGGGGGAAACATAACACAGAATGGGGATGGGACATGGATGGACAACTTTAAAAGCTCAAAGTGATTTGAACTTTTTTTTGCCTTGAAAGTGAAAAAAAAAAGAGTGTCCCTTTAAGTCCTACTGACATACTAGGGCTGCTAAGTAACTGCACCCTGTGGTTTGCATTACTTTTTTATGTGTTCCTGTTTTTATGGAGTGCTAAATGGCTTAATTACATTTTACTGGTTTATTCTGCTCACTTGCTCATAACCTCATTAATCTGGCACACACTATTTTTTTCCCAAAATAGAGAATACACAATCATTCTCATATAATAGTGTCTCTAGGTATTTGCAACTGTCTGACAGGTATAATGTGGTTGAATTCACTATTTATTAGGAAATTATCACCTCTGCATAAAGGTGCAAGTTATGAATAAAAAGCATAAACTGGGCAGACTAAGCTCTTTAGCAGCATGTCAAGACCCCAACTGATTTAAGTACTTGGTGGTGCTGGTGGAGGGGAAAGGATGTACTCTTCAGTCTAATTATCGTTATCTTACTTTTACATGAGGAGATAGATTGCTAGTGTTTACCTAGATAATTTTCTAGGCCCTAAATGCGTACCTTTCAAGCTTGATCCCCCTACTATTTGTCCCAAAGTAGACACTGTGGGATGTCTGGCTCTGCTAAATAAAAAGCAGAGGTGCAGGGACTGCAGAGCCTCCTCGTAACACCCTTCACTGGGAGGTAGGTTTTATAAAGCAGAGGGATATTGTCTCTGGGCATGTTTAGGATGAGGCATCTTTAGGTTTTAGTGCTGCAGGTAAAGGAGACTTGACTTATTTTTACTTATTTTGGATTATTTTGTGTGAGATATGGAATAATGACACAGAATGAAAGGTCCAGCCCCATAGAGATCAAATACAAGACCAGAAGATTTGAGGATGAAATTGGATAGCTTCCTGTGCTTGCCCCCAATTGCTGTCCCCTGTCCCTAAACAGCTTTCACTCATTATTTTGGCTATTTAAACCAAGTAGAAATAGGAACTCAGTGTCTGTGAGCCAAACAAAAAAAAAAAACCAAAACAAAACAACAACCAGCTTCTGAAAATCTCTATTCCAATTAAGTGGTTTTCTGGAGTGATAAAACAACATTTAAATGCTGTCACGTCTCTGATTCCACCTTTGTGAAATCTTCCTGCAGGAAACATGCTGAAACCTACTCGCCATTCCTGACAATAGAAAACTTCAGTGAGACTTCTCCAAAAGTAAAATGGTACCCAGCCAGGACTTGGGACTTGACTAGAGGTACTCTGTCAGATTTTTATGTGGTGGTTGTCCTACCTATATCCCTCTTTTTTTGCAGCAAGACGGTTTGCACTTTACAAGCATGTAAAACACATGACCAGGGTTTCCACACTGAGTTGTGTGATAAAATTTAAAGACATTGCTGATGACTTAACATGTCCTAAAAATGTTATATATACTAGTTAACCCTCAAGGCAAGTACATGTAAAAGTAATGGTAAAACTCCTTTCAAACAGTCTTGCCCTTTCCCTTATCTTTTTTTTCCCCTGTATTTTTGTCTGCAGTGAGCCAGCAGTACACTGGAAGGCAGTGCTTACCTGAAATAGCTGTCACAGAGACTTGAAATTGAAACTGGAGATGAACCAAGAAAGGCAGGAGTGAGGACAGAGAGGAGCTGGATGGGCAGCAGCACTCAAACACAAACGAGGGCAAAAGGACTATCCATTACACTAAAGAATCACACCTTCTGTTTCAGGGACCTGTCAAAAAGGCAACGTTTTTGCATGAGACACTGCAAAAAGCCCACAAAACCGAGAGTGTCCTTTTAAATCAGCCACTGAATCTCAAGTAACAGGTTTGCACTGCATGATTAAAGAGACAGAGACTACGATAATGGAAAAAATTACCAACTACAGATTTGAAAGATATACATCAGTCATTTTAAGCTAACTTAAAATAAATAGCATCTCCTTGCTAAATTATGGGTTTCTTTTCTGATTGCTAAATTGATTTATTCTGCTTTTTTTTCTTCAGCTATTTTCTTCCCTCATCTTTTTCTTTTTTTTTCCCTTTTTATTTTGAAACCCTTGATGCCATTAAAACTCAGTTCCATATTTTTCTTTAATCTGATTGTATAAGAATGAGGCCTAATTTTTTATTTCTGCACATCTTGTTAGCCAAGGTCTCAATACTGCAAACTCATTTTCACAATATAGCTCCAACTGTCAGTGAGCTAAACATCCCCTGTAAAAAGACTGCTCAGTTCACCCATCTGTCTTGTATATACTTCTATATATACTTTTTATTAAGATGTCTCTAAAACAGTTGCCATGCACATAGGATTGGTTATTTTCTATGGCAGTTTATCTAAAGCAATAACAATCATAGATGGTTGTTCTCATTGGCTTGGAAAAGGGTGCCTCTAGTCCTCACACAACTGATAAATTATTTAGAAATAAAAGGGAAAAGAAATATGGAAAACAATGCAATTAAATGGCTTTTTGGTCATATTTCCTCTATTTTAAAAAATATAACTCCTCTAATTTGAATTTATAACACAAGGTCAAATACAGAAAGAACATTTCTTATTTTTTTCCATAAAAATATTTAATATAGATGAAAGAAACTGCCATAATTCATAATTTAAAACTAAAGCCCAACACATTTGTATCACTGCAGAAGCTGGTCTTCCTGCAAGACCACTCTCATACAACCAAAACTTCCTAACTCCCATCATAGAGTATTCTAAAGCAAAACACAAGAAAGCAATTAAAACAAAAAGGCTCAACATGAGAACCCTTGTTGGGTCCAAGACAAAGTTTATCTAGTACAGGATCCCATCTCAGGTACCATCCAACATTAGGTGTCCAAGGAATAGTATAAGGACAGGGAAACATGCAGTGATAGACTACTTTCTCTGCAGGTCAGAGTCTTTGTATTTAATAGTCCTTGGCAAATCTCTCTACAAACAACTTGCACAGTTAGCCCCTTGAACTTGCACAGTTGTCCCTTGGACTGATTTAAAATTTTGGTTTGATTTTGCCCTCTGACCACGCAGGCTTGTGTCTTCTACTGGAAGGGATCAGTGACCAGCTGATCCTTATTTATCCTCTGTATACCCTATACGATTTAATAAACATCTGAGACATCTTTCCTCGGTCCTCCTTCTTCCAAGACTATGAAGAGAGCACAGAAGAAAAAAAGAAGAAGAAATGCAATGTTATTTCTATGCAAAGAGGTTGCAAATGACCACCTTTCAAAGAGCCTTTTGCACCACTTCTGGCTGGTGGTCCCATTACTGTCACTGTTGAGAATCTTGTACTTTAACCCTGGGAATGGACCTGAGACTACAGAGGTATCAAAGTGTTGCTAAAAATTTAAAAGCAGCACCTTTACAACCTTGCCGATTATACAAAAAATTTTGAGAAAGTAAGTTAGGTGTATCCTACCATGTTTTATATTATTTTAGCACTCAAGGAGTACTAAAAACCTCATTTTATTTAACCTGGTCTGACAATATGAAAGGCCTGAACACAAACACCATCACAACATAACATGTTTATGTGCAGGAGTTCAGTTCAGTACTCCTCTCTCATCATAGAATAGTTTGGAGAAAAGTCCATGGTGGAGCACATCCTCCTGGTTTACTTTCTGAAATTACCTCTGAAGCAGCCACACCAGGAGACAGTCACATATCTCCAGAGATGCTGTGTCATTAAAACTGTACCACTAATCTCTGAACCTCTCCTGTGACCAAGTGTGGCCCTTCTAGCACTTAACATTGATAGGGAATTAAAAAACATTATTGACGTCACAGCTGAGTCCAGTCCACAGATTTTTTGATATATGATATATATAAAATATATATATATTTCAATATATTTAGCTTCCCTGAGACTAAAACTCTGTCTTTTTCCGTCAACCAAACTCATTCTGTCTATTACTCTAGTTTTGATAGCAAAATTACATTTCAAGGTGAACTGAACAACTTTCAATCAGCAGTTTTACAGTCTTTGGGCACAAACAAAAGAAACAAATAATTTGCTCAGTTTGTGCTTTGTGAGTAATAATTATTATTTCACATGTGTCCTGATACTTTAGGATTATCACTTAATTAGCTAAATATAAATAGAGTAAACAATTGGTGCAAGCCCCACTGGAGACTGCCCTTGGCTCTATGATGGATCCCCAAAAGAAAGCCTGGCAACAGGAAAAAGACAGCTCTAACAGCCACCTGCTTTGGATCTGGCATGAGTAGATGGACAGAGGCTTTTAGTCTCTTTCAGGATGCTACCCTGCACAGTGGGGTATTAAAAACAGCAGCTGTGGTGTCAACATGGTTCTTTGGAGTGCTTTCAAACCTTGTTTCTTCTCCACAGAACGAGTACATTTCAGGAGCTATAGATTAATTTCAAGAATGTGCACTGTACCAAAGATTTCCTTTATACTATATACACTTGCAGTAGAATATTATTTTCACATATGTTATGACAGAGTGCAAGCTGCAGATACATCATTCTTTTCAAAACAAAACAGGCTCCCATGTGTGCAATTCCATCAGTAGAGGTGCATCCAAAGCACTCAGCATACCAATACCACCACCACCACCTTTTTGGGGTGTAGGAACTTGCAAACAGTCATTTGCACAGACACAGAGAAGTGGATTTTAAACAATGAACAACTAAAGTAATTTTCCCCACTGACCTGTTGTAAGTGTCTCTGTAAGACTAGTGGTTAGTTCATTTGAGGGTACTTCTCTGTGCTTTCCTGGTCTGTGGCAGCCTTAGGAAGCCAAGTCCTCTGACTGTCACTACCCCCTGAGCTAGCTTGAGCGGCTGAGACGTCCTAAGCAGACAACTACTTTTACTATTCATCACCAACCAAACTACGGCCAAAGACAGGCAGGAAAAAAGACAACCTGCTGTTTCTAGTTCTGTAGGCACCTCAGTCCCTGAGATATAAGGTAAACCTGGATGTAAGATGGGGCGCAGTTGAATGGGGTGAAGCTGGACCCCTCTGTTCTGCACTGTAGTGCAAACACAGTAGTGCCAAATGAGATTTGTGATTCTTTCTACTCTGTCATGATATCCAAGGCTGAAGGAATATAAGACCTGAGGATCAAAACATGTAAGAATACTTGAGGGAGACCCTGTGAAATCAGCCAGACATGTTTCTCACCATTTTATAGGATAGAAAGATGGAAGTGTACAGGCACGTAGTCACAGTAGTCCCAGAAATTTTTTTAAATCCATCTGCCTATACTAAATGGAATTTTCCATTTGAAAACTTCTTAGCACCAGAAAAGACATAAGGGTTACTGAGAACATTATGCAGAATACAGGGCCTTGCAGCGTGACCCTGAGTATGCCAGTGCTTGCAGACTTTCAATATGGATATCTGTGCATGTGCCTGCAAAAGAGAAGTGTACACGTTAGTGGGAGGTCGGACATCTGCCCTGCTATGAATCGTGAATCTTTGGTCTTTCAAACCCCCATAATGTCAGCACACAATTTCCTTTGCACAAATGTTTGCAATTTAATTGAAAAAGTCTGTCCCTTGGTATTTTGTGAGTGAGGGATATGACAGTCACAGATGTACCAATAATATTGGTGAAAGCGGGGAAAAAATGAAGACAGGGAAAACACTCAGCAACTACTAAGTTTTTGGCTTTAAGAGACCTTCTACAATATCTTTCTAGTCCTGCATGAAGGAGCTGACAACCATCATAGAAATTTTAATTGCTCTGTTCACTGTATTTTAGTAGGATAGCAATTTACTTTGTGTGCCAACTAAATGGAGTCTGAATTGAAAGGTGCCGTGACAGAAACTGCCACGATACTAGATCATTCTGTGCAAATATAGGTATTCAAAATTAGATCAGGCCATTTTTGACACTTGCTTTATCTCAAGCGGCTAGGACAGTGCTAATAAAGAGTTTTGAAATCCTCTTTGCAGCACAGCATCTAAATCACAGAACATTATTCTGGTTTCCTTAAATGAGCAATTAATATTAGTGACCCAGGAGAGCAACACATCATAGCTCTTGCAAGTTCTCCTTCCTCTCCCATACGTCTCTGCTTTAGGCACAAAATGCACGCTAATGTACTAATGCAGCTCTAGAGGAGACGCACGTGCACCTCTACAAATGTGCCGCACACCATTTCCCTCCTGCTGGCGCATCCTTTGCCAGGCAAATGTGAGAAGTGGATGCAGCATCAAGGTCTTCTCTGCCAGTTTCCCTCCTCCACCAGCTGGGAAGAGTGAGGGCAGGGGCAGACGGGACTGAGAGGCTGGTCTGCATCTCTCCAGCAACAAGCCTGCCACTTGGCTGATGTTCCGCTTGAGTGGCCTGCCGGGACAGAGAGGAGCCTGTGCACTCTCCATGGGGGCCTGCTGGTCACCATTGTTCCACTGAACTGGCAGCCCACTTTGCTGGTGTGAAACTGAAAATTAAAATCACAGCAAACTCTTTTCTAAATAAACTGAATTAAGTAGCAGGCGAGAGCACCTCAGAGAAGCTTCCTGTGATCAGAGCACTTAGCTGGCATCACTACTGATAAGGAGGCACAGGCAGCACTGATTTTTATTCTCCCTTTGTAGGCTTGATCTTATTACAGAAAACAAATTTACCAAGCATGAATTATCGCTAAAATTCTTAATGCTCTGGCAGAGAAGAAAGTCTGACGCAGACAATAGTAAATATGCACGTCTGTGGGTGAGGATGCCTCTCCTCGGCACACTGCACTCTCCCAACTTTTGGCTGTGTGCTGCTGCGAGAATTATTCAAAAGACGGGCTGCAGAAAAAGGATCAATTAATCTGCTGAGCGGGTTTTCGAATCCATTCTCAATGCCGCTGACAGCCGGAGACCCCCTCCCCGCGCTTGGTAATTACCCCAATATTTCCCGCACGCTTGTTTAAACGGCTTACACTTGGGCTGCCTGTGAAGAAGAGCTCTGCTTCTGCCGATCTGAGGCAGGGGAGAAAGGCAGCTTGCCTTATCGCTCTGCTTCACTCCATCTGCAGCCAGCGGGAGGGCTGCCTAATCGTCGTCCCAGGGACAGGGACGAGCAGGCTGGGGGACGCAGATAGATGTGACACCAAAGGAAACTGGGACTTTCCTACCGTGCTGGTGCCGCAGAAAACTCATCACGCTCTCGCTGTTTCAAAGGCAAAAGAGGAGCCCCTTTAAACCAGAGGCCTGTCCCTTAATTATACAAATGCAGCGATCAAAGTTATTATCTGTCCTTACAAAGGCTGGAGCTTTAATTGAATGGTGTGTTGCTACCTTTGAGAGAAAGTGTTCAGTACTCCTGGAGAGCAAAGTGGCAGGAGGGGGAAAATGGGAAAAGAGAGAGCGGAGGAAGAGGAAAAGAGCAAGAGGAAGAGAGATGGTATTTAACAAGGAGGCTGCTTTATATGGAAATGTAATGAATACAGTTGATAAAAAGAGGGAGAGACAAAAGTTGTGAAGTTTCAAGCTGTGAAAGAACTTCAAAGTGTATTCAAATGTCACATTGATTTTTCTTCAAATCTCTAAGTAGTAAGTTTTCAAAAGAGGAATATGATCCCCTATTTTATCCACTAATGTTTTATCTATAAAAAGGGGGAGAAAAAGCACAATGTTTTCCTTTCACATGATATAATTCCTATATTGGAAGTCTTTATCTTTTTTTTCTAACCAAAGATTTTTTTCTGTGTCTTTGAAAGTGGTGATGTCTTCACCATATTTGTGCATTGTATGTTTAACTCGGGAGAATTTCGAGTCTGAGACCCTGCTCGAAATTACATGGAGGTGAACCATATCCTGATGGGACCTCATTACCACAGTACTCCAAGCCAGCTATAGCAAGACAATACTTCCTTTCCTGGCAGGAAACAATAGGACAACTCTGGGGGCAATCTTCAAAGATACACGAACCAACAAGGCTTTGTATCATGGTAGTAAAATGCTGGCAAAGTAGCAGATTAAAATTATGCTAATTATTAAGGCAGCAACACAACTCAATATGAACTATTTAGTTCTAAATCAAATTTGGCAGCATGACTGTATATCATCTTCATGGGCCTACAATGGATCTAGACACCAAGAACTCATTTTATGCCCCCCCAAATGATTATATGTCTACCACTTTATATGGTAGCTTGGTAGAAATTCCAGATAGCACCTCTGAAAAGCAGAGCATAATTAATGCAAAAAATCATAGAGGGAACAAAAGCCATTTTACGGTAAATTCTTAACATCTACAGTAGTTCTTATAACCTGAGCTCCTACTTAGGAGAGGCTTCCACAGCACTTACAGTATAGGGATTACTCTGTAAAAATGCAAACCTCAGGGGGAGAGGAATGCAAAGCAAAAATAATGTCTTATAGTTTGAGAAAACATGATTTTTAAGTTGAGCTCAAAGTTTTTGGGTGAGTGGCTTAATAGCCTTCCAAAAATAGCTTTCGGTCAGAGAGGCTACTTCAGACTTTGATGATGCTCTGGGAGCCCACTACATATCAAACAAATTCTGCTGAAGGCCACAAAATTATAATACTGGAAGGATAACATGACGAAAAATGTAAGAATCAAACTGGATCGTGATGGTCGCATCTTTGGTTTGTAGTGCACTTTTCAGTCTTGACAACAGGAGTAAACCACAGCTGCCTCCTGACCTTGTAGGGGCTGCATCCCCTTGCAGACCGGAGAGAAAGCTAGGTGTGAGCGGCATAAGGAGCACTCCAGTGCATCTCTCACTTGGGATAATCACAGCAATAATCAGGGCACTAGGACTGCATGGAGACCACAGAGCACACCTGTCTCAGGTGACTCACATGAATTGTTACACTTGGCAAAAGAAACTGTCATTGCTTGTTTTGTTTTGTTTGTTCTTAAGATTTTGTTTAAAATCTTGTTGAGAAATCACAAAAATGGAACATATTCACTTCTTTACTATGTCCAGTTCTCTCACATATGGATTTTCAGTGCAAATACTACTACATCCAGGCAGAATATGCTCAGATTTATGTGGGAAACGGCCCAGAATTTGGATTTCTTAATTAAAGAGATTTGCATTTGGGCATCATCTAGTAGTGGGAAGTGTGCCTCAGTCAGATGCCTAAGATTGCTCCTTTGTGGAGGAATCCTAAACCAAAGTAATACAAGGACAGAGTCTCAACTATGCTTCTGGTTGAGACCTTGCAACCGTGTCACTTTGTGGAAGGACAGGAGTTGTAAATATTGCAGTGCTATGCCAAAGATTTTGTGAAATAAGGGCTTCTTCAGCCAGAGGAGAGATGTAAGAATCTGTCTTTCAATGAGCATTTTGAATAGTAAAAAATACTCTTGTACAATACAGAGTTTGTAGTGAGAGAAACCTGTGGATACAATTCTAGTTAAGCAGATATAAATTTCTTTCCAAAGTCTTCAGTAGCAATCACTATGTGTTTGGATGGAGTCCTCCACTCCTTCTACTGACAGTTCTGAAGTCACCATAACCACAGTTACAATTTGTGCTATAGGAACAGTGCCAGTACTGTCTCTGCAGCAGCCTTCCAGGTTTGCTTGAGGAAAAGTTTTGGTGGGGTGAGTATTTGCAAGAATCCCTTTTTACCCAAGTCCTTTCAGCAGGAATAAAGCAGGCCTTCAGCTATATCCCCCTGGATCATCTGTAGACTATAGCTCAATCTTTCCACACAGGGATTCCTGTGTATAGTCTATGGGGGCTTTATCTAGTGCAAATGCAGATTGGATATGTAAGCAGCCAGAGCCAGGACTGAATGTGTGATGCTTACAGAAGACATGAGGAATGGTAGGAAGTTTTGCAGATACCCTTGATGGCTGGTCTTCCTGACGTGGATCTAGCAGGACAGAATGTATGGAGTCACCATGAATGAGAGCTAAAGTGAGGAAATCCAAACAAACCAAGTAGGCACCACAATGACACAGCAGAAGAAGAAACAAATTTACCTTTCCTTGCCCAAAGCATTCAGATGAATGAATAATTCTTTTAAAGCTGTCAGTGTTTTTTGGCTTTTTACATGACTCCCAGCAGCTTTTTGCTGTCTGTGCTTCTCTTTGTGTGTGCTTCTTTCTTTGACTGCTCTTGCTATCTCTGCTCACAATTCTGTTCCTATAACTTGCTCATGCAACACTAATCGGGGAGATTTTCTCAACAGGTGGTTCAAGCCCCAGGAATACCTGTTAAATTTCTGACATAATTTGAGATAAGATCTGAATAATAATAAGTGTAATTCTTCATCTCTATATGGAAATACCAATTTGTCTTGCTCTTGCTTTGTAATACAAACACACGCTTCTTAAGAAAACAGAAATATGCCCTTCCTGTGCCACATTTTGAATTACCTATGAGATAATTCACACAAACTTCCCAGGGAGAGATTTGTTTGTTATTTAAATTCAACTGATCGAATATTTATCCAAGGTAGAGCAGGATGTATTGAATTTCATATGGTTACCGGCTAGGATAAAGATTTCTTTTAGAAGCCATGGAGAAGAAAAGGTTGCCATCAGATCTAGGGGCCATCACAAATCTTAACTCACTCATGCTCCATTTGCTAGGTGTATTTGCTTCTCTCTGTCTATTTTAATTTAAGCACACTGCATTTTAAAGTTAAATAAATACCTTATCATGACAGACATTATTGCTGCAGGTTTGGACACCTGGTGTGATAAATACTCCTTCCCTGCTGCCTCCCAAGATGTTAGGTCCTATTAGCATTGGGAGTCCTCAGTTACATCATCCAGCTTAGTAATAGCAAACTGGCCTTCCAATGAGCCACTTTTCCAGAGATTCTTTTTCAGAAGCTTTTTTAAAAATCCAGGAATGTTAGAGCCATTCAGTTATACATTTTTGTAGAATGAACTCTCCTACATAATTATAGATGTTTTTCTTCCAAAGATTTCTCTCACACCAGAGAGCCATTATTTACCCCTGTGGGAGATGCCACGGTTTGGTCTAAAATTACAATCATCTAATACTTGGCCTGTAGTTAGATTGTTCATAGATTTCCTTGAAGCTGAGATTAAGCTCATCAGGCTGCAATTCTTGAAATTGATCTTTTATTCAGTTAAAAAAGAATAATAATTTTTATTCTAAGTACAGTCTGGATTTTCCTTTTTAAAAGGAACAGCTGCTATTTTTAATGTTATTGCCAGTATCTTCCCTCTTTCGCACTTTATTTCCTTCAGAACCCCCCCAATGAATACCATCTGGTTCAAGTGATTTACTAGGCTTGCATTTCATGAGCTGCTCTGCAACATCCCAAATTAAGACAAGGAAAATACAGTCTGAGTTTCAGGAAAATCTTTCTGACAGATCTATTAGACCACGGAGTAATCTTTCAGTGGGAGTCTCATTGTCTGAGACATTTATAGCAACACTGGACAAAGAATTGATAAAATATACTGCGGGGGACAATTCTGCATTAGCAGAAGGATAGTATAGATATATGACTCTGAAATTGAGCCAGTCAGAAAAAATTTTAAGGGAACCATTTTCCATCAGAAAATACAGTTCTGACAGAACTAAAAATACTTTGGTGAACTGTGTGGATTTTGGTGAATATTACTGTAAAACGAAAAAATAAAGTAGAGGAATTCTAATGTCAAAGTGTCATATTGAAGTCTTCTCTGAATAAAGAATTTCACTTTTTAAATGACATTTTTATTTATCCTATTTCTATACTACATTCTGAAGCAGAAATCAAAATAAATGTTAAATATTTTCAATAACCCAAATTTACCATTCTTCCCTCTTGAATTGTACTTCCTAGAGAAATACAGAAAAATGTAAGTTTTTTCCAATCAAAAATGAAAACAAAGAAATATTGTATAGCTTGACCACTGCAAATTGCCTTCCAACATGCCTCTGATAGTTTCCTATGGCGAATGACATTTCTTTATGTTCCGTGTTTACAACACTTTTCTCTGCATTTGCCCTTTTTCTATGTCATTTCAGTGCTTAGTGCCTCAGTTCCTTCCAGATTAAAATCAAAATAGAAATGTGCATTTTGCTCTGAGAAGCTGGACTGAAAGGCATTTCATAACAGCTTACATTTTTATTAGTGAATCTCTTTCTCATTCCCTGTGGCTTGTCTACTTTATCGTCCTCAGGTTGCTCTGCAGTTTTGTTCTGCTTTCATTGATGTGTTTTATCCTTCCAGCTGTAATATAATTGGAAATCTTAATCACAGTTGAAATCACTCTGAAGACAGACATGGAGAAGCAGTCCAACTCTGAGGTAGATTGCACATTTTTTTCTAAAGCTTGGCTGGTCACAATAGTTTATCAAAGCCTTTCCATCCTCTTCAAGAGTAGGAGACAAAATACAGGTTCCTTTTATAAACAAACCAACTTTTGAAAGTGTCAAACCCCCCTATTTAATTTCACAGTCCTGGGATCTGGCCAGTGTTTAATAGCATTGTAATTTACTGTCCTTAGAAAAAGGAAGTCTCTATATTTGAAGACTAATAGTTGCTTCATCTTTCTGAAGGAAGCAGCTTTCTGAAAATGTTCTGTTATTTCTTGAACTATGGATGCTACCGGTTCTTCCCCTCCTTTAATCTCTATTTGAAGCCTAGTGTCTTCCACAAACTAAAACAAGAATTGCAAAAAGCAGACATGCTTGGACTCTCACCTTCTTCCCACAGTGAGTTTTTTCCCCTTTTCTCACAAAAATTCTCTCTTCTGCCGCCAGAAAATTCTCTCCTGCTCTTAGCAGCAAACTACCTTGCTGTCTTTAATGAGCCCTGCATGCTTCCCACACACGTTGTGCCTCCTTAGGCATGATCTGAAAGACAGGAGGGTTTCCTTCCTGTTTTGTGGGCTCCATCTGTGTGTCACAGAGGACTGGTAGAGTGAACATTCCTGTCCCCATCTGCAGTATCAAGCCTATAGGCAACTAAAATTGTTCAGTGATACTTAGAAACTATAGGATCATACTTTGTAAAGGTAAGGTTGCTAAGGTGCCCTTGCTACCACATGCAGTTTTGAGGATCTTCATCCACTCCTACGTTTTCTCATAGTAGAAGGTGGATGAAAACAAGGCATCTTCTGGCACTACCTTGTATGTGTATAATAAGCCTCTTCTGCTCTGTGTCAAGGGACACAGACTTTTAACAGGGTGTGGAGAAAGAAGGTGCTCGGTGGCCCTGTTTGACAGCTTTTTAACAAAGCAAAAACTGAGAAATAGCTACCTGGTAGCTTACACAGCCTTGAGAGACAAACTTTCCTGAAGCTGAGATACAGGACAGAAAGTGGAAGGAGATCTCTTGGCTCTTTTACAGGCACTAGCTTAGAGGAATCATATCTCATGATTCATTTGGTGAGAAGTGAGAGATAAAGGAAAGTCCCGGACAGGAAGAAAGAGGTAGGAAATGTGATGGAAAGATTGAGTTTCTGGAAGATTTCTTGTCATAATTCAGATAACCACATCAGGCTGCAAGGAAAAATCTGCTGTAGGACTCAAATCACAAGGACTTATCTGTACTTATCACAACATAAATGCACCACTCACACATTTCAACATGCTCCTGGCAATATTTGAATTCATGGTGGAGGTTATTTTCTGCATATTTTGCACGTACAGGAGAGGCAAAACACGTTGTAAATACCAGTACACTGTGCCTGTATATACTATTGTAAACTTTTGCATGAATACAGCTGATATTGATTTTGGCTCTTGCTAGGAAAGAAGTGATCCTTTCTGATGGCTCTCTGCTCCCAGAAGGGAGCCGTGCCTTCCCAGCTGCCAGCCCGCCCATACATAATCTCTGAGTATCAAGTGACCTGCAAGGTCCTTACTTTCTGCATCAGTGTTCATTTTGGTTGCTGGGCATTTCCCTTGCAGTTTTAAAACCTGATGTTCAGTGACCACACCAAAAGGGACTTTTTCAGTAAGGGATACAAGAAGGTCTAAGTCTCCCCGTCAGAGGCTGGGGTGAGGCAGTCCGAGGGACCACTGCCATTTCAAAGGTATGCTGCTGTGCAGAAAAGACTTTAACTCATATTCCCACATTTTGTTCAGCCCTGTGATGGTGGAGCACTGAATCTGATGCAGGGAAGTGTGCTGGGTATTACTTATGCTTCCTGTTTTAACATCAGAATTAAGCAAATAATAATTAAAAAAATCTAGTCAAGAATAAATCTATAAAATACTTCGAGCACAAATAATGCAATCTGCCCATTATGAAGTAGCTGTGATAAAAATGAAGCGTCATTAATCTGCTCATTTCAAGCCCTTTGTTCAGATCTAATGCTTAATAATTACCTTTAACTACTCCTAAGATGTTACTCTTGCTCACGTGTATCCACACACTAAAGTGCCTGGCATTTAGGAGCAAACACAAAAGAGATTGATCTTCTCAGTACTGAGCTCATCTGCTGGACAGACTTTTACATTGCTCTAAGGGAAGTAAAATATTTCAGATTTTAGAAGCTGTAACAATATTTTGATCCTGAGTTAAGATCAAGAATTCTTTCTTAATGGACATTTAACACAAATACATACAAATGTTCAAATTTTTTTTTCCAGAACATGCTAGAAAAGGGACTTTAACACTTCCAGATTAAGTATCATCCTATAGTGAACTGTAATGGTTTTGAGTCTAGGCCTTCCTTCCTGGCAACTGGAAAGGAAGGAAGGAGGTATTCCGCCTATTCCTTTATGTAATCAGACCTATAAATATGAGGGGAGGAGGGAGTGACGCTCTCTTCTCTTTCTGTGAGGTCTGCAGGTTCCCTGCAGCCGGTCTTTGCTCGTGTGGACTGAGGCTTGCTGTGGCCTGTTGTTTCTCCTTCTGATCCGGGAAGCGATCTGGTGGTGTGGCGTGATTTTGTCTTCTCAAGAGAAGTACTGAGATTTCATTTTGCTAGTTCTTTATTTTGCTAGTTCCTGGGGTTTCGATTGTGCATATCTGTCTTGGGTTTTGTCCCTTTTTGTCCCTTTTTCCCTTTCCCTTTCCCTTTTTAGGGGTTGTTTGGGGTTCTTTTTTTTATATGTACATAGTATTTTAACTGTATATAACTGTACTATAGGTAAATATATATATATTTTAATACAATTTGGCTATTCTGGATTTTTTCAGAGTATTTTTCTCTTTCACTCTTTGCTGGAGGTTTTGTGCCGGGTCTTGGGGACTTGGCAGGGAGCCAAATCAAAACAGACATGAACTAGTAATACTTGGCAAAGAGAGTAGGCATACAAGTAACACTGGAATAAGAGAAGAAGAGTCGAAACAATGTCCAAGAAGTTTAGTCAATGGATCAGAAAGCAGATTCTTATTTCATCTTTGATTTAAAAAGCATAAATGAAATCACTTGCCACTCTACATATGCAAAAGCAAAATTAAGGCAAACATTACCAATTTCACTAGGAAGGCCAAGTCTCCTGTGAGAACAGTGATGAAGTATAATTGACGGTGTTACCCTCTAATTTCAGGGGCTAAGTTATTAGCAGATCAAAGAGGTCAAGTTGTAAGTAACAGTAGTTATTTCAGATCCAGGGAATGCCATTAAAGTTAAAAGCAGTTGTAATGGAACTTAATGCCTTTGCCTGTTTTATTTACATCTTATTCCTAGCATGTAACAAAAAGGTTACAGAAAAAAATAGCCACCTGACGGCAGAAAAGTATTACATTATGATCTCACTTTTAATTATTTAGTGTACAATGGTTAGATTCTGACACTCTTTTTGACATTATTGCCTCACTCAATAAATACCTTAACTAATTTCAACAGTAGTGTGTCTTTGCCTCCATAAAATCAAAAGGATGGGTATTTGATGTTTAAAATCTGGAGGAAAAAAATCACTGCAGTTTATTCGGGATCAGATCTACTGATTGATGATTGCTGTCCCACAGGGAACAAGACAAAATATTTCTAATTCTTCCTTTGGTTAGCATATGTCTCTTTAGATACATAGCTGATTCGATGAGTGGACACACTGTCAGTGAAGAATTATCTTTGAACATATATAATTGATGATAAAAGAAATATTTTATTAGCAAGCTAAAAAAGTCATATGCCTTTTCTGCTATTCGGGAGATGTGAAAATCAAAGGAGAGCATTGCAACCTACCTGCAACTAGCGACTCTATTCACAGATCATCTGTAACACAAACAGAAAGCACAGTGCTCAACAAGTAGCCTGTACAATTCTGCCCACTTCCCTCAATTCCAACAAATTCTGTGAAGTTGCTGCCAGATTACATAAGGGAAACCTAAAATCGAAACCACTCCATTAAATACCTTCGTCTGTTGAAGCCAATTAATTTGGAGTGGCAGCATACAAGTAACCTTATTTGTTTTATTTACGAGTTCCTAGTCTCAGGTCTCACCTTCTAATAGGAACTTAGGATGGTGCCTCTAAATACATGGCTTCTTGAAAGTGAATTTTAGTGCTCCTGAGAGGTACTGCAATTTGATTTCTGACTCCAGGTCACAAGACTATCAAGTGAATTTCTGTTTTCTCAGTTTTCTAGGCAAGCAGGTCAGGGGGTCTCCTGTGAGACTGATTAAAGTAGACAAAAGTGGATCCTGCTCTGGTCTGGATAAAAATCATGATGGTAAAAGCTAGCACTAGTCCAAGTAAGTCTTGTAAGGGGTAGAAAAACTGAAATGTTGCTGGCTTATAAGAACATTTTAAGCACTATAAATCTGTAATTTCATCTACACAGAAATACTATAAAATGCCTATTGGAATATTTTCATGCCACATCAAGATTCATCATCCCATTTTAAAATGCAGTGCTAAAACCATTGCATTAGCTGAGGTCATTACAATACTGCTATCAGATAATTTCAGTTCTTACACTAATTAAAATTATGGCAATATAAAAGAAGAAACTCATCTTGTGAGGCTCAAAGGCTCAGATCCAAACTGGGCATTCCAGGCTGCTCATGGAAAGCTTTTGGGATGAATTACAGTCCCCTCACTGCACGCTCCCTGTCATCTCCCTGAACAGGACTACCCTTGCTGTCATGCCAGCAGCATAAGCCTGAGGGCAGAGATCCTCCCAGTCACCCAGAAAGTCATCTAGGTGCAAGTATAAACATATTTGTAGGAGCTGGTGTCCCAGGCAATACAGAAATATGGACAACTAAATATTTGGTGTTTACTTTTTCAGGGGAAGGACAGTCTTTAGAAAAGTCACCTATTTCTTGATTTCTGCCATCTCTGCCTTGGTAGTCACTGGTAAAACCCTGTAGACCACTTCAAAACAACTAACTTTGCTGTGACCAATTTGGATCTTCAATACTTACTTGAAACACTTTTAGGCACCGTATGACTTGATTTACCCCCCAGAAAGAGAGTTTTCTTTTTTTCTCCTAATGTTTTTTTCCACTAGCACTGGGGTAAAATGGGGAAAAAATGCTAACACATGTTAAAAGCCATTATAAGGTTCTCCAAGTGCCACTGTCTGCTTTTGCTACCAAAAGGAAATAAAGCAGTTCACATTAAACCAAATGATGTGCCTTTTTTAGAATGCAAAATTACTTTTGCTCCTTGCAGCATAGTTAACTATAAGAAAACTCCAACTCTGACATAGCTTTAAAATTTGTAAAAATAGTTATCTTCCAAATTCTTTTGACATACTGCTATCTAAAAATCTACTAGAGTTTATCCTGAATTAAGATTTATATACTAAATCTGATCGGCCGTAATAGCTAGATATTTATGATGAAATAATCATGTAAGAAAGATAAAAATAGCTTCAAATTCTTAGCTTTACAGAAAAATAATTCATTATGGAATTCATTTTTTAAAGCTTCACAGACAGAAAAACCAAATATGAAAAGGAAAAAGACTCATCACTTTTTAAATGTATTTTCTTCATGAGAAGTTACTGAAGCAGAACATGAACCAGCCTGTTGCTAGTTTCATGAAAAAAATAATGAAAATGTAGTTCAGACCTTCCTTTTCAAAAAGATCATGTTCTGTCTTCTACTCCTGCTTTGATATATTGTATCCAGAACATGAAAACTGTACTGGTCATGATTATAAGAGATTACATTTTTTATAGTTTCATACACAGAAAAGTGTTATGGTGCTTCCAAGCAGATTAGAGAGTATACACAGAAATGATAAAATTTCAAAAGATTAAGAGTAGAATTGATTTTCATTGAGTTGAATAGAATTTTAATGGCTGAGTTTATAAGTGAAATTCAATATATATCAGAATTTCATAATTTGGTATAGAAGTAAAGCCATACCTTCCTTAGGGACAAGTCTAGATGAATTTCTGATGACTGCTTAAGTAAACTTGAGTTAGGTAGGAAGCAGATTTATTTGAATTAAAAGAGAACCATGTACCCTAACATGATGTCTAACTCTGGTGCCACTGTATATTAAGCTGATGCAGAGTGTGGGAAATTTTTTCAGGGTGGCTTGATTTGCTTTTTTTTTTCAGCAACACATCTAATCTGATACAAATATTGCTGTGGATGCCTTAGAGCTCATATACATGCAAACATTTTCCCACCAGCTACAGAAAGAGAGAGTCTGTTTATTCCCTCAAACCTGTGACAGTATGATTCCTCCAGATGGACTCCAGCCTGTAACAAGAAGTGGGTCTGAAGCAATGACTGATTAAAAAGCTCTGTTTCATAACCAACTCTTTAATCACCCACACTCCAGAATTAGATATTTGTATTACAGAAGGTGTTAGCAGTCATGGGTCAGAGAAAAAGATGGGATTCAAAAAGAGTCATGAGTCAATTAGACATAAAGATGCTGTTGCAGATGGTGGACTCACATAAGTCTTCTGTTCAATAACAGATATCACAGAAAAGCATGGGAAAGTGTCATTGGGGTGGAAAAGGTTATAGAATGCAGGAAAGACTAGCAAAAGAGAGAAATATAATTTAACACTAAAAATTAGTGAGCTGTCATTTTGATAGGTAGAAGAGAATAAGTCAAGATCAGTGGCTGGATTGATGTGCCCATTAACACAAGAACACTGTGGCACCAAAGTTTTAGTCCTTTGGCTGTGGGAGGGACTAAGGGCAAGGGCTCCATGGAAGCAGAGTAGCAGAGCGCATCACTTGTATCATTTTCTTCTGGTTGGATTTTGGGGTACCTCTAGGCTCTCAGGGCACAGAAGCTCTGAGTTCCTGGCTTGGGGACACACCTCAACTGTGTCTGGACTCTGCATTCGATCAAGACATGAATCCTACTGTCCTTCCACTACAGTTAGGTGGTAAAGCCATTGAAAGGGTACCTGGGTACACACCCCAAAACAAGCCTCAGGGCATATTATTAGGCAACTTATTTTGGACAAGGTGGTGATGAGCACCCTATGGCACGCTGTGCTCCTTGACAGCCACTGTGTGTGTTTCTAGCAAAAGACAGCAGGAAATTAAAAAAGAAACAGAGATAGCAGCTCAACTTCTGATCTTTAGTTTACCTTCGCTTGCATCCAAGACTCTCAAAGGAAAAATGAAATCTTCAAACTTTAATTCAAAGGCTGTATAGTATTCTCAAATGCATTCAGTAAAGAGGATAATGTCAATACCAACAACATTTAGAAACACTCTGAGTAGAAATTTGTATATACTTCTGAAATAAGTGCATTACCTCAAAAGAAGTGTTTCTCCTGCCAATTTCTAACTGAAACATGCCCTAAGATTGTGAATTTTAGACCCTTCTGAAATGGGGTGACATTTCTGTACATGTGTCTGTAAAATCATATCATTCCACTTATGGAAATGACAGCAGAGTCTGCTTTGTTTGCAAACTCTCTTAGGTATTATCTGCCAAACCTCAATTAAACATACTTTGGTCTCATATAGAAAGTATGCATATGCAACAACTAAGCAGAAGACTTAATTAACTGAAATATGCCAGCTCCATACCAAGGGATCTATGAATATTCACTGGCTCAGTTACAAAACAGGTAATCAACTATTCCCTTTATGAATTATGTCAATAGTGCCATCAGTTGCTGTGTATTTTCTCAGAAAGCAAATTTTAAAGAACATTCCAAGTGCATAGTTCAGGCTTTTTGAGAAGTATACACACACCTACATACATATATATGTATTTAGAATTGTAAATATACATACCAAAAATTATTCTGGGGCTTCTTAACACTATTACACATTTAAAAATGTGAGACCACATGTGCTTCTAGAGCCATCACTGTCATACTGTACATGGGGTTACTCACCTAGGAATTTGACTTGGCAGATCACACTGAGTCTTGTTCATACACTCAGGAGTCAAAGCCATGAGTACACAGCACCACATTTTCTGCAAGCCCATGGGACACTTATGCAACTAGACTCAAGGAATGCAGAGTCAGTGTTTGTGAGAAAAGATTCTGCTTCAGGCTTAAAAGGGAGTAGGAAAGTAGAGCACAGCAGAGGAAAAACTAGTTCTAATGCAAAAGTGAAGAACTATTGAAAGTTAAAAAGAAACCAATCTAAAATTTTGCTTTGCTTGTGCTCACTCTGTATGGATAGAATTCATGCCTTTTTTCACCTTTCATTTCATGGAGTTAAGATCTACAAACAGCTGTTTTACCCTATAGCTCTGCTGAAACTTGTCATCATTTACTCCTATATACCACTACTTAAGGCTGTTGTGCTGCACGTGAAAATCACCACAACAGATGACAGAGAATGAGTCCCTACATCTCCCTAGAACTAATCCATATTTCTTTGGCATTTTCCCATGATAACATTTAGCTTCTTCCTACTCAAAGCCCTAGTGATTAAGAATTAAATTGCTTGTAAGGAGATGCCTTGCCTCACTGAACTGTTCTTATAGACAATTACTGAAAGGCCTCCAAAAATTCCCAGTAGTGGCCAGTGTATTCCTCTTCTGTGGGCATTTGTGAAACAGCTTCAGGACTGTGAGAAAAGAGAACATAGAGGAAAGTAGAAGCTGTGCCAAAACCAGAAGAAGTTACACCCAAAGGGCTGGTGGCTCATGGGCAAAAACAAGCAGGCAAAACCAAACCCCTGTCTGTATGTCAGTACAACTCGCATTGCATTGTTAGCTCTCACATAGATATATAAATGTTTCTTGCTCTTCTACAGATTAAAATCACTTGTCTCCATAATTTCTCAACAGGTACATGATCAAATTGTGAAGGTTCAATTTTATAGTCACCATTATACAGAAAATGCAGAGTTATTAGTATCTGGTTTTTAAGGTCTTCATTGCAGACTGCAGAGAAATGTTAGTGGGTCTCCCTAAACTGCAAAAATAACAGTTCTCAGGAAGGATGATAAGTCAGGGTAAATAGTATGCTCCTAAGAAAATAATATAAATATTGTATTATTTTTGGGATTCTTTCCAAGTTTGTTTGAAGATTAGTTTTCCTAGTATTTCCTTATTGGCAGGAATCATTGTGTTTACAAATCCTTTTCTTGCATTGTGGCAATCAGGCTTTGTTAAATCAGTCATGATTTCCCAGGTCTTAAGGGGCAGTCAAAAAATAGCATGCAATTTTGCAACTAAAAACATTATAGCATTGTCAAGGTTGGAAAAGACCTGAAATTCATTGAGTCCAACCATTAATCTACAGGAGCGGAAATAATACCCCAGAAGAAATTTTTAATTCTGACACCTGTTTAATTTTGAGAAACCGCTGTGTATGGGCTGGAGAGAGAAACTGAAGGGTAAGTGGCATTTCATTTACCACAGAACTCAGAAAAACCTAGCCATTCCCCTGGATCTGCTCCTCCTTCACACTGCCTGACACTAGGCTGTGACTTCACAAGGTCACAGGCAGGTTGAGGTTGGAAAGGACCTCTACAGGTCATCCAGTCCAACTCCTCTGCTGAAGCAGGGTCACCTAGAGACAGCTGCCAAGGACCACATCCAGACACCCTTTGAGTATCTCTGAGGATAGAAACTTGCCACATGAATGCTTACCATTGGGCTAATGCCACAACCAACAACTCCGTAATACAGTTGTAATCTTATATGTGGATCAACACTGTTAGGAAATGTGAACCATAAATATTTTATGATAGCAAATGAATGCAGAGAAACAGGAATTGGTTCTATTGCCGCTGCTCAGTAGAGGGGAGTCTAGTGAATACAGGCACTTCTGCTCATTTCCCCAGACTTTGATCTGTCTCCTTTAGGTTTACATAATTTATCCCTTGAAAATCTACAATCTATACCCAGCCTTTCACAGTCCCTCAGATTCTTGCATCCAGTCTCATTTTCTCATCTCCTTCATTTTCTCATGTTCTCTTTCCATTTGCTGCTTCCTTGCTCTTAGTATACTCTGACCTTCCTTACGGCCAGACACAAATCAATCACGCTGACATTGCCATGCCCACTTACCACTGGCTTTTGGCTTTCTTTTTGCTTAGTTGTCCATCTCCTTTTCTTTTTGTGTTCATTTTCATCTTTCTGTTTTCCCAGTCTCAGCATGCCCTTGATACCCTGTATGATTCCTGTTCATCTTCTCATACCTGTATTCTCATGTGCATTTTCCCCATTCAGCTAATTCCTGTCTTGATCAAATTTTGATCAAAAAAGCACCTGTCCCAGTCTACAGTAGTTTCTCTTCCTACCTCCTTTTCCTTGAATCCAATAGCTGATTCCTTTTTTCTACTTTGTTACTTTGTTCTGAAAAAGATCTCCACCCTGAAGTTAGAACAGATTTTTCTGATATGCAAGCTTTCAAAAGCTTATGACCTTGGCAGCTCATCCTTCACCATAGTTCTCCGTGTCTTAAGTTGTACTGACACAATTCTTCATTAAGCTACATGTTAAACCATATCACTGAAGGCTCTGAAACAGAACTGTTTGTCTGATTGTGTGCTTTGCCCGATATATTCAAAGAGAAATAAAAGCAACATAAAAAATCTCCATATTGCATAAAAATTAAAACTTAAGAGCAACTGAGAATGTTATCCTACAGTACATGATGTTGGATAGCCTTAAATAAAAGACCCCATGTGGTACTTAGTAAGACAAGGCACAATTTATAAAGTCTTCTCTTTTCTATTCATTCAACAGCCTTGTCTTTGCTGTAAAGCAAATCCGTAGTTTAATGGTACAACCCGTAATGTTAGTAATCTCCTGAAATAACTGAGATTACTGAACCAAGGAATATCTTCAGAGTGCATGGTCTGCTGCCACTCAAGGAGTAGCATGAGACCTGTTCCCTTTACAAATATGTAATTTTTGGAGTACATGCTTGATCTCAAATGATGAGGAAGAGATCATATGCATTTGCAGCCTTCCTGTTTGCGCTGAGGAAAATATCTTCAAAGTAGAACACGAGCTCTAAGAATTTGTGCTGGGAGGTATTTTGTTTGCCAACCTAACAGAAATGAATTGTGCACAATAATCCCAATGGGGTTTGGCCTAGACAAAAGCTCTTAATATTAAGAGAGAATATACAGAAATAAAAAGAAATTCCAATAGAGGAATATGTAAGTACTGTTTCATCTTACCAAACAGATCATGTAAGCAATGTTTAAAATGCAATTTTTCCAAAAGAAAAGATCCAACAATGACTGGGTTGTTTGGTTTTTCTTGTTGTTGTTGATTTGTTTTTGGTTTTTTGCCAACTCAGAAAAAGCCCTTAAAGACCTGAGGTAGTCTACTGAATGGATGAGAATGCAAATTAATCTTTTTCTTACCAGCATCTGTAGATCATGGCAGATGAAAAGACTAACCTGTTCTCAAATGCATAGGAATGGTAAATTTATTTTCAGTTTCTGAAGATCTAAAAACTCAGCAAAACCAATCATTGGATGCAAAGATGTTCTTGTGATGTTCGTGTTTTGATCAAAACTTCTCAAAACTTCTCAGAAGATAAGCACAACCTGAAGAGGAGAACATACTGTCAATTTAATAGAAGGATATACTGACCAGCTAAGGAATATAAAGAAATAGGAATTATCTCATATTAATTTATACAGAACAGATAAATTAAGTGCAAAATTTTTAAGCATAAAAACCCCAAACATAAGAAAATCTACCCACCAAAAAATCAGTAAATAATTACCTGCCTTTCTTTCCACCTCCAAATTCCCACACACATGCTGGTTTTTTTCCAATTCATTGGAAGCAGGTGTTATAATTTAAACAGGAACAGTAATTTTCACATAGTAATTTTGTACTTTAAAAACTTGTGTAACACTGTATGTACATTTGCAATGAACATCCTACTCATCTTCTGTGTAAGTTATGGAACAGAAGAAGAAGAGCTCTACTACATCCACTGTGTGATAGAATCTTGTTTTCTATGTTTTGTCCCAGTTTCTTTGTAAACTAGTATGGTACTTCATACTTGTATTTAAATCAAAGGTGGATTATGATGAAATTTGATACACAGTAGTGCAGATACATTGCATACTTCCTCTTTCATGGAGGTTCTGTCATTGGCTCTCCATAATCATGTACGTGTTCAGCCTGGTTCAATTGTTCCTCCTCAATTCTCTTTATCAAGCCTTCTTCCACAGCTATTCATCTTGATTTCCCACTCAGCTCTCGTCTCCTTATTCAAAATAATGTCCATTATTTACCCCTCTAGTTGATATTTATGCATCCTCCACATTATAGAAAAGTATTTCCTTTAGTTTGGGCTTGGGTGTGTGCAGTGGGTGTCTGGTGGTGTATGTATGCACATATGCTTGTCTGACTCACACAGCCTTTTTGGAAATATATATAGGGGTTTGAGAAAAGGTTAGGGACATAAGGACATATAATAAAAGTGTTTTCTTTAAAATATTTCAATCTGTTGTCAGTGTTACCCAGATGATCTTGTTTTGTCTAACAGCATATAGATAGCCCCGTGCTGAAAATATATGCACATAGAAAGAGATGCTATAATCTGAAAGTCAGTCGTAAGAAAGACAACTGGATCAAAGCAGGATTAAAATTTCTGACAGATAAGGCTAGCATAATAAAATCACCAAATAGTTTCCCACCTTTTTACCTGAAGTATAGCATGTCCTTTCCTTTCCTTTCCTTTCCTTTCCTTTCCTTTCCTTTCCTTTCCTTTCCTTTCCTTTCCTTTCCTTTCCTTTCCTTTCCTTTCCTTTCCTTTCCTTTCCTTTCCTTTCCTTTCCTTTCCTTTCCTTTCCTTTCCTTTCCTTTCCTTTCCTTTCCTTTCCTTTCCTTTCCTTTCCTTTCCTTTCCTTTCCTTTCCTTTCCTTTCCTTTCCTTTCCTTTCCTTTCCTTTCCTTTCCTTTCCTTTCCTTTCCTTTCCTTTCCTTTCCTTTCCTTTCCTTTCCTTTCCTTTCCTTTCCTTTCTTTTCTTTTTTTCCCCTTGCAGCAACCCTTTTGCTATTATGCAGTATTTAACAAATAGTTCTTTACTGCCTTCTTAGAAATCAGTGGAAAAGGAGATAAATAGGTAAAGGTCTGAGAATAGACATAAACAATCTTTTCTGTACTTTGGGAACTGTAGTTCAATTGATGTATTTTTATAATACAAGCATTTTTATAATAAAAAGCCATCATACAAGTGTAGTACTGGCATCACTGTACGAATGTAAAGCAAAAGAATTTTAAGTCAAGAGAAAATATTGTTAATGAGGAAGAACATGTTTTCTTGCTGAGTTAAAAGTTGACTCTCCCATTACAGAGTATCAAAAATGTGCTGAAATGAATCCCAATTAATGCATCTCTGTGATTATTACAGTCTTTAAATTCACCCTTTCTGTCAGGTCTTTTCCTCCTATTAGGAATTATTAATAACTCACATATAATTTCACACTGCTTACCTCTTCTACAAGGTTGGCTGATCTGCATATCAGCTGCTAACTAAAATCCTTACACTGTTGAATGGAAAAATAAATTTCCTTCAAATATACAGTGACTTGTTTACAGAGTGAATATATTCTAATTAGACCCCTATGCTGAAAAATACACTTTAATATCAAAAGGTATAAAGTAAGTTTAACTTTAACCATGTAGGTACATCTAGAATATAACGTAGGGTCTGGAGTGGACTGTATGAAAGATAATGTAGTCCTATAGTGGGCTGCATTAAAAAAGACCCTCAGGCATCTGTGCACTTAGAGCTAAATCCAGGGATATGGTTAAAGAGGAATAAAGTTGTATAATAGTCAAATTTTGGTTTGTTTTTATTTTAATACACTTCCTAGTTACAGGTTCTAAGGATTGCTTTGGAAAGCCACACCTCTAAGTTTTACTACCTCCAAATTATAAATGGCTTGAAAGGAGGAGCTGGACAGTAGCTGAATGTTAAATTTTTGTTCCCAGTCAGAATTACCAATAAAGTACACTCAGTTTTAGAATATGCCTTAAATGGCATTCAGAAATAACACAGTAGTAAACAGGTTTTCAGAATATCTTTCCTGCCTAAAACTTGTTTCATATTGCACTAATTCCACCAAACACTTGACTCAAAAAATCTGAACGTTGAAGAAAATTAGGTTGGGTCTGGGTCTTGATCCTTAAAATTTAGAAATGCTGGAATGGCAGTTTTGTTTTTTTTTCTCTAGCAGGGACACAAAGCTGAGATGTATGGCTAAGGGGCTGGCACTGCTGGGCAACAGTTTATCAGTTGTGTAGCTTTTCCTTGTCGTGAGACAGGAGTACCAAGATTCTGACCACTTGGATGGCATTGACTGTACATTACTGCTCAGATACAAAGCAGATGGAGACAAAGATACAGGAAAGGACAGTAGGTAACACTTAGACTAGTCAGTGTATATCTTTACTGAGCCTGAAATGTGGATGAGCTCTAACAGAAACAATTGGCCCAGCAGGTGTTTTGCTGTGTTGTTACTAGCAATACTCACAGGAAAGTATTATCTAAGGTTTGTGGTGATAAAGATGAGTTTAATGCATAGAGGAGAATATACTCAAAACCCATAGAAAATACAGAATATCTTCTACCTCATAAAATGTGAATAGGAGTTCTATTTCCACTTAGTAGAACACAATTCATATTAATGTTCTGGCAAAAATTCAAATTTCCTGGAAAGAAGAATGAATACAGACTCTGTATATAGGCAAATGTACTTTCAGTAGCAGTAGCACATTAATTGATTCTGATATGCTTTGAAAATTCATCTTCATATGAAATTATTGTTATTGATTGTGAAAGGCACACCCAAGCTGCCTTTCTGCTCTCATTTATGTCAATGCAATGCCATTCAATTCAGCAGAGTGGAACAGAGAGCAGAATTGGGCCCCCAGTGCCCAATCCAGGAAAAGGATCCATCAATACGACATTTCTTATCCTCAGGCATTTGCATGTGATTCTGCCTGTAACTTTAGGCAAAAGAGAACTTGAAGAGAATATTTTTAAGTTTATGATTCTCTGATGCCTGAGACAACTTTGCAAAAAAGTGATTTATTTACACTATAGACATAAAATCAGGCTGGATCATTGATCAGTTTTACTAGACTCTAGATACATGATTTTGATACACAATTTTCCTGCACCTTCCACCTATGAAGTTCATTGAAAAAAAAAAAGTAATTCTGGATTATTTTGTTAGTCTGAGATGAAACCCCTGCTTCAGGGTTTCTTTTCAAAAAGCAAACATTATCCCAGAAAAGTGAGTAGGTGCAATGCAGTGATATTTTTTTAATTTAGATATTAAGAATACCATACTGTAGTATCTGTGAATCAATCCTTATGTGACTAGCAGGAAACTGCAATTTTTAGCATTATGTTTTCATAGAAGTGATGTTAAGGATGTAGCTTGCTTCAGGCATGCATATAGGCTGTTTGGCATTAGCATGCTATGGCAGCACAAGCTGGCACTGATGCTGAAAGGCAGCATCCTGCTTTCACCTCACCTGGGCCAATTACTCCTCTGCCTCTGCCTCCCTATTTCTTGTGCCATGCAAAGAACCCACGTGAGCAGCTGGCTTGGGTTAAAACTAACTCAGAAAATGACAAAAAATAGTCTTAATCCAGAGCAGCTTTTCAGCTTAATTCACAACAAAGGCTCAGGAGTTTGTCCACGTAGAGGAAGAGGGGAGCAACACCAGCCACAGGTTCAGTGACTGTGCTGGTGTCTGGTGACTCAAAGTGCACGTGCATGACTTGGCCCAGTATCAGCGGAAGACATTTCCACTTTCTATTTCTATCCCTTGTGACTGCATCAAAAACTTCCAAAGGGGAACTGAGTAATTCAAGACATGTAATGATCTTTTTGAGTCTGAAAAGCAGAAAACAGCGATGAAATCTGAACTGTTTCTAGTCACCATAGTGATGTACTGCTTGAAACCCAACAAGACAATAATAATGATAATGATAGCTTATAAGACCTGTTTCAGAAGTAACTTGTACATTTATCCCAATTCTGTGTGTCAGTTGGGTAGCCAAACACACATAGGGACAATCCAAGCAATATAATCACAATCTTGATTTTCCTGCTAATTCACAACACAGCAATAGCATTATTAACACAAATTATAAGAATTAAGGAAAATTAGACAAATTTTGGGGCACAGATAACGTAGAGGTAAGGTATAGATGTCCATTGTTCTGTAAATGTCTCTGTAGTAAAAGATTCTGTGATTTTTCTTGATAAATATGATTCCTCTCCTTTCAAATTCTCCCTTTCACCCTCTTATACTTGTTCTGTGCCAATCCCTTTACAAAGCCAGCCTCCTCCTCCTGTTCTCCAGACACTTCTATGCCTCCTGCAGCTTGTGCACTAAATAGCAATCTACTTTCTTCCCAGGGTCTTGCAGGCCCTCTGTGAGCTCCCATCCCCAGAATGTGCCACTTAACTTTAGTTTGTCTCCTTTTCTTAGTTTTTTTTTTTAGCAATTAAAGTTAATCGGTGTTCCCCCCTACAATTTCTTAAATCCTCGTGTCTCTTAATCTCCTGAGCTCCTCCCCCATTGCACCCCAATGCACTGCTCCATCAAGGTGATGATGGAAAGTGCCCAAGGCTGCCTGGGTGATCTCACAGATTCCCTTTCTGCTCGCTTAGTTGTCTTTCCCTCTTCCAAGGGTAAGACTTCAAGGTGA
Organism: Pseudopipra pipra; assembly: GCF_036250125.1. Taxonomy (NCBI): domain Eukaryota; kingdom Metazoa; phylum Chordata; class Aves; order Passeriformes; family Pipridae; genus Pseudopipra; species Pseudopipra pipra. The sequence goes on along the minus strand of NC_087552.1, from coordinate 23,989,687 downwards.
AAAAGTGCAGAGAGAAGGTGGGAGGAAGACATAAGTCCCTGACAGAGCTCAGGCTGGGACATGTACTCACATCCTGTAATATAATCACTCCAACCAAGAATACCTACACTCTACACGAAATATTTCAAACCTCCTATTTTTTGTCAGTGCAGGAGTGGCAAGGAAGATCAAAAAGAGACAAAACACTAACTCTTTTGGGAAGACTCAGCACACAGACCACAAGAAAAAATGTCCTGCAGTTTATCTCTTTGCAGAATGCTTTGACAAATGCTGCTTTTTATAAACCTTGTCTAACATGTATTGCCTATAATTCTTTTGAAAATGACTCATTTTGTCTCAGCATTCAAAAAAATAAACCAAAACCAACTGCAGAGGCTATATTTTAGCAGTGCCTATTGCAATCTAGTTTTTTTTTGCTGTAGTATGAACTGTAGAGCTAAAGCTGTATGTATCTCTCAATATCCCAGACAACCCTTGACATTCTTTTTCTTTCTACTGAAATCATTGTTGCTTTTTGCATTTTTTTAAAGGTTTTCCTTTTACATGGAAAATAAAATAGTTTCACATTCAGTCACAGAATGGTTTGGATCTCTAACAGGTCATGTAACCCATGTCCCCCTGCTCTTATAGATAATTAAAATGCACCAGGTAAACACAAATTTAATTATCTATAAGAGTTTCTGATAGCTGGATCTAACTTTCTTTTTCCCAAAGTCCTGTGATAATTTGCCTCACCCCTCTACTCAGCACAATTTGGTTTTGGTTTGTTTTTTTTACTTCAAAAGTTATGAAGACAACTCTTTTCTTCTCTTTATTGTCCTTTATTTAACTACAGGTTTTTTTTGTATTCCACAGTATTTCACTGTTCTCTTTCTTTCTTATCATGTGTTACTTTTCACTAAACTGTATCTTACAAAAAGAGATGCTGAAAGAAAGGGAACATGGATACTGAATAAAATAACAAAAAAATAATAGAAATTAATTACTGTTATCAATGCTTTGCATTAGTCATGACTGTAGGAAAGAAAGTATAGTTTCATCTGATTCTTTTCTCTCAGCCAGATTCTGTTATGCTGATTTTTGTGGACTATTATTTTCTTCTTCTCACAATGTCATTGAAATTAGCAGGATTATCACTGCAGCAAACATTCTGATACTGAAAAAGGTGGCAGAATCCAGTTTTGAATGATTTTCATATATCATAACCCACAGTGGTTCAGTAGATTATTTACTTCTAAACTCAAATATTTATATTAAATAGGTACTGGCTTCCCAAATTGTGGATCACCTTCAAACAACTGCCTACCTTTTATTAGCACCCTACACCAAAAAATACCATTTTTGCTCTCTATCCTATGACTCTGATGTGCAGAGACACTTTAATTGCTCTGCATTCCTGAGTAATCATTTTATGATGGGTTTATTGCCACCTCTCCCTTATCAGGGCATGGCACTGTTACAGACCCTAGTGATAAATTATCCTTCCGAGAGGGAGAAGACTGTGCCACTTTAACAAGTGCAATAAAGCACTTTTTATACTGTGAGAGTTCAGTGCATTTCCCATTCATCATACACCCTCAGTGATTTTACACAGATTTTACACTGTTGATTAGCTCATTAGTGGGGTTAATTGGATACATTAACTGGCAGAATTACAGCTTGACTATGAACCAGAGGCTGCAGCATTATAAATGACAGACAAACTACAGACACGCATGGCCAGTCTGAAAGAAGTTCTTCTCTTTGATTAACTTTCATTAGGTTTTAATTCTTCTCCTTCTACTTCTATAATTGACTCTGTCTGAATATTTACTACAGCACAAAATGAATAAGGGGGTAGATTACATGAAACTGAATTTTCTATGGCCGTCTATCCTGACGTTGCAAATATTGAGAAGACAACAATTAGAAAATGATCAGTAAGAAGACTGTCAATAGTTAGATCTTACAATTAAAGTGTACAGGCAGTCAAATCCTAGCTGCCTTCACACATCCTGTTAGAAAATAGTGCCCACAGCTGCACATCTGGGGCCCAGCCCTGTTCCTTGCACACAGCTAGAATTTTACAGATGGATTAGTGTGACATAAAAAGATAGGAAACATTTGTTGTCTTTGGGAAACAGAATTGGGTCACTGAGAAGCTACCTGCTTAGCCTAAATTCTGCAGTGCTTCTGCAGCTGCTAGGATGATGTTATTGAAGGAGTCTGAGTTGTTACACCTCACAGATGCCCAAAGGATTCTCCAATCATTTTGAATGCAGATTACTTTTCTATCACGGTAATATGGCTTTGAATGATTATAGAAGTTTAAAGTTTAGTGATTTATTGTAAGCAAATAAATTGGTAGCTACACTGATACTTTTACACTGTTTTTCTCATAGCTCTGGCCATGTGAACTGAGGTTTTTCCACTTCAGTTTTTTTATCTGTTAAGAACCCAAACTTCTTTCAGTTTGAACACCTCAGAAGGCCAAAATGGAAGAAACTCTGTCCGTTTCATCCCCCATGCCTCTTCCATCCCAAACAAAACCCACTGCTTTTTCCTTCTAACAACACTGTATGAGAGCAGGTGATGGCTTGGGGCAGATGCAGCATAAAGAGCCATTCTGACCACCCTGTTTCTCTCTCACAAAAAGCTCTCCCTGAGTTTGCAGACTCTTCCCTGGTTTACAGGTAATGCCTCAAAATGCTGTTGGTTATCAAAACAAGTCCTGGACACCTACTTGAGCATTTGTTATCGGTGCCATTTTGTTTCATACACCTTATTTCTTAGGGGTAGCAGATACAATGTTTACAATGTGTACATATGAACAAGAGTTCATATGCCCAAGAGAGTATTTCAACATGCAAATATAAGAGAAAGTAATGCCTGAATCTGTTGAGCACACAGATGAAAATGTGCAGCAGGACCTTAGGCAAACTCATTTGACTACACAAGCAGGGATTACTTTTAATACCTCTCTATGCCTTTTTAGGCCAAAGTTCTTAATGGGATTTTGTTGCAGGGTTTTTGTTTTTTTCATGTATCCTTGCAATTGTCAGCCTAAGATTATTGGTTGTTCTACTAGGATGGGTGAAAGAATATTGTAGTAAGTGAGTTTGACCTAATTAGTAACGCACAGTTGAGTTTGTGACCTTCATTTTCACTTTGGTTTGCCCATCTGTAAGGAAATATGTTCCTTTGTCTTTTTTATTGAATCAGTCTGATTTCCATCACTGTACATTACCTTAACTTTTCTCATTTCAGTAAGATAGGCTTTGGGAAGATAGTCATTTATTTTTAACTTAGCCTCTGTTTAAGGCCTCTTTCATTTGCCTTTTAATTTTGGTGTTAAATAATGCTCCAAGTTTTGGATTGCTACCAGTTTCTGGATTTTTTGTGTCTCTTCTGGATAGACAGCACTTAGTTGTGAGTAGTAACAACATCAAAGCACTTTGATATATTCCCTCTTAACTACCTATAAGCCATTACTTTCCACATTATGTTATTATCTACAACAAAGTAACTACAAGCAATTTGAAAACTGAGGATGAAGTCTGTGGGTTGTAAAAGCCATGCCTACATCAGCGTGAAGAAAAGTAGTTTTGTTGTTGATTTTGTTCCAGTAGCTCCAGTTTCTGAAGCTGAAACACCATCTTATACTCAGAGACAACTGCAATTTTTTATAAAATAAAGTCCTTAATAAAGAGGATTCTAGGCTTCAGAGGTAAACAATTTATTAATTCAGCCCTGAAAGCGCAGCAGGATAAAAGTAACCTAAAGATGGACATATTTCTTCCTAGTAGGTGGTTTGTTATCTTAAAACCTACAGAGCAGCTCTCAGAAACGCCTGGGATGAGTGTTTCTTCATATAGCTCTAAGAACAATGCCATCCCCATTTTTTCTGTCAAGAATTTGGTTCCTTTTGGTTCTGTGGCTTGTCCCTTTGGGAACAAGATTATTGTCCCATAAACCAGCAAGTGGTTAATATTATCCCTTAATTACTCGTAACAGTGTGAAGCTGAAAAGTAATATTGTGTGGCTTGTAATATGAGCGTTATTAGGCACTGCACTTACTGACAGGGAGATTGATTCTAGGTCTGTTTTAGCACCACCAGAATGGAATGGCTCTGTCTGAGGTTTGTGCCATCACACAGACATCACTACCCAGACCGATGTTTTTACTGGTCAAGTAGCACAGCTTTGCAAAGGGCCTCACAGATGTGAAAGGAAATGCCAACAGAGTGAGGTAATGATACTCAGCATAAGTAAACATATTTGATCTTGGCTCAGTGTTTGCAAACTCTTCCTCTGGAAATCACGGTAGGCATCAAAGACAGAAGTAACATGGCGTGACTGCAGAAGTAGGCTTCTGGCTCCCTACACCCACAGGCACAAGACTGTGCCTTATTGCCAATGCATGAGAAGTGCCCTTCAAGCCAACAAGATTGTTCATGCACCTAACGCTAGACACTTGTGCAAGTACCTGGATTGTTTGCACAGGCATTATGCAGGCTGACGTAGTTTCAGAGCATTCCATCTGGACTTCCTAAACAAATCAAAGGGAAAGCACAGACGAGCTGCTTGCCCTGGTTTCTGGTCACTTAAATGCTCCTTCTACTAAGGCAGGTTTTCCTCCCTGTTAATTAAGCTTCTTATGCTAGCAAGGTTTGGTATGACCATGTGGGCAAAAGGGTGGACACCAGGCCTGAAAAGTGTGTGTCTACAGCTGCTTGGACAGGTAATTTGGTTTCCCAGTTTGCTCCTCAGTCCCAACTGGCCATGCTACATCTACATTAGTTTTCTTCCCAGCTTTCTTTTGAAATGAGCCAACTAGTTAGTTATCTTTCAGGCAAATGCAGATGCAATTCTGTACCTGATGCAATAACAGAAAGGCATCACTCTAGTGTAATACAGCACAATACTTGCATCATTTTAGATACTGTGAATTTAAAAACCGTTTGACAAAATTCTCTTAAGGTTATAAGGGTGCTGGGGGAGACCTGAGGAAGATGCTCAGTGTGGACAGCAATTACTAACATTACTATTGCTGTTGTTGTCATAATTATAATAATTACTATATTTCTTATTACATTATGGTTATATTACATTATTGTTATATTACATTATTATTTTATTACTAAAATTACAGTGTGGCTTCATGCAAACTGCCTACTGAGTGTAGTCCAAACTCATGCTGAAGATGGCTCTAATAACACAATAGTCCAGATAATTCAGGTCCAGTACCTGAGAACATTACCTGGCCCTGCTTAATTCACTCCCATGGATAGACAGCATTAGGTGGTTAGCTCTGAACCTCTGCCCTGTACACAGGGGCATTCAACAGGAGAGATGCCTCTAGCAACCACCTGGCTTAATGTGACTCCTTTCGAAGAAGCTTGCCCGAGTCTCTGGTGTAACCACTGGCAGATGGTCTTTGAGAGCCATTTTTGGGTTTAAAAGTTTATCAGATAGCTATATGAAAAATAATTTGTATTCAGGTGGGTATATGAACAACAATTTGTATTCAGCTTAAGAACCTTGTGAATAAAAAGCCTGGAATAAAATGGTAAGTCCCAGGACTTAAAAAATTAGTAAAAGCCAGTCTTTTTTGACTGCAGTCTGATTTACATTTTGAAAGTTCCAGCAAAAACTTTCAATTCCTTTTGCCAGTGGACTTAGAATAGGGAAATAATGTGATAATATTAAGCCTTAATTCTTCCATGGCTGTTGGTTTGGGAGAACTAATTTATGATTTTACCATGAAAACAAACAGCATGAAAGGTATAAAACTGGCTAGAATCTGTTGCTAAAAGGAAGGAAAGAATTTGCAGGGAAAGGCTCCACACATAACTGGATGAATAATTACATGAAATAAGACACTGGGAGTCAACAGAGTATCTAAAGATAAGAATGAAAAAAAAAAAAAAAAGAAGTGATTGGCAAAAAGAAGCTGCTTCTTTAGGGACAAAATGCTGAAGAAGTTAGTGAGAATTACAAAAATGCAGGCTGAACTGAGGTAATCAAGTAGATTAAAAGTACCCTCAAAATGTCCTTCAGACACATACTAAAAATTAGGGAGGAAAAGTGGGTTCTTGTGTAATGAAATATAGAGTAGAAATTAAGGATAGTGCAGCCATGAATGAAAAAAACCCAGACTTAAACATCTCACCTCAGTTTTCTAAAATGACAGTGACACGGTCTACTGGAGCCAATTCAGGGTGACTCTGAATTGTGAAGCCCTGCCAAAACAAGGATAATATTACCTTGCTTAGATAACAAAGAAAGAGCCTTTTTTTTCAGAAAAGAAAGATAATAACCAGGTATCTGTTGGCCAAAGTTAACTTTTCAAAATTTTGCAAAGCTGAAGAACAACTTATGAGGGAAAAACTGAAAAGTAGTTAAATAGAATATGTATTTACTAAAGGTAGTCTCATACTAATCTGACACCTTTTTTGACATGATAGATGATCTTCCAGGAAAGGGAAGCACAGTACAAGTTAGCATCAGTGTATGCAGCCAAAGCTGATGACTTTTAAAAATCATTTGTTTCTTGAATGTAATAGTTTCTATATACTTATTTATTCTTTCCTGTAAGATCTGAATTATATTTTGTTGGTAAAAAAAAAATCTTGGAATAGATAATTTGTTCAACAGCAGAATCCTTGTAAGGTGTCCAGTCTTTTGGTTGTTGCTGCTGCTTCCTTACATATTTTGCTTTCTAGCTACTCTATGATTCATATTCCATAATGCAATTTTGGCCACTTTCCTTCCCCCTGAATTGATGTTTCTTTCCATTGCTGTTAGCTAACATCTTATTCAAATTCAAAACATTATTATATTTCTCCCTCTCTGGCTCACTCGTTCTTCTTTTTAAAGATCAAACCTTATTAATATCCTGGCTCCAATTGCTCCTATTTTTCACCATGCACACAGTATGACTTTGAGTTTTAAAATGGAAAAAAAAAAGACTTCCCACACACATAATTTAATTTATCAGGGAAATTTAGTTTCCAAACTTTCTGCCTTTCCCTCTTCAGTATCCAAGTTTTTACACCTCATTAATAATATGCAAAGACACACACACATGCAAATACTCTGTTTCTAGACTAAGACACAGACACGTGCAGCTACTCTCCTCCACCTCATGATTGTGCTCTGTTATTTTATTACTTTAGTAGTTTAGTAGAATTCCCTTGATATTTTGGTGTTTTCCAAACTGACCCATTCTGTGACCATTATAAGGTATCGTTATAAGGTATTCTCAAATCTTCGTTCGCGAAGCCTAGCCACGATGATAAGGTATCGTTCCATAGCCAGCTTTTAAAAGCTATTTTAATGAACTAATACAGTGCAAGTGGCTGGAAATGAGAGCCAGGATTATAAATCAGTTGACAAAGTAACTTTTTGTGTCAAAAAGAATGGCTTTTATAAGTCTTGGTCCTTGCAAAAATATAGGTTCCACTTTCAGAAAATATCAACGGTCTGATGATTTTAAAATACTGACCTTACTGCTATGGGCAGGTTTTTGTTTGTTGGTTTTTTTAAGAACTGAAGCTGTTGTACTTTATAATAAGGTTAAGAAATTTATAACCCAGCCTCAATTAGCCATCAAAAGGAATTCTTTAGAATGAAGGAGTTACAAGGTATATTCCCCATTAGCTTCACATGTCAAGGTTAAGTAGTTTGGATGGATGGTGAAAAGAATATGCAGAAATTTGTCAACAGCAATGTAGCTATTATTTATGATCTGTGGAAGAGTGCTCCCAGCAGCAGCACATATGTGGAGCCAGGCATCACAGGCACAGTTGTACAGAGCAGTCCAGTTCCATTTAGCCCAGCTGGCCGACACCACACCACACCACCTCTCAGCTTGCTGCCTTCTCTAAAGTTTGAAGGGATGGACAGTGTGGTACTACCCAGCAAGTCCTCAGTTTCTTCTCACTGTGCTGGCCTGTGACCTCAGATGAATGGCTGGAGGCCACTTGTTTTTTCACATAGAATGTCCTTGGCCATAGATCAGCTTTTATTATTTCTGTTGTGAGATCTGTCATTTCTATTTTCTTGTTATTTTGACCCATTTGAATTTCAAATAAGCCTTCCTTAAACTACAACTACAGATAATAGAAAAAAGGTTAGTACAAAGTGAACCAACATGATTGCAACAACTAAATTTAAATCTATCTGTGCATGTACTTAAAAATCTTGGCTAACATGATATCTGTCATGTCTCCTCAGCCAAATCCCAACCCCTTCAAGTCTCAGATGAAAACTGGGGGAATACCAGAAAAATCCGATGACACCCAAAATCATCAGCTCTGAGACACAGAGCTCCTCTTTTGGAAATGCAGCAGCTGCCACTGACAAGCCTTGAGGTCAGCTTCCTTCCTCCCTTACCAAGCCATGGAGGCTACTCCACCTGGGACAGCATCCCAAGGGACAGAAGTGATCTCTCAAATGGACAGAAATGTCACTGACAAAAACATGCTTCCCTGCTTCGGAGACCTTAGTGTGAAAAGGAGGTGTGACCCATCTGGCCTGGTGTGAAAGCCCAGACAGGAGAGAAATGAAAAGTGACTGAAAGAGGGCAGAGTTGCATGGTTGTTTTTCCTGATTACAAGCTGGTTCTTGTTTTGCTGGAACATTTCCCTCTTAAGTCTACTCAACAGAGCAGAGTTGGTCAGAGGTGAATGACTAACCTTTTAACAGGGATCAGTCTCTTCCAGAGGAGTGCAATGTGCAGGGGAAGCCAATGAACAGGGCAACCTGTTGTCTCTGCATCATGACTTGCAGGTTTGTTTTTCTGCATGTTACCAGAGATACTCTAAGGAAGAACCTCTGCAAGACATGAATGTGAGTAGTTTTGAATGCCAGGCACTCATATACTCACTCCAAAGCACTGTCATACCTGAACATTAAGCAGTTCCATCTCTCTCAAGTCATTATCAGATCATACCCCTTTAGCAGGGCTTACGCAAGACCCTGAAGTCCAGACTGTGTGTCCCTAGCAGTCTCTGTTCCCCCAGCTTTTGAAAATGTCCTCTGGATAGCTTTTACCAATGGTTTCCTCCTGGAGTTGGAAATGGAACATCATGTTCCCAAATGGACTCCTGGGGGAGCCAACAGCAGTTACTCCATGTACCTTCTCCTTAAAAACTGCTGTTCTCAATTATTCATATTCTCTCAGGTTTAAACAAGTGCACATGCATACAAATATACGGACAGAGGATGCCTGAGCCCATAAATCCGACTCACCGCATGTTAATACAGGGAATAACAAGTTCTTAACAGGAATATATATCTGTGCTTTTCCTTCTCAAATGTATTGTTCAGAAAAGAGATTCGAGTTCAGTTTCATTAAAATATCCAATCAGCCATGTTTAAAAATCAAGAATTGTACTGCAGTGAATACAGTTATATCACTGAAACTGAATACTGGTAAAAACCTGCATAACTTCTCCTCCTTCAGAACTCTGCAGATGTGAGAGACTGAAATTTTAAGGGTTAATGACTCAAACATTTAGCCATTTGCAAAAGCAGTGGGCACTTTGCTGACAATATGAAAAGTAACAGACCAGGTGCAGAGGGGTGTGCACCACTACAAGGTGGGTTTTGAACCAGATAGGGGAGAAGGCTGATAAGAAGCAGGCCCCGCGGAGGTTGGATAGTGTTTATCATGCCAATGTCCTTCCTTACAGAACTGACTCAATAGTAAAACTTCCTCCTTCTCCCCATGGGAGGTATTGGGACTATACCAATACCTAATGCACATAGTCTTGAAGGTACTCATCCCTTCTGATGGGGCATAACTGGCTCACCTACACTGATGTGAGAGGCAGCTGTCATAAACCATCAAAGACCCCCAAAATGCTCATAGACTCATTTCTGGGGCCTCCCGCCAGAGGACTCCACCAGATCCACAGTGGTGCAACAGACAGTGTAAAACTGCTTCACCCTTCCAGGGGAGATACCTGGGCACTCCCACATAAAGCTAAGTGTATATTAACCCACTGAACTTTGTGTTTCATGGCTTACCCCACCCCTGATGGATCAAGACGGCAACCATCACTTCGACCAAGGGACATGGAAATTGCAACAATCAAGTCTCATTGCTGGATCCATGGGTGGTGATATCTTTCTACTCTTACCCTTTTTTTCCTCTTTCTTTTCCTTATACATTTTCTTAAGTGTTATTTTTATGCTTTTATATTGCCATATTACTATAGATAATAACAAAAACGGCCACATACCTGCTTTCCTTTGCAACCAAATTGTTCTAAAATAAACCCTATATATATAAACACCAGTTAGTCAGTGTCATTTCACTCTATTCCACACAAAGGGATCTATTATTAACAAGAACATCAGTCGCCCTTGCCTTCAGGGGTGGGTTGTAACAGCAGAGAACAAGTAAGAAACTGCCCTTCACAGGAGCAAGGTACTAGATAGGGAAAGGGACTTTTCTTCCCTTCTGCTAAGCTGCCATTTAGCACTGAAAACCCTTATTTGCAACTTCACACAAAGTGCTCAGTGATGAGTGCTTGCCCATTGCTATCCAGATTTTGTCAGACCCTCACTTATGGTGACAATTATCTGGCTCTACCTACTTGCATCGCTGATGTCAGTGGAACCACTGATGGAAGACCCTGAATCTGTGCCTTCTGTTATCTGATGGCCCTGTGTCTTCTGTTATCAATACTTACATTATGATTCTTACACTGCTAATAGACAAAGTTATTTCAATTATTTTGGGGCATGCTTTCTCTACTTTGTATTTTACACACAGGGCTTTGCACTTACAATCTACGCAAAGTGTGTCTTCTTGTAGTTAAAAGAAAAAGCAATTCCCTTGAAGATCTTGTAGTGTTTGCGTATGACAGGGGAGATTTACAGAGAAATTATATTTTAGTACATTCTCACTAGAACTGTACTGTTAAGAAATTCAGAAACACTGGGAATATAAATCTAGCAATATGTGGCATGTTGCCAGATTTAGAAACAATCCAATAATTTCATATTTTGGAGGTAAGATAGTTTTGGTCTAGCAGCATCTTAAAGCTCATGGCTCACATTACTAAGTTCATATTTCATGAAAGTTACACATATATAGATTTCAGTTTTGCTACAAATCTGATGAATTGCAAAAGGAGATGTCACACCAGAACATAAACACAAACAGAGAAAATATGTTGCGGTGTGACTTTTCCTACAGAATTCCAAGCATCAGCTGGAATGCAATGCAAAATTACACTGCAATAGGCACTGTGCTTGATACAGGACACCTGCTTATACTGCTTCAAATGTAAAACTTTGGGTTATTCACTCTTTCAGTAACCTGAACTCGTTTTACTTGCCTTCTGAAACTATGTATAAGGCTATGATTTAGCTGGTATTCAATATACTTCCACTAAATTAAGTAAAAACTACTCAGGAAGCTACATACAATGGCAACAATGCATTGTTAGACACTCACTAGACCATGATGTGACACCAGGCCATGTAGGTGGACAACCTTAGTAATTATATTACTCTTCTCTAGCAGTACAAATCATCCATGAAAGTATCTCGATGCAGGATATCCTGTGATGTTGGCCAGTTTTATGACATTTATCCTTTCCCCTCTCCAGTCAGTTCTAAATATATTCCACAACAAAAATAAAGATGAAGGAAAGCCAAATTGGATACTGCTCTCTAACTAGAGGCCACAATGATAAAACAGTGCCTTGAATACACAGCTTGATGAAATGGGTGATCTAGGCATTTTGAATTTATTGCTACATGCGTAGACTGACTTGCAGACAACCTAAACACACATGTAATTACTCCAAGGGCCTGAGGGATACAAGGTGAGAAAGGAGAGGAAAAATGCAGAAGAATGGCAGGACAAGTACCTAAATTTTAGCAGGCTTTTGACAACCAATAGTAAAAGATCGATTATTAATGGTCTTTGACATAGGAAAGAGTTCCATGCTAGAACTTGTATTTAAGTTGTAAGAATATAAATATATATTTAAAGTTAGAGCAAATTGTAGGAGGTACAATACTTTTTTTTTTTTTATCAAGTACTGTAACTTATTGTAATTCTGGATGTGCTAAGCACTTTATTATCCATGATATTTTTTACTCAAAAATCAAATGCAGAAATGCAGAACAACATAACTTCTTCACAATGATTCACGTGTATAATTCTTCCCTGAAAGACCTGCCTTCTTTCACCAATGTCTAGTGTCAGATGTAAACTGGCACTGCTTTACCAAAAACAGAGTAGCGGTGATGATTTACACCAACTAAGTACAGATATTCAAGTAGAATCAATTAAATATCACAACTTTTGCAACTAGGAAAGGGAAACATTTCTGCTGAGGAGGCAAGCTCGTGCTAATGCTGCCTTAGGCAGAGCAGAAAGGTTCTTGGTTTTGAAAGTCTGAAATATTTAAAAACAAAGCAAACTGCAGCACCACAGATTTGGCTGACAACATTTCTAGTAGAGGAATTGAGTTTGTCTGCAAGATTGTTGCAAATACTCAAGTATCTATGCAGAAATGCGATTTGCTACTCATTAGTTTAAAGAGGTTTTCTTGGACGGAGCCTGTAAATGTGATATCCCACAACACAATCTCCACAATGAACCAAGACATATTTGTCTGACATAAAGAAGATCAAAAAAAGCACCAGTGTATGAGAGAGAATGGAGGTTTAATATTGCTAGAAAGACTGTCTGAATGAACTTCTTATTAGAGGAAGAGATTGAATCTTTCCATTATAAAAAAGTACAGATTACTACATCTCAGTGAGCCTAGTTTATTATGGGATTCTTGCATAATAGGAGGGAGTAACAGTGTTATCTTCTTTTTTCATGATTTTGGTATGGGGAAGAGATATGTTTTTCAGAGCCTCTCAATCAAAGATGCATGGCAGTGACTTCCACTGTGGCTCTCATATTCACCACCTACTTTTTTCTGTTATGCATCCAACATGCAATGTTACAACACAGCTACGAAGGGCACTTCTGCATCAGAAGCCCTACATTAAAATTAATTTGGCTCATGGTTTTAAAACTTATTATCTAAAATTCCCCTTTATTACTCAATAAGCTGTTTGCAATTCAAGTCTATGCCTTCCTGAAGCCATATTCTTAAATCCTAAAAATAAAAAACCACACTCTGCATTTCATCCTGCTGCCCACACCCTTGAAGGTTGGGCTGAATTCCCTTCTACCTTGGACACCAGGATTTAGTTAAGGGAGTCTTAACTGAGTGTCTGGCTGCTGAATTGTTTCAGTGGTGAGGAATCCTATCCAAGTAGCTTTCCAAGTAGTTAATGGTAAAATTAAAATTCAAGCTAGTAAACCCTCTGTAGCTAGTGATGCTGTATTTAAATTCTGTCTTTATCAACACTCCTTTTAGATGATTTCTCATATGTGTATGCATTCACAGACACAGTCACATACAAGTGCACAATGTCTGATTACACTCGCACATGGCACAGGGGCAGGATTTGAGGCACTGATGCTGAGGGCCCAGCAGCAAGAGTTCTGTCTTGAGAGTGCAGACAGGTGGAAGGGCATGTTTTCTGAATGGCTGCCTATGGCTACAACAACCCATTCATCTTTCATGGGATTTGGGGTCTCAAGTGCCACAGGACTTATTGTTACCCTACTGCTAAAGTAGCAGTCAGTTCTGACACTGAATCAGGGTCTCTTAAGCAACAGGAGTTATTGCTGCCCCCAGGGTGCAGAGGTCACAGCCCCGACCTGCCAGTGTTTTGCTAAGTATTGGAGAGAAGTCTTCCTCCCTTCTCCCACATGGTACCTTCAGGGCTCAGCATGCCTAGCTGGAGAGTGCACAGGGTTGACAATCTGGCCTTTTAGGTGAGACTATCGAGTTTATTATTCCTTCATACAGCAGGCATCACTTTTCCACATGTCAAATATGTGCCTATGCTGTGGTCACTGCTTAGAAAGACTGGCTTCAAAAATAAAACAGAACCTATTGTTCTGTTACAGAACAGGGAAATCAGGACTCCAGTGAAATACTAAGGCACAATTTCTATCACACCTTCCGTTCACAATGGGTTAAATGGTATTGCATTTGATTTACAAATTTTTATTGCTTCTATAGTACTCTCAGACTATTTTAATGGGGGCAGAATACTGACAAGGAAAACCACACCTATTCATTCCACCAAATTTACAGGTTCTGTTGAAACATCCATCATTTCACTGTGTGATTTTCTTCTGTAAGTGAAATGTCAACTATCTTCTTTCTACCACTGAAAAATATGAAAAACTACACTGCCCATCAACTCAACTGCAATTTTTTTCTGAGATGTGAGTAAAGGATCAGGCTTATTAGTTGTAAAATTCCTGTTCCAATGATATTTAATCACATATCTGTTATGCAACAGCGATGTAGCCAGTTTTCAGTTACAGAATGCAAGCCATACAAAATATAGAATGGTTTTCATTTGGAATATCACCTGGATATAGATATCTAATTAAGCAGATTTCATATTAATTCATTATGATGACATGTCAGTAGACATTATCCTCCCATTTGGTTGGAATGGCTATTACCAGTATAACCAGCATATTATTGCTGTAAAACACAGGATTTAGCATTAGGTTTGGCTCTTATGTTCTACCTTTCTTTAAAGATAAGAGATCATAAGGTGTATCTGATGATGACTCTGAAGGTCTAAAAATACATGTCAGAATGTTAACATTAACAATATCATAAAAAATGCATGCAATAAATTAATTTTAAACCTTCAGGGAGAAAAGCGCTTTTTGTTTATTCAGGTGATGATACTGCAGAGTTTTTAACACCTTGTACTGAAAAATATAAAACACAGAAAAGCAATAGTGCCATGGAGAATTGCCTTAATTGCTTTGACCCTAAGGGTAAGATGTTAGAGCTATATCTTCAGTACAAACAATGGTGCCCTCAAGCAGAAAGCAGCCTTTTCATTCTGTTGCTTTGATTTTGACCAATGTCTTCAGTGTAATCAACTATGGCAATGCTTAATCTTGCATTTTTACAAATCATCTTTACAAACAGAGGAAGATTTGCAACTAATAACACATTCCTTATACTAGACACAGGTAAGAACAATTTTGTACTGCACTCCACAGTTCAAAAAACATACTGTAAGAATGAAATAGCTATTTAGATTACAACAAATAAAAACAAATTAATAAATGTGCTCAACAAATGTCAGGAGTGGTTCTAATCTTGATTTCAAAAATATGCAACACAGCTCTTATTACCTACGGAAGGTGACAATGTGACAGACATTCATAGTAATGTAAACTTGGTGCATTGGATGCATGTTTGTCCATAATTTATTTTATACTTGCGTACATGTCATGAGTCAGAGCATATAAAACGTGTATTTCATTAATTCATTCAATTTCCTCTGCCGTATCAATCTGTTCCAACTTTCTTTTTATACCAATTTTTGTGTGTTTTAAAGATGGGCTCATTTCTGGCTCTCAGAGGTCATCTTAAATGCCTCATGTATCTTATTTGGTGTTTCAACTTTGATATGTGCTCTTCTGTCCTATAATGCTTTTGTTACGTGCTGTTTATCTTTTGCGTATCATTTCAGTCTACACTTACTAAGGAACAGAAGTCTCAAACTGGAGCGTTTCTGCATGTTTGCAGCTAGAGAGCTTCTGATGCTATTTTGTCATAGAAAATAGCAAGCCCCTGAGTATTTTGAGTCACTGGGTTCAAACAGCACTGTCACAAATCTTCCTCATGTGAACACAGACCTGCAGTCCTGCTCTCCAAATTCCTTAGGCTTTTCATTGTGTTATTATAAATGAATAATAACAAAAACAGTAGTGTGAGCTCACCATAGAAATTACAAGTTTGAAACTGTTTTCATAGTTTTGTAAAGCATGGACAAACTGGGCTGTGACAAAGTGCTCAGTGTCCCAGCATGAATGAAGGTTTTTTCTGTGTGGGTGACTGCAGTAAATGCACACAAGACTGCTCTGCTTGGGTGGGATATAAATTAACCTTGAACCCACACTTGGCCTTGCTTCTCTTTCTTGTCTGTGTAATGGATGAGGAGAAGAGGGAAAGAAAATATCATTCCAGATAAAAACTTCTTCATCATCTCTGCAGAAACTGGGATATTCCCCTCCTTCTCTAGAAGGTTTACTGAGGAGTTCTCATTCTCCTTATGTTCACAGGCTGGCTACCTGATATGCACATTATTTAAAGAGAAGATCACCCCCAGTTTGGCTGTGAGTGTGGATGATTTGACAGTCAACAGTGTCAATGTATATGCCCTCACGACCATGGAAGCACCAAGCCCGTGGGATCACTCTGCAGTTGGCATAATGTGAATTCACCTTCTGTTTTGTGCATCATATGGGCAATTGTGGTTAAATAGTATACCTATTTGACAATTGCTCGCACCTCAGAGCATAGTATCGCTAATTCAGAAATAATTTTGGCTTGTATAAAAGCAACTCAGGCAGGCTGTCACACGCTGTGAAGATAAATAACTGGTTCTGGTGGCATACAGAACCTTTTTGTTCATGTAACTATGTGGAGAATATGTGGTATGCCAAAGAACATCACAGTATCTTAGAGTTTTCAGAAAGGTGCTCATTTTTTTCTGAAGGTCTTGATACACCTTACAGCAGAAGTCGTTCCCATTTACAGATAAGGAAACAGAATCACAGGGAAGTGAATTAACTCTCTGAAATCACTCATGGTGGACCAGGAGAAAACTTGAAAAAGAAGGTTCTATCTCCTTCACATATTGATTTAAGCAAAATACAACTAGAAATTATTTGGATGAAAGAAATTCTTCGAGAAGGCTGAAGAAGAAAGGCTAATATGAATTAATTAAATGCTCTTCTCCAGTGTTCAATGGCCTATTCCCACCTCTATGGGAAAGGACAGGGCTACTCTGATCAGTTGAGTTCTTAGCTGCACATATTTGCTTTTTGGCAAGGATCTTCTCTGATGCAAGAAAGCAAAGCTCACTGCAGCTGGCAAAAGACCAAAGGCAGGACATGCTGTTCAGCCTTCTAGATTAAAAAATGGTATCAAAGTGAAATGAGTCACCAGGATAACACAGACTGTACAAATTTAAGTGGCACTCACAGAATGGGAAAGCAGTACCCTGAGTATTCATCATAGTTGTGTCAAATCTAATGTGCAACAAAATTATGATGAATTCTGGATGACAGATGACAAATCTTTATGAGTGAATGTTTCCCTGGGGGCAACAATGAACAGAGTGAACAGGCCACAGAAAAGAAAATACATAAATGCATGTTTCTGAATGCTAGGAGTAAAGACTGCTGCCAATAATCCACACAAAAATATATCCAGCTAGAAATACTCCTGTGCTATGGGTTATGCTGACCTGAACATAAGCAGGCTATTTCTGTCTACAAAAGCAGGGAGAGGCAAAACAAAGAAAGCAGGTAGAGACTTAGCTACCTCTCACTACACAAAAAAATGTCACTAAGGGCTCAGCTGATGCTCACTTGAGTAGATACCAAACCGCCACTTTGACATAGTGCCACTGGTGTTGCTCTAAGATACTTCACCTGAATTCTGGCTGTCACTTCAGAAGACACAGGTCTCTTGCACATCCTATTTCTTTATCTGTCAGCTCCGTATGATTGTTCCTGATACACTAGGGGAATCTCAAAAATCATTAGATGCCTTATGTGGAGCAGCGAATTCAGCCCTAAAAATGTCAAATATGGTGTAGGTCAGCAGCAAAGCTACTACCAGAATGAACAGTAAGAAGGAGAGGAATGGCTCTCTGATCCCTAAGCAATGGCTACCACATTAGCTTCATACAGACACAATTCAACACTACCAGCCTTTAAAATCCCAAAGTGCAAGTAGCTACAGCAACTTGTGAGAGCTGCTAAGTCCATGAATCCATTAAAAAATATATAAAATTACAGTTATTACAGAATATCTTTTATCCTAAATGGAAAGAAAACTGAGGTAATCTCATTCCCACCATGTGATAAACATTAACAACTGCTGACTTTTTAATGGTGAGTACTTCAGGTTTGAGACTTAGATGGATGGAGTAGATTTCCTGTATATATTTGAATATATTTGTTCTCACTGAATGAATGTACACATGCTCTTTTTCTCTATGAATATATTTTTAATGTCCTTCTACGCTTACTACAGTACGTGATATAACATTCAGTTTGACCTTTCAAGCTAATCTTTACTCGTCAAAAAAAAGGATAGACACAGAAAATATCTAAATCTCGGCTGTCTTTTGGCTTCACTATAGTGCCCTGGTGCTGTCAAATATAATTTAGGAAGTCATAACACATCATTTCAAAAGGAAGGCTTCTGTTATCCTGAATGGATACATCTGTGGCCAAGATTTTCCACTTATGTATTCTAAACTGATCATTGTGTCTTGTAACTGAAATCAGTTTACCCTAAATTTTAGAGAGAAAAAAGTAAAATATTTTTTAAAAAGAAAACTTTGCAAGGGGTTTGCATTACTGACTGTTAGAAGTTTCACATGGTGTTTAAGAAGAGGGAAAGGATGGGTAATACCTATGGGGCTGTAAGGTAAAGAACATATTAATCACATAATCTTGGGCCAGTACAATCCAGGCTTCTCCGTGCTTCTCTAATCTGGATTTTCTCTCTCAGCACAAGAAGCCACTCTGTCTCCTGTATTCCCAATAAACCAGCAGCAGAGAAACCTTGAAGGTGGTGATAGAGGTGCAAGCTGGACTCTGCACACTTTTCTTTCCAGCAGTCAGCCCGGTCCTGTCCAGGACAAGGATGGGGAAAACCCCCACAGCTCAGATAGCTCTGCTTCAGGACATAGGGGACAACCCACATTCATCACAGCTTTTGCTTCCCTCTCTCTGCAAACTCAGTCAGATTATCTCAGTACTAGTCACAGTTCAGAGCTTTTTATTCCACCTGTGAATATGAAATATTTACTCTTAAAAAAAAATCAACTATTATTTCATGACCATAGGTGTTGGGGCCCTCTGCCAGGACTTCAGTCCCTCTGCTCTAACCCCACTCTGGAAAAATGGGAATTACAAAGCAGAGGAGCAGCATACTTGGTCCTCTGCTGGGAAACACCTAAAATCTTCACACACATTTACAGTGTCTAGGTACACTGAACACTGTGTGGTTCACAGGATTCAGTCAGCTCTCTGAAATGGGTTGTAAAAAAAAGGATATTGAAATCCTTTACCTTCATTTATTTCTTCAGCTCATTAGAGCTGAATCCAAAAGAGAGACCATGGGTGCAAATGTCCCAATACTACATTTCTCTCCCACCTGCAAGGTTGTGAAAAAAGGATAACTTTCACTTCAGATAATTGCTCTCTGACACTAGTGTTTTTGAGTCTGAAATACAAAAACTAGGAGATTATTCTAAAGTATTCTCTCTCTCAAAGCACCTATTTCTAGAAAATACAAAAAGGAAAAAGGTGTAAAGATGAAGAATTAGGCAGCCTGAATGGCAATGGTTTGATGCTTTTTCATAACATCTCAGTGTTATTGTTCATAAGCACCACCAAAAAAAACCAAATTGACCACATACCAGATTCCTGTGCTTAATGTCCCCCCCCTTGCCTATTCTTCAAAAAATTATTTTAATTTTTGATATTTTTCAAATAATTCTCTGAGTAATATTTCAAATCAGATTAGCTCATGACCACTAGCATCAAGAAAATAATTTTTACATCTGGTTAATTTTAGCTGCTTGTATCAGGGGATTTAATGGACAACATCTCTAATAATTAAAACCTCTATTTTGTAAATGCATATGCATGTACATAGTCTTAAGCATGTAAATAATACCACTGAAATCTATAGGACAAGCCACATGTATAATGTTATATGTATACCTGCACCTACAGAGAGCGAAACTCAAACTCATCTCCACTGAAATCTGTTAGGGCCAGGAAACAGTTATTAATATCTAAAATATTATCCTAACGAATAAATGTATGAATTTTCAGTTTCCTGTAGTATATTTTTAAGTAGCTCAACCTTTTTTTTTTTTTTTTTTGTGTCATACAGTTCTGAAGCTGTTATTTCAGTATCTTTAGGAAAACGGTCACACACTACATTGTTTGTCACATCCATAATCATCCACGCAACGCATCAGTCAGGTGTTTGCAATGGACTTTGAATTTCTTTAGTGGCAAAATATTCCCATTGAATGATATTTCTTTTCATGTCTTCAGACAATACATAGCTCTCAAAATTAACCAAAGACAACCAGATAAGTAGTACAGTACCTTTGAAACCTTGAAGGGCTAAGAGTTCATGTTGTAACATAATAGGGAAAAGAGGAAAGCCTCACTACTTCTACATTTTTTTTGTGCTTATAATTGCACAGAAATTGAGGGTTAGGCAGGGATCCTTCATAAGGTGGAAAACATTCTTTGTCACCACAGAGTTTTAATAGGCAACTCATGTCTATTAATAAGGGCACATCTGTTCCAAAGGCTTGCATTATGCAGGTGTCTGTTTCTCTTGTGTTTTTTGATTATACAGTAGATAATTAGTTAGACATGATTATTTGCAGCCCCCATTTGGACCACTTATCACATTATCAAAGGCTTTAGTTTCTAATTATGAAATATGAAACAAAAACCTTAGCTTTGCATGTGTATCACTCAAATATATACCTGTTAGAAGGATTCTGAGAGACTGATTATTTCTTTACTCAAAAAATTAACACCAAGGTTAATGATGAAAGAGGAACTATTTTTGCTTTATAACTCTGTGAGAGGAAAACACAGCCTTTCCTATTCTTCCTAATAACTACAGGGACCTTAAATTATATCTTATTACTCAATTTATGTTTAAAATACAGCTTTTTCAAAATCTATTCAATGAATGTGGCAGACCCAGACCTTAAAGACTACAATTTCTTGTCATGAAGCACATATTTAAGTACCTTCTCTATTTTGAAAATTCATGGATCTATTTTGCTATTCCAAAACTTTCTCTCTCCATCTAAACTAAAATCACACTCAGTCTCTGACATCTCTGGCAGCTGTGCAGCTGTTAATTTAGGCACTATGGCTAAAAGAGAAATACTGTTCTGCCTTTCAAGATTTGCATTTATACCCTCCGCCAGAGCAAACAGTGCAATGCCTATTACTATCACACTTGTATGGATGTCATTTTTGGTCTGGACCTTTTCCCAAATTTGTACATTCTTTCTAAGTAATATTGCTAAAGTTGTGCCTCCCTTACACATTCATGCAGAGAAAATTATTTCCTGAGAACTTTAGGTTTTGTGTCTTGACTACTGCACTACTGATCACTCCAGCAGAAATGCAGTCCTCACTGCCCAATGTCTATCTTGAGTGCCACTTTAATCCAAATAATCCCACTATTTCTCATTCTTCATACTCTGCTAATCTCTGAGACCTTCACTTGCCTATTAACTCAGGCTAGTCTCAGCAGCTCACTTACTCAAGCTGGTGTCCTTGTGCATTCTTGGTGATACCTCTACAATTTGAGAACCCCCCTGTGAAGTCATTTACTCACTGAAATACCTAAATAATACTTTTAAACTTGACAAAATTCACAACAGTAATCAAGAAGTACGGCTTAGTATCCAAGCAGTTAGAATATTCACGTTGGGGAGGGACAACCTGTTAGCCTGGTCTCTGCTGAGGCCAAGTCCATTTCATGCCTCTTTTTGTATAACAGAAAATGCACAATCTGTTGAGGCAGAATTCACTATCACCATTCTATCCAGTGGCTCTACTGAAAAGTACAATGAGTGGCGATGCTGGGATTTGCTCAGGGACTTGTTGCTGTGGAGTAGATTTGCTCTGGACACACCTAGCAGATAAAGCCAGGTTTCTCAAGTGTCTGCTTTTTTGGTGCTTTTTTGGCAGGCAGCAAAGGGGCATCTAAGTGCTTAAGATGTTTCTACGTACATGTGGAAACCTCCATTTAGGCTTCTATAGGTTCTGACAGTTGCTAGTGTGTTGGAGTGACATTCATATATCTTTCTATTTTTTATTTAGAATTAAGTATTTTTAGATTATTTTTGATACTCAATTTTCAGAACAGGTATATACACTTTTGAAAAAAATAACTACCATGTCCTATTATATCACAGTCTGGGGCAAGGACGGGGGCCTTAGTGCTTAAACTATAAAACTACATAAGATGGCCAACAGTTGTTAAACAGTGTTATTCTTCCAGACACTCCAGACACTCCGACTCTTTCTTCTCCAACACATCAGGCATTATCTGCATGGCCTCTCATTGTGCAATCCCATCATATAAGTCATAAATTCTTGGTACCAATTTCAGTTACACAAGTGTTTTAATGAGCACCCTACTGTGTTCCCCTATCTGTTACTGAAAGCCTCTATGGATACATTTCTCACAAATACTTATGAATCCAAGCATTTCCCATGATTTTTTTATTCAGGCCACATGGTCACAACTACTAATGTCTTATAATCTTTTAGAGGCAATCAGATTCAAAGCTAAAATTAATTTCCTCCTAATATGCTTCGTGGATTCAAGAAGATAAATCTTATTTCTACAATTCATTTCAAAGTACAAGCAAAATGGATGAAAAAGAAGACAGGCTGTAAAAGTAACTAGAAACATTATCCTGTCTGAAAGGCAGACTCAAAAAGATTGAACCATTTGACTAATAGCTGTAATGCAGAATATGATGGGTGTAGTGTCTGGAATAATTAGGCAACAACAGGCAGTAAGTGACAAGAAGAAATGGATAAAACAGAGAAGTTGACTGTCAGGTAAAGGTGTATGAAACTTCTTCCTTCCAACCCCCAATTCTTTACTATTCTCCACAAAGTCCCAGGTTTCTTTATCAAAACTACTGCAATAATTTATTATTGTTATACTGACAGATTAAATTCCGCCACATGCCATTCATGCCTATAAGTTCAATTAAAATGACAAGACTGACATGCATGGGTAACTTTTGTGCAAAAGGGAAAAGAGAGGCAACTCTTCAATGAAATTAAATTCCAATACCACTTATGGCAAGATGTTTCTGAAAGCACAGAAGAAAAATTGTGGTCCTGAGTTTCCATCCCTGGAGATAGTTAACCAATAAAAACTATATCTGGGTTTGATTAACTCTGCATGTTTTTCTTGACCTCATTAACAGAGTCAGCTGATGGATTTCTAGATCAATTTGCATGCAAATGTAACAGAAAAGGAGTTGTGCTGTAAGCACAAGCTATCCACCTTTCTAGACTCTTCCTTACCTCATTTCATCTTCCCGTAGGCAAAACTGGGTAATGAATGGGCAGAAGAAGAAATGTGCCCTCTTTCAACTGTCAGTTTCTCAAGATCCCAGAACAGAATACTTCACATGCGAGTCTCATGGCAGCTTTCTTAGCCAGACTTGTCCAAGACTTTTCACAAATAGTCTGCCCTTGGCAGTGTGTAGGCTGTTCTTCTTTTCAGAAACTTGAGGTATATACAAAGGGAAAACTAAAATAATACAGTCAGTGGAACAAGTAAGCAAGTTTTTTTGATCATATTTTTCAATTATGTAAACCAAAAGGTCAAACCCCATTTTTGCTAATTCACTATCCAATTTGAACCAAATCTCACACTGCAGAAGAAAGCCAATGTTTTGCGTAATTAATAACAGAAGATTTAAAAATTCAGAACCCATCCTGTTACATTTTATAACGAAAATAGAAAAATGTCCCTTTTCCTGGAATGTATTATTTTCACTGTTACTTTCAAATAGCATGCAAATAAATAAAATGAAGATATACAGACATCAGTAAGACCATTGTCATGGTTTAACCCCAGCCAGCAACTAAGCCCCACACAGCTGCTCTCTCAGTCCCCTCATTTTGGAATGGGGGAGAGAATCAGAAAAGTGGGAAAACTCATGGCTTGAGATAGACAGTTTAAGAAAGGTAAAGCAAAAGCTGCATGTGCAAGCAAAGCAAACCACAGAATTCATTCACCACTTCAAATGGGCAGGCAAGTATTCAGCCAGCCCCAGGGAAGCAGGGCTCCAACACATGTAATGGTGTTCTGGGAACACAAACACCATCACTTCGAATGTCTCCCCCTTCTTCCTTCTTCCCCCAGCTTTATATGCTGACCATGACAATATCTGGTGTGGGATATCCCTTGGGTCAGTTGGGGTCAGCTGTCCTGGCATTGTCTCCTCCCAGCTCCATGTGAAACCCCAGCCTCCTCACTGGTGGAGTGGGGTGGGCAGAGGAGCAGAAAAGGCTTTGCTCAGCAATAACAAAAACATCTCTGTATTACCAACACTGTTTCCAGCATACATCCAAAACATAACCCATATTAGCTACTGTGAAGAAAATTAAAGCTATCACAGCCAAACCAGCACAATACTTCAGGATTTAATTCTTGACAAAAGGTTCATATAATTCTGTGATTCATATGATTTTTTTAAAACACAGGACACAAGGACTCATTTATAACTCAGCTTCACTCCTGAGACCTTGTATTAATATAGAGATAATGGAGGCAGGCAATGTAAATAGATGAGGGCAGGTAAAACTGAGGGGGGAAAAAAAATGAGTCCCTAATGTCATATTGATTTGTTTCTAGAAGGTAGACACTTAACTATTAGCTACATTAGCGAAGCTTTTAGCCACTGGATCAGTCACAAATATCCACTGACTTACAGTGAACAGTAATACAATATCTGTATAACACCAGTTAGGTGTTATTTTTGTACATATACAGCTCCAAAAATCAAGCCAGTTTAGAAGAAAAGGGACTACAGAAAACCTTCCTGTTATTAGTTTGTTGATCAACAGACTAGTACATATTATAAAGCTGAATATGTAGGCAAAACAGATGTCAGGAAGATACTGCTGAAGGACCTATCAAAGATAGGCAGCTGGGCAGCACAAGGACAAATCAAATCCACTGTTGAGAAAGTGAAGGGTAGCAGAGAATAAGTGAGAAATTGCAGACAATCTAGTCACTTTAATATGATATGAAGGATCTGTAAATTTATTCATAACAAGTGTTCCTCTATCTTGAATACTATGTTTAATAACACTGTCTCTTTAAACAGATGCAATATGCATGGATAAGTAAGAGAAGGACATGGAATGATCAGAGATATAGATTTTACGCATAGAAAGACTGAAAATCTCTTCTGAAATATTTTACAATTATCTGATTATTAGACCAAACTTCTGTTAATAATCCATCAAAAGGAAAGTACAAGAAAAACAGCTCTTGGCAGTTTCATTTTGAACCCCTACCAATCTAAAAAGTGATCAGGCAGATGAATTAAATAAAATATTCACTAACTTTCTGAAATTTCAGTAACATTTGGGAGGGGGGTTCCATTTTGATTTGTTATTGTATTTTAAATATTCTTAATTAAATACACAAGTTTTGCCTCTGAAGAGAGTGGAATGACCATCCATTGATTAGCACAATATGTTGGAAACAGAAGTAAATGCTTGGATTAAAATTTCTCACTAGAAAAGAAGTTTGCAGAATTACTTCTGTCAGATGTACCAAGGCCTAAAAAGTCATCTGGTAACTTAAAAGAAGATGAATATATACATTCAAAGAAGACATCATCAAATGATGGCACTAGGAAAACCTTAATGGAATAAGATCGTTAGCCTGGCATCTTCAAGTCAACATCACAAGAGAAAGAGGAAGTTTGTCATCCCCAGAGCTGAGCTTTGTCAGCACTGGTCTGGATTTATGAGCCAGTAAAATAATCCTTCATTATTATCTGTTCTGTTGTTCACCATTACCGCATCTTCAAGGAGGCCATTTCATTGTGTGCTCTTCATCGTCATGGTTAGCTGAAGTATAATTGAACTTGAAGACCACCTATGCTTACAAGTTATTCATATACAAATTAATGGATGCTGGTGAAATTGTTCATCCATTAAGCAGAGCATTAGCTTTCATGGCATTCATTTACCTATCAAACATACTTTATTTATCACAGTTTTTCTGAAAGCTTGTTTACTGAGATCATACAGAATATTGCTGCTCTCAATGAATTTTATGCCTTATACATAAAATTTGAAAAATGAAAACTCATATCATGTGCCTCTTAGTTGGTACACAATGGTCATAAGCTAATGGCTTTTCTAATCTGTTCATGAGAAGAACATAGTTCACAAACTCCAGATTTATTCCCCTTCCTGTTTAAAAAAATCCCAGCCAACAAAGTTTTGATTAGCTAATTAATAACACTAATATTGAAACTTAGAATAACTTTTGTTGCATTAAAATATTCATTGATCCAAAAAGAGGACAAAGAGTGTGAACAATTTTAAAAATTGATTGTCAGCAGAAGCAACTGATGAGTCCATTTTCCTTGCTCTGGGTGCTTATTTTGTATTCAGATTCACACCTAGAGCCAGCTTTCAAATTTGGGTAGAGATAGAAAGTTTTGAATTGGAGATCATCACACTGTTACCATCCTAAACAATACGTTACTTGGTGGCTCATTAGCATTCACAGGGATATGGTTCACTCAGAAAACCCTTCTTCATCAGGTTTCACAGAAAAGATTCATAAAGCAATCTCAGTGTTGAAATCCTGCTAGGGGTTAAGGCATCGGGGCCAGCACTTAGCAGTCTGGCATTTACCAGTGCTTATGCAGGATGTTTGCTACCTCAGGGACAAGTACCACTGTAATTTTACTGACAGCTATATAACTTTAGAAGTTTAAGGCCAAAGTCCCTGGGCCAGATCCTTTAAGACAGGTAAGCACTACAAAAGGAGCAAGATCCTCTTATTACGGAATTTCATTTGCACCTAGGACTTTGACAAATTGCAATGTACTGACCTGAAATTGTCTCTATGATTTGCAGGCTGCTTCCTTAGCTTTTACTGTACCCATTCAAATATGGTTTTATTCCAACTTTTTGCAAGTATACTTTTTTCCAACAGAGTATTATGACTTCTACATAGAACAAAGTAGTATGATTCTTATTTAGCCATACTGATCTTGACTCCTAGTTTCTCTAGCTGACCAGGAAAAAACAGAAGATATATTTTCCTTTTAACACTCTTGTATTCATGTGAAACATTTGAGAAGAAATTCATTAATATTTTGCATTTGAGAAATGTCAAGAAGTGTTTCCACTTGTTTTACTGCTGTGACCTTCACATTTCTTTTGAACTACGCAAAGATATGAAGAGTTACATTGTGAAGTATTTAATAGTAATCATTTGAATATGAAGAATTGCTCTCAATCACCAATTATTTTTAGTTGATTCACTTATCTTTTTTCTAAACTAAACAAATTCTCTAAATTAAAGAAATTCTAAGCTAAACAAACTCTCCTCTGTAAATTGTTTTTGGTTTATGGATCAACATTCAAATTTCACCTCTAAAACCCCTGTTTGCACTATACAGAGATGCTGTCTAGAAATAAAATCACTAGAAAGATCAATCTTTAGAAATATCTTCATCCATGCTGTCAGATTCTAACCTCTTATACTGACTTGACATATGTTACAAGCACCAGTCATTTTACTAAATACCCATCATCTTTATTGATAACTACAAGCTCAATGAGTTTAGTCAGGAAAACTGTGTTTTACCCAAGCTTATGTGGCATTGAGAGTTTATAGCAGATGTTCTCAATGGCTCTGGTATATTTTATGCTTTATGATCCTGTCTCATATATTCAGCAATATTTTATGGCCAGCATTCTTTAGCTTGAGACCAGAGAGAGAGACAGATAAGCCTGGTAGTGTGGTATTATTAATTAACAAAACATATTCATTATGTTTGCCTTATTTTAGATTTGTGCAGTTACCTGTGTCTAAAGGATTTAAATTTGATAGCTCTCTCGAGACCACACAGTAACACGGAATTGTTTAGATATTCCAAGACATTGTTTCTTTCACATTTACTTTTCTAGAGTTCATAGGAATGTAAACACTAACCAGCATATTGACCAGTGATTTTGTGCCCTGCACAAATGGCATTGACATATTCAGGTGATATTAAAAAAAAAAAAACCAGAAAAAACCCCCCCCCAAAAAACCCCAAACAAACAAAAAACCCCAACAACATTTGAAAACTAGCTGTGTTGTCTAAAATTACTCACCCACAGTAACTAGAAATCTGCAGTACCAAGTCCCTGAAGAGGACCCAAATCAGGCTGTGAGTGAGGCAGCAGTGCTACCCATGCAGACATCAACTCCAATAAATTCCACCCCAGCCTGCTGCTAAACTTGTAGCCGTGTTAATTCATCTTCATGATCTGTGCTGCAACCAGTGTCAGCATTGCAGATGTAAGGTGGTATAACTGGAGGAAGGACAAGGGTATGAAACACCCTTTGACATCCTCAAAGCCCATGATCACCTGCTTGAATCAGGCAGCTGGGCCCCATTGCTCTCTCTGTCATTGGTGTGCCATGTAATTTAGACTCTTCAATTTGTAACTGTGTATTTATATTTATACATACAAGTACAACTGAGTACACTTTTATGTCCATATACACGTAGACATAATCAAGCATATATATGATGCTTTGACTCATTTGTGTTTGTAAACTGGAGCCATTATAGATTTCCTAGAGACAACTGTAAGTTTATTCCACATATATGGTGGTAAAATGTACTTGTTCAACTATATTTCATGTTGTTCACCTGTAGAGAAAATACCAAACAGACAGTGTGTATGGACGATATCTCAAGACCAAAAGCAGAGACTTGTTAGGCTTTAACTTTTGAATTTTTTTACAAACAGTAACCACTCTGTAGCATTTTCTTGAGTGAATGGTACCTACTTACATCTGCTCTTACTGAGGTCAACAGTTCTACCACTTATTGCAGCATTAGCCCACTGCTGCTGTCTTTTGAAAAATATGCAAATGATTGCAGTAATTTTTTAAGTCCATATTAAAAAAACTAAATCCTAAAGGGTATCCGCTCATCCTGTTTATTTTTCCTTTCAGGTCCTAGAGTTGTGACATGTTCAAATGCATGCAATGGCTGTTTTTCCAGGTAGCTCCTCATAAACATTGCAAAATATTAATGAAGTTGTTAAGAAAGCAAAAGGCACACAACATCAACAGTCATCACATATTTAATTCACTGCTTTGTTCATTCTTTCCCCATTACAAATGTACTAAATGACAATATAATTATAACCTAAAGCTGTTGGTAATTATATGCAAAGTGCTATAATAGCAATGAAACCCCAATGCTGAAAGAGAAAGAGTCTGAGAGAAGACAGACTCAAAATAACTGTTACTCATTGTACTCCTGGGTACCCCCTAAAATTGTTTGATTCTGATGGGCTACCCAACCTGCAAATTACCTGAAAAAAATTCAGGTCAGGTATAGAGAAAGCAAATTAATTGCCAAGAAATTACTTGCTGGCGTTCAGCCAAGTATTAGCTCATCAGCATTCAGCACCATTGGAAGAGACTAGAGCGAAGGAGAACAATATTGACTTGAATCAGGAGCTGGAAGCAGAGAACAGAAAAAGGAAAAGTCTATTAGAAACTTAATTTCTAATGCTATCACCTTTCTTCCAACCAGACCTAAGCTCAATGTCCAATGCCAGAGTGTGTACTACCAGCAGATCACCGTTCTTCTCACCTTCCTCCTGCTCTGGACAACAGCTGCACTACCTGCAGGAAGCCACACTCTGGCTCTCCATAGGGCCTGGGAAGAGCTGTCCTGGCAGGTACCATCCCTAGACCTTCTGGTCTCTCATGGGTTCTAGAGGGTCCCACCTGCCAGAAGAGATCCTCTGTTCCTTTAGCATTTGGAATAATTCCACCAGCAAACCAGCCAAGACCAAGAGTCTCAGAGCTTAGATGTATAGTAACTCAGATATTCTCTCATCCTAGCTAAACAAGTTCTTTTCTGGATAGAAGTGAGAGCCTAGCTCACACAATTTGTCAAGGGAATGTTTGACTTGTGCTTATTCTGTGTTTGCTGGAATCAGAAAGAAATGCCATATAGCTATCGCTTCATTAGCAGAGCAGTAATATGCAGCAGTGTGCCCTAGAGATGGAATGTAATTGAGATAAAGCACAAAAACTGTGAATTACATGACAGCCAGAATTGGCAGCTTGTGATAGTGAAGTCCCTGTTTATCTTACAGACATGTACAGAATGCTACAGCTGAATTAGTTAAACTTATACAAATACCATCAGAGGACAGAGTCCCTGCTTGCTCTGGTAGACTTGCTGACATGTTTGAATTTCTCCTGCTAAAATATATTTAAAAGAGGGAAAAAAATAGCGTCCACAACAGAACAGAGCAAAAAGCAGCACAACTCAAAGATTTCCTTCTGAACTGTCCTTACCCTCTCTGAACTAACTCCTACTATACAAAGTTATATGACTCTCTTGGTTTCAGCTAGTTCTTTCTAGTAGATGGCACAGCGCTTGGATTTGGATTCAGTGTGGGAATAATGTTGATAACACACCAATATTTTGGTTGTTGCCGAGTAGAGCTTATCGTAAGTCAAGGACTTCTCAGTTTCCTGTGCTCTGGCAGTGAGCAGGTACAGAAGAAGCTGGGAGGGAGTATGGCCAGGGCAGCTGAACAGAACTGGCTAAAGGGATATTGCCTACCACAGAGTGTCATGCTCTGAATATAAACTGGGAGAGGTACCTGGAAGGTGACCTATCGCTGCTGTGGTATGAGATGGATATTATGGCTGGTGAGCAATAGTATTGTGTATCATTTGTTTCTCCTGGGTTTTAGTTCTCCCTCTCTCTCCTTTTCATTACTAGTAGTAGTTGTAATATGAATATTATTAGTATTATTAGTATCTTATTATTATCTTTATATTTTGTTTCAATAATTAAACTCTTATGTCAACCCATAAGGTTTACCTTTCCTTTTTGACTCTTCTCCCTAGCAGTGAGGGAAAAGTGAGCAAGCAGTTGGTGGGTGGTACTTAGTTGCCAGCTGGGGTTAAACACAATGACTTAAGAAACTAATATAATCATAACAATTAAAACTATTTCCATTGCACAGCAGTCATCTTGCTTTGTGGTCACCCTTTCCCTACACAGCAGCTGAAATGATTGGCAATAAACTGTTTGGGCTTTTCAGACAGCTGACTGAACCCCACCAGCTTCCTCCTTCCGTGCACAGGAGCAATGCTTTGCAGTAAGACCTCTCTCCCCTGTGCCAAGAGCTCACAAAACCCTTCCAGTCTCACCTGAGGAAGAAGTGAATGTAAAAACACTTAAACCCACTTGCTGACTTCTCTGCATCTTATGTGGTACCTGAGACTCATGTAGCACTATGTGTACCTTATGTGCAAGGGCTTCGCAGGTGGCTTTTAGCTGTCACCAGATGGGAACTGGGGTTGTGCAGCAGCAGACAGTGAGTAAGAAAAGCTCATTACTCCTTTAGATTGCACAAGTTCCTCACTACACAAGGTACTTGAATAGGGTTATTTTTAAAAGAAACATGGGCCTGAAATTCATGAACAATTTTCAAGTAAACTCATCTGCATTTTAATATCCAAATACTGATTTGTTTGCCTATGTGCTCATTTGGCATGGTGTATGGAGTAGACAAGCACTGAAATATGTGACCATGAGTGCAAAGCAGCTGTAAAAAATTATTGAATCTGAAAGGTTGTGATAGATATCTGCTCTGCACTGATTATGTCCTGGATAAATTATTATGTATGATTCATAAATGCTTAAACCAGAAAATACAATTACAGTCACCAAGTATGACTTCCTTCATTTTAGGTGCAGATTTTTATCCTCTGTTTTTAGCTGAATAAGAAAATGTTTTGAAACAATAAATTGTACAAAAATGCCAATAAAGGACAAAATTATTTTAAGTCACCTGGACACCTACCCAAAAATGAACACATGCACACACCCTAAACAAAAGGACTGCTCTTGAATTTGTGTTTGAAAAATTATGACTCTTCTAAGACAAGATTTTATACTGTTTATACCTTTTCAAGTTTTCTGGGATGAAGGGACATTTATTCCTTCAGTTTGTCTGGCAACTGACAACTTCCATGTTAACAAAACAGAACAAAACCCCAATTCCTCCTCCACCTCTCCTCACAGCGCAGGTATAACATGGTAGCACTGCCCTTGGGGTGCCACCAGTAACACAGGCACAAGACCTACCACAGTTCTTGATCCCCTGCTCAGTTTGCCAATGAAAACAGCCACAGTTAGTTCTAATTGCAGTAATGGTGGTTTTAACACCTGTCCATCGATAGTCCCACCTCTGAGTTGCTCTAAGCCCATTTTCTGCCTTAAACAGTACTCTCTGCCACTTAGGGATATCAAGCAGTATGTGGCAAAAAGCCTAACTCAGCACGCTGCTGTCCATCAGCTGGCTTAGTTACACTGTCAGGAAGAAATTGCATAAGAAATTTGAAACTACGAAAAACTCTTGTCCTTCTATTCTTTAGACAACAATTTAAAAATATACTGGCCCTCAAAGTCACAGAACTTTATACCTCAGGATAGCCAGAGCTTTTTTTTCTCCAGATCTAAAGCTAATGCAACAGGAATGATAAACAGGAATCACTACAGACTTATTGTATCTGTGGATATTCTATGTCAAACAATGTCCTCAGCTCATTTCCCTCTAGAGAGCCACCCTTCTTTTGAGAGCTGCTGGCAGGGGATGTTTATTGGCAGGATTTGTCACTCTGGTGAGTGACTTGCAACTTGGTGTGGTGAGACAGCATGATTTGCCTACTCCCTGGAAAACTTCTGCCAGCCTTAGACATGTCGGTGAATTAGCAACAATAAATATGTGTTATCAGCAACTACATGTCAGGCACTCTACTTAATAGCATCACCATGTATCTGCAGACAGGTCAGATCAGATCTAGAAGTGATTCAAGGTATCTTGAAGAATTCTTCATCAGGAATCAAAAACATGATAAAAGACTCAGGAGAGGAGCAGACATGATGTGAGGGCAACAACCCTTATCTGAAGACTGAACTGGGACAGGAAAGAGGGCAAGCTAAGTCATTGCAGGATGAAAGTAAGTTTACCAGCGTAGTTTTCCTCTGTAAGGTACTAAGTAAAAATTTCATTGGATATTCAGATTCTACAACTCCACCAGCTTTCACATGGGCTAATAGAGTAATAAAGTCATATCTCACATGCCAACGCATCAGATTTTTACATCTCAGGTGAATGGAGGCATTTTCCCTCCCTCTTTGAGTTTTGTTGTTTGTTTGTTGTTGTTGTTTTTTGTTTGTTTTTTTTTAAATCTGGCAGTACAATTTATAAAGCTTTTGTGCAACCAAAAAAATTTCATGGACATGTGGAACAGCTGTTTTTCCTTAATTCTGTGATTCTTATTACATGCAAAGAAAGTACAGATACGTTCTGAATGTGACAGCTTTTTGACTCAAGGTGCTAAAGTATCAATGAGTAAAAAAGGAAATATACATGAGATAACAAAGCATCCATGAAACTTGTCTAACAGTCTGCATTTATTTGACTGAAATACAGAGTCACTGCCAGTTTTTGAAGATTGCTCTGCCAAAGGAACACTTAATACCTATAATAACAAAGCAAGGCAGGTGCACCTTTTTTCTTGAAATATTTTATCAAACTCCCCCAGTACATCAGCCAGAGTTCTACATGTAGCTCTGGGGTTAAAGAGCACAAGGAGATGGACCTGTTACAGTGGGCTCAGAGGAGGACCGTGACAATGATCAGACAGTGGAACACCTTTCCTACGAAGACAGGCTGAGAGGGTTGGGGTTGTTCAGAAAGAAGAAGAAGACTCCAAAGAGACCTTATTGTGGCCTTCTGATATATAAAGTGGGCCTATAAGAAAGATGGAGAGAGGATTTTTGCTAGGCTCTGTAGTGACAGAACAAGAGGTAATGGTTT
This sequence comes from Pseudopipra pipra, assembly GCF_036250125.1. Classification (NCBI taxonomy): domain Eukaryota; kingdom Metazoa; phylum Chordata; class Aves; order Passeriformes; family Pipridae; genus Pseudopipra; species Pseudopipra pipra. The sequence continues at coordinate 23,955,843 of NC_087552.1, read as the reverse complement.
TAAATTTAAAAGGTTAGATTTAATTAGATATAAGGAAAAATTTGTTTTCCACAATGAGGGTTGCCCAGAGAAATCATGGATGCCTCATCATCAGTGTTCACTGTCAGGCTGGATGGGGCTTTGAGCAACCTGGTCTAGTGGAAGGTGTTCCTGCCCATGGCACGGGTGTTGGAACTAGATGGTATTTAAGGTCCTTTCCAACCCAAACCATTCTGTGATTCTACAATGCTGAATATCGTAGTAAGTATAATTCCAGATCATCAAAATATAGTTGTAGACCCTATTTTGAAAGGCATGCTCAGATATGGGAGTAAGGCTGTTCTATTTAAAAAAAAAAAAAAAGAAAAGAAAAAAATGTTAGCCTATGGTCAACCTAAAAAATTTTGTTCAACCAACAATAAAATATCATGTAATAACTTCCAGGTCTTTTAACTTCTTTTTGTTTGACTTTGAAGCTCCTTCAAGGGAAAATAAAAGCATTTTCCCTCCCAGTAGTTTAAACACTGGTGACCACCAGGATCAGTGGATGCAGAAGACCTTCTAGTTTATTTTATGATCTGAGACCATAGCCAAATTCCCATTCCCTAAAAAACACATACACACATACATTTCTCTGAAATGACTCATCTGGTTGTATGGGGGTTTATGCTTTTCCTTTTTGAGGTAACAATGTACATGTTAGCACAACCTTAATTACGCCATCACTTCCACCTACAATAGGCCCTCCAACTCCAAATCCTGCCCTTCCCCAATAAAAATCACTTCAAACCTCTCCCTTCTACTTAACCTTGCTCTCTTTCTCATGCACATGTGTTTGTGTGGGGGGAGACAATCATAAATCATATGTTTAAGCAGCAGCAGCACAATTTATACATAAGCTACAGTGAGGGCTTAACTATGGCCTGGAACTAATTTTGCAGTAAATCTCTGAATTTATGTAAATGAAAAAGCTAGAAAAATGAGGACAAACTGTTCTAGGTGTAGTGGTCCCCTCCACTATTGCCTTGGCCAGCTTCATCGAGTTCTTACAGAAGTAATGGGATGGGTTCCCATACCACTCAAAAGTTTTCTCTCGCTCTGAGCTAACGAAAGCACTCCCTGTGCAGCTCCCTGTTCCAAATTGGAAAAAAAACCATGACTTTTTACAGTCTTCTAGATCTGAGCTGCCTTGCACTGGATGATCTCATCACTAGGCAACCATCCATAAAGGTCATTTCTCCTTGAGGATGTTCACTTATTGTTTAAACATATTCCTTGGAAGAGCTGATTGTTGTTTCACCTGACAACTCTCTTTTGTTAGCCTCCTGATGGTGGCCTTTAGAATTTTTTGCTGATATGGAAGTAAGAAAAAGACAGAAACCTGACTGCACAGTCAGAATGAAATTTTCCATTTGAATAAATGCCCTGTAATCTGAACAATGTACATAGCTGAATAATCCTATTGATTACAGTTAAAGTATGCAACATGGCCATGTTGTCACTGGAAGTGTAGACCAGTAACAGAGAAAATATTTTTTATGCCACCCTAACCACTGTAAAAGATATCCTGACACTTTACCTAACTTCCACCACGGAGGATATTTGTACCCCTTGGGTGAAAGGCTCCCATTTACCATGTCAATGGAATGAAACACCCCCAGAGTGATGGTGAAGATCATGGGAAAACTACCTTTCTGCAGGGAGCTCTCCATCTAGTACCAGACAGGCCAGTTATGCAATGCTTGACTCTTCACTTCTATGAAAAGCCAAATAATGCAAAATCCCTAACTTGTGCAGTGGCCAAACCACCCCAACACTGCAGCTGTAGCTGTGCCCTTGGGGCCACAGCTGCTCTGTGTGCCCTGCGTGCTCCCGTGGGAGATGGAAACAAGAAGGCTGCACAAGGCCTCACTGGACAGAGAAGAGGAAGAGCCTTAGGAGCCAAGAAGAAAACCTAACTATTTGATTTGCAGGAGTATGGGTGGCCCACTTCTGCTTGCTGAGTGAGTTTCTAATTGATAAGGTCCAACTCTGTCTAGAAAAGCTGCCTATTTGATGGTACCATACATTGTCATTTGTCCTGAAATAACTTGCCTAACAAGGCTGCTTTATCTTCAGTTTCATTCTCAATAGCAAACCAGTACACATCAAATTAAAAAAAAAAAAAAAAACAAACACAAAAAACCCAAACCAAACAAAACCAACCAACCAACCAAACAAAACCACAAGGAAATGTCCCTGAAACTCATTTTCTGTACTTCTGTTCTTAGCAGTACTGTTCTACAAACATCACCTGGAAAATAGATAAATCAGCAGTACTTTTGGCAAACAGAAAATAACCATGTATTCATGTGGCTGATTCTTTCCCTTTGCAGAGTCACTTGCACCACCCTAATGAAATTATAATCAGTGTCCTTTCTTCCAAGATAGAACAATTAAGAATCAATTACATTTTACACTGAAACACTGACTACTCGGTAACTATTATGTAATTGGGAAGCAGCTATATTGTCATTTTTATGTAGTTACACTGAATTACACAATCATTTAAATGGAGTTATATTGAGAAATTGCATGTAAAGTTATTCATATTAAGTTCTGCAACTTAAGGACTCAAAGTGAAACAACTGCCCACTTGGAACAGGCTCTAAATCTAATATGTGCAACCCTGTGACTATGAAGGGGAAAAAAGGGTTCCTTAATAAGTCAGAAGTGTTATCATTAGTATCTTTTAATGCAAAGTGGTTACATGCTAGTGAATTATTTCAATTACTGTATTATATTGCTGAGCTAAAGAAAAGGAGCAATTGATAAAAATGTGGTGAAAACTTCATAATATGCAGAAATTAAGAACAGGGCTCAAAAAGCTATTACTGAGTGCATTCAGCTGGCACCTTCAAAATTCAAAAGATACTTAGCATTAAATGGGAGAACTAATTTAGTTCACAGCGCGCTTTGGGGATTTGAGTAACTTCATATTTGTAGAATCCATAATGCTGTGAAGTTAAAGTTGAGCAAGGGTTTTAATTTTTGCTTGTGGCACAGTGAGATATAAAACACACCTACAGTGAAGTGATAATATAAAGGTTTTTATTTTTGACTGATCCAAAACATGAACCTTAGGGCCAGAAAGAATTGAAAATGTGGTGCAAAAATAAACACTTCAAAGGAGAACCCCACCTGAACAGAGCAGAAGGAGATGTGTGAGTCAGGAGAAGGGGCTGGCTTGAATTCATGAAAGGAGCTGACAGGGACAATTTCTCGCCCTTCAGGGGACTGATAACTCTGATAAAGTTTGAAAATCTGAGGCTTATAAATAGAAACTAACCTGAGCAAGGCTAGGATGTGCATTAGTTATAAAGAATTCTAAAATATTTGTCAGTCCTCCATCAACCTAGCTATAGAGTTAAGTGTACCTAACATAGGGCTACAGAAGAAAAGCATCACCATTTTGAGTAGCAATAACTGGCTCTTTCCTCAATAGAAAACCCTCCTGTTTAAGCACAAAGTCAAAAAAATAAATATAGAAACTAAATGAAAATTTTAAATGTTCACATTCACACATAACGTTGCTTTTTCTATTGAGAATACAGAGGTATTCATATAATTCATCTTTCTAGCAGTGCCTGGGAAAGGTTAGATGCAGATGTAAATATTGAACAATATTCTTCATTAGGCACCACACATCAGTCACTCTCATCTTCAGAAGAAAACACATTTTTAAGTAACAAGAAGATAAATTTCACTGACATTAATCTAAAATCCTCCATGTCATTTGACCACATCTGTTCTCAAGTTGGTCTCTTCCAAGGTATTATTTTATATTTTATTGGAGAGTAAACACTACCCTTTGCTTTATTGAGATTATTATTTTGTACCTGAATCAGATAATGTCAAGGCAAGAGATCAGCTTCTTTCTTATCTAAGAACAATGTGTTCTACCCCGCAGGCTCCAGAAAACCTTCATTCAGCTTGTCCAAAATAAAAGCAGGCTTTATTGGAAAATTCCTTAATTAGCAAGGAAGGTGGAAAATAAGAGATGGTTACAAAGAGACTCCTTTAATTGGACATTATGAAAAGGACTGATAGAGGAGAATAAAGATTTGATTAGAGTTTGGGCATATTACCAGCAATGCTCAGAACTGAATTTTTCTCTTACTTTTAATGTTGACTCTGAGAACATGTATCAAGTCCTGCATTATTTGAGGAAACTGCCCTGCAGTATGCCTTATAAATACAATTCATTCTCTGCTTTCTCTACTGCCCATCTATCTCCTAAACAAGGTGACAGTTGATTCATAATGTTACCTTATCAAAGCATTATGTTTTGCTTTGTGGTACTGGCCTGTTTCAGCCTTGCATAATCTAGATAAATTCAAAAGTATTTCCCAAGTAATATTTTACAAAACTGCACAGAAAATCATTATTATCTTCAACTAATTCAGCTTCATTATCAGCTTACGAGAGGTCTGTCTGAATATACTAATCAGAGGAAAACCTTGGAAAGCGAATGTCCAGTGATACAGCACCTTAATGCAAAATGACATCACAAGTTTCACGGTGAAGTATGCATTAGTAGTCACATCTGATGAGATACCCATCATAAGTATCTAGGTTTATGGGAGATTTCTTAATGGGCTCCATACCTATTTTTAGAAATGGTGTTGAAATTTGTTAAAGATAAGATGGGATCAGTAAATGCATGGATAAACTCAGGATTAAATAGGCTGCTCTGAGCTGATTTATGGACTGTCAAAAAGATACCTTTTCTCTAGCCCTCCTATGGGAGCACAATATTGTCAACTGCCACTGAAGTTCTTAGCAAGCACCACTACTGGCAGCACTTCTGCATTAATGGAAATCCTCGCCATTTTCATTCCAACAAACTTTAAAAGCACAGTTATTTAAACACTGTTTAAATCTTCACAAACCAATATTTTTGCCAGTCTCCATTATTTCCATTTTATGGGTGGGTAAATTGAAGGACAGAGAAGCTATGACTGTAAAACTGAGTCATATTCACTTTCATCCCTTGGCTTCAACTGACAAAATGTGGTCTGTCCCTTATGTCCCAGAGCAAATCAAAGCAGCTTTTTCATTAAGTTTCAGACATGTCTCATCCACACTGTTGTCTGCTGGTCATGGAAAACATAATGAAGTAAACTTAAGTTTCCACATGCACCAAAGTGACCTCAAAATTTTTCTTTTCTTTTTGTACTCATGTAAAGTATATTGTCAAGAAGATTATATCAAATTTTAAAAATTACCCAAGAGATTTTCTTTTACATAATAAGGCTCTGGAATGGAAATTTGCAATAAAAAAATTCTGACAGGCTCTTAGCTAAAGGCATTAGCAAAATTCTCTGGTCTGTGCATTCTAACTAATTCATTGGTACATTTTACACTCACTTATGCTGTGTACCCTCGGTTGATCTCATTGGCACTTGAAATTCTGCTAATAAATAGCACAGAAAGCAGTCAGGCATTTTACCCCTGTCCAAACCATATGACAGTGTCAGCCTCCACATTTATCATTAGATTTCTATGAGACATCTAAGGCAGTGTCCAGCTTAATATTCTGGCTAAAATAGAGTAATTAAGATTGATATAAGGGGTGCAAAATCTTCTGTCTTCTTGTGGACATTAATTAAATAGAAAGTGGTTATACATTTGATCTCATTCATCCAATCACTACAATACCCCTGTAAACAATACTTTAACTAAATATGCCTGTGTCTAGTAAAATGTGGTTTATATCCTCACTGTGCTTTGGTTAACTGTAAAGAATTTATTACATTGGCAATCTGGACCTAAGTCTATTGAAAATCTATCCACGCTTTCTGTTCCGTGAAAATATGTTTAAAATTATTCCAGTGATGTTTCCTTTCTGCAATATTAGTCGGCCAAAGCCTCTATATTAGCTTCCCTGAGTGATGAAAAACGAGGTCTAAGCCCTTGGTAACCCACAAATCATTTCATGTCATTTGTGTCTAAATGAATGCATTAGCTAGTGAAGTTGTTCCCAGTTGACTCAGTGGAGATGTCACAAAACAGCACGATCTTCAAAGATAATTTTAGCAGCCTTGCTATGTCTGTATGGCATCACTACTCAAGGTCACCAGCAGCATTAGTTAAGTAGTTATGAATTTATCCACCATCATGAGCAACTTTTGCAAGATCGCAGCTAATTTAAACAGGGCTTATGTATATTTTAACTGAGCTGCAGTGATGACAGCAGTTGCAGCATAGACTGACTCATCATCATTAATCCTGGAGCTTTAATATGCAGAATAGCTTTGACTGCAATTTTGTACTGTGTAGAGCTAATATAGAGGTATGAAATAGGGTGGCACCTTGAGTCTGCTCTCCTGCCTCCTTATTTGTGTTCCTATTCAGGGCTAATAAATCTCTAAAATACAAGTTCCTTAATGTTAGGCTGTGCAATAAATAGCTCATCTGCAGAAGTGGAAAGGAGTGGAGGCACAACAGGACATGTGGAACCCATATATCACCCTGCCCTAGCACCACCCAGGCCCATCACAGGAGAGCATCAGCCCATACAATGAGGCACACTGGCAGGTGTGTTGTGGAAACCTCAGTAGGACAGGTAGAGGAATGAACCCCTGCCCAAGTAACCCCGGGGGTGCCCCAGCACCATGGGTCTGTGGGAGTGGCTGCCTGGGGCAGCTCATGATCTGAGGGGTATGGTGCACATTACGGGATGCAGGAAAGACCATTTGGGGATTGCACTTATTACAGAACAAGTGCAGGAAATGAGGGATAAGGGGATAAAAGGGGGCAGTTACTTATAAGTAGGGTGCTGGTCAGCATATTTGTTTGGCCATGCCTTGCACCTGATCAGCACAGTCAGTCCTGTCTTCTTAATAAACTTTATTTTCTGGGGTGAAGGACATCCCTAATCTATGAACATGCATGTGCATGGAGGTCTAAGTCCCAGCAGCTGGACGGAGGACCCTGTGTCTGAGCTGGCAGCAACTAAAGTTCAGTGTGTAACTGCTAGTGAAGACCAAGTTAGACTAGCCAGCAAGTAGGATACATGTGTTTATAAGCTCAGCTTCTGGAGAGCTCCATGTGTTAAATATGTGTGGATTTCTCACTAACAGCTCTTCATCCTGATCGGCTGGAATGGGGAATGGGAGGAGAGTTAGGAGAGTTCACTTCTCTGTGGTTGCTTCTGCATGCTTCTGCCTGTGTTCATCTGTGTGGCCTACTGTGTGTATGGGTATCTTACACTTGTCTTGGCACAGGTACCTGTCGAGATTACACGCTCAGCCTCACTACTGCTTGGACCTGGAGTACTAACCTGTGACTGCCTTGCCTCTATCAGAGAATTGCTGTATTTGGCAGCTCCCTAAAACTGTATCCTCTCATGAAGTTTTATACCATCTATTGCAGCTCTGGAATGTACTATCTACAAAATACGTGTAGTAATTGACAACCTAGGCCTCCTTTCCACGCCAAACATGAAGGCAGCAGTGCAGTGCCAAGGAACTCCCACTAACCATCTTTTCCCACAAGTCTGCAAACACTGCCAGGCAGATTACCACTAGAAGAGCTATTTCCCCCCCCTTTCTGAAAATATTCCTCCTGTGAAGTACAGTAAACAATGCAAACACAAACCAAAAAAAAGAAAGGGAGAGATACAGGCCTAAACAAAATTCTTTTGAAGTTGATGGGACCCCAACTCATTACATTTTAAATAAAAGCTTTAAGCCTCTCTTACAGGTGAGCTATTGTCTTTTGGTCTTCTTTTTGATGTTATTTTGAAGTGCCTTGAGGATACCTGATAATAAGGCACTGTATGAGTTGTGTTACCTTGTTCTGTGTTGCAATGCATTATTAACACCAAATACCAAATGAATAACGGAAACACAAGCTGGAAACTTACGTTTTCCTCTTCCACTGCCTGTTTTTGCATGATCTAAGCAACTTATTAATTACCTTCCTTTTGATGGTATGGATTTAAGTTTGCATAATGCAAAAGAATACATATAGCATCTATCAATACCAATTACCAATAACAATACCATTATCTTTCTTTAAAGCAGGGATCTGAGGTACACAGTGTTCCTTGCTGGATTTCATGGAATCTTAAGTATTTTGCAAAAAAAACCCGTTAATTTTCTAAAATTAAAAAAACCCTGTAAATTATAAATTTTCATTCTAGTTTTGACTAGGAAACACAGCACAATTCTCCTACAGATGCAATTTTCTAAAGATGCAAGTCTAGGAAGGCCATCTATAACAGCATTTTATGCTAGAAACAGTGTGCCAAGCAGTTAGCGAAAAACATTCCATGAGAACAGAATTTTGGATGCTGTCCCCAAAGAACATTAAAGTTAGTCTCCAATTTGATGCTCAAATTCTTTCATATTTTGCCTTCTCCATCACACTGTGTTACTTAAGATCAATTTCTAGCTTTAGGCTTTCAGGTCGCATAGAAATTGGCTGGGTTATTTTGTTATCAAGAACATAAATGCTTTTATTGGAACCAGGATTTCATCCAGGATATTTCAGGTGTAATGTAATTAAAGAGGTAGTTTAGAAAAACAACAATTATACAGGGAATATATGCAAAAGTATTCTCACAAATGTTTAAAATAATATGGCCACAAACTCACCAGAAAGCTCCAGATTTTGGTACTTTCATTGTCCAGCTTCATAACAAGTTTAAGTAATACTCATCCCTGAAATACAACACTCCTAAGTCAGCATTCTCACTTTCAAACACTACACAAAATGCTTTATCAACAAAAAATGTCCTGAACCTGTGTTTGAGCAAGGGAAGACAAGATCAAGTACTTCTATACATCCCTGGCTTGAAGAGGGCATATCTGGGATGGATCACCTAGCAGGCAATTCCTCTTTACACTAGGCAAATGTAGATAACTACTTTACTTAAATTAAAATAGAAAGACTACTACTGCTATGCTTAGAAAGAAATGTAAAGACATGAGAAGAAAAATGCCACTTACAGGCAACTAAATATTAATTCATCTTCATGGGATTTCTCTGTGTCTTCCAAATACAAAGTTACCAGACATTATAAATGGGATGCAGTCTTCATGCAAGACACCCTGGGTGATGCTTTTTCTACTTGGATACAGCATGTGCCAATTTCTGTCTGAGATTAAAGTCAGAACCTTATTTCACTCATTCTTCCAGGATTTTCTCTGACTTGTGAACTTGAAACTTAATCAAAATATCAAGTTGTAATGCTTCTCCCAAGACACTAATTTTCTTTCCATTTTTAATTCTGATTTTCCCCAATATTAGATCCACTGATATTCCTTGAATTTGGATAGATAAAATTGTCTACCATTCAGAAATAAAGGAAAATTCACTACTGAATGCGCTTGAGTCCAAGGGTACAACCATAAAGTACTGGTTTTTTGTGTCCCCATTAAGAGGTAAATGAGTAGACAACCCAGCTAACTGGCTGAAATATGAGACTGAAACTCTCTGCTGTGAAAAAAAACATACTATCTCCAACCATACAAAGTGCAGTTCATAGAAACACGGAAATTATGCCTTCAGATCATTACAAATTTTTAACAGAGACTAGACGTAATCAAAAACATCTGAGCAGCAATACTGGACAGAGGGGGCAGATCCAACTTTCAGGGGACTTGACAGACATGAAATTTTGACTAACGTTTGTACAAAGGGACATTTGTTCTTCCTCTACCTCTTGCACACCTCATCTTAAACAGGAATTTGATTCTTGAAAGTCTCAACTCAACTAGGGAAAGGAAAACTCAGTATGTCCCCAACTACTAAAGAGTCTTTTTTTTCCTGCATACTTCCCAAATACAATTTCTGAAGAGAGAAAACATAGCTTGAAGCTTTAAAGACAGATCAGGCAACCAAGCAAATCTTCAGACGTCTTCCTAGCTGGGAAAGCTGACTACAATCAAATGTGTGTGCCATTTGTCATGGTCTATTTAGCCAGTGCACAACCTTTGTAAGACACTCCCTACTTAACTGCTTCACTTTAGTAAAGATCACATCTGTAATAACAAGCTAGAGAAATTATCACCTACTTCCTTTGACTTGAACACATTAGGATTCTAACACTTTATTTCTGAAGAAGAAAGGATAAAGTCATTGACTCATTTTCACTACACACCAGTAGTGAAATGAGACCACAGCTGCACTGCTGCAACCTGTAATTAGTTTAGTTATGAATTTGCAAATACGTTAGTGAAATCAGAGGGCTTTTTAAAATTTTAAACCAATACTGTAGCTAAAACCACTGCCAGAGTAGAGATCATATAAAGTTTATACAGTAAATACTACCTTTATTGATTTGCTTACAGCAGTAATGGTGTTCAGAGACTTCCCAATTCAGATGCTGCTTGTGGCAGTAATGTAATTTCCTATTAACCAGACATTTTTAAAATATTTTACGGTAGCTTAAAACTACTACACAGGTATGAATAAAAATACAGCAGAGAAATCTCAAAGATATACTTGAAAAATGCTTCATAGCATTTTTTAATTGCAAGAATTTCTCCAAGTCAGAAAGAAGAATTAGTTGGCCAGTTCCTATTAAAAGCTCACAGACTTCAGGCATCTTTTTCCTCTGAAAGGTTCTTTTAAATAATCTTGACATCATTATCTCAGTAATGACAGTTTTAAGTGTAGACTGTGCACAAAATCTAGTTCTTCCCTCTTTCTTCTAGTGCTTGCTACATATTTTCTCATAGGGTTTTGACTGAATTCCTTTTAGAGCATAATTAACACACTTTCTCTTAATTTATTGGTGTTTCTGAAGAAAATGGAATAAGATAACATAAAACTACTTCTTGTCATCATGTATCACACCAATTGTTCTAAAACTTCTGGATTTAGGAACTGGACGAGCATAAGATTGGGTTTCCTTTTCTCTTCTGGAATTTCCTGCTCCATGATGGGGAACCAAGGATACAATGCAGACTCATACATATGTGATTGGGTTTTGTCTAATTTGTGGTTCAAAAAGAAGGCAACAACTTGCAGCTGTCTTCCACATACTCATTAATATATATTCATATGTTCAATGGCATTATTCACATATAAAAAGTTGAGTATTTGCTTAAGCACTACATTAATTGAGAATCTGTATTTGCATAGTCTTTCCATACTACTAAAGGGCTAATGTTCAACTCCAAGACACAAAATATAACTGAATTGCCCAGTACAAAATTTAGGAAAAGGACCCTGTACAATCTTCCAATTTTATGTTTCAATAACTAAAGCTTTATTTCATCCCATTCCATGACAGAGTCCTTTTTCTATGTTCTATTGAAAAAATCTAGCTAAAATATAAACTTGTTACATGAAATATGGAAAAAAGCATACTTGGCAAATTTATTTGTTGTGTAACTTGGAGATCAAGATCAAGATAAATTTGCATTAAATTCTGGTTCAAAGGAGTCAGCATGTTTATCTAGAGTCAATATTACTTTCTTTTATCATTATTTTACCTTTTATCTCAAAATTCAATGGCATTCTATGCCATTTTGAGAATTAGGTAGGTCTTTTATAATGAATCAAGACAGTATCTTTCATGATATGATGAGGTTTTATTTTCATGGACTTCTCGAAAGATACTTTTCTCATTTTAAAAGTGGAAATTGACAAAAATATCTTTCCAGTTTGGAATTTTATGATGCTAAAATTATTTTTTGTAAGAAAGCAATATCTCATTATAACAACAACTGACAAAAGCAGATGGGAAAAGTTCCTCAGAATTCATCCCTTTCTAATTTATTTATCAAAATTTAAATTAAAAAAAATACAAAAACAAACAGAAAAAAATGCTGCTTTAGAAGCTTCATTATAAAATTAAATTTCACCAGTACTAAAATAATCATTCCAGTGGAAACCTTGGCAACCATATATGACAGAATTTATTTAATTCCTTCTTTGTCCTGGGTTGGGTATCACTACCCATCTCCCAAGCTTAGTCAAATTAGCAATGCTTTGATTATGTTCTAAAAGGAACAGGCATTAAACCTGTATGTGGATTCCTACACTCTAACTCCTCCAAGATCTGCAGAAATCCAAGATATGATCCATGATGCAGTGCCAGGTTTTGCAAACCCTCAAATATGTACACATATATTTACTTAGGTGAGAAAAAACCATGCACATGCTTCAGTGTTTGCCACATGAAATATTAGTTTGCATAATTCCCATTATGCAATGCAGTACCTTTACTGATTAAATATGTTAGGTGATTACCTCAAAAGGATGATAATTTTAATAATGCAGTGTAGTACTACTTAACTTTTTAAAAATGAGTTCATCACTGGGACATGACCCAAGAATAGATAGAAAATGAGCTATTCACCACCAAAAGGAAAGAGAATATTAACATAGAAAAACAGGACAATGAGGAGTACTATGCAGACAGATTAATTTCAACATTTACTGAGCAATGCTTTTATAAAAGATTATTACCTACATTATTTTAATTCTCACAAGGTCAAACTAAGTCATGAAATGAGCTCTTGTTAGACATTCACAAAAGTACCTAGGGTAGTTTTAAATCAAATAACCATTTTCTCCCAAATTTTAAAAGTTTTTCAGAATGGGAATTTAATTCTACAATTAATATTCACAAGTTATTTTTAGTCCTATTTCAACATACATTTATCAAGATATATAAAAAAATCTAGGAAATGAAAAGCTGATTTTAAAACACTTGAGAAAGAAGTGCTAACTTTTTCAGCTCTTTTTCACTTAAAAAAAGAGTCATCTGTGAATTCATCTGCTTTAATTAACAATGCTGGTACTGAGATGATTTTTGGTTTCAGAAGCAGGCAACTAAACAGAGGGGGTGAAAATTAGGACGATATATGTTGAAATTCACAAGAAAATAAATATTTTTAATATCTGTCAAACAGAACTGTCACTTTCAGCCAATTTCTTGTTTGCAGTTTTTTTGTTTGCTGTGTTTGTTTTTATGAGGAACATATATCTTTCAAGACAGTAGTTTCCTATTTTTTATTCTCCCTCTTTGAAAAAATTTTTCTTTGCTTTCTTTCTGACTTGTTTGCAGCTTTTTTATTAGGCAAAATGTCAGAAAAGATTGATCCTTGTTTATCCTTGTAAGAGAGGATGTCACAGCTTGCTTTGTCTTTGACTACTTGTTTATATAACAGATGAAAGAATATCAAGCAATAAACCAGAAACCTATTATTGTGTTATCTTAACAGAAATGGACGAAAATGTTTTCACTGACACAGTCAGTTGTGTCATTGTTTAGAAGAAAAAAAATCCAGTACACCTGTGCTATGCAGTTAGAGGACTCACTGAAAGTTTGAAGATTGTAAGTGCTTCTGTATCTCTGTTACCTCAGCAGTGCTTCAAGTGCAGTTTTAGCTCTCCCAGCACCAGGCTATTTTATGCAAATCTATATCCCTGTAAGTAAGTAAATAAATAAAATGGCTCAACCTCTTTCCCTGTTTCCAGGCTTTACCTTCCTGATTTCCCTTGGCCTCTCTGTTAAAGTTCTTCTCACACCTCCTTTCTGTAGGCACAAGTTGAGGTTAGTATGTCTCTCCATAACCAGTTTGGTGTGCACAGAAGCCTGCATACCGTATCATTTCCCCCATTTACACTTGAAGTTTACCATGTTAGGGATGCTCTCTTGCAGGTTTGCACAGGGACTAGGCTTGGGGGAAGGCTGTTCAAGCAACAAAGAACTAAACCAATTCTAGCCTGCCTCCTACAGACATAATATAGACAGAGCTCTATTTTATGTTGTATAGAGACTTTTTCAAGAGTGTGTTGGAAATACAGGTATGAAAAGACTTATTTCTTACTGTTTCAGTAAATCTCAGCAGTTACAAAATGTGCTTGAGTAGCATTTGAAACATACATGTTTGGTTTTAATTATTCTCAGTGAAACACATATGTTTGGTTTTAATTATTCTCAGAAATTATATGCACAATCATAACAGTACATGTCACTTTTTAGGTGTAGTCTTTAGATGTTCTAAAATTAGTGCATTTGAACTGATTTAGTGGAATCCACCAAATTAAAATAAAGTATTGTGAAACTTCTAAAGTCAATGAAGATTAGATCTGGAGGTGGTTTACCAGTTCAAATTGTTCTCGAACTGGACAAGGAGAAAATGCGCTCAGATCTCTGACAATAGGAGGACATGTCCATACTGCTGGGAGGTAAGGAAGAGCAATATTCCTCCCACTACTGATTCTTTGTTCAATGACAAGCTGTCTAAAAGAGGCTTAATCTGATATTCAGGATGAATACAGAGGATGACCTAAGATCTTCAGCACTTCTCTACATCCATCTACATACTTCAGCAACTATGAACAGCATCAATGCAGGAAAGAGAAACATTAGACCCTGGAGTTAACAACCACCAGGAGGATCCTGGCAGTATACATCTGTCACTCTATTTCTAAGTCAAAGGTAGGTGAGGGATGATTTTGGACTCAAAGCTTCCTACTTGTAAAATGTAAAAAAGACTAAATAGAAACAGAAGAATTAGAAATAGCACAACACATCACTGTCAAACCCAGAGCACTTTTAACACATCAGAGCTGAAAGTGAGGGAATGAAATGCACTCTTAACTCCTTGAAAAAAAAACCACAAAAGCAACAATAACAAAAAAATTAACACAACTTAGCAGTACCTGGATGAGCCAGGAAACTTTTACTAAAAATCAGTCATTTGTGGTTGTCTGTGTTACTGATCTCTTCCCAGAAGAAGGGTGGAGTTTGATAATTTCTCTTCAAGACAGAAATAATGCCTAAAATCAATTGTTGACAGAAACACAAGGCTCCTCTTAGAAGGAATTATAGACATTTTAAGGTATAAATTGCCTAGCTGCCCAAGTGCTTCGATTTACTCGTCTACCTGTATTGAACAAAACCTCATCAGAAACATTTTGGGCCACCAAAATCACTTGTGTATTCAGCTACATTATCCAGCAAGATCTCAGTTGCAAGAAGCTGTTTGTTCAATAGAAACAAAGATGACCCCTGGTTTGGGGATCCAGTCAGCCTGAGGAATTTGCAAAAAGTGAGCTCAGGGTGAGAGCTGGAGGAGCAGAAGCTCCTTAATGGCTTGGCCCAAAGCAGAGGCCCACAACTGTTCTCCCTGTGCTCTGGGCACCCCTGTTGTACCAGCCCACTGCTAATGGCACCGACCTAAGAGTGGGAACGCTTGCACCGTGCTTCTCATTTACAAATGGTTGAATAAGTATGACATGGCAGTCAAATTCTGGAAGAGTGAAGTTTTATTGGACATATACACCTGCCCCTCATATTTTGCAGCTGCCCAGCATTCCTGTGAATGAACAGTAAAACACTTACTGAACATTAGCAACCTCATAGCAAATGTACCCCGTGCACACGAGACATGCACACGCTCTCTCTAGAAAATAACTCAGATGTTTTTTTAAAAGGTTCTGACAGTAAGTTTCTTTTTTTTCCGTACTTAACTAGCTAAATAAATCACTATTTTTACAGTTACTGAGTGTATATTTGAAAATTAAAGCTGTGAGATGTTTAAGTGCAGATCTCGTGACCAGGCACTCTCTAAACACCAACCATTCCTGCTGTAAATATGGGTAAGGTGATTTTCTTTCTTTATCTAGCTCCACAACAAGCCACAGACAGCTAAATTTTGCACTAATTATCTTACAACATCAGACAAATTATTTTATTCTGTAAGTCAGTAAGCTAGCTGGGCTCTGAGACTGTACTAATTGTGATCTTTTAATGTAACAGATGAGGGCTAAGTCCTTGTAATTAATATAGTACATGCAATAAACACCGTAAGCTAAACAAAGAGCTATAAATAAGACCATATGAATGGTCCGTTCTTCTATGGCATTTGCAATGCGATATCGGACTCTGTTTTGCAAGATACTGCACATAGATGGATACATATATGTACATGCAGTGTGTGTGCATAAATATGTATAAAGATGGTTCTTCCTAGAAAGCATTAAAGACTTTAAAGACTTCATTCCTTCCACTTTTTGAACACCAGTAAAACCACGCACACACACACACATATATAAATGCCAAATGCCTTTCTTTGGCATTAAGATAGCATTTTTGGCTTTCTAAGCTATGACTAAGAAATCTAACAGAAATTTAATAGATTGAGCATTTTTCCTTTTCAATCAGGTTACAGGAACAGTAGCAGACAGGCACAGTGACAGAGTTGTGCTAAAAGCCTGACATCCATAGCATATGCATTTCTCAGGATTTTAATTCCTAGCAGCTCTAGCCTGGTCCTGTCAACTGAGAAGCCATCAGCAGATGCAGCACCAATCTTGCTTTTGGACTGCATCTTCCAGATCAGCTTCAGCTGAAAGGAAACAGCACAGTGTGAGACCTCTCCACTGCGAAACAAAGCACAGCTGTGGAGATGCTGTGGAGACAGCTTCAAAAAGTGCACTTCTGATGCTAACTAAAATGTTACGATCGATGCACCCTCAATTTCCATCCAGGACAAGCACCCTGCTGCTGGTTCTAACCCATTTATAAACTGTTGGAGCTTCACCTTAACAATTTTAATTGTGATTCTTTTTCATCTTTTGTTAGAAGGATAATCTGGAACTCCACTGTTATGATTTTTCCCTGGCCCCCTACAGCAGGACTTCTTGTCATTTTAACCATTTTCTTTGTAGATGTATTCAATTTAGATTATTAGCAGTAATCCATATCTGCTCTGGTTTAAGTAGCGTTTTCCAAGTCTTAATTGTTCCACATAATTTGAACAGGTGAGACCTCACAGATGTTCTGCATTTTGGAAATCAAAATTACTTCCATTATGAAAATAATTGCTCCACAACCACTTTTGTAAAATATGTCCTTCTCAGCCTCTTATTTCTCCTTTTTTTCCAGTAAAATATTTAGTTATTCTATGTCATTAATTAAAATCAAGAGTTTTGAAACTAAAGACATTCCTTTTTTTTTCTTTTATTGACAGAGCTTAAGTTAATCTTCATATTCTTATGCAGCAATGATGAAATTTGCACCTTTCAAACTACTGCAACTTGCTCTTCAATGGAAGTATCTTGAATTACTGCCATTAAAAGAATAACTGAAATTATTGTAGGATAGAAAGAATTTGTTATGCTTTTACTGAAACAAATGAAATTTGCATTGCATTATTATGTCAGTGTGACTTCCTAATTTTATTCCTTTATTACTGCCCAGTGTACATTTCTGCAACACAGCAAGAAACGCCTTTGTTTTCCCTGCCACAGCTGACTAAAGCTATCAAGAGACATAACAATTTTCAGCAGAGCTTTATCTTGTACTCCCATGTTACTGTGTTGTGACACTTTTGGGAACAACTGTGACATTTTGCTCAGATTGGAATCATTTTGCTTCTTTTAAGTACTGCTGAACTGTATGGTGATTTTTTTTCCCTTCTTCATCTCAGTACAGTCATGCCAGACAGCATCTTGCTTATTACAGAGTAGCATTTCCCTTCTAGGCTACTTCCCAGGGTGATAACAGAACAGTTTTTTAAGTTAGCTGTGGAAATACTGCATGATATTGAGAACAATTCAAATAATTACTCAAAGACTTAGGATTTGGAATTGTATTTCAACTTCTCCCGAGGCTATGTAAAGAATAGAAGTCCCCTTCACTCCAGGGATGTGAAAATGCTCATATACATTTACCTCAAGAGACATGACTATTTTCATCAACAGCAATAACAAAGGACACAGAGTGAGAGACACAGATAAATATTAGGAAGTATCATAAGGAAGGCTTGGAGATCCTTTGTCTTCATCAGTTTTGTCTCTGCTTTTCTTTGAACTCTCCTTTTCACTTTGCAGAATAGTATCTGAAACAACCAAGGACTAAACTCCTACAGATATGAACACAGCACTCCAGAAGAATCCCTTGCTTTTGAGCTTTTCAATGATCCCCTCCTGTTTCTTCCCTGGCAAAATAAATTCATAGCAGAGATGTGCTGCTGTTGTTCTTTTGCTTTACAATCTCTGAGGGAAATTAAGTTAAATACTTTTTCTAACAGATACAAGCCATGACCTAGAGCTCTATTTTTGTTCTCTGTCTTTCACAGGGGCTTTAACTATAGTAGCAGGGGTTTAAAATGCTCTACAGTGCTACTGCTGTAGTCATGACGGTCTAAGGACATAAACAACAAAAGGCTATAGGTATAAGTAGTATATTTTCTCTGAACAGTTGCTAAGAGTTTAAAAAACACTGGAGAAGATTTTGGGCCCTTCTTAAAGCTGAAAAATACACTATAGTGACTAAAAAAAACCTCAATCCAAACCCTGTAATATGTGCTGAAGGATAACAGTGGGAAACACAAATGCCAATATGACACAAAGTAAGAGCTAATTAAAGTTACTGAAGATATAAACAAAGTAAGAGTGGATATTTTAAAGGCCGTGAGCAAATGAGAAGGAGAAAATAGAAGAATCCTTGATGCGTCAGAACGTGACTTAGCATAACACTTATTTGACACTATAATACATAGTTACATGATGTGATGGATCATTTAAAATACCATTGCCTGGAGGATTGGATTTTTTCTTTATTCTTGATGGAAAGCAGCATGCGGACATAATTGGAAGATGTAGAGCGGTGCAGTTTAGAAAGATCAGTGGTTGGAGCAACTGTTTCTGTTAAGGCTGTTAATTCTCATTCTATTCTTTTCACACACCAGGGCTTCATGTTTTGTTTTGGGGCTTTTTTTCCATAAGCCTCTTTCATGTTCATTTGTTTTCATACTTCTTCACTTGCTAGCTGCGTAATCTCTTTCTCCTGAGTTTCCAGAGGGATAAGCACAAGTTATCTGCAATATTTGCAAGTACTCAGGTATCCAACAGGTAATTTAGCACACTGCAAGCAGCATCTTCATGCGAATTAACGTTCTTCATTTCCACTCCTCACCCTCCCCACAACTAAAGGTGGCATATTGGATACATTTTGTTAATATTTCCAACAGAATCCAAATTACATGACTCAGATCAGTGTAATAATTTCCCAATAGGCTGCAGAACCTGCTTTCTTTTATAAGCAAATAGCACAGAGATAGAGGCATCTTATACAAGTGTAAGGAACTCGTTCCTTCTCACTGACATCTCATTTACTTCCATCTTCAGAGCTGATTCAGAGCTGGATAGTACCAAAGCTGATAAGAGATACCCAAGCTGGGCTCAGAGCTTCTTCTGAAGTTAAATACATACAGTGTTATCCGAAATCACACTGGCTTGTTAGATGAGATAATGGGAAATGATGTAACACATCAGAGGCAGAAAGGAAAATTTTGAGATCGACTACCTGCTGACAACCCCAAAGACAACAACCCCACCACAAAACAACATTACAGATAAAAGTGGAAAGAGCTACTGTGAACTATATATTGTGTACCTGGTGATCACAGCAGCCTGCCTGCTCGAATGTTCTTCTGCAAACCTTCTATGAAAGGCTGGGAAATTACTCTTCATTTTATACCTTTATAAGCATTTGTTTTATCATTATTGACACAAAATGTAAAAAGCTATATGTCCAGATAAGGAGGAAAAATATGTAATGAGGTTATCTGCCAGGGCAAGAGAGAGATTCTTCCTGGCACAGAAAGAAATATTGAACAGTAACGTAAAAAACTTTCTTCTCTCCAAGTGCTGCTTAATGGGCATTTTTTTATGGCAACTCCATTTTCCAACATATTTATTTTAAAAAAATATATTTTTATTGCTAGGTTCTACTTAGGTGATAAATAAGAAAGCTTAAAGGGATCAATAATGAATTACAAAACAGTTGTCTCACTCTACTTAAACTGGACTGCTTTATGGCTATGCTCTTTCTCGTTTTGGCTTCAATTCTACAAGGTACTTAGCCTAAATTTAAGCACATGATTTGTGCCATTGGCTTAGGAGGTCTGATGATTAGGCATAAGTCCTTCTGCCCAGGTGCTCAGTTGACACAACCTTGCATACTCTAGTGAGAGGAAACATCCATGCACATGGGAATATCACAGTGTACCATATCTGAAGGACACAGAACATTCTGGATCCAACTTAATTATTTTGACGGTGTTTTAAATGGGTTTATACAGTGCTTAGCTAACAAGCATTTAATCCAGAGGTTAAAAAAGGCAGCAACCCTAGAGACAGGGTTGCAAAGGGCTGTAAAGATTTTTGAGGTAGAAAGTCATCTTTAGCCCTAGGGAGTAGACTGTAAAGGCTGAGGAGGATTTTATTAGCATTTTTAATTAAACATCTATTTGACTCCTTTATTTGGCATTGAATCAATTTGTCATTAGTTGTTTTGTTATTTAATTAGAGCGCTTAATTACTGTAAATACTATTAGGGCTAAATCCTGCAAGTTGCTGAGAATTCTCACAACTCCTAAGGTTGTCAATTAAAATCCACACCATTTCTCAGGTCTAGAAAAGTACAGAGAGTTGCTTCTGAGGTACTGTTTATGACAACTATAATGTTACTGTAAAAAGAATCTTTTGTTTCTGGAGTGACTCAAGTGTCAAGTAACACAGAGGTTGTTGGATGTACAAGAAGCAGTTATGACTATATGAAGTTGATGGAAATTTTAATTTGACTTCAAGAGGGTGATGATTTTGTCCTTAGAAACTGAATACTCAGAGAAAGAGTAAAGCTTTTGGCTTTCTTGTTATGGAAGAAAATCACAGAAACTCTAGTGAAAGTCATTACTAAAGTGTGACACTGTATAGGAGGTCAAAAGATGGTGTTCTCAAGTTTGATGGGGCTGCAGGCAGCATTATTTGAAGAATGCAATAACAATTATTCCAGTCTTGTACTATATTGAAATATCAAGGGAATTAATATCTGGCCTAAAAAATAAAACAAAGGTCTTTACTAGAGCAACAGCAACCCTGTCTTTTTTTTTTTTTGTCTTTTTTTTTTTTTTAATCTTCCGTTTCTACGCCAATGAAAGAAATGGATGTTTGGGAAGGATCTCAGCAAGAAAGGGATAACTAGTGTTTTGGAATACAGAGAAAAACCATGAGAAGAAATAGCATCAAGTAATGGAGTAACTAATTCTCCGCAAAAGAAAAATTTGTTTTGAGGTTAATAATATAACCAATTATTTGGGGAAAAAATGATTTATGGAAACTGTCTGCATTATTTCATGAAGGCAAAATATTTCACTGTGACATTTCCAAACCAGAGAGGTTTAATTTCTGGTTTGACATGATTTTTCGATTTAATTAAAAATAAAAACCCAAGTGAAACAAAACATTTAACTTTCATTCCCATAATATTTAAATCAAGATTATGTTCCTGTTTCCCTTCTGTGGTTCAGTGATGGAAAAAGCTAGAGAAAATGTTTCAGAGTAATCCAAACCAAAAAATTTTACAGGTTTTCTTTTAAGCTACTGACCCAAGCAGTATCCATTCCACACAGCTTTCCCTGTCACTGTTCTGCTGAGGCTCTTGGCAAAGTGCAGAAAGTGAGAAGAGAGATTGTGCACAGACAGGATCCAAACTGCTGAGAGGTCAGGGCAGGAATTTGGGTCCAAGCATAGCTGAAGGGAGGAGAGATCACAGGAAGCATGATGCAAAGCCAAATAAAGTCAGTGGGAGATACTCCATTGACTTCAGCGGGTG
The DNA here is from genome assembly GCF_036250125.1 of Pseudopipra pipra. Classification (NCBI taxonomy): domain Eukaryota; kingdom Metazoa; phylum Chordata; class Aves; order Passeriformes; family Pipridae; genus Pseudopipra; species Pseudopipra pipra. The sequence goes on along the minus strand of NC_087552.1, from coordinate 23,934,230 downwards.
TTGAATTCGAACCAAGCCAACAGAGAAGTGTGAAAAATGAACAATGGGGCATGAGGAAGGAAAGGACAGAGAGTGATGTGAAGTGGGGGGAAATACCATCTGCTCTACTTGCTGCAGCTCTAGGAAAGTAGGTATATTTTTTTGGCTGTCAACACAATCTCAACATTCTCCTCTAACTTTGTGCAGTGTAACACTGAGCACGTAGGGGAGATGTAGGAGTTTTCAGTGGATGCTAACAGCATGCTTGCTCAAGCTAGGGAAGTTGTTCATATATAACACAGTACCATTTCCCCATGCATCTGCTATAAAATATGTAATCTAAAAGCTTTCACGGAGTTAAATAGAAGAAGCAGATGGACAGGGAAATTAAAAGAAATTGGCAAGGTAGAAAAGATAAATGGTCAACTGAGATTTGAAATGAAGAAGAGAGTCAATGAGGCAGAGAGCCACAGTGAAGCTATTCCAGATGGTAGAGGCTGCGAAGAAAGCAGCTCTCAAAACACTTGAGAAATTCAGACCAAGAGAGGGGTCCAGTGGCAAGGAGGGCACGGAGATTTTGAATCTGCCTAATCCTGTGATAATGTTTGGGCCAGAAAAGAGGTCACAGCCCAAGAGGAGAACTTCAGCAACTCGGCAGAGGCCAAGCTGCTTCTCTCAGACTATAAAATCTCAGCATACACATTACACTAGTCAGTCTCCGTCTATAGGCAAATTGCTTGCTATACCACTTTTTCCTCATGAATCAATGGGCAATATCTCCCTGTGTGGGAGAATCAGAAAAGGCCAGCTCTCCAAATACAACTCTGAATAATGGGAACATTTAAAACCGAGGCTTGCATCCAGATCCAGCTGTGCAAGCTCTCCTTGCCTGGATCTGAATCCCTTTTCTTCAGAGTGGCTTTTTCTTCTTGCCAAACGGCAAATTTCCCAGACTTGTGCTGTTTCTTGTTCTGTGCTGGCAGAACTACCTATGTGTTTAAATGTAAACAATACACATAGGTTAATGTGGTCTAGTGTGTTCTCTAGACTGCCACAAGGAGAAAACTATGCCTAGGGATAACAATTGCTACGTTACAAAGGATTTATCAAATATGTATTAGCTTCAACAACTGCAGATTAGTTGTCCAAGCGCAGTCCACAGAACCCACAGGTGTGAATGTTTTAAGATGCTATCCTAGCCCTCTCCTGAGCTAAGGTGCCTGCTCACAGCCTTTGAGCACCTCAAGGCAGGAATTGTCACCTTAAACCTTCTTCAGTGGCCTGTTATATTCTGCAATAAAATGCAGCACTCTGCTCCAAACGCTCTTCTTTTCATTACCCATACTGAAGTGATGTTACAGGAATGAGAGACTGGGGTCTACTAATTTTTAATATTATTTTTGGAGGCATTCCTAATAAGGTGAAGGGTTATATTGTCAAAGTCCATTGCATCAACTGTACAATTTTACAGCTCCATTTTGTGGTAAGATCCACGTAATTGAACCTTCAACATCAATTTACTTGATTATAAGTCTGTGTCACTGAGCAAATGGCCATCAAAAGCCTCTCCTCCTACTTCTGATTTGCTGAACTTCAAAATGGAATATTAAGTGCCATTTAGTCACTGACAGTAGCAATACCCCATTTATCAGCCTATTAGGTGCAGCAAGTAACACTACTGGGGGTGAATGTAAAATAACAAAAGCCTAACACCCATGTTGCTCTCCCCCTGCTGAAAGGGATAATTCAGTAATTACCGAGCATGCCTCATTTAGTAGCCCAGCCAAAAGATAGGAAATGAGTTATTCAAGATTTCAGATGGCTAAATTAAGCACCTGCTGTTATATTTTTATCTTCATTGTATCTTTTTACATACTCTAATTGCCAAATTTCACTGAAGATCTTTTTCATGAACTTCACATGGGAATCTCAAGATTCCTCATACACACTAAAGTCAGAACAACATATCTAAGATACAATCTGTCATTCCCCATACCTTGAACTGCTTTGAAACCTGTTGTCTCCAATCAGTTTGATTATTACTACTTTTTTGAAGTGAATAGTGACACTAAACCAGTGCAATCCATACCTAAATAGACACCGGATAAGGGATCTTCTTTTTACGATGGCTTCCTAAGCAGGAAACCACACTAAATATTACGGACAGCATAATATTTTGAAATTAACAACCAGATTGTCAGTTAATGTAAATAATTCTGCCTATTTGAAGTATAAGGCTTTTGCTAATTTATACCATAAATATATATAAATATATATAAATATTTACATATTTATATTAAATCTGGCCTTATGGGAAACCAAGTATACTGAGGAAATGGTGCTGAAATACCTTTGCATTTGCTGTCCTACCAAAAAAATTCTACACCTCACATTTCATGCCAATGAACTGAACAATGAACTGAATAAAACCAATAATGTACCAGGTAAAAATTGAACAAGGTCTCTGTGCATCTCTTTATGGCAAGCTCTTCCCATTTCACTCATCTCTGGGCATATCTACATTACTGCTCAGCATTCAGCAGGACATTTTGAAGCACCTCTGTCAACTGTTCCTGTTTCAGTTCACATCACAGGGTGGCCTCAGCACAAACTGGATTTATTCTGATTCCAGCTAAACTAGACTATTTGCCCCAGGGCTTCATTTGATATGCTCCAGTCTCCAAAGGGCACTGTGGGACTGGGGCTAGAAGCAGTGCAAAGTAAATCCCTTGAAATAAGTACCCCATGCACCTTTCTGCTAATCAAATCTGCTCATACAGGCTGCAGTATGTGCTAAAATCATAGCATCATAGAATAGAATCATAGAATCAACCGGGTTGGAAAAGACCTCTGAGATCATCAAGCCCAACCCTTGATCCAGCACTGCCATGGTTACTAGACCATAGCATTAAGTGCCACATCCAGTCTCATCTTAAAAATAGAGGTAGTCTGTGTGCACTAAATCCAAATATTAAATAACAATCATAAAATGATGGCAATATGGCAACAGAGAGCCAGGACAGCAAGGAGATGTACTTGACAGCAACAAGTACAAAGGTTATATGACTGTGTGAGAATTTGGATTTGGGTTAAAGAAAAAAAATAAAAATATTTAATGAATAAAGGAATTTGTTAGTGTAATCAGTATTATCACAGAATAGGAGATGCTAATCATCAGCCTTTGATGTTGCATAGTACAGCATCAGAGCCTGGTGTTTTGAACTACAGAGTAGCTCTCACTTCCAGTTCCCCAGATTAATTATACAGATTTCTAGAATATCAATTTCCTGCAGACACAGTTTACTGATTCAAATCAATAAGGTAATATTTATTTACAAAAACAATTAAGTTCCCTTTTTTTGGCTGAAAAAGGTAAAAATCAATTACAATAAAAAAATGCCTGATTGAGCCTAATCCAGCCAGTACTATGGCCACTAGGAAAACTCAGCTGGGCTGTGGTTCAGGCCTGAATTTTAAACTTTTGACCTCAAGAGTACTGGATTCTTTGAGCAAAAGAATGTCAGATTAATTTAATTCCCTACTGTGCAAACACACAGATGATATAGCAATGTTTTTCTGAGATTTAACAAAATTCATATACAAAGTTACACTTATTCGTTCACTTTTTTATTGTAGTTCCACTGTAACGAATCAAAGATTTTTTCTCTCTTCTTGTTGAAATCTTTTTTCAGAGTAAGCACACAAAGAATGTCTTCTATGTCCCATTTTAAAAAATAAAAGGAAATCGAAGGACTATGCAACAGAACACAACTGTGTCTCTAATATATGAGAGTATTCTGCTAATAAACTTTTAACAAGAATGGGTATAAATTACAGAAAAGATCAGGCACAGACAAGTAACAAGAAAAAGAATTCTCAAGAAATGCAAAAGAAAAAGAGTCCAGCACTGTAATTCTGATTGTCCATCACAAAAACTTGCCTATAAAAGCAGTAAAGCTCTGAGAACAATATTTATAGTAAAGAATACCTTCAATGAATAATTGCTGTGAGGGTACAATAAGAAAAACAAACCTCAACCCTACACTGAACTGGATAAAAGACAATGAACATTGGACAGATGGACAGACATCAGCAACCCATAGATGGCAGCTAATCTAAAGGGATTTTTGTAGATTTACTTTGGAAGAACACAGCCTTCCATAAGAAACATTACGTTCTTTTAATCTTTGCTCTTTCTCATCCTAAGTAGTTTCCTAATTTTTCAACACTTTCTGAATTTTGAAGAGTTTATAATTTTGCCACAATTAACCCCATAGGATATTCCTGACACATGTAGTTATAGTGTGGTATGTCATCTGAAGATCTTTACAAAATGCAAGAACTCTAGTTTCCCTAATTCCTGGCTTTACTTTACTTTTTCTGCCCTTGCCTCTTCCTTCTAGAAAATGCCGAATATCAGAGTTCTTCTTTCCCTTTTTTCAAGCCCAAAAGGAGAGAGAAAATAATTTTTAGAGAGATCCCACAAGTAAAAAAGTGCATGTACAAGTAGGTTGCACCCTAACAAACTAATCTACAAAATAAAAATACATATGAGATTTGGGGGTTCAGAGAGCAACTCTATACTTTTCCTTCCATCTTGGAGAGAAATCCACACCTCGGTAAGAGTCAATTTTGCCCTAAGTAAGTGAGGATGTCTAAAGACTTAGATAATTGCAGAATTTTGATTTGGCTATCTGACCTTGAGGATTCACTGTTCAGCTGTGGAAAGACAACTCACTATCCTTTTTCCACCAGTAGAATCACTATGCTTGCAAACATGGTTGGAGACTTTAATTTACCCTTCAAGAATGAGTTGCTGCACAGCAATATACGATGTATAAGCACACATACAAGGTAAGTATTGTATATTTACTGCACACACACATGCTGCTTCTTTTCATGTACCACTTCTCCCCAGAAGAAATTAGGCAAGAGTAGAGTCTCTCACTTTTAGCTTGCAGGCACATTTTTTAGCTACTGGCACATTCTTGGCTCCCAGGCATATAATCTAGCTAAGCACAAGACTGCTTCTCATAAGGAAACATAAAGGAAGTGGCACATGAAACCGAGGCTTGCACATGGAAGTTTCATTTTTAGGAAGAAAAGCTTACAAGATTTATTAAACATTTTGTTTCAATTAGAAAAGAGGTTGATCATTTCCTCCAGATTCAATCCTGACCTGTTTAAATCTTCTGATTGCCCTCTGTAGAAATTCAAAGACCACGGCAATCAATTACCCCATATTTTTGCAGGAGAAGCTATTGCAGCTGATGCTACAGTTGAGCTTAACGTAAATCACATTTTCCCCCCTCGGTTTCTTGCTTCTTTATAGCAAGTTACCACTGGGTTACATCACAGTCAAGTTTTTACGTTAAATTGTTTCTTAACTCTCTGTGGAACAAAGATTTCAGTCCAGATATCAAAAAGGTGAAGTGAATATAGACTTTATTTTCACTTTTTTTTCTACAGAAGCTAGATTTTTAATTTTTCACTTTCTCCACTGTTAATTCAAAAACAGATATTTAAGAAATATGGCAGTTCACACTTAAACAGCAGTAAGTTGAGTAGCTGTTGACATTTTAATTAGAATACTTTTAGAAGTTCCAAGAACAAACTGAACTGAAAAAAAAAAATCTACATTTAATTAAAAGCAAACAAAAAATAAAGCCATATTTCTAATTTGGGAACTGTGATTAGTTTGTTTATTTGGGGGCTTTATCCCCAATTCTGAAAAAAGCCAATATAGTTTATTTGTCATAAAAAGGTTATGTAAAAATATTTGTTATAAAAAGGTTCTCATAACATTTAATGAAAATGACTACACAAATACTAATTTATTTCCTCTTCCAGAGCATTTCCCAAATCCCAGTTTCAAAACACTTAGCAAATATTACACTACAAACCTCACACCAATACTGCTATCACGCTGCATACCATTAGCTCCTGCAACCGCTAGGAAAAGTGCCTGAAGCAGAGATGCAACAACTTAGTGGGACAGGGTTCACCAGTACTGCTGAAGACTTACTAGTATTGAATCGTTTGAAAAGTGCATAAAACCAGTTATTAAGTGGACTAAATTTATTTGGTCTCAGATGTCATAAAAAGTACTCACAATAAACAGTCCTTCAAGATCCTAGTTGCGAGAGCAAAAGCAAGAGAAGTCTTGCATATCGATGCACTAATACATCACATTCCAGCTCATTCACAACTTAAAGCTTTATTCTAGAAATTCAAATCCTATTCCTCTTCCAGCAGCAGGTAAGGTGACTGAAATGAATGGGATCATTCATCATTCATCCACATCAGAAAGGGAGCAGAATTTGCCTCGCAATAATGAAAAGAATTCTTTTCTTCCAGCCTATCACCACATGCTTCGCTTGCAGCAAAGGGACAATTTAACGGTACCAGCTCTTCCCACGTTCACCAGCAGAAACTCACTCATCTCAGGGGGACTGCGACTTGAAGGACTGACCTCTATTATCTGAAATGTCAAACTGTCATAAATTTGCCTGCTTGATTCCCTCCCTCCATAGCTGTGACAGCTCCTGACCCAGCAGAGCTCTCAGGCATTTCCACATCATTTCTACAAAACACAATTCCAAAAACAGATCAGTGAGAGGTGGGGATGAATGTGTGGAAATGTGCACAGTCTATAGGGTCCAAAAAGAGATTTATTTTTAGACTAAAAAATTGAAAATAAAAATTCATATTTTGTCTTTTAGCTGTTGAGAAAAACTCTTTTTTTTTTTTTTTTTCTGGTCTACATTATTTGGGGATAAGACATTGGATTTCAGTCAAAATACAAAGAAAGTATCTCTTTCTCCCACTTGTATGCAGACATATGTGCACATGCTATTGTCTGAGAAGAGGTAGAGGCTGCAGAACAGCCTGACAACTCTGTATCATTGCATCAGCCAAGCATACTTCAGTATTTTTTTTACAAGTACCACACACCCAGTTATCTCCAGTTAAGTGACATAAACTGCTGATGAACTTTTATGTAGCTCACTATGCAAATGACACCACAAATTGTAAAAACTATTGTGTAACTTTGAATTCTTCAACCACAAAATGAAAATGTTTTGACAGAGGTTTACAAGAGTGCACCAGAACATGAGGAAACTGATAGAGTACAAGAAAATATTTACTAAACTAAATCCAGGAACACATATGCGCTACCATGAGAGACACTAACCTAGCTTGCTCCACGACCTGACTATGTCATAGTCTTGTCGGCATGAGCAAAGTTGATACTTTCATTTTGTAGACCCACATCTTTGAAGTCTCAGAGGTCTTTTTTTGCCAAAATGTGGTCCACTTCCCCAAAGACTAAGAAGCTCCACTACGCATGAAGTGCTGCAATATTATGTCTCGTGGTTTAAGAATGATATTCTCCAATTTAGTGTTCCCACTGAAACTCTCAAAGCCATGAGCTGCTCACTCACTCCCTGCCCCTCACCCCACTCCCCTGCAGCAGGCTGGGGAGAAGAACTGGAGGCAAAAAGGGTAAAGATTACAGGTTAAGATAAGAACAATTTACTGGAAACAGCAATGGAATAAGAAAATGAACAGTAACAGCTACAGTATGGATAACAAAGGATACAAGTGAGGTGAAGGATTCACAGGAGAGCACTACCTGACTGCCTCCTTCCCCACACTATATGACTAGAAGGGACCCCCTTCCCTTACCTCGCCCCCTGGCAATGAGGTCAGGGGGTATAGAATAACCTCCTCATCCTAGCCATGCCCCTGCTGGCTACTGCAAAAATTAACCCTGTCCTGGCTGGAACCAGGACACTGTGATATTTTATATTCCAGTAACAGCAACCAGTACCAGGAGATATGTATGAAACCTGCAGTACATATGCAGAAAAAAAATACAGTCACTATTTGAGAGAGAGAAATATTCCAGAGGGCCAGCCCAAAACTAACACATTGCAAGTAGGTTACACAAGCCCAGAGGCTTAAGCTTGCCTTTTGTAAAAGAATAGATTTCAGTCCGAATGAGTGACTCATAAAATAGTACTTCTGCCACTCCACTGGCCTGAGGGTGGTCTTGTTAACTCTGAGAAAGGGGATACTTTTGGTAAGGAAATGTTTGTTACTGGTATGACTGCAGTCATTTGGGAACAGCAAATCACAATGTATCATTACAGACCTTGGAGAAAGGACAGACCAGAGATTTAAATAAGTCAGCCTTGCTTAGATTGATCAGGATATTACTGAGAATGAGAAGGGAGAGATAATAGCTGCATAACTCTGAATTTATGTTGAAATAGTATCTCTAATGACAAAATTATATTGAAACAGGTATTGTGTTTATAAAGTTTCTCTTAAATTCTACAAATCCTGCTGTTAGATGGTGCTTCAAAAATCAGATATGGTTTCAAGGAGAACTTCAGGAAAGTTGGTTATTTTTTGTGTTGGTTCTCTTGAGGTGTAATCCACGGGGTGCTAAGAAGAAAGGCATAACCCACAAGTTTTGCTCCTTTTCAGTTAAAGGAAAATAGATCAACTGGTGAAAGAAAACTCCAGTGAAAACCCCAGTGGCAAACTGTTACACAGAAGCAAATCCGAAGAGGATGGCTGGGAAGAAATGGAACAGTGTTTGTGATTTCATGTAATCCTTCCATCCCTAGTTCTAGAATGAAGATTATGTAGGTTTCCCACCAACTAGATGGAGTCAGCTTTTGCAATTTTGCTTTTGACTTAGTAGGGTTAATTTCCCAATCCATCCATTCATGTACTGCAACATTCTCATTAATAAATCTCATAGATATCCTAGGCAACTAGTTCACTTAGTTTTGGAGTCATATCAAACTTTTACCTCCTGTCATTAGCCCTTCTTTTCCACACAGGTGTCTTTCACTGCCTGTTTTAATTTCCTCCACAAGTTACATCTAGAGAAGATCTCATTAGATCTACGCACTTAAACAAACCATAGACTTCTTTTCTATTATTTGCTTTTTGTAAGCTTTCTGTTTTCATTTAATATCTCTATAAGTTGTCATGAAGACTAGAGCCTCTTTGTTTGCAACAGACTTTACAGATTTCAGGAAATATCAACTCTTCTCAAAGTCACACTAAATTCAGTTGATTTGTCTTTGTCACCTACATCACTTATGTATCTACAATTGCTAGAGTCAAACTTCCTTAATGCCCTCATCTCCTTCCTGCTGCAAGTGATTTTGGCCCAGGTGGGTGGTATTGCTAACAATCTATTCCTGTATTAAGATACACCAAGACCTCTAACTTTATTTTTCTCTCTTTTAAAAATTGTATCCCCCGGTACGTGTGCTGTATTTCTGTTACTCTGTGACAGTGAATTTCACATTTTCCACCAGCAATTCTCTTTCTTCCACTTTCTTGCCCATTCCTCTTGCAATATTACAAGAGTATTTCAGTTGTTTTTGAAACTCAGTAAGGAAACAGCTCTTAATTTTTTCCTTCACTGTGTCATGACACACAAGAACTACTGTTTTTTCCCTGAAGCTCATGCTTTTACTCTCCAGTATCTTTCACTCTTGGTTATGTCCTTTTTATTTTGTCACCTCTGTTTATTTAAGAAGTATTTTTAACAGGCATGCTCAGCTCATCCCCAGAAGGCTTTTAGCCCAGCTACTCCACTGGAGTCCATCAGTCTGGAGGAACTCTTGTTCCGTAAATGCTTCCTGATGGTCAGCCATCCTCAGACTTTCCTCACAGCATTTATCCTTGAGCCATCTGTTCATCTTTGTTGTCATGCCTGGCCTTTGCCTTCCTTTTCTGAGGACTGGAAGGCTTCTACTGAATGTTATGCACATGGAAATATCACTGCCACCTGGCAGGGAGAAAATGTGTTCTATGTTGTGGATAGTGCACCATTTTAAAATGAAACAATGTTTACAGTGAAGACTATAGGATTCCTGCATCCAAATCTTCATTCCTCCAGTGGTTACTGGACCAGCTAAGTGAGGCCACTTTCCCCACCTGCTGTAGTGCAATCCTATTAGAGAGCAAGTTAGAGAAACGAAAATGAAGAAAGATGCTGGCAGCAACACTACCTGAGGAGGAAAGGGCAGATATCCTAGAACAAGATGCAAATTTTCTGTAATTATCTCCAGGTAGCATGTATTTGATTTTGGAAAAATATACATCTTGCAGCTACTGTGACCTTGTTGTGCAGTATAATGCTGTTCTTTTATAAATGGGAATATGGAAAAAGTTAACAAAGGTAAGTCCAAGCCAAAGTCAAGTCAGTGAGATACTCTTTCTTTTATTCAAACATGGGTGAGATTTCACATCCATTATTTAAGTGTACTGCCCTTACAACAGTAAAGAAAGAAAAGGAGGGAGATGAAAAGACAGTGCTTGGAATACTTTCCTATCAGACTCAACAGTCCTGGTTCAGAGGCCTAATAGCTTCCTGAGTTTAAGGACTCTTATCTCACTGCATTTAAACCACTTTCACATAGGAAACTGCCTCTGCATTGTGTCCTCATAACTTATCTGATGGCAGATAACATCAACCTACAGTAACAAAGGGTACTGCAGGCAGCTACAAAGGTGAGAGCAGTTCTGCCAACATGCCACCCAGTCATTAAAACCAACCCCAGACCCAATGGCTGTGTGATGATATTAGCAAGGCACTAAGACTCAGCTGCTTAGCCAAGCTCAGCTCAGCACCCTGGCTGCATTGCTTTTGCTCACCTTGGAAATTTAACAGAGTACAATCACGCTGTGAAGGTACCCCTGCCTTACTTAATTTGCACATTTTAAATTCTTTAGTCAGAAAAGGCACAAGAAAGACCATGCAGATGATCAGAAGTATTCACTCATCTCCAGAGAAAGAAATCAAACTAGACCAAAACATTTTAAACAGGACCAGGATGACAGAACTCTGCAGATTTGTGAATAATAGATAGAGGGGGTCTTCGTTTGTTCATGATGTGACAAGCAGAGGATGTTCACACAAATTTAAAGCAACGTTTTCTCACACAGTCCATAGTTAAACTGTAGACTCCACTGCCACAGCATATTTCAGCGGCCAAAAAGCCATGAGAAAAATTCAGGATGGCAAATAGATTAGTACTTATTAAAAACAGATTAGTGTTTTTCAGTCATGGTCTTTCAAATGTAACCTCTGGCTCAGGAACTCAGAAAACACACAAGGGAAGCTCCATTACCTCCTCCATGCTACTAAGCATCTACTTCTGACACTTTAGGAGACAAAATGTTGGTCTAAAACAACGTGGCAGCTCTTAAACTACACATTTTCACATCCTCTTTTTTATACTTTGATAAATAAATTTTACCAGTTTGAACTTCTTTACACATTGCTATTCTGCACATACTTAAACCTTTAAACACAGGCTTAAATTTCCATTTTAAACCTTTTATTTCTTAAAAAGCACACACCTATACAAGAACTGCTGGCAGAAAATACAATCGCAAACAAATACAAAGAAATGCCAACATCTTGCCATGAACTTAATTTCTGGTAATGTGTGATGTTACTGACACATAGCATCTTTTCTGCCATTATTGGGAGGACAAAGGTGTCTTTTATCCCATCACTTCTGTAACTGTTGGAAAGGGTGTGGCAGGATCTATTCATCCATTAGAACTCACAGCATCTGAATTCTTTCCCTTCAATGCAAAGCAGAAAAAAAGGCTCTTGGTCTACAGTGTCCCAATTCACTTGCTCAGGTCCAAAGCTGCATATGGTTTTGAAGATGATATCACCAAAAATCCTACTGTACATTTATTTCTAATGACTTTAGTACAATCTGATGTTGTCTATGCTTGACTCTTGTAGAACCATAGAGTAATCAATGAGATCCATAAACTTAAGCAGAGTCCTTCTAAATACCTCAAAAATAATTTGAGTATACCATTAATAAAGGTTTTTTGTTCTTTTTTTCTCTCACTTTGCTGTACATAGTAGGACCAATGAGTTGGCTTATTCAGAGTGGGATCTTAGAGTGATTTTTTTTTCTCAGTTCTACAGCGATAATATATCAAGTACTGTAGATTTCAACATGAAAATAGGGATTTCATGAAAAAAAAACCCACCACAAATAAATTAACCCAACATTTCAGGGATGCAAAAAAAAAACCAAACAAAAACCCCACACCCCAGAACCTCAAATTGCTGAAGTGATATTATTCAAATCTTTCCCATTGTTTTTACAAAGACATAAATTAATATGTGGTTTTCTCAGCAGATGGCTTTTCTCACCTCGCAGCACCACGCAGATGATCGGTTTCTATTTAGCTGAGTCATTTGTCTCTAAAAAATGGGGTGCACGTAAACACAGTCTGGTAATTTTCTTATCTAAGCCCCCTCTCTATTTCACTATTAAATAAACACTAACCATTTAACATTAAGTCTACATAGCACTGAACAGCCATACGGCATAATTCACGTGCAAGGGCCACCTTTGTGATGCAGCTGAAGTGCAGTTCAATCACAGCACTAAAGCAAGCTGAGCAACCTGACAACAACAAGCCATCATTAAGAAGCCAGACAGGGGTTTAACTGCACAGAGCTGTTGTCTGACTTAATGAATGAACTGCAGTTTAACACAGTGCAGGGCCACATTTGTTTCAGTGCTCGAAGATGCGAACAGTGTTTAGATCTATGGGATTATGTCAGCTTTACTGCATAAATAAGTGAGACCCTAAAGAGTTTTGCACTTCTATAAGTTCTTGAAGAATATACAGCAAGAAAATATGAGCTACCACAACTTGAAAAAAAAAACCTAAAACTTTTCTCTAGCTAGTATTTCAAAAGACAAGCAGTTTTCTTTGTATTTACTTCTATCCCTGCAGCTAGAATGAATTATTTAAGAAATATCTATAGAGTACAGGATTTGTGCTTTCATTTTATTTATTTGTCTATTTTATCACAGGCTACTTACAAGGGCAAGTGTGCTGAGTCAACATAGGTGTAAATCACTGCACTTTTACTTTAGTCAGTGGAACTAGGTAAACTGACACCCATCACAAAGCTGACCCAACATATTTAGTGCAGAAATTTTTTACTGGGTTATTAATAATGGACTATTATTACTATTTCTCAAACAACAGGGTTGGCAAGGTGTACTTCTTCCCCCTCCTCCCCCCTTCTTTTCTTACCCTCTCATTTCTTTTTAATAGCATTTAAAAAAACAAGAAAATGTTCAGTGCATCTAACCAACTCCTAGCTTAACACACAGTACCTGCCTTTGGGAATGATTCTTCAGGTAGACCAAGCACTGTGAAAAGTGCTGGAACACAGAAATCTTCAAGCTACTTCCGAATGACCTGATATAGCCACTTGGCAGAGCACTTCACGACACAGAAGCGTGGTTTCTAAAATCAGTGAAGTTACATCAGTGCTGCCTTCTGCCAGGACTAACTGGGTCAGCAAAGCACTCCCTGAAGGTGGCCATGTGGTTTCTAGTTCTAGAGGTCGTTGCTTCAGAGCTAGGTCATACCTTCGCACAGTGCTCACCCTCCCACCTTAAGGTCTAGATCCTCAGCTCTCCAGGTATAGTTGAGAGTTAAGTCTCACAAGTTGACTCCATTTACATAAAAAGATCTTTGCAATCATATTTTTCACTGGATAATGAGAAGCTTCAATACTGTCAAATCCCATGATAGTAATGTCTTTGAAATAACCCCCACCAGAAAACAAAAAAGTCCACACTCCCCCCTGTAAACCTGCACTGCACAGGAAATGAACCAGGGGAAAGGCTAACAACTATTTAAGTGGCTTGTTCCGAAGATCTAGGGTAATCTGTGAAAGGCAATGCCGGCTCCTATCAATACTTCCTTGGCACTAGGAGGCAAAATCTGTAGACAGGAGACAGGGCATAAGTCCAAAGAGTCACTGTGCTCCAGGTAATGCTAGCTGGCATGAAAAACCCTTGAAACTATAACAGGCTATTATTGTTTTTAGCAGCACTAAGAATAGAGAAGCCACAGACATACAAATCACAGCTGACAGTCTGGTCTCTTAAATTGCTCTGTGTTGTTTATAGAAATGTATTAAAGACTATTTGTATAAGTTACACATGCAATAATACTCTTTTCTGTTAAATCCTTTACTTGAATTAGAGACTGAAGGATCTGAGCCTAGATCAGTGTAATATAAAAGGCACAGACCTCCAGGTATTTTTACTGAATGAGATCAAGTTGTGTGACATTAGTTTATTGTATTGCCATAGCTAGCCTTCACTCCCTCGCTGTAACACACACAGCGGGTCAATAGTCTGACTTTGGTCACTGCACATGAAATGAATCATAACTATCTTGCTGATATTTCCAGGTCCATTGAGACATCTTTCCTTATGAGTTTTTGGAGGTGGGAACCACTGTTGTCTGAGGTCAAAAAAGACCACGACTGCTGCCTAGGTCGTGCAGCATTTATCCTAAAACAAAGCAGGAACATCAGTTCCAGGGTTCTTTAAGATATGAATTTTTAAGGTATCTGCCTGTCTATGCACACTTTTCCTAAAATGATTAATGCAGGACTGCTAACATATCCAGGTTTATTGGCCAGTAATATCAGCAGTGTATTGTGACTTTGCAGAAGGTTTTAGCTTTGAGATGAGGGAGTATGAGTTCAGAGGCAGTCAGAAAGGGAATCCTGTTTAATCTAAGTTTATAATTCTGACCTGAACTAGTCTGGCATAGTTTTTTCCCTTCCGTGAAGGTGGGATACATGACATTACTGCTTGTCAAAAAAAAACTTCACAACCAAAAAAACAAAAAGAAAAATTTAGCAGTCCATGTTTTAAGGAAAGTTCAGGACAGCTGCCTAGTCATTTTACTGCAACAAGCAAGAGCAGTACAAGCGAAAGGGCAGAAAAGCCAGGGTGCCTATTAATTCCCCCCTTTTGACTTGATGACATTTTGTAAAATGTGGAACAAAGCTTTAATTCTAGTTATTTGGGACTCTGAGACCAGAAGAAGATTTTGGCACCTGAAGAGCAGGTTCATTTCATGTGCATTGTAAAATGGAAGGACAGAAAAGCAGAAACACCAAAACCTTGTTCCAGTCGGTGTCTTTCCAAATGTTTGGAAATCATGCGCAGTAGCAGGAGTTTAGGCTACTGATACTAAGCCTGTATTATATAGACATGTTAAAATGTAGATACTCAGGTATTCAGATATTTCACAAGACTGTTTTGACTGAGTACTCGAGCGCTTCAAACTAAAAAGCAAATGAATTCAAGTTCAGTTATTCTGCAGCTCATACAACATTAGATTAAAGTTAGATTTAGACAAAGATCCCAGAGGCTACAAGAAAAAGAGACTTGTATGCTGCTACTAAGACTAATATAGTCATAGTTTATTAATGTAGACAGTAATGCATAATGAAATGTCATTAATTCTCACATGTAATATTGGTTTCTAATTTGAGGAATTGCGTCCAATTATCTGTAGTTTAGTTATTCAGATTTATAGCTTGGCAACTCAGAACAAGAAAGTGCTGAATTCATCTCCATTACCTGAGAAGTCTGAAGAATAAAATACCTGTTCCTTATAATCTCTTCCTTACAACCTGTACATTTCCCAATTCTTTTTGCTGTTCTGGTTTTATGATTCAGTTCATGAAAGGCGACAATGAAAAGCCCTTTGGTAACATTCACAGCACGCCTTATTCCAGATCTTTGTCCTTTGTATTAAGGCTTTTATCCATAAAAGGACATTTTATTTCAGTGCCACCCTTAGGGTTGACTCTTGTTTTGGTGTTCAGAGGCATCTTCAAGAAAAATTTGTCAGGCTTTCTGCCACTTATGAAGGTCATCAAGTTCATGTTTAGCGTCTCAGACCATGCCTTTCAATCGAGCAACTAAGGATGTATCAACATAAAGTCTGTCAAGACAGTACTTGTTATTGCCAAGGGTAATTTTTTTAATTCATATATTCTGCTCCCTACCAGAGTTCAGGGACGCTCTGAAGCTCTTTGCTGAAATGGCTCAAGAATTGGATCCTTTAAATAAAAAATCTAAGTCGTTCCCCATAGAAAGTGCTGCTGATCTCAGCTGCAAGGCTTCCACAGCCTGCTCAGCAGGGAAGCATGAAGATGTCAGGTAAACATAATCATGCTATTTGTGGAAAGTGTGAGATGAGAAAGAGGGAGGGTAATGAAGCATAGACAGAGCAATTCAGTTTCCCAGCCTATTTAGGTAGATTGTCTTCTCTAATTGTTTTTCTCCCTGGAGGTACAAACACAGCGAATTTCGATACCATAAAGTTAAGCTTTATTATTGCAGCTTTCAGTTCTTTCACAAAGAAATATGTACTGTATTATAGCAGTGCCTAGTAGCAATGCTATAGTTAAGGATGTGTCAGCAGTCGTGCTACAGACCTCTATTTTTCCATGAGATGTGAAAACTACTTTTAGGCTAAAATTATGCATATAAGCTAGGTGTCTAGATTCATATCAGTTCTCAGAAAAAAAAAAAAAAATCCTAGGCATGTCCTTTGGTAATTGCAGACTTTCAAAAAAAATCCCAAAACCACACCCCCACCTCGCCAAAAAAACCCAAAAAACCCCTGATACAATATCACCAATATTACAAAAAGTTGGATAGATACAAGTTAAATGCTTTTGTAGGTGTTTAAATACTGCCCCGGTGACTTCAGTCATTATCTTCAATATGAAATGAATTTCATCTCAATGCAGCAAAAGATCTAAATTTTAATGGGTTTTGTCCAGCAGAAGCCAATCCAATAAAGCACATATTTATCTCATTACCACCTAAATACATGAACAGTTAATTCAAAACCATCAAGACAAGATTGCTCATCACCTTGCAGGGCAAGTTGAGAAGAAAACAAAATAAAGACATGCTCTAAGATTCATGCAGATGCTCAACAACAAAATATTTCTGTGTTCTCTTGCTCTATTTCATAATGAAAATTAGCAACTCTAGTAACTAAAAAAGTCCTTAGGCAGATAACAAATACTTGAAGAAAGATTATTCTAAAAATCAAAGGCAGTAGGCACGACTTTACATTTAGACACTGGGTATGCACTAACATCCAGAGTTATAGCTACACAAACGCAAGACACCAGTAAAGCAATTAATTCAGAGTAACAGCAAAGAAAGTGAGCCCCAAAGTCAGATGTAATGACTGACGAGAAAGGAAATTAATGATGAAGTAATAAGACTCAACTCTTATATTGTCTACTTATGACTAGATCTTAAGAGTGCTTTCCAAGCAATTTGATAATATTACCCATACTTCACAGAGAGGGAAAGCAACAAGATTAAGAGATTTAGCCAAAGTCACCTGTCAGGCCAAGGACAGGAGTCAGGAGCAGAGGCCCAGCAGGCTGGTACCAGTTCAGTCACTGCTCAAAGGATGGTTTTTCCTGCAGCAGAGGAGCAGTGCAGTTCAGATGCCTCCTGCCTACAGCAGGTGTAGCTGCCCGAGCCACTGAGTGCACAAGACAGCCTGAACGGGCAGCCTTTCAATGACCCGCCACTCCTCAGCTGCCTCTTGTTAACTGTTTGTCACTCCCTCTTACCTCTATGAAATAAGAATCAAATTGACAATCACTGGCTACTTAGCACTTACTACAAAGTGCAGAAGCCTGCCCTGGGGTGGTCACCATGGCAGAAGGGATGCTTAGCAACTTGCTGTCCTGTGATAAATTGGCCCAAGTTGTGTCCTCCCCTCACTAAAGCACGTGTTTCCCAGACTGGCGTGGCCCCAGTCAAACCATCACTTGTTGGGCACCTGAGTTAGAGCCAGGGCTTGCACACAGGCCAGCAGACATGGAGGGCTGGCGGGATGTGGAGCCAGAATGATGCAGTAGGAAGGAAGTGGACATTTGACAGTTAGGTTCCTAGGGTGACAAATGCGAAAAAAATCATAAAAGATCAAAGCATGGGTGTAGGTGCAACAAAATGAAAGCTGAAGGACAAAAGATACTGTGAGTTGCTGGAGACATGAGCATAGGCTGTGCTGGTGCACAGAAGGCATACAATTGGAGGGCAGGTGATGGCACAAAATGCCACAGCATCTGGACACATGCACAAAGAAATAACAGTAGGGAGTCTGTAGGGCCAGAGCAAAATGCTAACAGATAACATTTTCAGCGGACTATGCTAGAGGATGTAGAAACCTTGGCTCTTGCACATGCAGCAAAAGGAGTCCTCTGAGTGAGCTGACCCTAGACTCATGAAAAGAGAGTAACAAGACTGTTTCATTAGCAGCAAGTCTTTAATGGTCTATATATTTGAATTGCATAATGATAGATCAGAGAATAATTTTGGCTATTCTACCCAAAGCCACTACATTAGGAGGGAGAAGTACTGCTTACTTTCTGAAAAAAAACTCCAGCAAAAAGGTTTGAGAAACAGAGTAAAGGCTACAGTAGAAGCACACAGGAAAGAGAGCAGATCAAAATAAATTATTTCATCATCTCAGAGCTCCTGTATAAGACTACATTGTTGCCCAGTTTTGAGATCCCCACTACAGCACAAAGAGTAAGCAGTTTAATGAAGCATGCCTGGCATTTTACCCAATAGAAGGGGGTATGATGCATTGCTTTAGCACGTTGCACACCAGCATTTTGCCATTGCTATATTGCTCTTGGAAATGCATCATGTGACATTTGAATACAATGATCTTTCAGCTCTTGTAAGTGTAAAGCATCCAAAAGTATAAGCACAATCCACAAACAGATTAGATAACTGAAAAAAAAAATTCAACTCATTTTTTTTTTTTGACTGAGTTTTCTCGGTAATTGTCTTGTGACCTATGAACTATAGTAGAACAGTTTTTCAGTAGCATAATTATGCTCAACTAAAGTGTTTGCAGACTGCTAACAACAGATTCAAGATTTCTGCTGCTCCTGATTTTTTATTTTAGCTTTTACCTTTCATGTTCCCTTTGTCTTACAGCATCTCATTCATAACTACGAACATACAAGTAATTTAGAAGAGATTTAAAAGCCTTCACATTGGCAAAAATACCAGGTGGAAAAGAAACTGCCTTGGTCAAAACTTCTGTAAGTTGGTGGGCTAAAAGTCTGCAGGATGATATGCTGCAAATAGTATCATCCAAAAACATAAAATGGTAAAATTATTTGATTTATGGTTTGCTTTCAACAAAAAGCATTAGATCCTTGTGGTAATTATGTTGGTTTAGGCATGCATGTATATGTAAATATATGTACATGTATCCTACTACATATCTGAGAGGGAAAAAAATGAGTTAAAGAGCTCCAGTCCCCTTCACTCCTCACAGCTACCCAGAAAAAGCAATAAGCAGTTGAGCAGGTAGCATCGTGTGTATGAGGTTAAAAAAATTCTGTCAGGAAACAGTATAAGGTTTTACTTATAGTGACAGATGGAACACACAGTTTATGCAGCCAGTTGCCAATACTTGTCTGAATATTTTGATGGCTTTACTTTGTTCCCTGCAAGGCAATGGCAGTTTAGTGCAAAGCATTTTGTATGACACTAGAGCACATCTGCAGCTCTGGTAAACTAACACCCTTCTTCGAATAACAAGGCACAGTTGTGTATACTAACTGAAGACCACGTGTCTTCTGTGCTTTCCTTACCACAGTAAGAATTAATTCACAGATAACAGGAATCACTTGAGAATTTAATAGGAAACCTTACCAGGATACAACTTTTTAAAATTGAATATTCAGAGAACTTAATTAGAACATTAAATAGCTAGCTCAGTTTTTTATTAATTCTATAAATTTGGGGGAAAAAATACAATCACCAAACTAATCCATTTTAAAAAGTTAGATAAGAGATACCACTCAACAAACATATTCCCCAGTGATGTCATGAGTTACATACACCAAAAACTAATGAGAACGTCATGAGTTAAGGCCAGTAATTTGAGACTGTCATATTTGTGTATTCTAACAGGAACTTCAAAACAGAATATGCACTTGCTTTCTAACCCAGGTGACAGGGCATAAACTAAAAAATTCAGATTAAAGTGGCACCCTTCTTTGACTCCATTGAACCCTAAACCCATGTCAATATAATGGCAAGCAGTGAATAGTTTATGGAAATAACAGGCCAGCAAGTAGAAGCAAAATTCTGGTCTCTACCTGGCAGACAGTGTTTTTATAATCAGGAAGAATAATTAGAATAATTGCAAGAGGTCACCTTTTCTCTTAAATGTACAGTCATTTGCAAATCTTAAAATGCAACTCCTGTCAAGCTGCACAGTGCCCAACATGTGCATACTTTTGGCAGAGGGGCATTTAGACTCATGATTAAGAACGTACAGTTCATTGCAAGAAATCAGTCATTTGAATCCAGCAGCAATAAGTATTGATTTTGAACCAATGTGATTTCTTTCTGTACTAAAAAAAACCCCAATCTCAACCCTTGGCTTTTGTAGCATATTTTTTATTGCTATGTTTGCTAGTTAGCATCCATTTTCAATTCCTATTGACATACGCTTCCCCTCATACTGGCTAGAAGCTTTAAATATGTATGTCTTCTCCTATATTTTAGTGATTGTTTCACTTCAAATTACAGTACTGGTTGTGCTGAAAAGTCACTCCTACATTATACTGGAAACAACTTTCCTAAACAAAATTCAAAGTAGGAACAGGTAGAAACTCTACAGGGATCCTATTTCTTGTGAAGCTGTTTTTAAACTACTCCTCCTATTTAATTATTGAAGGGGAGGGCTTGCATTTGCACAGATTTTATCTGCCACCAGCTTTGTTCCTTTGATAAGACAACAGGAAGTTCCCTTCTAACTTCTATACTTGCTTTTATTAGAAAACACATTATTGAGAGACTCCACAAAAGCCAAGGGTGGCATGGCTCCATGTACAAATCTAGGGATGTCAGGAAGGGTCATGTTCAATAATTCAGGACTTTTCATCCTAAATTCATATATTTAAAAAATGCTGATTTATCTTATTTTTAGGATTTAAAACAACTGCAACACAAAACCAGCACAAACTTTTCTTTCAACCTTAATTTAATAGATGAAAGCAATATATTTCTTACCGACTTAAAAATCACTGAACTTCTTGGAAGAAAAGTACAGTTTCACACAGGATGCAATACAGAATATTGGAGAGAGATTAATTCAAACATTGTAAAGTTGTAAATCATAAAATATTTAGAAAACTCAGAATCAAGAAGAAATAATACCAGCTAATCTGGCCTCTTATGCAGTATTAATTACTGTTTAGTGTTACTGTTATTGCTGAGGTGCTTACACAATTACCACTCCAGGAAATTACTGAAGGAGATCTTGATGAGAAATAAAGAATTAATGTATTAAATGCTTTTAAAAATACATCATTGATTAATAGATTCAACAGTAATGCTATAAAAGCTATATGTCAGGATCTGAATGCCAGTACAGAAAGGCTGAGATGTAACCTAAGACATATATTTCATTTCAAAAAGGAACAATAAACATTTTAAAAATTAATGTAGTGAAACTGGGTTTCTGGTAATTTATCCTGCAGAGAAGTTCATATTACCACGAACATGGGATGTAGTGTAAAGAGGAAAAAAAAATGCAGCTTTTTTTTCCCCCAAGAGTGGTTCAAAAATGGCACATTCTGTCAGCACCATCATTCAGTATATCACTGACATGATTGCATGTTACCTCATATTTTATTCCTACAACTTCAAGTTGCTGTTTAGTTCCTCATACTGTGCAATTCTGTCTAGTTGATGCCCATTAGGAAAAGTCAATCTGTGGACACTGAGAATTTGTTAGAAAACTCTCAGTATTGACAGTAAGCAGTGTCCAAAGAAATAATACAAGTTTAGTTACTAAAATGAATGAATCAATTTCTGTTTTGCCTTAAACAACAGTTTGTGTACACATACGATTTAGCATGAAATAGAAACAGGTAATGTGACCATAGTTTATGTCACTGTAGGCATTCACAGGAATCATAAAAGTATATATCAGCTTAGAAATTCTGTATAGGAGAAAAACATCTCTGGAAGAGAGAAAGTTGTTACAAATATTTGTAGCACTGGACAGTGGTGTACAGTTTTTATTGACTCAGTAGGGTTTAAGATGTCAAAATGAGTGGTGATGTTACAGAATAACAGAGTAGGCATTGTGAAAGACATGAGACACCTCAGCATCCATCTCTGGATATTTTAGCTGGACATCTAAAATCATAAATTGAGATCTTGAAATTTAAAGCCAAGCTATATAAATTTACAAGACCTGTCCTAGAAGCAGGGCACTTTTCCTGGTGCCAGCATGGATCAAATCGTGGTTCATAATTAACTATATTTTCATATCCCTATTCTCTGTGTGAACAGTAGTAGCTTTTAAAAAAATGACAAGCAGAGTAAGCAATTCTACTTGATGAAGTTAGGAGCATGACATGGCACACTTCTGAGTTACCAGGTGAGACACTATGTTTCCTTGTAAAGGCTCCAACTTTTCCCTTTTATCTGTTTTAAAATTGCATGCAATTTGCTCATTATATGAAAAGAACTTTCAAATACTACTGATTGGATAAAAGCTCCCCAATAAAATTACTTAATTAATAATTTTCCATTAGTTTTAATCTTTAATCCCTCAGATCAATTTTTATTTATTCATGTCCAGTAAGCCTTTGTAAAAATGCTCACAAAGGCTTCTAGACAAACAATACCAAAAAATCAGGCAGCCTCAGACACAGAAGAGTGACACCATTTGTAATTTTATATGAAGCTTATATCATTTTTCCATCTCAGTTTTAGGACTGCTATACAATTGCCCATCAGATGCTGAATGGCAATGAAATCACTACAGTGCAGATGACTACAGATCTAGTATATGGGGTGTTACACTAAGGTCAGTGCCAAAACAAAGCAAAATAGTGTTAGCAGTTTCTTATTTCACATGTGTGCTGTATTTCAAAAGGCAATCTGTATTTGAAGCACAGATACAAATCACAAATCAGCAATATACTCCGTTTGTTTTTTCCTTTTTTTTTTTTTTCTTTTTTCTCTCCTACGGCATGCTGCTCATGCATGGCCAACAGAGGAGGTAGTTTAAGATTTCACAACACAACCAAATAAAACAGTGTTGTGATTTGTGTGGTTTCAAAGAAAAACAACATGAAATTCAATAACTTCAATGTAAGGCTTGGCTTAACTAAGCTACCAAAAAATCCATTTCATTAGTTACATAGGTATAACAGTTGAGTAATAATCAAGCTCTCTATTTTGGGTGCCACCTGAACCTGAAAGTCACAGTGAACTAGGCTCTTAACTGATCTGAGTCCCTTCAGACCATAGAGCCTTGCAAAAAATATTGGTAAAAAATATTTATGTGGTAAGTATGCCAATTTTGATTGTTCTGTTAATTTAACAAACAGAATATTTTCCCCTGAGAATGGCACACTGAGAATAACATTTTTTTTAATTAAGGATTCTCATGCCAGGTCATTTGCAGAGTCTTAGTTTTGAAGATAGGCTTATATATTTTTTGTATTTCATAGCAGCAACTGCACCACACCAATAACACAACCCACAGACTGCACTGTGCTGCCCATCTGTAAGTGATCCATTTGCAGAGCTGCATTTGCGAGTTCTCAATATCCAACGAAATAATCTGCTAGAAGCAGGTTTTTTCCTTCTGGTACAGTTTCCTTCTGGCACATTCTTATATAAAGGTAACTAGCAGTTCTTCTGAAGTTACACTCGTGTTAAGCAAATCTAGAGTTTATAGGCTGTAGATTTTAGAAATTTATGACTTTCCCTCCAACTAATGGTACCTACATCTGCACAAATACATTTGAGGTTGGTCTCACCTCCTTTCCAGTGTATTTCATTGTTTTGAGTCTCTTTTCTAATCGTGAGGGTTCATGACCATACCAGTATCTCAGTCAACAGTACTCCTACTTGTACTGTTTCAAGTACCATGCTTCCCTTTTCCTTTCTCTTTGCAGCTGATTAGAAGGAAAGTGAATATCCATTTATGCTTTAAAGGCATTAAAACTTACACCCTCCCAGCCTCTGAAGAAAGAACTGAGGGTAAATAACAGTGGACATTATGCTTCATAAAGGCAATTTTTTTCTTTATTTGGTAAATGTGGCAAAGGTTCCTATTATTTCATTTATTTTATATTTTAAACTGCTACACTTATAAATGCTGTAAATAAGTCTAGCACTGTATTGCAACATAGCCAGCTATCAAGCTATTAGCATTTCGATTTATGTTCCCTGCATCTTTGTTTCAAACTCTATGCAAAAAAACCCCAGATTGTTCTGTGCTGTAGTAAGAAAAAATAGCTCAAAGTCAACCAAACAGAACTGAAGTCTTCACTGAGCAAGAAGGATTTCACCCACTTTTTGGACTGAAACTGTGATTTAGCTTTGCTGAGCACGATACAAATTGCTGTTTGTTCATACATTCACTTTGCTATTCACTTGACTGTTTTGTAACACATTTTGGTAGTCCATGGGTAGTAAAATATATCATACAAGACTAAAATTAAATTGTCTGTTCTGGTAAAGATGAAACATTCTCTTAAGTGTTTATCCTACTGCAGACAGAGCTGTGTGGAGATAAGGGAGTGTTTTATAATTACTAAGCTTGAATTCTACCATCAATTTTATATGTTTAATAATATATCAAAATGTTTAGATTCGTGGGGTGCCATATAAAGACAGAGAAATGAAACACAGACCTCATTAATTCGTGTTTTGTTCTTTATAGGGTCTTACTATTACCAAATACTGAAACTTGCCTGAAGAGTTCAAATGGCACTTTGTCAGAGAAATCAGCATCTGCAAATGTGCCTACCCTGCCTCAAGCTTTGTTTTCAAAAATCCTTGTCTGCCTCTATAAACAATATTGGAGATTCAGAAGTCTAGAATAAGTAATGAAATTGCAGCTGCCTACAGAATTTGAGGAAAGCTATTAAAAATATGCCCAAGTATCAGCTTCTTTATTCTTTCCATTAGTAATGACACTACTTCTTGAGACAGTGGCCCTTGCAAATGACCTTTGTGTGTCAGCAGCACAAAAATAATGTACTTTGTCTACCTCGATGGACAGTAGTAGAAATACCAATTAGAACAACAGCACCTCCTTCACAGCTATCACCATCTACAAATTTAGGGGCATGGAGGGCATACAAAACTTTCTTCAGATTTGCACACCCATAATTTAATTCCAAAGTTTTTTTTTTTTCTTCTCTGTATCACCAAAAAGATGCAGAATGCATCTGCAGAGGGAAAGCTCATAGACCTGCTTTCTCTGTGCTCTCATGGCAGACCTACAGGTAAGTGAATTAACCACAGGAATTGAACTATAGGAATGATGACTTCAAGGTCAGAAGGACCTTATCTATCTGAATTTAGTTTACAGGATGACCCTGTAATTAAGAGGCGAGGAGAAAAGGCACAAATCTGCTGGAAGGCAGGAAGGCTCTTCAGAGGGACCTGAACAAACTGATTCCAACAGTATGAGGTTCAACAAGTGCCAGGTTCTGCACTTTGGTCACAACAACCCCCTGCACCGCTACAGGCTGGGGACAGAGTGGCTGGAGAGCAGTCAGGCAGAAAGGGACCTGGGAGTGCTGATTGACAGGAAGCTGAACATGAGCCAGCAGTGTGCCCAGGTGGCCAAGAAGGCCAATGGCATCCTGGCCTGTATCAGGAACAGTGTGGCCAGCAGGACCAGGGAAGTGATTCTTCCCCTGTACTCAGCACTGGTGAGGCCACACCTGGAGTGCTGTGTCCAGTTCTGGGCCCCTCAGTTCAGGAAGGATATTGAGGTGCTGGAGCAGGTCCAGAGAAGAGCACAATGGACTCGTGTGGTGAAGGGACTCAAGCATAAGTCCTATGAGGAGAGGCTGAGGGAACTGGGGTTGTTTAGTCTGGAGAAGAGGAGGCTCTGGGGAGACCTCATCACTCTCTACAACTACTTGAAAGGAGGCTTTAGCCAGGTGGGAGTTGGTCTCTTCTCCCAGGCAACCAGCAGCAGGAAAAGAGGGCATGGTCTTAAGCTCTGCCAGGGCAGGTTTAGGTTGGATTTTAGGAAGAAATTCTTTACAGATAAAGTAATTGGACATTGGAATGGACTGCCCAGGGAGGTGGTGGATTGACCGTCCCTGGAGGTTTTTAAGATAAGACTGGATGTGGCACTCAGTGCCATAGTCTAGTAACCACGGCAGTTTTGGATCAAGGGTTGGACTTGATGATCTCCGAGGTCTTTTCCAACCCGGTTGATTCTATGATATGGAGAATGCACCATAAGAAAATGAGAATTTAGTTCCTTTCCATAGAAAAAAACCAGGTAGTAGCTAGTTAGCTAATTCTTTCTTGAAAAATGGTGTATTCCAGCTGATGCTGGCCAATATGGTTCATGTGTTTTTCATAGAGTTGACTCATCACCTAGAATCCCTACAATATACAAAACTGTCCACTCCAAACCTTTAACTTTTTCTACGATTCAGCCACAGTTTGAGGTCCATTTCAACAGTTATTCTGAAATCTGAATGGTCATACATTCTTTCTCACTAGGAAGAATGGAAAACACCTTGATAACACACCAGCATGGGAGGAAAAAGAAGAAAAAAGGGAAAAAAAAAAGAATGCTTCACTGGAGTCAGAATACCGAAAATAAAGATGGATAGTTGCAGATCAGTCATTAATCATTAATTCAAACAATGAGAAGAAGAGAGATGTAATATTTGCCTCCCCATTTACCTTAATCCAAAAAGAGGATTCTGGGAAATGATTCTTAAACTCAATGAAGATTCAAAATAAAAATAATGCACTACAGAAATGCATAACCATGGTGGGGTTCAGAGGCAGTAGAAGAGGTAAATCCTGGATAAGAGATATTACTAAAAAACCCTCACGGTTTGATTTTGCCATCAGAAAGGAGGAACACAACATTTTTAGAAGTTAAAGGGACATACAACTGATTCTGACTGAAAGTTAGTCCAGAAATCATGGTTAATGACTGAGCTAAGAAAAAGGGAGGCTATAAATGACATAGGAAATGAGTACGGGGAAAAAAACCCCACAAACAAAACCCCCAAAAAATAAAGAAAAAAGCCTCCCACAGAAATAAACCACCCCTCCAGAAAAACCCCTAAACAACAATAAAAAACCCAAATCAAACAACGAAAACCAAAAACATAAGTAGCAAAGACAATATTCTCCAAAGGCAAGAGTGAAGTGCCATACATAATGCCTTTCACAAGCACTGAGTTTCCTGGTAGAAATATGCAAGTCATAAGAGAGGTCTATTATAAATATATTTTTCTCAACTCAGAGGTGTTAGAAAAAGCATCCTGGAATCACACAGCCAAATGAATAAAGAGAGTATCTCTAAGCAAAGATGGAGCTCTTTCTCCAGAAATATTTTCCTAAGGAGCCTTGAACAATTAACATTCATAATACATCTGTCAAATTCTAAATAAATTTCAGGCAGATGAAAACAGAATTTCTGAATAGCCCTTGATTGCAGCACCAGCTCCAAGTGAGGCAGACCTGAGGTGGCATTCATAGACCCAGAGGAATGTAAACATTATCTGCTTCACTTCTGTAACAGTTACTGCAGCAAGAATTAGGTTTTTGGTTGAAGAGGTCAGTTCAAGGCACCTAAGGCAAATCACAGGTGTCAGGGAATTGACCATAAAATATCTTTTTGAAAAAACCCACTAACATTAATAATAGGCATTTCCTTTGCCTTTTGACCTATCGACAGCACACCAAGGAAACCTGGACAGTGTTTTGTCAACTGTTTCAAACTACAAATCGTTCAAGAACAGACACTCAGATATTTTATAGTAGAGAAGTGATTAGTATACTCCTTTTACAGAGCTCAGAAGCATTTCTACTTAACGGCCAGAAAGTGTTGCTCCTTAGCATCATTCTCAGAGGAAAAGAGTGCAATATGTTTCTTTCCCTAAGAAACTGTGCTAAAAACTGTTATACTTTATGGAAGATTGGAGCTAAAACTTGCATCTCATCCTGCAATTCTATGGTTTTTTTTAAACAAAAGCATATAAGAAGTCTGCTGCATATGATACTTTAATGTGCGTTTTAAAATCCTCCCAAAATAATAGTCCACTTGACAAATATTTCCCCTTTAGTAAATTCAGTACATAGTTAGTCCAATACACCTACTGGTCAAATGCTGCCCTTAGAAGGCTCAAATTAATCTGTTTCCTTTTCTGTAGCAGAGCAAAGAACAAATTTAACTGACAGTTGCTTTAGCTGTAGCTAAATTCAGCTGTTAGAATTGGAGTGTATTCCTTCTCTTCTCTCATCCATAATTATCACTTTTAGTAGTGGATATTGGCAGGGGAAATGGTAATTGAGGACAAAATGCAGTATGCAGGGAACTGTGAGATATATGATAACATAAGTGGAATATTTCACCTGTCTCAATTTCTAATGTGCCTGCCCGACTTTACTACAGTAGATCTTGGGTACAGCAGAGCTACAACACTGGTATTCAGGGAACTAGGGGTACATAACAATTCATCATGAGCAACAGCTGTTTTAAATTACTGTTTTATAGTTGCTGATTTTGAGACAGCGAACAAAGTGGGATTGGCAGATAATAGGGGAAAAGTTTGCAGCGTTACTCAGAGCTGTTCTTACTTGTCAACAGCAGCAAACCAGAAACCTGTTGTCAAGACTTCCAGTAAGATTGTAAGCACCTGTGTTGCTCTAAAATATTATGCATTTACAAGTTTTGAATTAATTATTTTTTCACAAGAAAATTTCAGTGACCTAGAAAATTGGGCAGCGTGGAGATGACGAGGGACACCTTTATAAAAAGCAAGCCAACACAATTTACCAGTATACCAGCAATGCTCTAAATGGAGCATGACCAAGATTAGTGAAAGATTACTTGCCTTAACTGAGAAGACAGGAAACTCACTACCATTAAGACCAAAGAGTACTGAATAATGGGTTACATCTATAACACAGATTAGTCTTGCAACAAATCTGAGTAAAACTTTCCAAATTTTCAATGGAGTACCTCACATAGGTAAGCCCTGACTTTCTTTACCACAGGGAAAAAACTTTCTATTTCCGGAAGAAATGATTTTTTCACACACACAGAGCAGCATGGAAGAGTTTTGTTTAGCTACATGACTTCAAATTCATGTGAACTACATTCAGCTGATGGGATAATATAAGTAAGCCAGACAGTCTGAGCCTATCTATCCCTCATTAAAGCTGACTTGCTGTCAGCTGGCTGGCAAAGTCCTCAAACTCTGTGTGCCCCAGTTTACCCAATTTATAAATTGGGTTTTAATAACACTGTTCTTCTGCACACACTGAGACCTTGTGAATTACCATGTGTAAGGTGGAGAAAAATAAATGATAAATCATTACATAAGACTAAATGCCATTATTCTGAATGTGTACAGTGATAATAATCTGCTTTTATAGACTAGGAAAATCATGAGATCATAGAAATAAATTCAAATTAGCACATGTTAGAGGATCACAGAAGACTAGATAAGGTGACATTCTGGCTTAAACTTCTAAAATGCATTTGGCATAGGAAAATCCATTTTAGAAGTGCTATATAAAAAAATACAACTTATTTCTTTTCAGATTGTGAAAAGTCCTGGTAAAAACAACTTCACTTGAAAAAGAGTAATAATTTCAAATATCAATTATTCATATTTTTCAATATATCTCTGAAAATTCAATAAACTCTGAAGTATAGAACTAAACACTCACAACAAGGCCATGGAAAGGAGAATGTTTTCTTACTTTAAATTACATAAAGAATTGGTTAAGCTACCTGCCTTTAATTTACTATCAATTCTTTGGAAGAATATAAATTCAAAGACCTTTCCTCATTAGAGTACAGAATGCTTTCTGTCAAAAAACATGTTGACATGGTGCAACACAGCCACAGGATCACAAGCAGGATTTTGGTGTAAAATATTTCGGGTATAAAAAGGTGATGTGGTTTGGAGAGAGAGGGAATAACAGATAAGAGAGAGTACATATGACACACGGTTCCAAGGTAAATAGAAGTGCCCCATATGGAAAGATTATAAAAGCAAAAGAGTACAAATAACAAAAAAAACCCCAGTGAAAACAACTACACTCTATTAAAAAAGTCAACAGAAAGCTAGTGTGGATAACAGTAAAAAACTAATTTTATTAGTCTTTACTGCTTTGAAAAAAGTATTTTTGTTTGTACAGAAATACACAATGTCAGATGAAATGTATAAAAAAATCAAGAATACAGTAATTGTGTATTTGTTTAATATAAAAAATGCTTTCAGCAAATGAATGGCTTGTCTAAATAGTAATTTGTTTACAAGTGTTTAAACCTTAAATAAGGCTTGCCAAATTCTCAGAGAGGGGTGGAATTTGGGGAAGGTAATCTGACCAACTTTTCATATTCATTTTGATAATTTGCCAGCACTATGTGGAAAATATCAAATTAAATACACTGATCTGAAACTAGTAAAAGAATGGGTGATTTTGCTGTATAATAACCAACAGGAAGAAAACTGTCAGATCCTCTTATTTTCTTTCAACTTCTTCCCTAATTCAATTCTTGAGAGAGGATGAAATAAAATAAAGAAGATCTAAATCTCTTACATGGACATTTGGTCACTGACATAAGAGTTCCTAAAAGAACATGAGAAAAAACCAACCTAAATTTGCCAAAAACCCTGTTTCTCCAGGAGGGGATCATGTGCAACTAACATTTATAGTTAATAAAACTGTGTTCCACTGGAATTGTATTGTAGTTTATAAATAGCACACAACAGCAGTTGTAAAAGAGATTTACCAAGTAGAATTACACCAAAATAGGTTGCTGAAAAACATTTTGGACAAACCACTGATACATTTAGGAATGTCCATAATAGATGCGTCCTGCCATATACTTAACAAAATTGTTTAAGGAACAAAATAATCTCTATTTTCTAATTAGTAACGCTGTAAAGCAAATCAGATTTACCTTTTTTTCAGAGAACATTCTTCCCCAATCCCCCTCCAAAAAGGGAAAGTGAAATAAAAAATATTTGCTATCAATCAGTGTTTGACAAATAAGGCAATTACCAAACACTTCACAACCCTTAGAGCAACTTGCTACAACAAAGATGTATTAAATTTTTAGCAATCGTACAAACAATTGAAGTAAAGCTACAGAATTTTAAAACAGTCAAATATTTTTTCTTATGTGCTACTAATGAAAATAAGAGATTTATGGCAACTATGAATGATGCTTGAGACAGACTGTTAGTTTACTAGCTTGCAAATAAAAGACTTATAAGATGCAATTCCCCTATATATATATATGTGTGTGTTTGTGTGTATATATATAAAACTATATATTCTCTATTTAGTTTTAATGGCCTTATTGAATTCTCCAGAAAGGCTTTAAAATTATTTCAGGTATTGAGAATTATCAAGTATAATGGCATGCTTCAATGCCACTTGCTTTCAACAAAGTTTTACTTCATCTTAAAGCAGATTAGGCCATTCTAGTATAAAATTATCTGTACATATTTACCCTAAAGGGTGCAATAAGGTCTCCCCAGAGCCCTGCCTTCTCTTGTCCAGGCTGAACAACCCCAGCTCTCTAGTTTGTCTGCAGAAGAGAGGTGCTCCAGCTCCCTGACCATCTTCATGGCCTTCTCTGGACCTGCTGTAACAGGTCCACATCTTTCCTGTGCCCTGGAAACTCCAAAAGTGTATTCAACACTCCAGGTAGGTCTCACCAGAGCAGAGTAGAGGGGCAGAATCACCTCCCTTGACGTGCTGGCCACACTGTTTTCGATGCAGCCCAGGATACAATTGGCTTTCTGGGCTGCAAGTGCACATTGCTGGCTCATGCCTAGCCTCTCATACAGCAGCACTCTCAAGTCCTTACAGTCTAAGGCCTTACAGAAGTCCAGATATACAACTCCAATGCAGTCATTATTGTCCACAAATATTTTTACCAAAGAATTACTAAAACCCACTCCAATAGATATATTCAAAGATGATAAACCCACCTTTTACATACACTTATGCAAAACTATATTACCATATGTTTGTTAAAAAAGATGTAATTTTAAAAAAAGATTAAAAAACATATTTCATTATCCAGATTATGAATATGTAAATCTGTAAGAACTGCACTGAACATTCCCAGAAACAATTAACATGAACTTGTTTATGTGAAGTATATGAACATATACTACTCTTTTGTTAAGGCTTTAATGGACACATCATTACCTGCAGAAAGTTGTTTTAAGGGGTTTTCCATATCATTTTGCTTTTTCTGATAAATTATCTTTCCCAGATGATGTGGTTCATTGCTGTTTTCAGCCTTCTAAAACTGGCTACTCTAAAAGAATATATTTGTATTTAAAGTGGTGTGCTTAGTTTCTGGGCTTAGCTTCATACTGGTTTTGTGCCTATTGCCTATTGAGCATCCTGAGTATCTGTAAAGTAGCTGTATATAAACAGCTATATTTATATATTGTACTAAACAATGTTGACATACCATTCCTACTGCCCTGATATCACAAGAGTCATAGATTGCAAGAATAACTGAAGTCAGAAGGTAGCTGTGGAGGTCAACAATATGAATGTAACCAATGGAGAACATGTGCCCACAGATACATCTCAAGAAGTTGGAAAACTGCAAGGAAGTGACCATACTTAACATGCTTGTGAATCTGAACCAGCACAAACTTCCTGAAAATTTTTCAAAAGCACAAATCTTCATGCTTTAGAAATACAGCTAAAATGAAAGATTTTTCAGTAGCAGCCAGCAATGATCAAAGTTTAAGGAGAAGACACTCAGTTAATCTACCACTTCCACAAAAGTAAATTCATATATCTAGTCCACTGAGAACTTCACTAAAAAATTACAAGGACAAACGTGGGATGTCCATGTACATATTCATGGAAAAACCAGGAATTGAAGGGAAAAATTCCTGATCCATATAGGAACATCTACCAAATATTTTTACCACAAGAAAGTGCCACAAACTCCAGAAATGGAGTACTGAAATTGGTTGCATGCATGGAACAGATTTGTGACAATTTAAAGGAAAAACACTTCAATACTTTGCAACAACAATAATGAAAAAAAGGAAGGGGGGAGATCGATAACTTCACCAAAAAGAAAGCTCAAGGATTTACTGATTCAGAGAGTAAATTAAGATTTATTCATCAGAAAATGTCAATGCATTAGATGGAACTCATCTCACCAAATCTTTTGATAAAAGGAGCTTAAATCTCCCCACCTATGACCAGTGTTTCCAGAATTTGATGGAAGGGTAGAGAGGAAGAGAAGAAAAGCATGAGCACACATTCAATTCCCATCTCCTGTTACATAGGGATAGAGATATAAATTTAGGCCATCACAGAGATGCAGTGGGAAACATTAGAGTTGTAAAAAGATGCTAAAGGTCAATCCATTCAAGAAATTTATGGAAAATTTGATAATACTGAGCTACCCCAACCAATCCCTCACATTCAGGTCAAATTTCAATTACTGAGAGACCTTTATGTCAGGGGAAAATAATTCCCACCATTGGTAGCATATGCCCTGTCAACATAAATCACAAAAACTGGATATAGATGCATCCACCTGCACTTCTCAAGTCTGTAGCTAAAAATCTTTGCAAGTACCATACTCTACTTCCACAGCTTAAAAAATGTCCTTGATCCTCTTGCTTGACTGCATTAGCTTTACTTGCTCTCTGAACATTTGACCAAAGATTATAAAATTCTGTTCTTCTGCAGAATCTCTTACATCTCTCTAATGGAATTAATAAAGTTTTTATTCAGGTCCATAAGTGAACTATATTTCAAAATAGAGACATTTAGCCTCCCTCATAATATAATATGCATACAGCTTAATGACAAAAAACTTTCTTGCTTTCTTTTCCCATTTTTCCCCAGGTCCTGCACAGTTTTAACTAATGGAGGAATGGGAAAAGATGGATGCAGAAATTAATGCAGAGTTTTGGTATATATAACATTTAAATAACATGTAATAAAATCAAATGTCTAATTATTACAGAGAGAGACTCCTATTTTTCTGATTTATGCTTAGTGTTCAATGTGCTTTAACTAAACGCATTCTAGGAAACACACAGTATCAGCATGTGACAATGCCTTGATTATCACACTTGGCTAAAGAGTACATGTTGCACTTTGCAGGGATTGTAAAGAGAGATAGATTAATCTTCTGTATAAAGGAAAGCATTGTGGGGGTTTTCTCATATGCCAAAATGCCCACCTGACAGACAGAGCAGTAACAGGGCTGCTATACCACTTTTCTTTCAGCACACCACACACCAGACATGGGAAGTCCCAGCCCGACTCTCTTAAAGGGATCCATTTAATGGTGAAGTGGAGGTCTCCTGGCTTTAGTACTTGCTTTCTCTCTAATGTCACCTGGTGATGGAATGTGCAGCAGGAGGAACAAGGGAGAACAAGAGCTACAGACTACGTGACTGACCTTTTGTGTAAGCGTTTGACAAAAGCTATCGTGTTACTTAAGGGAAATACTGGTGGTGTCCTGTTATAAAAATGTACAAAGAGCTTCCATCACAAATGTAATTTAGAAAGTCATATCTGTCACATTTCTGTCCATTTTTACTGCCATTTATAGTTAAATTTAATGACTGCCATCAAAGAAAGGAAATACACGCATCACAAATTTTCCAGCAGAGAAAGGCTGCATTAGAGAAAACCAGCACATTCCCACTAGAATCATAATTACAATAAAGGAAATATTCAAGACCTCACCTATTAAAGTCTGAACATCCTTGATGTATAGCAAACAGCAACTGATCTTCACAACACACTGCTTCTCATCTATGTTTGAAAGTTTTGCCTAACATCCATAAAAACTCCAATAGCAATGCCCTGAAACTTGATATCGTAAGGTTTCCCTTTAAAACTATCAGCTGAAATAAGAGATGCAAAAGATCCAGAGAAAATTTGCAGAGTTGCACAGTCCTCTGCAGTCCAAACTTTAACACTAAATAACAGAGACAGCAGAAATATACACAATTACTGCAGACAGTGCTTGTCATCCCTTGCAGGCCAAGGTGCAAAATTAACACGTAACTTTGATTGGTTTGGACAGTTCAAAGCTAAAATCCAGTGCAACTGCATGGCTCAGCCTAACTTTGGCTGCATAAGACAAAAAGATTCTGAACAGTCCAAGTAAGTCAGGCTTGCACACTAGAGTGCAGGAGTAGTTCCTTAAATATGATAAAATGAAGACGCAGCTAACTTTCTTGTGTGCCAGGAACAGCAAACATCATAGTTTGTCAGTGAAAGCGAATCTTTGATGGGATTTTCCTTGTTCATTAGTCTTACTTATGTATGTTTTATCGAAACAAAAAATTCCTACAAGAAAATCTGGCCCTGAGGAACAGTGCTGGAGGTTTCTGTGCTGGTCACCACTGTGTTACAGTCTGCAGGTGAGCAGAGCTCCAGGCAAGGTCAAGTTTGGCTGCATTTTCTCAGACTGAAGGCTTCAGAAGTTTATTCTTAACATCCTGGTTGATAGCCAAAGGTGGAGGCCAATATCTGAAGTATTATGTTTCTTTATGGTAATAAGAAAACACATTCTTGATTTTTATTAGTCA
Source organism: Pseudopipra pipra (assembly GCF_036250125.1). Taxonomy (NCBI): domain Eukaryota; kingdom Metazoa; phylum Chordata; class Aves; order Passeriformes; family Pipridae; genus Pseudopipra; species Pseudopipra pipra. The sequence goes on along the minus strand of NC_087552.1, from coordinate 23,898,694 downwards.
AATATATCTTCTTATTGTAAAATACTGGATAATCAAGGTGACGATCAAAAGCACGAGTCTGGTCTTTAAAAGTATGAACTCTACCTTTGATACAGACAGTGGTTACTCTTTTATTACTACTTTGTGACAAAGTACAGAATATTCATAAAAAGTTCTTTATCAAGGTGAAGAAAAACAAAATTCTATTTCAGTTTGACAAGGATGGAGAACTGCATAGACACTGTTTTTTCCGCTGGAGTGATCTGCTGTAGGAGTTAGCCGTATGCTTTAAATGTGACTGACATGTCTCTGAATTTAATGTGTCACCTGCTGAGTTCGGGATCTGCTGTCTATCTCTCAATGTGTAAAAAATGAATTGCTTCAGAATGATTTATTGCCAGCAAAATAGAATGTGAAAACAACAATAGAAACAGTGTTGTAAAGGCATCCTACATTTAATAGCACTGTTTGATGAGTAAATTATTTCACAAATATAATCAAGCATTCTTATTGTGAAACTCTCAGACTTGATAAAACTATTGCACAGTTTGTTATCTGGCTTCCTGATTCATAAAGAGCTAATGCCATTAAGAACATGCAGCATTAAATCCCAGGGTTCCATTGCAGTTTGTAAATCCAGGCAGAAAATACAGGTTATATTTTTCGGCGCCAATCTGTGGAATTAATCTCTCTGCTTTTATCTTTTGCGCTTTTTCTTCCTCTCCTGTGAAGTATCTACAGAGGTATCTCTAATAAAGGATTTTCATTTTCTATTTTTTCTACAAATGGGTGGCTTGCTTTATAAATCTCATCTGTGTGCATGCTATCAAAGGCTTTATACGTAGAAGCCTTTTCAAAGTATCATGGGTTATCATTGAAAAATGTTAAAAATTCTATAGAACTATATTAATGTTTAATATTTTTAATAATTTAGCCTTAGAAATATTAATGTAAATGTAAAAAATTAGCAATAAATACTGGAGGTAAAAGCCCCAACTATTCAAGAAGTTAAAGAATAATATAATTCAGCATAAGGACTACTATGCTTACAAGCAGGCTTGAAAGGATACCCATCACATCGCATACTGAATCACACCCAGCTTCCAAAAGCAGCAATCCAGTAAACTTCCATAAAGAATATTTTATGTCCTTTAAAAACAAAGCATAAATGCTCACCTCCTTTTTCAGAGTGCATCCATGTCATCCACACCAAAGTTATTTGCCAGAGCCATTCCTAGAGCAAAACCAGAAGGTACCGAAATAAAACTACTGGCCTTTTTCCTTGTCAAGTATCTCACCAAAAGTAATACCAGTAAGGAAAACAAGTGCTATACATTTTTAGGTGTTCCTTGACTGCTAACAAAAACTAGTTCTTGGTTTGTTTTCCTGGGGTAAAATAACTCTTTGATCACTAATTGTTGAATGAGTCAAGCTTATAGCCAGCATTGCTATAAGCATCCTCTACCTTGCCCTTCAGGGGCCTTTTGTCTCATATTTGGGATTGTAAACTCTAAGATCAGCAAAATATGGTTGGGCCTATAAGAAATCCTATAAGTTACATACAAACAAACAGAAATAACAATAAAGTGTTGTTTGATTGGATTATTTTTTCTCTTCTGCAATTATCACTGCTTGCTTTTCTCTTTCTTCTAGTAATTACTAATGATGAGGGACACAAGCACTTCCTCTGTGTAAGGCTCATTTTGCCTGAAATGGTTTGTTGCTGTTTGGTTTTACAAGCAACTGAAGTAGTGAATATGAATGGCAGTGGTAGCTTGCCAAGCCATGGAAGGCTATTTTAAGCATTGACAACATCCAGCTTCTTGTCAGCACTTAAATGTATCCACTGCATTTCAACATATATTTTTCCCTGTTTCCCTGTGAACATTACCATACTATTCTACCTGCAGAGGAAATCGGACATTTTAATGACTATTAGTCACAGAAACAAGAGTGGGAAAGGGGGAGGGAAGATCTTCTTTCTGCAATATTTCTCTCTTTTTCTTAAATGAGTGCAGAAGTTAAGAGGGACCCAGCTGTTTGTTTCTGATATTCATGAAGAATAACCCCTGTGGATAAATAGATATTGCTTAAGCCCCCAGTATTAGGGCTTCAAAGTGCATTTGTACTCACTTTGTGATGCATGGCACATACCTATTGTCAAAGTTTACTCTAGAAGCCTTCAAATACAGGCAATCTTGGAAATAAAAACGTGAACAGACCTAGAATAACAGACCAGTGAAGTGCTTTGCCAACGGTTTTGCATAAGGTCAATTACAAACTTGACCATTCAGTGTTGAACTCAAAGTCGAAATGATTTTGCTGGACCTTAGGTACTACATAGAGTAGCCTGCCCAGTCACAGACTATTCATAACCTAACCACAAGAGGGACATTCCATAGCAGAGGTATGTGCTTAAAGGTGCTGATGATTTACAACCACATTTCTACAACACACAGAAAGGAAGTACTCAGCACAAACAAGGGCAAGTATTGGACAACATGCTTCTGATGTGCACACGATTCCAAAGTTAACTTCAGGATCAAGCTGTTCATAGCTATACTGGTGTGGATTTTCCTTTCACTTTTATACCTTGAAGGAAAAAGGCTGTTCCTAGTCTCTACCTATTTGATATTGTGAAGGAATTCCTTATTAGAGTGACAACATAACATTTGTGATGCTGATACAAAAAAGTCTATTTTCATGTTTGATAAAACATGAAATAAACTCATTTGATTTATGAATATTATTCTTTTCTTTTTATTATGTATAGTTCACATGTTGCTCTGAGAATAAAGAGTAGAGATCACTGCAATCTGCTTTGAATGTGTGACTTGTTATTGCTCGATCCATTTTCCGTTCCCACTTGAGAACTACAAATAAGAAAGGCTACAGTTTGGAATCTGAGCCTTTCTGTTTCCTGCACTCAGCTTCAGCTGCTAGCAATGTAGGCATGATTCTCAGTAAAATCCTAAGCTTAATATTCAGAGAGAAATTTCACACATAAAACCCAGGAAAGGTGAAGTTTGGGAGTGAATTTCACCTTGTCTCATTAAAAAGGAGAGGGACTGGAAAAAGCACAGAGGATTTATTTCCAGACACTAAGTATAATACATATGGTATTACACTTGTACTAAAACCAAGCAAAAACCAGAATTGGCTTGGATCTCCAGTGAGCACTCCAGCATTGCATGCACACAGCAGCATTAGCTATCCCATTCATAGCTAGCATGGGATAATTAGCTCCATCACTCCAAAGATACAGCAAAATGACTGACAGTGGCATCTGTGCAACATTGGTTAGTAGCAGTGTCTGTACACAGCATTGCTAAGTGACATGAAGCATGTATCGATAGCTCTCTGCAACACTATTGTACTAGAACAATACTTTTATAGCTGAGCTGCTTTCTCAAATATAGGAATTATGGATTAAACACAGAATTTGAAAACAGGTTTTTACCTTGAAAAGTATAGTTTTTCTTTTTCCAGTTCCCTTTTCCCTATCCTGCTCTGCGGGTAAAACTCCAGAGCCCATGACTACAATTAAGTTCTTTGTAGTAATTGCAGTTTTTCCATCTCCCTTCTTTGCTGCATTATAACTGGCTCTGAAGTCAAAAGCTTTCATTTTGCTCTATTGTTTTTTAATCACTTCAACAAAAAGGAAATTAAAAAAGATTAAAATTAGATCTGCATTGCGCTCAGAGGAGACTTTGATGGTCTGGACAGATGAGTCTTTTTCTCTACCACCAAGAGTGGACAGCATGCTATACCACAAGTATCAAAGCACTGCAGTTTCAGAAGTCTGAAGTGACTTCAGTGTTTGTTTTAGCTTCCATCACTAACCAGGTTGCATAATTACAGCAATTTTAGCTCATGGAAATCTTGAAAACCAAACAAATGTCATAAGAAATCACCAATAATATGTTTTACGGTTTTCAATAATTACCAGTAGAGAGAAGTCCCAGATAAATATGTCATTACATGTGTGTTTATCAGCTTTAATCTTAGAAAAAAATTTAATGTCCAAGTCAGTTACAATTTCCTTACCAGATCTCTAACACAAAGTGATATTAAACAATAAAGAAATTAATTCTGTACAGTTAGTTAAGAAAAAGCTTTGTTAGATGTAAAAATGCAAAGACATATAGAAATAGGGGGACAGGTAGAGATATATCCCCTCATCCATCTATCGCTGGGTAAGCAGATAGGTAGGCGTACTCCAAAGTAAAAATAACAGTCTCTAGAGCAGAACAGTCAGATTGTGGGATTGCAATCAGATACACGATGAGGGGCAAAAAATTTTGTCTCCTAATATTCAAAAATGGCTACTAGAGCTAGAATAATTAATTGTGCGTTTTCAAGGCATACACATAGATAAATGGGTTTCTCAGCTGTGCTTTGTGGAAGACGCTGCCAGCTTAATTGTTAATGCATTTTTGAGAACGCAGAGATCAAAAGAACATAAAATTACCTCTTGCACCTCCCCGACAGCATGCTCAGTCCTGATGCCTGTCCCACCTTCCATGTCAGGGGAAAAGGTTCCAGTTCAGTGTGTCAGGGAGCAGCCAGGGCAGCACTGCTCCCTAAGCCGGGGGGAGCCTGGGGCCGAGGGCGCACCATGCCTGCTTCAGCCAGGGGGGAATTCCCTGCTACCCAAGAGAGGCAAGCAGTGCAGTCCTGGAGAAGGTGGCCAAGTCCAATCACGAGTCCAGATAATTAGGCAGTATCATGGTGACGAGGCAGGGCTGCAGTCAAAATAGAAAGCCAGCCCACAGGATGAGCCCTGACTCCAGGAGTGCATCAGCACCAACAGAGCACAGCTCAGGAAAGGGACAACAGCCCCAGGCTGAGCTTAAGGAAAGCTCAGGGGGCTGTGAATGTGGGGAGGTCCAGGTGAGGCTGATCAGGGTCAATGAGGCTTATTAGTGCACTCAGTGCCACATTGGGTAGAAAAGCTTTATGCCTTTTGAGTACTGGTCTTACCAGTGTTACACTTACACAAAGTAGGACACAATGTCATTTCATGTGCTATATTATTTGGGGGCAGGCCTCACATAAACTATAGAATGTGTTACTCCTTTTCTAAAAAGGACTTATTTTTCTGCAGAAGGGGAATCAGAAGAAGTGTACACGCTTGATTTTTGCCATGGTGACTGCAGATAACCTGTAGGTGGTATTTTGGCAAAGGAAAACATGTTTTGTTAGAGACTCAAAATATGGCACAGTGTTACATCTACCCACTCAACAATGGAGGCTAGAGATGGAAAAATGTTTTAACAGTATTATTGCACATTTGAATATAAAATCACGGAGACACTAAGCCATCATACATTTCATACAGATCTATAAAGTAATTTTGTATATTATTACTATGAAATATTATTAGAGAAGCCCTAAAACTTGAATAAAAAAATAATTTTTCTTTCAGTTTTAGCAATGTTAACCATTCACACTAACCCAGTTAATTTCAGCTATTTTTTCAAGGAGGACCAAGAAATTTCCTATGTTTCTTTACAGAATTATACTGCATTAATTCTGTATCACTTAAATACTCTCTTAAATTAATGAGAGATTAAACACATGAAACAATTTGAAAATTTGTGAGACATAGATCAATAAATGGAAATAACGGTAGTACTTCAAGATGATATGGTTTTATATTTAGTTTAATAGGCATAAGATTTCTAATAAATGTTATGAAGTTTAATCATTATAACTATGCCAGATGCTGGACTGCACAGGCAAAGGTTGGTTTGAATGTACTGTCACATTAGACATACTTGCCAATATGGAACAGACTGTGACTACTATCTGTACATTTGTCTCTCTCTAGGGCATTTTTAAGAATTTTTTAATTAGCTTTTGTTTCCAAACAGTGCTTTCATTTTCCTTGATAAAACTTTTCTTTTCCCAAGGTTCTACTGAACTCAGGTTAGGTTCCACATTTCCTTTAGTCCTTAGAATAAGAATAGGAAGCTTTTAATAATATGTGAAAACCAGCAATGACAAGTATTTTGCAGGTTTTTTTCAAATCCAGTTAGGAATAAAATAGTTTAATGATTACTTTGTTTTATCGTTTTAATTCTGGCACTATCTTACAGAAACAGTGTTTCCCATTAGAAAATTCAAATAATAAAAGTCTGTGAAAAAAGAATGAAAGGTTGAGTCACCATGACAGAAAGTGTGCTCCATAACATAGGTGCTAATCTTAACCCAGTTACTCTACATTTCATGGTCAAGGAAGAAGGCACTTGTCCAAGGGTTGTATTAATTTACCCTTTGCTGTATTTGTCTCTATTGGTCTCTATTTGGGGGTAATTATAGATACGTTAGCTTAAGATAAGAGAAAGCATATTCCTTATGCTGCCAAGAAGATATAAATCTAGGAATAGCCAGAATATGGTTTAGGATGATTTCTATCTTCTCTGCACCATGAGAGCCTGTTGTGATTCTCTGAGCTTACTGCATAAGCCTTGCAAGTCTAGACACCCTTGAGACTCAATTCACCTGATTAGGTCTGTACCTATTTTCTTTGTTTCTTACAGTCAGTTTTTCCAATTGGCTCCAAATAGTGCAACAAATTCAGTGACATAGGTTTTAACCTGTTGTTTCATACCAGCAGTCAGATTTAAGTCAGTGGTTATGAACCAACACGATTCTCAACAAATTAAAGTAACCAAGCAATAGTCATTTACCTTTACAGATATTAATAGTGGGTTTACCAAGCAACAATATTCACTATTATCTTATAAAAAATGATGTTTTCATCGCCTTTCACAGCAGGGTTCCTCATCCTAATTTGCCATAATGACTGAGCCAGCATCAGATTTTGAGAACGAACGTTATCATTATTCACTCCAGTACTCCACCAAAGCTTCACTAGAAAGCAATAAAGAACAAAACGTATATTTTAAAGCATTTTCCCCTAAATGCTTGAATTAAGTTGCAGACTATGGTGTTCTGAGAATTGAGTTATGTCCTAAAGCAATGCTTCTGAAGAAGTGCATCATGCCTGGAAATTGGGTTCTGATTAGCCTGTGAGTTTTCTAATACAGGCTTCTGATATTCTGCAACTGTAGCTGCTGCTGGATTTTGCATTCTGGCATGAGGATTCCTTCTGTTGCCAGAGACAATGATGAATAGTTGTCTGAGTAGCTCTGAGCACATACTTATTTTCTCTTCAATAAGAACAACAGTCAATATCATTTAGGCACAGGAAAGCATCACTACAGCACAACAAATCTAAAGAATGCTTTCTTTTTTACTGCTGATTCTAGCTACTAAATTGTAGCTTTTTCAGGACCTTATTTGGTATTGCTGCTGTGCTACAGTGAACAGGTATTGCTAGAAAAAGGACAGGCCTTCAAACACCCTAACATAAAAAGCATGAACTCAAAAAGGGGCAGGTATGTAAAGTACCTGTGAAACTGCAACAGTTCTAAAGACATAGGATTCTTTCCCTCCAGTTTGAATCTGATTTTAATGATAACAACCCAAATTCATACCAACAGAATTTGGAGCATGCAAGAAACAGTATGAGTCTTGTTTAAAAGCCGTTTAAACTTTTTTGCACTGAAAAAGAATCAATTATTTTGGAACTGAGAAGTTTGCAGATCTCAGCTCTTTTGATAAATTTCATTGCTTTAAATTACTTTAAACTTCTGTTTCTCTGGAGAAAGAGCTGTAAACAGGTAAAGCATCCTGCTTTTACATTTTCAAGATGAAAACTTGGAAGGATAATTAGTTAGATGTGAACCTTCCTGAGAGAGACTAAAATGAGAAGGAAAAAGCTTGAAAGTAAAATTAAAATATTTGCAACGGCCTAAATGAAACATTTATATTTTCAGCTTACAGGAATCTGTGACACCTTTAATGTCTTTGTTGATATCCCACAGTGTGCTACAGGAAAAAGACCAAAAAGCAAACCTTAACATTTCTAGAAGACTCTGTATTACTAAATAGGTGTTACTTAGAAATGTGTTTACAGACTTGTGCCATATTGACAAGGCTCATTGTGTTTTTTAACCATAACACATTAAGTAAAGGTTTCTTTCTAGTCATGTAAGTCCTGACCCCATGGTCACTGAAGTCTAGGAGAGATCTCCTGGCTGAAAGGGATTAATGAAGTCTAGAATACTGTATTCTGAAGTCTAGAATACTGTATGGAGTATTCTGGAGCCTGAAGTCATGGTGTAGCCTTGTATAATACAGCAGTAAGCATGTGTCTGCTCTTAAATTACCTATTGTTATAACCAGACATTCTAAATGTTGTCATAGTTACGCTCAAGTAATTTTGTGATTATCAAACAATAATAAAACTCGGTGACCAACTTCAATATTTGTATTTTTCCTGCCATTCTGTGGTGGGAGTCACTAGTTACTGTGCCACATGATTTAGCAATTCATGATCAGGCATATTGCTGATAAATTGGTAAAAAAAATAATTTTCATCACTGCAACCAACAAAGTGTAGGGCAATTGCCTAAAAGCTCTATTCTATGCTGCTCAGTATCTTGCATGGTGCACAAGCATTTTATCACCTCCACCTAGAGTGGAGATAAGAATCTACTGCTTTCATCCAGTGCAATATTTATATTAAAAAAAAAGTTTTAAAATTATTCTACATCCAGGTTCAGGCCATAGAATGGAATGGTGTGCAAAATGAAATCAGACACAAGAAGATCTGTGTAAAGGAACCTCCTCAGCCCCACAAGACTCATACCGACGCCTAGTCTCTGCAATTCAAGCCATGCCCCAGATAGGGATCACCTTAGACTTAGTTTCCTCTGCCTACACCCCTCTTCCTGTTTTTTAGAGAAGGGCAGCTCTGCCTGGGCTGGGCTGTGCCTACATGGAACAGCAGCACACTGTCAGCATCCTTTTGTGTACTCAATAAACAGATAAACATGAAAAAAAGACCAAGATTTATGTACCTGCCAAAACCTACTTTCAGGGCTCTGCCTCCTGTGCAGAACTGGGTAATAACTAAGGGCAAGTGAATAATGTATACATTTTCTGTTAATTTGAATTTTTAAATTAACCCACTCTACTTGTTGTTGCATCTGTGCAGCTGCCACTGGAGTCAGTGCACTCCCAATCAAAGGGAAATTAAAAAAAGATTGACTCTGTCTAGTCTTCCACCTATTCTCAAACCTGGAAACTAAGGTGTTTTTCAAAGCAACTCCATGTCCCTTTTACACTAAAAATTCCCTATATTTTTGCTGGTCACTGATATTCTATTATCAGAATATTGTTATACCACTGTCATTTCCATCTGGTATTTAGCAGTTTGTAACAATATTAGCCACTGGGTATCTAATTAGCAGCTAAACATGTATTCTCACACAGGTGCTTTTTTAAACAATAACAACAACAAAAAAAGAAAAATAAATGGAAGAAAAGATCACATGCCTGACTTACAGTTGCATTTTAAAAAGTTTTATTGGTAAGTTAATTAGCATGAGTTCCAATTTGAAAGTCAGCATTCCTACAATTTGGGATCTAAGGGAAGATGGCATTCTGTAGCTATAAGTCATTTCAGAGCAGCTGAAAAACACAGCCCTTCAGCAGGGGTGCGGGAAGTGGCTTCTGAGCATCTGGGAGCCTACAGGCTGCACACTGCCAAAACAACACTCCTTTGTCAGGACACATTCATCTTCTCCTTTCCCATTCCCCTGCACAGCCAAGCAGCTTGCTGGATGCCATACCATGAGATGCAAGCAGCAAACTCGAAACACTGTGTCATGCATATTCCTTGTTTTTTCTCTCAGGCGGCCTCCATATCCCTGTATACAGTGGGAGGGTGAGGAAGCCCATCCCCAGCTCTTCAGGCGTCAGGCCCCCCTGACCCCCGCTTACGCACATGGTACCTGGGAGGTGGAAAAGAGCCCGTGTCCTCACAAGTGCACTGCACTGCTGGCTGAAGGCCAGGCAGATCTCAGTAGGGCAGGTGTTTCTTTTTTAGGTCAAATCTTTTCAGGCTTTTTTTGTTTTCTGTTGGAAAGCTCTCCTGCATGCATATCTAGTGCAGCATTTCAAAAGGAGTCTGCTAGAAGAAAATATGCTCTTGATATGAAGCAAACTTTACAGTACCCTTTGATATGTCAAATTATATCAGTGAATATCAATGATATTCTCCAAAACACAGCATGTTTTTAATACTTGAAGTTCTTGGCAGAAGTGTGCCAAAGTTGCTATGAACAGCTTTCTTAAAAATAAAATAATTAAAAGAAGGCGTTTTGCAGATATTTTTCCAGGTCTGTCAAGTTTCCTGGCAAATTATCTATGTGAGTTGTTAGGTTATGGGAAGTCAAATATACTCAGAAAACCTAAATCAGTAGTTCATATAAAAGGCAAAACAGTTATTTCCTTTTAGGACAGAAGAAAATACAAGTCTTAATTAATTTCTCCTCCCAGTGAGACCTGGATTGGTTGGGAAGATGAGGTAGTACAGATATACATGGAATTATCTCAACATTAGGCCCAGGCAGATTGCCATGATTTGATGAGCCTCTCTTAGAGAGCCTATCTGTAAAAAATGATGTCATCCACTATTCAGTGCCAGGATTTGTATTAACATTGATTTACCCTTGATGCTGGACAAAGTACTCACAAACATTGACTTCCTCACGATGACTTTCTTGAGAATTTATTACTTGTTGCTTGACTGGTGGCCACCAAAGGATCCCTCATTTGATCATTCTTTTTTTTTAATTAAATGATTGACAAGACTAAAAGCAGAAAAATGGCACCCTTTTTGAATACTTCCTCTTTAACCAAAATGGTCAAGTTCCTCTGTCAAAAGGAAGTGGTGGCAGTGACAAGTTAATTGAGCAATCAGAATTTTTAGACAACACCTGCTTATCTGAAGATGAAAGGAAGTCTTTGCTCCTCAGATTCTCTGTGTTGTTGTTTGTTTGGTTTTTTTTTGTTTTTTTTTTTGGTTTTTTTTTACTAATGAATACATTTGCACTGGAAAGATTAATGGATTATGTTTTGACAGGTAATAAAAAGAACTTTCACAGTACAAATGTATGGAGCTCATCAAGCAGCAGTACAATTTAATTAGTACCCAAGATGTCTAAAATGTAAAATTTTAATTTGTACTTTAAAAAAATATGTAAAAACCCCCAGCACCTACCAAGTCCTTACAAAAGTGCATACAACTTAGTTGATTTTCAATGTAGTGAATTAGAGGACTGCCTCAAACTCGTGTTGAACTAGTTCATACACAAGGCTCATTAACTATAGACTAGTTTTTTCCAACTATAAGTTGGAAAAAACCAAGTGTGGCTCCTTCAAGCACGTGTCCCAGTGCAACCTAGCAAAAAGTACATCCTCCTATATGATACAGACCTGACAGTAACCTGCTTTGCAGTTTTTCTATGCATATGAAGAGGATGCAAATCACTAGGAAACCAAAGTAGCAGATCTTTGTTTTTTAATGAACTCTACAACAGTGTATATGGATATCTAGCATGAGAAACAGTACTGTGAGAATAAACCGTGTCAAAATAGAGTGACACACTGCTACAGCTCGACTGAGAACATAAGGACTGTGTGCATTTACTCCACTTCAGAAATTGGTCTGCACAATATATTAACTTCGGACTGTTTCAAAGCTCTTGAAAAATTTAAGTTCAACTTACTGTTTTTCTCCAGTTCTCTGTTGCATGGAAGTCTTGCTAGCCTTTTGTGAACTAAGAGTTGTTGGTTTCTTTCTTATTGCTACTTTTATTTGGTATCATACTTCCTGATTTATTTCATCAGGAAATGGCAGTTCAAAAGGACCTCAAGACAGGCTACTGCATCAGTAGTTCTGGCCTAAATAGAATTAGGAAGTGGTAGGATAGTACCACAAATTCAGTTTCAGCTCTCTCCAGTTGCTAGCTCAGTCCTGAAGATCTCCCAGTCTTGTTGCATTTCTCTGCTTCCAATGGAGGAAAGAAAAGAGGTCCAAGAGACAGTGAATGCCATCAGAGAACACAGTAAATCACACCTGCACACTATGCTGGCTTTCACCAGCAGACATTCAAAATCACTGTAGAAGAATCCAAGACTGAATCTAGGGAGCCAAAGGTTTTCTGGGCTCTTTATCTAATTAATTGTTTGAGATTTTGCCTACATTTTGGTTCTTTCTTGATATATATGTCTGGCAGTTACATATATAGCCTTCTGTGAAATGGGTTTGGAAATATATTCTCAAAAAGACTGCAATAGGGCAGAGAAGAAAATTGCAAGCTAGAATGAATAATAGCATTTCCAACAGTTACCGGCCCTTACTTATTATGAGACCTATGTCCAAGCTAAACAGAGCTTTAAAATTTTTAATCAATGCTGAAATCACGCATTATCCTTTCTCATACCCTTCATTCACATTTTCATGGTTGGATGTTTCTAATGAGTGCATTTCTACAAGATGCTAAGAATGGCATCATATCCCAGTTAACATTCACAGAATGGTGTTTTAGAAAATAGCACACAAAATGTGTTTGTGTTTCTGGTACAGTGAATCACTTGAGGAGGAATATCTGTCTAATGGTGCTTGTTGGAAAAAACATTTTTTGGATCTGTTTCAGAGAGTGTGTGCTAGTGGTTCAATAGGTAGTTAAATGAATGCTTTTGTTCCACCTCTAGCTAGATTTGTAAAATGAATAAATTACTATCAAACTTTCTCTTCTAGGCAGCAATACCCTTACTCACATCTCACGCATAAGACCAAACTGAAGACTGGTGTTTTCTATTACTTTTCTGTAATTAGCTTTTTGTACTAATGGTACAGAAAAAATAGAATAAAGTTATTTCAGATCTTACTCCCTATGTGTCAGGAACACATGCAGGAACACTTTGCTCTGGTGTCCAGAGACTTGTTAGAAATCTGCATGGCACAAACTTCAGTTAAAGAAGCACCTTGCTTAAAGCAACACTCTCAAAATCTGCCTCTGTTGTGCTTGTGAAGTACTGAGCGGGCTTAGGGCAGCTTTTTATAGGAGAGTCAAATTTTTTACATGTATGATGTAGACACAGGGGAAGAAACTGCTTTAAAAAGTGTTAGCAGGGAGCGTCAGTGTTTGAATTGTCATGAATTAATAGTGCAATTTAATTACAATAAAATATTCTGTCTTTACTATTTAACGCATGGAAAGGTCAAATACCCTTTTCATGTGAAAGCTGCTGTAGCCTACATCATAATCAATGAGAAAGATCAGAGGTCTGATAAAAGCCTGAAAAGCTGTTAGCTGAGGCTTTGATACAGACCTGCCTCCTGATCTTATTGTCCTGTAAACAGTGTTTATCATAGTGTGGCCTTTTACTTGGCAGGATAAGCAATGAGCTTCAACATTACTTGCAAGGGCTTTTTATTTATAGACATCTCTGACTATTAAGATCTAAAACCATCATGCGCTGTGTCATATTCTTCCACATAATGCATGTGTAAAACAAATAGGCCTTCTGTTCAGAGAAAAGCCAGTGTATGGGATCTGCACAAGGGTTTCCAAAGATAAGTGGCATTACTAAAATGATTACTAAAATGCAATTACTGTCTCTAGAGATGCATTTGGCAATGTCCATATGCATGGAGAAAAACTGTAACAAGTCATGAAAGTCGTAAGTTAAATACAGAAAAGAGACTAAATGGGAGACTGGAAGCTGAATAATGGGCAAAAGAACAACCCAAGGGATGATTTATTTTAACAGCTGTGTTTTGTAAGTGCTATGGAGCAAGCTGTATGTACTGTATGTATGTACTGCAAATAGCTCTGAAGGACCTTGGGCCTTTCTGTGGATGCCTGTCATTTCTTGTCTGCCTTCTTTCCTCTTCTATTGGAAAGACTGGTTTTCATTTTAAAACAAAGACTCAGATCGTTCACTCCTTCCAAATATCAGGTTCAAACCACACCGCTGCATAAAACCGGCAACAACAACAGCAATAACAAATACAGGCAAGAAGCAAGGTGACAACATTACTGTGCAAAAGAACAAAGCTTCTTAAAAATAAATCCAATTGGCAAAAGTGTCTGTAGCTGTACTGTTTGAATTCTATTTGCTGTGAATGAAGTGGGTTTGTCCCAAATTTAAGAATCAGTTTTGTTCATTCAGGTTCACGTCTGACACCCAGAGTATGAAACACACAGGTACCTCACAGACAGTGACTATCAGAGCAAATACAGCAGATAATCAGTCAACTAGTTGAGATGTTTCTCAGCTTCCCTTTTGTGCACCTCAGACCTGCACTGGCATATGACCCTCTCTTAGCAAACTGTGGATGATATACCCCAAAACATATTTAGCCAGCTCTAATTAGCACTCTCTTAGAGGGGTCTTGAGCCCTGACTTGCAGGCAGACTTGTTCCAGAGGCCCACTGCAGCAGGGAATTTGCACAAAGCCACTCTGTGTTGCAGGCTAAGATAGTTTACTTGACATAAACTACTCCTGCTGCCCAGTTACCTTAAATAACTAGAAATATTCTAAGTGGTAAGTAACATTAATGTGTAGAACAAGGGCTCGTTTTGTGAGAAAAAAAAAAGCCAACCAAACATTAATAAATCAGACTAATAATTTTTGGTTGTAAATGGAAATCACCATGGTGACACAGCAGTAGGATGATTAAGTCTGTTGTGTCTTCTAAATTTTGGTTACTTCGTAAAAACCATGCCTATGTCTTTGCTACACAGTGAACCAACAAGGGGAAGCAGCACAAGGAGCTTTTTGTGACCCACTGCAAGTTCTGAACAGGACTTCTTTCCCAAAAATTAAAAAATAAAAGTGCTGTAGGCTTCTCCATCCTTGCTCAACACAGATGCCTAATGACCCACAGATGAGAGTTTTCCTATTGCAACTCACGAGCAGGAATAATAGGATGTGAGGTCCCTTCAAATAGAAAAGAGCTGCCAGTTGTTTTGATAAATAAGTCTTGTTGCAACATTCCCAAATTTCTTAAATGGAATTTCTAGCCTGTATGTGAAATTTCTTGTAGACCAAACATCAGCAATAAAAATTACGCAGGAATGTAAAAGGAAAAGAATCAATAGCTCTGTTTGGTAATCCCATGTTTTATCATCCTGTGGTCCTTACCTAAGCCTAGTCACTTCAGAAACCTAACACTTTGCACATTACCCAGCCTCTCTATCCTGTACGACAGCCAGGGCATTAAAAGCCTACTGAGGCCATGCTTGACTTCAGCCCAGCACAGGCAAAACACACACTGCACATGAAGGATGTTCTCATTACTAAAGAGCTATAGGTCATGTCATTGTCATCACCCCATTTTAGCACTGCTCATTTAAGCAGAAATGTGTTCACTCTCCTTGCTTCCTTTCATCTCCTCTTTCTTTCGTAGGAGACTGTCTGATATTAGATTTCCTTTCTTTAAGGATGACTTCAAAACTCCTGCCGAGCAGGTTCCTACACCTCAAATAATTCAAGTTCAGTTGCAGCATTGGAGCTCAGCTAGTCTGAAAATACTGCTTAACCACGCATATACCTCATTTCTGATCCCTGATCAGGATTGAAGTCTTATTCTTCAGAGGACTCATGCACATTTAGACCAGTGATTTGAATAGGTCTGGGTTGATGCCCAGATGAATGCAAGGAGTAGTGAACCAAATAAAGAGAGGCAGTGGGAAGTATTTGTAAATATGTAAATATTCTACTAGAGGTGGCATATGTGTATTACTTCTTCATGTCTTCCACTCCTCACATACCATAGCTCAGCTCACAATTGCTTCATTTGCACAGAGTAAGCTACCAGCTGGATGTCTACTGCGGAGATGGCAAAAAGTACAATGCAGTGGTGAAGGTTATAATAAATGCAACAATGAAGGGGAAAAAAAAGACATGACAGTGCCTTCAAATAGTTGAAACCGGTATTTCTGTAATTGCCTAACTATCCATCCTGTTATTATCATGTTGGGAAAAATTCTGGACAAAAGTTAAAGCTTAATCTCTTCATATCTGCTTTTATAGGAATGGAATGTGTTATTTTAGGTATTAAGTGGAATGAAACAGTTAAAGTCAGATGAAAATCATAGGACATCTGGTGAATTGCAATGTCACTTACATCTGTTTAGTTACTGAATGTTACACAGCATCACTGAATTCTGAGTAGTGATCCACAAGCAGATTTGTATAAACTTATAGCAAAAATACTGAGACACAAAACTGTTCACAGTATAACAAAACATTTATTAATCTCTAGCCTATGAAATCAATTCCTTGTTCCAACAGATAAAGATTTTGGACAATTTTATTTTGAAGAAAAGTGACTTATCAGTGAATAATTCTTCTTTTATTGGTTTCAGTTACAGCTGTTAACACATCTGACCCCTGGAACCCTTTCTGTACCTACAGCAGAACACTATCTTAAATTGGATATCAAGCCAATATGGAATTAAAGCTTTTGTGAATCAAATTGAAATTGTTTTATTTTTTCCAGAGCTAAACAGATCAAAGGCACAAAAAATAAAATAAAAAAACCCCAGGAACTGACAATGTTCAGAAACAACAACCCTGAAAACAGCAGGAGCTATTCTGTTTAAGCAATGCTATAGTCCCTGCTTCCTGTAACTTTAGCCCTGAGATGACAGCAACAAATTTTACATATAGCCAACAGTGATATTATATTACTGAACTCAAAAGAATTTGGCAAGTATGAGGAAGACCATTCAGGATAATGCTAACAACTTCTGCCAAAGCTCACAAGCAGCCCAGGAAGAGTCCCTAGGGCTAGAGAAGGTGGAAAAGGCTTTTGATGATTTACCAGGTCTTTGATGTTAAGCCACACAGAACTGGATGTGTGTGTTCTTCTCTTTAATGTTACCCAGGAGAAGTGTTCTTCCTACTAACTTTTAGGGCAGTTCCTGAGACCATCTTGTGAGGCACTTTCCCAAATAAAAATGAAAATTAAAGCAATGACATCAGTAATAAGAGAACACTGAAGACAAAATCCAGAAATCTGTGCACATGCTGGGGAACATGCTGTTCAGAGAGCAATTTCATTGGAAAAAGAAAAACCTTTGCCAAAACAGGTAAAATCACAGTGGGGATCAGAAGGGAGATATCACTATATTAGGTGGTCAGTCCCACCCAGAACAGACACAGAGAGTGTACATAAAATCATAGTAAATAAAATCATAGTAACATACTGATGAGCAGGACTGAAATATGTTTAGACTGTTCTGTCCAAAACATTAAAAAAGATAGGAATTGTAGTTATTCCAGAACTTCTCAGCTATAATATTTTCTCTGCCCATACTGTCCTCTTGTTACCCATTTCCCACTTCAGCAGGCTGATGTGATCATATGTGTTGTCTGCCTGTGCATGTGCATGCCTGTCTGCATTTGCATGTGTGTGTTTCTAACTCACAGACCAATTTCAGCCAAATGAAGATAAATGAAGTTGTACAAGTTTAAATACCATAGGCAGCTGTGTGGAAATAGATGGTCAGTGCTCTGTCAGGGGGAAGAACAACGTGACCTCAAGCTCAGTGGCCGCTAAGGATTTCAGAACAGTAGAAAAAGTTGGTACATGCTGAAGCCCATTACTACACTAAGTTTACTTTATTATAAACCATACCCACAAAGTAAAACTAGGTGTTATTGATTCCAGTCTCCTCAAAGCATCTTGTTCATGCAGTGTTCTTTTACTCCCTGGAGTAATCCTGAAAAAGGCCTGACCTCTACAGCTGCTTAGTATGAGGGACAGCATCTCGGGCTCAAAAGTGCAAACTGTTAACACTTACGAGAACAAGGTTTTGGACTCTAGGGAATAATTAAAGTTTGATAAATCTCAGCTAAGGTAAGGAAGGAGCTGAACAATTTGGTCATAGTTTAATTTCTTTTGTATCCAATTGTTGCCTTCATACACTTGCCTCAGAACAAAACCAATCTGGCTTTCATCAAGGATTAAAAGTCCTGGGCCCACTGAAAATCCTGTCAAAATTTCTTATGATTGGAATTTCATCCAACGAATCCAAAGGATACTAAACACGTGCAAAATATATGCCCATTTTCTTACACATGTAACTGTTCTTGTTTCAAAAACAAATAACAAGGTTATAGGGGAAAAAAATCCAACAAAAAACCCGATCAAGGGTTTTAATTCTGAACTGTGGATTATTTGATGTCAAAGAAAAATTATGGTTCTCCAGGTTTAGATGACAATTATAATGTTGCTGGATAATGATGAATGTCTTTCTGTTTGAACCAGATTCACTGTGAAATAAAAACTAGCTTCAAAACAGTCAGTGTGGTAAGGAGATGATCTAGCAAAAAACCCACCTTTTTTTTCAGGTCAATTTTTTTCTACTGATGAAAGATTATTGTAGACCTACATGCTATACTTAGTAAAATCTTGTTTTCAGAGAGATGGAATATGTTGTAGACCTACTTACAACACTGAGGGTTATGGCTTATACTTGTCACATCTGAAAACCCAGTTTTGATAAAAGGAAAAACAAAGGCAAGTGGAGGAGTCAGAGTCTGACTTTCAGAGGGGAGAAGGCAAGATTAAATCTAGTAGACCATTTTTAGTCTCAGAATCTGTAATGCTAAGTCATTTACTGAACTGTAACAGCTTTCCTTGTTCACCTATTGCCTAAGTGTTCGAATTCTCACCACAGTGCAGCTGCAGGAGCTCCTCATGGCAGTGTGCAAGATGATGTAACAACTGTCTTGCTTTAACTGAGGATTAATTTAGGATGTAACCTCTTTTCTAGATTACACACAAGTCTGCTGGCCACATATCAAGGTGATATGCAAAGGTACATAGGTCAGGGAAAAAGCAGTTGCAGGACTATATATTCAAGTGAATAAGACTGTGTATCCCTGTGATAGACTGAAAAGAGATCATGTGGTAGCTCTCCCAGACCATACCATTCTGTAGTGCAGAGTTATCCTAAATGAATATATCTAAATTCACAGACAAGTAGGTCAACAGGAAAATTCCCAGGATTTTTCAGAACTAGCAATAAGTTAGATAGTCAAGTATATTCTTACTCACTACCTCTCTCAGCCCACTGTAACTATTTCAGTGAGCAATATAGACAGGTTACAATGCTTTGGTAAAGAGAAGACATTTGATTTCGAAACCCACACATAGCTCTTAATATCAAGTGGTTGGAATGACTAGGCCAGGTGCCAGACAGGATCTTTGGAGATTTATGCCTTTTCCTCACCCTCAGACAGCAAGAGCTTATACAGCCATCCCCTCACGATGACCCACTCATTTGTCTCCTCAGCTGTGGCCAAGAGGCTTCTTCCAAGAGGGAGAACATAGTTCATCTGCAATTCACAGTTGACAGTGGCCCTTTCAGATGTTCTGGTGAACAAGAGCACTTGTGATTGTGGCTCTTGATTAAAAGCAGTTCAGCCTTAACAAAGCTGACAGCACTAATTTGTTTCATACAAGCCAGCCCAAGGCTTATCTTCAGGTGCTGCCACACTCGGCCAGATTTAGACTGGTAAAACCAAAATAAATGTCTACACTTCAAAATGCCTAAGCCACCCAACTTTATACCGAATAACACATTTTTATTTGTCTGTAGTTATTTATTTTTTAAAAAGGGAAACTATGGATTCTAAAATGCTGTATTTCCTCTCCTTGATCTATTTTCTACTTTGTGACAGCACAATACCTCCAAAGCAGCTCGGGCAGGAAAAGAATAAAGTAAATGGCTTGGGCATTGCCTCTTTTTAAAAAAATTATTTAAATCTTGTCATCATGTCAGGAGTTCTAATAATCACATACCAGATGCAAAATAATTAGGCCTATTAGACCTACGCCTATTTGTAACTGAGGGATAATTGAAGTGATGACAACAAACCTCTTCAATTATAAGAAAAAAGTGGACATATGAACTCAGAGAGAGCTGGATCTATTGCTAGACTGGATATTATTCTTGCATATTCATATGACCTAAGGAATTCACCTTCAGTTATCAGCACAGGATCTGCATGGTTAGAAGAGGTTTAGTCAGAAAACCTAAAAATTCCTGTACGTGTACTGGGTAAAAGATGCCATAAAGGAACTTGAGAACCCAAGTAAAGCAATTACAGGGTGAAAGGAAAATAAGAATCTTCTGCTATGCAAACTAAAATAATACTAACAGAATTAATTACTATTAGTGAATTCATGATCTCCTATAACATTTGTCTTTATTCTCAAACTTGCACATGTAGTACCTGCAAAAAAGCCTGAAGTTTCAAGAAAATTAACTCATTTTAATTCATTCAGGAAAGCTGTTTTCCCTAAGGCTCTACCGAATCCTTTCAGTCTCTGTTCCCTTTGCTCCCTCATCTAGGGAGTTACTAGTTCCCTGGCTTATTCTCTGCTGTGTGCATGAGATCCCCTACTTTTAGTCCAAAACTAATCACAGTTACTCCTAACAATCTCCCCATCCATTAAGGTCATTCCTGATGTCATTATGATAGTGCTTCTTTATTACTGCCCTCAAAGCATCAGTGCTGATAAAGACAGAGCCAAAGGAGGCAGAAAGTGATTCCTCCTGTTCATGTTAGCAGGGATTGGCAAGGGAACAGAATTAGACTCAGGGCATAGCTGCCTGGCCTGGAATGCTGCAAATAGTAAAAGAGGCTATTTCTCCCTTCTAGCTGCAGTACTGCCTGAACCTCAATGGTATAATTAATACATAAAAAATCAAAACAACCCAAAACACAAAAAAACCCCACCAATGCTAAAAATGTTCCCCTTCAAACAAAATAAAAATAACAGGAAACATTAGTAACTTTATCAGTGCAAAGAAATTAAGTCTGATCACTCAATTAAAAATACATCAGATAATACACTCCGAACTGATTCCAATGAATTAGTACTCAGGTGTTTCTGACTAATTGCTGCCAGCCAGCCAGGAAACATGTCTTCTGTAGTGTTAATTTTTGTTCAAAAAGAAAATTACACTTCCAAGGAAAATATTTCTGTGTCTTTAGTACTGTTATGGGAAGTGTCTTATTACACGAGGTTAAAACAACTGGCATTTTGCACTGCAGAGACACATCAGATGAGTGAGAGGAGTTGTGAGAGAAAACAGAATTGAAAAAGCTGTCTCCTTATCTTTGCATTAAACCATAAAAAGCAATTAAATATTTAATCTTTCCATCTTTCAAAAAAAAAAAACACAGGAGGGCAATCTTTAGGAGATGCAAATGATTTTTTCTTGTGAAAGAGATTACATGATCTGCTAGAATGGACATAAAAACTGAATTTCACCAAACTTTGAAATATAAGTATAATCTGCAAACACCATTACATTTGTCTATGGCATCATTTGCTCAAGGCAATAACACTGACAAGGCAATAACCCTAACCCTAACCCTTTGCAGAAGAAATGGGAGTGCTCGATAACATGGCCATAGAGGAGATACATAGTCTGTGCTGCCTGAAAGTGGGTCTAGAGCTGGAATTAGCACACAGCACAGCTGAGTTCTCAGTGTACAGCAAATTTGAGTACTTCATTGCTGAGGTTTACTCAACAAATAGTCAGCAATGACTCCTCCCACATAAAAAAACAGGCCTGATCAAAATTGGAGGCACAAACCAGGAAGAAAAAATCTTCATCATTCTTGGATAGCCGTGAAACCCCCTACAGAAAACAAGAGCCTGGCTTTATGGCAACAAAGTTTTGAACACTCAGCTCCACCTTTGTAATGATTGTACTGCAAAAAAGTAATTCCCCTGGAGCAGCTATACAAAATCTTTCATGATAATAATACATTACCCTCTTTCAGTGCTTTATTCTGTGCATAAAATGACTTGCAATATTATATCATTCAAAAGCTTGTTCATTGTCACACAGGCAACTCCTATAACTTGGCTGGATTGTATTAAAAGAGATATTCTCTTAGCAATGTTAGTACTTGTATCCCCAAGTATATCCTCATTGTATAATCAAAATATGCAACACAATCATAATATAAAATATTTATATACCTAGACACACTATAGAATTATGTATATTATATAATAGCTATCTTTCTGTAACTGTTATACTTCATCCTGGTCCAGTAACAAACACACACCTTTTACATGTACCCATTGTTCGCAATCCACAAATTCAGAATAGGCAAGTTGCTTCTACCAGACATGTTCCTTACCTTGCAAGCATATATATTTAATGCAAAGAGACACTGTGATATTTGTGATAAACTGTGTGCAACTGCAAACTGTCCTGCACAGCACAGGGGCAAACAACATTTTCATCAAATAACTGTTTGCACAAATGAACTCTGTGGAAAGATGCATACAAAGTGCATTTGTGATTTAAGCCCAACCTGTACCCCAAGCTTCTAAGTATAGGCAAATATCCCCAGAGCGAACAAAAGAGTATTTGATCACAGTAGCTGCAAAATTATTCTGGGACTTTCTGGAAAGGTTCCCTACTCCCCTCCCTAAATTTCTGGCACCAAGAGAGGCTAGCCACAGACTTCACAGGTGGCTGCAGGTACTGGGTACAACAGTGATCACATAGAATTGCCATGGTTGAGAATGGATAGTTTTAGCCCTGCCTGGTACTCAAGTTAAAAGATAGGTTCTCAAAAAAGTGAGGGAGAACAGGGGGAAAAAAAAGGAATTCTCTATGAAAGTTTTATTGATAATTCTGAATTATCACAACCCCCATTAATCACAATCAGAAGGAAAAATATTTCTTAAAAAGAGTGCAGAAGTAGGCCCTTCCTTCTCTTTTTATCCCCTCTTCCCCTCTGTTCCCCTTAATTATAATTTTTAGGAAGGAGAGAAGCAATTTTGGATGAAAACTGCCATAGGTCTTCCTGGACGAAATGAAGGAAGGAGAACATAGAACGCCTGTGTTAGTAATGGATGCTCAACTCCTCACCTCAGTTCTGTTGCTTTGGCCAACAACTGTTGCTTCAATGTAGTCTCTGCAGATTTACCATGGAGTGAGAGAGAAGAAGTGAATTCAAATGATGAACACGGGAAAAAAGAGTAAGTCTGTTACTCTTTCAACTTTGTACCTTAACTTCTACCCCAAAGTGACTGTC
Organism: Pseudopipra pipra; assembly: GCF_036250125.1. Taxonomy (NCBI): domain Eukaryota; kingdom Metazoa; phylum Chordata; class Aves; order Passeriformes; family Pipridae; genus Pseudopipra; species Pseudopipra pipra. The sequence goes on along the minus strand of NC_087552.1, from coordinate 23,875,698 downwards.
CCAATCTCTACAGTCATTCAAAGTCAACAGCCTGGATGCAAGAAAGCTTACACAATTTCCTCTTCTCCTCAACACTCAGTCTACAACTGAAGACACTCTATGCAAAATCAGAGTTCTTTTATGTTAAACAACGTTTCAACGCATCTAGAACCTATGCACATCTACACTACATCAGCAAGCAATGAAAGCAGAGGAAAAAATATCTGCATTATCAAGAAATAATTCTTTGAAAAAAATTAAAATAATTTTAAATTTGGAAAAGACAAGTATTTACAAAATATGATTAAGTATTTGAAAATACATGGTGTTGGCAGAAGACTGTTTTATGTATTTCAGTCACTTTTTTTATTCTGTGAAGCATTTGGTTCAGTTAAGGAAAAACCTAAGAAATCTTATCCATGTCACAAACAATCCCAGAGGATACAAAGCTTCAAAGCAAATCTCTTATTTCTTATGCATAATTCTCACATTCAGGTCCAGCTGAAGTCACTGGAATTCAGTACTACAGCTTTTTTTTTTGCTGTCTTCTGGGGTGATTATTGTTAATAATGTTGGAAAGGGATACTGAGATTTTAGTTAAGACATTTTAGATTTCCAATAAAGCATAGGCAGTTTTGATCATGAAGTCATTGCAAACTTGCAAGTTGTTATCTGAAAATTAAATACATGAGAAGTGTTTCATTGTGCAATTGGACAAGTTTCCTTTCTTAAAGATTTTGAATGCATTTTCTCCGTTCTCGTGTTGAAATCAAACATACCAGCTTTTGCCTTTGTTATCTCTAGGCCTATAGCACTCAAGACATCCTACAACATCCAGTGAAAAATGTTAGCTTTGACCAGGCTATTATGTCTGTAGTTATACTTTACAAGACACTGAAATGGGCCTTATCAGTTAGTAAAGCAAGAACCCTGGAGGCCTAATATTACTGAGAATGTATTTTCAAATGTTTAAGGATGCAGGACTCAAGGGGGGATCCCTAAGAATCAAAGACAGATGTTCTCCTACCTAAAAGCCATCAGAGAGACCAAATTGCTGACAGATGATATCCTTGAAAGCCATAGTAAATAAGTGACAACTATTCGTCAGGAACGCAGCAAGCAGAGGAAACAGGTTAACCAGTTTGCACATCAGTTGGCCTTAAAAGTACTATAAATTAATTCTTGTGGTTAAATTCAGGTACTTCTCAGTGGATACAACACTACTGGACACCAATTCTACACTGGAAATTTACTAAAATCTTTCAGAAATCTTTGTATTTTGTTTGCAAAGGCCAATCTGTAACTTAGAGGAGTGAGACAACCATGCCTATGGTTTGTGAAAAGCAGATGAACAAGAAGTGCTTCTTCATGTGCTTAGGTGCTTTCCCCACAATTTCTGAAGAAGAAAAGTCAAACAAAACTGTAGGTGAATTTTGCATAAACATAACACTTCTAGTATTTTGCTTTGTATGAGAAGTCTCTTCCAGAGAGGAAAAAAAAAAAAGGTTCTCACTTTAATGCTTATTAGTTGTGAGGAAATCTGAAAAGGTCAGAACCTCAGCCACAATTATTGGCTGTCTGGCCGGGTGTGTTGATGCTGCAGGCTGCATTGAGGTCCCAGATAAAGATAAAACCAGCTACTGAGCTCGTTCAGACATCAAAAACAATCTAGCTAGAGCAACAAAGACCTCAGCATGATCTCATTTACTTGGTCCGCCGTTGTTTCTAATATGTGTTTGATGTTTTTTACAGTATTCAAAGGAACAGCACAATAACGAGAAAATAATATCCCATAGCTTTTTTCCTCTTCATGTTGACATTTTAAAGAACATACTGATAATATGACATTATAATTACAGAACCATTAGGCCCAGTTCTGAAGTTCTTATTTGGTTTCCAGTCAGAAAACAGAGCAATTTTTGAGGTCTGAGGAGTAATGAGTTCAATTCAGCACCTTTTTTTTTTTTTTAATAGAATATGCTGAACAGAAAAACAAGAGCAACAAAAGTTTGTGTTGTAGAAGGCTGGCATGAAATTTGATTCTTCTCTCCACCAGTATATATTAAGACATATGCAAAATCACATACAAGTCACTCAGTTATTCAATAATCTTTTCTGTTAATTTGACTCATCTGGAAACAATAACATAAGGGAAAAACAATGGTTTCTTTCTGCTCATTCTCTTCATATATCCCTTCTGCCAAAAGAACAGGTGCTGCTGCTCTCCTGGATGCCACTGAAAACCTGGGCTCTGCAGAAACAGTGCTTCCCAGAAAGGACCAGCTGAGCCTTGAGTAAGAAAATGGCTGTCTGACAGGAAGCCCTCCAAACCCAGGGTTATAAACATGGATATTTTTAAAGGATAGAAAGGTAAAAATACATACGCTGGGGCAGACTGTGGTGAAACCCATGGATTTAAATGTTATAACTTAGTTTTAACAACAATGCAGCTGAGTGTAAGAGCTGTGCCTACACACACACAGTCATTGGTAGGGCAGTGACAATTGCTCCCCAGCCCATTTCTGCCTAGGTGAGATTTGTTATGGATAAACAAAAGACACCTGCAAGGCTATTCTAGCTTCCCAGAGGCATCAGCAGGAGCTGACTGACAGAAACTCCCTGATGGAAAACTGTTTCCAGCGCTCTATTATGCTCAGATGCATTTATTATTTTTCTTAGATGATTAAGATATAGATTCGTGACATAACATGTTTTCATAAGACATGTTTTGTACACAGCTTGAGATAGTCAATAGACCACAGAGTGGTCATGTAGACTGTGGTTAGTTGAATTACAGTAATTCACGGGCCAACATTTCAGGGAGTCTCAGCTGACAGAGGTGAAGAAGGTGTCACAAAATGTCTGCTATGGAAATCCTCATGACCACCTAGACAGTGAATGACCAACCTGTTAATGGCATTCCCTGTATAAGTATTAACCTTTGCAGATGATCCCAATAAATCAGTTTCTTTAGTTAACAGTCTGTGCCTGGGTATCTGTGCAGCATGCCAATAGAGAAAAAAATAAGCTTAGTCGAGATATGGCCGAGATTGTGTATGATATGGAGTAGCAGGAGTTCCCCAAGAAAAAGGAGGAAGGTTGCTCAGCAGTTTGAGCTTTGAGCTCAAGGCTTAAGAGCCTGAGGTTTAATTCCCCGATACAGCTATTTCCTTCCTGTAACGTTTCTGGAAAAATTTCAACATAATATACCTCTAAGTACCTTTAGCATTGGACACTTAATTTTCCTGTAACTGAATTCTTCACTTGTACACTGAGTATTATAGTACTTCCTTATCTCAAGGGAGCGTTATGAAGGGCAAGGGCACTGAAGGTGGTTAGGTGCTCAGGGGCTGCATAGGTGAGGGTCATGTAAACATCTGGTTCACGATCCTGTTGATGTGGTGCCTGGCTGTGTGACTGGAACAAATTCTTCCACCCCTTAGTACCTCATTTCATCTTCAGAACTGAGAGAATATTTTTCTACTCCCTTTCCGAAGCACATTAAAGAAGTGCTCATTAATGCCAAAACGAGATGAGAAAAATAATGATGAGTAGTTTTTGAAAGCTTATAAATAAACAAAACAACTCTTGTAATCAGGATCTGTGATAGCTTTACTATGAAAGGAGACTGTAAACAACCAGGGAAAATACAGCCTGAACTAAAACCCAAGAGAATGAATGGATTTAGGTTTCTTGATACCATGCAGATAAAGAAATAAGGCTGCTTAAGAAAAAGGTAAGACCTTAGCTGCTCAGCATAAGATTGAGATGATCTGGATGCAGAACAACTGAACACCAGGAAACTGGGGAAATTCTGGCCCTAATGTTTTAGGGGTTTTAGATATCTGAAATATTTTAATCATAAATCTTGCTCCCTCAGTTTTCTTAAATCAAACCCCTTACTCTTCAGTACTGCAGATCTTTAACTTTCTTTACACTTTAACTTCTACAATCCAAGACTTACAGAAGTATTTAGAAGTTTAAAAATTGCAGTGAAATGATCACAGAATTTTCAATTTCTTGTAAAAAGATAAAGTGCTAAATCCTACTTGAATCTGCATTTCCATTCTAGTTAATGTCTGACTGCATAGTTGCATAGCTCTGAGCCCTAAAAATTAGATCTTCTGCCATTTAGATGCATTAGAGAGTTTTACCCAAATCATATTGCTATGATTTATTTTGTGCCTCCCTTATCAGTAACAGATGAACAACTACTGAGAGAATTTCATACGATATGAGTCATCTGGAAGTACTTTGGTAAGGGTTTTACTAAAGCTGAAATAATTGAAGTTTATTACTTGTGAGTTATCATTTATTTGTGTAACAATGGTAATGCAAGGCTGTACATTCTCCAAAATGAAATACTTATACAAGAAAGAAAATGAAAACTCATGGCTTTTTTTTATTTCTATTTAAGTCACGGTGGATGATCTACTTTATTAGAGAAAACTGTAAATTATATCTGCTACATCAGGTAGAACTTCCACCAACCCATCACATCTTCACTCGAAAATCACCTGACTGCTGTGCCAAAAGTAAAAATGCTTTAAAGAAGAAGATGTAAAGTAATAGCTATTAGTCTTGTTATATCTGATGCATCACTGTGCCAGCTGCTTTCCCTTAATAGACGATCTTAAAGAGATAATATAAAATGTTACATAGATGAGAAAAGCTTGGTACGCTGTCCAAAAGAAATTACTGATTTGGGAACTTAATTCCCTCAACACTGGAAGGACAGTGGAAAGACTATTGATGCCACTAAATCAAACTCTATGTTAATGGTCTACGTGAGATGAAGGTGAGGGTCAAGCCTATAATTTCTGCAAATTTAAGTTTCCTTTTAACTAGATCTACCTTTACAGAAAGTGAGACATCTATTCCATTATTAAGCTGCTGTAAGATGCTTACGGTTGATGTGTTTGGCAAGCAAAATGATTTGTAAGAAGAAAAAAACCAACATGAAACTCAAGAAAAAATACAGAGTTGAGAGATTCAATCATGGATTATTTTTATGACAACTTTTTCCCATTTTTTTCCTACTTAATCAGTGGAAGCATGTTTTACTGAAAAGCAACTGTGTTCAGCATGGCTGGGAGAATCTTTTGCTGAATGACATTCTAGGTCAAAGTAAGGAAACCATGAGGTGTCATCATTATAACTGAAATGTATCAGTTCAGATACACTTATTGTCAAACCAAGATCAGGAAGGAGAAACAAAAATACTTATTATTTAAATGTGCAAATCTATCAGCTAAATGCACAGATCACTGTGTAGTTAGATACTGTTACTTTGCTGTTTTACAGATAAATATGTAAATGTGTTCCTTTTCTTGTGGACAAATCAGTGATTCTGCACCTTGGAGACAGAGATCATTATCTGTTTTCTCAGTATTGACTCATAAAAGCCAGTAGCTGAGAAGTATCACATTTTGTTTTGTCGTGGTATAGTTTTCTTTTTTATATAATCCATGAATAGGTACAAATTGACATTTTTAACATCTCCTCAGAATTGAGAATGAACTTAAACCAATAGGTTTTTCAGAATATTCCCAAAATATTTAGTTATTAATGTTCTTTGCATGCATATTTGACTTTGTGAAGTGAAATCACATCTTCCCAGAATCTATCCAGGATGTTTGCCAAGGACTGTACTTACATCAAGGATGGAACATCTCAATGTCAGTGGACAGCTTTTATAACTGAACACACTGGCTTAAATACATGTATGGAAACCTCATATGTGTATAATAATGTATAGTGAACATTATGAAACATAATTAATGGGCAAACTAAAAATAGCATATTGAAGTCAGTATGCAGAGACAGAGATTGCCACTTAAACACTTAATATCTACTGTCACCCACAGTAATGTTTTCCTAGGAAAGGGAAACATTTGAACTTTTTGACTCATGTTGGATTTTCATTGATAACAAGATATTGCACAAATAAGTAACATATTCTGTTCTGAAAAAAAAAAACACACCTGTCTTTCTGTTATATGAGGAACTTCATTTTTTCTCAGTTTTCCTATTACTTCCCATGAATAAAACCCCGGGGCCAGTTTTCAGAAGGTATAAACACTTACAACCTCCACCAACTTCAGTTACAATTCTGTTTTGAGCACGTCTAAAAACCAGGCCTGCAGCACAATGGTTCTTGCTCCTTACTAAATACACACATTTTTTTTTAATGCTCACACAAATTCTCTGATTTTATGGTGTCAGCCAAAGGATTCGCAGATGACATCTGTTTATTATAATATTTCCTGTCTCTGAAAGGTGAGAGCATGCTGCCCACATTTGAATCTATCCTTCCAAGGAGTTTTTGAGTTTCATGTCAGAGGTAAAGCTAATTATGCTAGGTTTGGAGATAAATCAGTAAACAGAAAAAATTAATCATAAGCACTTAATAACACTGATGCAATTACACCCACTCCCCACACCACCACCCCCACACCCCTATTCAGCTGTAATAATATAAGTATTTGCACTCAGCTTCTGGGATTTGGAAAACGTCATTTTCCACTTTTCTTCTTTGAAGCATACTCACTCAACCTGTGTAATTTTCTTCCTATTTCCAGAAAGCAGTTAAATATTAGATGTTACTTTCAACTGCTTCATTGCAATGCACGGTACTATTTATAGGACAGCTGAAAAGGTGTCTCAGTTAGAAAGTGAGTATGCAGAGTGGGGGAAAAAACAAGAGAACACAGATGATTTGTGTAAATTGAATCCACCTGTTGGCACCTTACAGAAACAATTAAACTAAAATATGTAAAGAAAAATATCTCTAGGGAAACACTTCTCTCCTGGAAAGCTGTTTGAGCATAAAGGACTGCTCTTATATTCCCAGCTCTTTCCTTGCCCAGACTCAACCTGCCCATTAAACTAATAGAGCTATAAAATTAAGTGCTTGTCTTTGAGCAGGTTGTGTGTTTCTGAGGCCATGGACTGCAGACTGCATGCTGCCATGCTGCCACACTGAATCTGTCACTGCGTGGAAGAGTTCAGCACGCTCCCTCCTTCTGTGTCTCTCCAATGCAATGTATCACTTCAGAGAGAGACTGTCAAGCTCTGACAGTGGAAAAGGCATTATTACACAAAGAGGTAATTTGATGTGGAAGATTATCACAAAATTATAGTTTTGAAAGGGAAGACAATGAAAAGTGCAGGGAAAAATTATTTGAGTCAATATAATTTAAAATTTAATAATCTGGCACCACGAACAGTCGAGCCACAGTTTTCATTCCTTTTTCCACTGCTTGCACATCCAGATTACCCAGCAGCCTGTGCTGTCTTTATTTTTGGCAGCAGTGCTAAACCAATCAGGTATTTGTTACTTTAAGAGGCTTACATTTTGCCTCCGCTATGATTACACTCTATCATATTACACTGTATCACACGTGTGTGGTGTTGCTTCCCCCTCGGCAAGCTGAAGATGTTGCCATTTAGCAAGTTACAAATAAGTAGTAAACTTCCTAAACCTTTTTATCCCGTGTTTGACAATCTACATGATGTTATCATGTAGTAGTTCTGTAACGCAGTTTTTAAACCTATTTTAATGCAAATTATAGCTATTGCCTAATACTTAGACATGTTCAACTTGAATAGTATTATTCAGACTGAAGGCTTGATTGTTATGTTTATTAGGTACCTCTTATTGCTAGGCTTGCACATATTTTCCTATGGCCCTTTTTTGTTTGTTTCTGTAATTAAAGGGAAAATAACACCTTAATTATGTGAAAGGGTTTTATTATTGTTAATACCATCTTTGTGGCAAGCTATTATAAGGTATTCACTTGTAAATCTCACTGGGGAATGGCACTGCCTTTCTTTAGCACACTAGAAAATTTCACTTTACTTACTAAAACAAATAGTACATAAAAATTTAATTACTACAGCACACTGCTTCTTTTGGATCTTTCACTCTGTCTGGTCAGTTACCCATTTTTATGTGCAACTGCATTTTCTTCCTCACATTCAGAAGCACAGTGTTGCCCTCACTGAAATTTTTGATGACATTTAGAAAAAAGTATAAACATGGCTTTCCATGGAATAACAAACATTCTGGAAAAATTTCTGTCTAACAAAACTGACATGTAGGTCTTCAGCCTCTTGACACGGTCTCCTTAAAAACTAATCTCTTTCATAGAGAGTCTCAAAATTGCATAATTACACTAGTTAATGGATGAATTGTCCTCATTAAGAATCAGAAATTCTAGTATGAAAGCCAGCTAAACAGAAACATGAAGTCTAGGCTTATTGGCTTCGACACAGAACAATCAGTACAATTTCACTGTATATTCATCAAAACTGTTCTCCCTGCAACTATCTCTTGCAGTAGTGCTTTTGGGAGAGCTGAATCACATACCTCCAGCGGTAAGAGACGAAACAATCGTGCAGCTATTGGTTCGACATTCAAAAATATTTTTTAGGGTCCTATTGCAAATAATCTGGATGGTGTTATCTGAGAAAAAGAAGTTCTGTCCAAGGATGATTAGTATGTAAAGTCATGTATCGCCACAGATTTGTTTTAGGTGAGTTTTATAATGCAAGTCAAAAATCAGCCCATGGTTTTCATCTACAATCCTCTGCTGTTACAGAATCCTGGTTAACTCCTTGTAAGACCAAGTGGTAAACAATCCCTTTACAATCCCTTCTGGAACATTTCTGTGAAGGACATCTCATTATATTAAGCCAAGTTGGCAGAGTCATAGATACTGTTGAGCATTTATTAAAGTACCTCCTACATTGCTATAGCTGTGTAAAATCTAATTAGAATGGAAGCCAATGTATATAGCCTTATAAATAAAATAAAGTCTACAGTAGAGACCTGCTGTCTTAGCACATAATCAGAGCGATCATCTATACAGCAGATGGCTACTTAGTCAGTTGGCTAAGGGTTACAGTACATTTACATTTGTAAAAATGGATGAGAGTTTGTTAAAATCCTTTAAAATAACTGATTTTCCATGATGTACTTGCCCAATAGCATAACTTAAAGGACAGTTTATGAGCTAATTGAAAAGATCAAAAGGGAAATCAAACTGGCTAATTAAGGGGCTGTTGTAATGACACCTTTTTATCTGTTTCCATTTAATATTCCTTGATTTTTACTATCCTGAAAAAAATAACGACACTTCACTGAACATAAAGCTTAACTGCACTGCTGCTCTGGATAATCTTCCAGACATTTAACAGGTTTTTAGCCATATGGACAATGCATATAGAGCTAGAAAACAGCTTTTATCCAGGTACATATGAATTTACAGGGAAATAAAAGGGCTATATGTATCTTGGGAAGTTAGGGGCAAGCATCTGGCAACCCCAGAAAAATATGAAAATTCTCATTTTTATACCAGGTGTATTAGAAAATTTTCTTCAAATAATAACAGTTAAAAAAATAGCAGTAAGCATAGACTCATGAATTCATAATCTCTCTATAAAGACACACAGACTACAGGAAGGTTGTGGATAGCACTATAATTAACTGGTTTCAGTGCTGCAGTTAAAAGTGTCTCTATATTTTGATAGCCATGAAAATTATAATGTATCCTTCCCAAAATTGCCACACTGATTCATTGGAGGTGACTTTATACAGAACGAATCCAAAATCTCCTAATTCTTTTAGGAATTACAATGAATTAAAATTTACTAAAATAAGATAGGTAACACTCAATGCCAGACTAATCTTAGTAACAGTACGATTGAAGCTTCAGGCCTCTGATACAATTAAAAGATATAAATATTTACACAGGCTATGTTACAATTTTTCAAAGATCATTTTTACTTCCATTATTTTATTCATTGTAACAGAAAGTAATTTATTTACTGCACTCTAAAGGATAAATATTCAACTCTAAATCATACTGTGAAGAACAGTCTCTTCTAAAGCGACTGTGATCTCTTATTCTTCCCCAGTGGGACTGAAACTAGAGCTGAGCTCCACTTTTGGCCACTCCGAGAAAGACTGGATGGCAGCCTCACAGTTCAGGAGACCACTGTGTTCCCTATATCTATCTCAATTAGGACTAAATTCACACTGTGCTTGTAGCTCAGCATCACACCCAACTTAAAACCCAACACTGCACAGAAAAAAACTTACAAGGTATAAATAATGTGTCTCCTAGTTACCTCCACTTCTGAACATGTTGGACGCACCTACAGGTGCAATTTCTTGGCCTGAAAGTACAACATACATCTTAAAAACTGCTTCATAGTGCCATGGTGTGGAAAGCAGGCAGCATATCAAATCGTGATTTCTTTCTTGGAAGGGTCTGGAGCTGCGTGCAGCAACGTACTCTGCTGTAGGTAGACTGTCATGCTCATCAAATGCTGGGATAAGGTACGTGGATGCACAGCATGTCGTTTATACACCACACCGTTGCTTTAGATTGGGCTTGGCCTGTGCTCCACTGAACAGTACAGATACAGATTTTGACAACACAAGACACTGCTGATTGATCACTCTGAAAGGAGTCCCGTTTTTGTGCAAAGAACCATTTTTTGAGATGATAACCGCAAAAATGGACCATTCATTTCAAATCTGTGGTTTCTGAATGTCTAACCACTGAACCTTATTATCACGTCTGAGGTGGGGGAGGAGGAGAGGACAATGTACACATACCTGCAAAAATGAAGGAAGCAGGTGAGAGAAGCAAAAGAGTGCTTGTACAGGAGGTAAGGAACAGGGATGCAGGAAACTGTGTATTTGTGGAGATATGAAGGCATAGCTATATGTTCAGGTATACGAATTAAAGAAAGCCATAAAGAACAAAAGCCAGAAGCTTTTAAAATACAGAAGGAAGTGAAAACCTAGCCTGGCAAAATGCAGGATCTCAATCCAGTTAAAAGGGATAGCTTGCACTGGCAGCTTTGTGCAGTGAAAATGGAATTAGAATGCACTGTTGAATCAAACAATGCTAAAAAGTTTGTGAAAGATACTTTTTATTTGAAATCATTGAAATTATCAGTGGTCACTCTGTGTTTGGTTTTCCATGTTTCAGCTAGGGAGAACCAAAGAAACTCCCCAAAAACAGCTGCTAAAATGAAAGGTGGGACAAAGGTACATGTTTATGATTAGAGTAAAATACCCTACAGAGATGTCAAAAATTTTCTTAAAAATGCATTATTACCCCAAAAATTAATAACTAAGCTTTGTAGCACCCCAAAGAGATTAAGTTATAAATGTGCTATACAGGTTCTTAAAGGACTCAGTATTAACAACAAATTCCTCAAATGAGGACTGCAAAATTTGTGTTTCCTCACAAATGAATGACAAAATTTTTCAACAATGTAGTGTACAGAAGCAACATTTTCACAATACTTTTTGGACTAAATTTTATGTTTCCTTATATAATTTTTCAGCATTTGTATTCCTTTCATTTCAATAGATATTTTTCCCTTTTGGTGATGCTACCCTTTCTGGTATTTGAGATAAATGAGAATGGACAAGAACAGCCCACTTGCCTGCAGTAGAATAGGAATTTTAATCTTTTCTAAGGCAAATAAAGTTTAAATAAAATTGAAATCTCTTTTTGTCTCAGATCCCAGATGTTTTTTGAATTCATTTTGATCTGTTCTTATTTTAGGTTCTAAACCACTTGAATAACTTCTTTTTTCTGCCTACCAGCCTAAAACAAGGGTTTGTTTTAGACTTTAAACTAGGTCAGAAACTGAAAAAATACAGTGATAGGGCTACTTTTTTAACAGTGCCAGCTCAAATACTTTTTAGCTGCTGGGGATCCCTGTTTGCTGAGGGCTACTACAAAGGCACCTGTACTTCCATCTCCTATGTGCAGTGGTGCTGGACATGGTGCCAGTGTATGAGTCCCTGCCATCCTTGCTTAGTGTAAGAGGAAAACAACTCAGAGGTTACAGAGGGGATATTTGGTCAGAATCCGGAGAGCATGGAAGAGCTTTCCTGTGGAAGAGCAGCTCCCATCCTGTAGTATTTCCAGCAGGCAGCAAATGAGGAAAATACTGGGAATTCCAAAGGAACATCTAATCAAACCTCTCCACTCCCTCATTTAATCTTTGCACATACATCTGCCTCAGACCAAACCTGCTTCTAAATCACCTATTCACATTTCTCCCTTCACCATCTCTAAAGGGATTCCTTGCCTCTGTGAATGTTAGTGGAGATCAAACTACAAATCATCACAACTACTTCAGACTTCATTCATTTGCCAACTTTCTTCAACTCTGGGCTGCTTCTAAAAGTAAACCCCTTTAGACAGTGCCAGATAACGAATTATTTGCAATACTATGTCCATCAAAGTGATTAGACTATCTGTGATATCTTTTTCTACAAAATTGTTCATTTTAAAGGATTTTAATACATCAAGTTGTAATTTACTCAAAATATTTTTAAATCTAAAAGCCTGTCATAACTTCACTGCAGCCAGTGAAATACAACAATTAATCAGCTAGTCACTTCTCATGTTTAACAGATTAGCAATAAAAAACTTGCAGTATTTCAGATTTTAAGTTATGCCTACATGAGCAAATACCTGAGGCATTAGTGTCTCCTAATATCTTAAGAACAATTACTTGCTATGTGAGAATAGCATTTTACCAATGGCTCTTCCATTAAAGCAATCTTCTGCCCTGTTAATGTCATGATCTTTCTTAAGATCTTGACATTGTTACAGGATGTTACTGCAAAAGAAAATCTTCGATGTTTTAAATACCAGAGGAATAAATACATATTTCTAGTAGTGATAACTTATGATTCAAAATTTTCTTCTCTTTATAAGACCCTGACCTCTCCATAATACATATGCAAATATAAAAAGAACTTCACTCAGTGTAACTCAAAATTCCAATAATTGGAATGTTTCATTTCTTGTAAAAGTTATTCATTTAGTGTTTTGAGATATTCTGGTTGTCTAAGACAATACTATACTATGCGTGGTATATACATACTAATTATTTTGCCTGAATACAGGAAAATATACTGCTTTTGAAGGTTAGCATTTCCTTGAACATATTAATTATCAAACCAACAACCTTCAAGTTTGTTGTAATTTGTAGCATTTAAAATTGTATGTCCATTACAAAAGCATTCCTATTTGTTTGCTTGTTCTCATTGATGTTTCTGGCAGAAGGTATGATAATTTTCATAATTTCATTCTAACAGGCAATCACACATAGGCCATTTTGAATGTCATGTGTCAAATGTCTAATAATCTGATCCAATGTATGTTGAAACTAATAGAAAGCCCCTTATTCATTTCACTGAATGTTAAACATGAGCTTATATGTAAAACAGGAGTAAAAGCCATTTTTATATTTGCAGAATATGAAAGTTTGAAAGACATGGTGAATTGCAACTATGAAATTATTTGATCTCATCCTGTTTTTCTACCATCTCTTCATTAAGCTATGTACAAAAGTCTTAACAGGACAAAGAGGAGGTAGAGGACAACCCTTATGCAGCTTAGAAATAAGATCTCCCTTTTCTTGTCTGTTTCATGTGGCTGTGTGCAATTCAGATTTTAATGTGAAGTTCTGCCTGTCTGTCTTAGTATTGTATGTCTATGACCTCGAGCAATTAAGAGATATCATATAGCTACTGTGCATTGGAAAGATATGAGAAACCCTTAGAAAGAAACAAAATACATACTGTTGTAATTGTCTGAAATGTGATGCTCCTGCTACATTAAAAATGGAGCAAAAAATCAAAATCAGATACAGAAATAATCAGAATGCTGTGAGGAATGGGGGAAGATTACCAGTTACCAATATTACACCACTACAGTATTTTGAAGTCTGTTCCGAGTTATTCACACACAGTCTCAACCATTTTTTGTCACAGTCTCAACCATGTTTTTGTCAAATAATTGCAAAACTTCAAATGATTTCAAGAAAAGCTGATTCAGGTCTACCTTGAGGAACACTGGCCCATTATTTTCTGTGGGTTCCTACAGCAACTACCACTTTGTTTTGAATATTCTAGCCAAGTGACTTGAGGACAATTCAAAGTTGCAGGAGTAAAACCTTAATGTACACCTTGGTTTCTGAATAGCATTTCTAAATTAGCTTATGCAATTTGGTAAGCTAGCACAGGAAAGTTCAAATCAACACATTTCACACAATGCAGTTCAAGGAGTGGTAGGTCAGAATAGAGAAAAATCAGGATAATTTCCAGGATTTTTGTCAGTTTGCAGAGCTATATATGACTAAACAATATCAAAACCAATGCTAACATCTATATTGCAGGGTGATACTGCTTATCCACCAAGTCTGGAGCACTTTTTATGCTAAAGGGTGCAAAATTGAAAGTAAAAGACAAGACTGAAACTGCAAAGTAGAGGAGAAAGCTTGTGACAGGATGTGTAGCAAACTTAGAACAAATTTGCTTGAGCACCATCAGTGCTGAGATCTGCTTTGAGCCTGTATCAATAGGGCAGAAAGTCCTGAGCTCTCCAGTAAAGAGATTGCTAACTTGATCTCTACAGAGTTTTTATTCTATTTGGATACCAAATTGTATTTCTTCTTGTATCATATGTAGAAACAGTTTATTGAGATGAAAAATGACCTCCTTCAGACAACCGTAGTTTCATTTACTTCAATCAATTTCTATCAGTAAAACCCATATCACACAGCTTTGTTTTCAAATTAACTAATTAAAACATATAACATCATCTTTGTGGTTTGTTTTTTTTTTTTTTATAAATATACTCAATTTGTGCTTCTTTAACTATCCTTTTTTATTCCTATATTAATAAGTCTGAGTATAAATTGAAATACGTCATTGAACAGTGAAACTACATTGGTTTCCTTTGAATAGATGCCTTTTTCTGCATTTGAGGAAATGGAGATACGGTGTGAAATTTAAGAGTTGAACTTCCAGAACTTTACAGAAGTCTCATTTTTGGCATATTAATCCCCACATAAAGTCTGTACTATTTAGGCTCCAATTAAGAAATGCATATCTTTGTTGCAAATATAAACACTGTTGATCATCCCAACTATTTGACCATTTTTCATCAGCACCCTCAGCACACTCCACATGGCTTCTTCATATCCAGGTTCATCACAATAAATAAGTAACAGCTCTCAGAAGAGATGTGTAGGCATTTTGGTCGATACTACTCACAGTCTCCAGCCTTCCCTGCTACCTGAGTAAGAGAGAATAAATCTCTTTAGCCTTGTGTAGATTAAGGAAAGTAAAATTTAATTACTGTGTAGAAATGCCAATGCCTTCCACATGCCAATTGCCAGCAAATAGTTTATTGATAAAGATGACTATCCATACTCTAGAAATCTTGAGTGAGTTCTCATCCACTGGAAAGGAAGCTGGTGGTCTATGTGTTGTAAAAGCAAGACATAACTATTTCCACTCTTTCAACCAAATTTGCATTTTGAATAAAATACAATAAAACTTCAAGCTAGTCAATGTGAACACAACAGCAAATCAGAACTCATTTTGGAAATCCGTGGCTAGGCTTCAATTGAAATAAATTGCTGAAGACTGAAGTTGATTAGAAATTAAGAAATGAACAAAGTAAATTAACAGAAAAACAAATTTAAGTCTTTTTTACAGATGTCACCTAGCTGATAAAACATTTACAGCAACTTAAAGAATATTTTTAACATCTTACCTTACTCGTTTTTTATTTATTTTACTTCTAGAATGCCACGAATTAATAATGGCTCATTTTTAAAGCTTGCTCTTTAAGTCAGTGACAGAATTTTCAGCTGTATCAATGAATTGCAAGTTGGGCAGAAATAAGGTAGAACTGAGCTTTTAGCATAAAGCCAGCTTTCATTTTCACTAGGGCTAGTTTCAACTAGACATCTAGATACTTGTGGTATTTTTAAAGGAAGCACAGGTGCTTCCCAAACATTTGATCTCAAGTACAGGTGTTTGCTTTTTTACCTTAAGCTCTGTCTTTCTATGCTGCTTAAAACATTTAAAGAACTCCTTCTATTTTAAATACAGATTTTCGACTTTTTCCAGGCATAACAGGATGTGGAGGTATGAAATGTACCTCTCTCAGAGGCTAGAGCAGAGACTGGTTTAGAGAATATGATTGGCAAGAAAAGCAAAGCTACAGTCTTCTGAGAATCTTGTGATGTCTGTAAGGATCCTCCTTAAAGTAAAAGAGAAAATTCCCTTACAAACATTTTGGTAAAATAAGAGTTCAATTGAAAATCATTACCTTTAAAGATCATGTTGTTGAAAAAAGAATTTGAAAAGTAAGAAACCATGAAATTAATCTACAGTTAACCTCGGAATAAAAGCCTTTAAAAACAAAGACATTAACCCTGACAGAGCTAATACCACCAAGAGATGAACATTTTGACCAAACTGATGTGTTAAATGAAATCCTGACCCATGGTAAGACAATGTGGGAAAGATTTTAGAACTGCAACTCAGTTTTACACGTCCTCTAGATCCACAGACTAGACTACATGGCTCAGTGCCAAATGGATAGTTATAGCTGTGAGCTATTGAGTACAGATGATTGCAATGATACATTTCTCCGAGACCTTCTTATCTGAAACAGATAAGACAAGAATTGCTCTATTTATCTGAACTGCAGAATGTGGGGTGTTTAATATTCCTTATCTTAACTTCAGACCCATAAATCCACTGTTTTATATGTCAATACTCATATTGCAACTTCCCCACTTGGGTGTCTTAATTCACTCATGGCCTCCTGCAAAAACTATCCTCAGGCTTTCAAAACAGCTCTAATATGAACAAAGTTACCTCTTACATCTAACATTTGCTCACCTCTACCTACTTGGTATATAATTGTAATTATATTACAATAAAAATATTGTTATAATATTCTAATTTCTGGTCAATTGCAACCAAGTATGTCAAACAACAGCGATTCATCGTTCCCCTTAATTCCAAACTTTCAAGCCACCCATTTATAATTTCTACTTTCATGATGATGTACAAGTCCATAAGGATGTTTTCCTAAAGATCAGAATCGGTAGCTGGGAATCTGATATGGGTGTTAATGACTGGA
Source organism: Pseudopipra pipra (assembly GCF_036250125.1). Classification (NCBI taxonomy): domain Eukaryota; kingdom Metazoa; phylum Chordata; class Aves; order Passeriformes; family Pipridae; genus Pseudopipra; species Pseudopipra pipra. Next base: position 23,858,728 of record NC_087552.1, on the reverse strand, counting down.
AGGTATAACATAATGCTGGAAAGGGTTAACGCTGTCTAATTTACCAAGTGACCTCCAGATACCGTCACTTTGGCCCAGCTGAAGTGATTGATGACTGGAGAGAAGAGGTCAGTAAATATCCCTTAGGTATTTGTGTACAGCATCCTTACTTACACCCTTTCAAACATCTCCAGAGAGAGGCTGATTTATTGTACAGCTCCAAAAGGGACTTGACAAACTCTTAATCAAGGGATCTTGTATTAGCACAATAACATCAATGCCAGTGTCACCTTTCTCCACTATACTCTTTCTATCCTGTGGATTTAAGTGTTTTAGAAACTTTTTTCCTAACTGAATATGGGTATAAAGCAGCAAGCCCGAAGAAAAATACTGCCTGAATGCACCAAAGAAATAAATTAATCCGACTCAGAATTTTTGGATCAACAACTATTTCCCAGTTGAGTTCTTTCTTGAAAAATTATTAGATAGAGGTAAACCACGCACTCTTCCAAAATCCCTCAACCCCCCACCCCACTTAAACAAAGAAACATAAATAAGATTTTGAGTGTAAGAGAAAAAAAGTCCGAGACACTCATGGGAGTTCAACAGATTTAGGTGAAGAGGCTCATCTAGGAATCCTTGCCCACCATTAGAGAACAGCAAACAACTTTTTGTTATATGCATTATGGATCTGCTTTTCTCCAATACTGTAAGGTCTATCCAAGCCAATGCAACAGAGTGTACTTCCTTGGTAAGAGCAATCATGGTCATTGTTCAGAAATTGCACCCAAATCATTCCCAAAATTTTTAATACATACTCTAAATATATGAATATTCACTATCATCCAGAAATTTTCTGCATCTTACAAGATATTCACATTAGAAAATATATATTATAAATTGTCTTCTGGTGGTGAGAGTCCACATGTTTTGCATGAAATCAACATAGCCATGCCTGATTGCACCATTCAAGCAGTTTGTTGACATTGAGACATGAAACTACTACTTTTATAAAAAAACACTTGCACTAAATAAAAAGAGAAGAAAAGGACAACGTGATCTAGTATAGTTATACTTAGATCTACTAAGGAACTTTTATGTTCTGATATCTTGTACAGAGGATCTAGATATTTTTAAATTCATACAATGTTACTATTTCACATATGTTCATGTCTGTATAAGTGCAAAAGGTTTCAAATCCAGGCACTGTGGTGATTGTTAGTGTCTGCTTATGAAAAATTACTTCTGTTAAATGCAATGAGACAGAAAGAGAATCAGCTCAGTTACAAAGTAAACTGGTCTGCACTTTCAAAAGCCCTTGATAATTTCAAAACCTAGGACCTGTGTTTCAAGGACATATCACTAACTACTGAAGCAGAATGAAGCATTCTCATTGTGAGGAAAATTTCATGGTAAAAATAGCCTTTGAGTAAGTCACACAACATTAGCAGAATAATTAGTCTCTGACAATTGTCAAGGACAATTCAGAATAACTTATTTTAGAGGTAGGCTTTTTTTCTTAAATCCAGTATGCAGAGGTACAGAATGACCTGTAAGGTACAGCATTTATTTTCCTTATATTGTAACTGAAATCACCCGTACGTTCAGCTATTTGAAAGCTTAGACAAATAGAGTATGTTATATTTACACTGAGAATCTTAAAGCTCATTGTCCACCACCACAGTCCAGAAGGTTTAGCTATAATGCACTTATATTGATACGCTCTCACATCTCCTCCTTCCTGTGATAACACCTTGGCTATGTTGGCAGAGCCTGTATCCTTGCTTCCCAAAACTCTCTGAATATGTTGTGTATATAAAAAAATCCATTATAAGTGAGTCACACAGACTGTATCAAATCTGAAGGTTAAACTACAGCTGACTTTGCTAGACTGCCAAGCACTTTAAGCAGAAACATCACTTTGGGTGTTAGAGATTATTCCATCTGGGAATACAAAGAAGTAGCAGATGCTCTCCAGTACTTCAGAGGGGCATTCTATTTGAGGTTATTCACTGCAAAATCAGGCACCCCCTTGTGCTGAAAGTTATGAAAAGGTTTCCCTACCTTCCCTACCTTAATAATGATGAAAATGCACAAACACCCACTACACAAAGGACATCAATACTTTCTGCCAAGGACATTCCAAAGGCTAGTTTGGCCTCTCTGGGTTTCTTGTATTTTTCTCTGAAATAAATGATAATGTATAAATACAGCGTCTCTGTTGGTAACCTCAAGATAGATGAATCTGTCTGCCCTTAGGTTTTATTTTGGGATGACTTGTAGAGACTATTTGATGAGAAATTAGGCAAAAAAATGCCATTGTTTAAAAAAACTACTGTCTTATTGGAAAGAATATAACTACTTTTCTCCAACACATTCCCTGTATCCTGGCACTCCACTGGAGAAGGGCAACGCCACATGTTCTTTTTTACTCCATGTTTTTCTAGAATTTAGAAACTGTACTTTACACTATGTGTCTCCACAGCCTCAAAAACAGTACAGCTGTTCTCAGAGGTGTTCCCTTAAAGAACTTCCTGTGTCACCATTTCACAGAGGTACACAGTTGGGAAAGTGGCCTTGGGCACTTTCAAAAAGGACTGGCCAGTAGTTTGCAACGATCTGGTGGTTGCTAGCTGCTGTATCCCAGTACAAGTGAGCTTCCAATATCTTCCCTGAGGACCTGTCTTAAGCAGACCAGGTTCCAGCAGCATAAGGCTGTCTTTTCACCACTCTAGCTCTGAACTACGCTATGTGCAGAACTAGGAGAATCTGGGTCACAGATTTTATACTGCAGTATGCCAGGGGGACTTGTTATTTCACTTGTTTGCTCTCCATGGCAGCCTGATGCAATTTGGCATGCAAAAATATGTGCAATGTCACACTGTCCAGGAAAGTAACACATATCACCCCTGGGTGAATTTGAAAGCCAACGGTTTTCTGATTAAATGCGTCAGGCAACACTTGTCTCCCATTTGCACCAGCAAAACTCCACGCTCTTCATCAGACTTCAGTTTGGATATGTGTGCAGGAGTGCAGGTAAGAAGAAAAACTGAGATTTATGATAAAATTTTTTTGCTTATTAAGATCAAGGTTTCCTCAGGAAACCGGGAGTTCTTCTCACGCGTTTAAACTATGATAATCTGCAAGGCTCATATTTGACTTAGTTGATTTTTATGCAGTGCAAATTAGCTGCAGATTGGGGAGATAAGGAATTAGTGTTTTGAGCAGTTGCATCTGTGTTTTTCCTGTTGAGTTGATGGGTACTGGTTTTCATGGCCTTATAACTTACTTTTTTGTTATGTCAGGCACTACTATGAGCCTGGACAGCACCTGAGATTTTTTGGTTTTTATAATGCATGAAGCTTTCAAAGCTCTACTGCTACAACTAATAAGCAGTTTCTTAGAATAAAATGACAAAGCTATAGTCCTCTCAGAGATTATCAAGCATTATACATCATAATTCCCTCTAACAAGGAATAAGTTGAAAAATTCAGGGGAATCATTAATACTTGTATAATGCTTTTCAAATATTTTTATACTAAATCTTTTAATTTTCATGTGATAAAAGTATATGTTAAAACATAACAGAAAGAATGCCTCTGGCTATAGAAAATGGTTATATTTTGAAGGCATATTGAGACATCTCTTATTGTGGCCAGCATTAAACCGGACTAATCTTTTACTTTCTAATATTGTACATCTCTATATAATTTCCAGGTTCTAAGAAGGTGTGATGGGATACTTATTTTGGCTTTGGCAGGTGCTCCATGAATAAGCCATGTACTTGAATGCAAGCAAAGCTCTGACATTAAATTGGATTTTTCTCCAAGAGAAGCTTTGAGCTTCTTCCTGAGCTGTGTAAAAGCCTCTGTACTGCCACTCAGCTGGGAAAGCTTTTCACCTATTTTGGTACTCACCAGAGTCTGCTGGCTTCTCCAGTCATATGCAGATGCTTGCATAACACCAGCACAATATATAGCTTTATACACTGCAGAGAAAAAGGCCTGTGCATTTTCATTCTTGTTTCATTTTCTTTTGTGAGCAATGGAGTTACTTTCAGAATCATGAAAGGCAGAGGTTACAGTATAAGACATATAAAATAGGCCAAATTACCATCATTCCCAAGCACAGAGCCTCCATCCAATCCAAGCATAGTCCATGGCATCACAGATGTCACAAGATTCTTACTTTCAAACCCAAACAGCTGTGGCACTGCTTTCTTTCTCAGGATGTGATGAAAAATTCATAGAAATGCTGCCTAAGTATCATCTTCTCACATTTCTTAGCCATCTAAATGTAACTTTCATTTCCTTTCTTCAAATGTTTCTGGTTGTTTGCCCTGATACATCATTCCACTCTGATTAGACTCTCTTCACGTTTTAGCTGCTATCAATTTCATCTCTCATAAGAAAGCTACAAAGCAATTCATTGTCTTCACAGCTTTATTCATGCCTTGTTCAGGGGAGCACACACCACTGAGATTATCATGAGCTGGTCACATCACACAGTCAGCAACAAGCTCTGCACTACCTGGAGCTCACTAACCTGGCTTCTCCTTAACTGCTTTTCATCCAGATGAGACAGTTCAATAGAGACTGTTGGACTGATGATTTTCAATATCTCTACAGGGTTCAGCATAAATGTAGTAGTTCACCCCTCTTGTCAACAAAAAGAACTCCTAAAAATGTTTAAAGTACTTATCTTCTACTCCACTTAAGGTTCTTGTGGTTTGAAAGGCTAAACTGAAGGAAGGAAATGTCTCTGTTCAGTGCCAAAAGTCCAAACAAAGGCTTGTGAAGGAAATTTGGGATTTCTTAATCCTGTACTTCATAGGAAACATGAACAAATATTTTCCATTTCTAGCTTCTTTCAGTCAAGAGCTTCTTTTTGCATCATACATATATACATGCATAGTTGTTTCCCCTCTGATATACACTCATAGGATAAAAAAGCATTTTGTACTATTTTTATACTCACTATTATCAAAAGTAATATTAAGACATAACACTGAAGAGCTAGAAAATTTGGCCCTGCAAGACTGTAAACCTTCTCAAAGAAAATATATTTTATACAGAGCAGGAACTAAATTCTCCCTAAAACAAGGAAATAAGAACATCATGATCTCTTCAAGCACTTGCAGTGTCAGGAACACTACCAGTAGAATACAGTGGAATCTATGACCTGACTTCTCGTTCTGTCACTACTTGATTAACCTTTTTCTAACTACTAATACACATTTCTTATTCTCATTTTCAAATAAGGAAAGGCTTGAGCTTCACAGAAAGGGTGGTCAGGCATTTGAACTGTCTGCCCAGGGAAGAAGCTGAGACACCATCCCCTAAGATATTTAAAAGCCATATAGATGTGGCACTTAGGGACATGATTTAGTGGTGGACTCAGCAGTGTGAAGTTTACAGCTGGAATCAATGGTGTTAGAAGTCCTTTCCAACTTAAATGATTCTGTGATTCTATATTGTCTTCTTCAGAACACAGCTGAATCATCTGCAATGACTGGTTGTCAAGTAGCTAAGCTGAATTGTTGTGTTACTTACTGCTTTGGGGATTTGGAGGGAGAGAGGACAGCAGATTACTTTTTTTCTTTTAATGCTGCTGATGCAAGAGGTAAGAATAAAGCACGGGATGTGGGAGATGATAAAACTGGAACTGCTGCCAAATGCTTTACACTACTAAATCCATGCTCTTGGCATATCATGAGGCCCCAGTTTTCAAGCATGTGCATGTGGGAAGGCAAAAGAGAAGAATCTAGAGTTAGTCTTTTCCTTTAGCAAGAAAGACTAATAAATAACTACATGAAAATAACATTTTGGCTGTTTTTCATTTTATACTGTTGTATTTTATTTTATTTTAGATTTATATTTCATCTAGTTGTAGACATAAGCCCCCACAAACAACCAAATTCCCCAAAGAACAGAAAATTTAGAAGAATCCCTTTAAAATTGTTCAGATCTAGGTTCCGCCCAGAGATTATAAGGGCAAACTTAATGCAGAAATATATAGAATAAAAAAAAAATAATAAAAAAACCTGAATGATCAAACTGAATGACTCCCTACAGGTTAGAAGCTTGCAAATGAAAAACTAAATATTTCTAAATTACTCTAATTTTCTACATACAAATAATTCACCTGATATTTTTATTAATTAAGCATTTCACAAGCTAAGTGTTCAGGTTGCTGTGGTTAAAATGTAATTTCAAGTTGATGATTAGGTGGCTTGTTTGTGTCTGTGGCAGGGGGTACTGGGAGTCATGTTTGCATTTGAAGTTAGAGCTTTTGTAGAGCACTTTGTTACAAAGTAAATAGCCTTAATGTGATTGGAACCATAAAAATCTCTGGGTTTTTTAAAGAAAGATTATTTTCATACTTTAAGAGCGCAAACAGGAATAGAAGCCATCACAAAAATTACTATCTGCCTGATAGCTCTCTGTAAAATACCTGTAGAATAAATATCACATTCATTCCCATAGGTGTACAGAAGGGTCTTCTCAGAAGAAAGGTGGGAAACTGGGGAAAATTAACAATATCTCAAAAGACAATGAGGTAGCAATAGCCAAAGACTATCAGTAAAGCCACAGTTTTTGGTTACTTCCCATTGGAGCAATGGGAGGAGGAGGATTCATCCTCCAATTCATCCCACTGGAGGATGAATCAGTATTTAGAGGCTAAAATGTTTTTGTATTTCACCACTAAACCGTATCAATACAACTTGTCAAAAATGCAGTCTGTTAATATAAAAACTGTTTAAAAGTCTTGTTGAAGTTGTTGAGGGGACTACACTATATGAGACTTGTAATGCATAAACCCATAATTTTGAGAATGTCATTGTTATGACTAATCTTGCAACATTCACATCCAAATATTGCTTATAACATATTTGCTATTTTATATTCTAGCATATTGTCTCCTATTAAAAAGAAATTTTTTCCTTACTAAATTGAAATGTGACATTAAAATCACATAACTCATTGTGTAAAAACTGAACTTTTTCAAACAATGCAAAATGTTCAGATTTCTTCTTTTTATTTCAATCCAGCATAAGACCTGGAGACTAGAAATTTCTTTTTCAGTTTTTATTATTTAGCAGCTGATTAATAAACATACTTGGTTTTGAAAGAAAATATGGACATACAGTGCAGCTGGGCACTCAGATTAGGCTGTTTTAAGAAACAGCATGTTCTTAGAAATGTGTTGAACAAAAATAATAGAAGGAGGAAAAAATATCTACGGTTCTAGCTTTTACGGTCACTGGATCCGAAAATGACCAATCCTCAATTTTATTATGATAATAAGCAGCCTGGTATTACTTTTTTAGACATTCACAGTGCATAATTAATCAGGGACTACTTAAAGTACAGTGAAATGTGTTCATGTTAGACATTGGGCACATATCAAAACATCTCCCTCTGTTTCCAAGTCCTATCTTTCCTTTGTGTAAGATTATCTATTCATTACTTCCTTATCTTCATTCAGGATTTGTATGTAAATGTTTATGGAGATTATTTTTTCCCATGGTGATAAATCCTTCATCTTACCTCAAGATGTTGGTTATATATTTGCTACTTACAACATCCTGCATTTATAGAGTGTAATAACAGAATATAAATATTTGTACCAGATGTCAAGGCTCATACTCTGTTCTCAAGCAGTTTTAAACTTAATGGCTTAGACAAACACAGGAATTACCTAGATCAGGATGGGATATGGTGACTTTCCAATACTGCTTATGCATCTTGACATGTAATTAATACGTTCTCCTCTCTAGCATTCTAGCCATAGCTTTAAAAAATTACATGTTAACAAAAAGAATGTCTAGCCATATGCTATCAAAAAAGCCACTTGAAAGATAAACCCATGTCATTCCACTAAATGGCTGAAGGACACAGTATGTTTTTACTGTGAGCAGAGAGTCCTGACTGATACTTGATGTTAAAAAAAGAGAGTGGTTTGTTTCTTGTTTATAAAAAAACATACAGGTATGTCCATGGGCATGTGTAGCATAAACTTAACACACAAAATTGATCGGCCAAGTACGGTTTCTTAAAATAAAACCAGAAGCAATTAACATTTTTGCCTTTTATCCAACTGATAAACATTCACCCTATCTGACAGAATTATTTCCAAACTGCAGTTCCTTGCTGAGACTGGTAGACATCCACTATGGTTTGTGAGACAGGTATCAGAAGTGACTTTGGGAACAAAACCCAGAGCAATCCCCACAACCACCGCCACTGGCTGGTACAGGTACAAACATAGAAACTAGTCCAGAGATGAGAATTTTACATAATCCACTGGCAATAACACAGTTAGATATTCAACTCCACCACTCAAACATCTTCACCCTAAATTGCGAACAGTAAGTTACATCTGCACTAAGTAAGTGTTTCATGGATATCAAGTGCCATGACTCTCAGATTAAACAGGAAGATGCAGCAGTCTCTATCCAAGTATTAGTTACACACATGCAGGCGTTACTGAATACAGAATTTTTTTCCTCTTTAGTTATGGGTCACCTCATCTCAGTTTAGAGACAGTTCACAATTTATTACCCCCTATGTAAAATACCAGGAATTGGGTTGTCTTACCTTAAAAAAATCCCAGACAATGCAAACACAGGAGAGCAATAAACTGAATGTCAGTGGTTAAATCAATAATTTATATAACAAAGTTAGAGGTGAACTGCAAATCTTTTTACATATTCCCTGAACTTCAGCAGCAGATGTTGAGCTGGAAGATAAAGTTGGGCATTCAGCACAAATGAAATGCAAACCCTACTGTTTCTTAGGTCCCACCACATCCATTCTGTTAAACTTTCTGCCACCAGTTCTTCAGTGATGCCCCACTATACATTAAAGTGTTATTATTACCTCAGTAGTGATACCAACATGAAGTACAAAAGTGACCTTTAGAAGCAGAGAGGTCATGCAAGTGGCAGCTTTTAATAATTAATAAAGGCTTAGAATATATTTTTATACATTCATAATATCGACATAAAAAGTGATTTTTAAACTCGTCAATTGAAGATATAAAAAGTAATGTTTAAACTTTTCAAAAACTTCTTACAGTTGGAGATTCAGAGTTTTTAAAATATGTATTTTTATAGCTGACAGAATGTAACTGGAAGAGATACTGACTATAAACATAATTTCAGTACTTGAACGAGTAATGGATATCCTGAAAACATTACTGTAAATACTCTTATTCTGTATTGCACCTAAAGTAATTGTTTGAGTATAGTAACTCTTTATTAAGTTTGTAGCAAATCATAGAATCATAGCTGCATATATGCATTCTCTGATTACATTTGAAATATGCATTGTGAGAATTAAAATCTATCTTTAAAATATCATGTACCCTATAATAAGCAGCCAGTATGATTATTTGTCTAAGCAGGGCCTGAGTAAGGCAAAGTTCCATGATCACACTCTTAATTTTCCCATTTCGAGTTCATATTCCACCTTTATTCCATGATCTTCTGTAAGAATCAATTTCTTTTAAAATAGGTCTTGGTAGTCCAATCCCCTCCCCAGAAATCATCTTAGAATTAATCACAGCTAAGAGACACTTTAAAGGAGCTGTAGCTGTGAAATAACAATATTTGGTATTTAATTGACCCATGGAAATAAGACTTCGTTAAAGCTGATTCCATACAAAACTGGTTTCAAAGGACCATGAAAAGCAGATGGATTCTGGGAAGGAATTAAGTGTCTGCTGGTAGGGGGGTGATGGTTTGCTTCATTAATAAAATGTGAACAGCAGGAGGACACTAATGAATAGGCACCCTAGAACTGGCGTACCAAATTTATTTCATCAGGCGTGTACATTCTCACACTCTCAAAATGAAAAAACCCCTCACCTACCCAACACAGTTTAACTCTACAGAAAAGCTGAAGGAGTCTACAAAAGGCTTCTTCTAATAGCAATGTAAATGTTGACTGCATGATAACATTGAAAGCCCTGGAAAGACCTCTGAATGCTCGGCAACTTTCCCCAACAGGTGGCCCAGCTTTTATGTTGTGTTTCTTCTGAGGCTTAGCCTTCCCAAAATTATCTCTCAGTACACTGGCAGCCTGTGCATATAATAGACACTTTGCTAGTTTCCTGTGAGCATTTATAGCTTTTGATGGAATGTGATGACATCACACAAGGAAATTACAGCAAATTTAGGTCCCTATTCAATACAGCAGTGACTTAGGTATCCAGCCTTAAAGACTGCTGCTCTCCACCCTTCTCAAGCAGAGAAACTTTCGTTTGTGACTGAAGATCTCTGACTCAACTAAATACTCGCCCGTAATAATGATTGTATACAGCAGATCCTTACTGTGGATTATAAGGACCAATAAAAGTCATTTAATTAGACTGTGCAAGGCTTAAGACTTAGATATATGGATTGTGTCATATACTTTTGGAAGGGAGTACAGAAACACTGAATATTAAAGTATGTTCAGCCACGACAAAATGCTTGAAAAGCACTTATAAGAGAAAGACAAAAATACATGGGAGGGATTCACTTGGCACTAGTGGTGAGGACTGCTGCAAAATGAATGATATGGCTCATTTTTAACACACATTAAGGAACATATTTAGAATTGGATATTTATGCAAAAAGTGTCACTTATATTAACCCTTTCCTTTGGTACACAGTTTCTTCTTCAAGGCTTACCATCTCCTACACTGGTCAAAGCCCATTCTCACTGCTTATGAGATCTCAGGGGTTCATTTATCATTTAAGTCTGTATGCTGTGGTCCAGCCTTTCTTAGCTACAAAAGCAGTATACTACTGAAGAGTCAATTTGGCTCCTTAACAGTTAGCATGATGTTTCTCCACTACAAGTTGAACACAGTAGGAAAAGACTGCCCAGTCTCTTGGTGGAATGAAAAGACATTGAAAATCCCTCTGGAAGTGCCAGCATGATGCTTCCACACCAGAAAATTGAAATCTATTCAAGGAACCTCCTTGCTCTTGGAAATGGCTTTGCCAGACAAATGCTGAAGGCATAAACATGTAATTGGTGCCTTTTGTGCCACTACATGTTAGTGGCTTCCTCACTGTTTTCTCACAAATCTGCAGGAGTAGGACAAATTTTAGTGGTAACTTAACACAATTTTAGTGGTATCTGAGTGGTGTGAGAATCACTGAGGAGTTTTTGTTCTGTGAGAAAATGAATGTATTAGTAAGAGAGACCTGAAATAAGCTGACAAATCTCTGGGTTTGCTATGAAGAGGAAGCTACTTAAAAAATCTATCTAAACATAGTAAGGAAAGGTCATGAGTATTGTGTGAGGGGTTTTGTGGTTTGGGTTTTTTTGTGTGGTTTTCTTTTTTTGTATGTGTGTTTTTTGGTTTTAGGTTTTTTGGTTTGGTTTTTTTTTGTTTGGTTTTTTTTTTCCTGGGCATCTACATGCTTTTATGGAGCCTTTTTTTTTTAATAAGCTACTGTAATATTAATTATATTAAATTTTATTTTCTTTCAGTATTGTTTATGTGCTTCATAATATCACAGTCCAAGGTGCAAAGATAGCAGAGAGATGATTGTTGTAGGTTTTTTAAGGGGTTCCCTTTCAGAAATCTTACACATGTTTTAAGGAACCCAACACTTCCCCTACAGTGGTGTCCTATCCAAACTACTTCTGGTATAAGGATTCAAATCTGTGAATTTAAAATAGCCCTTCAGAGGAATTGATTAGAGGAGAATATAATGTCATTGAGTACTAAGCATATTTCTGCCTTTTTTGCAGAGTTAATGGTAATGGTAAGATTGCTTGCTAAAAGTTAGAAGAGGGGTAAAGGTGCAACTAAACCACTCATTTTTTACATTTATCAACAGGTTAATGATATATTTTGCAGTTTTTACACAACTCTGTTAATAAGTGTCTAAGAAATCATTACTTTGTCCTATATAGGACAATATTTATTGTCCTATAGCACAATAGATGCGCTCTGTTCCTTGAAGTTTGGAAGCTGGTGTGGTAATAAAACAGGCATTTTCTCTAGAAGTATTGCCATTTCCAAAAGAAGGCCTAAGATAAGGAAAAAGTAGCCTGAAAAAAGACTGCTGTAATTTAATACAAAAGGCAAAAAAAGTACTAAGAGTTAAAGCATCAAAAGGAAACCAATCTTTGAAGTACAGTGAAATGGTATTTTTCCTCTGCAAATTATTTGAAGCAGAGTACCACAAATCACCCAGTAATCTTACATGAAATTCACTGTGAGATTTTAACACCACTTTATTAACTTACATACCCTGTGCTCTTCTGCCTAGCATGGAAGAGGCAGGGTTAGGATGTCCAGAAATGAACGTGCCCTTATGTATCCCAATCTTGCTTTCTACTAGTGAGCCCACCACTGGATCCAGCGTTGAGCAGAGAGGAAGGATCCTCTCCCTCAGCCTAATACAGCTCAGAATGTCACTGACTTTCTCTGCTCCAAGGGCACACTGATCATTCTCCTTCATGTTGCTTTTCACAGGGATCCTCCCTGTTGTTTTTTTCCTGCCAAACAGCTTTCTAGCTGTCTGGCCCTCCACCTGGTTTGAATATGGGGTTCTTCATCCCATTTATGGGACTGCACATGGATCTGTCATACTCCATGAAGTTCCTGTCAGCCCACCTTCTCATCCTATTTAGCTACTTCTGAGTATCTGCTTTCTATTGTACAGACTTCTCACAACCTGATATCACCTGAAAATCTGCAGGAATTTCTAGGTTGTTAATAAAGATATGACCTAGTCCTGGCCCCAGTCTCAGGCGCTGAGGCATGACATTGATAACCACCTTCCAGGTGGACTTCGTACCACTGATCACTGCTCTTTCAGCCCTCTGGTCCAGTCCATTTTCCACCCATCTTGTCATCTACTTTGGTTGGAATTTGCTTCATTAACAAAAATATGTTCAAATTCAACAACTGGCAAAGATTTCTCCATTTATAATGATGAAGATTGCAAATTGACACAAGAGATCGTTCCCCAAATCCCCAAGTCTCCATATCCCCACGCAAGTGATAAAATCCAAACAACATGATGCACTGAAATCCCTAAGGATTCCTCATGACTGACAGAAAGTCTTAACGATAATAACATTCTTCAGGATCATTTGAAATAGATGCTACTATCTAAATATAAATGTACTATCATTATTTCAATGGGCAATCACTGCAGTAAACAGCAACATTTCTATCAATGTGAAGAGCTCCACTGCAGACAGGTGCACATATATTTGCATGTATCTGGAGCAGCAGGCACTGGCACACTGTTTGGATTCAATGGAAAGCCAGAAATGGAGGATTTTCAGCATGCAGTTTTCAAACACTTCCAACTACGCTATGTCTTAAGGAAACACAAAGGCACTTTTGTTCTTGTTGCAGGATGAAGAAATAAAAATAAGCTACTTCTGAGTCACCCACTCAAACGAACAATTTAAAAAGGTCTTATAACCTGAAAACATCTCTCTATCTAGATATGGCTATTCTTAAAGGAGAAGTATGCTTATTAAAATCCTTCAGAATATCCGACCATTAAATGTAACACTAACCATGAATATTTTCAGGTGGAGATTTCTACAAGAACGTACTTTGTCTTAAAAAAAATAGAAGAGGGAGAAGAAACAAAGGAGAATGGTAGGAAAACCAAAAGAACTGCAGCTTGTTGCAGGTTGACTACTTACAGGTTTAAGCATTTCAAAGGCCAAACAGATGGGCACACAGGAAAACAGCTCCTGTAAATAAATAAATGAACAAATAAGTGGTCTCATGCAGTAGAAAGTTAGTGAAGGCAGAAAATTACCAGAGATGTCTCCAAAACTTCTCTGTCATAACCTCAATAAAACACTCAAATTTCAAGCACGCACACTGCAAGACCTGATTTTATAATGCCATTCCCAGCAGAGGTGGCTGCTGTTTTAATTTCTTCCACACAAGCACATTCAGTTTGACTTTAGGAATCCTCTCCTGTGCCCCAGCTGCTCTGTGTTCCAAGATGCAATTTTCTTTGCTGAACAATGACATCAGTGCCATAAAAAATGATGAAAAGATTTGCAAGTTCAGCTGACTCTGTCTACAAAGCTGCAACACGCAATCAGGGAACTGAATGCCATATGAACAGAAGAACATGACTGAATGTGTTCACTTGCATCAATGCCACTGCAAAGCTTATGCAAGACTGTTTATACTGTGAAGGCATGGATAAACATCCTTTTTACACCCCTGAGCAAAGCATTTGAGTCACTACAGAAGATAAAATTATTACTAAAACAATCCACTTTGGGCTGTAAGCTACAGTATACTATCAGCTACGTGAGCCAATTTATTTTTTATAAATTAGATAAAGGAATGTTACAATAAAGAGCTTTTTAAATAGAAGTTCTGTGGCATGTATGTATTCAGGCACCCATCACCTCTACTGCCAGAAACCTGTAATCTGAATGGCAAGAGAGGAGTAGTAGATGGAACAAACTTGGAATGGTACTCAGACTTGACATTCATAAACAGTAAAAATTTCAAGTGTCTGGAGCAAGCGGGAACTCTGTTATGCCTGGGTATTTTTCCTTTTCCTACACTCCCAAAGCAAGAGTCAGGGATCTAATAGAGAATTACTTTCCTTATGGTATTCCTGCTGGTAAGTAAAACTGGACTAGACAATAAATTGCAAATATGCAATGAAGTCCCTAATTTATTTGCATTTATACTCACCCCTTAAGGGGCCTACTGATACCAAGTGCTATAAAACACATCATCATTGTCTCTAAGAAAAATTCCTGCCTTGCCTTCAGTGATAAAAGACAAGACTACCGTGCTGTAATTACATAAGTTATTTCCCAGGTGAATCCTACCAGATTTTAGCTTCAGAACACAGATCACATTATTCTCACATTGAAGAACACATAATTTAAAAAAAAAAAAATCCATATGTGTGTATTGATCTTTCCTTATGAACAGAGGCAGCAGAAAACATCATGGAGATGTAGATTCTGAATTTATACAAAGGATTAATAGAAAAGTTCAATGATATGTATTGATTTATACTAAAACATGGAGAAAATTAATCAGCACAATGACATGGAGCAAGATGCAAAGTTGTTCAATAGAGTAAAGATAAACTATTTGTTTAAAACCAAAAGCTTCATGTCAAAAATGTCGAAGTTATTTTCACAGTCTTCTATAAATAAAGGAAACCTCAATATGGTAAAAATATTAAGGAAAAATAATAAAAATAATCACACTAACATGGATAATTTGACTCTTAAGTTAAGGAAAAAACCCACCAGACAATCTCAGAACTTTTTGTTTTATGAAAAATGCCAAATTTCAATTTTCTGTTCCAATGTAGAATATATTATTTACATGTGAGAATTTTTGATAAAATGGAAATTCTATTCTCAATTTACAGTACTTAAAAACAAAGCCAGTACAGCAGAATCTTCCTAAGCTTACTTACTACAAACATATGGTATGGTAGAAATCTTCTTGTTCTTCCTTACCATCTTGCTGGCTTCATTGTATGACTACAAGATTTTACCTAATCTTGCAAAAATGTTAAGATTGAACCAAAGTGATGCTTTCCTGACAAAGATGTCACAAAATTCTATACAGTTTCCAAAGAAATAACTTTGCCACTTCAAATCATCATTAGAAAAAGAAAAAAAAATTGTCTGTTTGAAAGGATGAATTGCATCAAATCCTTGAAAAATGGCCATATTACATTATGCTTGGAGATTTGCATTGATTGTATGCTATGGTATCTTGCCTGGACACTTGACAGGGGAAAGCTGTGTGGAGCTGTTATTATGTGCTA
Organism: Pseudopipra pipra; assembly: GCF_036250125.1. Taxonomy (NCBI): domain Eukaryota; kingdom Metazoa; phylum Chordata; class Aves; order Passeriformes; family Pipridae; genus Pseudopipra; species Pseudopipra pipra. Next base: position 23,842,947 of record NC_087552.1, on the reverse strand, counting down.
TGTGTGTTTTGTTCTGGGACAGCTGCAGGTCCTTTATGTCAGATCTGCTGCACCTCTTGATGAGATTGATCCTTGACTAAATAGCACATTGAAGATAATGGCTCATATTTTTTGTCTTTCATATTTCAGTAAATAAATAAAACCCACCAATCATAACTGAAGCCCTGAACCTGACCGAAATAAAGTGAATGAGAAAACATTAATCAATCAACTGGGGGAAGAATCAGATCTCAGCAGAGCCAACTGGTACAACCCCAGAAAGGATACTAAATAAAACACCTGCATACAGCTTATTTCAGCTTATCTCTGATAGTGAAGATTTAACCTCATTTTTCATGGTCATTTGGGCTTTGAAAGAAGTAATAAAATTGGATGCAATTAGGAAAAAATAACAAAAACCATCGTACTTAATATTGCCATTACTCTTTTGATTAGATGTGCCTTAATGTTTCTTTTTACACAATTAAATGCTTCAGCTTACTATATATTATAAACACTCCATAGTAGTTTAAAATTATTATAGCTATTAAGACTTTTTAAAGCATTATGCAAATTCTCTTTTAACTATAAAACTATTTCATACAACTAGAAGCCAGACTCCTTTAAATATAAGGAGTGTATACAATTTTAAAATTATTTTGCAGGTCACATATAGCAAATACATGTTCCATTCTTAGTTCAGACATCAATTTTTTAATCAAGGCCAAGACAACTGCAGTAAACAAGCGTCATATCAAGAAATATTTTTTTGAGATAGCATGAAAAGAAACTTACTTTCAAATCCTGACTACTCCTAATTAATCATGTAAATAATAAATGCAGCTATACTGTGTAAAGCATATAATTTTGCTACTAATTCTCAGTGCACAGTCAGATAAATCTATTTACTTGTTTCAAAAGGCCAGCAAATACAACATTCCTCTTTTTGCAGTGCAATGATTATTTTATGCACACATATCACACTGACTTAGGGTGCTTAGAGACCCTGTTTCAGAAAAGGGAAAGAGAGAAATTGTTTTCAAGACTCACTAAATGCTGATCAGTATATTTTAGGAGTCGTTAAGCCCTTGGAAACAGAAGAATCTACATCGAACCTTGTGCTATGGTCAGAAAATCAACAGACCAACTTTAAAGGGTCTTAAACAAAGATAAAGGCTATTTATCCCACTGTTATCTCACTCATAAACCAGAAATTAGCAACCTGCAATGACCTAATTAATTTTTGTTTACATCAAGAGTTGTCAACTTTAATATTTTGTGGGAATTATTAGCTCTGGCTCATGAAAAACACCTGAATGATACTCATGATAAATGAGTAATGGCCCCAGCTTCACTGAAGAGACTGTCCAAATATATACCGAGCCATAAGCAAGAGAGATGGATGAGCACCAGCCAATGTAGGGCTGGCTGAACACCCTGTTTTAACTGCAAAAGGATGGGAATCGGTAAAAATTAGCATCCTCTTTTAGAAAAACTTATTATCTGTTGCACTTTGCAACAGTAATGACTGCTACTTCTTAAGAGATCATAGTCCAAGATGACAGATCTCCCTCTAGTCCAAAAGGGAAGATGACTTACTGGGTCTATCTTGACAGCACCCATGGTATTTTTAGCCAGTGCTGCCTTTAAGTACAGATGCTGTCTCAAACCAGCAAAGATAATAGGTTCAGCTTCAGGTCAACAGAATTATTTCTGTTCTGATAAAAGCCTGGTACTCCTACGTCTGAGGTTTATGTATGCCAGCATGTCTAGTGCGAGATGCTTCAGGGACTGTGTAGACAGCAGGTTGCATGATTTGCATCAGGATTGTCTCAGTAGTGTCATGCAGTTACTAGCTGTGGTATGTCTTGGTTCTTCCTCTAGCAAAGAAGCTGCTCTACAACTTCATCAAAATGCAGGAGGATAAAACTAAGTTTGCTGAGGATTTACTGAAGCTGTGCTGTTTCTCAAACAGACAACTGTAAAGAGCCATGTACTGCTGCCACTGCCAGTGCTGCACTGAAGTCTTCTGCTGTTGATCCAGCTCTCATAACTCGCACATCATGGGTTAGCCGGTCCTTGGTTCTCACACACTACATACATGCAAGCTCAGTGTGCCTGCAGCTCCTCCCAGAGCAGAAGACTGCCTACTGCATTTTAGTGAAAGAGGCATGGCAGTGGATCTGTTGGCTGGGAGTAACTAAATTATGTGAAGTAGAGTAGGGAGTAGCTGTATAGAAAGTGAAGTCTTCCACACAGAGAAATGGTTCATGTCAACACGTACTTCTTCATACATCTAATAAATATATGTACAGTTGTGGGCTTTTATGACTCCTGCTTTTGCCTGATCTGAAAAATGAAAAAGTCTGAAAAGCAAAGTTTTTGAACTAAGCTAATAAAATAATGGAGAGCAGTGTTAATGGGAAGATTAACTCTCTACTGAACTTTCTGCCTGCTTGCTTCTCTCATGAGCTAACTTCTTTATAGCATGTTTTCTCCGTGGTTGTTTTCTTGATGTTTTCAAGGACTCAATGTCATCACCAATCTGGGTTGGTTTTCTGTACCTGTGAAGATGACAAAAGTATTGCAATGCTTGTAACTCTGCAGTGGAAAAGGTCCAAAATCCAGGAGACAGACTATCTGTCCCTACCATCGGGAAACCTGCCTGGCATGATGAGAGTTGCTAATGAACTGCATAACAGGTTGGGTCACTGCTTAATCTCCCCCCAATTTATGTGGCCAAATCAAGTCCAGCAGAGGTGAAGCGACTAATTTTTTTATCACTATTTGTGAATAGGGATTGATAATTACATAGTCTCCAGATCTAAAAATAATCAAGCACAACCCCTTAGTAACTTTTGTATCTGGACAGTAGCTTGCAGCTACTGTATGTACGGTTGCACTATAGGAAGATGCCCTAAAACTCTTCTTCCTCCACAGGTATCATTACTTCCTGAACCTGAAATACTCAATTGCGTTTTGTGATCTTTTTCAGACTAATTATTTGCTTATAGAAAATTCACATTTTTCTGTTACTAGGGTTCATTTTGAAGAATTTCCACAATAGTTCCCTTGTTGAATAAGCTTCTGGAAGAAAGAAACCTGCTTCTTTTTCTTTTTCTAAAATGGTCCTTAAAAAGAACAGGCTTATGAGCAACCATCTGCTGTGATCTCCCAGTACAACTAATTCAATTCTCAGATCTCAGTTTTAAGTCACAGATATTGGCACTTGAAGTAGAATAACTGTTAAAGATGGAGCTCTTTATATATATATATATATATATATATAAAAACTTTTAAGAACCATGTTTTCCAGTCCACTTAGATGTTGGGGAACAAACCAAGGCTTTGTGGTGCTGAGTTAAATTCAAGGCTTGATGGTTATCTCTTAAAACAACAATGGCACAGATCTGACAGCACAGAAGGACTCCTGTGCATCTCCTGGCAGATGGAGACAGAAGTTCAAGAGCTATTATCCTCTGTTTCGTCCATGAAAGTTGCAGTATACTCTCCTCCTGGATCTGGCACTGCCTCTATATGAATAAGCACTGTATCAGCAATCAAACCTGAAGAAGTTAAAATACACCTACAAATGGCTGAGCTTAGCCAAGTGGAAAACAACATGGCTACAGCAAGGAATAAACACATCTGATAACAAAATTTTCCACCATTAAATCAAGCCAAAGAGACAAAGCCAAAATTAAACTGGACATTTAAAATGGAACTAATTTGTAATGATGAGGTGAAGCAAAACAATCCACTCTGTTCTTGTTCTCATTAGACAAAATATTCACCAAATATGATGCTATTTAATCACAATATTGAACTTGAACACATCAACACTTTTTAAAAAGAAATTGAGTTTATCAGCCTTGTCCTCTCACAAATTCTGTTTGTTTGAAACTGCACTACTTGAATACTACTCCTTCTGGTTATTTCAGGTAGTCAATCTGAGCTTTACAGCTTGATCTGTGGCCACTGAATTGCACAAGACAACTTTTCTGGACATGGAATGAGAATTTGTATGTAGCCCTGCAAGTGGGAAATTTATAATCCAGCCCATTCTCAATAACTTTACATCAGTCTTTAAAATAATTCTCCTAGTTCACCCTTGTCTGAACTAACTACTGTTATTGATTAGCAAACGTGCTTAATATTCTTTTGAAACTAAAAGAAATGAGGCAGTTCAATAAATAAAGCAATTTCATACCATGATAACATTGCAAATAAGAAAAAAAATCTAATTATGCATGTGTCTGTGAGAGGAGGTATGTCAACAGCCTTGACATGCTCTGTTATATCAAAAAGCAAGCCCGTCTAGTCTTAACTCCTCATGCAAATGCAGGCATGAAGTATGAGACTGTACATTATTGACTGCAGAACTTCATGACTTACACCAGATCTGATCAGAGTTACTAATTCACAAGTTTTTCTTTTATACCGCATGCTGTTTATCATATTTATAACAGGATAACATTGACAATTCATATTTAATCTGTGATCAAGTAAAGATATAAGAATATTACTGCAACATTTGTATCTTTTCCATACCATTCATGTTCAGCTGGTTATTTCTACTTAAATGCAATATCATGCACGTACTGAAATAGCATAATTGTGTTTTTAGATCATGTGTCTTATTTTTAAAGGATTTTGGAAGTAAACCCTTTAGAAAATTTTGATAGATTTCCTAGAACTGTGTAAGCTGCATCTGTGGGAAGCATACCTTATTTCATCACTCGTGCCACTAAGAAAAATATTGAATAGCACTGGAATCTCAAGAGATCCTACAGAGCTGCCACCCATTTTGATGGTGCAAGGTTGATAAGTGCTACCTGGGAACAGTTTTCCAGCCAGTTTTACACAGGGACCTTAGAGAAGATTAAAAAAGGTTAGAATTCTCAAATGTCTTATAGAAGGTAATTTTATGGAGATAAAACCCCTAAAGGATTTTAATTTTTTTTTTATCTGATGCTTTTTTTTGCACACAAGCCCTGTCAGCATCCTGCAGCATAAATATAATAATTAGGGTGCTATTCATTCTTGCAAATGTTGGGTGTTAATCTTCTCCTTCTTATATTCTAGGCAACTACAGACACTTGGGGCTTTGCCTTTTTTAAAATTTTTTCTCTTAATAGTACGTGTGCTCTATTCTAATTGTCCATCATCTCATCCACCCCACAAACTTCAAAAATAGTTATCTTCGCGATTTCGGAGATTTCATCATCTGGTTTATCAAGATCTAATTATTTAACAATTTCTAATATGTTCCTAATATGTTCTTTCCTTACTGATGACCTCAGAGTTAAAGTAATAGATCTATTTCTAACTGAAGGAGCTTTTCTTTGTATTTTTCTGTCTGCAGCCCTATTTGCTAGCACTGGATATACACATGAAGCCAAATGCAGAACATGCCACAGGATGGAGCAATACAGTTCCTCTTAATGCTGCAGTTATTCCCCCATGTATATATGACACAGATAAGTGCACAAAAGTACATGTTGATATTTCATGTTAGCTTTGTAATTTGCATATGCTTTTAATAATGAGGAAAATGTGTCTTGCCTAATTAATGTAAGGGAAGCAACTCATTAGGGATTCCAAAACATTATTCCCTTCCATGATGGATTTAAGTAATTTTTTGTGGTCTTGAGTAATTTATTGAATTTGCAAATTGGTAATAAACCTTTCACACACTTCAAACATGAAATTCTAATTTGGCATGGAACTTCAGTTTAGTTATTGTCCTTTCATTTAATGTTGTATGTGTAGTAGGGCTCTAATTCCTATATCTTCTCAGTGTGGAAAATTTTTCTTTCTTTTCATATGGAGATCTGAAACATTTAAAAATAACATTTTAAATTAACGTGTTAAAATTTCACCATAAAAATAAAAATGCAAAATATGCATGCTTACTAAGATACAAGGATTTCTCAGAGTTGTTCTTCCACGCAGCTAGTATATGTCGTGATGCAAAAACTTTGGGTTCTGTGAATACCCTCGTAAATACTGATAGAGGAGTTGTAGTAGAAGTAGCAGAAATAAAAAGACAATACTGTAGTAGATCAGTGAAGAAAAAGGATATTGATGAATTGCATAAATATTTGGCCTTAAGCATACTGGTCACGTGATATCATCCTAACTATCCATGTCAGATCACCTGAAGGCAACAAGATTACTAATCGATGCAGTCCTCTTCTAAGCTTCTGCACCATGCTTCTAGTCCCTGAATATCCCAGTAGGAACCATACTAGCAGGTCTTCACATAGATTGTATTCCCTGTTTTTATTCATAAAGTTATCCACATTTGGCACAGAAAGCAGATGGATAGATAACTGAAAATGTAAAAACCTGCTATGAATTTCTTTCTTTCACAGTGCCAGCTGGGTTTCTTCAAACAAAGGGCTTTCTAGAAGCAGGTTAATTTCTTCTTTTTAAAGCTCTGTCATTTCAATCCACTTGTAAGAAAGACAGAGGGTCCTAAAACAGTACTTGACTATATATGCAACATTAGCTTCCCAGGTTTCCTTGGAAAAGGCAACGTTAATAAAACAGATTGGAGAGATGATGTTTTTTGTCAAGCACAAGTGAGCAAGTATCATAAAATATTGATAGGTTATTAAAGTGAGATTCTGAGGGGGAAAAAAAAGAAGACAGACTTTATATTATAACATCAGGTAGCCATATTTCTGAGGAAACAGAGGGCAGTAAAAAAAGAATAATCAATAATAGAACACATTTTCTTTCCTTACTGATACGGATTCACATCCACATTTTCCTTTATGCATCGATACAACTTTATTTGCATGAAATTTTAGTGGTAAAGAGGTGCAAATTTATAATTAGTTGCTTCCCAAAATATATTATACTTGTATTTCCTAACAAAATAAGTGCAAAGATAGCAATTTAAAACAATAATAAAATTGGCAAAGAGAAAAACTAGCACATAAAAGCTTATCAGTGTGATTCACAAAGAAACCAACGAGAGTTATATAGCGGTGGAAATTCATCAGAAGGGTCAAACAAGAACAGAAAACGGCAGTGCAGAGATTCACTCTGATACTTAATGAAATCCATTGACAGCAACCTCTAATACTGTGAAGTTGAACTGGAAAAAATAATGAGTATGGGTTTAATTTTTTTTTTTTTAAACAGAATTACTCTTGTTTCCTTGCCATAGGTAGACCTTTAATATGACCAGATCGTGTCCTCTCAAAATATTTCATAAAGCTACCTGGTTATGTTTTCCCTTTCAAGGAACACGTGCAGCCATCGAAATTGCTTCTTTGATACTCCCAACAGTCCTTCCCAGTGGCACCACTCCACACTGCCCCTTCACAGTATGTAAGCTTCTTGCTAGAGTCTTGTGACTGGAGAGGTGGGCTCAGCACTGCTGTCTCACAGTTTTATTCCCATCTTCGTGGCACATGTTCTACATTACTCCGGAAAATTGACTAGTCTTTATACTTCTGCTTTCTATACAGTGAAAAGGAGTGGGTGGGAAGGGAAAATAATAGCCACTTTTGCTGATAAAACACTTAGAACGTTACACATGAGAAGTATCACATGCACAGTAAGTAACTGCAATAAAGAAAGAATTACTATGAAGTTTTAAGCACTTGAAGTGCTGTGGGAAAATTCTGCCCCTGATTTTTAGATGCTATTCATACTTAGATGGTTACTCTTTGGTTCATCATAAAGAGTTTCCTCATGTGTACAAATTTAAAGGACTGTTTTATAGATCATAAAAATATGTACTCAATTACTTCAAATAACACTTGGGGAACTGCATGTAAATGGTGCATAAATTGCTCAATGAATCAAGCCAGTCTCTTTCCAAATCAGGAACCTGAGGGTAACCAACATCAACAAACTCATACACACTGTTGAGAAGGTAAAGTTTATACTGCAGAGCAGTTTTCATCTGTGCTGTAAATAAAACAGGAGCTTTAAACAAAGCCACTTCAAACATGCATCTGCAGCAATTCTATTATTAAAACTGGTAGTGGCTCAGGGACAATCAATGTACTTTGTGTCGATATTGCTTTGATTTGCATTACAGTATACTTGTACAGTGCATGGATTTATAAAACAGCTTATCCTCCAGTATAGATGTTCCCAACAAGCTTACTTAAGCCCTATATATCATAAGCTCTAAATCAAAGGTTTGACTCTACAGAGCTTTAGTAAACTGACTTCATGAAGTTGTAATTCTCCTCTTGCCTTTTGCCAAGATGTGTATTATCATCGTCAAGGCCTCTGAAATGCTTCTAAAATGATTTGTACAATGTGTTACATTTATTATGATGCTTTAAAAAAGCCTCTGTCTGTTCATTGGGGGCTTATTGGTATTTGGTTTTTTTGGTTTTTACCTTTTGACCCATAAAATTTTGGGTTCAAATCCTACTGAAATGCAATGCAGACTTTCTTTCAGTTGATTTCAGTCATAAGTTCATGGTTTCAGCTCAATAATGTACAAACAGAGCATGACTATTTGGGTCATTTTTATACTAAAGCCAATTTTAAAGGTTCTACTAATTTATACGGAATACACTAAGATCTCAAATCCCAAATCTTGTTCCCACAACCTGACCAGTGGCGAAGAAAAAGAAATACAAGTCCCACAGTTGATTCTTATTTCAGATAAACTACATTCTTCTGTCAGTGCATATGGGAAATTCCTCTTGAGGCAGAGCGCTGGCTGCTGGCGAAGGGGCTAGTGAGAATTCATGTGGTTTGGCCCTCACTTCCTCCACCCACACTTGTGCTGGGCAGGGTCACCTAGAACTCCTGGGGAGGAGCACATGCCATGGCAAAGGGAGCTTGCCCCCACCTCAAGCATCATATTGCTTCTCTGCAGCTGTGAAGCACTACAGATGGTGAGGCCCCAATAGTGCCTTAGCACATAATATTATTCCTACTTTAACAAGCATCCTCATCCTTTGGAGAAGAAAACCTTTCTCAGACACTCAACGGTCTTCAAGGCTCCCTTGAGCAAGATCAGTGAAAGAGGCACACAAGGTTTAAATGGTTGTCCTGAGTCACCAAACTATCTGATAGCTGTGCAAGGGGCACAGATTTTATGACATGCTTATAGGATAATTTGTTGATACTTCAATCTGGAGAGCAAAGTACAGGAGAGAAGATCTACACTGCTTTGAGATAGGGGATATTGATTTTGTGTTCAGTACTGCATTATGAGACTGCATTAGGAGCAAAGAAACCCAGCATCTGAATATAAAAAGAAAATACAATTCAGTCAGTACAGAATAAAATAAATATTAGTTCTGTCATCCAACAACATTATAAACCATGCCAATCACTCCACACAGAGCACAGGTCCATAAATATGGTTTTGACTTCTTGACTGTTTAAGATTGCTAATTGCTCCTGAACACCAATGAATCCACAAATGTGTATTCTGTTGTGTACTTTATCAATCTTCCATTTACAAAGACTATCTGACTGGACCTACTGCTTCTAATAATGCAGTTAAAAATAAATCATATCAAGTTTGGGAAGGAAAAGCATTTTTTTCCTCTAAGAATTCTTTCAGCCTTTACTTCAATAATATCTCAATACCTCACACTTGAAAATAAACAGATATGCACTATGCCAATTATGGCAGCAACTAGGGCTTTATATCACATTTTCTGGTCTGCCTTTTCATGCACTTTTTATGCATGGTGCAAGTTCCTCATAAACATAAGCAAAGAAAATTTATTTTCCTCCTTTAAAATTCTGCTTGTGACTAGTGCCTTTCACGTTGTCTATTTAAACATGAGTGAGTAAGCAGTTTGGTTACTGTTCTCATCACACTGCTCAGGACCTCCTGACTGTAACTTGTGCTGTCTTTCAACATCACATGGTATTCAGCTGCTGTCCACCTGCTACATAGACAGTTCATTGTTTAGGCCAAGCATTAATATGTGTTGTGATGCAAAAAGTTTTGATTCTGTGAATAGTATCATAAATACTGATAGTAGAGGAGTTGTGGTACAAGTAGCAGAAGTAATCATACCAGTTCTATCTGATGCAAACATATTATAATCTTCCCTTTAATTTATTGAAGCACAAAGATGGAATAAATTTCAGAGTTGTCAAATAGCAGACACACAGTTAAAAATCCAAGTATTCACTTACAGAATGATTTTCAGTTTTGAAGATTTGGTGGATGTTTTAACTCTTAACCTAAATATAACAGATGACTGGATTCCTTGGGAGAAAAACTAAACTGTATTTTTGTAATCAAGCAAAAGCCAACTATTGTCAAAATAGGCTGAAGGATCTAACTTTTCAGAGAGGACTATGCCTTTGGGAAACAGCATGCAGAGACACCAAAGAATGATATAGTGTACAGTGGGCAACAGAGAGCATCTACTGTTGTGGATGCTGTTGTGGATGCATTTACGACCTCCACTGTCGAGAGGACTGTGCATGCAGCATCTCAGCTAGGAATAAAAAGTAGAGAAATACTGTAGAAATGTGACAACACTGTATTTCAAATAAGTGTGAAAACAAGATCAGAAATGTTTATGGACAACATCTGAGATCTCTGCTTCTTTGAGTAATAAGCATTTTTGTATAAATTATTTGTTCATGGATTCACCAATACTTCTTGACAGAACTAGGAACTGAATGCAGACTTCCAAGTCTGCACATTGACAAACAAACAACATGTTTTCTTGGCTACTTCACATACAATACAGTACAGAGAATTCAAACATGCCAGCGACTATATAATCAGTTAAACAGGGTCAAATTTTGTTCTTTCATTTAGTTTGGATTACTACATTTAATTCAGTGACATTTTCATGGATTTAAATATGCCATGTATGAAATCGTGCTAATGAAAAGCTCAGTCACAAAACTTTAGACCTCATAAGGTCTAAGACGTGGCTTTTAGGGTCAGGGTTTAATAGGTGACCTCTGTAAACCCTGTGCTGGGGTAAATTTTACCTCCAAAGTAATCTGTTGTAACAGCCTCCTAGAAGAGATAGCATATCACATTTTTATATCTATTGATCCCTATTTATGATACATTAATTTAACCAGGAATATTTATATAAAACAAAGATTTTGGACCTCCAAGACAAATATTTTCTCCAGCATCTAATGACATTACCAGACCACTGACCACTGGCTTTACAGTCCAGAAGCTGTTCTCATTTTCAAGCCTCATAGGTACCAACCCAACAAGAGACTGTGGTGTTACTGTATACATTCCATGCAGAAATTCATGCTTTCCTGAGATTTGGAAGCTTAAATTGCTCCTCTGGTTAAAGTAGACAGCAGTGCTATCTTTATCAAGCTGTTGGATGCTTCATTCTATTGCTTGAGTCATTGGCAAAATAGCTTGAGGCTAGACAGGTATATTATTCTTTAGAAACAGATGGTGATGCACACAGGAGATTTGAGAAACACACATTCTTAACACAGCAACAGATCTCTCTAAAATGAGCTGTCCAATTTGTTATGGTTTACACAAAAATTCTGCTACTACCCTTTATTACCCCCCCATTAAAAGTACAGTATTTGGAAACAGGCATCAGCAAAAAGGCATTTCATTTTCTGGGAGGCAACACCAACAGAAAAGAATAACAAATTTATTTTTGTGCGCAGTGGTATTTTGGCAGTCAAATTCAGAAAATTAACGTTAAAGATAAATACTAAATAAAGAGGGTTTTGTCACTAATGCCCAAAACACGTAGTTTTCTGAAGAAAATTTATTAATTTGATACTACTTTTTTTAATGAACAACTTGGGCATGGGGGCCAGAGGAAGGAAAAATTAAAGCAGGATTATTGCAACCATTTGCTGATTATTATCTTACTATTCCATCATTCAGCTATCTATCTGCACTTTTGTCATGGCTTATTACAGACATATCACTATTTCTTTCCAACCCCATTTATTTAAAAATAAATAAATTAGCATATGTCATTATTCCCTAGCACAACATTCAGTATTGCAATCACAACATTTCTAACGCCAGCTCTGAAGTGTGAAATAAGCATCACATGGTCAAAACTGCTCTTTAGTTTTCTAAGAGTAATGAAACTTCATCTTCCAAACAATCACAGATTCTGGGGGGTACAACAGAGAGCAAAGAAAATCACTACTCCTATATATTTGCATTTCTGTTTTCACTTTGGATTTTAGGCTTCCAAATTTGTACATTTGTATTTGGTGAGAACTTTGGAGAGAAAAAGAAAAGTAAATGAGTCCTAATCTCCTCCTTAAAAGCAGCAAGATAAAGAAGTGTAATGGTATGCAAAGATCTTACTCCTCATATCACTTAAAAAAAGAATCATGTAGGTTCTAAAAGTATCAAACAAATAATCTGGTAACTACCTCTCAAGCCCAGCAATGTTCCCAGCATAATCACCTGTCACAACTAAAGATCAGGAGCAGCCTACAACTTTATTATTAATATGGGTGGGTACTTACCCTTAGCATTGTAGGTTACAGGGCAGGGGGCTTTAGTAAACTTTGTAGTATGTTCAGCTCTTGTTTACAGTAGCGATTAATTTAGAATTCAGATAGTAACAGTTTAGTAGGATCTGCAACAATTCTGACTCAGCAATTCGTCTTACTGAGGGGATGGAATTCAGATCAGACAGTAGCTTTGCTAAGGCAAATATACTGCAGCATTATCCATCTTAGAACAGTTTATGTTATTGCCAGATCTAATTCCAGCTAGTATCTCAGTATTTGTTAGCTTTTTTTTGTTTACATTTTTCAAGAACTTGTACTTTACAGTATTGACCATCTTTACAAAAGATGAAAGAATGAAAGACTAAATACATAATAGCATACAATAGTTTGTTCATCACTATTGGTCAAACACAGAATTAAAAGAAGTAAAGGGAATGTATACAATTGCTATGAAAATGGAAGTCATGACAGCACGTTAGCCACAGAAGGGGACATAATTCAGTAATTTTATGGAGATCTAAGGGGAATTAAACCACCAATGCTGTAAGCATTTCTATTTTCCAACTAAGGATACACTCGCTTGCTTATGGCTTTTCCAGAACCTATTTGGTACTATCTGTTCTTCAGAAAAGAAAATGTAAACAGTATTAAGTATTACAGCTAAGAACAGACTGACTCATCTTCTCATTTACAAAATGGGTTGACATCACTCCTCCAGCTGCTCAGCATGAGGGAGGTCATTTGGTGATAATCCTTGCCAAATGTGTCCAACAAGCACAGATGAAGAGTGGAGCCTTCACATCATAATAATCTTCTTCCCTCTGAGCTTGTGGATTCTCTTTTGGATGAACACAGCATGGTCCAGGGCTTTACATAATTTCAGGGGATATGTCTAGCCAGGACGAAATGAAGCCAGGCAGAAGTAACTCTTGGAGGCATTGTTCCATGGCAAACTAGTCAATAATCCACCAGAAAATCTGTTGATGTAAATGCTGACTGGAGATGCGTTACCTCTTGCTTCTTGGCTTTGCTCACGATATGTGTGGTCATTGTGGGCATGCACAGGGAGAGATTAAACAATTTAAACTAGGCCACTAATGCTCACAACTGAATTTTTTTGGCAGGGAAAGAAGCCAGATCACAGTATGAATCAAGAAGTCTCTGATTTTGTCCTGAAATTTGCAAGGAGGTGATGAAGACTTCTTGCAGATTTTTAAGTCAGAAAGGCACATGGACATGATTTATGGCTCCTGGTCGCATTCAAGAATTTTCAGCAAGGCTCTTTCTCCCTTGCTGTTAACATTAAAGGGGTTAGATGTATCTTCATGCCCAAGAGGGAGCAGGTATCACTCATGGTACCATCGGATAATATATTACTTGTAGTGCAACAATTTAGAAAACCGGAGAGTAATTTTTATCAAGACGTTGCAAGAAGGAACACTAGCTACATGATCATCAAATTTTTATTTTTTTTTTAAGTGCTTGACTAAGTTTCTGGAATGGAAGCACCCTAGATAGAAAAATCGTTACAGATACTTGTTCGAATTCCATTCGATTTCAGGGAAGTACTTTCCATTGATTCTAATGGTCTCCACATCAAAGTCTTAAAACTGATTTTTTTTTTTTTTAAATGCAGTTGCACTCCTCAATCACAAGCCACTCATGTCTTCTCAATAGTCAGCTAATACTAAGCTGTATTTACTGGAAAGTTTCCATGTTCAAACTCAGCACAGAGCAAAGGGTGCAGCAATAGGGAGAAGTAGTCAGAACCAAAAAAAAAAAAAAACTGTAAGTACACTTTATTTAAAATGTGCAGTGACTGAGGGCCACTTGATTCCATTCAGCTAGAGGATAATCGGATAGGCATCAGATTGTCAGCACAGAAAAAAATAATTTATAATCAACTAATAATATTCTGATGAATTTTAGGCTACCTTCACTGTTCAATAATAGTCTGAACAAATAAGCAGAAAATAAAATTCTCTGTGGAAGGCACTAGTCAACTAAGACAGCCTAGAGAATGGCAAAATCTATAAGAATCTTCCCCAAGGAGTTTTGATTAGTCAAGTGGTATTTCATGCCTTACAGAGGAGATTTTTAAACATTTTAGTATAAGGAGTGAATAGTAAACATCCACCCATAATTATGTGGTGGGGTTTTTTTTTCCTCTTTTTCTTTAGAATAGCTAAAAAAAAAAAAAAAAGCTTCTTATTGTGGGAAGCTGGCATTTTAACAGAACATCCATAAAAATCGGTGGCACCCTTATATCCAGGTATCCTTTTCCCCAGTGCATCTGAAAATACTGAGTCATGATAATACCACTTCTGTTTACACTGAGTAGCACCTTGCAACATGAAATTTACTACCAAAATTACTCTATTGTCTTTCATGTAACAGCATGAAATGCTGTTTCAGCCTCAACAGAGGCTGAAAGCAAATCAGTCATCAAATCTAGTAGTCCACAATGACAAAGGTCTGGGCAATAAGTGCTTTGTTCAGGTAGGTCTGAAGGATAGCTGCTTTTTATCCTGCTCTGTAGAAATTAGTTCTCCCCACTCCACAGAAAACTTTCAAAAACAATGCAAATCAAGATCACAGGCCACACAAACAATGCTTAAGGTTCCTGAAAAGCAGAGAACTTGTTATATTAAACTTCAAAATGATCCTAGGACAAGACTGGTCCTCATATTACAGTCAAAAAATAACATTGGCACAAGCTGATATCCCTGCCAAGTTCACTTGAGGGGGAAAAATTCAACTTGACCTCAAATCTAAAGATAAACTTAATCCTAAGCAAGTGGGCAAGACTAAGATATTTTTCCATGGGATAAACATGGAAGAGAATATGATTCTATGTAATGCAAAAAGTTTTAATCTATACAAGCCAGAATCAACAGTACAGATACATACGAAACAGAACCATGGTTGTGTGAATGGATTGAGCCTTCAACAAAAACAAACTGTACTCAGACTCATGCAGGAAAGTGTTGTTCTATTTTAATTGTACCATAAGCTGCACAGGGGAAAAACCTCCCATGGAAAGGAATAGAAAATAAACAGGTGGTGACCATATGGGCAATATTGTAAGTAACCTCTTTAACTCCATGCTATTGCACATCTCTCTCTTAATTTTCAGTTTTAATACCAACATTTAACTAAATAACTTGCATAAGGTCTATAAATTGACAGAGCCTCTCTGCAGCAGCAGTAAAGGAAAAACTTGCCCCTCCCTAGTTTCATAGCAGACATCTTATAAATATGTTCTTTTCTGACTTTCCTCCCATCCCTCATCAGCTTTACTTCCTCAGACTGCCAGATCCAGCCAAGCCCACTCTGGATTTAGGTATCTCATTGTCCCTTTGAATTAACTCTTTGGAGCGATCTTACAAATTGACTGGCCAAGAAGAAATGTATTTTACTTCACATGGAATCAATTCAAGGTAAAATCAACATAAGCAAATGGAAGGATATTGATACTTCTAGAAGAACCTTCAGGCCCAACTCTAGCTTTCACATAGTAACTACAGTTTAGAGTTCAGAAAACAAGGTCTTCTAGCATTTTCCCTTTCATTCTCAAAGGATTAAAATCAATGCTGTTAAATTCCTCCCAGCAATACATGAGCTTCTGAATTGGGTTCAAGAGGCTTCAAAGTCTATTGGCATGCTAGGCAAACAGGAAGGTTGCCAGATCTCTTTCCAGTGTACCTCTTGTTCTACTGCTTCCAAGTCCTTCTTCCCTTTTAGTCATACCTCTGAGACAAATATTTTGTGCAAAAAATATCGGGGTGAGATATGAGTCTTATGCTGTTCAGCAAAGATTTTCTCTAATCCTTACACAAAGATGCATTCCATGTATTCTTCTCTGTACACAGTCTCCTCTGCTGTATTCAGAACCATATTGAATTAATTGCTGCCTGAGGGGTATTACTACCAACAGGTGAAAGTGTTTCATAAGAGACACTTTCTCCTGGAAATGCCACAGTATTATTTTGTTTGTATTATTTTAATTATTCTTATACTGGCAATGAACTGAATGCAGCTGCACTGAAACACTGATACTAAACTTTGCATATATCATAAACACCTGTGTTTAAAAGTAACACCCAATGATACAACTGAAATTCTTACCTATTATATAAGTAAAATTCTCATCCAATGCTTGATGGAATACTAGCTTTGTTCCATCATCTAGGAGTAATCCCATTCCCAGAAATTTTTAATCTGAAGATTCATTCATTTGACTCCTCTACAAAATTTCTTAGGGTATATGATAAGACTTCCTCATGCCGTATATCACCACCCTCTGTGACAGGATGAATTTCTTTGCTTAGGCTGATGCAACGGCAGATTTTAAAAACCTTAAGCCACTGTTAAAGACTCTTGGAAAATTCTGCCTTATCTCTTTCTTCAAAACTCTGCAGTGTCATTCTTCAAAGACTGATAAAAAGGCCCATTCTTTTGTGTAACCATGATATAAAACTTCAGTATACCCATTGTTCCATAAGGTAAGAGGGAGCTGAGGACTTTTCAATTGCTGTGACCCTTCCTACAGGTTATATTCTCTATCTACTGTTACAATCAAACACACAATTTCATAAATACAAAGTTTCTCTAAGTCCCACTATCTCCAGCCTTGGAAATATCTTTTCCAGAGTGGACAGATGTTCAGCATTACTTCTGCCTCTTCTGGGAACACTGTCAATTCTCTCTATAATAGTGTTGAAAGATAACCTTCAACAGATTTTCTCTTGCTCTCTAGGAACATCCAGGTGGTGACAAGATTTCATATGGCAAGCCGTTACATCTCAAGTAGTCCTTTCAGAGTTTTTGAGAGGTAAATGTCTTCCTGTCTCCCTCCAGTCTCTGTGCTGACAGTTTACAACTTGCTGCACTTAATTTTGACCCTACACTGGGGTGAGAATAATCATCAGCACCATAGATATTTTTTTTCTAACTAAAGGCAGTGAAAGCATAGCTTATTCAGGAAATTGCACAGGTGACACAATACCCTCAACTCTTGATCTTTATTCAAGAAGCACAGAGAACTGCTCCTGCTCTAAGGAATTTGACTGGACCTCAACCTGGACACAAATTGCAACCCTTGTCCCTCCTGAGTAATTTCTCTTTCAAGACAGTGGGTATACCCAAAGTTTTTTCCAGAAGGTTGCCTTTCTTCACGAGGTTATAATCTGAGAATTAATTTCTAATTCCACTAACTCTTATGCAGTTTATGCACTCAGATCTGAGCCATGTTTCATTTTGTGAGAATACAAAGGGCACAAGAGTACAGCAAACTGAGGCAGCGAACAGGCACAGCAGTTTGCACAGCACCCTCTGGTACTATTTTGGAAGGTTCTAGATCTTCTGAGCACAGGGGCCAGGATCATCAGAGAACTCCTAGGACCTCTCTGAGGAACATGAGAGTGCCTCCTACCAAGAGGTGAGAACAAGATAAGGGAAGGCACAACCGTGTACACTAGAGGAAGATCTAGCAATTTCTAACAAGCTTGGCCAGATGCCCTTGGCTCAGGGTACCTGCAGCCTTTCTTAAAGTTTCCTAGTAGAGAGGCTCAAGGACCCTTTTAGCTGGTGCTAGGGAGAGGCCCATATAAGAGCCAGGTCTAAAGCACAGCAGTTTATGCAGAACAATAGGAAATGTATTTTATTTTTATATATATATAAATTTATAAAAGAGCTGCTTTACTTTCCCTTTTTTTCGGTGTTTTAGGGGACTCACATCATGGATTTTGGATGAAACTTGATAACTGCCCTTGCTTCTTTGAGCTATGGCAGTTATAATTCTGGACAACTAAGTTTACAAACAAGCACAAAATAATTTCCTTTATTTCAAAAGTACCTTTTCTGAGCTTGATTGCTTTCAACTGGTTTTGTGTTCTCCGCATTGATTCTACATGCAAGTCTTGTAAATTGTTGACTGTTCCTTCCACTAGAGTTGCTAATCCTGTTGCTTTGGGGAAGATTAGATCCCTTTCTGTCAGCAATAGTCCTATCACAACACCACAAGCAAATCTATCCTCCATCTATCCTCGAACATCCAAGCAAGTAAGCAAGTTATATGCCATTAGTCTGACCAGTTATCTCATCTGTAGCAAAAGAATCCTAATCTAATCCTGCATTATATTGCCACCAAACCTCATCATCTGCATTAGATATTCCTACATTTCAATCTTCTCAGTCTTTTTTGTATTTACAGTTTTCCAGTCATTGCTATTTTATAAAACATAATATGAAGGAGTGGTTCATTTAGTGTTTTCCTCCCCTTTGAAGGATTTATAAAGGAATTCTAAACATTCCTTTATGTTTGACCAGTTTTAGCTGAAGTATAGTGAACAAATGTACTGTATGCTTGTGTTTGTAATGTTGCTGCATCTCACCTCCTACAAAATAATATGTTTTAAAAATATCTGCATTTGGAACAACAAGGGGGGCATGCTGTACAGATACAGAGAGTGCTTCTTTTTAAAGGCTGCACCTTCTCCCCCCACCTAATTTCAGCTTCAGGTTAAAATAAAACCCACAAATATTGAAAGCACATAGCTCTTTGTGCTCAGCCATTTGATTACAGTAATTGTATTCTACTTCCCACAATTCCCCTTTCAGATGAAAAAAAGAAATTCTACCTTTTCTTTTGTTTGTTGTTCTGAACTTCAGAACAACTCTTTGTAAACCTTACCCACAACCAGCTGTGTTTCATTTCTAGAATAACTCATAAACTTACAAAGCTAGCTAATAAGGTTGTTGGGTCCTCTGGGAAGAACATTAATAATGCTGCATAAACAATTATCCGATTAGCATTTCCCAGTGACACAACTGCTATTCCTCCATCCTCCTTAGATGTGCAATTTATGCAGCAGATGACATAATGATCTTAGATATCTTGTATAGCCTATGCTGTATACATATGACAATGTGATAGCACTGGATACAGCTAAGACTACTTACTTCCTTAGCACTGCATCTGCTCACTCTAGTCATTATGGACATTTGCATGTTATTTTTATTTTCTTTTAATAAGGGATACAAAGAGAATGAAATAAGTCATAACTTCCTCTGTGGAGTTTACATTTTAGCTAAGTGACACCTGTCACTGAATGAGACTTCTATTCAGATGAGATATTTACAGAATCAATTTTTCCATCCCTTTTTATCTTCACAAGTCATATCTTTCATTCTCTGTTGACATTTAGCCATCAATGGATTTTCCACACTGAAAAAAAATAGTATTAAACAATGTATGCTTCAAAAATACCTCTCTGTTCTCTCAGAAAGGTGTACTTCCAAATTACAAGCAGTGCACAGAACCAGAAGCTGTGCTTCTGATCTGCACAGTCGATACCTGACTTCCAAACCCACGCCTCAGAAAGGCTGTGCAGGAAAGCATGAGGCTATTCTAAAACCGCACCAGTAGAAGCAGGCTGCTTAGAGCAATTTTTTGTCCTTCTAGTTCAAGGGATCCAAAAATAGTTTCTAAAGACCTGCACACACACCGGGGCTTTAGGGAATTATACTCCTCATGATGAAGTCCCTATACATTGAAGGATCTTGTTAAATGCCTTCCATGTCAGTTGTCATTAATGTACTATTCAGAACACATGCACAGATTTTGCTCAATAAACTGCAGTTATCACACAGCTTCAAATATCTCGCTTTTGTGCTGCTCAGTAATTCATCAATCCTAGGATTACTATAATACCCACAATACTCCAAAATTTAGAGTGCTGCCAATGACTACAGTATAAAAATAAAAATTGCCAAAATGTTTCATCTCCTCATCATAAATGAGGACTTTCCCTATGAAATCACAGTGGCCTGGGACCAAAGATGGGCAATAATCAACACTCCAGCACTGACAAGTTTGAATGCCATTATTTCACAAGACAACCAGGCTAGAAATGAATGGTATATTCAAGAGATAACAGTGATTCTCATCTTCCAGTGACATACAGAACCTACTTCTAGATCTGAAACATAATCCAAAAAATCACAAACTGGTTGCTTTCTCACATATAATAATGCATTTTAAAATTCTAAGTCTTCTGTACCTTTCTGTCTTTCCCTGCTACCTTGAAAGCTAGACTTATTGTAATAAGGGAAACAAGTTTTAAAAATAGATAATGAAAAGGAGCCTTACTAAAACATTGTAAAGCCCCCTAAATGTCTAGCAAGATTTAACCTGCAAACTCTCTTCTACATCTAAAGTGGAATACACAAGTGATATGAGGAGTTACATGCTATTTTTACCAGATAACACCCAAAACTTAATATTGATAGTCCAAGACATACCCATGGATCTTTGACATTACACCAAAAGTCTCTAAGAGCTTTTGGAGCAGAATTACAACTATATGAATGGTAGCCTTCTAAAGAAAATATTGGTTTGTTACTCAGTTTTTCAAGCTGGCCTATGATGGTAAACAAATAATTGTTTTAACTCTAAAAGTTATTACTTAAAATATAAAGTTCATTCCATGAAGCTGGATGAGATCAAGTATCTTTCAAATATAGAATAAACCAGGGCCTCAATGAGTGGATGGTGTTATTGTTGCTACTATTACTATCAATTTTTAAGGGACACAGGTTTCAGTGTAGAGAAATAAGTATACATTGCTGTGAAAAACTCTTTAATATTTTATAGAGATCCACAAAGTAAACAAAAAAATACTGCTAAGTAGTAGATGATATCTGTAAATCAGACATTACACCTTTTAGGCATTTGGTTTACCTGCAAAAAATCTGAAATTTACAGCAGAAATCTGTAAAAGTAGGA